>NW_027526204.1:62548639-63748639 GCF_048455015.1 Haemaphysalis longicornis | reverse complement strand
ATCTGCCCTTTGGCCGCATGTTTTGCAAAGGCCGCTGACTGTCCTGGGGTAGCAGTACCTATGCAGAAGTGGGTAAGGGAAAGTTCCTGTCTGTATTTGTCGCCAAGCGATCGCCTGGGATCTATTCAGATTTTCGTGGGCCTCTGGATACTTTTTCCGGCTAGTTGTATAGTGGTATAAGATTTTTTTATCTGTAGTGAGTGGGTCTCTGTTGTCAACTGCTTCATCTGGCAGTGTGTCTGCTGGGGGCTGTGGGGCTCGGCAGACTAGATCCCTAGCAATCTGGTGCGACTTCTTTTCCAGGCATTCCAGAGTGTACTTGTTTTCAGGGTCTCATTTTATGTCTAATAATATTCCATGTACGCGGTTGTCGAGATGTAGCCTCGCGAGAAGTTTAAGATTGCTGTTTTCAACAAGCAAAGACACCAATAAAGACCCCATTGTCCCCATGCACTGCTGCGACTCTGCACTCCTGAGATCATATTCATTACGCCTGTCGATGCTGTGTGGCACCTGGAATTACGCCGCAGTGAGGCCTAATTAGTGCCAGTACACGTGGGGAATGATGGGCAGTGATGGGCAGCACATAGTGTTCGACGGTAGGCGGTCCTTCAGTGGGAATTTAATCTTGAGGCCGGACATTTTCGGAGCAGTCAACAAATGTGCTAGACGGGGGCTAGGAGGGTTGCCGCTTGCCATGCTGCTGTGCCCAGCCTGTGCCTGTGAATTCTGTTTATTTATTTATTTATTGAAAATACTTTCGAGGCTCGAATAAAAGATTCATTATACATGTCAATGTGACAATGTGGCATGCCGTCTTTGCTGCAGTGGTTGATTCCAGATGACATGTAATGGGTTGGAGTGAAGAGTTGATCTTTTAAAGCAGTGTTATGATGACAAATTTTTCTGATGATACATAGTTTCATAGGCTGCACTGACAGAACCGATTTGGAGCAGGGCACATGTGGCCACCTTTTAAAGCAAGCATGAACATCTAGGTTCTTCTTCTGCAGCTGCTGTCGCGGCTGGAGCTGCTGGACCTGGCGGACTGCGTGCAGGCAGACGCGTGGTCCATGTCGCTGCTGGCCGAGGGGGCTGCCTCGCTGCAGGCCCTGGGGCTGGAAGGCTGCCGCCGCGTGGATGGCCCCGCACTGCTGAGGCTCGGCACCCCGCTGGTGGCACGGCTACGGGTGCTCGACATCGAGGGGTGCCCCGTCGAGGACGACGCACTTAGGGTACGCAAAAGGAGCCACAGCGGCCCGTGCTGAAAAACAGGTGTCTCCATCCCCCCACTTCCTTGTGCCAAGGCATTCCAGCAAACCTGCTTCGCTATTTAATGAAACTCAATAACCTGTTAACGGCCCGACAAGGCCCGGTGCACATTCTACAGGTCATCAGACTTTCCCATCCATCTGTTCCCTATTGTGTTGGGTTTCTTACTCTCGCCGTAGTGCACGATTTTACTTCGATATGGGGCCTGTGTTTTGGGCTTGCCCTGTGCGGTTTGCAACGTGTCGCGTGGTGCTACAGCCCACGTGACATTTGCGAGTCGAGTAGACTTTCCCTCGTCCTAAGCCTAGTTTACGCTGACAGCTAGCGAGTGGTGCGTTTGGGTGAAGCAACCCACAAGGGTGTCTGACAGTGCATGAAAAATGCATGCATGTTCTCCCAGGAGAACATGCACACGTGAGCTTGTGTCAAGAAATGGCCGCATATCTGCTCCTTTCGTTGCAAATTTGCAAATGACGACAAGAGACTGCAGTCGATTGCCGCCCCTGCCAAGTAAATGCCTCCCTTCTTTTTCCCGCTCACCTGTCATGCTGTTCCTCTCCCGTCTCATTCCTCCCAAGATAACGAGCTAGAGGATCGCTCAAGCCAATTTAAATTTACTGCGTTCCACTGATCTCGGGTGCCTCGATGCCAGTGCTGCCGTACGGTGGAGATGCGCATGAATTGAGGCACCCTGCTGTAACATTTATAGAACCACGTTCCCCTGCTCCACGAGCATTTCAAGTGGAATGTGGAACCTATCTAGTGGAACCTTTTGTTACTGTTGTTGTTTGATTTCTTAAAATTCCACCAGGAGCTATAGTGGTGTGGGCAACAGCAGGCAACAATTTGTTGCACTTCTGCAGTTCTGGTATTTCATTCGATATTGCAAAAACCAGGCATCCATGGATTTTTTAATAAAGGAACACTGCAAATATCACTCATGTATTGATTTTCTGCCTCACATTTGCGTATTGTTTTGTTCTTGTTCAACAATGTTCACAAGTACGAAGATTGGCACCGGCCTTCCGACGTTTAGATTTGGCTGTGGGTATGTAAGACTATTGCACACTTTCGCCGCGTGGCTGAGTCAAGTCACAGACAGACAGACACAAAACTTTCTGCGTTTAAGTAGCCCGGGAAAGACTATTGGCTTTAAAATGGTGATGACATCCCGAAGTTCGAGTGCACCGCTCTGTACATTCACTTGTTCACCTTTGTGTCTGTCCAAACAGGAAAATCTAACAGTTATTCAGGCAGCCGGTGCCGCGAACACCCTCACTCTGGTCTAACAGCTGTACGATGCGGGCGTTGGCACGTCTGTTTCCCTGCAGGTGATTCTGGGGGAGGCAGTGTGCCTTGAGCAGCTGTATCTGGCCATGACACCACTGACGGGGGACGCGTTCCGCGGCACCTACCCCCCGAGCGCCCCAAGGCTGCAGAGGCTGTGTCTGCGCACCCTGAAGTTCGTCAGCGCTGACCCGGGCATCCTCCGCTACGTGTCTCGCGCCGCGCCCAGGCTCCACACACTCTTCGTGGATGCCGACATACCCGCAAATGTTGAGGAGCAGCTGCCGCCACAGTGCCGCGTTCTCAGACGTGGCGGCAGTGAGGAAACGTGCGGCCACTTCTTGGGCGCGGCTGTGTTCTAGCACCCTCTCTGCGGACTGAGAGCGGGGGTGGCACAACTCACGGGCGTTCGCGGGCATGCCTTGCACAGTCATCTCTGAGCACACAGTCTCCAGTAGAGCGGTGCTGTGGGTGAAAGCCAATGTCAGATGTCTCTGTCCTGCAAGGACTCGACCCGGACTGTGGTGCGCATGCTCTGTTCACTCAGCGTGCCGAACAACCTTATCACAGTGGAACAAAACCTCTGTCTTAGGGATGGTGAAGACCAAGAAATTGTGCGTAGAATTTTGCGCCGCTTGCTGCTTTTTTGGAACATGCAGCACAAGCTTAGAGTGCAAGTTGTGGCCACGGAGGGAATCCCTTGACCTGCCAGCGTTCTGCAAAGCCCGCTTCTTGTGCTGTGTGTCACAGTGCATGTGACGGTCACCGAGGGATTAGCGAAAGGATGGCTGTGCAGCGTCTGCAAGTGTGGTCACCGACCGTTGGCTTGTCAATTCTGATACGCATTTTAGCTACTGCAGTTACTCTGAAAGGCACACGTAGAGATGCGCAGTCACGGTGAAACCCCATAGCATCAATAAGTGTGTGCCAGTTGTTGCAGGTGGAATCGCCACACACAGGTTAATTTAAATGGTTCTACAGCCCACATTCAAATAGCGCGAGTATTTGAGTGCCCGAAATTTCACTCTTGCCCACGGCAACTTCTTTTTCTGTGCTTGGCCAACAGCTGCCCCCTGTCAACAGGACTCTCTGCATCCGCTAACCACGGTAGACAAGAGAAGTATGCCAACAGTTCGGAAGCACAGGAGGCATGCGATACCAGCAGAAGCAATAATGCTTTCACATGAATAAAGGCCCTTCACCCCTCCCCCACTTTCGTGTAAGAATTCTTTTACAGCAGAACTGTTTTTAAAGTGAAGCTCTCTATGCCCCACTGATGGCGTCCAGCACGCAGCAAAACACGCTATAGGAAAGACAACTTTACACAAGCACCTGATGCTTCCCAAGGTCCGAATCGAACCTGGGTCCCTCGTGTAATGAAGCTGTCGTGAGCAACCCCCCAGAAGGGGTACGTTCCAAAACCCCCGAAGGAGTATGTTCCAAACAAGAACTATGAAGTGTGTGGAAACATGGACATGGGAGACGGGACGAAGAAAAGAACGAGGCAAGCGTTTGGAGAAGGAAGAAGAGGAGAATACCAGGCTACGCTCCTGTAACTGCCCCCAGCATTAACTGCCCCCAGCATCAACGGGGCCTGACGACGCCTCAGGCCTACCGACACAAGTTCCAGGCCGTGATCCTGGAGGGAGATCTCGCGGCAACGCACCGTCGGCGGCTCAGGGCACGAGAGCCTGCTGGGCTACAGGCGGCAACGCTCGGGTTCCGCACCGCATCGGTTCAAGAACGCACTTGGGACTACGCTCCCCTGGCTCTTAACGGTGACGGCCAAGCTCACTTCCTGCAAGCCTCTACGAGACGCGACGGTTGCCTTGATTTTTACGCCGAACAGGAAGACATCTGCTGCAACGCGAGGCGACGCCATCCTTCAGGACTTTTAGGCGAGCTCGAGCCGATAGAACACTTCTTTGACTGTTTATGTACTTGTCATGTGCTCCGAAAGATAGTCCTCGTCAATTAAACGGTTTTTCTGTGTATCCTGTCCACTTGATGAATTGACGTGATGGAAGCTGACGTTTATCCCATTGCGCCATTCAGACACAGCATACTGCGCAAGTGGGAACGGGGAAATGACGAGCATTTTTTGATTCAATGAAGTGCTACCCTCAGCGATCACTACTACATTCATTCTTGCTTTGCCTTTCGCACTTTGCTACCTGATTTTCGCAAGCAAGAAAGCTTCGCGTTTCAATTGTTGTCGTTATGCTAAGGGGAGTTCATTTTTTTGTGTCCACCAGTCAGCAAAAGCCACACTCTGTGACTGCAGAGGCTTGCGCTATGGAATGGCATGCGCTGCAAATTGTGTGGGAAATGCTGGGGAAAAGCGAGCTCGACACGCTCAAGGAATGGTCGTCACCCAAGAAGCCACACCAGAGCATCGGGGCATGCGCTTGTGAAGCAAAGTACCGTATTTTCGCGCGTATAACCCGTGCCCCTACTTTCCTTCGACGAATAATAAAATATATATCCCTGCGTATTGCCCACATGTTTTATACGTAAAAGGATGGCCCAAAGCTACTACTCGAGCAACATTACACATCTGTTTACGCAAAAGAACTTACCTAGCTGACTGTGTAACTATAATGACTTGCTGCATACATTTTTTTCAGGTTGGTATATTGTGGAGCTGCGTGTGCAAAGTAAGCACTGTCAATGAGAACAGTGGCTTAGTCGCTATTACTGCTGTAGGGGCATCACGGCCCAACACGCATTGCAGGGAAGCTGCTCCAAAGGAAATACTTCACGTATAATCCGCACCTCTACTTCATCCCTGAAATTTTTGCATTTTTAGTGCGAGTTATACGCGCGAAAGTACGGTAGGCAGCGAAAAGACACAAGTGCAATCCTTAAACCACGAATTTGGATTTAGCTGCAATGTATGTGAACGCCTGCGGTAAGAAAGTGATTCACCGCAAATCATGAGCAGAAGAGATGGACAAAGAGTTGAAGCAGTCCTTTCTGAGTGAGGTCATGGCAAACTTCAAAGCATGTAGCATGTCAAAGCTTTAGACTACAAGCAAGAATGAAGTTGCTGCCGAATTTATTACTGTACACAAATAGTGACCACCGTTGTCACTGCCGTTACAACGAAATAAAGTAGTGATGTGGTACACATTTTTGTACCTTTTGGTCAACCTCACATAGTGTAACTAGCTATTTCAGTGGCCATTTATTTTACAGGGAAGCCTAGCTTCCGACTATACTTGTTTACAAACACCATAGAAATGTATTAGCTGTGTTGTGCAACCTTTCAATCTTCATTAACAAATACTCCATGGCCCCTAAGCATTAGTAGTCAACGCTGCCAAGTGCTGCTTTGATTTTGCTCTGCGAGTATTGTTTTCAAGTTTTGCAGCTAAATTGGTGCAAGTTGTTTTTCAGAGCTTCTGTGTTAGCATATTGGCCGTACAACGAAATTATTTGTACGATACTCTGGAGAGCTCTGCTGCTGTGCAGAGTGGCCTGGCTTGCTACACTTCGAGCACCTATTAGACACCACCTCTCAATGATAAGATGAGGCTACCGCTTAATTTACCATCCGTGTGGCCTATCATACTGAGGGCTAAGTGCACCAATGAAGGTTTTAGTATGGCCATAGTTAGGTATATGGCCAAAGAGAAAATGGAAAGTTTTAAGGCACAGGACAGATGTAGAACTTTGGGGTGCTAAAACTGCTCCTGGGCTATGGCCCACTGGGTATCTTTTAAGGGTCCATGAAGACAAAACACAGCCGCCTTGCTCAATTTGAGAGAACTGGCCAGTGACAACTCACTCGCTCCATCCCAACCACAAAAGACATTTTTTTAAGTGAGAAAATTCGAGTTACTGCAAAAATTAGCAGTGGCTTAGCTCGGCTGTGCCAGGATATATGTAGCGTGAGCTAAGGTTCGGCTGGTTATTCTTAGGTTTCCTAGTTGTCTAGAAAACCTAGTTCTGCTAAACCGATATCCAATCCAATCCAGTCCAGTCTAGTCACTGCTCCTCGCGCATGCGCAGCACGGCTCTCCAGAAGCCACACGAAACGGCTATCAAGCGGCTCCGACGCAGCGTCAGACTTGGCGACTGCGCAATGGAGGTGCACAGCTGGGCACGTGCCGGCGCTAGTGCGTCTGCCGCGGCTATGATGCCACTCCTCTGGAATGTGCAGACCCAATTCTCTACACACCTGTACTCCAATTGGATTGGATTTCCAATCCAATCCAATTTAATGCTCCTTGTGCTTGCGCAGCACGGCCCTTCAAGGTCCACGCGAAACTGCTCAACCTCGGCCAGTGTAGCTTATGCTACAAAACTTTCAAATACCGTGCTACAATGATGTGGCGCTATGGGCTACAGTAGTGATGTCATATAAACTAGCACTAGAAACACAGATGTTGCTGCGTTCATCGCAGGTTAGCATTCTAGTAATAGTCAAACAAAACTAGAGGCTCCACTACAATCGCCCAGTTATGCTTCCTGGCGGTGGCGGTCACCAATTGCCCACACAAGATTATGCAATGTCGTGGAGAAATCGCCAGAGAGTTGCCACTGCTGCATCGGTTTTCCCTAATATTGCCATTATTTCTTCGAAGTTTTCGATAAAAATGGTATCATTATCAAGACAACCAATCTTTTTAATCAACCAAACTTGTACTTTGCCTCCCTGGCCTCTTCAACAAGCACCAAAATCTAGGCACACGGGCGTTTTTGTTCTTTGCCTCCACAAGAGAGATAGAGAGAAGGCTCTTTATTGAAAAAGAGAGCTTTGCCGGCGTTTGCAATCGCCTACATGCTTCTTTGCTAGAGGTTGGGGATGTAGGGAAAACAGGCGCTAGAAAGAGGTAGGAAGAAAGAAAAACAAAACAAAACACTGGCGTGGCTTGACGTACTATTTTTCAGATTGTGTCACAGAATTCAGAATTTTAAAATGCGACCAATGTCCTCCAAATAAGAAACACTTTTTAGAGCCTGACACGACTTTGAGGGGCAAGTCCATGGTCCTAGGATGGTCTTGAGAGTTACTCGCCCTTGATCTAAGCATTCGGAATCTTGGTGCCAAGTAGGCCGCACATTCTAATGAAATATGTTCAACGGTTTCTACAGAAGAACAGTTGTCACAGTACGGGTTGGTCGTCAGTCAGAGGCGAAAAAGGTAACTGTTGGTGTAAGCCGAGTTCAGTCATAGGCGACGATATGATGTCTCTAGGCTACGAGGGAGCTGTCTTGGAAGTCTTGATTTCAACTCCGAGTCAACCGCGTGCAAAAAGACTTGGTTGGTTACACCATAGCCGGTTTCTGTCAGTTACTGCAAAGCGATGCGCCATGGTAGAAGCCTCTGTTTTTGTAAAGAACACTTCACGGTATTTCCTGTGGTCACGGTGTAAGAATATTTAGGTGTTGACACTCGCCGGCCGACGCGGCGGAGAACGCGGCCAGATCGTGTTCGCCCTCTAGTACATGCGCAGCCCGCAGCGGTGCGGGGGCGCTGCGAATGAGGGGCTGGCTATCGCTTGCGGAGTGGCGGGCGCAGCTGCGGTGGATGCGCGGCGTGCTTGACTTTTCGTGCCGATCAAGCTGTGTTTCGGTGTTTTCTGCTGCCAGAGTTAATACCGAGGAGTAGACATTATGTTTCAGCTGCTTCCACGTTGTGTTCGCCTTCGATCACTGCGGCACCAGCCGCAGTGATCGTTGTGGAACTCACGCAGTGGAGCGAGCGGATGCATTGCGCGGATGTCGCGGACCATGTGCTTTTTCGATGGCAAGTCCCTGCGCAAGGCAACTCGTAAGGCATCGTGTTTCTCCAGCCAGAAGGGCGACTTGTAGTTAAATGTGTGTCACATAATGGCTATTTTGGCTTCCGTGGAACAAAAATACATTTTTTTTATTCTTATGCCGAATGTATACATGGGCAATCAGGGGCATAGACAAAGCAATGCTATTAGCACACCGAATCGTTATATTACAATGTAAAAACAAAGATAACAGGAATGTTGGTTTGTTCAGAAATATGGTTCTTTGGAGTCCTGTACGTACCGGTATTTTTGTGCAGATATTACAGTCGACGGAACAAAAAACCCTTAGCCATTACTAAAGCACAAAAACGAATATTGTTTGACCGCAGGATCTATTTCTTTTTATTTTTTACCTGTGGCGTATAACCCTTGGAAATAATTTCTGGGTTCGCCACTGCGGGAAATAATAGACACTACGATGGAAGGCTCAAAATTAGGGCCAAATGGGATTATTCAAATCGTACAGAACACGGGCAACATTTGCATTCTTTCGCTGATGCCGCAGTCAGTGTTACACTTATTTTCTTCGATCGAGCTCCCTGATCAGTAGAATCTCACGGTACCAAAAGTCTAAAGGTCACAAGATCCCCGGAAGAAATAATTGAGGCATCTGCAGTATTTGTTAAAAAACCGTGGATAGATAAGGACAAAGAAAGGAAAACTTGTGTTTTTTTTTTCTTTGTCATTATCTATGCACGGTTTTTTGTCAAAATTTGCAGCTCTTGTGTTTTCGTTTGTTCGTCCTTGTCTATACGCGCAGTTTTTTTGTCAAAATCTGCAGAACCAATTAACCCATGTTCCAAATTTATAAGAAATAATTGGGGCTACCGATGGCGGTATGTTTAATGTGTTTTCAAGGGAGCATTTACACTGGCACACCACATGCCGTGTGCCAAGTCAGCGGAGTGGTTAAGTTTAGACAGCCATCTCGGGCCCAGTTTTTACTCGGTACGTCTTGATTTAACATATGTTGGTAAAGCCGCATAATTGACCCTGACCCTATTAAGTTCAGTGAAGACTTTTGTGGTACACCAAGTCATTACCACGCAGACTGCAATTATTCTGAACTGAAGTCCCCCAATCCCAGTTTAGAGTCCCGTCAGTATTTTATATCTGCGCGCGCATGCCTGTGTTTCCGTGAGACAGGCAACCACTCAGCACCGACGTATCGCGGCGTGAAAGACGAGCTTGATAGAGAAACGTCTGGGAAAATTTCACTGAACATTTTCGCGTCAAGTAGGTAGCGCTGCACTGCCTCAGACATTAAAATGTCGCATATGTAGTCTTGGTTTCGTTTTGGCTTCGGCCGGCTCCTCGCGCGTACAGCGGCAAAGACGTCCCGCTACACAGCAAAACAGCGTGGGTTGTGTTCCTTGCTACGAAGGTAGCATTTCTGATGCAGGCGAAATACGGGAAATTCACTGACGTCTCTAGACACATTACAGAACCACAGTTGGACGAATTTTACCATATTCTCTACACGGCTGTCATTACCACCTCACAGCTTCGGCGATTTACACTGCTCAAGCAACATTTCATGCTACGCGTAGATTCTTCGGCCCAAATGGGCGAGCGTGCGCTTTTAAGACAACCTTTTATTTAAACGGCAGTAAAGTAACTATGCCCAAGGGAGTCGTTCAGATGAGCGAAAAAATTCTTTTCAATAAAAGCGTTTCTATACAACGAGCAAGGAAGGGCCGCACGGCCGCGTTCTCGCTGCTGTTCCGCGCACTGCTGCAGTTTAAGCGAGTAAAAAGGAAAGTAGCCCAAGATTATTTGGTGTCGAAGGCATTTTCAATCTGTCTGTGCCTATCTGCAATTCAAAAACACCTACACGCCGCTGCACCGAACGATCTAACAGCACCTGCATTACGGCCACCGTAGCTCGGCGAGCAGACAGGCCCCCGTGGCGGGGCGCACTCTGGCGGCGTTCCGGAGAAGCGCATGGAGCGGCGAACAAGATCTGGCCGCGCCGCTGCGCGCAGTGTCAACACCTAAATATTCTTACACCGTGCCTGTGGTTAAGGCCAATAATGGCCGCCGCTAGCAGGATCAAACCAGCGTTTTCGGGATCAGCAGCACAGTGCCTTATAGCCACTGCACCACCCAGGCATGCGACTGTTGCACGAGCAACGGTGCATGCCGGAGGAACTGACACGGAGGCCATTCGGTGACTTGAGACCTTTATAGTGCACACACCCCTAGAAAGTTACATGAGCTGTCGCGAGACACACTGCGCACTCAAGCAGTCGGAAACACGGCCAGGCTCCCTCTGTCCAGAGCCGCGGAACCGGAACCAGGGGACGCAAAGTGCAGCAAACCGGGCTCCGAACGCAGGGCTCACACCGGTTTGGAGGCCTCCATCATGTCTGCCTGATATGGGTGGAGGCAATGCTGGCGCAGTCCACAAAACACACACAAACTCCTCTGTATACCCATTAGAGTGGTACTACCTGTTTGATGTGTTGGCAATTCAGCATATCTCCTTACATTCCCTTCCCCTCAAACGTCATAAGTGAAGAGACTTTGCGTCGCTGTGTTTTGAATACTGTACTTGACTCTTAACTGCTCCTATATGATGCTTTAGCAGGTAAACTTAATGTGCCGATTATTCGCAATTCAAACTTAGCGTCGAAATTGTAAGATTGGTGCAAGTTGTGGGAATGAGTTTGAGTACACTGGAATCAACACTTGCTGCAAAACTGTTTCCTCGTGAAAACAGAGCAATGGCAATAGGTACTGGTGCCGTCATAAGTAACCGGAACAAGGGTTTGTGAATATGTATTACAAGATGTTTGTCTTACTGGCTTTATGACAGCCACTACCAGTTCACAGGAAGCTTTTCCTATTACGGAGGACTCCTTTAAACGCGCACCAATGCAGCCAGACCATGTCCGGAAGATGAAATTCCTGCAAATTTACGAGACTGTGTTCCAATTACTTTTGACGGCACCTGTACATTACAGTGCACTACACTAGCACAAGTGCCAGAAGTGTAGACAGCCATGCGGAAAGAAAGGAACGGCACGTGTGCTTGAACGGTTGTTTAACTTGCACTTGAACTGAGGCACCATTCCTGCATGGACAGTGCAAAGCTCCCAAGTGCATGCCACATATCGTGACATTGCGTGCAATGCTAGTGCCGCACAGAATTCCGCCCTTCGCTATCACATTACGTCTGTCATGCTATTGTCTCCAGCACGCAGATGGGATAACTTTCCGAAGCACCATATGCAGTAATGCCATCAGGCGCGTGCTGACATTCGAAACAGTGCGTACCACAAAAACGGTAACAACCTGCATCACAATCTCACCATTTTTGTTTCCGCATCCTGCTTGCATAACACATCCCAGCTTTCCCGTACTTAGTGGGACACTGCGTTTCTTCCCCATCTTCACAACTTGTTAGTTCCACCCGGTTTGCCGCAGTTTTGCGCCCATCGCCTCCGAGATCCGCCTCGTTTTTTTTTTTTTTGTTAGTTTTTCAATCCGAAGCAACAACTGAGAGAGAGAACACGAGAACGGTGCACCGCCCACCGAAGGCGGCGCCTTTTGCGGCGGCATGGTCTAAGGCAGAGAGCACGGAGCCTCCGAAGAGGCGCCCCACGATGCGAGTCATATCAAAACAAGCAACCTATGTACAACAACATCGCCGCAGCCTGGCTTCGCAGGAGCGTTTAGGATCGCGCTCGCGGGTGGGGGAGATTCGAGGAAGAAGCAGAGAAAGCGGCCGCCCTGGCTCCCCAGACCGTCGCTGGCTTTCCCAGTCGTGCTTTAGAGTGGTGAAGCACACCCAAAAATGTCTCAGGTAGTGTGGCTTAGTGTATGCCTGCGCTCTAAATTCAACTTCACTGACCTGACCATTTCAAAATGACAGCCACATTCAAAACGACAGCCACAAACAAAGACGCTTTTGACTGAGGTCACCACCAGAAACTTGTGAATGCTTATTTTTCTTATTAGAGAAATTGCTCTAGCACGAATCTAGGCTTGACAAAACGCGTCTACTAAAGCAACGGCCCCAAAATTAGCTGGGTAAGCCAGCATGCCCGTAATCTTTTTGTGGAAGCAGTAAGTTACGGAGCTTTGGGTGTTGCGCTCCAAATCATGTCCAGTGCAGGCAGCGTGGCGCTCTAGAGTTACACCAGGCACAGACATGCAAACAGCAAAGGACCATTTGAATTGAAAGAGTGTTATGATATTTATAAGCCAATTATCTGGATGTTCTGGGATAATCTGATGCTTCAAAGAACTTCACTGACTGATTTTAAGCCCCCCTCCCCTTCCAAAAAAATAAAATCAAGAACCTGACTATTGATGCCTTTAAAAAAACTCAGTGTCCGGCGATTATGGTGTGGTCCTCGAGAGGAACTGCGCATGCTTATGCGTGCTATTACCCTCAGAATTTGAACAAAACAAAAAGGAACACTGGGGATAACGCCGCGAGGCTCTGGAGAACCACGGCGGGGTTCAGCGAAGATTTCTTTAGGTCGACGTGGTAACAGCTCAGAGGCCCTGAGAGAAATAAAACTATATATATACTCTCTGTAGTTATTTGCGGAGCCTCTCGGGGCCGGAGGAAAAATGAGACGTGCAGCGGGCCCCAAAGAGCCGCGGGACCCCACTGCTGCTAGACGAGCTCACCCGCCCCAATCGGGCAATAGTTGCGTGCAGTGGAACAAACAAAGAGCTGGAAACAGACACGGTATAATGCAATATACTCTGTACAAGTGTGTTATTTAGTTGAGTCTAGGTTACGCTACACACTACATCAACAATGCGGCGGCACGCCTTTCATGTCCGAGGGGGGAAACCCCCGCCAGGAACTGGCGCCCCTTGTCTCTCCGGCGGGACAGGTTCCGCTCGAGAGGTTGGTCACCGTACTCACGATATGCACAAGATTTCTCTTTTTTGTTCCGAGGTGCACGCCTCCCTCGTTTAGCCTCCTCCTAGCGACGCCCGTTTGTGTTTTTGTTTAAAAACTAGGATAAATTTTGTTCATCGTACCTGCGTTGTTCAAACGAGCCACGGGACGCAACGGAATCGGCTCCCATTGGCTACAACACAAAAGCGGCGAAAACGTAATTGGAATCGGCGTGCACCTCTTTTTACTGCGCGGCACGCAACGAATCGAAGGCGGCTTTACCTGCCGAAACGTGACGCCAACGGCAGCATCCGGCCGCACCCGGTGTCCACGGGTAGGCGTGCATCCACGCGTTTGCCGCAGCATGCGTCTAGGCTAGAGTACAAAAGCAGTCTGCTCGCCGCCCCGGCAAAGAGGAGGGCCGTGCCTGCTTTGTGGGCTGCCTTACGCCCACCAATGTATACATGAGAATATAACGTGTGCTTCGGGGGAGACGAAAAGTAAATAAAAACAACAATCAAAAGACGCAGAAAACATCACGACCTGCAAAAACAGAGGTCACCACATGCAGCACAAGGCGGCCGACTAGATATGGGTGGCAAACTGCTCGGCCACCGTGCAAAACGCGTTGCGTTTTGGAGCGGCTCTCACTGCTGCGCGAGAAAAGTACGAAATACGCACAAGAACACATTGCTGCGCTCAAGCGAGAAACACTTTGCAAACGTGTGACTAAATCCTTTACGAGCCGCATTTTTTTGGACTGCCAAAATGCTGCACGCAGGGAATCAACTTTGCAAATCGTAAAGATAAAAACTGCTTTTAAAACCTAATCTGCGCGATCGTAAGCGCAGCTCTGGACAGCCCAGCTTGACGGCAATCAATTAACCTGCCAACTTGGCTTGTGCCGCGTGTGCACTTTTGCGCAAACTTGGTAATGCAAAGCTTGTCGCTTATAACAATGTTAAAACAATGTTAAAAAAGAAAAATCCGACTAGGCAAAAGGTGCAACCACTTAGCAGAACATCCAAGCGTAGCAAAACGCAGAGCACAAGCCGTCTTGTTGCCTCTACCTGAATCGCAGCTCACTCCAGTGGCTCCTGGTTGAACATCAGGAACGCAAACACGTTCGCACAGTGACCGAGCGGAACAACGCAAAACTCGCCCTGAATTGACTAGGGTGCAGGGGGCCTCTATGAAGGTGCCCGTGCACAGTTGAACAATGGTAACACAAAAAGGGTAACACAACAACAGCACAGCACTTCAGTCTGGTTATTAAGGAAAGGCTGACGTCACTAAGAGACGTTTCGCGTAAGTAAGAAAGAAAACGAAAACAGAACTAGTCATATGTGGACCCCTGAAACAAGCGCGTACATCACTATCATTCCGAGATCTGGAATGGCTCTCCGATTTGACGACAAAATGTGCAGAGCTGGCTGCATTATTTAGATTCCCACTTAGATTTTTATCCCTTTGTTTTCATGCCGTGGGCCTGCTTGTGGAACTGACCGAGACAAGGCACTGAAAAAACTTCCAATGCTGATTCCCAGAGTGCCTCAAGCTAAGCCGAACCAAAGCCATGTAAGAAAAATTGGCAGTGGCTTAGCTCGGCCATGCCAGGATATACATAGCGTGAGCTAAGGTTCATCAATCCAATCCAAACCAATCCAATTCAATGCTCCTCGTGCTTGTGCAGCACCGCCCGTCAGGGTCCACGCGAAACTGCTCAACCTTGGCCAGTGTAGCTTGCGCTACAAAAGACGTCACAACCGTGCACAAGTAGGAACTGCAGTGGTTTAAGTTGAGAGTAGTTTCAGCTTTGGCCTGAAAGTAACCCCCCCAATGTTCTTTGCTAAAACCACACTATGTTAACACACTATGGTAACTCTACGTAGTCACATGAAGTCAGCTGACCACATTTCTGCAGAGAACAGCCTCTGTGACTAAACGAGTTAAGGAACAGTTTAGTAGCCACCGCATTGGGCATTTATTTTCTTCCGACATGCCATTATTAAACATATTCCTTCCGTGATCAGTAATGATGCAACTGCAACACATTAAAATGGTATTTTAAGTTGCACTGCAAATGACTCTCAGCATTCTAGGACAACTGTTTTTCGCACGAGATTGGGTGTTCGGAGTTACTGCAGCCTCGCTGGCCCCAGTCGCAGATCTCACAACGATGGTGCTGCCGACTTGCCTCAGAGGTACACGCGCGACACACCACACTATGGCGCACTATGCCCGCCTGTGCTCATTTCAAAATGCACCAGACAGTTCTACCAAACTCAACGAGAGAGGGAAAACGCAAAGGGGGTGGGAAAAAAAGGAAGAGCGAGACAGAGAAGAACGTTCGTTGTTTGGGTTTCGTCTTTCCCCTCCCCTCCCCCTTTCTACAACCCTGTCCGTTCTGCTCCAACAAAGTCCACGCACACCAAACGAGATTACAGCAGCAAAGTCCCGTGTTGTACGAGCAGAGAACAGGGGGGGGGAGGGGGCACCTCTCTTCCGGGGTACGACTGCCCAAGATGTCGGAATGCTCCGCACAGGGCCGCCCTTGAGTGCTCACTGCCGCCCGCCTCTAGGAATCTCGCTCACCCCGACAGAACGGAGTCTCTGACAGTGCTACCGCTGTGCTGCTACGACAAGCTCCGCTAAGGGAAGAGGCCCGATTGACCTCTGCCCGACTAGTGCCCCTTTTACGGTCCTGGAGTGCCGCGACTGCTGCGCACGAGATGGCGCTTGCCGACTGCATGGTGAGCAGTGGCACGCCAGCCGAGTGCAGAGGCCCGTGGTAAGCGTCGTGGCCCCTAAGCTGAGTCAATAAGCCCCCTGCCTTGTTGCATAGGTTTCGTGCCCTGGCCTCTGCAGGCTCGGCGGCAGGTGCGCCCTTCCCGCCTAGTGAACAACTGCCCGTTCCTAAGCCTAATCAACGCTCGCGGATCATCGCGCGGTGCAGCTAACCTCCGACTCCTCCTGTGTTGGGCGACTCTACGCGGTTGCACAAACGTGCGACACGGGTCGCCACAACGGCGCCCGTGACAAGTGCTGGCGGGGGAGGCCTCCGACTCCTCCGGTCAGCTGAGAGCTCCGTTTTGTGTCCGCTCTGGAAGACGTTATCGCCGACGCGTTTCCCCGCCGGTGCTGACGGTCGGACGGCGGTGCCGTCCGCTGCGGTGGCCATGTTTGCGCGCTACGGGACGGTGGCGCCGTGAGGCAGCCAGCGCCGACGTGCGAGCCTTTGGTTCCTTCCATGCGGGGGGTGTGTGCTCCTCTGCGCGTCGGCCAACGCCGTCCAACGGGAGTGCACCTTCCCCTCTCCCAGCAGAGTGCCTGGTTTGACGCGAGTGTGAGTGTGGTGGTCGGTGGTGGTGGTGGTGGTGCCGTGGCGGCGGTGCGAGCCACGGGGGGCGGCGGGGCCCGTGGTGCGTTCACAGGTTGAAGAAGCCGAACTTGCTGGCGATGCCGCCCACGTGCCGCTTGAGCGACGACACGTGCTCCGTGACCGACTGGGTGACGTTCTGGATGCTCCGCACGTACCCCTCGGCGCTCTCGCCCGCCAGCGAGGCAACGATCTTGCGGCGTGGCGACGCCTCGCTCTCAGTCCCCATCTCCGGGTAGTCCCTGCGCGACACACGCGACTCTCAAACAAGCTGCCCAAGAGCGCCCACGCAAATAAATGCAAAGCCCCACTGAACGCCCTGCCCGTACCCCATGCGTGTCTCTCATGGGACATCTCGCAAAAAGCCTGGTCAGCATACAAACTGAACATGTGTGCAGAACACGTGATCGGCCCATCATTTCCCAAACGTTACCCTATCTTATGACTGCTTGACTGCCCTAACCTGTCTCCCTCGCCACTGCGTAACTGCTAAAAAGTGATCACTCATAAAACATTGCTGGGAGATGCGTCTGCACAAGCCGATCTATCCACCAAATCCCATAACCCGCACATGCAGGTGCACCAAGCATGAGTGCAAAAGAGAAAGTACCACTTCTTTAACAACGATGTTTCAGTGTGTCCACCAGACGGTATCCTACTTTTATGTTAAAGAATAAGAGGTTTGTGTAGCTGTCAGAAAAAAAAAAAAAAAAAAAAGGCTCCACCTCGAGCACAAACCAAAATTATGGCACTCACAATTCTTCCATGAACTTTCTTGTTTTACACTCATCCCCCCCCCCCCCCCCCTTTCTTTGTGACACAGTGGAACCCTGATTATACGTCCCCCAGTTTCACGAAAACTTTCTTAGACTGGATTGTCACAGTCCCGACAAACTCCCCATAGAAACAATGCATTAAAACCCTGACTATACAATGCTTGGGTGCACGCAGTCCGCACTGGCGAAGATAACGCGGCGTTCTTCCAACCTTTCATGCCGCCTCATCTCGACCTTTATTCCTTGACCCCCGTTTGACGCTGCTTGATGTGCAAAGGTAAACAGTCCACGGTGGGCCCAACCACTTGCTGGACAGACTCGAGCAAGCAAACACGTACTGGTGGGGCCCCACGCGGAAGCAGAGCACCAACGCGGCGACTGAGAAGTCAAGGTGGCCGGCTGACCAGCAATAAGCTCGTACCGAGCCGGCGATACCCTAAAGCAATGACCAAACTTGCGCTTTCCTACCCACTGGCTCCAAGTTTCTTCCTTCAATGACGCTCCTCCCCCCTCCCGAACAGTCATTTTTTTCTGGTCTTTACAGCTCTTACCACCTGCTCTCTGCTTATCGATGTCCTTCAAAGCCGTGTTGTCGCTTTGTTCCTTTTTTCCATCCCCGCCTCATACAGTTCATTTCACTTCCCCTTCCGCCTCCACACTCTCACCCCTGCCTTTTCCCCTCTCAATTAGCTCAGCCGCATCAGCCTTACCAGCTAACCTTGCGCGTGCGAGGTGATGGCTGGCAGGCTTGTGCAGACGCCACGGTCTGGGAGGGGGCCACAAAATATTCGCTTCTATTTTTTAGAAGCTTGAGATTTCAGTTAGGGGTTCGCAAATTACGCGAGAGCATGCTAAGGATACCAGTTTAAATAAGGTCTTAGCCCACCCGTTGCGCGAGACTGTCTAGTAGGGGCACATTTGCTTGTACACCGATCATACGACACCCCAGTCATATGACGCTTTCGCTCAGTCGGTCCCTTGAAAGTCGTATTACTGGGGTTCCACTGTATATAGAATGTCAAACTGATGCATTTAAATTCTAGGCAATATTGAAGTTACTTTCTTGCAAGCGGGTGTTACGCTAACAGGTGCTTCCAGAAAAAATGCATTCCTTATAACCGTCAATAAAATTGAGGATTTCTAAACACGATTGTAGCTCCTGGGCTACCTAAATGGAAACACTTTAGGCTGTCTGCCTGTAACTCGAATCAGCCCGAAGCGTTGGCGGTGAGCCTGCCCACTAGTGGCTCATTCAACCATTGGGTGGAGAAGTGATTGGCGAGGGGAAAAGGAGTGCAGGAGGTGGAGGGCGTAAATAAGGTGGGATGTAGGGAGCAAAGGGAAAGGAGGGGGGAGGAGGGGCAAAAGCGTAGCAGTAAAGGGATGGGAGGAGTGTGGTTCCTGCACACCGAGTGAGGGTGAGGAGGAACAGTGGGATGAAATGTGAGAAGAGAAAAGAGGAGGAAGTGGAGTTGAAGGGAAGGAAGGAAAGGGTGAGGCTGATGTGGAAAGTGGGGATGAGTAAGGGGAAAATACGAGGGAGTGAGAAGGAGAGTGGGCAGTGGTGAGGGGGGAAAGGGAGACATGGGAGGGGAGGAGAGACAAGGGAGGGGAGGGGTAAGAATAAAAGACTGTGGGGGGAACGGAAGGGGGCACGAGGGGGAAGAGAAGAGGAAGGGGAAGATGTGGGGAGGACTGGAGGGGAAAGGGTAACATTGAAGATAGGGAGAGAGAGAGTGAGGTTAGCCGAGCCGTTGCAATGGCTTGCTACGTTAGGTAACAAAAGAAAAAGAGAAAAAGCATAAACAAAAAGAAGAAAACGAAAAACAAAAAAACTATAAAAATGAAAAGATGTCATTTGATGCGCCCAAAATTTCCAATCACGATACTCTGTCCAGTTCAGTGCTCCGAAGAAACTCCAAGGGAGCTGTGATTGCACGTGTAGCCTGACTGGGATCCGACCAAGGTCCCAAAACAGCCCTCAGGGTCAGGACCGAAAGGAAATTAATTTTAAGGAACGAGGTTGAGGGTAGCAGGAGGGAAATGCAGGAGGGAGAGGAGCAGATCACGAGTGGAGAGAGAGGGACGACTTTGTTCGCTTCCAAGGAAGCTAGGAGGGGAAGGGGCGGGAGGGCCCTATACTTTTTTTTCAGTCGTACGCTAGGAGTCTTTGACCCCTGCAGTGGCCCCTTCTGCTTCTTGGATCAGTAGTTGTAGTCGTTCAGGAGGGTTGGGAGGGAGGGGAAGTTCGGAAGGGCAAGAGAGGAAGATGGAAAATGTGGGACTCGGTCGGGGGTAGTAAAGGAAGGGGGAGGGAGAGGGTAGAGTAGGAGGGGGAGAGGGAAATGCATTACGCGGAAGGGGTGGCCGAAACTGTCGTATTTTAACAGCATTTGCAGTGAATCCGGCAACACTGGATTCACAGTGACGTCACTTGCAGCGACTCGAGTTCGTTCAAAGGAACGGACACCTGTTCCTTTCTTTTTCCTTTTTTTGTTCAAAGCGAGGATCCTTGAGTAGTTCCGTAGGCAGTATGGACCCCGTGAATGCGACTCATGCCGACAGTTTTGAATCGTATGAGTTGGCTCGGTGATGAGTGCGTGCTCCCTTTTCTGTGGTTAAGCAAAGTATTAGCCCACACCACTTTCCATCGCGGCACCAATAATCGCAAAGCACACTGCAGGCACTACAGCAACTTTTGCTGCCACCACCACCATACCGGCACCAGCAGGAGGAAGAAAGCCACTGCCACCACCAAGGCACCCAAACCACGGCCACACAAAGGCGCTACTTACAGCCATGGCACTCTTATAGCGCAGAGACTTGCCCCTTTTCGTCGTTCTGGAAGCAACCACAGGGGCAGACACACTCACACAACAACAACAACAACAACAACAACAGAGCAGGCACGCAGCAGCACACTGCCAGCTCCCCTTACTGCGCCACATTTCTCCCCACGTCAGTCGTAATGCCTTCCGGCTGCGACAGAAGCACAAGCATTGCGGCCGCAGCTTATATTTGCGCACTGTTAGTTAAAAGCCCAGAAAGGGTTTCAGCATTTACTGCACAGAATGGCGCAAAGCGCTGAAAAAATTTTTTTTCCACTTTCTGCAACCCTCAAGAGTTCTTGAAAGCTGTCACAGACAACACGACATTTCGCCCCCTTAAGCTGTACAGTCTTAGTAAGTTTTTAACTCGGTACCACTGCACCTGAAATGCAGGTAGGTTAAGGCAAGTACTTGCCGGGCTGCTGCAAACGAGTGTGCACAACTGGCAAGTGAATTGGCACTGTTTGTGGATTCTCAATATAAGTAAAGGGCCGATTTCAGCAACTTCATTATGTCGAGGTTTACCTCTAGCAACTAGCAGCATGAAGGAAGGTAATGCACTTAATTAAAGGGGCCATGCGGACAAACCACACGTTTGGTTCATTCAAAAGATTGCCTCGTTAGAATCACGCTGACACCACTTTTAACGTAAGCTTAGCTCAAATAAGCGGCATAATTAGGAAAAAAAGGGAATGGCCATGTGACCCACTAGCTCATTTCCTGCAAAAGAACCTATGATGCCATATCAGCCAGCTCTGCGATTGGTGACGGCCGGCAAAAGCAAAACCAAATTAGGCAGGGGTTATAAACTTGCCGAACAAGCTATTTGCGCTTAAATTTAGGGCACATTCTTTTCATATCAGTAAGAATAGTGGGACAAACAGTGGCAGTTACGAAAGCACACGTAAACATAGAAGTACCGATGAGTACTGCTGTTGGTACTGCGCGCACTATGCTTGTTTTAGCTTCACAGCACTGCGGGGCTTTGGGATTGTCTCAGGAGACACTGGCCGAATGATGCAAGCAACGGTGTCTTACATGACCATATTTGTCGCGCAAGCACCATGTTTCACGAAATGATTATTTTCTCCATGAACAAAAAGAAGCCAGGTTTAAATACGGTCACAAACAAACCAAAGGCAGAGAATGGCTTGTCGCGGTGTGGTGGCACCATCCAGGTTGACTAACACTAGACAAGTCCCCGCTCCACACCAATTATAGCTGAAAGACCTGTTCTTATGATGTCATCGCAAACGTCGTTCAAACACGTTTGGTGCGCGAATTAAAATTTTAGATTAAATTGATTAATTTGTCGAAGAATAAAGCATCGTTTGCTTTCGGAGAAGCGGTGGGGGCACTAGAGGGGCATTTTTTTTGCCTGAACTGGTGCAGATTAGTGCAGTGTCGTGCAGACGAGTGCAAAGTGCTAATGGCGATATCAATTATGTAGTTAGAAGATGAACATATGCTGCACTGCTTGCACCAGTGCAGCCAGTTTAGGCCAAAAAATGCCTCTACTATAGAACACGAAACCTTTCAAATAAAACAAACTTGTATTTTGTTTTCATGGCCCCTTTAACAAGCAAGCAAACTAAAAATAACGACAGAAGAACGACAAAAAACTTAAGCATGACATGTGACACAGTTTGACTCATTCCAAACCATGGGAAAAGTGTTTTTTTTTGTGTGTGTAGGTTGAGTAAAGATTTTTCAGTGTGAAAACGGTTTCACTGAGAAATACACAAGGCACACAAGAATGAAGCTAAGTAAATGGGCTTTTTAACGACATGGCTTCAGAGATGACGAGAAGCGTCAGAGTAAAAAATTAAATTCGTCAAAGACAATTTTGTCAAAAGCAAAAGCCAAAGCAAAGAAAAAAAAAGGAAGTTTATACGTGGAAAAAAGAAAAAAAATTTTTGGAATATACAAGTTCTCTCACATGCATTAGCAAAACTCTTAGTAAACAATGAAGTCCAAACTTAGGCAGCTTGTCAGCTACAAGAAATTACTTTCACTCTTTTCAAACCCAAGGAAAAAAGCTTCTTGGTCAGGTTCAGTAAATTTTTTTAATTGCTAGAATGGTGGGGCCCAAAAAACATACAAGGCACATAGAAATGAAGCTAAATAGATGCACTTTGTAATAATGCAGTTTTCAAAATGAAGTAAGAGGTTTGAATGTGAAATGTTTTTTGCCAAGAAATTCTAGGATAACTCCACAAAAATATGCTACATATGCGTATATCTCCAAATAAAAAAAAATATCTAGAAATCTGTTTTGAATATACGTCTTCTTACACTTATTAGCAATATCTGTGGCAAGAATTAAGGTTTAGGCCCTGTGGGTTCACTAGCTACCAAAAAAATACATGCTTTCCAAATGCTTAAAAATTTTTGTACTGGTTCAAGTAGATATTTTGTATGAAACAACTGTTAGCTTGGAAAATATGCACCTCATATGAAAATAAAGCTAAATAGATGGGGTTTTTTAAATGGCATAGCTTTGGAGATGAAGTAGAGAGTGGAAATTCAAAATATTTGTCAAATGCAAAATGTTTGATACGCTTCAGAAAAAGAATGTTAAAGATGTGCTCTTATATCTCAAAAGAGAAATATATTAGAGACATTCTGGAATGTATATGAAATCTTCCTGCATGTATTACAGAAATTCTGCGTAAAATTTAAAGCCTTAGCTCTAGCGGTTTTTCAGCCACAAAAAATGACTCGTAGCCTCTCAGTGGTGCATGCCATTATGCAAAGTAAACAAGAAGTCCTGTTAAAATGATTTTCCCACCCCACAGATAAGATAAAGAACATTCGTGACACATGTAAAGCCCCCAAAATTGGCTCTGGAGAACGTCAAACGAAGTTAATTAAAGAAAGAAACCAAAACCTACTGTAACTGGCCGTTGATGTTCAAGGCTGGTTCTGTTGATAACCCTTCTCAGAACTAGATTCCGACAATGCCACATCATCCACAGACTCACTACTGCTGAGAACATCAAGAGACTTTAACGAAAATGCAGCGGAATCACGCAATTTGTGGTGGTTAGGAACAAGCGTCAAACTTGGAGGCTGTGGCCATCTTGATCCGCAACTACTGCGCAGTTTCGCTTTACGCGGCGGGTTTTAAAAAATCACCGCCTATGGCGCTGGTGGTTTCTAAATGTTTGTATGAGCATATCAACAGTTGGACATCGCTGCTGTTTGCACATGGTATGGAAAGAGTTAAATGAGAAAGCAAAGTGCTGCAACAGGTGGAAAAATGGAGGAACCAGCAATGCTAAAATGCCAAACGAAACGCAGCGACGAGCATCAGCCCCAGAGCAAATATTCGCATAACCTTTAGCAACCACACCAGCACATTCTGCTCTAACGGCAACGCGCGCACACATCAGCGGCGGTTGTGGAACAAAACAAACGAAGGGTCTGGGGGTGTGTGTGTGTGTGCGTGGGGGAGGGGGGGAGGGGGGGGGGACATGAGATTTTGGTAATGCAGCGAAGATGAAGAGTATGCAGTGGAATCTCACTAAACCGTACCCGCATAAGCCATAGCTTCTTTTTATACGTAGTTAAGCCAAATCCCTGACCCGGTTTCCCCTTAACTCTTTCGGGACCGCTCCATAGGCCATCGATCACATATGATCGATGGTTTCACGAGCCTGCAGAATACAAATTTTCGATGGAACACCTAGCGACATCTAGGAGATAGTTTGAAAACTATAGTTTTCTCTTTTGTGAAGTTTCTTTTTTTATCGCCAGGCAGCAACGCATCAGATATTTTATTCTGACGGGCAGTGGTTTCGAATGTAAACAAACACGGCGTCATACTCGCGCGAGCGCGATAAGAAATCCGCCTCATCTCGTCTCGCATATCTTCGCCTTCTACTGTGGATTTTAACGATGAGAGTGGCAGTGAAGAGTCGGAATGCGGCTTTAGCAATCGGCTTTCAGCTGGAGTGAGGATTCAGGTGTTGATCAGCCTGGAACATCAAATCGCGCTCAAAGGTGGGTGTTGGTTTCGGTTTCAATTGTCTCTGGAGTAAGTATGTGCGCTTGAAATATGTTCTGGCTGGTTTATATTTGTTCACTAGGGTGTTAACTACCTATGGTGGTGATCTCCTGCCACCATCTCCGAAAGGGAACAAGTTTTCGCCGAGACGAAAGCCCGGCGTGTACCTGGGCGACGACGTAGCCATGGCCCTAGTGCCAAAGAGATCACGCACAAAACAAAAAACCAGTTACACCTAGCCGCATCAAACTTTCGCGATGAAGAAACAAAGCATTGTGTTAAATTTTGTATATCCTGAAATAATTTTATTCTTTTTTAATATTTTTATATTTACGCTTTTTTCTATCTTTTTCTGCAGTTTTTTTACAAAGTTCTTAATTTCAGATTTTTTCATGGTTCTATAGTCAGTGTTGAAGTAAAACTTGGTATTGTATGTCAAAGAACATATAATTAGCTGCATTTTGGTATATGCTAAGGTAGGATGGTGCCTTTGCTTTATGTAATAAAACATTTGTAGCGAGACCTCACTTTTTCATCACTTTTTCGGGCGGTCCCGAAAGAGTTAACCTAATGCATTCTGATAAACTGTAGTGCCGGCTAGTACGTACTTTCTTCCCGTCCCCGTCAGTAATGGTTTAACGAGATTTTACTGTACATTATTGGCATACAATTCCTCAGCAGACAGAAAGTATGCATCGGAGTCTACAATAAAGCAGTAGCAGCAGTAGTAGAAGCAGGGTAAAGGGCGAGGGAAGGAGGGAGCTGCACCCTGGGCCCTAACCACTCACTCGGAGTCGTCCTTCTCGCGACTGTTGGCGTCCGAGACGGAGGCGGCGGCCTCTTCCAGCTGCAGCCGACTGCACACCGTCTGGTACACCTTGGAGTTGAGCTTCTCTTCCTCGATGCCCTGCAGCTCAAAGTCCGAGTACAGCTTCTGCACCCGTGATTGGAGAAGAGGGGAAAGAGGGGGGGATGAGTGCGTGTCCTGCAGAAACAGCAGTGAGAGCAACACAAGAGAGCAGCGCAAGAGGAGGAGGAGGAGGAGGGCTGACCCGTGCAATGTGGAGCAGCGCCGAGAGCTGGATCGAGTGCAGCCCGTGGTCCAGCCGCTCCGACAGCCAGGAGCACAGCAGGCTCATCTGGGCCGCATACCATTGCTGGGCAGCAGGGAGAGAGGGGGAGGGAACGGATCAGCGGGTGCTAGACCACGAAGACACCGCAGCCTGTTCTTGACTGCACGAGCAGCCAAGACTTTACCATTCATTTTGTACCCCTTTACACCCAAGAGCAGCTTCCAGCAATGAACTCGGCATCAGGTGAAATAGGGTTCTGCCAGAAAGAGGCACCCGCTGTGAGCAACTGAGGGGAAAGCTGCTTGGGAGAGAAAACGGCAAGGAAGGATGCACTGGGTAAAATCAGAAAGCGTCAGGGAGAGAACGGTGATACATCTGCCACTTTGATCAGCTGGACTGTTAGCCTCCACAACTGCTACGTAGTTGTGTAGATCCAATTGTGGAATCTGTGCGATGTGCTTTAAAGGACAGAAAAAGAGTTGCAATGCAAACAAGAATCGATGCTAGCTGGTGCAGTGTGATGGGAGAGGAGTGGCAGACAAGATGCCAACACAAGAAAAACATCTAACAAGTAGCGCTTGTGCCTCCTTTGTCTTGCGCTGTTGTGTCATGCACAGCTGCCCCCCAATCATGACACATCAAAGAGTTTTCTTTAGGGATGGGCGAATATTCGGTATTGTCGAATATTCGATCGAATAGCTCTCTATTCGTTATTCGCTTCGATCCGAATGCAGGTATTCGATATTTTCGAATTATTCGATGCTCCCGAATAGGCAGCTAAAAGCCAAGCTTTTCGGTCAAGCTTTCCGAGAGTTACCCCAGGCTTGGCTCAAGACCCACCAACGCGGACATTTCTATTATCAGTGCCGGCACTGCCGAGTTGCTGCCTTGCCTAGAGGTTCGACGAAGCTCTCGGCCGCCAGCACACTTTAGGTTAAAAAAAAAGGCGGCACTGAAACGACACCGCTCCGAACATAGCGGCACCAAGCCAGCAGACTTGTACAGGCCGCCATTTTGAATAGGCATGCCGCCATTTTGAATAGGCTCGCTCAGTGCGGCAGTACGCCTATGGGTACGCCGCACTAAGCGAGCCTATTCAAAATGGCGGCCAGCCACTTGCGCTTTGCTTGGCTACGGCCGAGGATACTAGTGGCTACAATACTTCTTTTTTTAGCGGAGCTCCTAGGCGGCGCTTAAACTTGTGAATGAGTAGAGTTCCTGTATATAGCTCCCGCAGGGAGCTAAGAGTCGCGCGACCCTTTTTCACGCGCCGCCGTGATTGCGACACTCCGGTTATCCATGCCGCGCAGAGAAGCTCCCACTACGGCTGCGCCGCAGCCGCCGACGCGGGCGGCACTACGCCCCGCCCAGGAACAGCAGCAGCAGAAGCGTGAGGCGCCGCCGACCGAAGCGCTCCCACCGCGCGTCGGCCGCCGTCGGAAGCGTGGCGGCGAGGCTCCTTCACCCGCGACGGGCGGCTTTCCCGCAGCAATCCGGATAACAAAGATGGCGGTCGGTCGCGCAACTCTTAGCTCCCTGCGGGAGCTATATACAGGAACTCTATGAATGAGCAGCCGGCGGAAACTGCTGCACCTAGAGCATGTGGCGCAACAGGCATTTCTTCATGAAAACTTGTGAATACAGCAAAGGAAAGCTGTGCGTAAGATTTTGCAATAAATGTTCAACTGGTAATAGTTTTGCACAATGCTGTGCCTACGTGAGTTCTAATTATTAGAAAAAATTGTGTACATTAGTCAGGTCACAAGTTGCTCATTTGTCTTTGTGATTTGCAATGTGTACTATTCGAACTATTCGATTCGAAATTATTCGACCAAATCACTATTCGCTTCGAATTCGCTTCGAACCTCAAAATCTATATTCGCCCATCCCTACTTTTCAGTCAAGCTTTCCGAGAGTTACCCCAGGTTTGGCTCAAGACCCACCAACGCGGACATTTCTATTATCAGTGCCGGCACTGCCGAGTTAATTGCTGCCTTGCCTAGAGGTTCGACGAAGCTCTCGGCTGCCAGCACACTTTAGGTTAGAAAAAAAAGGCGGCACTGAAACGACACCGCTCCGAACATAGCGGCACCAAGCCAGCAGACTTGTACAGGCCGCCATTTTGAATAGGCTCGCTCAGCGCGGCAGTACGCCGCACTAAGCGAGCCTATTCAAAATGGCGGCCAGCCACTTGCGCTTTGCTTGGCTACGGCCGAGGATACTAGTGGCTACAATACTTCTTTTTTAGCGGAGCTTCTAGGCGGCGCTTAACTCTGCGAGTTTCTAGGCGGCGCTTAAACTTGTGAATGAGCAGCCGGCGGAAACTGCTGCACCTAGAGCATGTGGCGCAACAGGCATTTCTTCATGAAAACTTGTGAATACAGCAAAGGAAAGCTGTGTGTAAGATTTTGCAATAAATGTTCAACTGGTAATAGTTTTACACAATGCTGTGCCTACGTGAGTTCTAATTATTAGAAAAAATTGTGTACATTAGTCAGGTCACAAGTTGCTCATTTGTCTTTGTGATTTGCAATGTGTACTATTCGAACTATTCGATTCGAAATTATTCGACCAAATCACTATTCGCTTCGAATTCGCTTCGAACCTCAAAATCTATATTCGCCCATCCCTAGTTTTCTTACTACACTACGAAGGACACTCATTGTTTGCAATGCCACCGGTCAAGCAGTCTGTTTGAGAAGCAGTCAGGCATTGAGGGCCTTCACTACGGTGAATAGTACCACAAATTACCAGTTCTTCCCACTGTTGAAAAGTTAATACTACTGTGCAGCAATATTTACGCTGCCACTTGCACCATCACCCACGCAAAGCTTATAAGAGGGCCTTAAAACAAAGTGCTCGCTTTACAAGCTTAATTAGGCTTCCCTTGACTACAAATGACACAAATAAATCTCCGCACACTCGGCCGAATTCCCTTCTGCTCTCCCCCCTTCTCTTAGCTGTTACAAAGCTGGCACAACTCCACAAACATTGGGGGGGGGGGCTTTCCCAGGAAGACGGGAGCTCGCTTCAGGCTTTGGAACACACACAAAATTCAGTGCTGGTAAGGCAGGTGACTATATAAGCACAAAAAAACGCGCTGCCAAAGAGAGAGAGAGAGAGACGCACCTCAAAGAGGGCCAGCACCCAGAGCTCGTCGCTGACTTTCTGCCTCAGCTGCTCCATGCTGTTGCGCACCGAGTTGACGTACTGCTGGCCCACCTCCTTGCCCGAGCTGGACATGCCCTGGCGGTACTGGGGATGGGGGGAGAGAGGAGGTAACCGGGTCTCAGGCGTCCCCCCTCCCAGAACAACACAGCATGCACGGACGCTGGCTGGCCGAGTTCGAGTGGGGCATACCCACACGAGCAAGGGCCAGAGATGGAGAATCATCGTCATCAGCCTGTCTACACCCACTGCAGGGCAGGGGCCTCTCCCATTATTCTCCAATTACCTCGGTCCTGTGCCAACTGCGACCAATTTATCCCCGCAAACTTCTTGATCTCATCTGCCCATCTATAACCTTTTGCCGCCCCTGCAACGCTTGCCTTCTCTAGGGATCCACTCTGTTACCCTCAATGACCAGTGGTTATCTTGCCTTCGCATTACATGCCCTGCCCATTTCTTCTTAATTTCTACTAATATGTCCTTAACACACGTTTGCTCCCTGACCCACTCCGCTCCCTTCTTGTCCCGTAATGTTACACCAATCATCTTCTGCTCCATTGCTCGCTGAGTCGTCCTCAATTCAAGCTGAACCTTCTTAGTGAGCCTCCAAGTGGGAGATGGAGAATACTGCCTCCTAAATGCGAGTCTGCAACAGCAATGCGCCACAGGCTGCACAACTGCGCAATGGGTGCCGTTAATTGACACTGCGTGAAAAAGCAAAAAGCAGAGACTGAGTTCCCACCAACAATTTGGCCATCCACAGTAAGTTGGGGTAATAAGCACCACCTGTGGAGAGGTTGGAGCTTATTCAAGCGATCCAGTGGGAACACTTTGCTGCACAAGCTGGCAAACGCAGCAGGAAGACGCCACACAGGTTTGTGTACGGCTGTGTGGACATTCACAAAAACTCAAGAGAAACAAAGCGCAACTCTCCAAAGGGCCATAAAGATGGTGGTAGCGTAATTCACCCCAGTGTTGCGAGTGCAACACAACAAAAACACACAGTTACAGCTTCCCCTCCTGCGCAAACAAATGCCAGCGTATATTCGGCACTGTCATTTACTCGCGCAAACAAATGATGCTGCATCTGCTTGAAACATGCCGTGCTCATTTGCCTTGTAAGGTAACAGGAACAATGCTGACACTATATAAACTTTCACCGGCCGCCTGCCCACATCATCAAGGCTGCAACAAACATCACAGGGGGTGAATTTTTGAACCCAAAATTAGTGCCCGAGACAAAAGTGCCTCCAATGTCGCCACCAAACACTGAACCCACTGGGCTGCAAGGCGTCTTACGCATAAGCATTAGCCCGGTATTGCGCTTGCTGATGAACAGAGGTTTGTTCGAGTCGCCACCCGGCGGGTGGGCGGACTCACCGTGAGTGAGAGGATGGGTGCGAGCAGACTGCCTTCGTCATACCGGGAAAGTTTGCCCAGGGTCACTTCCAGCATGCTGGTCAGCTGTCGGGAAGGCACACACACACCACCGCAGTGAACTTTCCCTGCCGCAACCTTCGCACTTACAAAACAAAGACAAAAGAAAAAACTAGGGGCATGAAAATATCTGTAAGTTTTAAATGTTGGGACAAACAACAGGATATCGGATTGCGTTTGAAATCGAATAGCTCAACTAGAAAGCTGCCAATACTTCTGAAGTATATCAAAGTTAAAAAATGCGAATCGATTGTTGTTTGGTCACTTCAAATACACTATATCATGCCTTGATGAAAGCAAAAAAGTGCCCTGCTTAGAACGCATGCAAAACAAATCCTTTGCAACGAGTTAGAACAGCATCAGATGCACTGCACTTTTACCGCTAACAAATGGTGAAAAACTATTCAAACAAAACCAACACTCATTTTGTATTCCCTTCGAAAGCAAAAATTTCTATTCGCGTGACCTCGCAGAAAATACATCAAATCACTGATTGGAGGCATCATTATGCATTGCTACATGCACAAATTTCAGCGGTGTTTACTCAAGCAGTGTAAATACACGATGACCTAACTGTGAACTCCCCATCCGTTCAAAAAAAGAGTCGTAACAATGCTACCTTAGCAACTGCACACTAAGCTCAGTGCACTTTTGCCAGCGCACTGGTGCAGCTTCGGTGTAAAGCGAGTGCGAAAACCACAACACGCACATCCGTCGGTGTACCGTCTTCCAGACCTCCGGCGAGTTGGCTACTGTCTCATATCATGGCAATGTACATTGCGCAAGCGTGTGCATGCGTGGTTTGCACTAAGGGTAACGCCTTCCTCTATTATATTTCAAACCTCGGAGCAAAAATATTCTCCCTAGTGTGTTAGATTGATGAAAAATAGGTTGAATGTTTAGTACTACAACAAGTGTCTTATTTCTCCCAATTTTCAAATGTGCTATCAAGACAAAATGCCATACTGTTTAATTTGGAAGAAATAGTGTTTGGTAACTCCTTCAGCTGCGTTCCAGCGATGAAAGACGTTTTTTTTTTTTTGTTAAAAAAAAAAATGAAAACCTCCAGCATGCAGTTGGCACAAAGCAGGGGATCGCAGGGGACGGGGGGGACAAGATGAAGACAGGCCCCCGTGCTCACCTTGGCAATGAGTCCCGTCTGCATCTCCTGCAGCGTCCCATCTACGAGGCCATCGATTTTGCTGTGGTACTGGTGCTGGTAGGAAGAATAAGAGTGGAAAGGATGGAATTTGGGCGAGTGAGCGACAACTGCTGGCAGAATTTATGAAGCCACGCAGCCCAAACTTTGAAAATGTCGAGGCAATGCACCGACTGACCCACAACTGGGAACATGAACAGGGTACACGGCTCTGCCGTGCTGAACATGCTTGTCCCCAATATGCAGGCAAACTGAACTAGTGTGTGCACTGCGCAAGGGTTTTTCCATTGACAGTTTCCGAACCGATCTGAAGGGCTCGGGAACAAAGTTCCGTACTTTTTCTTTTGCGCCCGAGTATTCCGATGGTGACAGACTGTTCAAAAACTACTTAAAAGTATCTGGTACTAGTAAATCAAAGAGACAGACAATCGAGAAATGGAGAAAGTGTTTTCTAGAGCTGCTGTGCAAATGTCAAATGTTAGACTGCCAATCGAATAAAGTAGCTAGAACTGACTGAAAGCTGAATCAAATATTTTTTAATACCGATATTTTCTATTTAGCATGCACAGATCTGCTAAAACGTCGCTACAAGAAAAGAAGACGGTAACTTAGGCGGTCTGGGTGTTCATGTATTTATTTGTTAATTCGCCCATTGGGCATTGTTATAAAGGGGGGGGGGGGTTACTGTAGAAAAAATAATCAAACAAACAGCAAATTATAACCGAACAACAATTACACATAACAGCGTACTACAGAAATCTACACACTTACAGCACAGCATTGTGAGGAATGTAGAAAACACAGAACTACAGCGGAAGCAGTAATAATACATGACTGAAAATAAACATCAACAACCAGAGAAAGTAAAGAATACACAGTGACAATAACATGATAAATTTGTGGGTTATTTCATCAACTCAAAATGCTGTTTTTCATCAACTCAAAAGTAGCACATGGTAAGAAACAGGAACAAAAAAAAATTAAACTAATAGATTTGACAAGATGGCAAACCACAGGAACAAAACAAAATGTGGCATACATTGCCACAAGAAAAAATATAGCTTCCTCAACATACACTAGTACATTTGACTAATCTCTCCAGTGATTGAAAAGTGCCTGACACAACCTTACTGCAAGCACTGCCCACAACTAATCACTGTTGATTCCTTACTCATGCTGTTATATCGACAAGGAACTTATTTTCAGTTTATAAGCTTTACATAAGTAGTGTTCTGCTCCAGCTAACATACACCAGAGTTGGCAGACGCAAGTTTTGCACAAAGCTTACATGCGTTAGGCTTTCCTGCACAGCTTCGGTGCTTTGCAAAAAGCCAACTCAAGGGAGCACCCCTTGCAGGAAACTTGAACGTTTGATCGTAGTGCAGCACCGCTATCTTCCATTGCTCTAGTACATGCAAATTACGAATGTTTGAAAAACTTCAAGGACTACTCACGCGAAATTTTGAAGCTGATAAAACTGTGCAAAAAGCTTCCTATGCATATGGAGATATCTCCCAGGAAGTTTCAACACTAACGGTTTTATGTAACACATTTTTAAATCAATTTTAATCTTTGCACGCACCAGAAAGCTCAGAACGGACACCCTGCATCTGTGAATATCGGCACTGGCATCAGCATGATGCGTTTAGTGGCTCGCCCCAAACTGTCAACGTCAGGGCTACCGTGACGTAGCCAATGACGTAGCCAATGACGTAGCCAATGACGTAGCCAATGACGTAGCCAATGTTGGCACATGCTGCTCCACCTTGTGTATCACGTCACAGTTTTCGGACTGATGCCATGCTGCCCCGACACATGCGAGTTCGACAGGTCTGGATGCACTCGCTCGCTTAAGGGGGGACGTGGCAAGTAAAATGACTTTTTTATTTATGGACCAAATTGAATGAAATTAAGAGAATTTATGTAGCTATTCATTCTAATAAAAATACTGAAATCAGATTAAAGATACCTTCTATAGTTTTTAAGTTGGAAGACTAATTACCTGAATCTTGCAATCAGCATAATTAACTAATTAGGCAAGAAGTCAACTAGATTTTTACGTCAGTGTGATCAGAAATGTCTATTCTGTGCAAGGAAGCTATTAGATTATTGCATTATATCCTTTAGGCATAAAGAAAGAACAAGAAAAGTTTCACCTTCCTTTCGAAATCAGAAATAGTCTCATGTCAAAAAGAAAGTGAAACTTCTGTCTTTCTTTTTGGATACTTAAAGGAAATAAAGCAATAATCAAATAGCTTCCTTGCACAGAATGGACCTTCCTGGTGATGCTGACACAAAAATCTTGTTGAGTTCTTGCCTAATTAGTTAATTAATCTTGTGACAGCTCTGTGAAGGTAATTAGTCTGGTAACTCAAAAAGTATAGAAGATAATTTTAAACTGATTGAAGTTTTGTTATAAGGTTACTTAACTCCATAAAATCTCCTAATTTGACTAAATTTGGTCCATAATTAACAAAAATAGTTTTACTTGCCACGTCCCCCCTTAAGCGCGCAAGTCCAGACCGGCCATAATGTGATGAGAACAGTGATGTCGAGAGTGTGCTCCTGTCATGCAACCGCCCCCGTGTTCGTTTCATCGAAACCGAAATTTACACGGATAAAGGAGGCTGTAAGTGATTATTTACACTGCAGTCAACCATCTAACGTGCCATTCTATGATTACCGGGCTTGTAGGCTTCCACAGTCGTGAAGAAAATGTAACACGTCAACTTCGTGCCAGTGCTTCTTTCAAATACTTGAAACAATAAGCTGTGCTGTGAATGAGCCAAACAGCAAATACTATTTGGAAGCATTCAAACTTTTCAATTACATGTGCAACCCTTGTTTTGTCCAAATGGATGATATGACACCAGCACACTCCTTATTTTTGAACGTCTGCTCTTCTCTAGTTGAGTTGCAATTTTAATTCATTCCATTTCCGTGTCGCTCCCCATGCCATTTTGACAGCCCCATCCAACCTTTAAGCTTCGCAGATTTTGTACATTAGGGTTTAACCAGTGAGAAAATGCCCAATGAGAATGCTGAATTCTTGACTTAGTGCACCTCACTCCAAAAATAAACAAGCGCAGAACAATGACAGCGCGCTTTTCACAAGCCCTCCCCCAGTGTTTCCACACATTTATTTTGTGAGCTCGCTAAACCAGCTGGGTAGTACTCCGAGTAGTGTTTGTTTGAATAGTGCCTGCTCTGAGAAGCCAACCAAACTATGCTCTGTGCTTGAACCAAGTTTCGGTGAGAACATTGTGCATTCATGGCACTGACTTCATTCTAGAATGTTTGCTTCTGAAAGGGTCATCACCCCATCTACACTGTCTGACCATCTTCTTCGAGCTCGAAAGAAGATAAACACCCCTTCCTGGCCACTTCTTCATGTTTCTGAGCTTAAATGGGGACGCACAGGTATCAACGAAAATCTGGCTTCACCACCGCGATCGTCCACTTTCAGCCGATTAAGTAAACTTGAAAAAGAGCACACTTTCAAAACTAATGCCGATTGGAACATTACCCCAATCTAACTAGCACTGTGTCTTTCCCGAAACAGTGCTCCAAGTCGCACTCAACAAGAGTCCGGTTAATTCGTCGCCATAACTCACATTCACTCAGCTGTACACTTCTGAGCACGCATCATTACTGGTGTTCGTGGCACACACAAGCAAAAATTTCTGCCGGCAAGGGCACTCCCAGGAGAAGAGCTGCACACTGCAACAATGCGACACGGACAACGCTGGCAACGGGGGGTGCTCTGAAAGCGGCTCACCACGTCAGCCCCGTCGACGGTGCACAGCTTGAGCGACTGGATGCGTGCCTCCAGTACCACGTTGATCATGGCGCACATCTCCGAGGGCACAATGTAGTCGGTCGTGTTCCACTTGCTCTTCCTCTGCAATTGCTGGAACGCCTGCAGCGTCCTGCACGTGCATGCGCACAACAACAGGGATAAATAAGCAGTTGGCTTCAATAATTTACTCCCACACAAAGCATTATTTGGCGACAAAAAAAGCTGAAAACGCCCTGAAGAGCGTTACTTTTCAGCTATATGCGAGAAAGCTATTCAGTTTTTGGTGTCCCATCAAGACCTTGGCACAGCCTACTTGGCCTATGTAAAAATACGTTGCCGGCAGCCCCACAAAAAAGTTTGGCGGCATTCCTAGGAAGCGAGGTGCTACGGCAAAAATGCCAACCAATTAATGGTGAAAGATGGAGGTAAGGAGATTTGACAAAGCTCACATCCAAACGCACCCACTTTGAGGCATGCCGCCAGAGATCACCGAGTCGAGGGATCATATCCCAGTGTCGTCAAAATGCACTTCCAAAATTTATTTTTTGGCCCCTGCATTCAGCCCCTCAGCTATTCCTCAAGCTGGGAAAGCACTGTGGTACTCTGCCTACCAACAACAACAGCACGGATGGGTTTTCCCAGTGAAATGCTGTCACCGAATACGCCGTTGGTTTAGGTGCACTCCAATCACATCCACCCCCATAAAACTGGCTTTCCCTCAATGCACACATGCTTGCAGTGAAGCACTCTCCACAGGGAGTTTCCGGACCGGACAGGGCGAAAGCGTGGTGCAGACACCCATACATTCCGCTGCTTCCTGGAGATTGGGATGGCAATTCCTAAGCTTAAGCTTGCAAAGCAAAGTGTTCGTTTTGGCCTGCTTTACAAAAGCCATGGGGGAGAGAAAAGGAGACTGAGCCAGGCTCACCTAGTGACACAAGACTCGACCATGTCGCAGGCCATGAGCTTGAGCCGCTGCTCGAGGTGCTTGGCAAACACCTCATCAGGCCAGTGCAAGTCTCGGATGAAACACTGCAGGGCGTCCAGCTTCCAGAACAGCTCCTCAGACGACGGGCACCCGTTGCTGCAGCAAGGAGAGGGAGGGAGAGAGAGGGAGACCGTCACAAAAAAGAAGGGAGCTACGATGATACCGCGGAGGATGATGACACCACGACTGGGTCAGAACGCAGCAGTAGGTGTTGCGAGAGGTGTACTAGCCCACTTTAAGAGAGCGCAACAGCTTGAAAGTCCCTTTTCTAACAACAACCGATTGAAATCCCACAAACTCAACAATAAAAGATTGCCTTACACGACTGGGCTAATGTTAGAATAGACTGGCTTCACCACAAACGAAAACAGTACAGCAGCAATGCGGCCTCTGCAATCAAGTGCAGAGCAGTGCTTATAAAGCATCACAAATTCACTTGCAATGTCAGAAAATTCCAATCACACCACATCAACTGATGTCAAGGACGATGAGTTAACCCTTTCAGGGTCACGGACGTACATATACGTCCTCTGCAAACACCTTCAAAATGGTCAATAACGTATATGTACGTCCTTGCTTGTATGTTTAAAAAGCGCACCTTTTTCGCCAACTTCTCTTGCTTGGCATGTGCTGCCACACTGCGGAAATACGCCAAAATATTTTCTTGCACCGATGACTCTTTTTTTTATTTTTTTACGATTTACTTCAGCGGCGCGCCGGCTATCGCTTGTGCATCCGGTAATGAGGGGGCACGCTGGGTATCGCCCACCTAAGGCCCCTTACGCCCACTGGGAACCTCTCGCTTCTTGCGCCTGCCACAGACCAAGGACGCCTGCGAAACTGATGAGGCTCTTTTCTCGTTTTTTTTTTTTGTATTTTATAGGAGCAGTGCGCTGTCTATCGCTCGTGCATCCAGCCGCGCGCCCGCACGCATCCGCTGGTTTCAGTATCGTGACTATTGTCCTCCAGGCGCTTCCCGCTTTTTGCGCCTGCGAAACTGATGTTTATCTGATTTCGATTCGCTGAAAAGGTGCCGGCTTTTTACTCTCTAGTTTTTATTTAGAATTTTTCTTGTGTTGCGCATGAATAAACCACTCGTATGTAACAACACAAACGATTTTTTTGTCACTCCATGGTCACCCTAAAAAAATTAGGATAATTTTTTCTCGAAATAGATTCGTCCAAAGAATTTAAATCAGCAATAACAAAAATCGACCCTGGGGGGTCGCATTTGGCGAAAAAGTTCGACCCTCAAAGGGTTAACTGCCAAACCAAATGGTAGAAGGTTAACCAAAAGTGAGACTTCGAAACTTTAAGCTTCGTCACGAAACCTTTTCGGTTATACTGCTTCCAGAAGCAAAAGTTTCACAATGCTGCCATTTTCAGGAAGAGCAAAAACTTTAAGGCGCGAGATATAAATGAAAAGAACATTTTGCTTCAAGCTTTGTATAAAAAATCTACGCAGTATGGTTTGTAGAGTATGAGACTTCCAGGCTCCAGACTTAGGTCATCCAGGATATTGTGTTAAAAAATGTCATGCACCCAAGGGTGTTATATTGTATTTTCCCTCTATCAGAGACACAGCTACAATGGAAGCACATCACGCAAAAGGGGGTACGATGCCTGTGTCATGCGTAGGAATGATTCCACAAACACAGCTCCTCCTTTTCTCAGGTTGCCAGAGTGTTGGAGACACATCAGAGCATCTTTTAGCTAAGCAGCGCATGATATGCACGTAGCTTGGAATGCACACGTATACAGCAGAGACTGCACACACCCCACAAGCAACGGTTTCGGCTCAATGGCTTGCCTTGTACAACGAGTGCATTTCCCGTTTGCTTTTCTTTTTCTCCGAGTGTGATTGCGTTTATGGCTGCGTTTAGTGCATTTGCTTTACTGCGTTTCTTTTTTTTTTTTGAAATTATTGTATATTTTTGTGTGTACAATCGTTGAACACTTGTCGCGTGCTTTTGACATCTTTTTTGCTCTTTTATGTGAGCCCCTCCCCTCTACAATGCTTGCATGCCCCGAGGGTAAAATAAATAAATAAATAAATAAATAAATAAATAAATAAATAAACAAACAAACAAACAAACAAACAAACGTTTTAAAGAGGAACTGCAGACTTTGCCATTGCAAAACCTCCTCCATATGTAACGTACGAACACGCATCTCGTACTTTTTAATTGCAAAATCCAAAGAGAATTCTGAGTGACATATAAAAGGACTATTTTTTTTACCATATTGTGAAAAGCCAGCACCACTCCCATTATAAACTTCAGCTCTTTTATTAAGGAATTTACAACATCCGGATTGCCATGGCATTCAAACTTTTCAATTACATGTGCAACCCTTGTTTTGTCCAAATGGATGATATGACACCAGCACACTCCTTATTTTTGAACGTCTGCTCTTCTCTAGTTGAGTTGCAATTTTAATTCATTCCATTTCCGTGTCGCTCCCCATGCCATTTTGACAGCCCCATCCAACCTTTAAGCTTCGCAGATTTTGTACATTAGGGTTTAACCAGTGAGAAAATGCCCAATGAGAATGCTGAATTCTTGACTTAGTGCACCTCACTCCAAAAATAAACAAGCGCAGAACAATGACAGCGCGCTTTTCACAAGCCCTCCCCCAGTGTTTCCACACATTTATTTTGTGAGCTCGCTAAACCAGCTGGGTAGTACTCCGAGTAGTGTTTGTTTGAATAGTGCCTGCTCTGAGAAGCCAACCAAACTATGCTCTGTGCTTGAACCAAGTTTCGGTGAGAACATTGTGCATTGCAAGAACATTGTGCAAGCTGCAAGTTATTCTGCGTGTACACGGACTGAATTGATGCACTAGTATGTGAAACGCCGGGTATTTTGCTCGCATTGTCAAGCGTGAAGTACTTACAATTGCGTCTGAGAGGACGACTGGCTGTCAGAGCCACACTTATCTCTACAAAGTAAAGAAAACACAAAATGGGGACAGTCAGAATTAACCCGCAACTGCACCTGCCCCTTGGCAGCAGTCAACAGGAATATTACAAGGCTCTTCCCTTTCATTAAGAACAGGTCGTGCACTTAGACTGACTGAGCCAACTGCAAATTCAACAAGAGCAAATGCAAAAAAAAAAACAATAAAGTGCACACACAAAAAGTGCTTGCAAAAATGGCGTAAACATTAGCGTTAGGCAAAACAACCCAAAGAACAAAAATGAAGAAACACGCAGCAACACAAAAATAATCATAAATCTAGCACTTTAATAAATCCTTTATTCTGGATGTCCTGCTTGTGTATGTATTAAAACAAAACAAAACAAAAAAGCTTTAGAGTAAAGTGCACTTTAGTAATACAGTTAAACCTCGTTATAACGAGACGGGCTATAACGAAATAATGGATATAACGAACAAATGGTAATTCCCCTTGAAAGTCCCCATAGAAACTAATATATTTAAAACCTCATTTCAACAAGGTAAAATTTCCCCGTTATGGGATATAACGAACAAATTTCGTTGAGAAATCAAATTTTGAGCTAATTTTACAACAGGGCAGGGCGCAACGCGGATTTGAAACAGTGCGGACGCGGCAGCTGTATTAGCAGTTCGAAACGCCCGCGAAGCTGGATGGCGCGCCATGCGGACACTGCGCCCGTGAAGTCCCACCCTCCTCTCGCTGCACAAGGCATGCAGGCAATGGGGCTCTTCAACTTACAGTCTCGGACTCGCCGCGGGCTTCCCGAGAAGCAGTTCGACGTTCGATTTTTCCATGTATCCCTATGGCTTCGGGGAATCCTCGGACTACCCGCGGACTATCCGCGGTGAGTCCGAGAAGAGCCCCAATGCACACGGCGCGTACGGTTGCGTCGCCTTCCTCCCCTCCACTCCCCTGTTCGTATCGCCGACGTCGCTGCGTAGTTGTGTGTACGTGGGTTTTGGCAGTCTTCAGCCTTATCTTTTATCATACTGCCAGCGGGATTCGAACAACGTGAGTGCGACAGGCAGGAAGCGAAAGCTAAAGGCTATCACGCTTGAACAGAAGACGGCTATGAAAAAAGCCGTCGCATCGGGCGCGAAGGAAGGAAAGGTGCACTCCGTGGTAAGGTGGCAAGACCTGATGTGTGGACGAGTACGCTGTCCACCATCGTGAGCAACCGAGAGTCCATTGTCAGCGCTGTTGCACGTGGCATGAAAGGAAGCGCTAAGGACGGCGTCGGAGACACTAGATGTGGTGGACGTGCTGTGCCGCTACTTCGGCGCGCACGAGGGCGGCGAAGATGGCGTGAACATAGCGGCCGCAGCTGAGGGAGCCATCGCTCGCATCAGGAAAGTGCATCAACGTCCAATTACGGACTTCTTCGTAGCCAAGTCTGCTTGAAATAAGTGTTTTGAACTGCAATAAAGTAGGTTCTTGACTTCTCAAGATGCTATTTTGCCCGCTTTTTGTTTTAGGTAACTACAATGCATATTATTTGCAGTAAATGTCGGCTATGGCTATAACGAAATATTGGCTATAACGAGCAAATCGCGGCGCCCCTTCAATTTCGTTATAACGAGGTTTAACTGTACAGGTTTAACTGTAACTGTACGTAACAAAACAAACAAACAAACAAACAAAACTGTTCTTTGGATGATGTCAGATTGACAAATAGCAGCTCAAAAACCAATGCTCCCCATGAGATTGCGAGTTAAAAACTCACCGTCAACTTTTTGCTCGGTATGAAGGCAGCACAATGAAATCTAGCTGAAAACTGCGCGATGCCCTTGACATGCTTAGTTAAAGCAGCAAATATGCCTACCGTATTTACCCGTCTGTAGCTAGGTATTGATACCAAGTGCCTTGTAAGGAACGTTGCATGAACTTATGCGAACCACCCAGTCTTCAAGTCAAACTCCAGGATATGAAGTGCAAGGAATGACTTCATTACAGCTTATAGAATATACACTAGTATACTTATGCTTATATACCATATAGCTTATATAATTATAGACTCACTTACTAGATAACTGTCACCACAATGCAAGTTTGTATAAAAATCGAGGGGAAAAAAAAAAAAAAAAAAAAAAAAACGTGGCAACTAGGTAAGCTGGTCCGGCAAAAGCTTTCTGAAGGCACTCTCGTGCTCTAATTTGGTCTTCAGGAAAATTTCATCCATCTGTAGTCCTCACAGACCATATAGTTTTCTTGAGTTGCTGACACATAAAAAACAACAAAACCTTAACCGCGGTCGGGAATATCTACCAACCATCCTCAGTTTGTATGTCTGCCTAACCTCCGCAATCGCTTATTACAAGGACCAAAAATCACTTGATGGTCAGAGGTGTGTTATGTACTCCTGTTCTTCTCGTGTTCGTCCAAATGCAAGCTGATTCCCACATGGTCAATTTATGTGCCTGTTTTGGTCGTTAAACTGCTGCTGCCAAACAACAACGCAACCCAATCTTCCCCCAAGTACGGAGAGATCCAAAAGTGACAGTGAAAATAAAAGACACGAGTGGCTCAGTGAGCTAAGTACAAAAACGATTTAAAGGGGCCATAATGACAGAATACAACTTTATTCAATTTGAAGGAGCTAGTCTGCGATAACTCACATAGCCCCAAGCCAGCCACGAAAGACGGTCCATTAGTTGAAAGAAATGCGAAAAATATGGCTAAACTTTCAAGTTTCGCACTGCGGTGGCATATTATGGGCAGGAGGGACGTAATACGGACAGCCCAAATAGCCCAATTATAGTTGTATAAAATTTGCAATAAAATTGGTATCACTGTTATTGGGACAAAGCCCCCCTTCTTCAAGGCACAGCCACCTGATTTTTGTGAAGTGCATGTCCTCTATAGCTCATGTGAAAGCTAGTGTTTTATGTGGTGGGGTTACCAAAAATTTCGAAATAAATTGGCAGAGATAGTTTTAATCTGACACTTTTTCCCGCTCGCTCATGTTTTGCAGAGGTGATATCTTAAACACTGGCGTAAAACTGGAATCACGTACAACTAACAGCCGCATTTCACTTTAGGGAACTTGACTTGGCTACTGGCATCGCACCACCTTTACCACACGAAGAAAACAAAACAAAAAACAAACTTGAAAGCATAATTCAAGAACAGCATAAAGGAATCGGAAACCCTGCACTTTATTATTGTTCTCGCTGGGGACATGTTCTTAAATACCGCTTTTTATTTCACATAAGATAAAAGTATGTTTCGCGCATCTCATTGTCATGGTCGCCAGCATTCATTTTTGCAGCATACTTAAAAGGCTGGTAAATCTGAAAATTCCGGTTTCAAGCTTTCTAGGGTGCTTTCAGCAAAACCGTTTCGGTTTAACGTGTTTGTGATGCCCTTTCGTTTAAGATAAAGAGCATGTACTCCACAAAAATCAGTTGCCTGCCTCTCTAATGAACCGAAACTGTATTTTCTCATTGTGGCCCCTTTAAGTGACCACTTCCTGGAGTACTCGAACGTCTATTAACGCACAAGACATGTCACAGAAGAAAGCCCCGAGGGAATGCCTTTAAGCTGTTCCCACATGTGCGCCTTCTGGATTTTTTTTATGTTCCTGTTTATCAAAGGATCCACTGTAAATCGAAATGTTTGTTATTCCAAAAAAATATAACAGTTTATTGATCTAAGCAAATCAGAAATATTTGTGCCTGCACTGCTTAATAACCCTACAAAACATAATTTTATGAAACCTCGATTTCAGAAATTTCCCGAAATTTACAAACACATTTGGACTGTCACTCTAACATGGGCTTATTTCTCTCCCAATTTTATGAGGTTCTCATAAAATAATTTGTGAGTTCCAATGACTCAGTTAAAGTGGGGGTTCAACTGCACGATGCACGCTTAACTGCAAAACAATTCTTTTGTCGGTGCTTTTCCTTTCAACTTTACGTATTCTAACTCATCTAATAGACAGCTGATTAAAAGGTATGATTGTCAGAATGTTTTTCCTCCAAAAAAGATTTAATAGCCATAGAGGGTGATCTCTAAGTATTAAAAGAATGAAAAATAAGATGAGATCAAAGGAAACAGCAGGAAGAAAGAAAAACACGGGAAGTGTTGTAATGCACTATGTCTGTAGTAATATTGTAGCATAAATTCTGAGGAAAACTCACATTTGGTTAGACGATGAGCTGAAAAGTAAAATGTCACCAGACGTAAATAATCGCCAGAAAGAAAGAAGAAAGGAACAAAGCAGAAATACTGCATACTCTCAAAGTAAGAAAAAAGAAAGTTGTGAAAGATAAGCAACAGAAACATAAACAAGCTGAACAAAATCATTCTTATCTCAACACATATGTGATAATTCATGTGGAAGAAAACAGTAATGTACTTTTCTAGCAACCAAATTCAATCCACTGCATAATTTGTGGTGTGATGTGTTGAAACGCTTTTGCTGTTCTTGCTGTAATCCTTATCATGTGAAAGTGTGCTAAGAGCACGTTTAATTGGAAGTTTGAGTTTCTTTAGTATGCTTTTACAGTCCCTGTGTCCTGAAAACATTGACACAATTGTTTTCCTGATACCACTTTTTAAGTTGCTTCTAATGACCAAGAGGTTTTTTTTTTTTTTTCGCAATAGAGGCAAGCTGCTACCTGCAAGATATTTTGATGCACTCACTAGATTTATTCTTTTCTGCTCTATTCCATAGCCAAACAGTTAGCTATTGCAACAGAAAAGCACTTGTTATATAAATCCTTATTATATAAATCCTAGAAGGTATAAATCCCTTTAATGATAATTTTACTCACATCATTTATATAAAAGACATACTTGTATTCAATAAACATTTTTTGTATATCTGGCAACTTTCATCACTTCTTTTGCTGGCACTAACTACGTACTATAACAGATGGACAGTAGCCTTCATATGAAGTGCACATTTTCATGCACTCTGAAATTATCTCAAAACAAAGCGAAAACTTGTTGACGAGTGCTTGGCGTTTTTGAATCCATACTGACTTGTCGTAGCACATCAATTACACCCTGAAGTACATTTGAAACATACAAAACCTGACTGCACATTTCCCTAACACAACGAGATGCTTCTGAACAGACAAACATGAACTTCTGACGATGTTGGGTTGGTAAATGATGGCTCAAGGGCCCAATGGGGCCCCACATGAAAATATGAGCCGACAATTCGTCTTCCTAAACTTTGAATTTCCTAGGGAAACAACATTTTTCTTGCGGGATAGCAAGGCAACGTGGTGAAGTACAAGTCCTCGTTCTCTTTTTTTTCCCCCCTCCACCCTGTTTCTCTCCATGCAGGCAGTTCTAAGATAGGCCTAGGCATAATTTGAATACTAGGTCAAGGCTCCTGCAACAACGCGGAACTGGCAGCGAAAAGATACGGACAAAACAAGACGCCGGCATCCTGTCCCGATGGCCCTCAAGCGCGGCTTGTTCAGAGCGACAGCTGGGAGAGATAAGGAGAGCGGTGTCTGCGGTTAGGCCTTTATTTCTGGAAACTCGGTCAGCCGCGCTGCTTATCAGGCCTAGTGCTGCTCCCAAGTGATGAGCTTGGGGGCTGAGAAATAACCCCGCGGAAGTCACTCAACAGCCCACTTGGCCCTTATCTCGGCAAACTCCCTTGGGCCAGCTGCTTTACCACCACCATTCACTGTGAACTTGACAGCTGTCAGCTGGCTGGAGAGCCTCATTTCTCTCTGTCTTGTCACATATTTTGAACAGTGGGAAGAATTGGAATTGTTATTCTTCAACAGCTGCAGCCACATTTATAATGCGCTTCCGAGGTACACTGTAACCTCGTTACAGGAGACCATGATGGTGATCTCGATTTCAGTCTGCTGTAAAAGAAGTATGAACAATCCCAATACTGTTACTATGGGCTTTTGAGGAATCATGGATGATGTCTGTTAGCACAAGAGTTTGGACTTTCCATACGTATAAGTACAAGTAAAGGTCTTGTTGCTAAGCCAGGAGATTTGGCCATGATGAAAGCAAGAACCAATCAGAACAGGACTTTAGGACGATGGTGATGACCGAGTATAGTCCCGGGCTCACTCTGGTCGCCTTGTGACGTGCTCTTTGATGTCACGCAAAAATAGAAGACAAATGGGGGAGGAAAAATGCCAGTTTCCATTATTTCTCTCTCAGCAAACAAGGGGCACCAATGGCCATCAAACTACGAAATGTGTGATCTTTCAGTTAACATGAAGTTTTCAGCTACTTCGTGTGAAGGGACACGAAGTTATTCGTGTCCCTTTAAAAGGGATCATGAAGACAGAATACAACCTAGTTTAATTTCGAACGACTAGCCTTCAGTAGCTCAGCCAACCAGCTTCGAAAGACGTTTTTCATTTCCACGAAAGAAAGATAAGAAATACTCAGAAACACCTCGCGCTACACGATGTCAGCAGCGATGTCAGAGGGTATGTACTGAAAACATAACTATGAGTGTATCAGCTGCATGCTAGCCTTCACGTGATATGTTCAAATGCAATTGGAGGCCCCACTACAATCTCACATCCTTGTATGTGTCTTGGTGGTGGCCTCAGTGGGTGGCTGCCAATCACCCTGTGACATCATAAGGACCCGGCAAGAAAGTGGCTGGCAAGCTGCCCCCACATCTCGCTTAACTTCGTGAAGTTTGCAATAAAAGTGGCATTATTGTCATTGGGTCATGCGTGCAGAAAGCACTTGGCCTCCACACCCAACTTTGGCGTCATGTGAAACAGGAACATTAGAGTGCACGTGGCGCAAAGAAGCAATGCATCTGCGGACCTGGTCTTCGCAGCTTTTTCTTCACAGTCCTTTGTGCCTATACTCTGAAACCTTGCACGAAGCTAGAAGCAGACACGCTTTACAACCAGGTAAACTCTGAGTCGCAGGCGGAGGTCTGGAAGAAATGAAGGCGAGCAGGCCCAGGATGTGCCCCTGTGGAACGTCCAGAGTTGCCGAATGCCCTCCCCATGCAAAAACCCCCACTGAGCATGCGGGCGGCAGTGCGCTCGTTGAAATGGTGGTGTGCAGCTCACCCCTTGATCTCCCAGTGCTCCTTCTCAAAGCCCTTGTGCAGGGACTGGGCAATGGAGGACTCCATGAGGTCCACGTAGCGGACCACCTGGGGCGCAAATGTGTCCCGCAGGTGCTGGTGGAACCGCCCGCCACACAGGTTCTCTGCAAAGGGGGGAAAGGGGAACGAGGGGTCCCGCTTGAGTGTCACAGCCGCTGGGTGCAAGAGAAGAAAGAGCCCCTCTACGCTACACAAGCATTTGGTCCAGTTTTTCTGCCATACGTGCTACAAGACGATACAGTATTACCAAGTATTACCAAAAACAAGATGGAAATGGAGTCTTCACTAAAAACCTCAGAGGGAAGTCTACCAACCAAAGAATGTACTTGGGTACCCAACGTCAGTCGGAACCCTTAGCCAGAACTAGAGCAGTGAAGAAGAAGATGAGGATAGAAAACGCGTAGGAAAACATGTTCAACCATGCGCTGAGCCAGCAGTACAGAAGTCACAGCTGCAGGACTTCATTTGCACCACGCAGTTGCCATAACTGGTCAATCAGCTGCCCCACAGCTGTTATACGAAAAAACAAAAGCAAGTTCCTGGAAAGAGGAGACACTGCCTCCTTGCAAGTACTAGTGGCTTTGCAGTGCTATTGCAATCTTTGCACTGCCTCTCACCCCTTCCGTTTTACCGACCGATCCAGGCAGTCCAGACCCCAATTCGGAATAGCAGCAAGGACATTGATCCAGGATTGACCAAGCTGGTTCACAACGCACATCATACACGCGTTGAGCTCCTTCAATTGGGTGACGAAGACTGACAACAACAATTAAGTCCAGCTTACACCCGATGAACCAGCCAGCTCAATTCTTGCTGGTCCTTCCGCACATACCTGTTTGTATCCCACAAGAGCAAGCATCAAGAGTAATAATGTGTAACGCAAACCTGTCCAGGTGCACAACGGATGCATTAACTCAACACGCCTGCTCACTTTCGAGAAACTCTGCATTTCATTCTGTGTTCACACTCCTCACAACACGAACAAAGCTAGCTAGCTTGGCTAATCTGCAACATAACTGACTTGGTGAGGATATAGGCAACAAACAAAAGGTGGTGATGTGCTGTCATTTTCCCCATCTCTACCATACGCAGCCCTGAAGCAAATACAGTTGAACAACGATTTAACAACGTCACTACTTAACCAAGAGTTGTGAGAGAAAACCTCAATTTTTCTCGTTAAATCAGGAAGTTGGTAACATCAGACAGCATAAACTACTGGGTTCACCTGTGCTATCGTTCCTGGCCAAACAGCGCAGCCGTCCAAATAGCAGCTGTCAAAGAGAACCTAGTTGCGAGTAGGAAGGGTAAAGCTGCAGCAATCTCCAACACTGTGATGCTTAATTGCTCATGCTTAGGCAAACAGCTTTCTCAGAAAAAAATCCATGAAAAGGGAGGCGAAGTTACACTTGCGCAAGTAGAAGCTGCCCTCACAGTCGGAGAAGCGGCACTAGCACGCGAAAGAGCTGCACTTGTGCAGGCAGAAGCCGCACTAGTGCAAGGAAGAGCTGTGCTTGTGCAAGAAGGGGCTACACTAGTGGAAGCTGAAGCCACACCAGTGCAAGAAAGAGCTGCACTACACCAGTTCAGGACGAGTAAGAGAAAGAAGGGGAAGGGGGCACCTACCGTCGATGCGCAGGTAGTCGTTGAGCACTTGCAGCAGAGGGAAGCTATCCCAGGTGTCGGGCGGTTGCTCCGCGAGCACCGAGTCCATGTCGACCGCAAACAGCGACCAGAAGATCTCGGCGTGCTCCACCAGGAGGTCGCTGAACCACGCAAACGCCTGCACGCACAAGGTAATACACACCTCGTCTCATCACACCCTCTCTCCCCGCTCTGCGACAGGCAAACTCAGCTATGTTGGACATGCGTTAAAACCATGCTGGGCGTTGCAAATGAGAACTATCAGTTTCGTCACCAACATTTCCTTTATTCCCCAGACAACATGCATTTTTTTCAAAAGGCAAGTACCAAGGATGCAGCTTAGCTACATGTTGTGTTGTTTGCCCGATGACATTATAGTACCAGAAAAGGCTGTACGTTTACGATACTGAATGCAACTGCTTAAATGCAAACTTCAACGACAGAAATGTGGCTGGCTAGGTAGTGAAACATTATCGAGGAGGAGCCAGTCTTGTTATCTTGTGCCCTTGAGTTGCTACAGTTGGCAGAAGCACTTACCACTACGCCAGTTACTGCAAAGCGTGTTCATTGCCATTATGCACTAGCGTAATATACAGTAGAATCTCAACAATAAATCTTTCAAGCATCATATTTTGCAACTTCCAGTACTTTTTCACTGAGTGTGCCAAAACAGCATTTTTAGAAGGTCAGAATTTTTGCTGCAGTTCGTTTTTCAGGGGACAGTGAAGAGAGTATGTTCAAATTTGTGGCTCCTTTGTGTAGTTTATCGTTTTATCCGTAATATGATTGTCTAGTGAAAGCCCAGAGCCTTACTTGACCTGCACAATCGGTGGCAGATGACAAAATACCATGTGCCACTCGTGGTTGCTCCACCTAATACTGCCTTGACGCCACACTGGTTTTCAATGTTTTTTTCATGCTACCTCAGCCTCAAAAATATTGATTCTCGCTCCTTTAGTGGTATTGACTTCTTGTTTGTCCCCGCACAGGATTTACAGGTCAAATATGCCAAGAATGCACTAGATTTACACTCTGTACTTACCAGCAAGCATCATTTTTTAACACACTTTTCTCCTTTAAAAATGCGGGAGAATCAACCAGGGCCAAATACATACTGAACATGGTTCACGTGTTCCAAACTTCAATCTGGTAAGGTAAATGAACATTGTTCACGCTTGCTTCAATGGCCCTCTAGAGGGCCGTGACGACAAAACACAATTTTGTTCAATTTGAAAGAACTACGATAGCCTTTGGTAACTCACTCAGTTCCATTCCAGCTGCAACAGATGCCTTTTTTTTTGTAACCAAAGAAATGCAAGGAATTTTGAAACTGCTTCAAATCTCGCGTAGCAGTGACGCAGTATGGGCAGAAGAGGCGTCATACGGGCCAGCAAAAAAACATAGTCACGAGTTAGGTGTTAGTATTTAAGTTAAGTGTTAGCATGAGTTAGTTAGCATGAGTTAAGCATGTTAGTATTTGAGGGATGCAATCAAGTAGAACTGGAGGTGCCGCTGCAATCACCCAGTCGTGCTTCTTGGCAGTGGCTTAGGTAAGCAGCCGCCAATCGCACAAACGAGATTCCGTGCCGTCGTAGAGAAGTCGCCACAAAGTGTCTGGGGAGCCGCCACTGATTCGTATGTTTTCCCTAATGTCTAGATTATTTGCTTGAAGTCTGCAATCAAATTGGCGTCACTGCTAATAAAACAATGCAGCCCTTTAGCGAATCGGGCCTGTATTTTGTCTCTTCTGTGGCCTTAGGGTACCTGACCTAGGCCGACGACAAAATCGCAGCCAATAACAAGGCCAGGTTACAAGCGGTGCGGCATTACTGAAATTGCGTGTGCACCAAAAAAAAAAAAAAAAAAAAAGCACTTGCTTACCTCCAGCACACAACAACAGAAGCGTGCCGACACCGCACAAGCGCTGCAGTAATGCAACGAAAATGCCCCAGTTTAGATGAAAAGCAGGGCACGGGGGGTGCCAACCAAATACGCACTTTGATCCAGTTGCCAGGCCAAAAACAAATGTGCCGTAGGAAACATTTCACGGGCATCAGCACACTTTGATGCAATTGGCACAGATGGACCACCAGTGCCAGTTAAAAGCAGAAATAGTAAAAGCTGAATGGGGACCGGTTCCAGCTGAAGATGCCAGTAAAACCAGCTGGGCATGTGAGTGAAAGAAGTTCTATAATTCAGTTCCACCTAGAAGTTATTTTACCTATATAACAGAGCCCCAGTAAAACAATTTGCCAAAGGGGCCTCGTCACGAAAGACTGGTCCCTCCACAACTTTTGTGCTCGTAGATCTGTCCGTACGGATGTTTTCCTAAGCACCTGTGTTCCTTTTCTGTAGTTGGATTGTTGAATCGGAGGATCGAAACAGGCAGCTGCAATTACAGCCACCTCTTAATGCGTAAACCAACCAACACAACAATGCAGGCACTGTCGCTGCGCCGTGCCTTTCGAGTTGTCACGACCACGGGCTTTGCCCGCGCCAGCTCGGCTGTGCGTGGCGGAGGGGTTAACTTACCCGATCCTGGCCGGGGGGAGTGGCCAAAACGAAGGAGCAGGAGCCGGAGAAGGCGACGGCAGTGGAGAAGAGGCGAGAGGGGGACAGAGGGCGGCGACAAAGAAGCGGGTGTCATCACACGCCACCAGCACCACCAGCACACAAATGCACAAGAAGGCACACATCGAGGGTGGTGAGGAGGAGGGCAGGCCACACCATGTGGGGGAAGAGAGAGAGAGAGAGAGAGAGAAGACGCACAGTCAGTGGAGGTGTCACGAGGGGGGGCACGACAACACGCGGAGACAAAAGCCACTCGTGCACACGACCAGAGGCGGGGGAAGGGGGAGGAGAAGGCAAAGCACACAGACACCGTTCGAGACGGGGATGCACAGACAGGGCACGCAGACACACAGACAAAACACCCCCGAGCGGCCACCAGACGACTCGTCGTCTACCTCAGCCGCTGTATCGCCGCACACAAGAAGCGACTGAAGACGTACTTCAGTAGAACACTGGGAAAGTTGGTGCATATTTGGTAAAACTTAGAGCACGATTAAACAAGTACGACAGAAAGACAACAAACACAAGCGAGTTTTGTCGTCTTTCTGTCGTCCTTGTTTAATCGCGCTCTAAGTTTTGCCAAGACTGAAGATGCTAATTCACTCGCACGGTACAGGCCCAGACCCGAGCTGTGGCCGATGAAAGCAACATACGGTTTGTGCCGACCACCGTTTGAGTGCGTAGGTGCAGTCGTTTCACCAGAAACATTGCAAATAGCAGTGTACTGATTCCACAAGTAAAACTAGCAGTGCAGGTGCAACACAGCTTGTGCTATGGAAATTTCAAACATGTTCCAATGCATCCAGGGAAACCCAAGAAAACCCTCTCAAGCCCTTTGTGCATGTGAAAGTACAGTGGGCAACACCCTTGTCTATAACACTGAGTTCAACTTCAGCTGGGTAACTCTCAAAACTGCGGACTCGAACTTTTCACAAAAAACGTTGAGGTCAAAATGTATGGTCAAGACTTCAGAATGACAAAATAGTTTTCTTCAAATGCTTTTCGGCCGAGGCTAGATAAGGCTATAAGTACGAAACCAGTGTTATAGACAAGGGTGTTGCCCTCTGTACAAGCTCATCTTGCAGACTTGTGGCCTGCAGGACATCATTTACACTAGCTTTACCTTTGGCTATCTGCACAACAGGACTGCAACGTCAGTTACTTGGGTGAATTATGTCAGCATATCAACAACGTGCTGCAATCTCAGTGTACACAAATACATGCACTCCAACAGGAACTCTCGCATCTAGTTGTTAAAATACCTCATATCTAGTTGTAAAAAAAAGTTTTCGCACTGCTCAAGTAATATTTTCAAGAAAGAAAGCACGCACAAGAGGTTCTGGAGTTAAAACCTGTCCAATGGCCAACTTAGCCAACAAACATCCATCACAGTGCATGAGGAGGATGTAATCCCGAATGTGCAAGAATAAGACGCCAGGCGATCTTGGCAAGCCATTCTGTGCTTCCTTCACTTCTGCCTGGACGTGCACATTATAAGCCCTTTGTAAATGCCTCACAAGGGTGCGCTGTTAGCTCAGCAGAAGTATAAGCGTGCGCATAGAATTACGCACTATAACCATCGGCCTATTTTATGCTCACTGCAGTGCGAAGGCCTCTCCCACTGACCTCCAGCTGCTCCGATTCTGTGTTGCCAGTCTATTCTTTTCCTCCAAATTCCTTTATTTCGTCTAGCGGTAGCCACTCGGTTCCCTGGTGGTCCACCGGTCGTCATTTCGTCTAACTGCATGGCCAGCCCTTTGTTAATTTCAGCTAGGATGTTTTCCACCCAATTCTGCTCCATCATCCAAGGTGCTTGCTTTCTAAGTGTTACTCCCAGTACTCCTGTTTCCACGGCTGGTTGAGACGACATAGGCTTTCCCTCAAGAAGCTTCCCAAGCCACAAACTTCTACCCCATATGTCACCACTGGAAGTGCGCACCAGTTGAATGCCTTTCTTTTTAGTGACAGAGGTACACTATCATTTGTTAATTCAGAGTGCTCCATGAAAGCTCTACAGCCCATTGCAATTCCACGTTTGGCCCATTTTCGTGGTTTCGATCAGCACCAACAACCCGGTGAAGGGTTACGAAGGCCGAATTATCATTATGCGTATCTCTTGCTATCAAGTATTAGCATTACGTTGAAGTTATTGACATTCAACTTAAACTCCAACACTAAGCTTTCCAAGTGAAGGTCTTTCCCGGTATCCTTGAACAATACAATATCCGCCAATCTCAAGTGACTCAAATATTCTCCACTTAGTCGTACTCCCGAATTATCCCGTACCGTGCTTCCCAAATACCTTGTCTAGGCATGCTGTAAATAATTTCAGTGAGATGGTGTCCCCTTGTCTGACACCCTTCCCAATAGCAAACTCCCTAATACTTTTATCAAGCATTATTGAGCCCCTACATTTCTTGTTTATGTCCTCCAGACGTCCTACACGTCTCCTTTGCTGCCAGTTCTCTCAATGCTGTTACCATTGCAGCGGTGTCTCCTGAATCGCAGGCTCTTTTGCAATAAATGCCATAAAAAGAGGCTTAATATACTCAGTGAAATTCTCCGATGTGATCCGCTGTTGAGAATTTTACATATGTATACATATAAAAAATGCTGGATGGCCTTTGCACTATTCTGAGCAATATTGCTAAGCAATGTTGAAAGCCCTGCAATGGGCTTTGGTGAGGAAGGAATAAGGTCCTTCGGATCAGCTCAAGTCGTGCTTTCATAAAAACCAAAACTGCACCTGGGCCTCGAGACAAGGCCCTTATCGATCTTCTTGTACATGGGCATTTCTGTGTTTTGCCTCAGCTGTTTGTGCCACAGTGTAATTTTAACGCTCTTTATAACTAGGATCTGCGAGATTGTGACTTCCATCCTCAAGAGGACCAAGCGGACCTCTGGCACCTCTGCCCACCAAGTCTCAAAGTCGGAATGTTCCATCAGGTTGTTGGCACAAAAACTCTTATTCTTAATAGGATTGATGTTCAATAGAACATAGAGGCGTGAAATGATGAGAAATCATCAAGAAATCCCAATGTTGCTGCAGTCAACGTTCCAACAGGGGACTTGAATTCAGACACGCCCCCTAAAAACGATAAGCATCGTTTCTATTTTTTGATGATTTCTCATAATTTTTTGTAAAGCTGCACGGATAAGCACTTTTAGTGAGTTACAAAGTGCAATAATTTATTCACCAAAGAAGATCAACTGGCAGCAAACATTCACTTGGTCCTTGCATAGCCTCATATTGCTTTTCTTTTAAAGAAAAATTCACGGATTTTCAAGCATCTCACAATTCCAGAACTTCCGAGGCCCCAGTGTCAAGGGTGATTTTCAAAGTTTACAGAGACTGCACGAACCCTGGTAATGAAATTCGCGTTTGTCACACACTACAGTGGAGGAGCAACACTTCCGTCGCCCATCGTAAAATAACCCCCAGTGCACCTTGAAAGCAGCCCAGCATTTCGACACTGTAGCTTCAAAAAGGAAAGCCAGTTCACAGGGTCTCCTGCAAGACTGCAAATTCGCCAAGAAAAAGGGCTTCAAGGAAACTGCAGTGTCCAGTCAGTGATGTTCCATGCTGGGAATTTACCCCTTTTCGGGGAATTTTTGGCTGTAGTTTTGGCCAAAAGGGAAAAAAGGGAGTTTTTAATAGATGCCGGGAATTTTAGGAGTCGTGGAATAAAAAGGAAAAATGATGTCAGTAAACTGGCCTCACATCACTTATTACTTTGTTCTCTTTTAAACTAAAAAGTTCCCTTAACACTTCGTTGGATCTATGTTCAGATATCCGGAGCCGTGCTCGCACAAATCACAAGCATTCAAGACCGCTTCCAATAAGGTCCATAAAACAGGAGGGAGCATAGATACAGTCTACTACACCATAGCATAGAGCATGGTTTCTCAAAATGAGTTCCGCGGAACCTAGGGGTTCCGCAGGCCCCTCCTAGGGGTTCCGCAGGCCACTGATAAATTTTTCCTCGTTCCGCACTCGCCAAGTAACTTAAATGGTGAACTCGAGGTGCGATCGATCTAAGGAACCTCCATTACTCACGCCCGAGTGTCAGTAAGCACATCTCTGTGCATAACACAAAGGCGCGAGCTGCGCAATAAATCCCACCAGCAGCTCCCACGAGCCAAACTCCGAAAATGGGCCGCCCGTTTAACTATTGTGCTTGAAGCACCCCCATGCGTATTTCTCTTGTTTGGAGATATGTGCAGCTAGCGTAGGCGCTCGCGTAAAAGCACTTCCTTTTGAATTTATTGCACGCGAATGTAGCATGAACAGTATTAAAAAGGGCGAGGGGGGAGTTCCTTGGCACAGCTTAGCAGGGTTCCCTGGGACCAACATGCGTAAGAACCCCCGGCATAGAGGAAAGAATACTCCATAAAAAAAGAGCTCGTAAAGTGTGAAACAGCAGAGGCTCAAAGGCTGAAGCCTGTTCGCATGTGTGCCTTTGTCCGCGTGCCGTCAACAAGAGATGGCGCCAGCAGTCCTGGCGCTGAGCTAAAATTACCTCAAATTTCTCAAGAATGTCTGGTTCTTTTTCATACGGGCAGTTTTCACATACAGCTTTAGCGTGCAAAGTAAGCATGCTGTTTGGTACAAAACATGAAGTGCGAAGTCAAATGCTGCTGAATGCCAGATGTAGTGAAATTTCGTTCACGCTTAAACTCTGATTCTCTCAACGGCGTCTGCATCCAGAGGGCTACGTAAAGTAGACATAGGTGGTGCTGGCTAACCCTGAAAATTAAAAAGGCATCCACGTAAATATCTACAAACTGCACAAAAAGAATGCAGAAAAATTTGGAGGGAATTCTTCAGAAATGTGTGAGAAAAAATGATAAAAATAGGAAACCTCTCAACATAGAAATGTGAAATTTTTCTTCCCGGTATGGAACATCACTGGTCCAGTGATTAATGATTGGGAGGAACATGATAGCAAGCACCTCTGCTGTATTCTAACGTATTTTTCCTTTCGGGACTAACAGCTGAAGATCAGAATCACAGAACTATTTGATGTTTCAAATGCACCTTTTGTCAGGCCAGCTGGCTCATAGAGTTTCCTACTAATTTACATACTAGAGGGAAATCTGACTCTAGTGTTTACGTGAGTCGTGCTTCAACAAGTGTGCCGTCATGTACCGCAAAGTGTTTTGTTTTTACTTGGCAAAATCAAGCTCAAATGTTATTTGAGGTTCTAACAAAAAAGAACATTCGAAGTTGTTTCATCAATACAACAGCAATGCTCTAAGGAAATGCATTCGACAGGAATTTTTAAAAGCTTCGTGCAGGACTAACAAGAAACAAGGATGTTGCCCTTGTTGTTGACTTTGTCAACAGGAGCAAAAACAAAGCGACGTTGTTAGAACGGAACATTAGTATGAAACTCAAATCACCCGACTTATGCCAGAGTCCTGCACGCATTCTTCTCCCAGCTTGCTTAGGAAACACACACAGTTGCACTGCAATAAACAGTAGCAACCCCAGGGGACCCTGGCTAGATCATGCGCGCAAAGCCAAGGCAAGTACAACGCTTATAGCCAAAGTCCCCGACATCCGTGACTGGATGAGCTGTTTTCATGGTCCCAGAGAGCGGGCCGTCGGGAGTTGGTTCTATGTGCTCCTACTGTGGTGGTGGGGTGGAGTCATACCCAAAGGCAATGGGGAAGGGGCCGCAGGCAGGCATTTTTGCACGGCCGTTTACTACCAGTTTTAATGTCATCATACAATGGCAACAATACAATGCGCAAAAAATCTCCCCCACAGTTTTTAAGCTCGCACAATTGCAATTACATTTTGTGGCACTAACTGCTGAATTGAACCAAGGCGTGCTTCCCTCATTCCTTCCTTCACTTGCCGATAAGCCAACGCCCAAGGCGGGCACTAGAAATGACAGAGCTGCGAGGCCATCCACAAAACGCCTGCCCCGTTGAGCCCTGCCTCTAAGGGAATCTGTCTTGGGCAGTTAAGGACAACTGTTGACATGCTTGCACCCTTCTCCCCCCTATACAAAAAGCTTGTAGTACAACCTAAGGGGAGATAGCATCGACCAGCGAGAAAGAACAAATGTCCACCCAAAGAACAAAGCGGAGGAGTTCCGTATAATATGGGATCTAGCCAGCGTGGTCAGGTCAGTGCATCGGAATGGCACACTTGTTTACTAGCTTGCAGGCAAATGAAAATCAGATGTCACTCTACCCACCAGGCGGCATCCAAATACAAAGCAGCCTTACTGATCACTGAAAATCGCTGCTGTAAAACAGCAATCGAGAGAAATTAAGGAAAAATGTGATAACAATTTGTGGTGCGAGGCTTCAAAACATCCCCATCATCATCACTGCTGGATGAAAGTCTCTCCCACTAGCTCGAACTAATTTATTCCGACCCAAATCTTGACAAAGTTGAGGGCAGTCAAATGAGACCCTAAGAAAGACACTACCATAATAATCCAAAATGTAGGTCGAGTTATTTTTTCTAAATGCGCACGAAAGTCGCAGCTATCTTGTATACCGGTCATCGGCAAAATGTAAAATTTTAGGGAGCCAACCATGGAAGTGCCAGTATCGCACCATTCAACTGCCGCCGCTCGCACCTCCAAGAGAGAGACGGATAACGGTTAATCAAAGCACACGGCAATACCACAGCAGTCCAGCACGTATTGCGTAGCTGAGAAAAGCGTTCGATACGTCAAAGCTGTCTTGCCACCTTCGGAGAACATTGTTCTGTGGGCGGCTCTGAAGTGCACCCCAAGTTGGAGAATGAGCTGGCAGACTTCATTTGGAAGTTTTGTGTGAGATTGCCACCCCTCACAACGGAGGCCATCCACTGCAAAGCGACTGAACCCGCATGCCGACAACAATGCAGAAAATTTAAAGATTCTTGGTCCTTGGTGTGTCATTTTATGAAGCGCAAAAGAATAGTTTCCATTGCTCCAATAAGTTATTTCCGTATACGTCATTGCCAATGACCGAAAAGGGTGAGAAATAATGAGAAATAAATTGTTCGCTTTTTTTTGTGAGTTCAAGTTAATGGAGTGAACCCATACAGAAGGGCGACCTCTAGTACGCTTTACACAGTACTGCCTACCGCGGTGGCTCAGTGGCCAAGGCGTTGTGCTGCTGAGCCCAAGGACACGGGTTCCATTCCCGGCCACGGCGGCCACTTTTCCTATGGAGGTGAAAAGCAGAAAAGCCCACGTGTTCGGGATTTTGGCGCACGTTAAAGACCCCTGGGTGGTAAAAAATAATCCGGAAGCCCCCCCACTATGACGCGCATCATGGCCTGTTGCGTCGGTGCGTTAAGCCTCACCATCAATCAATTTATTTGCACTTACTTTCGTAACCCAATCTGGATAAACCAGTTTTCATAAATATGCCAACTCCTGGACAGTTACAAAGTTTGTTATCCTACATTTAAATTCCCTTCATCTAACGACGACAATGGTTGAAAAGTGAAGCTTTCTTGCGTTCGAAAATCAAATGGCAAACTGCCAAAGTCACAGCTGCAGCAATCAAAGTCAAAGCGTTCACGATCAAAGTGTCAAAGATCAAAGTGCAAATTGCCTGAGGGTCAAAGTCCAACTTTGAACGATCAAAGTGCAAACTGCCTGCGAGTCAAAGTCCAAACTCAGACGACAGCAAACAGATCCCTCACGGGAAAGCCAATCGTCCCTTTCCCGTCGTCGACCGTGTTGGGATAGCGCAATCCAATATACATCGACTTAATAACGTGAGAGACCCAGGTTTTCAATTCCGACCACGCGAAGCATTTTTTCTTGTCATCATCATCATCATATGCCAGCTTTTTGCGTTAAGTTGGCTTTCCTGCAGTGTGTTCTAGGTAACAGCACTGCCACCAGTGAGACCCTGAAAGCTTCACTTTAATAAATGTTAATGTCGCAATCAACAAGTGCCCAGGTTTGCTGTAGCACTTCTAGTTAGCACTTTACACTTGGTCCAGACCGCCAATTTTTTGCAAGCACAACAACAGAAATAGCTAGTTCGAAACCTTGTGAAACCTTTCATTGGTGCCTTGGACTAGCTATGGCTACCGAGAAACTTCAATGGGCTGCATCTCAATCAACAGGCTTCAGCAACTCGAGCAACTCACCATTTCTCACGTACAGTTGGCCACTACTAATTGGTTCTCAATTTACAGGTGACCAAGCCTCCTCGTTAGCTCTAGAGCCCTAAGAGTGACCGGCCTTGCATGCTGGTGGTGGCGGGTTGGAATTCCTGAACCGGGAAAAAGCTGCGCGGCCTTTTTTTTGGAGCCTACGGTTACAGTTCAGGTGGACGTCAACTTTTTCTTCGGAGAATCCTGAGCGTGCATCTGTTTAAAAAGCATCCATCCCCATTGTGTCCTATGAGAGACTAGTGCAGGCTCTGCGACGAAGTGGATGCCAAAAGTAAAGTGGGGAAAGCCACACCCTCCCCTGTGTACTACTATTATTATGACATGGTTCAAAGCAGACACAAACACAGGAGATACGTTTTTGAAGAATTGACAAACTGAGTGCAAAGAAAGTTCTCGTTTCGGGTGGACAATTGTTCAATCTCAAACAGACTGGGAGGGCGAGAACGAAAGTCAAGAAGGACAGACAGATGGCGAGAGAAACATGCAGTGAATTGCCCCCCCGCCCCTACCCAGCAAAGTTGCTCCCACACTCACCGCCCGAAAGCCCTGCAGGTCAAGACACAGGAAGGCAGAAGGGAAGGTACGAGGAGGAGAAGGAGGAGGAGGGCCGTTTTCCCCCCACACCACGGTAGGGGAGGCAGGAGAGAGAGAGAGGGGGAGAGGGTTGGGAGAGAGAAAGAGAGAGAGAGAGAGCGTTACACGAGAACAGAGACACTGGTCCACAAGGCAGCAAGACGCGGGGCACACACAAAAGCCACCACACGACACACAACCGTCCCCTCCCTCCCCGAGAGCGGTGCAGACGACAATGCAGACGACGCAGAGTCCGGGAGGCAAGATGACGGGGGATGGGGAGTGGAGGGGCTTCGGAGTGGAACTGTCACGCGAGCACCGACGAGGGTGCGTCCATGCAGGAGGTGCAGTCAGCGGGCAGCAGACAGAAGATGGGGGCAAGCCAAGAGGCCGACGCATGCCGGTGGCAGCAGACGATCGTGGGGAGGAGGAGGGAGGCACCTACCTTGTTGGTGGTTGTGCGCACAACACGCCCACGAGACCGGTGCGACCATACACAGGGGGGCAAACGATAGACGTTAACGCATCCTCGACACACACCGGTGCGGTCACAGGTGCGGTACGTGTGCGCAGCTGCTTCAACAACGACACGACATAAACCACAGAAAAACGGCTAAATGATCAGCTCTTCCGCCCCTGAGAGATCACTTCATTGGCGGCTGCTGTGTGGGGAACTTCACTGTTTTGTACCTGAGCTTTGCAGCTGTAAGCACCGGCATCAAGCATTTCATCCTTCTGCTGCAACGCTACGACTCCTGGTTGACTAGCAGTGTTGGCCTCGTCAAAGTTTTCCGATCCATTCAAGTGTTTGGTAAAATGTTCTTTTTCAAAACTTCTGCCATATCAAACGCTAGCAGCTGAAAGTGCCATCTTGCGTGCTCCTGCCTCCAAACTTCCTTTGTGAATTTTACAGGTGCTCAAAACCTCTGGACAACTGTTACTTTAATAACTAGGTGACTGCTGGGACTGTGGAAGAACAAAACGTAAAAATCCTGACAGATTGCTTAGGCCACCAACCCACATTTGCAATCTGCATCGCTCTACGCACATCACTGCCACAAAGCTTAAGAACATAAAAGACTGACATTCTTGTCCACTTCCAGCAGCCATTGGTGTCTGCTGATGAGACAAGCTGTTGCTTTCTTAACTAGTAAAAAGTTCAAAAAGGGCTGTGTGGTCAGCTGTGACCACCACACAACGGCTAAAAACAGCAAAAACCACAACCACAGATATTTGGGGAACTTGATACACCAAAGTGCGGAAATAGTGAGTGCCGAGGTTCATCAAAATGATTGTGCCATTTCAAACATGGCGAAAGCACATGCCTCCTGTTGAGGTTGTTCATTGGGGACACATGGGTCAGTATGAACCAGTCAAGAAACGACACCGAACGTGAACAGCAGAATAGTGAGAAAAGGATGTAGGTATATTTATACAATAAGTGCCTCTGTGCAGACTGCATTCTCACACTATGAAGAACATTATGGGGCTCACAATCCAACAAACACTGACACCACTGATGTGCAAAAGTTCCAGTGTGAGTTCAAGAAAAAGAGTGAAGGAAAAAAAATGTGCTCTGTGCAGCTCCCAAAAGACACTGAAGTAATAAAAGTTGCGACACTGTCTGCCTTCACGCCCCTTGTACGGGCTTGTTTTTTTTTTCTTTTTGTTTTTTTTTTATTTTTTTTTTATTTTTTCAAGTGTGAAAAAAGGAACAAAAAAAAATGTTTGGATAAAAACACCATGTTTCCGCAACCATTCTTTTTTGTCTTCATAATGCTTCGTACCACATAGCTGTATGGCGATGATCTCTGCATGCAATATCCGTACAAAATCTAACCGTCTAGCACACAGCGCAATAGCTGTTGTGAAAAAAGGCATAACGTCTTGCAGCAAAATGTTAGACACCACATTCATATCAAAACACCCAGATGAGCGTAACATTTTATCTCCGTACCAGCATGGTTTTCGAAAAGGCTTCTCAACAACAACTCAGTTATGTACTACAGTCATTCATTCTCTTGCATCTGTGATTGATAAAGGTGGCCAAGTCGACGTCATATTCCTAGATTCCTGCAAAGCTTTCGACTGCACCCCCACCCATGATAAACTTATGGTTAAATTACAGCTTACTGGCTTTCCCAATTTTCTATGAGCCTGGATTTCTAGCTCCTTGTCTGATCGCTCCCAGTTTGTCTGCATTAATGATCAAAATCCAAGTCTTCTGCCGGTTACTTTGGGTGTTCCACAGGGCAGTGTACTCGGTCCCCTGCTGTTTTTGATATATTGTAATGATGTAGTAAATTGTGTAAACCCACCTGTTAATGTTCGTCTTTTTGCGGATGATTATATTCCGTTTAACTTGATGGTGAATCCTGATGACCAAGCAGCTCTCTAGTCCGCTCTAAACAATATATGTCTATGGTGCAACCAACGGAGGATGAAACTAAGCTTGGATAAATCGGTTTTGCTCCGTGTCACTAACAAGAAAAAGTCAGTACTAACTGAATACACACTCTCTAACCAACTGCTTCATGAAGTTCAGGAATACAAGTATCTTGGTGTCACTCCAACAAATAATTTAAGCAGGAATTCCCACATTAAACAAGTTTCCTCCACAGCTTCCCACAAATTATGCATGCTAAGGCACGAGCTTTAGGATGCTCCCGAAATTAGAATATGCATGTGTTGCCTCGGATCCTTATACTAAAACTAACATTGATGCATTAGAAAAAATTCAGCGGAGGGCAGTTCATTTCATTTATTCTCTCTACAGGCCTGGTGGTTCTGTCACTAACGTTATGCTTACAAATGGTATCCCAATATTTGCAGTCACGACGCAGATTCTTACGCCTAAAATTTTTGTACCTCCTTTTTAAGCCGCAGGTTTGCTCTGAACCCCGACCTCTACCTCATACCTTACACCACTAAGAACACGTCAGACCTGGCATTCCCACACAGTTTCTTGTTAACCCCGTATTTCACTCGAACTAACTTGCTTAAATTTTCTTTTTTTCCTTGTACCATTGAGGAGTGGAACAGTTTGCCTGCAAGCAGTTTAAACTCTCCTGAGCTTATTTACGCCGAAATTTGAAATCGTTTTTCTAACTATTGTAACTGTTCCGCATTCCCCTCCCCACTCTTTCCTTTCCTTGCTTGCTTTTGTATAAAAATGTTCCACTTCCGCTTTTCCTTTTCTTCCTTCTTTCGATGATGTTGTATTGAAATGTTGTGAATGATAACTGTATTATCTTGCCCCTCCTGCTTTGGCCTCCGGCCAGCAGTACTTGTAAATAAAAAATAACTACATTCACCTCGCGGCTACTCAGAATGCCGAGAGAACTGTAGAAGATGAAGAAAAAGTTCACAAAGGTAAATTCGTATGCCTGTTGGGTTAAAGAAACACAGGCCCGTTTGGAACAGAGCTCAAAAAGGTGTGTAGTACTTACGGTTTCAGTTTGTCCAAACGAGCACGTTAAAGCCGGCCGCAAAGCAGTGGCAGCAGCGCCACCAGAGCACCCTAGTTTCCCTCATGCACGGAATTTGAGATAGGCGGTGCTGCGCACTAAGCTACGGCTCAGTTAAGCCGACTGCACAGCTACGTCGGAAGTTGTGTGCACTGTAGTTCACAAAGAGTGGTAAAAACTTGCGCGAATATTTGAAACGTCACATACCAAACTGGATGCAAGCCTGGTGAATTTTGGTCTCACAACACAAAGAAAGAGCTAAGAAAAGAAAGAAAGCGCCATGTAAGGGGTAATTTTCCCAGCGCTCCAGAAAACTGCGTGCCTGTCAACAAAACGTGAAATAACCAAACCTAACCGATTCTGCGTCGTTTGGGAAATGGAATTTGCCGCAAGCTTACACTTTCAGCTTCAAATTGAACAGGACTCACGCAACTTCCTTCCAAAAAACCAAGTTATTTCAAAAATGGGCACTGAATGCTCATTTGATACCAGAAGGCTGTAGTTTTCAAGCGCAAGCACATTTTGGTCCCTTTGCAGAGACGCCTCCACAAGTTTGTCTTACACTTGAAGCATAGATGTACTTTAAATTAGCAGAAGTGTTTCTCTGCAGGCTAACGCAAGTGTGATGTGCTGACACACTCATTGCAAAGAAGTGTATCATTTCAAAACACAACTGCACTGAAAGAAAAAATAACAGAAAAAAAATGATAAAAAAGAAAAGCAGTTTCAGAAGACGGGGGCTCAAAATGCAGACAAAATTTTAACTTCACGGGCGCTCGCTTCTTGCCCAGTTAGGATGCTGTACGAAAATCAGGATGCATTCGGTTTGGTATCAGACAGTCGCATGCCTTGGGGCTTTTTCTCCCTGGTTTTCTTTTTTTTTTTTCTCCCTCTTGTTTTTGTTCCCAGCGGCCCGCAGAAAGAGCGAAAAAAGAGGAGAAGACGAGAAAGAAGCGAGATGGCTAGAAAGATGCTCAGCAGACAGCAGTACCAAAAGAGAAATTCGTCGTTGCAAAACCCCGGCTCAGATAGAGCCCACCTCGTCGCACCCTTGTGAAGTGAATTTCAGGCCATGGGGACATGCAAGGTATGCTGGCCACGCAATTGCTCTTGCCGATAGGCAAACAGTTGACGAGTGCCGCACGACTAGCACAACCCTTAAGGATTACGCTAGTTGCAATTACTGTTTGGCTTTACAGTGCGCAACAAAGTGTCCCAAACGGTAAGCTTGGGTGACTGTTCTTGCGGGACAATGTAAAAATTCAATCTGGGAAAAGGCCTCTTGGTTCACTTTGGTACCAAGTTGTATGTTACGGCCAGGGTGCATTCACCCAATTTTGTTTATCTCCCGCTTGCGAGGTTTTTATTTTATTTCTTCAGCATCATCACCGCATTTTACAGTTGTCAACAGCAGGCCTCCCATTGCTTTGCAGCCACCAATAGCTTTCAATCCTTCACTCCCTGAACACAGGCTTTCACTCAAAGCTTTTCTGGAGTTGCGTGTCACTCTTGACCAGAGGCACCACAACCTTCAGTCTCCCTACTAGTGAGCTCCCCCCACTTTCTGATTCCAGCGCACTTTTCAAAACTCGAAGCACCACCCAATTAAAGCTTGACAACTGGGCCCTCTGTGTCGGGGTTTTGCAGGCCAGCGATGCAGTCGCAGCGAGAAAGAGAGAGAGAGAGAGAGAGAGACGAATGCGGCTCAGAGGCACGTGCCAGCCCTTAATCGGATGCAGCGCAGCGAGAGGGGGCCGATCGGCCCCTGGCGTGCCACTGTCCAAGGCAGGCAACCTGCATTCACTCCGGGTCACTTGGCAGGAGCCACTAGTGGGACCCCACCACAATGCAGAGAGGGGCAGAAGAAGAAGAAGAAGAAGGAAGAAGAAAGAAGAGCCGCTCCCCCGTCGCACGTGAATGCGCTTGGCAGCTGCCACAGTGCAGTGAGGTTGACTGGGCGGGAAGAGCTCCCCAAATGCATTCCGCATCACCGAGCATTCCTTTGTGCAAGGCAGAAAACTCCGGCCAAAAACCCCCTCCCCGAGGAAGGATTCTTATTTCAAGGGGGGATGTAGGAAGGGGTGTAATGCCCTCCATTACATTCAAGCAGGCGGGCCCACTGAGATTTCCACGGTCGCTGGAGACTCAGCAAGGCATGTTTTGCCGCTCTGCTTTTTTTATGCTTTTTTTAAAAGAATTGGTCTCTGCAGCAATCGAAAGCTGGCAACAGCAGCCACTTTGAGCCGAAACAGAAATAGCTGCGCCTAAGCAGGCGCTTCATACATGGCATCTTCAATGCAGAGTACCCGATAAGGTATAAGCAGAGAGGGGGCCACACAGAAGCCTGCACTAATCATCAGGCCCCATTTTAGTGCACCCCTCATTGGCCCTAAGTTACCTTAATTGTAATACCCTTACATAACTGCAGTCCCCGCTGGGGTATTCACTCGCCCATGCATGGCATGGCACAATATGGATGCTGCTAGTTAAATCAGACGTCACATCTTCGAAGAAGCAATGGCTGCAACCCTAACGTATGACCAGGTGGTGGTCATGTGCAGGGCAACAGCGCGTAGCTACTGCACAATGTCTTCACCCGCAACCTGAATCCGTCTCACTGGAGATGTGCGCCTCCAAAGTTAGCCCCCAAGAACATCAGCCTTAGTCTTCTTGGTCACATACGTATATACACACCTTACATCTAGGAAGGCATTACACGATCCAGAACACTTGTTGGATCTGAAGGTGGGCTGGGGGAGGCCCGAATGTCAATCTACAAGCCAGATTCGGGAATTTTCCAAGTACGCTGGATATTTTTCATTATGCTCCCTGCGCTCCCCCCTTAAACTAGTACAGTGTAGCCCAGTTATAACGAAATCAGTGGGAATAGGAAATTACTTGGCTATAACCGCTCTTTCGCTATATCTGGACTTTAAAAAAGCACGCACGAATGACCAAGGAAGCAGAGACAATCTCCTCGGCCAATCCCCTTCTTCCACTCCCGACGCCGTTGCAAAGGAGCTCACCTCGGAGTAGTGCTCGTTGTTCTGCTGAAGCAGGTCCACGCAGAGTTCGGCCAGGTGGATCAGCTCCTTCAGCTTACGGTTCGACGGTAGCTGCTCCTCGAGACCAGAGTCTGCGGCAGAGCGCACCAGCTACAAGTCAGCCCCTACTACACCCCTCCACTTCTCAGATCTCCGCAGCCGGCAATGCTTTCAGATAGCAAACAGCCCTGGCCGCAGGACTTCAAAACCCTAGCAAACATTGCAGAGTGAAACTCTGCCAAACCTGGTCACTACGACATACCGTCTGAAGTTGAAGATTGCTTTGGTATGCACTCTACATTCGTTAAGACTGCTTTGACGAGACACTGGTGCAAATGGCAAGTCTGCAACCGAACATCTGCTGTGCTAGGAGGCAAAAAGGTGCTTTTGTGCGGCTCAAGCAATAGCAACTCAGTAAAACCTCGATACAAAAAACTTCAATACAACGAAATCGCTGATATAACAAAGTCACAAAGGATAAATAAACCTAATCCGCACTGGAAACGTGTATACAGTCAAACCCGTGCATAGCGAACTGCAATATGCGCCGCGATTTGTTCGATACATCCGGCCAATAGTTCGATATAGCCGAACCCGCCTATAACGAGCTTATTGTTACGAGTTCGCATTGCGCGGTAGCCCCCCCCCCCCTCCTCAACTCCACCATCCCCGCATGCAGAAACGAACACAGTAAAGTAGTCATTAGCCATACCCAAAATAATCAATTTATTGCAATTAATAAAGCTTCTTTCGGCCTTAACTGCCTACTTTGCAAAAAAAAAGCAGTGATTTTTGTTTTCACGGCTACAACTAGCATAGCATTCTCTGCACGAAACATTGTTTGCGAGTCTGCCGCAGTTCTCCAAAATCGAAGAAGCATTGGCGGAGCACATCGACTGCCGAATGCGCTTCACTATAAGCATCGGATGGCTTTCACTCGCGACATTATCGGCAACGTTGGCGAGCTCTTCCCCCAGTTCACCGATGCTGCTGTCTTGGTCTGGACTCGCTGACTGGGTGGGTTCCGTCGTAAGTCCCACGCCTCGGAAATAGTTATGGAAAGTGTCAGCCGTCACGTCCCTCCGTGCAAGGCGCAATGTCCCTGTCGCGTCTCCGTGGTCGCGGCCAATGCACATCTCAATCGCCGCTCTGAGATCATGCATTTCGGCGGCCATTCTAGGCACCCAGAGTTCGATATATCGGATGTGAACTTTGTTATAAGGAATACGTTTCCCATGTATTTCCTTAACTGAATTATTTTTGTTCGATATATAGCATAATTCGCTCTATCCGGGTTCGTTATAGCCGGGTTTGACTGTACAACAAAGTCTCTTGACTAAGAGCTAGAGGGACAATTTCTCCGTGACAATGACAACTGGGGGGCCCAGCTTTGAGTGCGTGAGCAGCTTGGGTACGCCCAACGCAGGTGGGCCTTTTGAGACGCACAGCTTTGCTCTGCTGAGAGTGGGACATAAGTGGCTTCCTCCATTTCCTTCAACCCCAACAGAGGAGAGCGATGCCACATGCACTTTCCCCCTCCCCTTGCCCCCTCTGCCTATATACCCCATGCTGAAGTGAAGGCTGCTACTTGTTGCCCTGATCGGTGTTGCGAGCTGCAGCAATAGCTCAGCTGGGTTCGTTGCCCTCGCCTTCGCTGCCACTAACTGCCAACACTTTTCCTGGGCTGCCACGCAGTCTGCTGTCTCATGGCGCATTGCCAAGTTCCCCCAGCCCAAAACAGGCTGGCACTTGTCCACCAGGCCGCCCTCCCCCAAATCTCACGTTTCCAGACAACACGAACCATAAAACTGGGATATCTGTGGCTTAATTCAACCTCTGATCATGGGCTTCCTGGGCGCCCATAGCCGTCCCATATGTTTGTCGAAATGCGGCCGAGGGAACTCAAGTGTGAAATGCCCAATTGCGACAGTGACAATTTTGCTACAGGGCATTGAGGAATGACAACGGGGAGCTCTGCCAGGGTGGGCTTAAACTGAATGAGTCCCTCTGCACCACCATTGACCTGCCCATCTGCTTGTTGTCTCCCTTGTTCTACACAGCTCCGCTGTCCACAGCAATTGAAAAAGCAGGAAGAGTTTGCTGCTATTGAATACCCTCGGGGCTCTATGGTCATTATGACTAACATACAGGCGGCCAAGTTAGTTACTTGTTTACCAAGGTCTTGCAAAGTGAAGACACCTTCTGGTTATCTGTGCTGAAAAATACATTGACGCTTTTCCTTTGGTCACAAGTTTGACACTATAAGTTGGTTCATTAAAAGTCAGCTAGTCGGCTATACGTTACACGTCGCTCCCTTTTGCTAAGTGTCAGTGCGCTTTCCTCACTAGACAAACTACTCCTTAAAAAGTGATTTCAGGGCTCTCATTCGTGGGAAGAGCCTTGTCTGCATGGCCTGGCCTTCATTGAGGGCTATTAAGGCTGACTCTACTGAACAGCGACACAATGACAGGATCTCGCAAATAAGAAAGAGCGGCAAGAAGGGCTAGCCCGCTGCGTGAGGAAGAAGACTTACGGTATTCCTGGTCTGTCAGGTTAAGGAAAGGGCAGAAGGAGGAGAGAAAAGGGAAAAAACACGTTTGCCACACGACAGAAGCAAAACATTGCACACTTTTAATTGTGCTGTACACCATGCCACATCCCCGGGAAGGGCCTTAAAGTGCTTGCATGCCCCTAATATGCTTCCTTCAGATTTAACGGAGCAAACCGGGCAGTTAGTACAGACTTGACCAGCAACTAGCAAAGCAAGGTGCCAACAAGGTTGCGAGCGAGGCGCCTCACAATCACCTCAATCCGGTGGTCGCTGCTCAAGGTCCGATGAGCTTGCTGAGGTCGACAGATGTCTCTCGACCAACCGACAATTTTTCAAGGCCCACAACTCAAAGTTTACGCTGCAACTTTTCCAACAGACTGGGCAACGAGTATGCACTAACGCTGTGTTTTTTGGCCCGCAAAATTAAATTCAGCAAGAACGGCTTAGCTTGCAAGGCAAGGGTTAGAAACTGGCCAAAACTTCAAGGGCACAGCTAGTACAAAGTACAGATATTGGCCACACCACTGACTCGGATACGGAAGGCACCACAGCTGCTGCTACAACCCCTTTTTTCCGCCGCGGAAGCCACATGAGGCTCACTGCCTAACTATCTACACAACTGTTCTGTCAACGCCTCATCAGCACAGAGGCCGCACACCATTGCTGCATGCAGGCAACTGGATGAAGTGATAACACTCCTGCAGACAACAAACGAGACTTTCCTGCTACCCAAATAGGAAGAAGTGGCCTAATACCATGCAGCAACTGTTGCCTACAGAAACCACGACTGCATTGCAGCGCCCGTTCTTTTACCCCCTTGAAATTTCCTTCTCCGAGTCAGAAGTGTGGAGGCCATCTCTGAGCCGTGGAAAGAGAAGGGACCGGGGACAGTAAATGGAGACACCTGCACAAGTCCGGCACTCCCACAAAGTATTACAGGTGGTGCATTGGAACAGGCACGACTGAAGGCACAACCAACAAACGTCCAGGCAGAGAGACAAGACGGGTACCATCACGTTCGGACAAAGCTCTGAGGCTCGAAGAGGGCGTGCACGACGGGTGTGAACAACCACACACGGGAGAAAAGTGACCACAGTGGGTGACGACATCCATGGCAGTTCAGTCACACACACGCACACTCATCCTACGTACGAAATGAAGATTTTGGGAAGATTGTTGTTCAGATGTAACATTAATCGGCTACTACACCAGTTGCACTCTTAACTATGCCACTTAAATCATGTTACAGAGCCCTGCACTGTATAGGTGCCCTATGTAAGTGCGTCTGCGCTAAAATGAAAAGGGTGAAGACAGGAGGCGGAAAAAAACACGGTAGGTGCAGAGCAGCAAAAAAAGGACGCTGCTGTCAAAAGTCACACCAACACCAGGAGAGGAACCCAAGCCAACAAAACGAGGATTTATGGAAGCGTAGGGGAGTGGGTAGGTGTATTGTGGCAGTCGGACGGCTTCGGAGTGCACATAATGCGAGAAAAAAAACTGAACCCCATGCAGGGACACCACAAAACACGTCTGACACACAGGCCTCCACACGGACAGACGAGACGGTAATTAAAGAAACAAAAAAGAGAGAGAGAGAAGAGAGCTTCAGCGAGTGCACACCTTGGAGTTCGGTAGCACCCTGGTCGTGTCCTGAGAGCCAGACACACATGAAACAAAAAGCAAAAACAGAACAGAAAACAAACAAGCGCTACATTTTTGAACTCGCACTTTTCACCGCACACTCCGCCCTCTCACGACTGAGGGCCAGTAGCGCTCCTCTAAAAGTGCGCACCAAGTCCACACAGCAAGATGCTAGCATCCGAAACTACACGAGTTTATCAACTAAACAATGCCTTCAAAGGGGAGTGCTTGCTGTGTGATGCAAGTACAACCACAGGTGGCTGATAAATTGTTACAAAAATTTTTGCATCAACTTCCGAGTACTCTCGGCAATCAACCATGAAAACTGAGGATCACCCCGTCTGATTATTTGCAGCACTACATTGTCCTTGCACCCAGCATGCCCATGCATGTTCTGCGGAGCATAAGTCCACCTCATGCGGGCTTAACCTTAAGGGCGAATGTGGGACAAATGTAGCAATTTCTCATCTTAGATCACGTTCTCAAATTTTTGTTGGGTTGGGTTCCTCAACAAATAAATGAACATTTCCACAAAAAAAGAAAAAGTAACCTTTTTTTCATGACAGTAGTGTAAGTGTGTCATTAAAACTGCCCAAAACCGCAGCTGTCAAGGAACGTCCTTAGTGAGGAAAAAAGCTCCAAGAACTTGTTTTATCAGAAAGTTTGTTTTTCACATCTTCTGACACACCTGCGCCCCATGGCTGAAAACTGAAACTGAACTGATTTTTCTCATAAGCACTGCTTAGCATACTTGGCGTTTAGGGCAACTATTGTTCTGCTCCTGCATAGCCCACAACTGTTTTCAAGGTGCTTCCTCGGATGAAATTTTGTAAAGAGTGAGGTCAGGTAATTATTGTCTCGATTCCGGCCTTTCTTTAAAGGCCAACTGCACTCAAATTTCACTTCGACCAAATGTATTTTTAATGCGTAGTAAGTACCCCCAAATCAGCTGGGAGACAAGTGGTAGCCCCATGAAACGGCTCGTCAATCAGTCAGAAGCGTTTAAAAAAGCCCCGCCGCAGACCACGCTTCACCTGCCGGCGGATCGCGTAAACAGCCATGGTGCGCCTGTGACGCTCCAGCCGACGGGGGCTTCTTCCTCTGGCCAGCCATGCAGCTGGAGAACCGGTCGAGCTCTGATGCGCACGCTTCACCCATTTGCTGCCCCGCGCGCGCGCGTAGAGCTTGCGCGCAGACTTTCTCTCGGGCTGGTGACTGCAACGTCACTGCAATGGCCGCGCTCTCCTCGGTTTCGGTTTCGAAATCACCGATTTTTGCTGGCCGCTTGTGGCAACCACACGCATTTCAGCTGTTCTATTTTGCATGTTGCTTTCTTTTTAAGCAGACTATACGAAAACAGGGTTTTCAAGAGGGCGAAATTTTGAGTGCAGTTGGCCTTTAAGAGGAAAAAAAATCACTGTTCGAAATACAAGGGAAATGAGAAATCAAAGCGGGTTTTCAACAAATAACATTTCTACAAAAAGGGCACAAACTTGTAACTAGGTACCCTCATTTTGAACGATAAGCTGTCTCGAGGATATTGACAAAGAAAAAATGTGCCCATGTATTGTATTTTTGAAATGATAGTGTTTCAAGCTGCACCTTACTCAAGTGCCTATAAAGGTTATGAATTGCTTCATTTGCAATTGTGCTCGAATAACAACCAACGTTTGAACTTGTTCACATCTAATGAGGATAATCATCCTTGAAATTTTCATTAAAATTGGTGCACTAATTCGAATGCTGGCTTCTCAGTCAAGCATCCCAAAAAAGGAAAAAGGACATTTGACAGCTGCAGAGAAAGAGCAAAAAGATTTGAGCAAAAAAAGAAAGAAAGCTAGCAAGCAGCCGCAGCAAAGAGTAGAAGCAGCAGCTCCAAGATAAGCTGCAGGGGCCTTTGACTGATCTGTAAATACTGCAGGAATGAAATTAGGTGTTTTTAGATCTCAGAGTTCATTTTACTCAATTTGCACTTTTCGGCCACATAACATTCAGGAAAACCACCGTTTTTCCACTAGATGCTGAAAAGTTGTTGTCCCGGTGCTTCCTGGATGTAACTGTACGGAACAAAATAACATACTCATCGTTTCAGTTTCTACCTTTCTAATACAAAAGAACTCCAATTTGTAAAAAAAATGGTGACATAACAAAGGGAGTTTCCCAGAGACTATATTTGTAGCACCAGTGGCCAGCCAACACTCCAACCGCTCATTTCAAACACCCATGTATAGCGGGGCCATGAAGACAAAACAAAAGTTTTGCTCATTTTTAAAAAAAAATGGATTTGTCCAAACAGCAATGATACCAATTTTACCGCAAACGTCAGAGAAATAAAGAAAACATAGCACACAGTGGTGACTCCCAACCAACTTTCCGGAGATTTTTTTACTACTATGGCATTTATGGCTGCCCACCAAACTCACTGCCAGGAAACATGGCTGGGCAACTCCCAGGCGAAAAAAACAATTGGCGGCCCAATTGGACCTGTCGAAACCACAATTGGGACAAATGGAACCGTTTACATTTTCAAATGGTTCCATTTGAACCAGTTGTGTTTTTGGCAGGTCCAAATGGCCTCCAATTGTTTTTTTCGCCTCGGCTGTAGTGGGGGGTCTAGTTCTGACTGATTGTAGCACTTCAATGCTAACATGCAATTGACACACGAATAGCTACATTTTTAGTGCTGGCTTCTACGCGCCACTTTACCCCATATTTAGTCGCTGCAGTGCGAAATTTGGACTTTTTTAACAGCAGAGCTCTCTCTAAACTTGAGTTTCATCGGTGCTTGGCATTGCTCAGAAGTTGGCGCAGCCGAGTGGAGAGGGGGAAAATGTTAGGCCCAGCGTGAGGGGAAGTGGCAAGGAGGCAAGTGGCCTTTGAGCAGGTGCGCACCTCAAGAAAAAATGCTCTCCTTGGTTAAAATCAAGCCTGGGTCTCTCGAGTTACGAAACTGGTGTGCATCACATTGCGATATCATCACGTTCGGGGCGATCAGCATTTCCTTTGGGTTCGATGAGCATGTAGTGCGTGTCACGGCGCAGATGTTTCAGTGGGGGGGATTGCCTGCACCTAGTGATGACACGAGCTCTGACGTGCACATGTTCTTCTAGTTCAGAGAGCCGGCGCGCACTCGTGGATTTCAGTGTCCGATCTCCCAATCAAATGGGCAGACCTACAATAAAAAGCCAAGTTACAGCTACTGGAGACCACCAGCTCTGCTGTTCCTTCAGTCTTCGCTTCTCAACTGCAAAGGTGGCCGGCTTTTTAAAAAATAATTCTTGGGCTTTTGCGGTTAATTAAGAAAAGGTCTTTCACGGCTGGAATGGAGCTGACTGAGTTACCAAAGGCCAGTTCTTTCAAACTGAACAAAGTTGCGTTTTGTCTTCCCGGTTTCTTTAATGAGCTTTTAAGAACAGTAAGTAGGAGGGGGAGGAGGAGGAGGAGTGTCTGCAATGCTACAAAATTTTGAAGAAAAACACGTAACATATCGTGTGACATCATGTTTAAATTATTTGGGACTACAGCGCGGCTACACACCAACTTCTGGACAAATACACCTATCATTGGTCACCACCCCGCCGAATGCAGTCTCATGTGCACACAATGGGAGCAGAGTGGATTGCACAGCACAAGACCGATTGAAACGGGACTTCAAGACACCTTCAGCGAGGGCCTCACCAGCACAGTCGCATTACACCCGCCACACTGACCTGATGGTGTCAATGTGTGCATTACACGCTCATACAAGCACAGGGCACACAACAGATTGTTAGCACAATCCCACCCAACCATTCTTCCTCATTCATGCAAGCTGGAGGTGAAAAGAGGCAGAATGCATTTAAGAGGCCGAACGCTGCCGCCCGTGAGGGTGGCGCTCAGACCGCAACAGCCAGCGGGGGAGGAAGTGTTGCGCACCTTGGAGGCGGGCCTGCTCGGAGATGCGGGTGTAGTTGACGAGGGCCGCATTCTCCAGGCACTTTTTAATGATGGCGCGCACCTCTTCGGGAGGTGCCGGAGTCATCACGTCCTTCATCAACACCTGCACGGTCACAAGGGGGGACAATGCACACACTCCCACAGCAGCCCCTTCTTTCGAGTTGTGAAAATGAAAGCGTTTAATGTCCAACTCAATGGTGCTTTTGCACCGAGTACCGTTTTCCAGCTGTTCTGTGTGCTATGTTACGCGCTTGTGCGATCATGTTTGCGGGAATTATCTTTTTAGCACTGATATGCTGACAGAAACTTTGGACATGATGCCATGCTTGCTTTTTTTTTCTAACATTTGCCGCTGCCAGATGTGGTTTATTTGTACAACCACCGGGCTAAAACAAAAAATCTGAATTGAACTTGCCAAGTGCTTTTATTTTCTAATCTGTATTTTGAGTTTAAGTTTAAATCCTGAAAGAAAATTAAGAAATGATACGCACACTTTGTGGCTCCCATACGAGCTACTGCAGTGACGTGAATGTGGTTGGTATAGTGCTACCTAGGCCTTTACGTTTCATCGTTGAACCTTTCGAGGTCAACACTGACCCACCCATAATTTATGCAAGTCAAAACACTGCTTGTAAAAGCACTTTCAAGCACAAGAAGAGCTGGTTACTATCCTACTTCTGAAGGTGGCTCTCACCCTCTCTAGCAGGGACAGAGTAGCTTTGAGGGCCCCTTCTGGCCTCCCAAATGGAAAGCAGTACCTGTGGGGAGAGAAGGGAATAAGAGGGGGGCAAGGATGGAGTCTTGTTTAACACGCAGCCACATCCTCAGACAAATGCAACTTCAAAACAAAAAATACAAGCAAGGACTCTAACAGTGAAGACAGTAGTAAAGTGGACCCCTTTTGCCCCCCAAGTGTGCTAAGACGGTGCTGTCAAGCCAGAGTTTCGAGCGAGACATCCACAGAACCGCTTTTGTTGCCCACTTCTGAGCGCTATGCTGTACCAAGCTGGGTGCTCAACTGTTACTGGGCCTGTCGCTCCATATTACGTACTGGGTGTCGTGTGTCATTGTGATGTCTTCTAGAAGCATGCATGCGAGAACAAGGGGACCGACTAAGCTTCAGCATGCCGCATACTATACGCGGGCTCGTGACAACCCCCAGCTACTTGGCATCTGGTGTTACAGCGAGCCGAAAGTTACAAACGGTCGGAACCGGCACAAGCCAAAACAAATATCACCCCGTAAATACCGTTTAAAGATTCGGGTACACGTTTTTGTCATTCACATTATTCAGCGTTGGCTGTGATCACAGAGCAAGAATAAGATAGGAGGTGAAACGAGGCTTCCTAGCGCGTCCAGATAATGTCACAAGCGCTCATTACAGGTTAAGCTAGCGGCATCTGCCACGGGTGAAGAAACTGCGCGGCCGCCGCTTTCAGCATTGCACTGCAAAGCCATGGAAAGAAGTGCGGCCGCTATCATTCCGTCCATCAAGTGCCGCTACCCTCTCCTTCACCGTCGCGGCAACGAAGCTTTGCAGTCCGCCTTGGTTTTCATTGTGACACTATCTGGTCGCTCTCCCACGCTTATCCCGATAGGCCGTTTCGCCTCCTATATATTCTTGCTCCGTGGCTGTGATACAGATGGAGTCAGCTGTTGATTGCATTTTGCTACCACCACGAAGCAATTGACTTTAAAGGGCGCTCTTAGGAAAGTCACCAGCAAGGGAAAGTGATAATTTATAACAGTTAAAACGACAAGTTATCATTAAGAGGAGAACAACTTTGTTTAATTTTTAAGTAAACTCTGTGAAACTTGCCAGCATTGCTGCTTTTCCCCCACTGACTTCAAATGAGCCATTATTTTCTGAGTCACTCTGGAGATAACCAGAGATAATTACCATTTTTGGTGGAACAAGAGACAAAACAGTGTTGGTCATAGCACTGTAATCTCTATTATATTTCCCTATTCTCTATTACATATATCTCTCTATTCTAATACTATATCTAATATTTAATCTCTATTATATATATATATTTGAAATCAGTGGAAACAAAGCAGCAAGACTGGAAATTTTCACTGCTTAATTAAAAATTAAATGAGATTGTTTTTGAAGCGTAGGCAGAACCTTTCCCAGGCAATGCCAATGATGAACAGTTGCACCAAACTGCAATTCTCCGGGTGAAATATAAAAGCACCAATCCTACTTTCGCCTACAATTTAGTGCTTTCTCTATCGTGGCGAATTCAAGTTCAGCTCCACAAAATCTCCAGTATGTCAAACACACCTGAGCGGCAGAAAGCTTGCACTCTTTAGGTTAGGTTAGGTTAGGTTAGGAAAGCTCACACACTTTGGGTTGGCTTGGGTTAATGTTAAGTTAGGTTAGATCAGCTTAAGGGTAAGTTAAGGCAAGCTCTGGTTGCCTTCATGGCACTTGTTTAGGCTGTCCTTAGTTGTCCTAAACAACCAAAAGAAGTTAGCTTGTGTAAAGCTACAAATCCCATCTGAAAAGGTCTGTGTTGCAGGAGGGATCTGAGCATCAAACACACCAGATCAAGTACTGCCCATCAAGCCTTCTGTTCAGCAAACTTACACTGCAACGATCGGCATCCCATGTCAATCCAGTAAACTACGAACACTCTTACCTATTGTCTTAATGATTCAGCTGTACCGCTAGCTACTCTTTGAATGCCAGATTCGAAATTCACACAAGCATCTTGCATTCGAAAAGTGTCTTTTTTATTTTTGCCTTCAACGTCTGCGGCAAATCACTGCCACCCAAGGGCCCACTTCTGTGCGAAGTGCTGGCATTCTGTTCTCCACTTCAATGGCATTTGAAGAGTGCCAGCGTGCAGATTAGAGAGTCGCATCCCTACTTCTTTGCACAAGCGCGCCCCCCCCCCCCCCCCCCCCCCCCCGGCTATTGTCAGATCAACAAGAGAAGGTGGAGAGGAGGGGACCGACCTCCCAGAGACGAGCACTCACCGAAAGTGTGTGATTTGGTGCTCGAGCAGAATGCGCAGGCGCTCACGCACCTGCGCAAACATGTCCTTCTCCTCAACGGTGACGGTGCCGATGCCATCGGGCCTGGAAGGTGGCGGCAGCGGGCATGGGGGAAGACCGGTTAGTCCATGGGCACCGCCACACTCACAGTGCATCGCTCTCTTCCCTTCTCAATTCCTCGCTCTCCTCACTCCCTTACGGGGAGTCGTGGCTCTTAAAGCAATTTCTTCTAATTTTAAAGTAAACTCCGTGAAACTTGCCAGTCTTGCTGCTCCTCCCCCACTGATTTCAAATGTGGCATTAATTTTTTAGTCACTCATAGTAGTTGCCGAGATAATTAGAGATAATTAGTAGTCATTTTTGCAATAAGAGAATCATTTTTTTTTTTTGGTGCACCGCTTGGAGCTAATTTTGCAGCTCATTAAACTTTGGCATTTGAAATGGGCATTCAAAATGGTCCTTTGCCACTGGTGCCACCAAAGTTTAATGAGCTGTAAAATTAATTCCAAGCAGTGCATCAAAAACTAATTCTCTTATCCCACTCACCAGGGTTCATAGTATTGATAGATAGAAGGATTACAGTTTTATGGCTAACACTGTTCTGTCTATTGTTCCTGCAAAAATAACTAATTATCTTGGTAACTAACTGACTGACCCAAAAAATAATGATACATTTGAAATCAGCAGACAAGAAGCAGCAAGACTGGCAAGTTTCACGGAGTTTACTTTAAAAATTAAACAAAGTTGTTTTAAGAGCAGTGTCCCCATTTAGGTACACAGCACTAGCCCTGTTTTGTGGTGAGGGCAAAAAGAACTCTGACAGCACCAAAATGAAGAAAAACAGAACGGTGGCTCCACATAAGAGCGGCACTTTTTAGTTTTTTGTGCTCAAATCAGCTTCCCTGCCTTCCACCCCATTCTCCCCCCCCCCCACAACAAGGTCTTTTGCTTTTCAATGTTAACACCTGCAAATGTTTTATGCCTTCAACCTCCCCATTCCCAACGACTCTTTGTACTTGTCTGCCAACCTCGAGATGACCATGACAACAAATTATGATTTGAAATTCTTCCGGCGTTTGATACTGCTTTGAAAATCTAGACCAGCTCGATAGCTGGTGCAGAGAAATAAGGAAAAAGCTGCAACCAGAGTTGTTGCTTGCTTACAACAATACGAGTAAAAACAAACCAAGGACAAACGAAGTAAGAACAGCCTTAGGGACTTTGAATGCTGCTGCACTTCCGAACAGCGATTATTATTGGCTAGTAGATTTATCGTTTGACACACAAAACCGGCATTCCAAGTGAGTACAAAGAAACAAGAACAAAGAGGCTTCAATTTGTGGGTGGAACAATGTGTCCCATCTTTAAGAAATGGTGCGGGTAATCCCACTATGCGCTCACAATGGGAGAAGAGCGCAGCAAATACAAACACACTACAGCTAGGCTTGCTTTGATGCCACGTGGGAGATCAGTGTTAAAGTGGAGCTTTCTTTGATCCTGCCGCTGGTTGTTGCTGCTGTCGTGAAAGTTTCCGCACCCAATTTCAACGTCATTCTGCATTGGTGCAACACGGCACTGGTCTTGTCTAGTTTCTCAAGGTATTTTTTTGTCTCGTGCAAATGGACAGCTCACTTGAACTCAAGCTTTGCATGGATTAAGCTACCACATCATAACAGTCGGCGACCCAATCCTGAAAATCCTGAAATGGAACTAAAACAATTTTTGCATACGGAGCTGGCTCCCTAGCTGTAAGCTGGTTTCAGTCAATTTAAAAAAAAAGTGGAGTGTTCGGCTGCCTATTGCTGTAAGCGTAGTTGCCGACCATCACAAAATGCAAGCCTTGTGCAATGTTTGAACTCGCATTTGTAAGCCAATTGGTCAGGGTCAATTTTTAAGGTGCACATAACAGCACTGCAACACCATCTATAAACACCCGTGGGTGTGTAGATATTTCAAAGCGATCATTACAGCTCTTCTGTACTAGAAAAAGTACTGCAATTGAAAGTGGCCGAAAAACAAACACAATCTTGGAAGAACACTGGACAATAATGCAACGTCTCTCGCTGCCAGGCAACCAGAAACAAGTTTAAAAACTAATCTGATTTGTGCAAGAAGTTAACACTCACATTTTAACTAGAAAAAAATAATAATAAAAGAAAAAGCCCAGCAGAAAGTGTCAATAATTGCACACTCCTAACAGACGTGCCAGACACGTATAGCAGTGAAAACGTCAATGTGTCTTGACGAACGTTTAGGCCAGCAACTTTGGTGCACATTTTTTCCCTCAAATAATGACACACACCATTTTTTAAGCACAGACGGACGCTGTCGCACTGTGACATACAAAAAAAGGCAAGGCCGAGAGGCAACCTTTTTAGACTTTGCAAGCAGAGAAATAAAAAAAAAAGAAAGCAATGAAAGAAAAAACGAAGAAATAAAAAAGCACGAGGCAAATGTTCAAGTTACCAACATGAACATTCTCCGACGCCATAACGAGTTGGCATTTCCCCCCATTTTTTTCCCCCTCTCCCTTGGCGTCGGGAAAATGCCCGTTGCCCACACATGCAGCATGCCATGTACGTATACGCCGCCCCCTCGTCCCCATGGTGCCAGAGAGTGCCCCCTCATGCCTCCAGTGATACCATAGAAGCACAACACTTAGAAAAAGATGGGTGGCACAATAAGCATCGATGCACAACTGAAAGGGCAACAAAACTCCAGCTTAGCTTAGCTACCTTACAGCCACGTGGTCAATATCACTTCATGTACACGGCACGTCAAATGGTGGCTAAGTAGAGGCTGTCACTCAATTCCTGTCACCTCTCAAGTCATTTCCGCTAATTGGAAAAACATGTTCGCGCAACAATCATGTGAAGGACCTCTGTACCATCTTGTCACAAAAAGAAAAAAATGCCCCAGTTCTGCCTTAAAGACTGAATGCGAAATAAGCAGAGGATATTGAATTAGCATCGGTGATGACTGATATTGCACTGATTCAAATCTAAACTGTATGAGCAGTGCTGTACCTAGAACACCAAGTTGTGTTCTCTTTTTTTTTTCTTCCCCTATTCTATTTTTTGCCAATGCCAGTGGTCAAACTACGCAGAAGAGTCCCACCCGCAGTTCTCAGAGCTGGAACAGGACTTATCTGACCCATATAGCAGGTTGAACTCCCCTACCAATTCCCCTGCAGAACATCCTAAGCACTGCTCTGAAACCACCCAGATTCACTTTGCTGTTGACATCCTGATGCGTTGACCCCTTGCGACGCCAGAAAACAATGCTTACGTGTTGAAATAAATGATGAGAGTAAAAGAAAACAACAAAAATACCCAGCTCAACCACAGCAACAGCTGCAGCAAGGCACTGGGTGCATTCTCAGAAAACTGACCCATCCCTCTGCAGAGACCACCGACTCATTCTTTTGTTTTTTTTAAATACTCCACTGAAACACCACAAGGCGGCCACTTGCCAGTCTGCATGCCATCTGTGCCTCTGTGTTAGCTGAACACACCTTTTGCAAAAGGAGCTTGCTGGGCCCTTTTGCAGTGACCCTGTCCCAAACTAGGAATGTTCACGTAAAGCTCTATTTGCCAGTTATGCTGATATTTCTTTCCGTTTTTACAACAACCACCTTCAGAATACAACTCCTCGGGTATACCACGATACTCGTACAACCACACTATAGATGCGGTACCAAGTAGGTGCGCCATGGTCAGCCATGACTGGTGAGCTTCCCTCATGCAGTTCAGTGGATTCCGCTCTCTCCCTCCAATTCCTGCTTTCAACAAAATATATCCCAGCAAGCCAGTCACCCACTTGCGCATGCAACTCTTCCGTCCTTTGTGGGGCCACACTGACCTATGTGTGGCCTAACCCAGCTGTTTGTGTGTGTGTACAGCCTTTTACAGACCTGTGATACAATTCAAGCTTGTGGCAGCTATCCTCAAACAAGACTGAACGTCCCCAAAGAGAAAGTCACTCTTGGTGTAAATTTCTGCCAAGTTTATTACCTATCTTTGTCCAAGACTAGGCTGCTGTGGCAATCGGAGTTGACGCGTTCTCAAGCTTCCCCAAGCAACTGCTTTTTGGTTCGTCATTACTGGCACAAAGTTGACAATTTCTTTTTTAAATGGTTATTACTGAAGCATACAAATTAGCATGCCCGAGGGTCATCTCCTTTTTACGGAGGCAATTTGGCCCCTCCAACGAATCCCTGGCTCACTGCATTCCATTGCTTAATACTCTTAAATACCGTAGGTAGTGCTAAAGGGGCCCTGAAACAGGTTTTGAAACCGGGGCTGCATTATTCATAGATACTGCCTTTCATTTGAAACTGCCTCAAAGGGCCTGTAAGACACTTGGCCCTCTACTTGCTATCGCTGGTTTGCTGAAAACAAACAAAAGTTTACAGCTCAGAACAACAATACCAAAAAGGGAGAACGGAACAGCACGAGCACTGCTTCCTTTTTGCCCCTGCTGTTCTGCGCTGTAAACTTTTGCCAGGTACAGTGGAACCCCAGTTATACGACAACCCGGGTTTTACAATGCACTGGTTGAATCCTGGTGTCCCCGTAGAAAGTCCCTGTAGAAACAATGCATTAAAAACCTCAGTTATCTGACGTGATTTCAGGCCTGACCTGCGTCGACTGACGATTCCCGTGAAGTGCGCGACCGAGTGGTGGACAAAATGAAAGTGATGTTGGCCTGTTCCGTGGTCCTTCATCATCGTCATCATCATCAGCAGCAGCAGCAGCAGCCTATCTACGCCCACTGCAGGGCAAAGGCCTCTCCCGTAGATCTCCAATTATCCCGGTCCTGTGCTATCTGCATCCAATTTATCCCCGCAAACTTCTTGATCTCACACTGCCCATCTAACTTTCTGCTGCCCCCTGCCACGCTTGCCTTCTCTAGGGATCCACTCTGTTACCCTCAATGACCAACGGTTACCTTGCCTTCACATTACATGCCCTGCCCACGCACATTTCTTCTTCTTAATTTCTACTAATATGTCCTTAACATGCGTTTGTTCCCTGACCCACTGCGCTCTCTTCTTGTCCCTTAATGTTACACTTATCATCTTCCGTTCCATTGCTCCCACGGACCTTAAGCCCGCACAATTGGTTCTCCCCGGCACAGCTTTCTTCTCTGCCTCACCTTTCGTTTCTCTCCCCTCCACAAGCCACCCGCTCCTCTGCACAGTTGCTTTCGCCCTCTCCTTGCCGGCATCTCCTCTTGTTGCACAGCAGCCACAGAGGTAGTGTGCAGGTGTTCATTTCCCCCACTAGGCAGTGGATCGCCAGTAAGGTTATGCTGACAGGCTTAGGCTTCCACATGTGTTTGTCGCGATCGTGTGTGGCCATGATTCGCACTGGCTGGTGGGAATCACGGCAGTGGACTGCGGTACAAGGTTCGCTTTTATATAACGGGATTGGACCCTGTACTGCATTAATATTCTTTTCAAATTTACTTTTCTTAGTGATTTGGGTTTCCGAGTCCTAAAAAGCATTAGTGTGTAGTTTATACTGAAGTTTCTTGCAAATCCATTGCGTGAAACTGTATTTATAGGGGTACGTAGTTGTTGTTCGGACTTTATGACACCCGCATTTTACGACACTTTGATAAAGTTGTATAGTTGGGGTTCTACTGTATAACCAACAACCCCAACAGGGTCTTACTTAATGCCACACTGTCCTTTTCCATTTTCTTTTTTTCCGACAACAAAAGTTGATGGCAAGAATTTACTGAAGTCGTCTAATGGTCTCGGAAAAACCTGTTTTGGGGCCCCTTGAAACACCAGCCCTGAGAATGTTGATTACAAATGAAGCCCCCTCCTTTGCAACGTCACCCCCAACACCGGCTCCAGCCGCCAACAGCATGAATTGTGCAACTCCCAGAGCGAACAACACAGAGAATCCGTGTACGACGGCAGTACACACTGCTAAGTAACATGTGTCGAATGCGTCCCTTACAGACTGGCAAGCATCTTGGCTCGTAAAGGGTGCAGGCCCAATGTGCGAAACCGCTAATTGACATGCTTAGTCGCCGCTCTCAAGCATGCTGTCCCCTCCAACATGTCTTTCCGAGCAAACGGCACCTTGATCAGTTCCCAATCTCCCTCAGTGGAAAACTCCAAAGCCGGTTCTAAACCTCGCAGACAGTGGTGAAACCGGTCAGGCAGGAATGCCCCAACTAACCACTGCTGTGACACACGCAACGTCCCCTGGGCTGTGTTGGTGCACTGTTACCCCCTTCCAAGGCCGTGGCTAGAGGTGGTCCACTAGAGTGCGCAAGTGTGTGTCCGCGTTTGTGCGCGCAACGTGCGAGGAGGCACTTACTTGAAGTCTTCGGGGTTAACAACGCTGGGCTCAAGAGGCAACGACGGCTGCCTGAGGATTCAACACGCACCAAGGGACGCGGGCTCAATCGTAGCAAGTTGAACCCTTTCTTTTTTGCTCTTATCTCTAACCCACACTGGGCAACGACAACCGGAGTGCTCCCCACCCTTCCTGCCATCTGACACTCCCAGTTCCGCAACACTAGCACTTGCTGCACATGATTGCAAAGCTGATAAGGGCACGAAACCTTGCTGCTGTCTCGCAACCTTGGACCTGGCATTACTTGTATCAAAAGACATTGGGTATGCTTCTCACACCAAACAGCCGTTCCTGGGGAGCTGTGTTTTGTTGAAAATTGTTCCTGTGGCGTGGCTCTTTTCGCACAAATGGGTGGTCACATCTTGAAAACTACATCACAAAAGCAATATTGTTACGCAAAATGACAGCAATAGCATATTTGAGATTATTTTTACAAAGAAATATTAATTTTCCCCATCTGAGGACCTGATCCACAGCTCCCACTTGTGTTTTTTATTTTCTCATGGATTTCACGTCACGCTATTGCGAAGCATACGAGTCACTGACATACTAAAACATGTCGGGCGGCCGCCTAAACACAAAAACTACACAAACGCGCGCCTATCTGCTGGCAAATTCAAAATTACCCGGGCAGCTCACACGATGCAATGTCTGCCATTAAAGCAGGTTTGAGAACTCCAAAATTGTGTCAATGCTATCTCTCTAAGAGTCATAACAGTTTTTTTTTTTCAACTTTTCATCCTTCCCAGAGAGCCGCCATGACTGACAGTATAGGCATAAAAAAACATGACACAGTACATTTGGACATGGCTCAGTAACAGCAGTCACATTGCTACTGCAAGCCAAATAACCACCAAACCAGCTCCCCCACCCCCCTCTCCACAACAAGCGGTAACCCAAATGTTAACCTTTTCCACTGTCTCATCACACCTAACCCGACACAAAGGGGGGAAGCATTATTTTTACTGGTTAGCGGTTACAACCTAATGCAAACCTATCTCACACCAAGAATGCACTCTTCAAGCAGAGGGTTTCTTTTTTTTTTTTTTTTTTTTTTTAGACACCAATAGCACGAGGGCTGAATAACATCGTAAACAGAAACCTCTTGGTTCAGAATACCGAAATCCGCTGGCTTGTCATGTTTGCGCTGTAGGAAGTGGGCATCAATGGTGCTTCATTACTGTCCTCAAATGCACCATGGACGTCAGCGAATGACCACTCTTTTGAAAGATAATCTGTTTCGTGTGTTAGTACAGGGTTCATGATGGCTTACATGACAAAAATTTGAGGGTTTTCAAGTACTACTTTCAGGTGTCTCTAAGTGTAAACTTTCAAGTACCACACCATGTGCTAAAAAAAAAATCTAGATAAGACCGATGTTAAGGGGACGATCAAAGTTTGAAAATAATAAGGAATCGTCGAAAAATGGGGACACTGCTAGAGCTATCGTTTCAACCACGTGACTCGTCTTCAACAAGTACCCTTGCCAAAACAATGGCTCCAGCGACAATTCCTTCTTCGTCTATTTCTCAAAATTGCTTGATAAGAGTTAGACGGCTAGGCCCTTTTAGGGCATAACAAAATGCTACCTTTCAGTTACTGCAAATGATCAACCAAGCAACAAATGCTCTCTGTCCTTGTGCAGCTTGATATTGCTTCTGCGCTTATTAAAAATGAACACTGAAGGATTTTCAAGGGTGTATAACAATTCCAGTACTTTCAAGGTCCTGAAGACAAGGTTTTGAAATTCAAGGGTTTGCAAGGTTTTTAAGGACCGGCACGAACCCTGTAGTAGTGAAATTTTCATCCCTGCAGGAGCATAGTACACAAATGTGCAAGAAAAAAAAAAATACAACATAGCTTCCAGCCAAATTGCGTACCTGAGTAGGAGTAGGGGCGAGGGTAGTAACCACTTTTTACACTTAAACAAAAAGTCAGAAGGTTTGTTAAGGTCCTTTTTTAACGAGCATGGTTAAAAAAAATTATGCTCGTTTAGCGGCGCTGCATTCACTAAGAGAGTGGTGTAGCTTTCCAGTTTTATGCCCAACACTTCCCCCAAAAGCTCGGCAACATCTCTAAAGTAATTGCCCGAGAAAAAGATCAAACACTAGGCACGGTCAGGCACACAATCTCTCACAATTACTACAGTGCCAAACACTACTTGGAAACCAGCGTGACTCTACTCTGCTGGCGATGCACTCTCAGTGGCGAAGCAATGTGCCTTCTAGGAAAAGGAAACAGATGCCACTATACAGTGTTGGTGCACGGCTGGCTTCTGTGTAGCCAAGGGTGGTGTTGTGAACGGTGGTCTTCAGTGCGCCGGCCGTGCCCTCGTCGTTTTGCATTGAAACACAGTCGCTGGCCACCACAGAAAACAAGCGTAGCTGTTACACATACCGGAAATAAATCGCGGCAACCCGCGCCATTGGAAACAGGACCTTTGGACACCACCCACACCCCCCCCCTACAAAGCTGAGAAAACAAATCGGGGCACACTTTGCACGTCCTGTTTTTCCGAGCAGTCTGAATAATGGCCAGCAAGCTGTGGTTGACGGATGCACCAAAGCAAACGTGAACACACCACTAAGTAGGCACTCCTGGCTAAACTCCTCGCCAAAACCCAGCAGGAGCTGACATCAGCTCGATGTGTACACACCAGTCAGCGTGAGATCAATGTCAAACGTGTATTTGTTTTAGCAAGCTCCCCCGCTTTACGCGACGGTCCTCGAGACGGTAACAGAAAGTGAACCAGGCCAAGATGGCAGCTGCTGAGGCAGGGGACGCAAGGCAACGAGGAGGGGAGGCTGATGCGCTTCGAGGGAGAGATGGCCAGGCACTCAAATGCAGCTCTCGTGCGCATCGGGCGGGGGGATATCACATGCAACAGCAAGGGAGAGAGAACGCTGCCTTGAGGAGACCCCCGCCGCCCAAAACCCCTTCCCCGTAGCTTCCCGTTACCAGCCCCTGTGCGAACGCTCGGGGTCGACTGAGCCCTGTAGTGTAATTAATTAATAATTGCTGTAATGACTGAGGACTACACACGCAACCTGTGGCCACCCCTTCCGGCCTTGCAATTTGCCCTACACGAACGTCGCTTCAACCAATTACACTTCGCAAGGCCAGACTCCAGAATATCTTGTTTTGTTTTTGTTTTTTTCGATGCAAGAGCAGTCATCGAGCTTTTGCACCCATTAGAGCACCAGTTAAGGATCACTTGTTAATGACTAAGACTAGGGTAAGCCACTGACCAAACGATTGCCTCGGGTACGACTGTTAGGCTGCTTGAAAGTCAGTGTAGCTGCACGGAACCTTGGCTTCGCTGGTTTTTGTAGTGCTGGTCTTACCTATCCCGTCGCACGTCTAACGGTGTCGCTTTTACTTACAATTGGAGGTTCTGTTTTATGTTTAGCCGGCAGCCGCATCTCAATAGCTGCTGCTTCATTTCCTGGTGCATTTGCTTCCCCCCCTTTTAAATATCTCCGCAAAACCACTTGCATTTCCACTGTTACACAAGAGCGACATGTCAATGCTGGACAAGGTTGTGCGACTTTGACTTTCCAATGGTGGGTGCACAGCCCCCATCGCCCGGGCCCTGCCATGGAGGCAACGAGAAGGGCGGGGGAGGGGGTGCGGCAGAGGCAGCGGCAGAGGCAGCGGCAGGCATGCCAGGCAGGCAGAGAGAGAGAGGGGGAGAAGGAGGAAGAGGAGGCCACACACGGTGGTGGAGAACGTACCTCACGTCTGTAACGACCAGGCCGGCCGGTGGGGCGATACTTTAAAGCACCGGCAACAACGTGAAGCCAACATCAGTGTCGTCGTCACCTCGGCACAAACTTACAAGTACTGAGCGAGCACCACGGCATGCACACACTCCTCCCTCTGCCACCTCTACTACACTGCACTACGCTGCACTACGCTGCAAGGCACGACAGTCAGCAGCACTTGGCCTTCTTCTCTTCTCACACTGTCACGGTTGCCATCGAGGCAGCCGGAATTTAGAGCAGCAGTGCATATCTGCTGCCGATCTTACGGAACGACCGGACGACCGCCTCAAATGCTAGCGGCATCCACACCTTTCTCTAAGAGTGTCTGCCTGGATCTGCTCACTAGACTAACTTGCTCCGAGAATGCATGAACAGAGTGTATGGCATCCACTGCTCCCCACATATAAGAGTTGCGTGTGTCTCGAATTTGTGTTACAAACTGTGCTTTGGGGCATTTAGTACAGTGTCGGAGTCTTGTTGGGACGTTTGTGCACCCTCGTCAGCGGTCCATTTTGCTATACTAGCAAGACTACTATATGTGGAGCTATCTGAATTTTGCTGCAAAATTACGGCAGAGTTCAGTCAGAGTTCAAAGGTCAGGCCCCGGATACATCGAAGGCCATTAGATAGCTGTGTGGCATGCATTCTGTAAAACGCCGCCCGTCAGTGCAATTTTTCTCGCCAAAAATACAGTAGTGCTGATTTACAAGTTCCACCAGAGTGGGATCTTCCTGTTTGCTTTTTTTTTTTTCTCGTGGGTGCCCCACAGTAAGCACAGAATATGGGAAGGCCAAAGAAAACCTGTGGAAATAATGTACTAATATGTACACACCAGTTAAAGAATCGTAGAGGATAGGGGGTACTGGTAGGCTTTCTTTGTTTACATAGGGATGACACAATTGCACATAACGACACCTTTTTGTTGAGATCGCATTACTTGTGTCAAGAGAACCAATCAGTGAGACTTCCCAGTTCACACAAAAAAAATAGAAACCTGACAAGCTCACGCCCAATGCACAAGGAATACAGGCTGTAACCAACCATTTCTTTGCCACTGAATCCCTCGTTCCCACCAGAGATTCAAAGAGGCCTAGTGCAGCTACTGTTCTGCCTCGCAGCAAGCTCTCTCCTGTTCAATTTCTTAGACTGTCATAGGACTGCCCCAAAGCTGTCTGCTAGACTATACAGTAAATGGAGTCGGTGCCCCAAAAGACCCTCACTGAATGAAGTCCCACTTCAATCATTTCTTCAGCCTACTCAAGTTCTGCAGAGCACACTCTCAATGGAACCACTATTTCAGAATAAAGAAGCGGCGCACAGCATACAGCTATCATTACAAGCAACATACACCCTCTGCGGTGCCACTGATATAAAAATGTGACCACTACTGCCTGAACTTGACCTGTGAACACTTTGTTAACTTCACAACACTGCCTGGAAATACTTTTAGAGAAACCTAAAAACTGTATAAGCTGCAAGGTGCCAAGCACAGAAGCTGCAATGTGCATTCTGTTCTTCATGCTATAATTAGGTACAGTGCTTTCAAAGCTCACTGAAAATACGAGCCTGCTGACTCTTAACGATACACATGAACTAAGCGAAGTTAGGTCGCTTAAGTCATTGCCCAATGAGCTGCTTTTTTGACACTCTTATCTCCACTAAGTCATTTAACTTTCACCGCATATACGCACATGTCTAAATGAGGCCTTACATCTTCCAAGTTTGCAGGGCATAGCAACAGGCGTATTTGTCTCAATTTTTTCTTTTTACTGTACAGCAATATTCTCGACTATCTAGAACAAACCATACCTAACGTAACGGATGAAAAAATTCTACAAAACATGAATGACCTTGGTTTAAAGTTTGAAGCTGGGGCAACTAAATTTTGGCATATTTTTACGGGACTTACGGGACAAACGGTGCTGAGAGGTACGCCGGAACTCACAGGGAAGTGCTACTGCCGCTGAGAGCTGGCACTAGTTTGTAAAGCGGCGCGAAAAACCCTGCGCAAACTAACAGCGGGGCTCTAATACAGGGCACAGGCGACCAAGAAACGGAGGGCAGCTCTAACCTATTGAGAAAGAAGGAGAGGCACACACGCAGAGAAGCAAACTCCTACAAAAAGGGGGGCAGCAAATGCAGCTATAGGAAGGAAGAGAAAAAAAAAACAAGAAAAACGGGGAAAGGAAAAACACTAAGCTAGCAAGGCAGCCGCGCTGCTTTTTTTTTTCTTTTCTTTTTTTTCTGTGCACTACTTGCAGCAGCAACACCGTTCTAGCGCACTAGGAACACTCACCGGAGGAAAGAAAAGAAGCGTTCGTTTCACGACGCAAGAGGTTCGCTGATGACAGCTAGCGCGACACCGTTCAGCAGCAACACTCGGGGAATAAGTGCGACAGTTCTGACTGCGTGAGAGTGCTGAACAGTTTTCTTTTCGTCTTTCTCATCTTTTTCTTTCTCACCCGAGACTTTGTTCTGGACCAAAGGTCCTACAGTGAAACTTTCGTCACTGATGGTGGTGTTTCGGGCCACTGAACAACTATAGAGGGCCAGTCAATGGACCTTTACAAAAAGCAGCTCTCTACAATGCTTCGCCAAAGTGAATGAGCGCTCAGATAGCCTTCCCACACAACTGCATGGTCTCCTGAGTGACACATTCTTCCTGACATTGCTATTACAATTGCAAGAAAGTTTCACTGTAGGCCCAGAATCCAACATAAAAATGGTGCCACCATCCTAGCTGTATGTTGTTGTTACCAGGTAAAAATGGCAGAAAAACTGCACCAATCCTCTCCCTGCCCACCAGCCAGACTGCAAGAAGGGGTTTTCCTCGAGGGCCAAAAAAGTACAGAGCTCCACGGAATCAAGATCAGATGGCACGACGCAAGCACTGGGGACAAAAACGGGGGAAGCCCTCCTCCAGGAGGTCCAGATGGGATGGGAGGGGGGTCGAAAAGGAGTGCAATGCGTGGCACAAGAAGTTTTTTTTTTTTTTGCAAAAGAGACAGGAGGGCCACACAAAAACGTGAGAGAGAGAGAGAGGAGGCCGGTGGTGGCGGAGCAAAAAACGGGCGGCCCTAGTTCAGGGGGCGGGGTTTCGAAACACCCAGGCAGCACGGAGTGCGGTGGGCTCACAAAACAACACCACTGGCCACACGCTCCCACGGGGCAAGTGGGGTTCCCGGGGAGAGAAGAAAGACTGCCCCATGCACCGATGCCTGGCTGGACTTTTCAACAAACAGCGCTGCTGGCCTGGCTGCGTTGGATGACAGCAGCGGGCCGCGAAATACTCCCGTGACGGAAATTCTCTGCCACGCATGTACAATACGAGGCAAATGAAAACGCGAACACGAAAATATGAATCAGAACGCATAAATAGCGCAATTTCTTTCCATACAAGTCAAAACGACGCGTGGCTTGGTTACAAAAACAAAGTCCGGAAATGTGCCTTTCCAAATATACCAATAGCGCGCCATTATTAGACCTCAACGAACAGGATTTTTCAACTTTGCGTGTTCTGATTCATTTTTTCATGTTCGCGTTTCATTCGCCGCGTATTAGCGAGCGTTCTGAGGCGCCAGGAATAATTTCAGTGTATGCTTTTTTTTTTTGTGACCAGAAAGCGCCACGCTGAGTCACCAATGCACCCACGCCCTTGCGTCAGCGGTGTTGTCGTCAACACAAGGTTCGGGCGGCGCTCATTCAAAGAAGAGCAATGCCGCGACGAGAATGCGCAACAAAGGAACGAGCGCAGGGGCGCCCATCGAGAGAGAGTGGAGACGCACCTGTTCCCGTGCACGTGGGAGGAGCAGAAGGCGAAGCTGTAGTGAATGAGCGTGGGGTCGATCATGAGGCCCCGCTCGGCACGGTTCAGCAGGTCCTGCAGGTAGCACAGGTGCCGAAAGCAGCTGCGCACACAGTAGCGCGCCGCGTACTCGTCCAGCACGAAGACCTGTCCCGGGCTGAACCAACCCTGCACGTGGGAGAAGGCGGAGGGCTCCATCGCTCACAGTAATGACTCAACGCCAAGCCCTGCACTCGTACAACTAACCCAAACAGAAGGCATTGCCACCATGAGAGGCGATCACGCTTGATGCCTGCCCTATGCCCACAGTCATCTGCGGGTTTCTTATAAAACATTGCGGTAAATTGACATTGATGGAGACGAAGGACGGCGGAACACAAACTGCACACATACGAAAGCGCAACTATCAACTGGCCTTAATTTGCCGACCCTATCGGGAAAACACTGAAAACATAAACATAGAAAGACAAATGTTCAAAACCACCACACAAAACCCTATCTGTATTCAATTCTTGATAGCTGTTATGGTCACCTCTTTTTCTCGCAGCCTCACTCAGGGCTAGCCACACGCAGTAGGGTCGGAAAACGAAGGCCAGTTGATAGCTGCGCTTTCATATGTGTGCATTTTGTGTTCCGCCATCTTTCGTCTTTGCCAATGTCAATTTAGCGCAGTGCTTTGCACAAAGTAATGTGCCAACTAGCCCGGAAGCAAGCTCTTATCTGTGGAAATGTTATCTCACAATAAGTCATGCATTACGTTTCACACATCTTTGTTGGCACTGGCAAAGAGGGTGCAGGGTTTGTTTTCATTCTCGCCTCAACTTCCCTGCCTCGTACATTACGACCAGAGGGACAGTGTTCTGGCAACCGCACTCAATGCTGACTTCACTGGTCTCAGGGAGCTCGGTGTAAGAGTGAGACAGGAGCGGAGACATCACTTCGTAGGGCACCAGATGACATCGCAAGCACTCGGCCTAGGTTAAGCCAGCGGCGGCTGTCGCGGGGGAAGAAACTGTGTGGCAGCTGCGATTGGCATCTCACTGCACAGCCCTGAAATGAATTGAGGCCGCTATCCCTTCACCCATCTGGTGCTGCTACCCTCTCCTTTTCCATCACAGCAACGAAGCTTTGTAGTCCGCGCCAGTTTTCACTGTGACGTTATCTGGTTGCTCGCTCGCACTCACAGCAGTCAGCCGTCTCAGCTCCTATGTATGTACTCGCTCCGTGTCAAAGAGTAACGGGTTAGCAGTATAGGGCAGCAAATGGGGCGAGTTGGAACGTGCTCACGATGCTCTGCGCAAACGAAACACAAGACGAGAAGGGCCGGGATGATGCAGGGACTGTGTTGTCCCCAGATTTCTTGTTTCGCGTTTCGTTTGTGCCAGCCATCACGAATACTAGGTTGGCGGCTGGGTTAGTAGCTAGTCAGCAGTGCGCAATTAGTAGCTAGTCAGTAGCATGCAATCAGCCAGGTCAGAAACGGAGACTAAACAAGAGACGGTGTTAAGGCCAAGAGAGAGAGAGAGAGAAGGGAGGCCGACCAGGGAGCAGTAGGGGTCGGCCAGCCGGTAGTCGAGGGTTAGTGTCTGCAGCATGCGGAACAGCATGTGGTGGTCGAAGCGGTTTGGGTCCGCCGAGATGAATTCGTCCATGCCGTGCTTTCGGGCACGCTCCGTGTCTGCAGAGGTCAGGGGGCAGAGGGGAAAGGGGGCAAAGCGGGTTAGTCAGGCACGCCAACTGGCCGGGCACATCAGTTACGAAAAAGATGTGGTGACAGCGACTCAGGTAACTGCACTTGTGAGTGCTGCAGATGGAGTATGTCAACCGTGCACACGTCAGAGTTGCTTGCATCTAACCACAATCACCATTCCAAACGCGACGGAAAGAAAGTGTCAGAACGGTGAACCGAACAGCATTGTACGCACCATAGGCCAATTGCACACTAAAAAAGTTAGCGCATCCTTTTGCGTCTCTCATACATGCAGTGCACAAAGTATTACCGTATTTGCTTGCATAATCCTCGCACTTGTGTAATGCTCACACCCCTAATGTGAGCCGCCAAAGCTTGGATTTTTTGTTTCCTCGCGTAATTTTCGCACCCCCAGAATTGCAACAGCGAAAGTCATCTGATAAACGCGCTTGCTACCACTCCGTTCAGTGGACAGCACGGTGTATCCAGGTGCGCAAGGTGCATGGCAGCCTAACGCAATCTCTCAAACACTGCTCACAGTGTCATTGGGTTGGTTTCGCATGCACGCTACTAAGCAGTGTTCGCGCAGCCAGCGGTTGTCCCCTCGCTGTCAAGAGCTCGCATTCCACCATTTTGAGAAGTTCTTCATCACTTCGTTCTTTGCTGGTTTCGGTGCTGTTTTGCCATGGGGTGGTACGCCAGTTATACAGCCGCTTTCAAGCTGAAAGCTATTGAATAAGCCATACAGCACAGCAACTTGCCATGCACAAGAAAGAAACACTTTTAGGTGCTGAAACTCAGTTGTAAGGATAACCAAAGGCCAGCTTTTTCAAGTTGTAGGTTGTCTTCATTGCTTGCTTAAAAGACGAAAATTTTACCTGCCCCAAATTCTGTCTCAACATGTGGTATACACCCCTAAAGTCTCTTTTGACCTAATTTTAAACTTCCCACGCGCGCAGTATTTCTGCTTGTTTTCTAACGAGTTGTTCTTCTTGAAGCAAGACACCTCCTTTTGTTGCACTTACATTTAATTTAAGATTTTCTTTTACTGACTTTGCATATCTAGGGGTTGGCCTAGGTTCAAGTAAACTAAGAAATGTTGTGCACTGAGTGTGTAAGTAAATCTCCTTCGAGCGTACATGCTGAAATCCGAAAGTAGGGCCATACATATTAGGAGCTCAATGGCAGTGCTGTCCTGTATAGAGCTATCCCACCTTCATTGCAATTGTGGCCTTACCGATTGTGTCCAGCATTGCACTGAAGTGAAGAGCATTGAATGTGATCAGATAACAAGTCAGAGAAAGAGGGGGGGGGGGGGGGGGGTTACAAGGTTACATGGTCGTCGCAGCAAAAACTGATCTCCTCAATGCATGAACTGTGAAGTGCACAGACAATACTGGCTGTCTAAACTGTGTGTACAAAGGGCCCGGCTACTCTTGTCAAGTGGCGCTAAAAAAAAAAAAAGAACAATGACCTGTCACTGACCAAAGGAAGAAAAAACGGCTTGTCACGCAAGGTTTAATTCTAGAAAACTTGCGGATTGATTTACACAGTCTATTGTGCAAGTAACATGCAGGGATGTCTTTGCGTTTTCTCCTGTGGTCTCTACACAGAGATGATACCTGCAGAGAAAGGTTACAAGAGTAAAAAAATGGCGCAAAAACAGACCCATTGACGACTCCTGGTGTTTCTCAAAGCTGAGACACACTCTTACAACCAGCAAGAAAGAAAGAAAAAAAAAAATAAAGTTGTTCCACTCAACGTGAAAGCTGCCAAAAGTGCACAGCAGTGATTCGTCATAATGGGCTGTAGCACTTATCCGCTCAGTGCTACCACCCAATGCAATTCAAATTTCTCACCTCCGCTGTGCTCCCGCGCTCCCTGCCTGAAATTGCGCCAGCGGGAGTTCTGTTTTTTTTTGTGCCTGCGTTTCCTCCCGCATGGGCCGGCGTTACTATGATTAAAAACCAACCCAACGAGTGTTCCTAACTAAATGAACACGGGCACTGCCGGTTAATTGTGTATATTTTGTCTGAAATGTACCTACAGTTTTCTTTGCGCTAAACAACGGGGAGGTGTATGACAAGCACCAGCAGTTCATGAGTTTCGAACGGTTACGACTACTTAAACTGCTTGGTTTTCAAAGCCACTGCGGGACGCCCTACAGTAGGTACGCCAGGCTCTAATTGGGTCCATTGCCTCGCGGCACCGCCTGATTTCGGCAGTTGCTTGACATCGACCGCTACAGCGAGCTACGATGACAAGGCGACACCTTAAAGTGCTCTGCACTTAAAAAAAAAAGAAAGCAGTAGTGACAGTTAGGAGCAGAGTCACGTGGAAAGGCAGAGACCCCGTGCCCCAGTGCAGGCTAATAAATAGTGCCAGAGTCATCATGTCGGGACAGGACACGGCACGACAGGAGACGAGGAGTCTGTCCATCTCCCCCCCTCCAAGTGTGGGTGTGGTACTTGCCGCCCTGCATGCGCGAGATGGTGGAGTTCTTGCTGGCCAGGGGCTGGACGAGGGGCGTGGGCTTGTGGGACTGTCCTGTGGCCCGGTACATGGCCATCACCCACAGGTGGCACTCGTTCTCGTCCTCGCTGGCAAAGCCCACGCTGTCGCCCTCCTTGACCGCATTGAAGAAGAACCGCCCCCCTTCCAGCTCTGCATTAACGTGAGGAGGGAGGGAGGGGCCGTCAAGAAATTAGTAAAGCATGTTGTTGGGCTAGTTGGTGTTACAGGGAAAAAAACTGCACAAATGGACAGGACGGATGAAGAAGGACAACAAGAGAGGCACAGAAGGACAAGATCTGCGCCTGTCTTGTTGTCCTTCTTCATCCGTCCAGTCCATTTGCGCAGTTTTTTTCCCTGTAACTTTGGCCATCAAGAGCCACTGTTACATCCTCGGGCACACAAAACAACACTCGATCACCTGTGCCCTGCAGCTGTTCTAACTGGAAGGCTGCTGTAAGCAGCCCACAGGCTCTGCTGTGGCCCCTAGGATGCACCTCCCCACCGTAAAGGCCATTTCCGCAATGCTTAAAGGGGCTACAATGTCAAAATACAAGCTTGTTTTATTCAAAAGACTTGGTGTTTTACAGTGCCCCCGGCACTTGTCCAGCAGCCAATGATGGTTTATTCACTGAAAAATTTAAAAAATTTTAGGTGAAGATTTCAGCTCTCCTGCTCAGCACTGCGTGTTTTGTGATGTCAGCACAGACGTATTCAGCGCAGGTGCCTACAACGAACGCTAGTATGTTGACAAGGGCTTCTTCCACTGTGTGCATTTCATTACGTTGGTTATCGTCTGCCTTCCCAGATGGCACAGCAATACCGCCGAAGCACCACTGTTCGCACTCTGCTTCTGACCGGACTTGCATACCTGCCGTGTTTTTGCCAACTAATCCCGGAAGTGGCTGTGCCAGTTATGTCAGGTGACCAGTGTCATGTGAGTTAAGCCCAACGCGACTGACAGCTGTGTCGGCTGGCAAAGTGCCTCACTAACTGCTTCAGTGTTTACGTCTTTGCTTGGAACTTTAATTGTTTACCTCCCCACTCACACCACTATAAAAAAAAAATATGCACTAAATTTAAGTGCAACTAGCTTGTTCTGCAAGATAATAACACCAGCATAATTTCTGTCGGATGTTGCCAGCCTTAGCCTATCGCAACGAGCTGCCCATAATACTGCATCCCAAGTTCAGTGCAAAAAAGTAACTGGTGGGTTGCATGCCTACCGTATTCCGTCTTCCTTGTTATACGCCTTGCTAGGGCAAAAACTTAAAAGCGGTGTCAGTGCAACTCTAATGAGGCAACATTTTGAATGAACAAACTTGCACTATGTCTTTATGGCCCCTTATTATCACAAGTGTCGGATAACTACCAGTAACAATCTTTTTCCCTGCCCGGCATATTTAAATGTTTGCTATGCACAGAAATGATTTTCACAAGTATAATAGGGTATTTTTCACTTCTTCTTGTACTCCAAATTGAGGAGAGCCCAATCATGCAGCTTCTGAACTGTGGGGAAAAGCGAGACCTACACCACCACAGCAACCTGCACCGCCCACCAGAATGCCCCAGTGCACGGGGGACTCGGTAGCCCTCCATGCCCATTGTGTGCCTCCCAGTAAGCACGCTGGGGAAATCGTGACCCTGAGCAGTGATTTTTGGGTGGCCGCAAGCACGGAATAGAACTACGTGCACCCAGCTTCTCTTCGTTAATCAGAACTATACTTTACATTGTGGCCACGACAATTCTTTATTATTATTATTATTGAGCCTCTGAAGGTCTGCCTCCCACCTGGTACTATATAATCATGGTTGCACATATACTGTGGAATCTTTATGGTACGATCACGGCTGATACGATTTCCTGGATGATACGAATTCAAAATATTTTTCAGGCCAAGTTCATGCGGCTATAATCCGGCTGTTATGAACCCTTTCCAAAGCCACGATAGACGGTAAGAATTGGTGAGAGCAGCACTCCACTGTCGGAAAACAGCAGACTTGTGGTCTCATTCACGCATTTCAAAGCAAACTACCTACAGCACATTTCACTACTAAGATAGCCCTATGATTTTGCTTAGTATCAATTCGTAAGTGCCACAGATAATTAGCAACCGCAGCCTTAAAACGATTACTGTGAGACCATAGCCACTCAGCAGCCTTAGAAGGGTCATGGGAAAACGCTGTTTGATTTCTAGTGCAAGTTTCACAGAGGGCAAAAAGTAAGTAGGTAATAAGAATTTTTCTGACCCTCAAATAACAAGCACAGCTCCCATTTTCAATCATCAAAACGTTGCCGAAAGTTTGTTCACTGAACACCCCTGCTTCGTTCACTTGCCGACAGGTTCCTCCTATGGCTCCCACCAGTGCGTTATCCGTTAACTGATCGGCCTTGACTGCGTCATTTTGGAAGGCCCCAGAGAGACATAAATCCGTGGAGGATTTATGGCAAGACCATTGAAGAAATTGGTTAGCCATTACAATACTCCATAATGCGAAATTCGAGCGCAGCATGAACTGCAGCCTTCTCAGAAACAGCGCATAGCTGCTGCGTCTCAGGAAGTGGTCGCGTCATCAGCAAACGCATGACTGTGCGCGTTTTAGTCTGGTGTAATCTCATAGTGCACTGCCGCAACGGAACATGTCTCGCGTGGCCTCAGCACACTGTCCTCCCCCTCACACTTTTGCCACACTTTCCTCGCTTGCTTTGCCGCTTGCTCTATCTTCAAGGTCCTCTTAGTTCTCTCGGTTACAATGAGGTCGACGCCAAGGGATGACGCGAAACCACCGGATTGGGCACTTAATTAGGAGCTGCACTCTAAAATGTGTGGACACCTAGAGTATACAGCTCCACTCGCTGTGAAAAAAAGAGGCGGTGGGAAAAACCGACCTGTGAGGGCCTCAGTGTAGTCGACCGTGTATCCGTCCAGTTGCAGCAGTTCAGTGGGCACCGAGGTCTTTTCCCTGAAGCTGCACATGGCAAACGTGTACTGCGACACCTGCAATTGGCACGGGGGAAGACGGGGGCAAGGGCAGAGGGCAGATACACGGTCAGCCCCAGTGCTTTGTCACACTTTGTTATCACACCAGTCTGCACAACACTGATAGCATTCCAAAAGAGTGAAAGGGTGTCACAAAGGAGAAGACTTGTGTTGTCTTTCCGCTTCAGGCTCCCACATTCAAGTGCGCGCTCTATTATATTGTGCTACACTAAAGAGGCACCTACGTGATAAAGGAGCTTCTTTAGTAGGCAAAGCTGCGTGCAGAAGCAGCAAGGAGGAAGATGAGGACAGAGAAATCCGCTTGGAAACGGCACTAACTAGCCGTCTTCGCATAACTATTAGAGTGGGAATATGTATAAATATATGCAGGCACGTACACATGTGCGTACTGCACTATCAAAAAAAAAAACATCTAGAAGTTCCCTTTCTAATGCTAATGATTTACATGGACAAGAGGCCATTATTTGTAAGAAAGCACATAACATCCACACAATAACAATAGTAAAAGATGGCGTTAATTCTTAATTTACTAGCTTAGGGCACATTTCTTGGCTCTTTCAAGGCACGTAACAACCAAAGCAAGCCTGCTTTAGGGTGCCTTCATAACCAGCTTGTGTTTAGAGATACACATCCCCACCGTTGACTCTGAAGCACAACTGCATTCTAGCGCATACTGAGCACTTGGGGATAGGCGTGTTGTTTGTACGAACCAAGCCTATGACAAAAATAAAAGCAGGAAAATTTTCGAAATGACAAAAACACTGGCTACCCTGTAGCTCATGATTTGGTGCCTCACATTTTGTGAGACCTGGATGTGGTCATACCGTATTTACTCATATAATGCTCGCACTTGCGTAATGCTCATACCCCAAGTGTGAGCTGCCAAAACTTGGGATTTTTTGTTTCCTCGCACAATTCTCGAACCTCCAAAATTGCATCAGTGAAAGTCAGCTGCTCGCGAAACCCGCATGATAAACGTGCTCGCTGCAACTACGTTTGTAGGACAGCGCGGTGCATCCAGGCGCGCCTGGCGCATGGTAGCCTAACACCATCTTTCAAACACTACTCTCACTGTCTCGCGTGTGTGCTACTAGCAGTGTTCGCACAGCCCGCGGAAGTCTCATCGCCTTTGTTGGAGGAGCATCAGTCAGTCTAATCAGAGAGCTCACATTCCGCCATTTCGAGAGGTTCTTCATCACTTCTTTCAGTGCTGGTTTCGGTGCCACTTCGCTAAGGAGTGATACGCTAATCATTCAGCTGCTTTCAAGCAAGCTATCGCATACACCATACAGCACGGCAACCACGCAGCAAGTTGGCATTTTGCTGTCAAGAAGTTCAGCGTGTGCCACTGGAGACGGCAGCACAAGGAACTGAAGGCCACGAACAAGAGACGTCAGGCCTTCCGTGGTCCAAAGATGGGCGAGTTTCCCCGAATTGAGACACTGCTCTAAGAGTACGTGAAGGCACTTTGTGCAGATGGGTACGCTGTATCGATGGAGCTATTACACAACCAGGTGCGCCCAATTGCCAGAAAGGAGGGCGTCCTGGCACAAGATTTTCGGGCCAGTAACGGGTGGGCCAGGCGTTTCATGCGGCGCAATGGCCTTTCTTTCGAGGATGCGGACAATGCCCTGGCAGCACCTGCCCGAAGTCTACGAGGACAAAATCGTGGACTTCCACTGCTTCGTGATCAAGATTCAGCAGCAGAATAACTTTTTTGCTGTCACACACTGGGAACGTGAACCAAATGCCCCTTAATTTTGGCATGCCAAACAACGCAACTGGAAAGCAGAGAGGTACGCGCACTGTGCAAGTACAAACGACTGGAGTGGAACAGAAGCAGTGCTTGGTGACGCTGGCAGCAGACGGGCGGAAGCTGCCACTGTATATGTCATCTTTAAACGGAAGACCCAGTGCAAAGGAAAGTTTCTCCCCCAAGTGTACACATACGCGTGCAAGAAAAAGGGTGGATGAGTGGTGACCTAATGGTCAACTGGATAATTCTGTGTGGAGACAGCGACTGGGAGCACCTCTTTTTCCATTGTCCCTCATTGTAGATCGCTTTCGGGGCCATCTCATGGAGCTGGTTCGGGCAAAGTTAGAGGAGCTGCGCACTGAGCTGGCTGTCATTCCAGGCGGCCTAACGTCCATGCTGCAGCCGTTGGATGTGTCTTTGAACAAGCCGTTCAAAGGTAATGTTTGAAGGCTGTAGTGGATGGCCAAAGGCCAACACGCTCCGACGCCGGCCGGCAAGATAAGGAGACCGTAGGTGGAGTTTCTGTGTAGCTGGATATCGGAAGCATGGGGAATGATCAGCACAGATGTCGTCTAGAACGTTATTAAGAAGACGGGCATATTGAATGCCCGGCATGCGACTGAAGACCACTTGGTGTGGGATGGAGGCGAGGCACCTGAAGCAGACGTGGAATCGGAAGGTGACGACAAGGCAACAACCAGCGATGTTAGCAGCACTGACTCGGACTGGGACGGTTCCCACTTGCAACCAGATGTGGGATGGTGAAGTTGGGCGGCAGCTGGCCATAACAAATAAACTTTTGTGCTTCGTGCTTATATGTCGACCTTGTACTTTTATTACGAAGGTAAGCCCTGCTTGTAAATGGCCTGTTGATGTAGAACGCCTCTTTAAATCTTATTTAAGTTCCTTTTTACCCCTCAAAAAAGTTTTTCCCTGCACAACCATTGCAACCCCCTAATTTCATAGTGATTTTCCAGAACAAAAAAAGTGCGAGGATTACGTGAGTAAATATGGTACTTTTTAGCATCTTCGCACTGAATGCTTCTCAAAGGTAAGTTTTTGGCTGAGTTGCTGCATAGTTTAACTCATAATTCAGCACCTGCCCTGCCTCTTCACTGCTGGCGCAGTTGTTATTTGTGCTGTTTACCACATGTTACATTTTACGTGCCCTTGCACGCAGTCACGGCTATGCGTGCATGCTAGGTACAACCACATAAGAGGAAGGTGGGGGAAGTTGAAATGGGGCACTCACTTGCACCAGCACAAAGTATCGCTTCTTCCACTTTTTCCACACTTGTTTGCCTTGGGCATACAGGTAGCTGGAAGGGGAGGCGGGGGAAAAAAACAAAAAAAACATGCAGCCACACAATGCTGACAGGGAAGAATGGTTTTGACATAAACCTTGAAACACAAAGATGATGATTACTGGAGGATGGCACTCAACGATAAAACCCCCTCATTGGGGAGCTCGCAACGCTCGTACACCCAAAAACCCCCCGACCGTTAAGGTTACAAGAGAGGATGAATGGTGCGTTGCCAACTCCCCCAGCCTTTCAGCTGCACATGTACGAGGCTAGGCTACAACCAGAGTACAATTTCATAAAATGGCGAAAAAAACAACCCACGAACCTGGAGCGCTTTCTGGCTATAATGACTGGTACACACAGCCTCGCTACTTCGACCAATTTACAAAAAACTCAGGAATCCGTTGTTATTTCTTTTTTTTTTTTATGCAAACTGAACGACGAGGATAGGCACCCACACTGTGCATCCTCAGCAAAATTGGCACATACAGTTAAGTGTGATTATAACCAAGCGGGCCATGACAAAGCAAATGCAATTTAACTCTGTATTACTGACAGTCTACGTACACAATGGCTACATCAACAAAGTGTGGGGGTTCCCCAAGGCCCCGCCCTGTGGCCCTAGCTGTTCATACGAGCGAGCGAGCGACAGAGAGAGGAGAGAAAAAGGAAGAAGCGGAGCATATACATACCCGCAGTGCTTCATGTTCTGGGGCTTGTCCATGCGCAGGGCGATCTTGATGCGCAGGTCCTGGTCCTGGGCGTTCTTGGGCACCAGCATGCGGTACCACTCGGGCGCCCGGGAGCTGAGGGGGCTCGGGTGCAGCAGCACCTTGCCCAGCTCCTTGTCGTCGAGGCTGAGCAGGCCGGGGCTCTCGGTGTACAGCTTCACCTTGACCAGGGGCAGCGGCTGGGCGGTGGTGAAGTCCCCCTGGGTGTCCCACATGGGCTTGGAGGCCTCAGCGTGGTCCGTCTGCAGCTTCTCCCCGCCCTCCACCTCCATGGTGCAGTAGACGATGCGGTTCGGAGCCAGCGACTTGAGCCCCTTCACCTCCATCACCACCACCTGCGGCCGTGCACAAAAGAGGCCGCGGGTTTCTCGGGACACGAGACTCGGAGCACTCCCGTCCAACTAGTATCCTACGGCCAGACTAGCTGCGCTGTGATAGCTTCCCACATACGTAACATAACGCGACAGTAACAAACACACCTCGATACAGGGTGTCTACCAAGTTGGCATTTTCTAACTCCCCGAGTTTTTCAGGTCTTCCCCGTCTTTTTGATAAATTCCCTGAGTGACACAGAACTCTGTTTTACGTCAACACGGGCTGACACCCCTTCACCAGTTGCTGTCACCCTCTAAAGAGCACCTTATAAAACAAAAAAATGACATGATAAAGTTTGAATGCTAACCAGTAACTTTAATCTCATTCAAAAAGAAAACATAACAGAGTGGTAGTAAAATTCACAGTGAATGAAATACCAAAAAAAAAAATCGTAAAACCGTACTGCCATGTTCTCAGCTCGCACTCAATACCTCAGTGCTGTATTTCACTGCTTCAAGAGTTTATTCTGGTTTGGATGAGGGACACCTGCATCTAAGCACCGTCACATTAGGTGCCCTTAAACGCCACCATACTTCTAGCATCAAAGCGCTGTGCAGGATGAGCGGGAAGAGTTTATTCGGGATTCAAATTGGAAATCAGGAACACCTCAACTACACCCCGCTATGGTGGCTCCACATAAAATTCTTTTGGCACACAGCAAAATCTACGAAGCCGAAACATGCTCTGTCTTTCTACGCAGCGGAATATAGTGCCAGGTTGTAGTTAAAAGCAACTCTTAAAACGGGGTACAATGTCTCTATTCGATACTGAAGACGTATTTTGAACACAGCTGCGAACTTTTAAAGCTGAAAATTAAGAGAAATGAGTTTTTTTATATTACGCCAGATTCACAACTCAAAGATTCGCAACGTGCATCAACTAACTAGAAACCACAGTAGATGGTGTCAGGTATTCAAGCATAGGATTGAAAGCTACTCCTTACTCTGCCACAACAAGCTGTCGCGGCGCACAACATTTTCTTCCAGCTTTCCGGAGTCAGAACACACGCCAGAACACAAGGGGAGCGTACAAGCGTACAGGGGGTCGGGAGGAGGTGGGGGTGACTTGCAAGCTGTATGAAGCCAGTTCTCACTGGAACCAGTGACCGGAGGGCTGTCCACTTTTGCCTTGCTGTGACTTTTCAGCCAGCATTACCGTGAATTTCGCTTCCTTTCTAAAGTACAGCTAATTTTCCCTGATAGAATCACAACTTCCATGAGTTTTCCCTGTTTTCCAGGTAGGCAGACACCCTGCCAATAATATTTGCACGTTGAGTTCAAAGGTTTTCCTAAGCGGGCGACTGGCATTGTCGCCCACCCCACTGCAACTTGGCACTTGAAAATACGTCAAGTAACGCCTACCCTGGCCTTGCTGCTAAGCTAGCACATTACAAGTGTTTTTTTTAGCTGAGAGACACGAGACTGAAAGCGCACATGCAACTCTTTGTGCACATTAGCAAGCACGTCACGTGCTGCCACGGTGCCTTGTTTGCAATCCGCATCTCGTTCCTCCTTTTGCATTTAGGTTGCCACTTGCTTCCCGAGCGGCTTCCTCTTCCCGCTACAAACTTAAAAACGCCTCAGTGAATGCGAGGACAAGGGAGGCAGTTAGAGAAGGCGATGCCCGCTCACCCACCTCCAACGTAAAGGACAGCACTATGTCCAGCTTCGACAAGGTCGTCTCTGTGTCCTCTGTGAGACCTTCCTTCGAGAGAGAGGCCTGGCTCCTGCGAAGGGAGGAGAGAAGAGCGCGGCACGCCCCGCCCGGGGAGCACACAGTTGGCCAACACCTGCGCGTCCTGGCTGCCGCCGACACGAGACACCCCGAAAGGCCTCCTCTCCCTGCCCGGGCCAAATGCAGCAGCAGCAGCAGCGGCAGTGGCAGCAGCGGCGGCACAGGCCACGGGGGCAAAGTGCAAAACACCCCATCCTCTCCAGCACGCTCACTGCCAGCTCACGCATGCCACTTGGTGAAGGCCTTGCCTTTCAAACTGAACAGAGGACCCCCTTGAAGATAAGGCGGCAAAAATGTTCCCGGTTTCTGAGCACGCCTGTTTTTTTTTTTTAATGCGGGCAGAAGTGGAGCCTGATCTGTCAACTTCCAAAGTTCCACGCCCATGCTCTGCAAATGCAGGTCTGTCGGCCGCCACCCCTCGTTACGCAAATGCTTGGCACGAGTGGGAAGCTCGAGAGAGCCCCTTGCATCGGCTGCTGTAGTTTTTCAACACTGTTCTTTTTACGAAAAGCTCACTTCCACTGTTCGAACGTTGATCGCACCGGTAAGAATGACTGGCAATACAACCCTTCTCGAGGTGACCCCTTTAAAACAAAGGCCAACACTTGTTCCGAGCTTGATTGGCCCAATAAAGCTTTTCCTTGGGGCTGATAATTCACATTCGTTGCTCAAACTATAACGAGGAGCAAAAAAATGCACAATATACGTACACCCTCGACGGTCTTTTTTATATCACTTTTGAATCGCTCTGGTGCCATTGGCAGGGGTGAGACAGCTGAATCAGATTTGGGAGCAGTTTTTGGAGCAGCGAAATCTCGATTTTGGAGCAGAAGAACGATAGTTATTATGTCACCTTAGGAGCCTAAAAAATGAAATTTTGGGCAACTCAGGGAGAAAAATGCACTTTTTAATCGGTTTTGAACGTACATAACACTGAAACAGCCTTTCAATAAAGTTTTTTCTACCAGAGTATCACAAGGTACAAACTGCAATACATTTTTACAAACCATTTTTAAATTATTAGGCTCTATGAATAGATAGCGTGGAGCTCCATTGAAAATATCGAATTGAAAAACTAAGCAATCGTAAGGCATTTTTATTATCATGTGAATGCCGAAATTATTATTTTTGTAATCCCAGACTCGGCTTTAAAGCACAAGTGTAGAGCCAAGGCAACGCTTGCGCAAAGCGACGTCAGTCGGCGCACCCCCCCCTCCCCAGCCCTCCCATTCAATTCCCGCAGTGCACGTTCACTACGATCGTAATTTGAGTAACGTTCGTATGTTTAGCTACCTCCCTTTCAGCATTAAATTTCACTTCAGATAGATTAACCATTGCAATATTACTAGGTTGCAATAATAGCCCGTCCCTCAATCGGACACTGGTTGAACATTTTGCGGCGATGCAGCCTGCGCCGCCACTTCTGCATTGTCGATCGTCCCATTCCCGCCGCTCGCAAGGCAGCAATAACTGAGCATTTTATAACACCGCAATGAGTCTGAAATTTCACTTCAAGCACGCACTGCGCCTCACACTCAGGGCCGAAACACGGCGAATTCGCGGGCACCACGTTGTTTTAGACGAACTCCGTCTTTCGAGTCACGCAACTTTCCGCAACAGATCAGACGATTGAATGTAGACCCAGCCACCCCCATAACCACAACCACGGTATAAATCGGCAAAGAGCACTCTGCCTGAACCACGAGTAACTGCTTCACCAGGCGGCCATATTTTCGAATCTTCACCACACAAAAATGGCGGCGCCCACTAACGTCGTTCGAGAGATACGGCGCTCCAAAATTATCGTTTTTTCATCTACTTGCACAAGTAGTTTGTCGCCTCAGTACAGATTTTTTCTACAGGACTTTGCAAATGTTTTTCGATGGGAACACTTTGAAAACGCACAGAATATAACATGTGCAAACCAACATTGTGACTTTCAAAAGAACTATCTCGGGGACAATGTGGGTTTTTTTATTGAATTATCAATCATTTAAACGTTTACAAACAGCAACATTTCGGGATAATTATGTCGTCAGTAAGCATTTTTGTCCACTGAAACTGAAGAAGAGTTAAAAGCCTCGGCTCTTAGACTGTTTTGGAGCAGTTTGGCGCAATTTTTGCAATTTTCAAGCTTTTGGAGCAGCCCGGCGCAGGAAAACCAATTTGTATCAAAACTGCGCAATATGCGCAGCTGTCTCACCCCTGCATTGGGTTCTGAAGGCCTAACAAGTGGTGCCTGAAGCCCAATCGGTCCGCAACTGCTTCACTAGCTGGTCAAAGCTGGTAGTGCAAAAGGGTGCGAAGACTTGGCCAATTAGGGCGGCAATCTGACTTGGAAGGAACAATAAATGTGTTGCACACTGACAGGTAGGGGTCTTAATCTACTGCACACTAGTACAAGGGTTCAGGACAGAACAGCAGGCTTGTATATAGCATACAAAACCCTAACAACACACGTCAGCTTTCACCAAGTGGCAGGTGTGGCAGACATACGTATGTAAGCCCGTATAATATACAAAAGCAGCCTGCAGTCTTGCTTTCCCTGTGGCCAAAAAGCAAATCTCCAATGAAACGAGAAAAAGCTTCTCCTCAAAGAAATTAAGAAGATAAATCATGAAAGATGAAAGTAAAGCAAAACAGTAGGTAAGAACGTAACATCTCCGCTTTTGTTTAGAGAGAACACAAGCATCGTAGCAGCGTCGCTACTCATCCCACAATGCACTAACTACGGCAGAACCGCGGCTTTTCTACTAAGCCACAAAGGCAAAAAATGCTAGCCCATTAACAAAACCAGCGGGAGTAGCACTAGGCAAACAACAGGTAGGCAACATGCAATGCATCGGTCTCCTCAGTGCGTGCAGCCATTTGGGCAAGCCGTTTTTTGGTCGCATCCACATTTGGCATGGAAAGAAGAAAAAGAAACTTGCTTGAAAACTGAAGCTAGAGTAAGACTTCTCCCCTCCATACTACAAGTATATATTCAGGGAGCCCCTAGCTGTCTATACATCGAATTTAGTCCCCAATGTGCTCACATTTTAGCCACTTCCCTATAAGTAGCGGTGTTCCCTTGGGAGAAGGGGACAAAATAAAGATGTGCAGCATTTAAAACATGTCCACACAACATTCGCTTTCACAATTGAAGCCAGCTTCTCTGCAGAACATTACAAAGCATACTGAAGAAAAAAAAAGAAGGTAGTAGTGTCATTATCACGGCAACTGCGAGAATTACTGTCAGAAATTTCTCGCGGCAGTTGCCTCTGATTGGCTAAGAATTCTACCCGGAGATTCTATGGGATAAATACCCCCTAAAAAGCCGTGTTTGCAGCTGCCCCTGTAGTGCTGTGGTATAGTACTTGGTTTTAAACGAGAAGGCTTAGGTTTCGAGTCAGACATTGCGATGTTCTTTTTTTTTTTTTTAGCTTTCAGAATTTTTCGGTCATTGTGATTTTGTTAACGCTTTTTTTTTACTCTGGTTTCTACTCTATCAAAAGATTGACGCTCAAGACTTCTAGAATGGGTCGAATTACGTTATTACATTTAATATCGGTTGTGTTCTGTGTCACTGGGATGGGTTAGGTTAGGTTTGTTGCAGTTTGGCTGGATTTGGGTAGGTTATGAAGCGTTCAGTTAGGTTACATTAGGTTTGGTGAGGTTACGTTTCGTTCGGTTACGTTGAGACGTGATATTATTTCGCAAATTTTACGCCAGCCCGCTTTTATGGAAACTGTAGTTCTCACGGCTGCCGTGACATTAGACGCAGCCAAAAAAGAACACTGATACATACGGAATTTTGTGTGAGACACCCCATACAGCCTACTTCTTCCTCCTTAGAGATGAGCAGCTATGCTGGTATGCTCGCTGAAAAAGAGTTTGAGGGAGCAAATCGCCCCAGGATAGCCACGCCGAAACTGCACACACCAAGGAGAGCCGTGAAATGCGGCAACGAGTGTACCGCAAATGAACCGGGGAATGCAATGGCTTGCAGAAACGTGGGGGAGGGGGGAACAAAACAACAGGGAGCAGGGCAAAACTATATCCTTGGCGGGCACAAACAACCAAAAAGAGAAAAAGGAGAGTGCACATGCGTACGTCGCGGCACATGCAAGCAGCACAGCGTCGTAGACGACCATCCACAGCGGCGCCTGCAGGTACTTGGCCAAGCAGTCGCGCATCACTTCCACTTGCGTCACGCTGCAAGCAGCAGGCATCAGCAGGCATGCCCGCAGGGGGGAGGGGGGAGGGGGGAACAACAAAAACGCAGCAAGGTGGGCGTGAGAAGTGGTACGGGTACATAAAACGCTAGCCCTGGCAGGGCAGGTTAAAAATAACCACCGCCTGAGTTGACTACAACTCAGGGCATCATCCGGATAGCTATGGAACGTACTTAAGTAATGGCGTGCTAACTACATGCTCACATCGATGCCTTCTAGACATGTCGATGGCTGCGTTTTGGCACGTCAAGTTGCACATTTGCTTTCAGAAGCTACCCACTTAAGGGGAGCTGCCATTAATTTGGTCAATACATAACTAAAGTAGGGTAAAACAACTGCAGCCAAAGCCCAAAGCTCCCTTTGATCCTGTAGTTTTTTTTTCTTTCTTATAGTTGTCTGTATACAGATCATCATTGTGTTACAGTGGTCTATTCCTGTACGCATCCTCCTTTTTTCCACAACAGCTGCACTGTTGATAAAAGTAAAATGCCAGTCCTTAACAGTGTTGTTCTTGGTGACTAAAAGAAAAAGTGAACAGCCAAAAAACCATGTTAAAAAACAATAGAACAGTTTAGGAAAAAAACAGGTTAAAAACGTGACAGGTGGAGCCACAAAAATAAAAGTTTAAGCTCCTGGTACTGTCTTTAAACTATGGGAAGTAAAATCTTGTGAGTCAGTTCTTGTTTCAGGCTACTACAGAAAGTGTTTCCATTGTGCCAAGGCTAAACTTTCCCCCACCAATAACTGCTTTTAACAAATTGCGACAAGTTTCAGCCCCACATTCGTTAATTTGCGTCAACGTAATCATGGCGAATATCATCGAACTTTTTCGTGTACTCCAACAAACCTTCCTCCTTCCCGCATGCACTGACATGAAGCCGCTAACTACACTGGTACTGTTAAATATTTCTCGTACACCTCCTATGCCCAAGTTCTCACCTCTTTTGAGACAGCATCAACAAGCTCAATAATCCCCGTCACCGTACTTGACAAAAATGAGTTTACAGGGCACAATAAATGTAAGCAGTGCAGAAAAGCCAACTTTTTCGTCACGTGTGATGACTTCCGTTTTCTCTAGCTGGTGTGCGTGAAAACTGGACTCTCAAAGTCGTCCACAACATAAGCGGTTAGCTCTCCTCAAGCCCACCGTGCTCTCAGGCAGCTACGATGCAGCAGCCAAAGGATCACATCACAGGCAGGCTTCGTGCTATGGTGTGTAGAATGAGAGGTCCTACAAACCTAACAACGCGGCGACTCTGTGAAGTCCTTCAAGATGTGCGACCTGGGCGCTTAAATCTGCCTCCCCAAATCTTGCACTACAGTAAAGCCTCGTTACAAGAGACACTGTTACAAGAGACACTTGATTATAAGAGACATTTGAGTGAAGGCAGTTTGGCTGGTGTTCATAGGTCCGCCATGTTAGCAACATTGTGTACAAGAGACCTTGAGTGCAAGAGACACGTTTCTCGAGTCCCTTGAGTGTCTCTTATAACACGAGGTTTTACTGTGGTACAATCTCACCTTCCACCGACAGTTATCGACCAAGGTATCACGAACCACCCCAGGTCATGCCCCTAAATTGCACTAAGCATCAAATTTGCCCCTAAAGGAAAGCTGACTAGTGTAGAAGTTTGACATAGGTTAGGATAGGACACCTCGTGGGCAGTAAAAATAAGCGCATTCTATTTTTTTTTTTTTGTCCCTTTCTGCCTGGGTGGAGGCACAATCTGACGGCAAGAGACAAATACGACGGGTACGCGCAAACTGCGAACATGTGACGTGTGCTTGGCAAACGTGTGCGGTGTGGGTAACGTGTCCCCCGCTTGTCTCTGTGGCTAGGACGACGACGCAGGCGTGGCAAAGAGCACCGGTGTCTCGCTCGGGGAGCACAGTCGTGCCAGGCTTGCACACATACGAACGGGACACCACACAGAGCGAGAGAGTGTCTGGGCGGCACACGTGTTTCGTCTGCAAGGTGGGAACGCAGCACGTCTTTGCATATACGTGGCCATGCAACTGAGAGAGAGAGAGGCCCTCGGGTGGAGGGGGAATGAAGGAGGGAAAGGGGGGGTTGATGGGGGAGAAGTGAGGGGGAGAAGGAGAGAGCTCTCAGAAAGATTCTACCTGCCTCAGGACTGAAGACCTTCGACGACTGTTGTTGTTGTTGTTGTTGGTGTGTGTTTTGAGGGTTGAGAAGAGGGGGAGGAGCAGGAAGTCGACCAATAATTGATGGGAGGAGGGAGAGGGGGGAGAAAGAAAAAGAGAAAAAAGAGAAGACAACCGTGGTGGAGAAAGCAAGAAAGAGAGAGAAAAAGAGAAACTGTATCAGACTGTGTACAGTACTATTGTATAACACGCTGCAGTACCCCTGAAAGCGTGCGCACGCTGCACTGGCAAGGCGCACGCGATGTAAAAAGAAAAAAAGAGGGAGAGAGAGAGACCAAAAGAAGAAGAAAAAGGGGGGAGAATGCACTGCCAGAAAACAATGTGCAAGTGCATGGCCGAAAATAAATAAACAAATACAAAGACTGCCGCACTCGAGAAATAATGGCTTCTCCTACTCTAAGTTGCAATAAATCCCCTTGTTTAAACAATGGCCAGAGGCCGAAATTGGCGTGAACAGCTCCAACGCAAGTGCACTTTAAGGTTCTCACAAGACAGACTGCCATACACATCTCATCCCATGACTGTGAAGCCGCTTTGGAGTTTCACTACCTGAGCACAAGCCAAATGCAGCAACGTCCATGCAATTTGCTGACTACTGCCCAATATGCCCGCTTTCCCAACAGTTTATTTTTGCCAAGATGTCGATTAATGTACTGAAATTGCTGTCTCGCTTTCCTGCAAGCTTGATTACAAGAAGCGCGCAAGCTCGATCCTGCATGGGTGACTCCTTATTAAATTGCGATCAAAAAAAGAAAAAGAAAAGCCACTTCCCTTGCTTAGAAATAGCTTGTTGCTAGTTAGATTCCTTTATTTTGTGCACGTGGTCTCATTGCACAACTCCCCAGGCATGTTGCAAAGACTGCCCACTCGGTGGCCGAATATAAATCGAGGGGCTTCGCATAAGGTGGAAGAAGTGCAATGTTTTGTTTCCCTCGCTGGATTTTGTAAATGCTCAACGTAACAGTTTTTTATTGCGCCTGTGCATAATACACAACTATCGGACGGAGGTCACCCTAGGTAACCCACATGCCTCTCCATTCGCGCTGACAACCATGTTCATTTCTTGATTTCGCAACAACGTATGTGCCCCACTAGGAGACTTCAAACTGTTCAAATTATGCAACAAGTTAAAGTAATTGAGGTTGGATTGACGGGGGTCGACTGTGTTGTAGAAGCGACGGTGCAAAAAACAGCATTTACAGAGACTTTTCAATTCCCTTGCAGTTCCGGTTTTGTCACAGAGCATTGAGAATTAAAGCTATGAAAATTGCGCAGCTAACAACTTAAGAAAAACTCCATTCGGCCAAGCCACAGGATCCTAAAGGGACACTAAAGGCTGAATGAAATTTTGTTTTACCTTGAAAAATCATGCGTCTCGTAGGACTCTCAGCCTTTGTTCTACGAGCAACTATGTGTCATTTCCTGAGAAATCTGTAAAAAAAGCTGGCCTTTCTCTCTCCCACTTCCCTTTCATTTTTTCATGGCGTAGAGATCGCATCACAGAGTAGGAGCGAGGCACCGGTGCGGTCTAGGGCGTAAACGGTTGTCGCTAGGAGCTCACACGCTGGCAATGGTAGCTTTTACATCACCAAGCCATGGATGACCCATCAGCACGTTTTTCTGACCTAGGAAGCTGGCTTTTACTTATATTATTCGTCACTTACAGAACGAAAGATGCTTTTCACCGCTCCAGTGGCCGCTGCACCTGCCTACACCAGACACCCAGAAGCCATCATGCCGACCGCGAGTAAAGAATATCGTGCCAGCGCGACTACCCGGCTAGGCGTCGATCAAGCGGGAGCTTTCATCTCACCTCGTCTGGCGATCACCTCCACCTCATATTCTCTTCCTTCATCGACACGCCACCCTGGCATGAAGTACACACACTTGTTTCCTGCACCCGTCCTGAGTAACTTTCATTGCCGAGGCTCCATTCGGCCCAAAAATAAGAAGGGTAGAGCTATGCGCACACGATTTACAGATTATTTATTAACAGCAGCTCGCAGCGAACTAAAAACATGATGGCCGCCTCTGAAGCGTGAGGGAAGCAACCTGCCTCGCAACGTACGAGCTATAGTCTGTGCTTTTAAAATTACATCAGCTCAGGGAAAGTTTTGATCTACATTTATTTCATGTGCTCAACCCCTTAGGAACTGTTTGCTTGAGGAAAACATTTATAGATGCTTATCCAATGAGCTCTCGCCACTCACAGCTTTTGTGGCATCACAAGCCGTAGTACCCAAATACGTACGGGGCGTCGTCGCCTGTTTTCACATTCCTGGTGCTTTCTGCCTTATTAAACAACTGCTAGTCGCGAGAATGGCGTACTTAGATTCTCAGCACCATAATCTACCGATACCGGCCAATTTGTTTTTACCCTTTAGTGTCCCTTTAACCACTGAACTGCCTGTCCCTGGTGGGAAAAAAAGAAAAAGAAAAAAACTAAATTCCATAGGGAGGGTGAGAAAGAGACAGAAGCATAACAACTTTGGCGTTATGAATTGCACGAACAAAGTTGTGCGTATCGTCACTTAAAAAGGGATTGCCCCCCCCCCCCAAAGAGAATGCATCTTCGCTCAAAGCAAAAGAACATGGTATACTACATTTCTGAAATCCCATGGCATAACCATTAGTGAACTTTCATGAGGAAAAAAAAATTACTCTGTGTATGGCATGAAAAAAAAATTACTCCGTGTATGGCAGTCATCTGTTCCAGAACTTGAAAATGAAGGACAATATTAAAATAATTTTTAAAAATGAGGAAGTCTGGTATTTATACTAAATTTGACATACAAAGGACCACAAAGGGTAGGAACAGACAGTGAAACAAAAAGCCTGTTCCTTCAGGCACGTTTCTAACTTGATGAGAAATCAAAAAGTAATAATCTGCACTGCCTTTACTGTACAAGGTTTCGGTCAAGCCTGCACACTAGCACTGCAGAAAAAAGAAAACTGTAAGAAAACAAAAAACAAAAACACCTGCGCTAAGCAAACATGATATTTTTTTTCGGCTAAATGCACTGAGGTGCACGCAAGGCAAGAAAGACAGACTGAAGACGAAAGGCCAAGCAGAAACCGAAGCTCTGTGCAAGCACTGGAAAGTTCGGGCAAAGGTCAGACAAGTGTCACGGTATTATATAGTATACGTAGACGGACAACACGGAGATGAGTCCCACGTGTGATGTGCTTTTGGTCGAGCTGACCAGCTCAAAGGTGAACAGTTCTACCCCTACCTTACCACAAAACCCAAAGAAGCACATCTCAGAGTAGCGATTGAGTAGTTAAAGCTTGGCCATGAATTGGGAATCGGCAACTTATATGCCTCCCAACACACGTACAACCTCTTGCAAAGCAGCTGTAGTTCTAAAAATGCGGCTTCTGTGAATTTGACTAGTATCGCAGGTAAAAATAAAGGTACACCTTAAGGCTCTTAAACCTAAAGGTCTGTAAAGGTCCCTAAATCTAAGGCACCTAAAGGTCCACATGGTTCTTAAAACAATTTCTTTTAATTTTGAAGTAAACTGTGAAACTTGTCAGTCTTGCTGCTTTTTTCCTACTGATTTCAAATATGCCATTATTTTTTGAGTAAGTCAATCAGTTACCAAGTTAATTAGAGATAATGGGCCCTTTTTCGGAGGAACAATAGACAAAACAGTGTTGGTCATAAAACTGTAATCACTATATTTTCCAATACTATGAACCCTGGTGAGTACAATAGGAGAATCGGCTTTTTGATGCACCACTTGGAACTAATTTTACAGCTCATTAAGCTTTGGTGTTTGAAATGGCTGTTTGAAATGGTTCCTTGCCACCAGTGCCATCAAGATTCAATGAGCTGTAAAATTAGTTCCAAGCAGTGCATCAAAAAGACGATTTTCTTATTGCACTCACCAGGGTTCATAGTATTGGAAAATATAAATATTGCAGTTTTATGACCAAAACTGCTTCGGCTATTGTTCTCCCAAAAATGGCTAATTATCTCTAATTATCTTGGTAACTAATTGAGCTGACTCAAAAAATAATGCCATATTTGAAATAAGTGGGGGAAAAGCAGCAAAACCGACAAGTTTCACAGGTTTACTTAAACAGTTGCGGGACGCTGTTTTAAGAGTAGTGTACCCTCCTTAAGTGTCACCCACGAATACACGACAAGCGCATTGCCCATTAAATGATCCCTTTTGGCTCAAATTCGCATGTGCACAGAGATATTGCAAGACATTGGAATTCAAGTGTACAGAAAATTGCATATTCGGGAAGGAGTGGGAAAAATATGTAGTATATATTGCACTGGATGTTTTCCCTTGCGTGCAGACTTAGGCTCATGTGTGTACCCTAAGTGTCACTGATACATTTCAGCATTAATACGTCGGCTTTTGCGCCTTGCTCCGAGTCTGCATTGTAGCTTGGCTGAAGCTAGACAAGTATACTCAGTGCCGTACAAAATTTGCCCTACCTGATGTATAGCAGAGTGAACTAGCTGCAACTATAAACAGACCATGCGACATGGAACACACTGTCATGTGCATATTACACAACTTTTGTGTACAGATCAAGCAGACACCACTAAACAGCCAGTGTCTTCTAAGAGTCCACGAGTGAAATTTTGGGCTTCTCAGTAAGCGAGCCATCCAAGCTACTACACCTAGTAAGTTGAACCTCGATATAACGAACCTCGATTTAACGAAATTCGCGATATAACGAATTTTTTCCAGTTTTCTACCAAAATTTTGCTAAATCCATGTATTTTTATCTCGATTTTACGAAGTAATTTTGTGCGGCGCTTTCGATTTAACGAAGTCACGGCGAGAAAGGAAGAACGAAATTCCAGTCGAGGCACGTTTTATTTTGCCTCTCAGAGCCTACATTGAAAACATTAAGTACTCACATTTACTGATAAAAGGCTAAAATGAAAGAAAAGCGGTGAATTATGCGGTTGATAACAATTAAAAGCGATAAAAGCTGCTGCTCAAAAACCGCTTGAGTAACTCTGCCGCTAGCGGTCATGGACGGTTTAATAGTGCGGCCACCATTTTGACGTCTCCATCGTTGCCTACGCCAGCGCCCTCTATGCTTAGGCTGCCGAAGCCTACTTCAAGTGTTTTTTTTTTAGGCTGCCGAAACCTACTTCAAGTGTTTTTTTTTTTTTTTTTTTCTACGCGTCTTTGCTCACGGTGCTGCTGCTCTAGGTTGTGCTCGCTGATAACCACATTAATAGTTTGTTCGTCCATCATTAAATGAGTCTTATAAGCAGCATGAGCACTCCAAGGGAAAGAAAAGTGTTCCGAACAAGAGCCTGTAGAAGTGTCAGTGAAACCGACGGTTGACCGACGGCCACCGAAGTGATGGATGCCATCGACGTTCTGCGGAGGCACGCAGGCGCACGCGAATGTTTGAGCAAGCCTTGTTAGCGCTGTCAGCATACGAGCGTCACGTAAAGCCCACCCTGGTCAAGAAACGCCAAGCACTGCTTACGGACTTCTTCACTGCGGCTTGAACATCGAGTGCTGGTGTCAATAAATTGCTCTCCGAACGTGGTCAAAACGTGTTCATTAGACAGCTGCGATGCGGAGAAATCGGTTTCTTTAGGGCTCAGCGGGCCTACAAGTAATTGCTTAATCAAATTTGGCCAGAAGATATATAATGTAAGCTTTCCACTTTAGCGGGAGCACGTAAGCGCTGCTCCATAAAGTGAAGCTGTCCGTGTGTACTCCGCTCAATTCTCAATCATGGCTTTATCTCGAGTGTCGTGGTTGCATCACGCGCCCATACTGCAGAGCCTTTGTGCATGAAAAAAGTCTTTAGAAAGCTTTATAGCACCCTTCCGCTGTTGGCCCGCCGCACCCCTCAACGCCGCGGCTAAGCCTACTACTGAACGGACGAAAAGAGGCGTAACTTTGAACCAGCACCTCGCCGGGGTGAAGTTCACGGGGCACGGACGCGGGTTCAATGGACTAACAGCGGCACTTAGTAGTGACCGAAATGAAAAAAAAGAAAAAAGTGAAAACCTAGTCTGCTATCATATTCAATGAGGCGTTGCGGAAAAAGCGCCGGTTTTACGACGACACGAACTACGGTTGGCTATCCGAATTCCATTGCCTAAGTGTTGAGGCTCTTAATTCACACAATTTTCGCGGCCAGTTTTAGTACAAATTTCGCTTTAAGTGGAGAGGTAACTACATAGCAGTTGTTTCTGAGCGATGGGCAAGGTTTTGAAACCTCAATAACTGGTTAAATTAACTGTAAAATCGAAACCTCGATTTTACGAAATTCTCGATTTAACGAAATTTTCGCCCGCAAGTACCGTATTTACTCGCGTAATCCTCGCACTCGCGTAATCCTCGCACCCCTAATATGAGCCACCAAAACTTGGATTTTTTGGTTCCTCGCATAATCCTCGCACCCCCAACTTTGCAGCGGCGAAAGTTGCCTGCTCGCGAAACCCGCATGGTGCACGCGCTCTCAACGCGCGCCCTCCCCCGCCGCCTCTCCGTTCGCCGGAGAGCGCTGTGTATCCAGGCCATCCAGGCGCCCTAACAACCTGCATGGCTACACCCTAACAGTGCTAACAGGCGCCCTAACACGCTACTCCCACTGTCCTTGAGCCGGTTTCGCGTGCGCGCAACTAGACGTTCGCGTAGCCCGCTGGCGTGTCGTCGTGTCGCCGTCGTGGTCTTGTCGTTGAGCAGCAGCAGTCAGTGAGTCACTCGCGTCAGTGGTGGATAGCTCGCTGCCATTTTGAGAACTTTTTGATCTCGTTGTTTTGTGCTTGGTGCCGCTTCGCCATGGATAAGAACGCTAGCTACACTGCCGCTTTCAAATTGAAAGCGCGCGATCGCACACGGCAACCGCGCCGCAGGCAGGCACTTCGGCGTCACCGACTTCAATGTGCGTTACTGGAGGCGACGAGATATGACGACGACGAGATAGGGTGCGCGCCAGAAAGCAAAGGCGGCAATTTCATGATCGCTGATCGACGGGAGACTGTTTACGTTGGAAATAATAAAATAAAAAGAAACAGCTGCTGTTGGCAACACTGAGCTTACATATACAAAAAACTACCGCTACATTTAGCGGGATTGGCAGAAGGCAAATTGGCAACACTGTGCACCGGATTTTTTTTCCCCGCATAATTCTCGCACCCCTAACTTCGCATTGACTTTTCCGAAAAAAAAGTGCGAGGATTATGCGAGTAAATACGGTACGACTTCGTTATATCGAGGTTTAACTGTATACAAAAAAAGAAGAAAAAAAAAGGCAGAGTCAAGGTATACTAATCCCTAAAATCCAAACATAAAGTGTATATTCCCCAATTTACATTAATAAGGATGCAAGGGTGTGAAGCTACTTTGCAAAAAAAATTAACAGCATCACTCGAATTAAGCTAATTTAAAAAAACACGTGCCGCTTTATGTGTTTACGCGAGGGACATCATGTGGGTTATTTGGGGAGGGTACTGGGCAGGGGTGTTCTAAACACTACAGCATTCACCAGTGCAAGCAGTTACGTACTTGGAAAAGAATGCAAACAACAAACCAAGGTACACAGGTTGACTGTTAGGCTGTGCGCGAGATGTATTCTGGTGGAAAGCATCAAAAGCATCGGACAAACGCCGAAACAAGTGGCCGTTAGACTTTACTAAACATGGGAAAGCGATAAAATGGGGGCTAAGGCAAGAGAAAAGAGGTTAGTAGCCAGACATGCGTTTCAGCAGCACCTGTCAACACAAAGTCACAATTTATCTTTTCCAACAACTCTGCCATTACTAAACATCGAGGTTGTTCAAAACCAAGTCACATGTCGCTGCAGAAAGAGATTCAAAAAAGAAAAAACTGCACTGGGTTAAAAAAAAAAAACAGTTGCTTGTAGCTAGCTCTTACAGGAACAGATAACCGATGTTTGTGGAGTATGTGCTTTTTACGCCAAATGAAGGGCTATCACTTAAAATATTTTGAACTGATATGCTTTCCCTGAAAGGCCCAGAGCATTTGAAAGCAGAATTTTTAGATCTACAAGCCTTTTGAGTACGCTGCCAAAAGAAATGCCAGAAACCCTGACAGTGAGCTGTGCAGCAACATTCTCTTAACTGCAAGCGAGAGTAAAAGAATTGTTTTATTTTTGTTCCAAGATAAAACAACAAATAAAATGCAGTCTTCTATTCCTTTACGCGGTTTTTGAATCACGCATTGAAACCCCCGAGGCCATCTGCATACAAGCGGCAGTGTCATGTTTAGACACTCGATGGTGCCACCTTGCAGACTTCAGAAAGCTTAGTGCCAAATTAAAAATTATTTCTGCCAGTTCGTTTAAAAACTGCTCGTGGTTACCCCAGTATATAAAATGCTGGCTTTCACATGATCTAGAGGACATGCACATCACAAAAATCAGTCGTCTGTCCCTTACATGTATGTATGTAGATTTTCAGGCAGTGCATGCCTGCATTGCTACTAGGCTGAATATGAGTGAGAAAATTTCCGGGCCCCATAGTGCAAACGGAGGAGCCAGAGGGCCGAAAACAGAAAGTCCAGGCATTACCTTTGCCGACTGATGTGTTGCCAATGGTCCCGGAAGTAAAGAGATAAAAGAGAAAAGGAAAAATTTGTCAGAACAATTCATAATGCAGAGAAGAAGCGGACAATGTGTACAGTTGTGCAAAAAATGGGTCAAACAATCTGCACAGTCTGCACAAAATGGGTCAACCCGCTAACTGCGTGCAACAACCATGTCTTTCAGCCACTTGAATGAGTGCTGCTGTAAGTGGGTATATCATTGTACCCTGCTTGCCCAAGGTGAAACAACAACACTAACCTTTGCATTGCCACTAATAGTAAATTTCTGCAAAAATCTGTCAACAGGCAACATGCCCCTGTTGTAAATTGTAAACTAGCAGGAGCAACTGTGTAAACAGGGTGCTTTACAATTACCGTATTTTTCGGTGTATAAGTTGCAGTTTTTCTGAAATTTTCGTTGGTACGTCTTATCTACCGGTGCGACTTATGTATGGAATTAATTTGGTACGCGGTGGATGCACATGGTCCGTGCTTGAAAAGGTGCCTGTGCGCTGCGTGATGTCAGCACACGTTAAGATACACAGCTCTATGGTCTAAATGAATTAACTATCTGTTGGCAAGTCGGAGGAAGAAGGCTTCGATGGCTTTGCCTAAATGCCGTCTGTAAGTACATGCCATCTATGTGTAGCAATAAACCATTTTCGAGAAGTTAGTTCTGTCTAGAATTTGGACGGTATATGCACATGTCTAGCCCTGCTTACCGGGGGATGCGTTCAGAGGCGGCCACCGCCGCAACCATGTATTTTCACTGAACTTCCTAACGAACTGATCCTCTACGGGTTTACCTGATTAACAAGTGCGTTTTGTACACACTTATACACCGCTGCGACTTATATATGTCTTTTTCCCCGGAAAAGCTGCCGTTTTGAGGGGGTGCGACTTATACAAAAGTGCGACTTATAGACCGAAAAATAGGGTAAGCTGGTTTGTGGGCTCAAACACCGTAGAAGGGTCCCGATTAGGAATTGCACGCCAATATTAGTGGTGAACCACCTTACGGGCTCGGGCTGTCGGCGTCTCATGTCGTAGTATCATGTGGTCACGGTACTAAAACACTGGGACACTCGTTTTCCAGCGCCTCGCACTAGAACGTAACGCAAACTAAAAGAACACACCGGGACACTGGTTTCCCAACGCCTCGCACTAGAACGCTTCGTGCTTCAAAGACACGAGACTTTTACAGAAAAGCTGCATACCTCTACCAGAACTCGGCACGATCTATGACTTGGAAGAGCAGCAGCCCCATCAACACAAGAAGCATTAGGACGAGGGAGGGGAACCCAACAAATACGTTATGCATATCGACTGGGATTAGCTACGCAATTGCTGCTTGTACAAACAAATGTATGTATGTACATAGTTGAAACAAAATAGCCTCCTGTCTCTCAGTGCCAATTAGCAGCCATTTCGCTATGGGAAACACCGGCGCGCACTGCATGCTTTGCCCCTTTCTAGGTTTCACATTAGTGGAGATGGCCCGGGATTTTTTCAACATTCCAAACTTTAGTACAATATTGACGGATCGAAAAATTCTATTACAAAGGTTCGAATTACCTAATATCTGAATTTACGAGTAACTCAATGCTTAGAACAATTCATATATTTGAACATGTTGTGGCTTTTTTTCCCATAAAAAGATTCCTTGGATTCAGAGTAAAAAAAATTTTGCAATTGAATACTCAATTTGATCTTCAAACATTTTTCTTACTGCAGGGTGTGGTTTGGTCAAAAGAAATTTTCCTGTCTGCAGAACTCAAGTCATGATACTTGTTGCGGGAATAAATGTGCAATCGTCATATTATGTAATAACACCTGTAATGAACCTTAGATTGCCTAATGGTTAAGGGTTTTAATTGTGTCGCAACAAAAAAAAAAAAAAAAAAAAAGAAGAGAAGAGAAGTCCTTGCCCATTTTTAGTCTGAGCTGACCAGCTCCGCGCTGGAGCGCCCTGGTACGGCGCGGTTACGAGGCTAACCACCCCCTTCTACCCCTTTCATTTAAGCTGAATAAACGTTTTACCATCTATCCACCCATTGCCCCTCCCCCCCCCCCCTTTTTTTTCAGGGGCTGCTTATTCAGCCTTGGGCATCATCTTTGGATGGCCGTAGATCGCTGCTACTACTACTGTAGAAGGGAAGGACAGTAAGCACAGAGGCACAGACCTGTGGTTGTAGCGCTTGAGCTTCTGGAGGCCGTACTTGCTCTCTGCGGAGCCCTTGGAGACCGGCAGGCTCTCCAGGTTGAGCATGAGCTGGTTGATGGACGATCGCAGCTCCTCAACGTGCAAGCTCTCCATCTCCTTCAGCACAAACTTGGGCATGAGCTTGCGGTTCTGCTCGGTTAATTGGGGAAGAAAAGGGGGCAAGGAGAGACGGACAGGGCGCTTCAGTCAACCAACGTGGGCAGCCAGCCAGCCAGCCAGTCGCTCCCCCTTCCTCTAAGTGGCCTAAATACCAACCGAGTGAAACAGGTTCAATCGTGTGTCTGGAGCTCCTGATTGAGGCTAAGGGAATTAAGAGAAGATAACCAGGGTGTCGAGGACACTGCGAAGCTCCGATAACCTGCACCAGACTACTATAACAATGGCAACGCCTAGAGGACAACAACAACAACAACAGCAACACACACGCATGCACACAGGAAAGAATCCAGAAGGAGGGGACAAACCTTCTCCATCTCGTTCACTTTTTGCACCCGGCCGTCGAGCTCTCTCCGGATGGCAGCTGCCTGCTCATCCGCCGAGTCCAGCTGCAATGCATTGCCAACAAGGAACACGGCCGTCAGCAAGCAAAGCACTTCCACTCTGTCAGTGCACAAAGCGCTTTATGTTGGGGGGGCCACACTGTTAAGACTTACAAACACGAGCCCCTTTTACAGCACAGCTTCCCCTTCCCAATTGCATAATTACAGTGAGTACATTTTGTACAGCTGTAACAACGTGAACTAGATCTATGCCGCTGTTACAGTTCCTGCTGTTACAACAGTATACACTTTGTACTGTAGCTGCTCTAGCCTTGCGAGAGTGCCAGAAGTAGTTGGGAGATTGGGGGCAATGAAAGGTGGGAAAAGGCAATGCTGCTAACATTGGCAAACAAGGTGGCTATGAGGCAGAAGTGGGAAGGAACGTATTTCCTTTTTCCTTGTACCAAAGCTCCTAGAATGCAACCCAGCATCATGGGCACTACAACACGCACACTGGCTCACTTGGGCAATAGAACACATGCACTTACTAGCAAGCTTGGCAATTCCCCACAGCTTATTAACAAGCCTTCTTCCAGTTACTGAAAGATTTGGTGAGACTTTTTCCTTTTGCCCGCAGGAGAGTAAGTAAGGAAGAGGGAAAAGGAAGAACAGCGCGGGAGACAGCGCCGAGCCCTGCGGCACCCCCCCCCCGCCCCACCTGCAGGGCGTTGTAGAGCAGCTGGTGCTCGAACTTCTTGATGTTGAGCACCCCCTGGAACATCTCGTAGAGCTGCTCCTTGGAGAGCAGCAGCTCGGAGGCCAGGCCGTGGGGCAGCAGGGCCCCCCGGCCCTGCTGCTGCTGCTGGGCCGTCCGGCTGCGGGTGTCCTCGTCGCCGCGGAAGATGGCGTCAAACTTGGTCATCCAGGAGCCCAGGACCGTCTCCTTGGAGAGGCCGTCCATCTCGGGCAGGCTGCGCACGCGCTTGTCCACGTTGGCCCGGAACACCTCGCGGAAGTCGTGCGCCGAGCACGCCCCGCTCGCCACCATGCGCTGCACCCGCTCGCTCCGCAGGAACACCTCCTGGTAGCTGTGCACCGCATTCTGGAAGGCCTCGTCCGCCGCTATCTGTGTCTCCCCCTTCAGGAACGCCTGCGCCCAATTGAGCCGGTGGCACGAAACCCCTCGTTGAATACAGTCGTGGGGGGTTTCCGACCTCCCACGAAATAAAACGGGCAGGATTATTGCAACCAAACAGATGTGCGTGATCTTTGCGTGGAAGAATAAGGTGCAGAGCGAAACAGAAAATCTCAACAATTTTAGGAATTCTTAAAATTTGTGAAGTCTACATTCCTGGATATACCAAACAAACAGAACGGGTTTTGTAAGTGTGCTAAAATAACCACTCCCAGTTCAATGTACCTTCCTTAAACAAATTTGGGAGCGCTCTTTTTTTTTTTTTCTCACACCTATCCAGAGAATTGAAGCCATCTGCGTACCAGAAAGGATCGCATACCATTACACCAATTAATACCAGTATGAGCAATGCACTGATCAGCCAGGAGCAGCCACACAAGGCAGTTAAAACTACCACAAAAGCAAAACACAACTTTGGCTCCTTTGAAAGACTGGAAGTTGAGAGTGAGGGTCACACAGATTTTGCTGCAAACTTCTAGAAAAAAATTCAGAGCCCTTCCACTCTATGAAGAGAGATGACCAGTGAAGCTGGGGTGTGTAATATTAAAGTCGTCTTAGCGGCTACCGTATTTTCGCGCGTATAACCCACACAACAAATGCGAAAACTTCAGTGGCACAGTAGGGGTGCGGATAATACGCGGGTTTTCTTTCTTTAGTGCAGCTTCACGGCAATGCGCGTTCTGCTGTGAAGCCCCTACACAGTAACACTGACTAAGCCTTCCATGGCACCGATTGCGCAAAACATACAAGAACAAGAAAAAAAACGAAAGGACGAGCGCACTCTGACAACTTAATTTTATTAGTGAATTGTGACTTTCGCCTTGCAGTCAGTGTATTCTACTTGCTAAATATACTTTTTTTGTCTACATAGTATGTGATGTGTTGCTTTGTTGCAGCCTTTCCTGTATCAAGTGTGCGAGAAATGCGCGATGATCTTTCTTTTCTTTTCCGGAGGGCTGAAAGTGGGGGTGCGGATTATATGCAGGGGCGGGTTATATGTGCGAAAACACGGTAATTGCTTACAGTTTGTTTCCAGATAATTATGGTAAACCAACAATTACAGCCATTTTCTGTATCCATACCCCCTCCGTAAAATGGCCATGTATTAACAGCAGACAGTAATTCTGTAACATCTACAATTTCACTGTGAACTAACAAAATACGTCAAGTAAATAAAACTCAGTGAAACGTTAGAGTCATCTTAGTGGCTAACAGTCATATCATTTGTTTCCAAACAGTTCTGGTAACTTCGGTGTTTGAAATGGGCATTGAAAATGGTTCCTTGCCACTGGTGCCACCAAAGTTTAATGAGCTGTAAAATTAGTTCCAAGCGATGCATCAAGAAACTGCTTCAATTATTGAATTCACAAGGGTTTGCAGTACTGGAAAATATAGATATTACAGTTTGATGACCAACACTGTTTTGTCTATTGTTCCTCCAAAAATGGCTAATTATCTCCTATTATCTCGGGAACTACTTGACTGACTGAAAAAATAATGGCATATTTAAAATCGGTGGGGGAAAAGCAGCAAGACTGGCAAGTTTCACAAAGTTTACTTGAAAATTGAAAGAAACTGTCTTAAGACCAGGCTTTGCCTTAAGGCTTTGCCACACAGTGGATACCTTTAGACCGCTGCACCACGTGACACCACAGAGCTGCACGAAACTTTCACAAAGCTGGAGATCACCAGTATGCTAGCGAAGACAACTGTCACCTCAGGAGAAGGAGCACGAAGCGTAATCCACCGCTCGTGTATGTACATGAGCAGGTACGTAGCTGTACTGATTCCACCAACAGTGCATTTCTTTTTTTTTTACACAGCTTCACCACGTATTTTCAAATAACTTCTTCTTGGGCCATTTCTTAAATGGGCACAAGTGTGTCAACACACAAATGTGTGAAAAGTGTACCGACTTGTCAAGTTACGTTTTTCCAGAGCTAAATTTAGAAGCTCCTTATGCATGTACCTTACGGCACTTTGCTCTTGAAAGTATTTATTTCCATTCGCAACCGAAAATTTGGCACTCTTAAACCCATAGTCCAGGAGATAGCAGCAATAGCACATAAACTCACATTAAGGGGGGGAGACACCGCTGTTCAAATTACTTTTTTTAATTTTTAGGTAAACTCTGCGAAACTTGTCAGTCTTGGTGGTTTTTCCCACTGATTTCAAATGTGCCATTATTTTTTAGTGAGTCAGTTAGTTACCAAGATAATTAGAGATAATTAGTAATTTTTGGAGGAACAATAGACAAAACAGTGCTAGTCATAAAACTATAATCTTTATATTTTTCAATACCATGAACACTGGTGAGCGCAATAAGGGAATCAGTTTTTTGATACACTGCTTGGAACTAATTTTACAGCTAATTAAACTTTGGTGGCACCGTTGGCAAGGAACCGTTTCGAATTCCCATTTCACACACCAAAATTTAATGAGCTATAAAATTAGTTCCACGCGGTGCATCAAAAAACGGATTCCCTTATTGTGCTCACCAGTGTTCATGGTATTGAAAAATATAAAGATTATAGTTTTATGACTAGCACTGTTTTGTCTATTGTTCCTCCAAAAATTACTAATTATCTCTAATTATCTTGGTAACTGATTGACTGACTCAAAAAATAATGGCATATTTGAAATCAGTGGGAAAAAAACCAGCAAGACTGACAAGTTTCGCAGAGTTTACCTAAAAATGAAAAGAAGTTGTTTCAAGAGCTGTGTCCCCCCCCCCTAAATTTCCCCAACTTAGCTGCCTACTCCTCATGCAAAAACTCGTAACACTAGTAATAGCAAACTGTATTGTGCAACTAGAACAACAGTCAGCCTGACGCCTGAACATGCAAATTTAACCCGGGCAACAAATTTTAACAAGAAAAATAACAAACACAACAACCTTGGAGTGAACACATCGACAATATGCCAAAGGTATCAACTCCACACCTGTGCAGCTATTGCCGTCACCTCCTAAGGGATAAACAGAGAGAGGGGGATGTTGACGAGTTGCTCTCCCCCCCAGCTAGTCTCCAACTATCTCTCGCAACTGGCAACTACAACCGAGTCCCCACCAGTAAACGCGAGCTTGACGCGCAAAGCCAAACGCAGAGCCACCTCAAAAGCACACACACTACAACTTCTCGTCTCCTTCTAATGCTCCCTCTCCACGACCTCCCCTCCTCTCACACCCCTCGCAGGCTGGAGCCACCGCCGCTCCTTTGTTCTCTCAGCCGCTGCACACAGACTCAGCTGACTGGTTACGTTCATTCGAAAATGCGTTTGAGCCACACCAGCTGCTCCAGTACGCAAGAAAGAAAGAAACTAACAAGAGAAAAGGAGAGCAAAAAAAGAAGCTCACCCAGCGACAGCTGTGTCGCTTGGGCGACAGCGGATAAACGCGGCGCCGTGTTCCCGCACAAAAAGCGGCTGCTGGCAGGTGATTCAACAAGACACCCCCCCCCCCCAAGCCCTGGACTTCATGCAGAGCTAGATCTGAATGCTGCGGTACAATGGCCACAAAATGATTAGGACAGAAAGGAAGGAAAGTAAGCTCCGTTCTGATGCATCGAGTTCCAATGCGACAAGGTGTTGCACAAGCTTCAGTCCACACCTGCCCCTCAGCATAGTTAGTCTTGCGAAAAGCAACGTGTATCGCAGATCAACTCTTAAGCACACTGGGCAGATGCACGATCTCAGAATGCTATCAGAATATCCTCCCCACAGTGGTAATAGCCACCCATTAAAAGCATGCACAGAGGCATCCTGCAATGGTGCTACGACCAGCCACTGCTCTGCTCTTTCACATATTTTCTCAGGTCACTTACGTTATCTGCTTATCTGTACACCGAGACATGCTTTCGAAGCAAGAAAAGTGTTTGTTAAAATCATCCGTTTTTTCACTCTGCATCACTTAGTGCTATGCATTATCCAGTTTGTCCAAATAGTAACTTCAAATCACACCTGCCGGTAAAATTTTCTCTAAAATTTGAGTTCACCCAAAAAAGTATGCAAGTTCAGAAAGGTTGCAGACTGGACATGCCTCTGCAAAAGTGCCGGGGGAAAAAATAGGAACCTCCAGAGGATGCCTTGTTTTGTACAAGCTTGAAATGTGAAACTTGAAGTTTTAGATGGCTTATATGACTGATACTGTCACAGCCTCTGCGGACAATTTCCAGTATGAAAGCAACAGAGCTGGGGATTTAAACTGAAATAGATGCTCCTCACGGAAATAATAATGCTCGTATACCGAGCAAACATCTTAACTTTACGCCACAATATCCTCGCTTCTTCGGAAATGACAAACAGTGCCATTTAGCAGTATGAAATTCCTGGAGATACCTTCTGCTGCTGACTTTTTTCTAGCTGCCCCCTGTGCAAGAAAACATTGGAAAGACATTCCTGTTATTTAAAAATGGCCTCGCATCGCGGTAACACATCGTGGTAACTCACTTTATAAGATAATTGTCTAATAAAATAGTTTTTCAACTGAACATTGAATTTTGTATTAATGGTTTCTTTTTTTGTTCTTCAGGCTACAACCATGGCAGTAATATTAGAACTTCCAGCACCTGAGCTCCCATTACAAGAAAAACCTTCCGAACACTCATAAATTCATAAATAATGTATGTATACTCTCTCTCTCTCTGGAACATAAGGTGTGCATAAGAAGTGCACTGTGTATCACGCAGTTCTGCCTGCTACTGAACAGATTCTATTTTGAATCTATTTAGATTCTATCAGAACAGGTACTACCACACCGTGTGGGCACATATATTCAGCCAGCCAACCACATCGTTCTTGTCACTGTTAAAGGGACCCTGCAACACTCTTTGAGCAGTGCAAGTTAACCTGCGCGACGTTTAGATTACACTGTCAGGAATACCTGGGCCAAATATTACATGTGCACGTGAAGCGGTGAGCACGCAAATCGCTGTGAAAGACACCGAAAAACCGACCACTCTTTTCAGTTCTTTTCATTATGCACCCCTGGCATTCGGGCCATGGCTGTCCGATCGGCTGTCACTGGTCAACTTCGCGGCTAATTTCTCCCATTTCCTGTGACGATCCGCTGCCGTCGGCGCTGTGTGCGACCCTCTTCTATACCTGAACCTGTAGGCACAGTTTTGCCGTTTCTTTTGTGTTTTTAGTGCGCACGGAGTTTGAGTGATGAGCTCAATACTTCCCTTTCAACCAGACCACTCAACAACAAACGTTTATTGCTTCAAAGACGCCCTACCAGCCCGAGCACGTGCTTGCGAGCAGGCAGCCATGCCTGCTTTTTGTGGCACCTAACCGGAAATAGACCCCTCCACGTTTTGGAGAAAAGAGGAAAACTCTCCGGCATGTCATATATCGAAGGCCACCGGAGAAGATGCCGCGAGCTGCCCCCCTCTCCGGGAGAGAGCGTGCAGCTTTCGTCGCATTGTCTGCGGTCGAGTTGAGAGGGAACAATTATGCGCGATTTTTCATCACGCGTAGTTTCGGTGATAAGGAACGGATTTTCCTAATTCTTGTGGGAGGAGATTGCTGGGACGATAGACTTTACCTTAAAATACATTCCGCGTAGTCGACGGTAAATGTTGCAGGGTCCCTTTAAAGTTAGTGACCCCTTTTCATTTGGTAGCGTTTCATTACCAAGAAATACCAAAGTACCGTATTTATTCGAATATAAGACGAGGTTTTTTCCCCAAATGCGCAGTCTTAAAGTCACACCCTGCCTTATATTCGAAGCTCGCTCTCTCTCTCTCTCTCTCTATATATATATATATATATATATATATATATATATATATATATATATATATATATATATATATAATATATGTGTGTGGCAATTTTTTTTTCTCTCCTAACTGCATCCTCGCCTTAAAAACGTGACGACCTTATAATCAAATAAATACGGTATTTTCTTTTATCATTAAATAAAAAATACATAGCTAGGTACACACATTATGTGAGTAACCCCCATACACTATTCACCAGCATCAAGGGTATTAGAAGGCGGCAGAATTGGAATTGTGGCATTAATATCAAACTGAAGCCAGATCTGTCAGCTTCAATCTTGTTTTTATTCTTCGTTTCTGGTGGACAAGTAATAATAACAGGTAATAATAAATAAGGGCAGACTTTGCGGCTCTAAAACGCCTATTCTTCCCAATCCATTTTGCGTGCACGTATGTCTTAAAAAAAACACCGAAAGACAATCGTCCTTTGTTTCTCCTACCGACGATGACTGCAGCTCGAGCACACGTCCCAACACAATGCAATGTCAAGGGCCTAGAAAACGTCGCATTTGATTTGCCTCGAAAAATCAAAAACAGACAATGCTACAGCAGGAGGGGAGGATCGAAAAACAGCCATGCTGCCATGTGGCACCGCTGTTGACAACCAAACCCGGATATGCTGCACTCAAAAGGTGTCCATATAGTTAAACATAACCGAAAATTTTATATACGAAACGCAGACGTGCGCAAGTGATCTTCCAAGGGGTGCTTGGGCACTTCATATCAGCCATGATTTCAACTATTCGAATTTCGTATAAACAGGTTGCTAAAGGCATCCAGCTTGGTGCAAATTCACACAGTGCAAACTGCACAGATTGTTCCTAGTAAAAAAAAAAGCCCTTTACCCATATCTGTCAGTCGTGTCAAGTGATGTGACGGTGCACACAAATAAGGTATACCACCATTTTGTTGCTTTGGTCCAGATTCTGGGTGCACCGAGAATTGTATTTTTCTGTACTTGTGTTTGTATTCACTCGTACTTGTTTGATCAAGCGCCATAAAGAATGAGGGCGTGTTAGCACCTAAGACCAGTGAGCATGTGAGGCAGGCACAGGGGTGAAAATACCGCACATGGGTTTGGGAGCAGTTGTGGAAGCAGGCAAAATTGCCTTTTGTAGCAGGCTTGGAGCAGCCACAGTGGCAATTTTGGAGCGTGTTTGGAGCCGCCAGAAAGACCATTTGGCCAGAGGCTTGTGCCAGCCCCTACCAATTAAGTTTAATTATGTATCTGCTATATTTGGTGTTCTACCATGAACTACTACCTACTCTTAACCAGGAACGCAGTTCTTGCACCGCGGACTATATCTGGAAATCTACAAGAAGCTGAGTTATCCCCCTTCGGCCCCAGCGAGTGCGCCGCGTTATCACCATTCAAAGGGTAAACCTCACAAGCAGAGGTGGAGAGGATCAGATAACAGGCTTAACTCTGTGTCCAGTAAATGGCAGTGTTTATGCAAACTTAGCTGAGGGTATGGCAAAAAGTGGAACGAAACAGGCAAGTCGGTTGCTGACAAACGACGTCGTGATACAAAAGGAGGGCCTCTAATCATCATTACGGTGGCATTGCACTAAAAAAGGCATTTGCTTGCATTTTTTCTATCGAACAGCGGTTCCAGTGTGTGCGAAGCAGAACCTACAGCTCTGTCTTCGCCCACGACAGAGTCGCAAGAGTTGACGAACCTACGCCGTAGAATACGTAAAAAGAGCGTTTCAAAAGGTATACTTCATGCTAGACCATCCTTCACAAAAGCAAAGCTAACCCCAAAGCTCACTGGCGAAAGTAATTACCTCACAACAAAGTGAAGCCGAATTACCAGGCGAGGGCAAAGCATCCAAGGCCCTGTTTGTCCAATACATGCAGGCAGCTACGCTCATCAAAAATGGTTGACTAAGTTGAAGTTCACCTCGAATACACTACAACCTTTTCAGCAAATATTATTCTCTTTTCTATCTGTTTGCGATGCAACACAAAACACTTCACTCACATTTGGTCATTTCCCACTGATTGTGGCGCAGCGGCCGGCACTGGCAAACACAACCGTGCAAATGCAACATAAATAAATTCAAACAGATGGCGCGTAGTGCCTGCAGCCTCACGGCTAAGCCAAAGCCAAGTTCGACGGCCACTCACAGCCTTGACTAAACCGAAACCATAAACGCTTTGGTGAAACTGAAAACACCATGTTTCAGCCAAGTTTTCGGGCATTGGGCTTCATGGTGGTCCTATCTAGCGGCTTAATCATGCACTGCGATGTAGGACAGCGCTGATGAACGACTTTGGCGCAGGATGGCATAGGCAAACAAGTTTGGCGCTCCATGGCGCAAATGGCGCAGTTGTTCCCCCCCTGCTGAGGCACCTAATAGCTGGGCCCTGGGCTGGTACGCATGTGCCTTCTAAAAGTTTTCAAGTGACAGTGTTGTACTTTTCACAGTTCACGCTTAAGTTTTGACAGTGGATATTCACCAAATAGCCCGTCTCTTCATTCTACTTCACTTCCGTGTTCCTTTATATCTGTGTGTCTGTCTGTGCACGTGTGTAGGAATAGCAGAATAAAACTCAAAATACACTTACTGACCCTGATAGTCAATGTGCCTAAAATAGAAAACTAATTTAACAAGACTTCTTCCCTGCTTTCATAAAGGAGGTCACCTCAAACGGTGACTTTGTTCTACACAACACATGTCAAACCTTGCACAGGTTTTGGAGAAATCAGTGATAAAAGGGCAGCAGTCATGTCGTGCCTTAAAAACAACATACCCAGGTAGCCCAGGGTTTGTTAGCAGTTTACTTAAAATCTGAGCAAAGCTAGGAGGAACCCACGCCAATGGTTGAACGCATCAAAAACACAGAATCCTCATCACAATGCAAAGCGGCCTGAAGAAATAAGAAATGAAACAGATGGAAGAAGATCGATACGCCTAAAAAAAATGTTTAATTTCGAAAAGCACATGTAGCAAAGAACGAAGAGGGAGGTTGGTGCTTATTCGGAAGTGGTGTTCTATCCAAAAGCCCAAACACGAGGTATGTGTCGTTGGCCCAAGAAAACAAAAACATATGACACGATGAGCACAGCACAGTGACACCAACAACTAGGCCAAGCAATGGAAGCCCCATCAGATTAACATCCAGAAGTGCCAGTTCCTTCTTTGCTAATATGATTGATGGCTCCTAACACGGGCATTGGAGTGCTCACAGGCACATACTTTGTAGCCTCTTGTGTTTACTGATCTTGACGCACACAAAGATCACTTGTGCTACAACATACACCCAAATAGCATACGCCGCACTTCCTAAAAGAAAAAAAAATTGCTGAGACTCAACTCCTGCGCTGTTTCTTTTTCAGGCTCGGCTATTTTTTTTTTTTTTTCTTCGTACTCTAGCTGCCATAACATTATAAATGAACGCGAACCCGCTGCGGTGGCTCAGTGGATAAGGTGTTGTGCTCCTGAGCACAAGGACGCGGGTTCGAATCCCAGCCGCCACCGCCGCCGCTTTTCTGATGGAGGTGAAAAGCAAAAACGCCTGTGTGTACGAGATTCGTCGCACGTTAAAGATCCCTAAGTGGTCAAAATTAACCCGGAGCTCTCCACTACGGCGCACCTCATCACCTGCATTGCGTCAGCGTGTTAAACCCTACAATCAATCAATCAATAAATAAATGAACATGAAACTCCACCAGCGTCCTATTGAAGCCAGTAACTGCGAGTTTAAGTGGATACTGTTCAGTGCGTTTAAAGGGGCCCTGAATACAAAATACAGCCTTGTTTAACTTGAAAGGAATATCCTTTAGTAACACGCCCTAACTCAATTCCATCCCAAAAGTATTTTCTAAAATCGAACAAAAAAAATTGGGAATATTAAAAGGCTGCAAAATTTCGTGCTACATAATGTCAGAAGAGACGTAATAGGGGAACACTAAAAGCATAGTTATCTGTATGTCAACTGCATGTCAGCATCCAAGTGATATGATGAAACAGAGCTAGAGGCCCTACAGAAATCACATAGTTGTGGCTCTTAGCAGCAGCTATATGGGGCAGCTGCCAATTGCACAAACAAGAATCTGTGACGTCATACAGACCTCATCGGAAAGCTGCTGATGGGCCGTCACCGCTTCACATGCTTTCCTTAAAGCTAGCTTAGTTGTCAAAGTTTGTGTTAAACTTGGTATCCTTGTTACGAGATCGATGCAGTTTTTTAAACAAACCAAGTTTGTATTTTGTCTTCGTGGCCTCTTTAGGTCCTTGGAAGGGACTTATCCAGCAAAACGCAAGGCCATACGAATGATAAAAAAGCTGAGAAGGCCAAATGACAGCTACAAAACCTGGTGTTTGATTTCCGCACACTGATATCAAGGACCCCTTTGTCACCGAAAAACAAAAAAGGAATATGCAATATTCCTTGCACCATTTAATGAAACCAATATAAGAAAAGGGAAATTTAAAAATACAAAAATTAGAAAAGAAAAATTAGAAAAAAATACAAAATTGGAAAAATAAAATAAAAAATACAACCAATAATAATTTTATTGAGTCGATAGGTAAGCCAACTACAAAATGAGTACAAAATCACTTTGCAGTGACCACAAAGCTCATTTGCTATTCTCTCAAGCTATTACTGAAGTTTCAGTTCGTCAAAAGGGAGCTGAATCATTATTTAATGCTGCAGGCTAATTAGGTGCCCGGATTAAGCAGTTGCATACTCTAAGATCCACGTCCCACCTATTGTAGTTACAAAACACCTGCTGGTGCCAGCTAGCTATATGAGAGCCATAAAAGCAGTACGCTCCAGTATTAAGAACACAAGATAAAAACCTGCCAAAGATTTTTAAAAGAAGTTTGGGTTGTTGCTTTTGGAACTGAACAATCATCATTCTGAAAAGTTTATATAAAATTTTTCAGAAGAAAAACAATGCAGTGGCCAAGGGTTACGGCAGGTGTACATCTGCTTCCATCAGTGAAAACCCCGTTAAAAAAAACTTCAAAATTCAACACTTAATTTAGTGCTCCAACTTAATACACATTAAAAAAAATATTTTCCCCAGATCTGTCACCCTCTCAGTCACTCATGTGACGAAGTGTCTCAGTATGAAAAGCCTGTTCCTAATAGCAAAGACGGCACACGTGAAAGCTTTTGGACTGCCACGAGGACTCCAAATGTTTCCCCCAAGGGCCTATTTCAAGTCGAAATTTAAGAGACTGGTTAGCCTATTAATTAAACAGGAGCCGCAGAGGAAATGTTTTGTTCTCCTAGCTGCTTGTATAATCCTTTCTACAAACAACAACACCTAGGTATGATCCAACACAATGATGTTGAACCAACACTTGCAACAAAGTTCGACCCACTTCAACCAACTTTTAAAAACCGCTAGCCATTGCAGCCTCTTGTTATTGCTAACCACAGTAGACGCTACCAGTTGACCCCTGACCTCTTAAAATGGCATCCACCTTCCTTTCTGCTTGGGTTGACCGCCAGTGTATATGCAGATGTGATTGACATCTATAGTTTGACAACACTATACCCAGGCGATTTTATGCAATTTCCTCACCACAAATCGTATCTATCCACTATAACAAATTGGTTAGCAGAGTGTTGGTAAAACCCGCCGCGGTGGCTCAGTGGCTAAGGCGTTGCGCTGCTGAGCACGAGGTCGCGGGTTCGATTCCCGGCCGCGGCGGCCGCTTTTCTGATGGAGGCGAAAAGCAAAAACGCCCGTGTGTGCGAGATTTCGGCGCACGTTAAAGATCCCCAGGTGGTCAAAATTAATCCGGAGCCCTCCACTACGGCGCGCCTCATCGCCTGCGTTGCGTCGGCGCGTTAAACCCTACAATCAATCAAATCAGAGTGTTGGTAACCGCACTGCTGGTCCCCTGCCTCACGAAAGTGCTGCATGCAATCAGGCAATAAGCTTAAAAAGACACTTCGTATACAAAGGCCACGTAGAAAATGCAGAAAAATCGGGCTTCAGGGCCCAAAAACAAATTAAATCGATGAAAACTCGAACTCTTTCGAATCCCCCTCCTACTCATTTGAATGAATTTCTAGAGCTTGTCAATTCAATTACAGAATAATGCTGTGTTCAAGGCATACAAAACTTTTATTTTATTTTATTTTTTGCAGCAAGGATTGCTGACAGCAGAATCATACGACTGGCACGGATAGTCCCACATCTCTGCCTTATTGAAGTACTCTGCAATATTTTTCCAGTAAGCTGAACTTCCACCCCACCCCGCTAGTGTCATAGACAAGCTCTCGAGACACCGTGTTCCAACCAGGGCAGTGAAACTTTTTTGAACGACTGTGTGCCACACACTTAGGCAGCGAGGCACATCCATTAAAGAACTGAATGTTCCAAGAGGCCCGTTCCACCTCCCCTATAATGAATCTTCGCGTGCTCGGAAATGAACCTGAACGCCTAGACCTCCTTGTATTTTCGCAGGCTCCATACAAGATGGCGATGCCAAGTGTTCCACACGTGCCCACTGACCTCACGTCTTCCCACCAATGGCCTATTTCAATGCACGCCTCCTGTCCCAGTAGCCCTTCCGACGAAACGGCTGTGTTTTATTTTACAATCACCTACATTAAACACCGAAACGACATCCAGCTTTAGTCTTGGCACAAAGGCCAGCAAGGGCTCCTAAAGTTCTTTTTGCAAGTGGCCTATTAAAAATCATAACACCCCCTCTTCTCCACTACAGCTTAACCCTATTGCCACAACAGCAGCAGAAGCCCACACACGCCCAACAAAATGAGCACAGTGCACTTTTATTTCCCTACAAGCTGCTCCTGATAATAAACGCCGGCACGATTGTCTCTCAAAGAGACAAAAAACAAAAGAACGGCTTACGAAGCAACTCAGACTGTTATTTCAATTGCTGCTCAGGTCTGACCAGCTGGGTTTGTAATCAGCTTCAATCAGGCCCAAGACTAAAGCGCTCGCGTGTGCGCACCCATCAAAACTGAATCACAGCCTCAACTCGACTCGCCTGCTGCTCCCATGCTGTCTTGGCGCTTTGGAGTTAAAAAGAAACAAACGTCAATCCTTTGTTATTGACTGCACGTCCTTCCACCGCTTTTATGCACGCGCTTCTATTTCTACGATAAGAATTATTGGAATAAACAGGTTAAGCAGCACCGTCACATTTTTTGCTCCCTTCAGTGCTTTGCACTGGGAGCTTTTATGAATTTCTACCAGGTGAATGACCTTAGCGCACTGAGTGTAAGTCAACTGTCCTGAACAGGCGCCAGCTTGCGATGACCGTGACTCTATTGTTAGCATATGTAGTGGCCTATGTCTCCCTGACCAGCTCCATTCTTGTCTTCTTTGCACTGTACCGAAACTCGATGCAGTGAGCAAACCTAGGCCTGCACTTTGGAACTTGAAAAACAATAGCTGCATCACGGCTGGCTCGACACAACTTCCTTTTCTTTTGTGGTTTACTCGTCAACCAAGACTTCAATGGACACCAGGGTGCCGGCCGCTAAGGTGAGATTTCTCATTGAGATATCCAATGGTCACTCCAGCAGCAGGGGGTGGGTTCAAAATAAATAAATTTAAGGAACGAGGTGCTTAATTCTTTGATGCCCAAAACTTTATTATTTGGTTAAGCGTGAGAGAAGTTTTTTATGATCTAAAAGGACTTCCGACATCGCAAATGTGAAGTCAGAAAAAAATTTGGTTCATTAGGACGGACACTGGGACACACTGGGAAACACTGGGCACTGGCTGCCCATACATCACTTGAACAAGAGAGCTACCTTGATCACCATGATTTATGGTTCAAGTGAAGACAATAACGTAAAGTTTGTACTGCTATCATTTCTAACAACAACGAAATTGCACAATTTCGGTTACCTGTCACTAGTCCATTGAGCCACCCGGGCTCGATGCGGGTCGACACACATAAACAAGACTTTTTTTAGCACACGAAAGTACAAGCTGCCGTCTCTTCTATAATTTTTGAAAGTCCGGGGTCCTTTACCTGTCGATAGATGGTGTTAAACATAGAAAAAACCACAAAGTGCAAGAGAAAAAAAAATATTGTCCAAGTTGCTGCTCCTGAGCAACACTGGCCATCAAAGGATTAAACAACATTTCCACCCAGAGAAACGGGAGCTGTCTAGTTTTGAAAACAAGGCACCCTGGGAGAAAAGAAGCACTCCAGCCAAACCGTAGTCCTGACTTTAAGGGAAGCATGCTACACCATTGTATGCAAGGAGAATAGTAGACTGTCTCTTTGGTACCCACCACGGTGGCTCAGTAGCTAACGTGCTGTGCTGCTGAGCACGAGGACACAGGTTCAACTCCCGGCCGCGAAGGCCGCTTTTCTGATGCAGGCGAAAAGCAAAAACGCCCATGTGTATGAGATTTTGGCAAACGTTAAAGATACCTAGGTGGTCAAAATTAATCTGGAGCCCTCCACTCTGGCGCGCCTCATCGCCTGCGTTGCGTCGACACGTTAAACCCCACAATCAATCAATCAATCACTGTCTCTTCGGTACCCAGGGTTCGTACAGGCTTCAAAAGCAAAAATTCAAGGGTTTTCAAGGACTTTCAAGGACCAGAAAACACATTTTCAAGGTCCCCATCTAACGTTTTATCTGGGATTATTTATAACTTTTCCAACACAATGCAAAAGTTTTTATTGCACAATAAGTAAGCACATTAGTGCACATTTAGATAGGTGCCAACGGGTGCGTAAATGCTCCCCCAGCTTTATTTTTTATTCCATGGCTGGTATTTAGAGGTTTTTCTTTTGCCTTTGTGTTCGCTGAGGCTGTTTGATTTCAAAACTTAGTTAATGTTGTCTGCATCTCCTGCTTTCTCAGCAAGAGTATCAGCTGAAATTACCTAAATCCGCAAGTGTTGCTGCAAGGCAGGATGAACAATGTACACGTCCACCATTTGCACGTAAAAAGCAAACGCAGATGGAGCGTATGAGGCACAGCAAACATGCAATGAGCGAGCGTCCACAGACTAGATGGAAGACGCAAGATAGAGAACAGAAGCTGGCTTTCACTGGATTGTATCGTGACATGGATTGAATTGACAAGTGCCTGCTCCCAATGTTGCCTTGTAATAATGAAAACCCATCAAACTTGTAATTTCACGCAATACACTGAAACTTGATTGTTACAATGTTTCTGTACATTTGTCAACACCTAAAATCCATGACAAACACTTTAAATTCTTGTGAAAAGACAGGGCCATTGATTCTCTCCGGAAAAATCAAGGGCTTTCAAGGACCATTTAAAAATTCCAGGACTTTCCAGGCCTTGAAATTGACACTCCTAAATTCAAGGGTTTTCAAGGTTTTCAAGGACCTGTGCGAACCCTGTACCGCAGCAGAAAAGAGGCCCAACAAGCCTGGCATGTAGAATTCGGTTTCAAGATTCCTGCCTCTCTACAAAAGTTTTACCCGGCCCTCCCAAGACTTACTGTATGAGAAAAACACACAGGAAGGACGTAATCAAGCTTTCAAACACGAGCAGAATAATACCCCTGTCACATTGCAAATCTACTGACGTTTAGAGTGAATGCCATTAGTTTGGCACTACAGGAGAATACTAAATGACATTTCACGAATGGCATCCGGCAATTGAGTGACGTTCAGGAACCCATTTTCATAGCTTCCAAACCAAATGAGTAGCCTTGACAGCAGCGGTCCGTCCCTAAACGAGGAAGTTTAATGTACGGCACTGTGTTTAAAATCTGCCAGTAAATCAGTATTTTCCCCAGCATGTTGCTTTATTTACAAAAGAAAAAAAGTAAACAGCACGTTTGCAAAGTTCCATCAGGTTTGCTGCTACTCACATATGGATTTGTTACTTGTCTCGGCTCGTGATGCGAATGTCACCTAAGACAGAGCTCCACTTAGCTTTGTTTTAAAGATTATGGACACATTATGCACTACTATCTTGCAATTCTGCAGGCTTCCTGATCGTCACTGATATCATTATCAAATGACATCTACTCCGCCATGTAGACCTGCACGGCCAAACCAAATCCCATTTATGGCTAATGGCTAATTTATCGCTTTGAATGGCATTAGATTTGCCTTGTTAAATTAAAGATTGAACATTCAGGCCAACACTGCACCACCAAATTCTCTCTCTCTCTCTCTCTCTCTCTCTCTCTCTCTCTCTCTCTCTCTCTCTCTCTCTCTCTCTCTCTCTCCAAGTTCAGTGCAATTTCACCTTCCTTTATGATTCAAAGCAACATTTTGTTTCGTTCTGTGGTTGGGATATCAGATGTGTTATATTCACTTAGGAATTGTGAAATTTTCAACATTTGAAAGCTACTCCCCACCCCCCAAACATCCCGATTGATTCGATTAGATGCCAAGGCCCACATGGACATGAAAAATACCGTTACTAGAGTATATACTGTGAAAACTAAGACTAAATGCTAAATTTGGTCTCTCATTGTGCAAATTAAAAACACCTGTGACGCCCAATCTGAATGTCAGGTTGAGTGAATTTGCTCTCCAGGTGGTTATAACCCATAAAAGGAAATATTCATCACGGCAGCTTAAATATTCACACCAGTAAGATTCTCAAAAGGAATTGAAGAAACTCCACAATTTTTAGCGGAAATGACTGGTCGACCATATCAACCTGCCACAATGCACCACTAAATGAAACAGAGCCAACAACCTTTCGAGAAGCCTGTTCATACAAAGGTGATGAGTCAACCGTGTGCAAGGCTAGCTGTAACCCAACAAAGCGCTTTTCCAGTCATGAGGAGTTCTGCCTAAGCATGTAGCATTAAAACTGCCTCTACGATTTCATTTCCCCTCCTCCCCCCTGCAAAGGCCTCTTCTGTAGAAGTAAATCAATTCTGACCAGCCACTTCATGCTCTTACAACAAACTCTGATTATTATTCTTGCTGAAGTTTTATTTCAAAAGGCATCCGTGAAGGTCAACCAGAAGGTCAAAGTCGGTGGATTAAGCCCTGAACTGCAGACAGCTGTGCATGTTTTTCACCAAAATTCTAAAGCATGAATTTTCTTTTGAAGCTTTTTTTGTACAAACAATTATTTCAAAAGAGCTGTTAGTCATAGAAAGTGGCAACTACGTGCTACCCATTCTGATTCGCTAGATGCATAGCGAGGGCCTCTGTTCTGGCAGTCTTGGTGCCATAGGTAGATTGAGAGGACGCTCGAGTCACGGCCCGGGGGTTAAAAAGAAGGTCCCCTTCACCCCGAGTAATCCAAGTGGCGCTGGCTACCACCCCAAAGCGCAGACATCAAATTCCTTAACATAAATACCCGAGAAAGTGGTGGGGAAACAACAGCCCCGCCGGTAGCGTAGTGGTCATCACACCAGATACGTATTCTGGAGGTCGTGGGTTCGGATCCCACCCGGCGGGCATTTTTTCTCCACTTTCTTTCTTTCTTCCAAAAATTCTTTATCTGTTTCAATGACCTACCACATCCTCCCCTTTGCTTTCCTTGGCATTCTTGGCTACCAATCCCTATTTCTATATATATATATAGATATATATATATATATATATAGAATAAGGGTTGACAGTCAAGAAAACCTTGGAAAGCAAAGGGGGGAACGCGGTAGGTCATAGAAACAGATGAAGAATTTTTGGAAGAAAGAAAGTGGAGAAAAAATGCCCGACGGGTGGGATCCAAACCCACGACTCAAAAAAAAAATATATATATATATATATATACTGAGCTTCGAATACAAGGTGGGGTATGACTTTGAGACAACGGATTTTTGAAAAAAAACTCGCCTTATGTAATCCATGATAAAACTTTCAAGCGCCAAGCATTTAGACATCAAGGACACAGAGATGCATGAGAAAGAAAGGAGCACATGTCTCTGTCCTTCATGTCTAAATACTTGGCGCTTCAAAGTCTTATCAGGACAATTGAGTATCCTTTTCTTCGCCTCTGAATTTAGGACACCCGAGACTTCCGAAATAGGAGGGCTGGAAGTGTCAAACAGTCTTATATTTTACAGCTCGATTCTTCCTAGACTACCACTGCATAAAAATTACGAGCTCCCTCATCTTTTAACCCTAGGACCAACTTTTAGGGAGGAAAATGCACATATTCGACAATAAATGATGCACGTCTAAGCTGCCTGCTTGAGATTAGCATGCAGCAACACACGTACGCCAGCAGCCGAGCCAAAAAGTACTATGTGCATCCGAAACGGCAACCAATGCCCAACCATCACAGCTAAGCTTGTTACTAATTCTGACATGCTCACCCATGGTACTTTTTTCCTTTAAACGAGAAGGTTTCTTTCAAATGTTGTGTGGCATATATCCTAAAAGCATGCGAATGAAGCACGGTTTTGCCCAAAGCTACACCAAATTAATGTCCCGTTCCTCACAAACCAAAGATCAAGAATTTGTACTTTTGTAACCATCGATGCGTGGAGAAGTGACAGCAAGGATATGATGCATACACAATGCAGCCAAATGTTGCCCAAAGGTGTGAAGTGTCAGAATGCTTCTTTTGTTACTGCAGTGTAGGTATTCTCTCTCCAGATCACAAAGACTTCGTACACGTAGACCAACACACCAACTTGGTTTGAGATATTCCCAATCTGCAAACTGCGATGTAGCCCTAATTTGAGCGCGCACATACCAAATTTTGGTACGGTTGAAATTTAAGCAACTAGCGTGCTATGGTTGGGTAGGGTAACTTCTCATAATAAATCAGTTTAGGGCCCCTTTTTTATTTGTTCTTTTCAGAGCCGCGCAGCCACAGAATGGCTACAGATGCATTGGCAACGCATTCTTCCTTTTAGAAGGTGCAATGCAATAACAAATGAGACAAAACTCAGTCTAATCATTTGCGGGTACCATATATCCCATGTTCCTTCTTAGGACATTCATGTACTCCAAAAAAAATTAGAAACAAAAACAAGGATTCCCCCAAGCATCTGCACAACGTCACTGTCAAATAGCTATCGTAAAGAATACATGAAACCCAACACAACTATGGAGCTCTTTAGCAAATAATCACGGTGTAATTTGTCTTACACCTCATACACCAGCACGCTGGTAACGAGATAATCACCTCAACAAATGATGCGCATTTAAAAACTAGAAGCAAACCTTGCAAACGTTCCTTTCATACAACTTTCAGAATCTTTTGTGTTCATGCTGGCTGCTTCGATATCATGTAGTATACGCAAAGCTGCCACTGTAACTGTGCTTACTTGGAGCTGCAACTCTGTGCCACTCTGACATTCCAAACCAGCTTGAAAAATGATCACGCACACTGAATCTTTCAGGCACCCTACAATTCTGCAGTGAGAAGAAATACCTGTAATGGCAGTTCAAGTTAATCACTTGGACTGTTTTGTGTGCGAAACGGCAAAAAAATAAAAAGCCTTCACAGATGTAAGCAACCGTTGCCTCTTCAAGGGCAAAGGAACTTGCTTCCATCTATCACTAGACCACGGAGGACACGCTTTAGCTAGGCAGCAGAGAAACATGGTGCAACCGTTACCACTTCCAGGTCAAGTAGTTTAACACCTGAAAAAGTGATGTTTCTAGTTTGCGCTAACAACCCACCAAGAAAAAAAAAAAAGACTGGTTGCAGCAGCCATAGCTCAAAGTGGCAAATAATTCCGAACCTTTGCTCCTGATTCCTCTTTTTTCCTCAGCAGTGAAAACTTCGCTACTCAGCGCACTCTCTCAGCTATTCCCTTCGTCTTCCTTACTTTTTCCGAGGTACACACACATGCAGCGAATGTAAATATGACACATTATCGCGCGGCCTTTATCTTCCGGGGGTTTCCAGCTGCTAAATAGAATCCCACAACTTACACAGTGCAATATGGTAGTCATGTGAATTTCACCTGTCCCAGTGGTACTCAAAAACGGCGATTATAAGGCGCACTTGCAAATAAACTTCTGCCACACTGATTTCCAAAAACGCCCAGCCAAGTACCATGGTTCCTTCCCAAAAACTTCTGTGTTGTCACCAGATTACCATTTTGAAAGCCCTATACACGTATGAAAAAGCAGCAATATGAAGACAGCGATTTACAAGCTAAGCGGGCAGATTTGGAACCAAACACTACAAAAAGCGGCTGTGTTTTACCACTTGCCACTATGTGCAAGTTTGGCGCTGCTATTGGAATACATTTGGTTTAAGGAGGCACACTGGTCTTAGGGACTTTATTTTTGCTTGCCGGCCAATCTTGATGAAACTTTATGTGCTTGTACAGTTTTTGTAGCTCATTTCACATATCCAATTAGTTTTAATGCAAGGCATTTAGTTTTCGAGATAATTAAAAAGAACCTTGATTGTTCTTGAGAACAATGGAAATTTTCCATTGAGTAATCAACAAAATTACCAGCAAGGCATATGAATAGATACCAGAAGTTGTGAAGAATAAAATGTGAGTAGTTTTTTTTTTTTTTTTTTTGCAATCACCTACACGTTTACATCAATTCTAACTTCTGGGTTTGAACTACTACTGCTAACAAATTAAAAATAGTGCTAATTAAACACGTACAGAAACACAAAATGCAAAATATGCTTCCCTTATTGGACGGTTTAAACACTCAGCTTTACGCTGCAAAAGAAATTATCTTTCTAGCTGCTCTACATGCTGGGATGTGCCTCTCGAGAATCCCCTATTGCTGCAATATCGCTCATGGTGGAAAAGAAGGAAATTATGGAAAAACTATTTTTTTTTTCATGTATATTGGGCCTGTACAGCTCTTACGAGTACCTGGTACTGTTCAAGTACCAACTTTCCGGAGGAAAAGCTGTGCAAAATAAGAAAAAGTGATGCCTAAGAAAATGCTTTTTTGACCAATTTTTTTGGTCCCAAAGACCTGTGTGTCTCCTCAAGAAAATGCCACTCAGTCTCTCCCGAAAGAATATTCTGCAGAATGGCAGCAGGTCCGTTACACATAAAACAGTTGTGAAGGCGTCACGCTGGCGTCTTGAAACAACTTTTTACCAAGCTGCAGGATATTGGGAAAACTGCGCACATAAATCATTTCTTACATCGCGCTTCCTGCAACCCCCCCCCCCTTTTTTTTAATACATGCATCACGCCAGACTTCAAAAGAATTTTCAAGTTTTTTTTATGTTCAGCCATGACTACGAAGTTTTGCACGCAGTTTCTGCCCCTCGCGACTGGCGAATGCCAACAACTGTGCAAGGGTGGCTCGGAAGCAAGGCTTCCCAAAAATGCCACAAATGCAAACACACTGCTCAGGGCTCCCAGTTCGCTCCAATTTAGCTCAAATATTTGATCTTTGAAGTACACGACATTCTACTGCACGCGCCCTATGTCAAACAGACCTGGATGATAATTTTTCCCGTGTCTATTCAGCCCTTCAATCGCAGCCGTTAGCGGCAGCGCTGAAATGATGGGAGAAAGTAAGAACTTGAAGTGCGCGGTGTACAGCTTTGCATTCGGGTTGACGATGCAAATCGTGGATGCAATTAAATTGGTGCAGTTCGTGACTGAAGCGAAAGTGGGTAATGCTGATTTCAAAAACGTCTCCACTACATTGTCCTGAAAGAATTAGTGGTTTGTGTAAAGCACTCACACTCAACAAATTAACACTGCCGCATTTGTTGTGGTAGAGCTCTTGGAATGAAGAAATTGAAACAAACCAGCACATCTTTGCCGATAAAACTGTTAGCCGACGTAGAAACATTATTAAATTTTCAGGGTGATTCCGTTAGTATTACTACCATAGCAATTGCGATCCATATGTGGGTGGATTGCGGCACTGATCGACTTACACAGTGCAGATACTAGGGCTACTGCACTAGCTTTCATTAGCCACTGCTTAGCTTAGCTGCTTGACCCTCAACAAAGGTGACATTTAGGCTTCAATCATAATGGCTACAACAAGACAAGCCACCACAGCACCAGGCCCGTCATGTGAGTGCGGCGGCTGAGCTAGTGGGCTAACGAGCACGTCAGGTGGCAGTCGTGCACAATCGCACTACAGTGGTTTCGAATGCTGCCAGCAGGCAATCTCCTTTCTTTAGCTACAGGTTCATGCTTCTTTCTCGAAGGCCGGTTAAATCATTTCATGCGATGTCATTCGGTGGCCAGTCCCAGGCAGCCAATGCCCAAGCTGTCCGCTTTTTTTTGCAGCACAACTCACACAACAATGCACCGTCGTATGACCCACCGACTCTCTTACGCAATTACAGAAAAAAAATTGCGCTTCTAGGATCTTCGCAGCCACATGCTTTTCGGAAACGTTCGTACATGCAGGTGCGCTTCCCACGTAAAGTTTCAGTGCGCGAAGATGCCCACCTGGAACCTGGCCTGGATGGTCTCGAGCTGCTGCTTGGTGATCTTGGTCTGGCGGCGGGTCATGTCCGTCGGCTGCTTGGCGTTGAACGGGTAGGCGACGCAGCGCAGCACGAACACGTACAGCTGCAGCCGCTTCTTGCGCTGTTCTTCCTCGCGCTCGGCGCGGTCCGCCTCGTCCTTCTCGCTCACCAGCGACGGGCTCGGGCTGGACGGCCGCGCCAGGCTGTTGGAGCGCGACTGGCCCCCCGACGACGAGGAGCCCTGCAGCGAGTCGGCCACCCCGCCGCCCATCGCCGCCGACACCCCCATCGCCGAGACGCCGCCGCCGGGCGACAGGCTGCGCGTGGCGCTCACGCTGCGCGGCAGCTCCAGCGACGAGCCCGTGACCACGGCCGTCGAGGCCGTCGTCGTCGACTCGGAGATCTCATCCTCGACCGGCTCGTTGTCGCTGCCGCCTTCGTCCTCGGACGACGACGGCTCGAGCATGGTGCCGCCGCCGCCTCGAAGGTCGGCTTCGCCGCTGCGCCTAGGCCCGCGGTGGAAGCGCGCTTCGCAGGGGCCGCCGCGTTAGCGGCTCGCCGCCCGCCGCTCGGGACGGGGCCGCATCGTCGACGTCGTCGTCTGGCGTCGCCTGCGCACGCAACACGTCGGGTTCACACTCGCGGTGCTCCGCTGCCGGGCGGGCCGCGCACGCTAGGCTTAACGGCGGCCGTATTTATTTCAGCCGGCTTAGCTCGCGGCGCAGCAGCGCGCAGCCTGCTGTCAGCGCTCTCGCTACTACCGCCGCGCCTCGTCCACTGGTCGTCGTCTTTACCTCGTCAGGGCCACGCTGCCTGCGACCCAGATGAGTGCATCGGCTCACAGCGCGGCTCTCCCGTCCCCCTCATTATTTTTTTCCCTGCCGCTCCTTATCCCAGTGACTTCCTTCCGTTCCTCTTAGCATTTTTTTTTTTTTGTTCGAGGCGCCCGCTGCGTCGCTGCATCGATGAGTCGGCCGCACTCGCCCCGAGCTCGTACGCCAGCGACGTCTCGCGCAGATGCGCCTGACAGCGCATGCGCCACGGGCACTGGCGCTTTCTGGGTCGCGCGCGCTATGCGCGCACAGCGTGTGCGTCTGAAGGTTTCCCGATGTATTTATGGCAAGATCGGCGCGCACGAGCAAAAACAAGCACATCCGCCGCGCGCACACTCGCCTCTGGAGGACGCCACCCACAGACGAGCGATCGCGATCAGCCGCGGTCGAGCAACGCGAGGCTATTTGCAGTAAGCGCACTGCGCGCCACGACGAGCGGCGACTGCTTACGTTTTCGGACAGCGGACAGTTTTCACCACAGCACGAGTTTACAACGGTTCGAACGTGGTTGCGAGGCGAACGCCCGCTCCGCTTCCCTTTTCGTTGCCGACCATATCCACACACACCACACGCACACAAGGCACAAAATGCTCAAAACACGACGCCACTTGACAAGCTGATATATGCCACTCCAAGGTGGCCGACAGTCCCCGACGCTCGCTCGTTTCGGCGACCGCTGCGGCTGGCAACCACAGCAAATGCGCGCTATCAAGTGACCTTGAAGGTCACTTGTTCCCGTTATTCCCACCTCGCTTTTCGATACATGGCACTGTCAGAATAATAACTCTGCGCATGGCACACGGCAACGTACTCTTTCCGGCGGAGTTTCAACGAATACCCGTATAGCATCAGTAGACGCAGGAATATTGCGCTAGAATAAGGCAGCGATCGAAGCGACATGTAGCCTGTCAAGCAAGGCTGTTTAGCAAAGTGAAAAGATACGATTTAAAATACACTTCGCTACAAGGCTAAACTGTATCCTTCGCTATCTGTGCGAACACTTTTAATTAAATGAATAACAATGAAGCTGCAAGGATTAGCGGTGGTTTATCTGTTTAGCGCGATGTTTTATCTGCAAGACTACAGTAGGTAACATGCTCTATTGGCGAGATTCTGTAAACATTATTCACACTTCGAAGTAAAAACAATATTATGGAGGCATTTGGGTTCCACAAAATTGATTAAAAATTATAATATCAACGCGTACCCACGAATAAAAATGAAAACAATTTAATTTTCCTTTTCTTGGTTTGTTTTAGAAACTTAAAAAAACGATAATATAAAAAGGGAGTATAAACAAGTTATCTGTCGCCGAAGAGTAATATGGTACAAAAGTTTCAGGTTCATAGAGTTAATACTACCTTTCAAGCATGCAGATTCCATACTGCTAACATTGCTCTACACACCGATGTTGGAAACGAAACTGAAACTCAACTTTAACGCTAAGGTAACTACAATATTATTAAATTGAAGCCCTTTATTATCTAACAAAAGCATTTTTTCTTCTTATTAAAACAAAAACATAGCGAACCAACAATTTCAATTTGTCCGAAAGGTAGTAACTGCATGGATCTAGCTATTAGGAGGCGCAGCGTCCTTGCTGCTAGATAAGGGAGCCCCGCGCAGTCAAACAGCGAATGGCCGCCATTTGTCTAGTACGAATATTTGAATGTGTGTCTCCCCAGTGCACCTAGCACTGGCGCGTTCTACCAAGCACGGTCTGACTGGAACCCCGTCAAAATTTTGCTGGTGAAGAACGCTCTCTCCAGTATCGGCCCTGCGATCCGACTCAGCTTGACGGTGCGGCAGTGAGAGGAGCTCGACGAGCAAAAGCAGGTCCATCGCTGGCGGCTCCGATGTAGTAGGCAGACGACAGTCTTCGGAGAAGATTTGACTCGGAGAAAGTGATATTTTCTGCGAGTATCCGTGCCGACGACATGCCCTGACCTTCAAAAACGGGCCTTTTAAGCTTAGGTGAGTGAAATTTTGACGACCGTGCCTGTGTTCCGAGCTTTGACGTTCGCTCGGAGCAACAGACACTCCTGTCCTGTCAGATTTGCGTCGGTGCCTAGGCGGAATATCTGTGAACCAAGGAAGGTGTGTGCGTGTGTGTTATGTTTTGGATCTTTCTTTTTTTATTGGTCTTGCCTGCTGCAGCCAGCGCAGGACGCCTAGGTTGTCGTAGTGCCAACGCAAGCGCTCATGAACTTTGTATTACATGAGCCCTGCTGTTGTGAGCAGTTTCGCATGCTGTTTCGGTGTATCGCGTCTGAAAAGTGGGCTACATGCGAGCCCCATTTGCAGCACGGCCTGGAATATCGCGAACGTGTTGTGTTATGGCCGCGCGAGCAAGCGATCGAGGGAGCTCATTGCCTTAGGCTTAAGGAACCGAGTGCCCCACAAAGCTTGCATCTTGCGAAGAGGCGCAAGCTTATCGCCTGCATTTCTGCTTGGCATAACGTGTGCGCCTCTGTGCAGGAGCTTGTGGCTACCTTAAAATGTAGCCGAAATCCCGTGCTTCGTTGTCGGTTCGCCTACGATTTCCAAATGCTCAGTGTGTGTTTGCAGGCAGGGACCCGCCAAACCCTGTGCACCGAACGCAGCGTAGTTTTATACGTGGAAGCGAGACGTACCGAGGAACCTTTCCGTGCAAGTGTTATGGCTGTAGACGGTCTGGTTTCGGTCATACGGGACAGTGGAAATTCCAGTGGGGAGAGAAAAAGGAACACGATAAAAGGAGACGCACTATCTTCGGAGAGGGTCGGTCGCTGCTTCTCACCGCAGGCACCTATTTTGCGTTTCGTAGCCAGCGAGGTTGGTTGTCTCAGTTGTTCGTCGGCCGGACGACTGACTGGGACGGCCAGTAGTCGTGTACTGCGTCCCTGTGCGAAGAGCCCTCGGTTGTGGTGATCGCAGGCCCCGTTATCTTGCCGGGCGTGGGCTCTCTCTTCTTGGAGCGCAGAGTAAACAGTTGTGCCACGCATGTGGCCTTTTATTTCTCCCCCTCCCCCTTTTCCTGCGCTTACGTCTCCCGCTGGTACGACGAGTGCCATTCGGCGACTGCTGCGGCCGAGCGGGCGCTGCGTTGTTTTCGTCTTCCGACTCGCCTTTCCGAAGACTCGTTTCGTCCCCGCGTTTCGCTCCGTGGCCGCATTACCTGTTCGATGCTGGCCGTGCTGCGTAATGGACGGGGTCGCCTTGGCAGACCTTCTCCCTTCCTTCGCCACTGGGACTGTACCAGGGTGCCGCCATATTTGACGTGGAGATTCCTAGGGAACGACATGGTGCGCCTACAGTTCCCCGGAAGCGCCGAGCTGGTGCCAGGCCTAGCAGCGCGAATGGTCGTCGTCGTCGTCTTCTGCTTAGCCCTAGCCAGGGAATTTCTCCTGCTCGTGGCGCCATCTCTCCCCGGCCTCGTAGACTCGTGTACCATTTTCTTTTCTAGCTACTAGTACGCATTCGTGCTAGTTTTAGCTTGTTCGAGCGATGTTGTAGCGCCGAGACTTCGTTCCCGGTGTTATTTTGCTTGGAAGAAGTTCACCGAAAACGCTACGATGGAGCCTTGACGGGATTTTCGCTTAGTGCCCAAGCCCGATCCGCGGCTGCGTTTGTTTTCAACATGGCGGCGCGGCGGGCGCATAGCGCGACGTAGCAGACGAAAACAAAAAAGAAAGTGTGAGCGCATCTAGCAGCAGCCTTGCATGCCCTCGTTATGTCAGTTCGTATTGTGTTTGGCTCTCTCGCACTCTGTGTTCGCTGCATCTGTTTAAACCTGCTGCTGCTTCATGTCCGTTCGCACTTTGGCTCAAACCCGTCGGCGCCTTTCTGGGGCAGTCGTCGTTTCCGCAACACGTATAGTTAGTTCCGCGAACTGTGGCGTTAATGTCGGGGAGGGAGGAAGGGGTTCAGGTAGGCGTCTGGGTGTTCAACAAGGCTTCTTCCATGGTGCCCCCCCCCCACGGGCGATCAAGAGCCGCGCAGTTTCGCAATCGGGCAGCGGCCATGTTTTCTTTCACTTTTTTTTTTCCCCCCATCGTTCTCGCTCGCGCCGGAGGGGTGGACGGCTGCACCCGGCAATGCGCGCGTCCGCCCGCCTGCCGCCTCTCCCCCCCTACGGGCTCTCGAATGCGCGGCCCGTTTGCTGAGGATGCAGAAAGAGAAAGTGGCTCCTGCCGGCGGTGTCGGCGCCAGGGCTTTTTTTTTTTATCCCCCAGTAAACCAGCCCGGAACGGCGGCTGCGGCGCACCCCTCCCTACGTATTGTGGCGGTGCGAATTGGACGCGCTCCAAAAGGCGGCCGCCGCCGCCGACGCTTTTCATTTGTTGTTTCTCGCCGCGCGCTGTGTGTGTGTCTTGATTTCTCGTCGCCGCCATTCCTTCCCCTTTATTTCTTGTCGCGGCACTTCGGGGGGCCCTTTCCTCCGGGCGCCCGTGCGCTTTTTGGTTTCGTTTTCGCACACCCCCTCTCCTGTCCTTTCAGCTTTGCGCGCAACAAGGGGGGAGAGGGGACGGGAGCGTTGAGCGCGGCGCGTTCCCATCGTTCCTCTCGTTTCTTTCTGGGCGAGGGCACGAAACTGAAAGGAGGGAGTTACTCCTCTGCTTTTTTTTTCCCCCTCTTTGTTCTGTGTTTGTATTGAAATACGGCGAATGGCATTTGTTAGTTTGTCTCCTGGTCACCTTACCAATTTCTGGTTTCGTTTTGCGCGCGGTGTTGGCCCTCCCCCCCCCCCTCCCCGGCAAGTGGCGTTGGTGGACGTAAGGAGGGTGCGTGCTGGTAGCTAGAGCGCGAGCCTCTCAGCCTCCCCTTTCAAGTGCCGAAAGGAATCCCGCAGGAGAGCGAAAGGTTGTTCTCGTGGGAGGAGAGAGCGCCGTCAGCGCCACCAGTCTTGAGCGGCGGCCACCGCGACAGCGGCGTGGCCTGAAATGGGAGTGGGGGATTGACAGGCAGGCGGCCCGCCGTTGAGAGAGGCTTCTCGAGGGAGAGGAGTGTTACGTTGGCAGCTGCTCCTGCTGCTGCTGCTTCGATTTGTTTTTCCCCCGTACGCCTAGCCGACGACTGGGTCGGGCGGCCGCGCGCGCGCGGTTTCGTGGTATTTGCCGCGCGGCTGGGCACTCGTTTCTTGTCCTTCACGGCATCAGGATGCTGTCTGTCACCTTCTAGGGCCCCCTGGCTGACCGCTCATAGATAGATGCCGACTAGTCGAGGTCGTGTAGGCCCCGAGGCATTTCCTAGTTCCGGGAAACACGTTTTGAGGGCACAGATGGCAACCAGCAAGTTGGTTTTTCAAACATTTTGGCATTGCTTCATTGCCGAAATATGCCTTAATTGCTGAGAAGTCTGTTATGAAACTGGACGCAAACAGCAACTCCAGCCGCCGTCTGCATCATGATAAACCAGAAGCAAGTGAGGCAGTGGTGATGTATAGAAGCAACCGAATACGCTACCACAACGGTTTGGCCAGTTTCGGTCAAATCGTTCGTGCTTCCCCGAACTCCCATGTCCTTCGCAGCTCCAAACCACTAAGCAAAATCTCCCTTCATCAGTCTCGCCATCAGTATTCACACTTTGTTGGACGAAAACATATTGTCGTTTTCGAGGCCCTGCGAATGCTGGCGTCGAACCAACCACTCGTGTGTAGCTCGCATGCTTCCCCTGAAAGCAGCGCCATGGCTCCAAGTATGAACCAGTGGCACCTGTCTTCGTTTTTTCGCTATTCTCTACCTTATTTTTTTAAAAAAAGGTAGAGAATAGCGAGTGGTTAATATTTTCGTATTCTCGCTACACTAACTTCTGCCCCGCCTGTTTTACTAGCTTTGCCTCATCCTTTACCGAGCACATGGGTGGTGAAGTTCCCATCCCAGAAGCCCGGTCACACCAAATGCAATGCTGGTGCAAACCTGTTATGTTGTGCTTCCAAATGGTTGGGTTCGTGGCCACTGGAAGCCTTCTGGGGAAGGGGGGGGGGCACAATTTGAAAGCAGCTGGGGATCGCTCTGCACGGTTTCTTATTATCGCTGCAGCAGTGTGATGGGGAAAAAGGACGGTGACGCACAATAGATCATACACGGGATGACGCACTACCAGCAACGGGGAACTTTACTCAGATTGGTAAAGTTCCCAGTTGCCGGTAGTGCTTCGTGCTGTGTATTTGTACTAACTGCAGGTTCTCTATTTTGTTTGCCTAATAAAGTGAAACTGAACTGAACTGACTTTCACCACACCTTTTTTTCGGGATTCGTCAAAACCAACTACCAACTTTCCCATTTTCCATTGTGCAGCTGTTGGCAACGTCCACAGCTCCAATTTAGTCCCCTTTTCCTGTGCATTTATGTGGGGCAGTTAGTGTTCACAAACGACATGTGACTGGGGAGAGTGCAAATACTTCTTATGCGACTGCAGCATGGAACAGTGGGCCTGATGAACACCAGGTGCGTGTCGGAAGAGACTGGCGTTGCGAGGCCTGTGTCGCGACTCGCACCTATTACAACGGTTTGGCGCTGAAGGTTTCTAACAGTGCCTTAGTGAACCGTATTTACTGGCGTGGCCATATTACAGCCCCACTATTGGCTGAACAAGCGCAGCGCTCTTGTATCGCAGTGCACTGTTTTCACTTGCCAACGTCGCACCTCTGGTACATAAACTTCCTTGTCATTCAGTAACGGCAGCAGTGCTGAAGCCACCCCTGCAAGCTTCAATGCGACAAAGTTTTTGGGATAGTTTATGCAAGTGTTTTGACGCAATATCTTCGGAAGAGCACGATTTAAAGGCTTAAGTACTCACCTGATCACATTCTAATGGGACTTGCCTCTTCGTGACCCACGGGCTTAAAAAGGCACCATGTACCAATACAAAAGGTTTTAGAAATGTTCCAAGCGGTTTAGTTTGCTTCTTTTAGAAATATTTATTCCTTACTGAGATAAGAAAGAAACACATTTTGGTTTATCCAGTTTTTGCTATAGAGTGCTAGCTGTCTATCAAGCGAGGGTTTTATTTTTAATTTCAGTACATAAGTGATAGGTCTCTGAAATAAGCACACTAGGTCATTTTGAATATTGATATGAATTTCCGAAGTTTTACATATTGATGTCAGAGGGCACAGAGAGCCCGCAGACTAAATTAAAGGGCTTTGGGTAGCATCTGAAACCAACTCTTGGGCAATGCATTCGGCCATTTGCGGCCTGACTTGCGCTGCTGTGTCCAACAGAGGAATCTGCTTTTTTCCCTGTCACCTCAATGAGATAGGCTGCTGGTGCGTGCGGAAATGTTTATCCTATGGTTTCGTTCCATGTTTTGTGGGGATCCGCTTGATCCCCTTTCCTCCTCCCGCGAGCGCGATGTTCGAACGAGCGCGCTTTCCCGCGCTCGTGACGTCACCTCGCGGGCCGACGCGCCGGCGGGCACCGACTGTCCCGCCGCCGCTGTCGCTCCTCCTCGCCCGGGAACCTGCCTCCTCTCCTCCGCGCCTTAAAACCGCGACGCGCACGTTGCGCGGCTCTCTCTCTGCTCTCGGGTCTCGGTCGGCTCTCTCGCGAGCTCTCTGGACGCCTCTCTGGCTCCAGGGACTCAGAGAGGAGATGGAGGATAGGGTATAGGGAACGCGAGGGGTCGCGGATCGTATCGCACCCTCGCCGCCCACGTCCAGGGGAAGGGAGTCGGATACCGGGGCGCTCCATGCCCCCGGCTGGCTCGTCTCCTCCCCGCCGCGCCGGCCGGTCGGGCGCTGTCTGGCCCCGATCGGACGCGCGTCGGTACAGTGTAGTTCTTAACCCGGCCTTGGCGTTATTATGCACTGTACAACTGGGCCAATAAACCCCCTGGTTCGTCCCGGCCCCTTGGAGCCTGTCGTCGCCTGTGTCGGTGAGTCGAACCCGTCGCGGCGTCTCCCTTGTGGACGCCGCGTACCTCTCTGGGGCATTTTGGATGGGTCATTTCCGGGCGAAGGGGGAACACCCTGAACCCCACTTAGGCCCACAAGGGACCGTCGAGCTGACATCGTCGCTCAACGTCTCTAACGAGGCTAGCCGGGGTGGTTTGCTATCCCGCAGCCAGACCCAGTAAGCCCACAGTTTGGATGGAGGTAGATTTCGGAGGATGCTGTCCCGGCTATCCCCTGGAACTGCTGAGGAATTCGCGCCTTTTTGTAGTAGATTCTCGCCTGGCTTGAGTTGAGACGAAAGTGCAGCACTATTTCGGAGTCTGTTCGTGGTTTTTCCAAATTGTAGGTGCTGTTGTTTGTTTTGTACTTGAAGGCGATTTGTTATTATACATAACTTTCGAATTTTTGATGCTGCTTGCTCTAGGTGACGGCCTGCAAGTATTTTACCATGTGGAGCCTTGCACTTTGTCCAACCTTTTACTGTAGCTGCCAGCTGATGAGTCATCTGATCCCTGCAATGAAATATTTTTGCTGCATTTGTTCTAAGCAAGGCCATGATAGTTGCAACTGAAGTGGACATGCATTGCAAGCATGGTGAACCTTCCATCACGTCTATTTATAGTTGTGAAAGAGTCAACAATAAGCATACTCGGTGATCTGCAGTCGTCGTCTCTGACACATGTGTTGGCAGAAGCTTGAAGCCATGCCTACTGAAACTGTTTGTTGGCTTTTGGGTGCCCTGCCAAGCCTGAGTTGTGTTTTTTTTTTTTTTTTTTTTTTTTTTTTTTTTTTTTTTTTTTTACGTGACCTAAAAGTACTTGAATACCAGCTCAACTGTAGCAACTCTTGTAGTCCGTGTACAGACAGTTGCAAGCGGGAGAAAGCCAAAACACTGCATGAGCGCCAATCAGCTATGTAGCACTATCTGTAAACACTCCACGGTACGGCCTAATGTCAACAAAAGTGCAAAAAAGTCAAACATGTGGCTCCCATATCCACAAGTGAAGTATTTGCTATTCCGCAAGCCTGCGTTAAAACGTTTGTCTGGATGGAATGTGAGAGGCTTTTCTGCTTCTGTTTGGAATGGTAGGCCTCCCCTTTTGGATAACTTACCTGAATGTTGCAAAGGTGCAAGCAAAAAAACATACAACTGCTTCACCAACAATGCCACGTATGGTTTTCTCTTTTTTTTTTTTTTTTTTTTCCTGAATGAGTCTAGCGTCAAAAAATGCACTGCTCGTGCGGGTTGGCCTGCTTCTTCAGTGACCCCCCGGTGGTCGTTTGCACGATCCACCTTCAGACTTGCAGCATCTAAAGAAACAAGGACTTGCTTGCTGTGGTAGCATTAGAATACCGTTTATGCAGAGTAGCCAAGAGGACGGACGCGCACGCGTACTGGGCTTTGCGTTCTGCCGCACATCGAGTAATCCAGCAGTGCTACAGCCTCTATTGAATGCACTGTGCACTTCTTGCCCTGGAAACATAGAATCCTTGTTGTGGCACCCACGTTTCTGCGAATAGCAAATTCCAAATAAACAAATTCCTGGCCTTGATTGATGCCCTCGACTGCGGCATGCCTTTTAGTTCACTGTTGTTGAAGTGCAAACAGCAAAAAAAAGTTAAACTGGGACTGCGTCGTACGAGGCTTGTTGAACATGGGTTACCATTCACTCGCGCTAAGTGCAGAAATTGAAATGCGAAGGAAGTTCAACGTAGGTAGCTGCGTGATAAGCACTTCACGTAGGAGATACTGCATAAAATATGCCGGTTAATGAGGTTCCTCTCACCCTGCTACATATTGCAGAAATTTGGTTCACTTAAAAAGGAGCCGATTAAATCATTCAGCTCTGTGGTGCCCCTGACACACTGGCAATTGCAGTGCCTTTGAAGTCGAGTGCAGTGAAATTCTGCGGGAGAGCCGCCTTCTGGGAAAAGGTGTAGCTTTTGTGGGTGGCCCTGTACTGAGTTGCTGAATTGCGCACAAATAAAATGTTTTGGAAATTTATTTCACTGGCCCCAAAAGAGGGAAGGGGGGGGGGGGGGGGGGGGGTGTGTTCACTCTTGAGAACCTGCTTTGTTTTCAGGTGGAGTCCATTGTCTATCTGGGCCAGTACTGCTGTGGCATTAATTTCACAGTTGAGGACATGAGAGGAAGTTCTAGGAACGCTACCTCCTTTGTGCAGCATAAAAATTTCCACAGGAAGTTACACCCAGCCTAAGGGGACACATGAGTCTTTGGGACTGAAAAATTGCCCAACAAAGCACTTTTTTAGGTATCACTTTTCTCTTGATTTGCAGAGTTTTTCCTTCGAAACTTCCATACCAGGTACATATAAAAGCCATAGAGGCCCAATTTCAACAAACAATAACAATTTTTCAATAATTTCCCACTTTTTAACCACCAGTGGTATAGCAGTGGTAGCGAATTCTCACGAGGTACATCCCAGCATGTAGTGCAGCTCTGAAGATCATTTCTTTTGCACTGTGAAGCTGAACGTTTACACCATCCAACAAGGGAAGCGGCTTTTGCATTTTGTGTTTCAGTAATCGTTTAATTAGCGTCTTTTTTAATTGGCTAGCGGGAGTGCCTCAAACCTGGAAGTTAGAATTGATGTTAACTTGTATGTGATTGCAAAACAAAAAAACTGCTTCCCACATTTCATTCTCCACAACTTCTGATATCTATTCATGCCTTGCTGGTAATTTTCTGTTGAATAGTTTTCCCCTATTGTTCTCAAGAACAATCAAAGAAGATTCTTAATTTGGAAAATAATTAAATTACCTCACACCAAAACTAATTGGATATTTGAAATTGGCTAAAAGAAGCCCATGAAGTTTCATCAAGCCCATGAAGTTTCATCAAAATTCGTTGGATAGCAAAAAAAAAGTTTCTAAGACCAGTGTGCCCCCTTAAAACTGCGCTCAAGTTCTTGCCACTCTTGTAGTACGTCCTGTCCAGCTAGCAGATGCGTCATTGCGGCATCTGAAGGTTTTAAACTTGAAACATTCGGTCTTTTTGTGAAGACCCGGTGCAACCTAAAGAAGTTGTGCTGCGCCTCTAACTTGAGGCTCCGAGGTTTATGGGCCTCGGTGGCTTTTCTTTGCTTCCTTTTATTTGCTTGTGCTTTGTGAGGGAATCTTTGATTTTTAAGAAGCCCTAAAAGAATTCTTCGTTTGTTATTGCTTCTCAAACACATATGCAGTTTGTCAGCTGGGAGTTGTAGTGAGTGAGCTAGTGGTTAAAGTGAGTGTTATTTAGTTTATGGCTGTGTGAACATTCGACATCCCAAGCGGGTTATTTTTCAAGCTGTTAGGGGGGTGGAATGTAGACGGCATGAAGCGTTTGTTGGTTGGGAGGCAGAAAGTAAAAAAAATGAATAGGGAGGCGGTACCACTAATCCAGCTAGATTTGGCATGCCGTGCCTTGAGCTTGCACACTAATCTTTAACAAGTGCTGTATTTGCATGAAGCTTCCAATACGATTATGTTGGAATCTTGTAAGGTGGTGGTTATGGCCTCCTGATGCTCCGAGATAATTTTTTTTTTTTTTTCATGTTTATAACTGGCATGCGTCACGGACATTTTATCAAATGAACTATAACTGAAAGTTTTGAAATTAAACTTTACATTGCACTCGCACATGGCAGCTGCAAAAGCACGGTGGCGAAAGCATTTTGAATTTTGAAAAGCTGGAGCACCAGACCTTTTGATCTCTGGTTTCGTCAGTGTAAACCTGTGGCGTCTAGTCGGAGTATTTGAGAGCACCTTTTGATTACTGTGCAACAGCCCACACAACAAATGGGTGAGCTCATTGTAGTTCCGGGAAGTGGGATGGAATGAAAACACTAGTGCTGTAAATTAGAGCACTTTTTAGAGCCATCAACCCCACACCGGAGTAGGGGGACCTATGAAAATTGTGGGCATTTGCGTAAGTGTAGGTACCTGCCAAGAATTTCACTTCCCATAGTGACAGTGTATCACGACCGCCGTTTTCAGTTTTCATATGCAGTTGCTATAATGTCTGGGAACGGCTGGGGGCGTTGCTTTAAGAGCTAGCAAATACATCCGCTGGGAGGTTGCCTGTAGGGATGATCGCTTCTTCTGCGCTCAGCTCCAGCGAGGCATTGTTGTGGCCATTGTTAAGGCCTGCTCTGGCAGTCAAGCTGCACCTGTGCGAACGGTCGCACAATGCGCTGTGCGGTGTAGCTCGTATGGATGGGGTTGGAAGGGGAGGAGTGCAGTAATGCACGAGGAAGTGGAATGAGACTAACACGTCTGCCTCCCACAATTCAGGTCTATGCGATGAGAGCACAGGCATTTTGCCTCACAGAGCTGCAGGGCCTGCTGGTTAAGGGGGGACAGTGCTCGTAAAACAGCTTCCTTTAATTTTAAAGTAAACTCTGAAACTTGCCGGTCTTGCTGCTTTTTCCCCACTGATTTCAAATATGCCATTATTTTTTTAGTCGAGTTGCCAAGGTAATCAGAGATAATTTGCCGTTTTTGGAGGAACAATGGACAGAACAGTGTTGGTCATAAAACTGTAATCCTTGTGTTTTCCAATGCTATGACCCCTGGGGAATGCAATAAGCGAATCGGTTTTTTGATGCACTGCTTGGAACTAATTTTACAGCTCATTAAACCTTGGAGGCAAAAGTGGCGAGGGACCATTTCGAATGCCCATTTCAAAATCCCAAAGTTTAATGAGCCGTAAAATTAGTTCCAAGTGGTGCATCAAGAAACCGATTCCGTTATTGCACTCACCAGGGTTCATAGTATGGGAAACACAAGGATTACAGTTTTATGACCAACACTGTCCTGTCCATTGTTCCTCCAAAAATGGCAAATTATCTTTGATTATCTTGGCACTAACTGACTGACTCAAAAAATAATGGCGTATTTGAAATCAGTAGCGAAAAAGCAGCAAGACTGGCAAGTTTCAGAGTTTACGTAAGAATTAAAATAGTTTTAAGAGCAGTGTCCCCCCTTAAACTAGGTTGGAGCACTTTTTCTCAGTTTCTTTTCTTGTTTTGTGATTTTTTTTTTAAGGACTGGCTAGCACTGTCTTTCTTTTGCTGTAACTTACTCCACAATACGGTTAGACCAAGCTTGGGGTGAGGCAGGTTGGCATCCTGCCACATCTCTATCGTAATCAAATTTGTTTGCAGACGGCATATTGGAACCACGTACACCGCCAGAGTATTGGCTTCCTTTTGGGTTTAAGTATGGCTAAGCGACCGGTGCAGTTTTTGAGCCGGCTGGGTTGTTTCATTCAAAACCAAATTCAGTCCATAGCTGCCACAGCACCTGACAGCTTGTGCCTATCTCTTTTCAGCTCGACTGTAATACCCTTGTACCCACAGTGGCACTCTAAAGTGTTGCCATCCGTAATCCACGGTAGTTTTGCTTTCCTGGACTTCTCGAAACCGCTTTCATCATTTTGTATTGTTTTCGTTGCAATGGAAACTTCTGGTGTGGTGAACTGGTGTTGTTTCTGTCATTTCTGGGCAAATACCCCCTGCTGGATTCTGTGGCATTTTCTTGTGGCTGCCTCAGTGGCACGATTTAGGTGGGGCGGCCAACTTTAAGTGATCTTCGCGATCGTGTTTATCACAGATGAAATGCAAGACACAGCTGAAGAGCATTTACTTTGGTTACAGTTGTGCATTGATTGCTTGTTATGGCTTCCTATAGGTAGCGTTTAGTCTTTTGCTCCCCCTGAGTTTTAGTTTTGTAAGGAAATAGAAGGTGCGTTCTAAAGGAATCTGATGTCTTCTTCGGTTGCACACCAGAAATTATTTTTTGGCTCCAACTTGTCCAGGCTACGGTGGAAGGGGGCCAAATAGCAGTTACGGGTTTTGCCAAAATCTTTTTGCAGCTGATTCGGTGGCTTGGTGCTTGGAGGATCTGTGGACGATACATCCTCAGACTTTCTCATAAAGTCAAATGTAATGTGGCAAAATTTAGAGCACTGCTCTCAGCCTTAATGTCTCGCACATCTGATGTACTGTGCGAGAACTGATGGAACTTGGCACTGATGGTAGGTTCTACTGTGTGACCATAGCGTGCACAACAGCTGCTTTGCCCACATTGTGAAGGTTCTGTTCAGCCAGTGTTGAAGCGTGTGGTCCGAAATCAAAGCAGTTGCAGGGGTGGAAGTGCTACACTGCGCTAATCTGCTCAATGCGCACATCGATCATGAAGGAGGAGTACAATAGCATACCTTTATCTCATAAACAATGTATCGGTCTACGTTTAGATTGTTCATAAATGCATTTACTTAATGCGCGAAAAATCGTCGCATTAGTTCGTTCTTCGTTTGCGATTTGTGTCTTGGAAAGTTTGATGATCGGTTGGATGCATTTTCAAGCGAAGGTTGGATGCACTTTCACTTTATCTCAAATTTCTTTGGAAGGGATGGTAGTTCTTTTTGCTGAGATAGAAGCATGTAATTACTTGGTCAAAGTGCGAATAATGCGCTTGGATTTCTTTTTTCGTTTGTTTTGTGAATGGAAACATTTATTATTTTTAATTTCTCTGGAGTTTAGTCGGCCTTAGCTTAAATTATCTCATTTCGTCTTCGTTTCTTTACCTCTTAATTTCTTCCTCCGATTTTTTTTTTTTTTTCATAGTCTCTCATTAGGTGTAGAATGAGGGTAAACTTTAGTTCCTAGGTGCAAGGCAGACCATTTTGCCTAGCTCTGGTCTTCTCTTGGTAGTTTCTCATGCTTGTAATGGTGTTATTTTTCACTTGTCCAAAGTCTAGTTAGGTGTAGCTATTTAAAGCATCAGTTTAGTTTTTCCTTGGTGATTGCTCTGTCAGCTGTGAGGCTTTAATTCTGGGACGTATACCTTCCTACCTTGTCGAAAGAGCGGTCTATCAGTATCGTTCGAATGTCGAGGACAAGTCATGAATTTTTGCTTTCTTGCGTTTACCAAAGATAAAAAATGGAAAGTAAACGATGTTTGGCTCTAGAAACCTGTTTCCAAACAGACTTGCAATGCTCTAAAATTTGCCTTTTGGTGCTCCAAAGTTGCTCCAAAACTACCGTTTTAATGCTCCAAAGCTGCTCCAAAACAGCATTATTCCTGCTCCCTGAGCTGCTCCAAAAGGCTCGAACGTGCTTCCACCCCTGCAGTTGCATGGTTGAGCCAGAAAGCTCTATATTGGGGTAACAGCCTGGGGCTAATGTGGTCTTGGAAGTGCACCCAAAGACATGCATTGCCCCTTTTGAGCCCAGGAAGCTTTTTTGGTTTACAGGGTTGGGAAGAACTTCAGCAAGTTACTCTTTCCATTCATTCACATTGCTTTTGATCACGATGTCTGCTTGATGATGGATTGTGGGGTTTAATCATGGTGGAAAGAAAAGTTTAGGAGGGAGCGTCACGTGACAATCGTGAAGCCTAGTCATAAAAAAAAATAAAAAGGAAAGACTGATGGGAGGTGTTCTATTCACGTGACAGGCAAGCGGTAGTTCTTTGCGCCTCATGTGGCCCTTCGCCGACGCTGCGTGCGTGCCTCTGTCCGTTTGGTTGCCGGGCCGTCCGCGTATTCGAGTTTCGGCGACGAGTCGTTGCGCGCAGCTCTGCCTGCAACCCGAAACGCGCAGCGGCCTGATCGTGCGGGCAAAGTGGTCGGACGGGAGAGGCAGAAAACATCTTTGTTTACTGAGCTTTCGGACCCGTCGAAGTTCACGCCGCAGTCGGAGTTGTGTGCCGCCGCCGCGTGCAGAAGTGGAAATGATCTTTTCAACTTTGCCGCGCAGGCAAAGTTTAAAAGATCAACCATTTCAACCGTTTCTTTAACCATTTATTGGCAAGGCGCAGTCAGTCTACAATTCAGCAAGGTCCCTCCCAGGCGTAATCTAGCATTCGTTTTTTTTTTTTTTTTTTTTTTTCATATACGTATCGCACCGATCGAGCGGTCCTCAGCGGACAAACAGCCGGAGTACTGCTTGCGACGCGAAGTGGTCACACCCAACATAAGGGTTCTGAACCCTTTGTTTTCCAGTGCACTGAAGTAGATAAAAACGTACCACCACGCCGGAGCACCGGAAAGGCGAACGTATGCAAAAGCGCGCGCGAAACCAAAGCTAGTCCACCACCTCCCCGCCGAAACGACCCTTGTTATGCGCGATAACTCAGCAGAATGCCGAACGCAATCGTCACAGCACACCTTGCAAACACCGCGCAGCTGTAGGCCGCTCCATGCTTGTGAATGTTTACGGCGGCGCGTTCGATCTATCCAACGTCAGAAGTGAAATTCGGCTTGCAGCTCGTGAGGGTGCTTCGTAAGAATGCGATCGAAGTCTCGCCTTGCTTTGAACAGCGACAGCGGCAGTACTTCCACGATATGACGCTTGGAGCGGAACGCTGGCGAACAATCTTGTACGGCGCCTTCGGCGACGGCGCTCGCCACCACCTCCACCGGCAGCCAGCCGGAGCCACTAAATGCTACCGCGGGCCTGAGAGTGGTGCTTCTTCCATAATGCATTGCGCGGGAGGAGCCCGAGGAGAGGAGAATGCGGCGTCAGAGGAGGTTGGCTTGCCAAAGCTGTGCCGCCTGACGTCATGCTCCCTCCTAAAATTTTCTTCCTCCATGGGTTTAATGCACCGAAGCTACACTTGGGGTATCAGGTACGCCATAGGGGAGGGCTCCTGATTAATTTTGGCCACCTGGGGATCTGAGAGCAGGGTGCCAACATGGCTTGTTTTGTACCGCTCCATGGAGCACACTATAGATGGCGCGGCAAGTTTACCCAGGGTTCCCAGCACGGAGGTGCCTGCTTGCCGGCGGGCGCGTTGGCAGTACGGCTTTGTCGTACTTGTTTCGGGCCTGTTTTGGTGCAGCTTTGCATCCAGCGCGTTTTCTTCGCACATTTTGATCAACTTGTTGGACAGCACCTCCGGGGTAACCTGCACACGACAGAGTTAAGTGGTCGTACGGCAAAGGTGCGCTAAGGATTGATTTGCAGGGCGGGAAAACAATGTAGAGACCACGTACAGACATCTGGCTGCTAGAGAAACGCTACCTTTTGTGCTATGGTTGCCACGAATGGGACTCCATTTTCTAAATTGGTGAATACCAATTCGGTCGGTTGTTTTAACAGGTATTACAAAAGGCGAAAGGAGCAACCGGTTCCGATAAATAGCGATTATAAAAGTTCCCTCAGCTTTCTCACAATTCTCAAACTTGCTAAACTAACTAGTTTCAATCCGCATAAATGGGAATCGCTAAGCTCACATGCCGAATTGTTTGGGTGTCTGCGCTTGTGTCGCTGGTGTAGCCCCGAGCTAGCACATCAGGATGGCTAGGGTTCACTGTCTCACCCTTCGAAAGATGCTCCTCTCCGTTTTCTTTCTCCTAACTCACGGCCAGGCTATAGCGACGGCGTCCGCCGCTTCTGCATTCGGGACGCTGCCCCCGCGAATTCCAAGTAACGGCTGGCAGAATTCTCGTTTCACTCTTTGTAGAGCTGTGTGTGTGAATTCAAGTGACGTTGCATGGGCAATTGTTGTGGAGGTCGTTTAAACCTTTGCTTTCCAACCACCTTCATAGCGTGAATCAGAGCTTTTCTCTAACAGCAATCGGCTGCCATGAGATACATTCAACAAAGTTATTTTTGTTGGAAAGCTGTTACCGAAGACAACTAATTCCAGTGGTGCATTCCTCTCATGACTAACTTGGCTTGCATTGTTAACCGCGTGTCGAGGCTCTACGCGCGTCAGGTGCCGCGATGCCAGTGCTGCCGTACGGTGGCGATGTGCGTAAATCGAGGCAGTCTACTACAACATTTATAGAATCACGTTGGCCTACTCCACGAGCGTGCCAAGCGAAACATGAAACCTATCTAGCGGAACCTTTCGTTGCTGTTGCGGTTTGATTTTTTAATATCGGTCAGGTAGCGCGGGCAACAGCAGGCGATGGTTTTTTGCAGTTGATTAGTATTTCATTTGCTATCGCAAAAACCAAGCATCCATGAATTTTTAATAAAGGAACACTGCGAATATCACTCGTGTATTGACTTTCTGCCTTATATTTGCATAATGTCTTGTTCTTGTTCAACAATGTTGACGATTATGAACATTAAAACCGGACTTAGACGTTTAGATTTGGCTGAGGGTATATAAGACTAGTGCGCAGTTTCTTTTTCACTTTGGTCAGCTGGCTGAATCGAGTCACAGACAGACACAGACAAAAATTTCTGCGTTTGAGTAGCCCAAGAAAGGCTGTCGTCTCTAAAAGGGGGGTGGGTGGTCCCTGTTCCGTTCGGGTGCTGCAGGTTCCGGGTAGCGGGCGGCAGGGGGGCAGCAACGGGGGCAAGATGGCGGCAGCGCGGCCCCCACGGCTGCCCACCACCGGAGGGGCGGATCAGCGGCGGAAGCGGAGGCAGCAGCAGCCCGCGGCAGCAGCGGAGCGACGGCCGGACGTGCGTCCCCCCCGGGCAGCAGCATCGTCAGGGTGGCTGCGGGGGACGGCCCACCCGCAGGGGAGGGCGGCATGAGCCTGGCCCTTCCCGCTCAGCCCCCCCGCCGCCTGGGGGGAACCGCCCTGGGGGGGCCGCCCTCCGCCACTGGCGGCAACGGCGCCCCCCCGACCACAGCACAGCCAGAGTTCCTGCTCGACACCCTTGCTGGGTGAGTCCGGCCCTGTGGGGAGGAGGCACCATTCTGCGAGGAGCTAACCTCCTCCTCCCCGCCTTCTCCCCCTTCCCGCAGGGTGGAGGGTGGCCCGGTGGCCATGGGTGCCGAAGAGGAGGCGTCGTCCGTGGAGGCGGCGGCCTCGCCCCCTCCGGTGCCCCCCGCACCAGCCCCCACCAAGAGCTCGCACCGCAGCGGCTCGCACCACCATCACCATCACCACCACCACGGATATGCAAACTGTTTCGGTCTGCCCTACCAGGTGGGTGGGAATGGCCTGACTCTCCTTTCTCCCGGGGACAAGTGTCGTGCTTCTCCGGCCTCTGGAAGGAATTCCGTCGCTTTCTTGAGCAGGGTGCCGTGCTCGGCAAGTTGTGGGAGTCCACATGCGAAACAATCCTTAAATTATGCTGGCTAGGAAGGGCTCAGTTGGGCTACCCAGTCTGTCGGACAGCCGTATGATCTGTTAGATTAAGCTGTCCCACCCACTTGCAGCAGCTTGGTGAACTGGCACAAGGTTTCAATACCAGTTGGGGTTCGTGTTCAATACCAGTGGGGGTGAACATTTTTCTGGTATAAATCTTGATCGTTAACCTGTCAATGGCCTCTGCTGGATGAGCACCTCCTTTTCATTACATGAGCCACTGTTTTCCACCTAGTGTGTTTCAATTTCCTTCAGTTTTATTCCGCGTAACGCCAGTTCTGTTAATTTCGGCTTGGATGTCTGCCATCGGCATTTGTTCCCATTCTCGGCACTCGTTTCCTTGCCCTGTGAATTATCCTTGCTATATTGTTTAATGGCCTGTGCAGACCTAAATTTTCGTTCATGGTACTTAGTGAAAAATGCCGATGTGTCAAAATTTTGGCTCGCATTGAAGATCCCCAGATGGTCGAAATTAATCGGGGCCCTCCACTATGGTGCCTCTCATAGTCAAGGTGTGTAGCTTCGACGCATTGAAGGGGCCATGAAGGCACGATGCATGTTTGGTTCAGTTGAAAGACTTCCTCGTAAATAACATGGGCACCTCTCTAAACGAAACCTTCACTCACATAAGCTATATAACAAGGAAAACAGAATAGGCATGCGACTCACCACCTGTTTTTCCACACTGAACTTATGATGTATTACGGGCAGCTAGTTGATATTTGCTGAGACCAGCAACATCCAACAGAAATTACACAGGGGTTATAGTCTTGCAAAACAAGCTATTTGCTTTTAAATTCAGTTCATTCTTTTTATAGCAGTAAGAGTGGTGAAGTAAACAATTTAAGTTGCGAATGAACACAACGCCGAAGCAGTTAGTGGAACACTTTGCCAGTTGACATTGGCCAACTGATATCAGCAACAGTGCCACCTACGTTGACAAAAATATAACAGTTATATTACAAGTCCAGTCACAAGCTGAGTGTGAACGTGGTCCTTCGGTGGTATTGTTGCGCCATCTAGGAATGCAGATGATAAATAAGTGAGCAAGTTCACCGGCATGAAAAATGTGTAGAGGAGGCAACCCCAAGGGATGTTTTGAATGCGATTGACACAATTTGGTCGTTCCTAGAGGCGCACGCCTTCGACCGGCAATGAACCACTTGTTGTAGTCCGAGAGCTGAGCTGTGAAGTTGCTGCAAGGTGAGGGCCGCAAGGTAATAAAACTTGCTTCCAGAAATAAAAGTATGCGGGTGATTTTCTTGTTTATGCTTCATTTCCCGTGACATTTCATGGTCATCCCACATAAACCGCATTACAAATGACTCGAATCGTACGCTCGGCTATCTACGACGTAACCTGAACGTGGCTCCACCCTCCGTGAAACTACTAGCCTACGAAACACTTGTCCGGCCTAAACTAGAATTTGCGTGCGCTGTCTGGGATTCACCACAAGCTAACTTATGTACCATCCTCGAATCAGTCCAGAACCGTGCAGCCAGGTTCATCTACTCTGATTATTCTTATCGTTCTAGCGTAACACATTTGAAATGTAAAGCTAACTTGCCCTCCCTTAAAACTAGACGTAAAGTTGCGAGACTTTGCCTATTTCACAAATTTTACAACACGTTATCATGTGGCAGCTTGTTCATAAAAACCGCTCACCACCCATCGAATCGCATAAACCATTCCAAAGCAGTTTACCCCCCCCCCCCCCACGCACGCACATCTGCATACCTTCATTCATTTTCCGTGCTGACAGCCATCGACTGGAACGGCCTCCCCGAAAACATCATTGCTCTCACGAATCCGGCGCGCTTCAAAGTGGCCTTTGAAGAATATTTGTACTAATTTTGCCATGTTTTTCACTCTGTATTGTGCACTCTTTTTTAAGCAGTTGTACCAAAACCGTTCGTACTTATATTTTGTAACCTTGTAAACTTGCTTACTTGTAACCTGTACCTATACTTGTAACCTTTTGTTTTCATCCACCCCTCATGTAAAACCCCGCCCACTGGGGTCTTTGAGGTATTTCTAAATAAATAAATAAATAAATAAATTCTCACGGCAACAAAATTGCCGCAAAAGCTACTTTTTTGGCTTTCCCCTTCAGTTTCGTTACTGTGGGGTTCGATTGTAGTTGGTGATGCTTGTTGAATAACCAGGCAAGTGAAAAAGACACGGACGAAAGCAAGAAGACAAACAAACAAGCGCACCGAATCTTTTGAATAAAACAAACTTGTATTTTGTCTTCATGGCCCCTTTAAACCCCTGAAAGTTTAAATTTTTAGTGTCTCCCACTCGGGTAGTCTCGGCCTGCATGCTTAAAAAGCCATTAACTCTTCGGATGGGTCACATTCTGTCTCGTGCCTACTCGTGCGGTACCAATAGCCGAGCCTCTCTTCCTCCTCCCGCCCAGGACCACAACTACGGGGCTCCGCCCCCGGCCACACCGCCCCAGAGCCCTCCACCTCCCCCTCCCCCCCGCTCCCCCATCAGGGGCCCGTCACCCGGGGGAGGGGGCTCGGCCCGGTCGGAGGGGGTGTCGCCCCTGCAGCAGCAGCAGCCCGCAGTGGGGGGCCCCCCGCCCCGGCTGAACGGCACCCTGGGCTCTCCTCCCCCCGGCCTGGGTTCCGCCCTGCTCGAGGCGGCTAGCAATCCACCCCTGACCAACGGGGGCTTCCTCCCCCCACTCTCCGAGCCGGGTGGCCACAAGAAGGGGGCCGTGCCGCCACTGGACCTGCAGGGGGTGGCGGGGACACCCGGCGACGACGACGGGGTGACGCCGGCCGAGGAGAGCGTCACCCGCTGCATCTGGTGAGCCCCTCCCCCTCCTCTTCTGGTGGTGGTGCGTGCCCCCCCTGACTCCTCCTCGTCTCCCCCAGCGGGTTCAACCAGGACGACGAGTACATGATCTGCTGCGACCGGTGCCTGGTGTGGCAGCACGTGGACTGCATGGGGCTGGACCGCAGCCGCATCCCCGAGACGTACCTGTGCGAGCGCTGCTGCCCCCGACGGGTGGACCGGCAGCGCGCCCGCTCGCTGCAGACGCGCAAGAAGCACCAGATGGCCCGTGAGTGGGGGGCAGGGGGCGGTGTGGGGCCCCTTCTTCTGTCCCGTTTGTAGAAGGTCTCGTTTGTAGAAGCAAGGGACCATAACGTAGCAAGGATACACGGGCTCCGATAGGTTTCATCAAAGGTTGCCAATATTGCTTCTGGAATGGTGCCTTCTTAGCAATGCATTTGTGGGAAGCCGCGAAGCCAGCTACAGAGGGGCCTAGTGCACAAACAAAGCCTGCACTGTTCAGTGACTCTGTCTCTGTAAAGTTGGCTTTCCCACATTTGTCCCACGTATTGCAGTGGAGTATCGCGACAGCAAATGAGCCAGACGGGGAAGCTGTGGAGGCCGCCGCATAAGTCCAACTGCGCGGATGCAAGCGGGAAAAAAATGCGCACTAGCTGGAACAACTGAGCGCAATAAGCATGAGCGAACTTGAAACAAGGGCAAAGCGGCGGTATGTGATGGTGGCGGTGCCATACGCAGCTTGTAGGCAAGGAGCTTGTAGGCAGGGAGCTTGCTCACGGATTTCGTGGCTCACTGCATCCGCGGCGTTGGCCGGCCCAAGTCGCCGTTTGCGTTTTATTGAGACCCCATGATGGCGCTTGCATCTCCCAAAATCTACTTCTACAACGAACGTTTCGTACCTGGTGCATGAAACTTCGTTACACTGAAATTTCGGCAAGCGGGACGTTGTTACACAAAGGGTGCAAATACATGGTGTATATAATATACACTTGAAGTTAAAAAAAATACATGGTTCGTTACATCTAGGGTTTCCTTACCTTGAAGTTTGCTACATCGGGATTTGACTGTGTCATTGCTGGCTGTCATGTAAACACTGCTTTGATCGAAACCCAGTTTGTGCATGTCTTGGCATTCCTTTTGTTATCTAGATCGTCATTTTAACAAGAATAATGTGTGAAATCGCGATCGAGCAGTTCGTAAGGACCATTGGCAGGGCTGTAGCTCCCTTCTCGCATCTGGCCAGCCGCGTCTCTCACAACGTGGCCGAGCAAGGCCTGTCGATTTAGAAGACTGCCGTTGGCTTCCACGCAGGGTTACTGAGCCGACTGGAGTCGGCGGCAGCAGCAGCCGCAGCCGAAGAAAGTGGCACGGCGACCGCGCATGCCGTGACGGACGAGAAGGCTCCGCAGCCGCACGGCCGCAACAAAGGGGGCGCCACGGACGCCGAGAGCTGCAGCCCCAGCAAGCGGGGTGGCTCGCGGGTGGTCCGGCGCAAGAGGCGGCGCTCGGAGACCTCACCCGACGCGCCGCCGGCACCGCCACCCCTGCGCAAGATACAGGTGCCCACCACCAACCCCAGGGTGAGTCATTGGCGCTGCTGCTGTTCTTGTGATGGGCAAGAGAAACTGTCTTCCGAAGCACTTCGAGTTGGGTTCGAACCTGTAGCCGCCTGCTATGGTGGCTCAGTGGCTAAGGCAGGCGTCTCAAACATGCGGCCCATGGGACACATGCGTTTTGCATCCCGGCCCGCTCATAAGTGTCTTCGTTAATTTACTTTTATTTGTTTTTCTAGAGTGCACATAATGCGGTCGCCATGTGTTGAAGCATCACCGTACAAGAAATATTTTGTATTTCAAAATCGGCGTCCATATTTTAGTAATCGATGCGTTTCTTGCTAAATTCCATTCAGAAATGACTGGCATATTTACAAGATGTGCGAAAAGACTTGTTTCGTTAATGGGCAGCGTTAGCTGACATTTTGTTACCCCCCCTCCCCCTTTTGTTTGAACTTTATTCGCTGTCCCGGTCCTTGCGGTACTAAATTTTGTGACTGCGGCCCGCTCATTGATGCGAGTTTGAGACCCCTGGACTAAGGCATCGTGCCGCTGAGCCCAAGGACACGCGGATTTGATTCGGGTGGCTGCTCTGGGGATGGAGGCGAGAAGGGAAAGCGCCTGTGCGTTGAGATTTCGGCAAACGTTGAAAATCCCTGTGTGGTCAAAATTAATCCACCGGAGCCTTCCACTTCAGCATGCCTCAAAGCCTAGGTGTAGCTTTGGTGTTTTGAACACCACAATCAATCAACGAATCAATAGCCTACACCAGAGTCGAAATTGCAGGCTGAATTCGTTGTGCATTTCCTAAATAAACAAGTTTGGTCATCCAATAAGGTGTGTATGGAAAGTGCGTGAAGTCTCGGGAAGCAATAAGGTGACTTTACGACAGCGAAAACTAAATATATGCAAGCTGAGTAGCTCAGAGAGGGCATGCCTGCTGGCAGTACAGTGCCAAGCAAGTTCCCCATGAGATTGAGAGGTAATTGAACCAAGAGGCAAGTTGGGATCAAAACTTTTAATTCTCATTAAATCCTCCATTCTTTCTGTTTGAACCACATATGTGTCGTCGTTTGAGTTGGCGCTGAAAATTTGTGGCAGTGAAATTTGTGAGAAGTCCAAGTTGGCCAATGAACTGTGGGGTTCGTAGTAGCCAATGAACAGTTTGCTTTTCCATTTAATTACCGGCGTGTGTACTGACACGGTGCTTCTCTCTCTGCCCTCGTTGCAGAAGACCATGAAGGAGAAGATTGAACGGAAGAAAGTCAAGTTAAAAGGCATGGTGAGTGCGTCTTGCGTGGTGGAGTCTCTGCTGTGTCGTGGCCCCTTCATGTCAAACTAAAAGGATGAACGCACCAAGTAGTGGCAAGTTGTGCTGGCGCACCGCAGGCGACGCACTGGCACACCACCAACTCACCGTGGTGGCAGTCGCGTGGTTGGCATGTCCTGTGCACACGCTCTTGAGCGGATGTCGGGAGAACCAGTGTAGAAGCACATTGAAGTGTCCATTCTTCCCGAAATGGAACGCGGTTGCGGTAGCGGTGACGGAGTGGTGGGGCAGGTTGACAGGACACATCACCAGCAGATCATTACACACGCCATCGCTTGTTGGCCTTTGTAGTGGGGTGAGGACCTGTTTGCCCTGCATCAAGCAGAACGTACTGTCCTCGGCAAAAAAATTCCGCAGAAATGCAGAGAATTATTCACTAATGCGTCGCCTTCTTCTGCTGCATGCTTGAGTGTGAGCTTTTTCCAGCCAAATATTTTGGTTTTCTTAAATCCTGTCCCACCAATTATTTCCATTTACGCTATTATAACTATAGGTGGAACGTTTCCAAAATCTGCATTATTTTGGAAATGCAGGGCGTTACAGTTTACCATTTGCCATAATTATTTTATATTCCTATTTTTTCATATTTCCTAATTTTCGTTCGACCAATTATCTCTAAGAAAGAAGAAAACGTGGCACAAACTAGACGTCGACGAAGAAAACAAGGTAAGACCTATACAGGTGCCACGTTTTCTCAGTCCATGTCTAGTTTGCACCACGTTTTCTTCTTTCTTAAAATGTACCAACTAGCTCAGCAACAAGTTTTGTTAACTCAATTATCTGCATTGTAAAAATGCCGCGTGTTATACCTTTTCCATTTTTCGTAATTTTTAATAATTTTTGTTTTAGTGTTTCAAAACATGTATTAGGTGTTTGTGTGTGATGTTGGCCACTGGCATGGCAGCAGCTCACATAGTGACGGACCTGGACATTGTTGCACGCGTGCATTTTGAAAGGAGATTGTGCATAATGCACAATGTCCGTTCTTTCTCACCTAGTTTATTTGTCGTCACTGCAGGAGTTGATGAGTGGGTTAAGGTTTGAAAACAAACCCAGAAACAACTAGTGTCATGTTCAAGGTATTCGCAGTGACACGCTCTTTGCGCCGCACAAACGAACTAACCGGCTGCGTAGATGAGGCACAGTGGCTGTTGCCGTTCTAAAGTTGCACCCGAGTACAGAACCCTTTCTCTGGCCGAGTGGTGGTGGGTGGATGATGAGCTCTTCCTCGCGCAGGTGAAGCGGTCGTCGTCCTCCTCTGGTCGGGGCGGGGGCCGCGTCCTGACCACGGAGCTGCCCCCCTCGTCGGCCGAGGGGGAGGAGGTGGCCGTGGGGGACCCCTGGAGGAGAGGGGGCTCGTGCAACTGGGCGGGGCCCGACGGGGACGGGGCGGCCCTGAGCTACGAGCGCGCCCCCGCCAACCAGTACAGCCCCGAGGTGCAGCTGCTCGCCTCCAGCCTGCAGGAGCAGCACGTGAGTACTCGGGGAGGGGGGGGGTGCTGCTTCTTTTCTTTATGAGGCGAGAGAGAGCCTTGTATGTTCCATGCGGAGGTGCCCTCGAACGCCCTCGAAAAAGTTGCGTCGAAACACGGAGCAAGAACATAGGAGGTGAAACGACCCGTTGCAGTAAGTGCGGGCGAGGGACCAGCTAATGTAGCAATGAAAACGAATGAGGGCTGCGAGGCTTCGTAGCTGCGATGGCAAAGGAGAGGGTAGCGGCACCTGGTGGGTGAACTTATAGCAGCCACGAATCGTTCCAGGGCTGTGCAGTTTCTTCGAATTCTTTATCTGTTTCTGCCGATCAGCAGTTACACCAAGATGCAAATGTATTGAGCACTACCTTTTCTATTCGCACTGCATTTTTTTATTCGAGGTAACAAGAAAGCAAATTTTCAAGAAAAAAAGTGGGGGCAGGTTCGTTACACGAGTCCCTAGTACCGTATTTACTCGCATAATCCTCGCACTTTTTTTTTTTCGGAAAAGTCAATGCAAAGGTAGGGGTGCGAGAATTACGCGGGGAAAAAAAATTTGGTGCACAGTGTTGCCAATTTGCCTTATGCCAATCCCGCTAAATTTAGCGGTCGTTTTTTGTATATGTAAGCTCAGTGTTGCCAACAGCAGCTATTTCTTTTTATTTCATTATTTACAACGTAAACAGTCTCCCGTCGATCAGCGATCATGAAATTGCCGCCTTTGCTTTCTGGCGCGCGCCCTATCTCGTCGTCGTATGTGCATGCCCAACTCCAGTAACGCACGTTGAAGTCGGTGACGCCGAAGTGCCTGCCTGCGGTACGGTTGCCATGTTCGATCGCGTACTCTTTCGCTTTCAATTTGAAAGCGGTAGTGTAGCTAGCGTTCTTCCCCATGGCGAAGCGGCACCAAGCACAAAACAAAGAGATCAAAAAGTTCTCAAAATGGCAGCGAGCTATCCACCACTGACGCGAGTGACTCACTGACTGCTGCCGCTCAACGACGGGACCACGACGGCGACACGATGACACGACAGCGGGCTGCGCGAACACCGTCGAGTTGCGCGCACGCGAAACATGCGCGAAACCGGCTCAAGGACAGTGTGAGTAGCGTGTTAGGGCTCCTGTTAGGGAGTAGCCAAGCAGGTTGTTAGGGTGCCTGGATGGCCTTGGATACACAGCGTTCTCCGCCGAACGGAGAGGCGGCGGGGGAGGGCGCGCGTTGGAGAGCGCGTGTAAGGTCCCTGAAATTACTAATTTTAGGGACCTTAAGCGCGTGCACCATGCGGGTTTCGCAAGCAGGCAACTTTCGCCGCTGCGAAGTTGGGGGTGCGAGGATTATGCGAGGAACCAAAAAATCCAAGTTTTGGTGGCTCACATTAGGGGTGCGAGGATTACGCGAGTGCGAGGATTACGCGAGTAAATACGGTATGCCTCATGCAGAGGTGCCCTTGAACACCTTTGCAGAAGTGGGGCCAAAAGTCTACCCAGAAATTGGGCGGGAAACATGCAAAAAAAAAAAAACCACTTGACCACAAGAGGCCTGGCAGCATGCTGGAAAGCATACAAGCCTTGTGCCAAGGAGTCATTAATTGGTGGTGGGCCCAAGACCCGTGCTCCTGGCTGATGGAATGCCCACAGGTATCCTCATCCTGAAGGAAAACTGCTGGAACAAGAGCTTTCCTTGTGTCTCTCGTTAGGGCGTGCGCACAGCCCCGTTTTGACTTTGGCTGCCCCAGAGAGGCCAGACAGTGTATGCAAGCCTGGGCATCTTTCCACTGCTTAGGCGATAACTAAGGACACCTGGGAGGGTTTTTTTCTCCTCTTGTTTCTCTATGTTTGTAAGCTTTGATGCCACCATCATTCGTAGTACAGTCTACGCCCGTTACAATGGACCCTCTGAATCCGGAAAAAAACGTCCGCTGTAGCCGAAGTATGCAGTATCCGATGGAGGGGGGTGGTGGAGTGGAGTATGAGCCCTAAAGTGGGTACTTTGACCGATATTGCATATGCATAGTGCATGCACTTTGTTCTTTCTTTCTACACACCTGCAGCACGTCTGCACAGTGTTCGCGCGAGGTCAAAGAATCGCGTAAACACCGTTTCCAAAGCTTACCACCGGCACTTGGAAAAGGCCTAGCGCATGCGGTCCAGCGTGTAAATACGCATGATAAGCTGAGCAAATGAAGCAAGAATATAACTAGGCACAATTATTAACCAGCTATAAAACATCAGTCGTGGCCATCAGCATTAGCTAGGCTCTTTTAAATACCCTCACAACGAGGCAGGTTTTCCCGAAACCGTTCGTCAAACAAATTGGATCGCTGCCTGACGTTCCCTCAAGGCAGCTTCCACATTTATAGCGATTTTAGTCTGGTCATTGAAACAGCTGTAATGAAATAATCTGATGACGGGCAGCTGTAAAAGCGAAAGTTAGACCAGTTGGACTGCGCACGGCTACCGGCAGATTGCACACATTGGATGGGGAACAACTCTCCTACTTGAGGCATTTCTTACCTTTTTCACCGGATGGAACGGGAACGATGCATGCGTGGGAATAATAAAAGCCGAACTTCACTGAACCCGAGTTTTTTATTACATAGAAAAACTTATGAGGGCAGACGCACCTCCGAGTGCACCACTTCGAGTATTCGATAGCCCTCACCGGAGTCGCGTTTATCGTCAGCGGCCTTGTTCTTGATGGTAGAGCGGACCGTCTGCTTAGACAGGCCTGCACTTCTGGCGATATCGGCCTGCTTTTACCCATGTTGAACAGCGTGAATTACGCTTAATTTATCTGACAGTGAAATCAGCTACCCTGCCGCCGGTCGCATAAAAAAAAAGCCACTGGCACTGGCTTGGCTTGGCTGCGCCAACGACCCGGCTGCCAACAATGTTGCCAGACATAACAGTTTTCTTGCCAAAATAAACAAAGAAAAAGCACATCGGGTGCCGGCCCCATGGAAATCCGCTATAAACATTCAGTCAAAACAATTTTCACCTAAAATTTAGTCTGTTGTAGCCGATAGTCTGCTCTAGCCGGGTCCGTTATAAGACGAGTGGACTCCATTTAAAATGCATGGGGACCAGACAAACCAACAGAAATGGTCCGTTGTAACCGAAAGTCCGTTGTTGCCGGATCTGCTGTAACGAGCGTAGACTGTACTGTCATTTAGATGAATCCAGCCACATCGAGTAGATGAACTTGGGTAAGCATTCTTGTTGACGAGACGCTGTGAAGGTGGGCTCTGGCCACCCTGGGGCAGGGTGGGGGTTGGTGTCCTGTGCACTCCTGCAAATCCCACCATTTTAAATGGTCTCATTGAGCATGGTCACCATGGTACAGTCGAATCCCGCTACAACGAAATTGACAGGACGTGCGAAAAATTTCGTTGAAGCGAAAATTCGTTGAGGCGAAATCTGCACCAACACACCACGGAAAGGCCAGAAAAATAGCCCCGTACGTTTCCGCAACATTGGCAGCATAATACAATGTTTAGAAAAAGGAGTGACGCGCCATAACTCATTTTTATTCGGATAACAAACATAACAATGGTTATCTGTTTTTTCACTGCACCCAAAGAACGCGTTACGGCGGGGGGGGGGGGGGGGGGGGGGGGGGTGAAGATATGCAGGCGCAAAACGTATCGCTGTACAACAAGGCGTGTCCACCGAGCTGATTACTTGCAGATAGCTGCTAGGCCGTCGGAAGCCCCCCTCTCGCTTTGTGGCAGGAGCAGTGCCGTTATCTTATCCTCCGACAGGGCACGGCAGCTACTGACCTTGGCAGGCAAGACGCGCGCGCTTGCATTTAACATGACCGCGCGCTCGCGACTAAGATAGGATGACTAGGCTTCAAGACCAAACACGCACACATGACTTTTGCTCTTGGCTATGAAGAATGGTTGAAGGAAAACGGCAAGGACAGCTGCTCACAACGCATACATGACGGCACCGCACCAGCAGCGGAGCACATTCATGCAATTTCAACTGGATACGGATTGGCTATAGCTCTGGGGCTCCGCCTTGGCGAAGCGGACCTGCGCCTCGTGTAAAGACGGCCAGCCACATCGTTATCACCATCAAGCAATGGCGTGCGCCTGAGTTATTTTTTGCTTTGTTTTGGGTGGCGGTGTGGTCGCAACGCGCATGTTTTCGGTGAAACTAAGCATCCTGAATGTATAAAAAGTTACAGATAGCTGGCGCTATGCTTATTTTATTGTAAAATAATTGTTCAAACCCAGCCCAAATCATCGAAAATTTCGTTGAAGCGAAAGCAAGCCTGACAAATGGTTCGTTGTGGCGAGGACTTTGTTGCATTGACTTCTATGGCTAGCTGACGGGGAATTGGAAATATTTCGTTGAAGCGGAAATTTCGTTGAAGCGGCGTTCGTTGTAGCGGGGTTCGACTGTATTGCCATTCAAAGCATCTGCTTGATACAGAGCTTTGAGATTTCTGGTTTATTTTATTATCACCAGGTACGCCCCATGTTGCCAGGAGCCAGTGTTGTACAGATGGCAAAAGAAGAATCGGGATGGGAAAGTTATATCTGGCCATGGTGATTCCTATGACTTTAAGAGCTTAAATTCCCCTAGGCCTGATTGAACGCATACCAGTACTGAGGACAGTTTGGAGCATGGTTAGTTGTCTTTGCATTGATTGGCTACAAGATGCCTCTGCCATTTACTAGCCGTATTGTTGTCCTGATTATTGTGCCGATGTGGGTCATGCCGTTCCCCGCGGTTGCCGTCGCATTTGACCTCAATGTACGGCAACCGTACGGCCGGCAGTCCTTGCAACCTGTGACCTCGGGCCAAGCTCTGGTGCAGACTGGCCGCTGCCCCGCCGCTTTGCTTGGGGTCACGGGTGGGGAGCCAAGTAGGTGGCAGGCGAAATTAGAGTAGGTCTCCTTTGAGCACTTCTTATCATGGGCTGTGCAGCTGTCGTCGGAGTGCTTCATTCGCACTGCTTTCAGCCTCCTGGTAACTGCAATGAAAACTCGTTACAGCAGACATTTGAAAATGGTTTGGTTGGTTTTCCTATGGTCACCGCGTTCGCAACATTTCATACAAGAGACACAGTTACAATAGACTTAGCTGAGGTCACTATTTAGAAGAGGCAAGATGGAAAAGGGGCCCTTTATGGAAGGTACTGGGGAAAACTGCCTTGAAGATGAAGCTGTGGCCTGCATCCAAGAGACTAAAGAGGTCTCAGAATCTTTTTGACGAGTATGTGTCTGCAGGTCTAATCCTTGTGGTCCCCAATGAGCCTACGGATCATGTGATCCTCGCACAAGTAAAGGGTGCCCTTTAGGATGAATCACAAGAGGAGTACATTGTAGATGGCACACACAAGAGGAGCACACTGTAGATGGCACAGCAAATTTACCCAGCCTTCGCTGCGTGGAGGTGCCTGCTTGCCGGTGAGCGCATCGGCGGTACGGCTTTGTTGTCTGCTTTAGCAACGGTTGTTTCGGGCCTGTTTTGGTGCAGCTTCGAGTCTATTGCGCGCTTCTTTCAAACAGCTTAACTTGTTCGACAGCACCTCCTGGGTAACCCATACCCTGCGAAATTAGGTGTTCGTACAGCAAAGATACATGAAGGATTGGTTTGCAGGGCAGGAAAACAAAACGTAGAGACCACATACAGACATCTGGCCGCTAGAGAAACGCTACCTTTTGCGCACTGCTTGCCAGGAATGGGACTCCGTTTTCTAAATTGGCAAATACCAATTCGGTTGTGTTTTAAGAGGTACTACAAAAGGCAAAAGTAGCAACTGGTCCTGATAAATAGCGACTATAAAAGTTCCCTCAGCTTTCTTGCAATTCTCAAACTTACTAAACTAACTAGTTTTAATCGGCATAAATTGGAATCTCTAAGCTCACATGCCAAATTGTTTCGGTGTCTGTGCTTGTGCCACGCGGTGGTGTAGCTTCAAGCTAGCATATCTGGATGGCTAGGTTCCGCTGTCTCACCCTTCAATAGACGCTCCTCTCTATTTTCTTTCTCCCGAGTCACGGCCGGGCTACAGCGGCTGCCTCCGCTGCTCTAGCCCGGCCGTGGCCGACGCTGCTGCTGCGTTTGGGGCGCCGCCCTTGGAATTCCAGGTAACGGCTGGCGGTATTGACTGGCGGTATCTCTGGTTTCACTCATTGGGCAGCCATGTGTGCGAATTCAAGTGACGTAGCGTAGGCAATTGTTGTGGGTGTCGTTTAATGCTTTCCAACAACCTTTACAGCGTGGATTGAAGCCAATTTTTTTTTTTTTTAAGGTGCCTTTGCGACAGTTTTAGGGGGAGACCCTTTTTTATTTATTTATTTATTTATTCGCATTACCTGCAGCAACGATAAGGCATTATGGCAGGGGGGGTATACACAAATACATGACTATAATTTGTCACAAAGGGGGGGAAAACGAGAGGGGAGAACATGCGACACAAATCAGCACAAGAGCGCGTCAGGGGTACAAGCAACGTCAACGAAACATGTGGAACGGAGCATCAGGTGTGCAGTCAACAAGATTACTTGGTAGCTTATTCCATTCACCAATGGAATGGGGGAAAAAAGAACAATCAGTAACTGCAGCCAATTTCACGAATTTCCCATTCATGGTCGTGTCGCTTAGATAGTTTCAAATTAGATTTCAAAAGCACGGAATAGGAAACATAGAAGCCGAATGATGTCTTGGCCTTTTTTCGGAAATTCAAAGTTGCATCCTTATATAAACAGTGCCCGTTTCTCGCCACCCTTGAGCGCTTTACAAAGCCATCACTCGCTTTGGAAGCAGGAATCGCTGTTTGCACAGAGCTAGAACTGTCATTGCAGGGTGGTGGGCTTCTTGACCATGTGCCCAGAACGCTCCCACTGGATTCCCCCCCTTTCACAGGAGGAGCTGTTGCGGGAGGTCCTCCGTCCGGGCTGGGAGGGTGCCTGGCGGCTGGAGGAGTGCCCCTCCTCCCCCAAGGGCCGGGGGGCCCACCCGGGTGGGGGCAGGGGTGGCCGCCGCCTGGTGGCCAGTCGCCCCGTGGCTGCCCACCAGCCACTGCTCGAGGTGCGGGGCAAGGTCCTGTCGGCCGGCCAGTTCCGCCTGCAGAACCCCGTCTTCCAGAAGAGGTCAGTGCGTCCCTTCTCTGTCTGCCCTGGATTGGAAGGGAGTGCTGGCTGCACGGGCAGCAGGGGCAGGCGTCCGTTTCCAAGGGAGCTTCGGGGGCGTTCGGGCCACAAGTGCGCGGCTTTCCAAAGGGGCAAGTGACCCTCAGCGCAAAGAAGGAGTAGCAGCAATGATAGTGAAGAATCAGCGAGCTAGCTGATCGTATTGTCTCGGTCGTATTGTCTGTAGATGGCTGTCATGCTGTTTGAAAGGTGGTGCCCTCCAGATGTTGATGCACAGACGGCCTATGAAATGGCCTTGTGGGGTTCTGCTTGCCGCAATGGGAGAAGAGTAGTGACCGTCTGACAGGGGCTGCTGGAGCGTTTGATCTGTTGGAACTCACTGGCAGCAACTGCTGCTATCATTGAAGGGGTTGTAGTAGAAGCGCACAACTGCCAATCTCCAGTTCCTCTCTGTGCTCCTATTTTGAATTTCCCGCCCCTTTCTTTCCCCCCCTCTCTGTCCCGGCCCAGGTTGTACCCATATGTGCTGTTCTACAAGGGCCTCTCCGGTGGCAGTCGGACAGGGATCAAGGAGGAGGAGGAGGAGGAGCGGGAAGAGGAGGAGGAAGGGTCCCAGAAGGAGTGGGTGTGCGTGGACGGGCGGGCGTACGGCAACGAGGCGCGCTTTGTGCGCCGCTCGTGCCGCCCCTCGGCCCGCGTGTTGCACACGCTGCAGGGGGGTCTCCTGCGGCTCTACCTGGTGGCCAGCCGGGACATGGCGCCCGGCACCGAGATCACCATCCCCTTCGACTTCGACTACCGACGCTGGTCAGTGCTGCGTGGCGCTGCTGCCGCCCCGGTCATCCATCACCTGTGGGCCCCCTTTTGGGAAAGAGTGCACATAGTGTGTCTGTGGCGTAAAGCGGGCGTGTGCACGAGCATCATGCAAAAATAAAATGCACAGTGTTAACTGCAGTTGAGCAGTGTCGGTGTGAATTATCCGTGGCAACCCAGTGAGCCAGGGGAAACAAAGTGAGCAATATAGGCGGTGAGCTTTTGAAAACTGAAAACCAAACATGGTAGGATGGCGTTAATTAAATGGTATAAGTTTCAGCGTATTTACAGTGGAGGTGTAGGGGCTGGATCGGAGAGCTTTCTTTTGGTCATCTCCAGCCGGCCTGCCGTTGGGCCAGTTATCTGGTTCTCACGTCACCCAAACGTGCCATGACATTATGCCTCAAGGAGAGTTGCCTTTTTTTGTTGCAATTATAACTTCAGCAGTGTATATGGTGCGTCGACTTGGGAAAAGTTCAGTGGGCCCTGATGAAAATGCGAGTGCTTGTATGTCAAGTGCGAGTTCAGCAACCTGGCGCTCTGACTGGGACATAACTTGCTGGTGCACACCACATGGGTGCAAGAACGCACAGTGGCACAGTTCTGTGCGGGTCTGTCCCTTTTGTTCTTTCGTGCCAGTAAGTGCGTCTCAACAAGTGATGTCTTTGTGCACCGGCAGCTTGTTTGAAGCTTGCTTGGGGGAGCAAACTGTGTGCCTGCTTCTGGCCCTGATCCAAAGCCGGTTGTCCTCCTCATGTGCGCAGCATCCACCGTGTGACGTGTGCCTGTGGTCAGGACGACTGCCGGCTCAACAGGAAAGGGCGTCGGGCCACTTCCAACACGCCGTGAGTGGCTGCTCCGCACTTCCAGTGTTTGCATGCCTCCGTACGAAAATTGTTCACAGAAGGGGCAAGCCTTCAGGCACCAATTTATTGGGCAGGTGGGAATGGAGATTTCTGCCTTCGAGGGGAATACAAAGGAAATAATCACTGTATTTGCTGTGTTTCTTTTATTATTAGTGCCCATAAACAGCATGATGCCTTAGGCGTGGTGCACTAAAGAAATAAAGTGAAGATCGATATGTACAACAGAGAAAGAAGACAGAAAGAAAAGAAAATAGTAACAATGGAGCAAACACCACACAGCGAACACAAGACTCAACAACACCAAAGAATACACTCGGGCTTTGAACACATCCTTTTTACAGTTCGGAAAAGGGCTGTAACTGTCAGGAGGTGGGCTCTCTGGACAGAACTTTTACTATAAATGACGGGAAAACTGTGGCGAGGAACGACATCGTACAGGGATAAGATAGTTGATGGGAGCGTGCAAATCGGCACGGTTGGAGAAGGCACATATCAAGGAGAATTGTTCTGCCACTCAGTGTGCCTAATTCAATGTGGTAAAGTATTCTGTCATGTGTAACATATTCTCGTGGCAAATGATCCGTGTGGAAACTTCGGAAACCCGTAATCTCGACTTGGTACACGGATAGCAGACTATGCACCTGCGACGCTCCTGAAAGATGGCGTGGCTCTTCATTGACAACAGCGGGGTTCAGTTGGGTGCACGGGAGCGGTGAGCTCAAGAGATGCGCCATCACGAAAGAAACTAGATCCGGACATCGCCGCGTGCGGCAGCAGAGAGATTGTCCACGTGTAGCACCAGGGGTTGAACGACTCCAGCCACTCAAGCAACGCGCACCTGTTGAGGATGTTGCAGATGGGGGTGCTTGGGTTGTTTTGAGAATAAACCCCGTTGGAAGTTTGCTTTGGTTGCCTTTGTGTCTTGCCTGCCAATGCAGTACAGAGGACAGCGGCGTGTGGAGGATTGTCCGAGTGTGACCCACTCCACAACCATCATAATAGATTCGAACAAATCTCATCTGGACTCTTTCCAAAGACAGTGACAAGTAGTAAGGAACACAGTTCCGTACCGCTGCACAGTTCTATAGGTGATAGCACATGGCAGCCTGAAAGAGTGACAGCTAGCAGGTAGGATCGTTGAACTCTAATGTGATGCACATTACGAAACCAAGGAACTTCACTTTGTATTCTTTCAAAGTGGTCTTCGCTGACTCTTAGTACCTATATTTCTAAGTTCGCTGACTCTTCTCCCACCTTTAATTTGCCTTGGATTTTTCTAGTGGCGTGCCAGTCAGTGAAGAATCACATGTGCGCTTGTGTGGAGCTACTTGGACTTCATAGACTTCCTTAAAGGAGTACTGACACGAAATTTTTATGTTACGTTTTTTTCGCTGCTATGCGTGCCTACCAGCCCCCTAATCATAGAATGACAGATTAGACGGTCGAGCGCAGCGTAAACATTCATTTACGGCGTCGTTTATTCGTGCCAGTTTCGGTTTCGACTGAAAAACGCCGAGCGGCCGCCATGACAGCATGTATAACATGACGTCACCATTCTTGCCGTATCGCTGCCTCTCTGGAAGCGCGCGCGAGCGAGCGCACGCGCGCGCCCAGACCAGCCGAGGTTTTCGCCGTCTGGGAAAAAACTGAACTGAACAAACAAAACTGAAGGCATAAATCATTTCGTGGCTTAGTGTCAACTGAGCGAACGAATTGCAACAACCTGACGGCAGCCAGCTAACTGATTCTGTGCGAGGGTCGGCGGGCCGCACACTAACACCAGAGGAAATCAACAAGGAGGATGCAGAGAGGAGGGCAGCCCTTTCGGATTGATTTTTCTACGAAAGTTGCGTAAACGCACCGAGAGTGGTCGAAGCGTGGCCTAGGCACTCCAGACTTCAATTTGTGCAATCCCCCAATTTTTGCAAGTCACTTGAGTGTCCGTGTAATTTCCCCGAGGGCTTCACAGAGGTCTGCATCTCGCCCCCTCCGCAGGCCGGAGCGGAAGCGGCGTGGCCGCCGCATGAGCAGTGGCAGCGGCAGCCACGGCGTCCTGCCCCCTGTGGTCCCCGAGGTCAAGGCGGAGGTCAAGGATGAGGTGATGGTGGTGGCAGCGCCGCCGGCCGTGGAGCAGCCGTCGCCACCGCTGCCCACCCGTTCGTTGTCCTCCTGCACCTCCGGCCTCGCGATGCCCCCTGCTGCTGTGCCGGCCGACGAGGACGAGGTGGAGGAGGAGGAGGAGGTGACGACGAGCGGGCCCACCTCCCTGGACAACACCAAGGACGAGAACCAGCCGACTGTGTGCGCCGAGGCCACCACTTCTTCCAACGACCACCCGGTGGGTGGATTTCTTCCCTCTCCACGAGGGCGTGGGGGGAGCAGTGTGCGCAGTAGTTGCCCTGCGGAGTGAGGGAACGAATGAGCACCAAAGTGGCAGAGACTGGCTTTGGCCCGCATCAAAAGCTGGCTCTTGCTTCATACGGTGGAGGGGATAGGCACACTTTCAGTGGTGTGGTGGTTGAATTGCGAGTGCCGGTTGCTCTGTCCCTTCACTGTGACAGTCACTTCATGACCGTTGGTGGGGAAGATTCACTGCAGAGCATGTTTTCTGGGGGGAGGAAGGCAAGGAGTTCAGTCTATGGTGAGGGGGTGTACTTATTATGTTGAAGGGGCCTCCCACTTGTTATTCCAGTTGGGTGGTGCTGTCTGGACCCCATCTGTGCACAGAAAGGAAAGTGTGGGGCATAGAGAGAAGGGAAGCAGCGCCCCCCTTCTCCTCCGTTTGAATACTGCAGACCTCAGACAGGTTTTTTTTTTTCTTCATTGTAATGAGTGCAAACTGTAGTGTGCATGGCTTCCACTAGGTGGCATTGGCCTGCTTGGCACGAGCCGCGCGGGATGGTCTTGCTTGTGTGAGCGCGAGAGACTGTGTGGCTGACGTGTCCTCCTCCCTCTCTCCCCCCCTCTGCGTGGCTGCAGGATGGCAGCCCCTCGCAGCTGGCGTCCCCCGACTCCAGGGGGGGCCCCGAGGGCATGCTGCCAGGAGGCAATGATGGGGACGACCCCGACGGGGATCCGCCAGGACCTGCCCAGGGCGCCCGCAGGCGCAAGATGGTGAGTGGGGGAGCACTGCTCCCGCAGGGCGGCAGCAGGGCACTGTTTGTGTGTCGAATCGGAAGGCGCAACCTGTCTTCGGGGGCGTGCATCCGTGTGCCCTTGCTTGCACCTTGTTTTGCTTGTACCGCTAACCGAGTACCACTGTACCTAGCCCAGAGTGTGTGAGGGTGGTAGGGGTGAAGCCCTGGCCTCCAGCTGGGCAGGGGTTGTGGCCGGGCCTCTCCAGCCTCCCTGACGAGTGCTCTCTCTCGGCCCGTGTGTGCAGACGCGGGAGGAGCGCAAGATCGACGCCATCATGCGTGCCTTTGAGAAGATGGAGCGGACGGAGAAGCGGCGGCAGCAGGCCCTGGAGCGCATGGCCCAGCAGCACCACCACCGGCACGCCCACCCGGACGAGGCCTCCGCCACCACCGCCACCACCACCGCGGTGAAGCTGGAGCACTCGGAGGAGCACTCCGAGGACGGCTCGCAGGCGCTGCCGCCTCCGCCGCTGCAGCTGGCCACCCCCACCCCCACGGCCACCACGCTGCCGCCGGAGGCCGAGTCCAGCAGGGGGCTGCCGGAAGAGGGGGACCAGCGCTCCCGGTCGGCCACAGCTGCTGCCCACCAGCAGCAGAGGGCGGCCAGCCGCAAGGGGTGAGGCAGCCCGCTTGCGACAAGTCCGTTTGTGCTGCAGTTGCTGGGGTAGCTACGGCCCAGTAGGGGTGGTCCAGATACTGGGAGGCTCGGCACTGCCGCCCTCTCCCCTTAATAAGGAGAGAAGCAGCCGGTGTGTGCAGTTCAAGCATTATGTGCACCGAGTGCACAGTTCAGAAGGTGGAACTAGGTCCATATTAAAACAGTTGCATATGGGACAGGCTTTTCTTTGTGGTTTTAAGAGTTTTGGGGTGCAGCCTGGAGTCGCTCGCAAAGTCCTGGTCGTAGCTTGGGAGGGGTGTGGAGTTACTTTCGTGCAAAGGACTATCCCAGTGCGGACAGAAGTCTGCAATGTTTAGAAAAGGAGGTCTTGCTCTCAATGGGATGTTTGGCTCTATGTGTTTTATTTTTTTTTTTTTTTCTGTGTTGAGTCATACATTTTTCCAAATAGTATGTTCTTCTCTCGCTTTTTTTTTTTAACATCAGCGAGGTTCTACTGTAGTAACTTTTGAATCTCAAATGTAATATCAAATTTTTAAAAAAAATTTTTTACAGGCCTCGATTTTTTATTACATTTTGTGCAAAAACAAAAGCTACTTCGCATGTTCAGGAGTCTCAACCCAAAGAATGCACTTTTTCACTCTCATTCGCAGCAGTTCAGTTGCATCCGGAGTGGGCGCAATGCACATTTGAAGGGAAAAAAAATCTACTTGCATTAGAATTGCTGTATGGCAGTCATACGTAAAGTCTAGACAGCGCCTCGCAACTCAGAAGCGAGCACTTTGGAGGCATGAACAATAGGACATGAAAATACAGCACAACCACAATAGACCCTATGCAAAATGCGCCCCGCCATCTCACGTCGACTCCGGTAACTAGGTCCGCCATTTTGGTGCGGTCGTTTGAAACCGAAACCAATTAGCAAAACAGAAGGCGGGCATTGACCGCTCTTGGTGATGGACTACAATGCCGGAGCATTGCTTCGTGCCGCAGAGCACGCAATGCGGAAATACCAGTTCAAATGAAGAAAAGGTACGTGAAGTTCCACGCTTTTAAACGAACTTTGTGGCGCGAACTGTGCCGGCGCGAGCAACCTTTGTGACACGCTGGGCGCGGTGCGCTTGGAGCGAATATTTGTCGTTGGTTCGCTAAGCGCGGGGTTCCGTAGTCGCTGTCCGTATGAAAATTACAGCTGCGTTGGAGTTCTGTTGTGCAGCCTTTGTATTATAAATGAAGCCTGAGCGTGCGCCGCCTATTCACGCGACTGACAGCGGCACTCGACCGGGAAAACAGTACCACACGTTGCCAAAATTAGGCTGTTTCTTTTCTCGTTGCTGTGGCTCTGGGCCCGCTTCATTGCATTGTTAAACGGTGCCGCTTAGTCCCTACACGAGCCTTTATCTTACCTAGGGCTGTAAACAAACTTTTCTTGCCGCAGTACGCCGTCACGGCGCGGTTGAAAATTTCCTCTGTGGCGGGCGCGCACGGTATGGGAGTGTGTTGTTGGTTTCTTTTTTACGTTGCATTTAGCCGCGCGTCGTTGCAGAAGTGGCGAACACTGTTTTATGATGATCTAACGTTGGAAAATTCGAGCTTTTGCACTTGGTTCCCTATTTGCCGGGCCGAAAGGTTTGTTGTTACGTCAAGTTAACTTGGTGCCCATTGTCGTTCCAGCAACGATGTATTTACTGTCGAATATTTTGCGACTAAAATACACACTCACTCCTCTAGTTTGTCACATGCTGCATGCATGCCTCCGACGTAATGATAGTGGCCATTGATGTAGGTAGCTGAGACAATTTTCAAGCTTTATTCAAAAAGAAAAAAGAAAACGGCCACAGTTGCATCAGGCCGCCGCGCATCAGCTTGAGTGCTTTTGCGTTTTTTGTATCCACAGTGAAAATCCCAGTAAATTAAACTACTTCGCTGATTTATAGCGCGTGCAGTATAGCAAACTGTGGATATAAATGGAACAAAAAGAAGCATTCGCGCACCCCTGCATATCGCGGTCTAGTAAACACGACGTTGCCCGGCCACTGCGTGATCGCGAGATGACCACGGCGAAATTTGGCATGAATGCTTGCTGGTAGCTCATAGGTGACCCTTCCCCGGCCACTGCGTGATCGCGAGATGACCACGGCGAAATTTGGCATGAATGCTTGCTGGTAGCTCATAGGTGACCCTTCAGGTGCCATGCCAGTCCTTGTTTCTGTCACTGGGGGGGGAAGGGGGGGGGGGGGGAGGAGCGGGAGGCCAGCACAACTGGGGCAAAAAACTCATTCCCAAGGCTACCAAGTTTTCTCCCAAGCGCCTCCACCGCACTTTGTTACTGCTCGCATTGCTCCTGTACTTGACGCGCATCGAACAGACGCATTGGCAAGGGAAGGGAGGGGCCATTTTGTTGCGGGCTTCTCCAGTGAATGTTTTGGACACTCGCTGGCTTGATGCCCTGCTGTCTCGGACGTCCCCACTGTTGTGGCAGCTCAGTGCACGCAAGCTCCGGTGGCGCCTCTTAAAACCTTCGGCTTGCAAGAGGGCGAGTAGGTGCACAGCAGCCAGGATGTGACTCCATGCTCTACTGCAACCCGCCGGGCACTCGCACGATGCCATCCCCAATCGCCCCACTGTCCGTCTCAAAGGTGAGGCACACAACATAGAGCCGGCCACTTTTCTTCTGGGAGCGAAAGCAGCTGCTGAGCCCGTGGATGAGGCCCAACCTGCAAGAACAGAGAGAGTATCAGTAAATAACACTCAAGGAAGAACAGGACTAGTCCGCTACAGTTTATGGTAAAGGGACAGAGCAGAAAGAAGTGGCCGCAAGGAACAGACTCAAAATGACCAGATTTTGTGTCTTGCTTAACACTGTGGCAAGGGCAATAATCTACAACTCAAACAGCAATGATGTCAAAATTGTTTGTCAAGTTCATGAGTGCAAGTATCTCTGCATGCTTTGTTAATGCATTTTTCAAGAGAAGGAAGTTTAACATTTAAAAACCTCAGCGTGGGTAATGATACCAGTACCCGCATAATCGTGTTCGTCATAACTTAAGCAAGCAATAATATGATTATCTGGAACTCACTTCCAGAATCTTTCGAGATAAACAGGTAAACAATCGGGCTATACCGATGACCCATCGAATTAAAAAAAAATCTTCTAGTTCAGTGAGTTCGAGCTAACGAGGATTTACTGTATTATCTATTCGTGCACACCAAAAACATGCGCTTTAGAAACAAACACAACCACCCCACCGCCAAAAAAGGAGAAGAAAGACACACAAACAGATTTGTGCGCAGAACATGCGCAATAAATAATGAAAACACACAAAAAAAGAAAATTCAAGGCGTATGTGCGCTTTTGTAGTTGACTTCGCCGCAAGGCACGATTGCTTTGCGGCAAACGCGCGGGCGGACGACCATCACGGGAAACGGCCGCAACCTTTGCGTAAACATCTTCGCCAAAAATCACCCCGTAAATTCCATGTACAGCATTTGAAAATACCTAATCCACCCACTAGCGGTACGGTCTGGCGATTGTCGCTCTCCTCTTTCAGGGTTACTGCAACAGGGTCGCCGCTACGCATTTGCGTGGTAAACAACGGTGAACAAAGTGCTCTACAAATGCTCATACCGGTTAACTCGCGTCAAGGAAAAAAACAAAGAAGGATTTACTTACGGCGAGTCGCACGTGTTTGTCCGCACCGATGAAGGCGAGCAATGTGCCTCGGTGGCTAGGCGGCATGCCCTGCTCCGCTGCCGCTCGGATGGGTCTTTGGCGCGGCACCCCGAGTGGTATGAGTCCGCCGCGCAGTCCGCCGCGCACAGTCCGCCGCGCAGACAAGTCCTTCGCCCACAATCCGCGGTCGAGAGCCGGAAAACACCGTCCAGTTTGAGCCATACTGCGTTACCGTCACCTACTCTTCCACAGTAAACAATCCGAGACTTCCCGATCGGCGCCCGTACCAATATGGCCGACGGTCTCGTTTACATCAGTGTTGCTAGATCACCAAGCAATTTCGCATAGGGTCTATTGTGGATCACAAAGAGGCGCTTCTTTGGAAGCACATCGGGAGCGCGAAGCGTGAATACGTAGCAGAAGGAAAGCCTGCACTACAGTTGCCGTGCATGGGCCTGCGCTATCAACTGTGGTCTAAAAGAAAAAAAAACATGCAATAAACACACCAGCTGCATTAAAATAGGCCAGCACCACTTTTGGTTTTGAGTTAACGGAGGCGCTGTCAAAAACAACAAGAGCGGCGACGATTGCTTTACCTGAAGCTGCCCTAACATGTAAACATCCGGTTGCAGTATTCGAAATGGCGGCCAGAGTCGACGGCGATCGGGTATTCGTGGCATCGGGTATCCGTGCAACGCAAATGGAGAAGTAAAAAAGGAATGCCCGACTGCAGCAGCAGCAGTCAGTCACTAGTGTCTGAAAAAAACTGTGGTTGATTCCTCTGTCATAGGAATTGGTAAAACATGAAAGTGAAATGTGCAGCGAAATCTGCAGCTGAGGATTATTTGTGGGTCAGCAACTGTCTTGTGGGTGTGCTTGGCGAGCGACATCCTGCTGGCATGTCGCTTCTGCAAAGGTGTACTCGCGTCGTTTCCGTGACGGATATGACGGCAGTGAAATCTTGGTGTATTCCAGCGTAAAACACTTTCGTGTTAAAATATAAAACTTGAAAACGAACAACTCGAAGTATAACGTACTCTTTTAGTACTAAAGGTTGCTTCCCCGCAAGAAGACCCTGTGTGCAGGGGTGCACCCTTTACAGGCCGCTTCCTTCGTTGTACTGGCGTCGCTTCCGTGACGGATATGACGTCAGCGAAATCTTCGCGTATCCGGGAATAAAACACTTCCGTGTTAAAATGGCGGTGCCCTCGTGGCCCCTTCTGTGGTGCCCCTGCAGGAAGCGCCGGAGGAGCACCCTGTCCCGGCGCCGGACGCGGAGCAACAGTGGTGGGCCCGAGCTGCTGCTGGCGGCCGCGGCCACGGTGGGCGGCCTGGAAGGGATGGGCTGCTGCCCCGAGGGGGTGGCCTTCCCGCCAGGCCTGCCCCCGTCGTCGCCGCCCCCGCAGCTCAGCGGCCACCCGCCCCTGGCGGCCTCCTCCTCCTACGAGGCCCTGCTGCCCTCCCCACTGGGGGCGGGTGGGGCGTCCTCTCCGGCAGGGGTGGGTTGCTGCTCCCCGGGACAGCAGCCGGACGCCTCCTCCTCTTCACAGCGGTCGTACGCCCTGCCCAAGTCCAAGCGGGTACGGGGCCTCTCCTTCCCTCGTCACACAGGAGGCATAGCTGTCCTGTAGTAGCACACACTGTGGGCGTCTTCAACTTAGTCTCTCACATCGAGTTTCATACTTATATACAGTAGAGGGAAACCTGGCGCCACTGTCTATGGGAGCCGCGCTTCAGCGAGCGTTCCGTTATGTACGGGGCAGGAACGTTCCACTTGTCCTTGGCATGGCTCATGAACAGGCTGAGAAGTTGTTTCTGGCTGCAAAAAAGGAGCAATATAACTGTAGAAGGCTCATCAAATTTGTTTTGTTATCATAAAACTGAACCTCCACAAAGATTAATTTGTCAGTGATTATGTAGAAGCTGCATGCACGATGAACAAGGAAAAAATGTTACCCTTTTTTGTTCATTTTGGCTTCGAGACAAAAAAGAAGCCATATGGCTAGGTAAGCCAAGTAGGCGAGGAACGTCGCTAGCGGCAATGGCGCCGACATTTCCCTCTAGTGTATATTAGTATGAAACTCTATGGTCTCTCACTCTCCTCAGGCTCCCCGAGAAGCAGTCCAGCGTTCGTTCTTCATGTGTAGTTAATGACATGGGGCATCATTAGACTATCCGCAGACTATTTGTGGTTTCAAGCCAAGACAGAAGTGCCCATCACTTGCGCGTCTTCCTTTTTCGTACGCTGCATTCAGTGTCATGGCCTATATTCTTGAGGAAGTGCCTCTTGTACTCTCCTGCCGTGCATGTCCCCTCTTTTAGCGCGCAAACTTCGGCTAACTTGGTAGGTCGAAAATGCAGTGTTGCAGCCGAATGGCTCAATGGATAAAACGGGAGAGTTCTCTTGAACGCAAAATATTGGTAGGCAAGACAGTTCAGAACTGCTGAACATGCTATCATGGACCATACATGTCCGCATTATTTTTGGCAAGAGAAACCACAGGAATATTTGAGGCAGAACATGAGTACATAACTGAGTATCAGTGTCCTTTTCAATACCCATTGAATTTATTTTCACAGTAACAAATAAAAAACATTGCTTTAGCAACACTGTTGAGGAAAGGAGATAAAAGCAAATAGTGCAACGGAAGATGTTGACCCGAGCTGTTCCAAGCACAGCAAAAACAAAAAGAAGGAAAGGGTGGGGGCCGTTCAAACAAATAGGGTGCGAGCACCGAGATAGTGCAAAAATGGTTTTGAGTATGCTTCACGAGAAAAAGTGTGGCCAGAGTGGAGAATAGCCCTAGGGAGGGGTGATAACAGGGCGTCTAAATGCATACTAAGGAAGACACACAAATTTGAAAATATTGATGATGTTTTGATAAAATGGGAGCAGCCTTTCAGCAGTTGGACACCAGCATTGTGATTTCGCACTCCTGTGCCTGGTTATTTCCCGTTCTGTGGGGTGACGCCCCTCCTCCCCTCTCTCCCCCGGCCATGCAGTTCCTGATGCAGGGCTGGCTCCACGAGAAGGCGGAGCAGCAGCAGGAGGGGGGCCCGGCCACCTCCGGCCAGGCGTCCTCTTCCTCCGGGGCGGGGGCCGAGGGCCCCGTGTACGTGCGCTGCACCCGGGACGGCGGGGGCATCTCGGCGGCCCACCTGCGCCGCCACAGCTGCTCCAGCTCCACCCCCAATACAGGGGGATCGGCCAAGAAGGTGGGCAATGGGGGGAGGGGGGGGGGAGTGGCTGGCTGGGGCTGGCGCACCTCAACTGTAAACAAACTGCATGTGCATTGCTGAATGGCTCTGAACAGATCCTCTCGAGTCATTTTGGACTGCTCAGAAGGAGTGCCTCACAGCACTGTCACCAACGAGATGAGGGATCTTGGCGGCTGAGGGTTGGTGGTACAGTAAAACCTCGTTACAAGAGACACTTGGTTATAAGAATGAAAGTGGTTGGGTTGGTGTTCATAGGTCCGCCATGTTAGCAACATTGCATATAAGAGACCTTGGTTGCAAGAGACACATTTCTTGAGTCCCTTGAGTGTCTCTTGTGACGAGGTTTTACTGTATTGGCTTTGTTGCCATGAACTGGTCGAGGTCGAAGCAACCTCTGTGTGCTTGCCAAGACCGAGCAACGTTGTCTTTCATGGTTTGACGGTGATGAAAGGAGCGGAGCTCCAGAGCAGTTGATAGTGGCGGTGGACTGTTCGCAGTGCACCGGAGTGAGTACCAATGCCTGTGGCATTGGTACTCCAGTGTGGTATTTTCTCATAGAATTTCCATTGCGAGGGCAGTTCTGCACTGCCCAGTAGCTTCTCGGAACGGTTTTGGGTGAGAAAATGAGAGACCCAAAGACAGCCAACGAGCGAGTGTCTTTAATGTACCATGACATTCTACTCGGTGGCAGCTGAAGAGCATTGACCGTAGGCGTTGAGGCCTTGTAACGGGGGCTGCCCCTCACTGGGCAGGTGGAACCACAATGCCCCGACGCCCGTTGCCCCTTTTTTTCTTCAGCCCACCACTGCAAAATGTCGCGGATTGTCGGGGGCCACTGGGCTGCTGCTCGTTGCTTGTGAAATGGACTACGTTATCTCTCAACGTTAACGAGGCCGTGCCTGCTTGCACGAGCCCTTCTTTCAGGAGGCGGGAGCGCAACCGTGGAAGAGTCGTGTGGTGCCGATGGCGAGGGAAGCCGTAAGCGCTGAGGTAGGGCGTCATGTGATGACACAATTGTCATTGGGATTGTATTCTGATGGAGGCAGAAAGCAAAAACACCCGTCTGTACGAGATTTCGCCACATGTTTTTAAGGATCCCCGGGCGGTCAAAATTAATCCGGAGAAATCCACTACGGCGCGCCTCACCGTCTAGCGTTGCGTCGACGCGTTAACCTGTGCAATCAATCACTGGGACTAAAAGAGAAGGACGGGGAGGGCAATGGGAAGGGAGGGGGAAGGTGAAGGGAGTGAAGGGCTCGATGGTTGGATGTGTGTCCATCAATTGAGTTCCTGTGTGTTAAATCGTGAGAACCATTTCTGTCGGAGCGTTGCCTGAAAGATTCTATAGCGTTCCCGACTGGTATTCCTTTCCTCTTCTTGTCCAGCGCTGGCTGCGGCAGGCCATGTTTGAGTCGACGGAGGAGGCACCCGACGAGAGCCACCTAGTGGAGGGTGCCTCATCGGAGCTGCCAGCGGAAGATGCGATGCTCATGTCCGGAGGAGCAGGAGGGGAGGACAGCTGCCACTCTGTGTCATCGCCACCTCCGGGAGGAGGCGCAGGTGGGTCGTGGGGCATCGACTGCCGGTCTGTTCTGCTCGGGTCGTGGTCGGGGAGAGGCTTCTTCTTTTCAGGGCCAACAAATCAATTGCGAGAATGGGCAGCCCTGTTGCTAGTTGACAAATCCCTCGTATAGTAGGTGGGGATCTTCGTGAAGCGAGAAGCGAAGCTTCAATTGCATGGCGCTCCAAAGTTGCCCCCCCCCAGAGTGGGTTTTAAAGTACCGTGTTTACTCGCGTAATAAACCCACTTTTTCTTTTTTTTTTTTTTTTAAGAAAATTTGGCGTGAACTTTGGGGGTGGGGAGGGGGTCATCATGTGGGAAAAAGTTGAAACAGACTTTTAGAAGTTTAAATTGTCGTTAAAGATCCCCAGGTGGTCAAAATTAATCCGGAGCCCTCCACTACGGCGCACCTCATCACCTGCGTTGCGTCAGCGCGTTAAACCCTACAATCAATTAATCAGTTGAAATTACGTCATTACGCCAGCGGGTTCCTTACGCGCGTACATATGGTATTTCTCTGCGTGGCGGCAATTGGGATGCACTGCTCTCTCTAAAGGCTGTTGGACGTCTGCTCTAGCCAGCAACCGAAGCGCGGTCATGAGCACTTCCACTGGCACGGCAAATTCATTTAGGTCAGCGGGATTAGTGTGGCCCGTGGTTGTTCTTTCAGTGCCACAAAACCGCACGGGGAACTTTCTTGAACTTGAGGGAGCTTGAAGGTCAGAGGGTCACTACCAGATGTTTCGTTGCTTAGAAGGGATACTGACCCTGTCTCAGAGAGATAACTGAAGAGGTCCGCATTTTTAAGTGACTGGTTTGTTGATGTGTGACTCGGGGAAAGCGAGAGAGAGAGAGGAGAGAGAGACCCTTCCCCCGTCCCTCCTCCTGCAGACCTGGTGACTCCCCTGAAGAAGCGTCGGCTGGTGCGGGAGTCCCGGGGCTCGCTGGACTCCCTGGCAGGGGGCCTGTCGCCAGCGACGGGGGAGGCGGCCGCAACGCTGCTCTCCTTCCAGACGCCCCTGCTGCTGCTGGCCTCCCAGGCACAGCAGCTACAGATGCAGATGCAGCAGCAGCAGCAGCAGATGGCCGTGGCAGTGGCGGCCACGCCCCCGCACCCGCCCGTCTCACCCACCACGGCCATGCCGGGGGAGCACGTGCTGCTGGTGCCGCAGCCACCACCACCACAACACCCGGTGAGTGCACCACTCTTCACGGGGGGAGGGCTTCTGAGGGGGTCGGAGTGTTTTGGGCGGCCGCCAGTTGAGTGAGCGTCCAGCTGCCTTATAAAACTAACTAAACTGTCAACGTAGCTCATCAGTTCTGTTGCATGATGAGGAAAATCAGTGTCAAGACAAGGATGACGAAAATAATGCACAGACACCAGTGCATTTGTCCGCTGGAGAAGCCAGTTGTTTGTCCAGCTCCTGGCTGGGGGCAGTGAACTGCTTGTAGTGCAGGGTGCTGGCAAGGGGCTGTGATTCGTAGTGACCGACTGCTACGGGTGCCCTAGTCAGAAATACAAGAAAACTCGTCACAAGGGACACTCCTAAGGGGGAATGCTTGGTTATAACAGACGTTTGAACAAGAGTGGTCTTATTGTTTTTTACATGTTCACCATGTAAGCAACATTGCATACAAGAGACCTTAGTCACGAGGGACATGCTTCCTGCGTTCCTTGACTCTCTCTTGTAACGAGGCTTAAAGGAGCACTGACACCAATTTTCGGCGCTAATATTATTGCACAGTTCGCTTCCTTCAGTCAACAGAATACCCTGGCTGAAATATGAGTGGCCTGCGACGCGAAGAACATAGTTCAATTGAATCTCATTTATCGCGCCGACGGAGCAGCGCGTGGAGCGGCACTCAGCAAATGGACATCAGCGTGACATCACCCCGTGAAGCCAAAAGAAGTGACGCGACAGCGCTCGTCAAAAACTCGTGACGTCACTTCACGCGCGCGGCCCCACGAGCGGCGAGCGGGAGCAACCCCTCTCAAGCAGGCACCGGTGACGTCCGCACAAAGCGGTGAGGTCAGGCCGGGATTCTGTCATATGCGCCGTTCGGGATGAAAGCGCGGGAATTTGAAACCAACGATTTTCAGGCCGTTCAATGTAATTAACTATCGCGCGCTGAAGTATTTGAAGTGCTGTTTCAGGTTCGCCAGACCATTAAGCATCGATAAAAGCAATAAAAGTGCAACATAAAATTTTCGTGTCAGTGCTCCTTTAACTGTACGTGTGCAGACTGCTAAGGTGTCGCTTACCCCCGCCGCAGGAATATCCGATGGCCGAAACTGTGACAGAGCCACCCCTTGCCCCGGCGCCACCATTAGCCGACGCGGGGGTGTCGGACCTTGTCTGTGCCGTCAGCGGGGGTGGTGCCCCCGAGGAGGAGGGTGGAGGCAGCCCGCTGCTGGACGACCCTCCCACCCCTCTGGACGACGAGGGCTCGGTGGACTGGGAGGACGGGCCCCCCTCGTCGCCCCCGGAGGTGGCACTGGGGCCCCGGCTGCTGCCCCCGCTCACCAGCGGCCAGCCTTCGCCCCTGGAGTTGGCCGGCCGGGGGCTGCCCCTGGAGGGGCGGCCCCCCAAGGCCACCCTGCGGCTGCCCGAGCCCCTGCCGGGCCCCCAGCCCGAGGACGACGAGGAGCCGGCGGAAGAGCGGCCGCCGTCCGAGCTGCGGCCGCCACCGCATGCACCGGCACCATCCGAGGAGTCGGCAGCGACGTCCTTTCAGAAACCGGTAGGCAGTTCCATCACGCAGAGCGGACAAGTGGAGCGCACGGGACTGGCAGGCTATAAATGGCGAGGGACGGACGCCGTGGAGAGGAGGCACAAAATAGCCATTTTATTTTTAGACATGTTACATTTCAGTTAGGGACTCTCAAATTACACGAGAATGAGCTAAGTGTAGTAGCTTAAATAAGTTCTTAGCCCACCTGTCGTGAGAAACCGTCTACTAGGCCGGCATTTACCCATATTCCGGTCATGTGGCACCCCCATCATACGACACTTTTGCACAGTTCGTTGAAGGTCGTATTATCAGGGTTCCACTGTAACATCAGCGTGCCTACCCGGAAATGTGGTTTCAGATGATATGATGTGTACTTTACTCAACATTGTTCTCCACAATGTTGGTAGCACAAAAAAGCCTTCACAGAATCGGCTGGATTGGGTTGGCACCCTAACGGCTTGTACTGCCGTGACAAGTGGTGCCCGTGCATGTTAAAATCGTGGAGTGAAATCCGCCTAGGCTTTTCCCGTAACATATTTGCTTCTTGTGCATCGGATAGAAGAACAGTAAAAAAGCAATGGAAGGCAGCTCTGGCTTGCCAGAAATGAGGTGCCTGTCCCCAGCAGCTCTGCTCTCTCTCCGATTCCTGCCTTCCCAGCTGCGACAAGAGCCTGACAGCCGGCCAGCGCGGGCGAGTGACTCGACCGGCAGTACAGTGGCTGAGGCAGTAGCAGATCCGCAGCCAGAGCCACGGGCGGACTGGGGCCGACCGGACGGCCCGGATGTGTCGGACTCGTCGTCTTCATCGTCCTTTGTGTCGGGGGCAGCGCAGGCTCCGCTCTCGCCCGGCGCAGCCAGGAGGGCCAGCAGCCTGCAGAAGCGCAAGGTGGGTGCCGCCCTCTTTTTTGCATGGCACTGTACAGCATCCTGGCTGTCGTTCATCTTCCTTTTTGCATTGCCCTTACTAAAAAGAGTCCCCTCTTGCTTGATAACTGCTTCCATGCCTTGAAATCTCACTCTGTCTTAGGGATCACTAGCCCTCATCCATGCTGCTCGTAACCAAATTACTGACCACATTCTTCTCTACCATTTCCTAGAAGTTGAAGGCTGCACACATTTTCCTAGAACTTGAAGGCTCTCGGCAATCTCGTGACTGGGTGAAACACTGCACAGCAATGTTTTGACATGAGGGATTCTGTGGAAACCGTGCTCTTCTGGGAGACGTGGTAGCAGTCGGATGACAGGGCAGGCATTCATAGGGTATTAATGTAGTAGTGGCGTTGTGCGAAAGCATTCGAGTCAGTCTATTTTCATGAGACGAGATGGAACATCCTGAGACAAAAGTAATCTCCCACAATGGAACTGTTTTCAATCATAATTAAAATTGGTTCTGAATGTTGTTTCACTTTTTTTTTGTTCACAACAATTTCTTTACAAATTGTGATCGCTTTCGAAATGTTTGCTCCCTGCATTGCTAGGAAGATAAGTATGGTGGCGGGAAACATTGTACAGTCGAACACGGATATATCGAACTCCAAGGGGATCACGAAATAGTTCGATATATGAAAAATTCGATATAAAAAATATGGGCTCTGAGACCTCACCTATGGCGAACGATCACTTACCGATGGGCGCATTCAAGAATGACAACTAATTCCGCACTCACGACGCAACAGGACGCTTTATTTCCGTGAAAAAAAATCGCTGATCTTGGCCTGCTTCTTCGTCCTGGAAATGAAATTAAAGACGCTGGTCTCAATCTTCTCGAGGCCGTCCAGGTGCGACAGCCCAGTTCCTTCCATGTCGCCGCAACAACGGCGAATCAAGCTGAACGCAGCGGCCACTTCACCCGCGGAGTACGATCGTGTAGCCGCCTCCTCGTCCGGACGATCTTCACCACTCGTGCTATCGGCCCGGGTTCCTGCGACCGCAGCTACAATATCTTCGTCACCGAGGCTCGAAACAGCCCGAACATTGGTGTCAGCGTTCACGAAGTCGTCGGCAGACACTCCGGCTGGAACAGCAGCCGGGAAAAGGGACGACAACTCAGGAAACGTGTCGCCCATGCACTCGTCGTCGTAGTCGCCATCTTCGCAAGCTTCGGAAAGTTCGGCCGTCACAAAGCCTGACTTCCGGAAGCAGTTGGCCACGGTCTCCTCTTTCACGCCGTTCCAAGCGCTTGTCATCATATGTATGGCTCCCAGCAGGTGAACCTTAAGCTCGGTGCCCACGCGGAGGTTCATCAAAAGCCTATCGAGGAGACGCCTCCTGTACCCGACCTTCGCCATGCCCGCCCATTTTTACACATCCTCCTCAACCTCAATCGGGGGTGCAGCGACCGCCGAAGAGCACCTACCAGCTCCCGCGGCGTTCGATATACCCGATGTCGGGAAAAATACGGTTCGATATAAACGTACAAATTCCTATACTTTTACACAGAATTTTCAAGGGGATAATTCATGAGTTCGATATAGACAATAATTCGATATACCTGTGTTCGATATATCCGTGTTCGACTGTATTGGTATTTTATCGTGTGACATTATTACAGTTCGTGATATTGGTCTGAAAAAACTAAATTGCACCAGTTTTAAAACAAAATGGTTTACGTTAGCCTAGCTTTCTAAGTGTCATCGCATTTTCTGGAAGTGGCGTGGAGGTACCAAAAAAGTGGTACCAAGGTCCCTCTTGAAAGCATTTCAGAGCCCTGAATGTGCTCTGTGATAACTGTTCAGCTTGAAACCGAATGCTGCAGAAAAATGTAGATGCCAAATGCCTGCATGTACATCTTGCTCCATCCTTTTGCGCTTAGATCTCCCCGTGCCTCCTGAAAATTTACATGGCTGTACCGAACAGGTTGGATCACTGGGCTGGGTCACAAAACGCTGGGCCTTCATTTTGCTCTGGGCAGCCACTACCACTGTACTCTCTCTCTCTGTCTCTCCTCACACCTCTGCCTCTCTCCGCATCTGCAACCTGGCCTGCAGAAAGGCACTGTTTTGGGGGTCGGGGGCAGGTTTTGTGCTCTCCGGAGGGGTGGTGGAAGCACTCCCCCTCGAGGATGAGAGAAAGGGGTTGTGGGGGAGGGGTCTCCCTGGCGCCCTGACCCCCTGGCGGCTACAGCCTCAGGCGTGACATCGCGTTGTAGGTTGAACTTCGGTGGTGCCCGCAGCAGCAGCAGCAGCTCAGGACAGGCAATCCGTCGGAGGTGCAAGCGGGGGAACAGGAGCCGGCAAAAGTGAGAGAACGGGTGAGAGGGGGGAGGCGTCACCATCTGCATGGGCCTTGTGATTTGGGGGTGATTGGCCGACTGTCTTCCGTTGGGGCTGCCACGAGCTGAAGCGGGGGAGGAGGACTGGCCACCTTTCGTGGCGTTGCGCCCTGTGCGCAGCTGCTGTTGCGTGCATCGTGAAATGGCTTGCGAGTGGGCTGGGCTTTGGCGAGTGGCATGTTGGTGGGAACATGGCGGTGTGGTCTTGACTGAATGCGGTGGGGCTTCGCGGTATGTGTATGATGGGAATCGCATAAAATAAGAAAAAGCATTCAGACCCTGCCTGAAGTGAAGCACTGCAAGAAGGGGGTGCTTAGTCATTGAAGGGGGAATTTTTTGGTTTCACTTGCCGGCATTGTTAACAGCGGAGCTTTTGTAGGTGGAGCCTTTTCATCCGTCTGCTGTAGGTCGTGCGTCACGCAGGGGTAGGGGCAGTTTTCCCAGACCCACGGTTAGAGGGCGCAGTCGTCTCGCAGGGGCGGGTTGCTCTCCTCCTGCTGCTGACGTCCAGGTGCCGATTGCTTTGCGCGAACCGTACAATTTGCGTGGCAGCGGCGCTGCCTTTCTCGGGCGAGCGCCCGGTGACGTTAGAGTTCACACAGGGGAGCTACAGCTGCATTGTCAGCAGATTTCACACTAGATGGTACTGAGTTTACCGTCCTTCTAATGTACGCCGCCAGATTAGGCGAGACGCCGCTGTTGGCCGGAATGTAGGCTGGGCGAGAAAACGGGGCAAGTAAGTGCTGCGGCGCCGTTGCACCTGCTGTGAGAAAGGGAGAAGTGCATCATCAGTGTCCGAAGTTGTGGACGGAGCCTGCATACAGTGGTGTGTGTGCAGAGGGATTGAACATTGCTTCTGCAAAGACAGTTTTGTGCTGTGCCACCCCTGTCCAGCCACATTCATCCGTGTGGCCAGCATTAAAGGGGCCACGAAGACAAGTTCAATTTGTTAGGAAGACTGGTTTGCCCCCATCAAAAGTGAGGCCAATGTTATCGCAATCTTCGAACAAATAAGTGAGGTATTAGTGAAAACGTGGCAACTCCCCGTACACTTTCGGGCGACTTCTCCACGACGGCACGGAATCTTGCTTGTGCAATTGGCGGTTGCTGAACTATGCCGAGAAACGTGATGGGACGATTCTAGTGGGCCCTCCAGTTGCACTTGGTTGTATCGCTCGAATACTAACGTGCAGTTAACACACTGATGTCGATAGGTTTCTAGTGGTGGCCTGCGTGACGTCACTGCTGCATGAAATTTGGAAGTTTTAGGTGCGGAGTACCTTAGGACCGCACAATGTCCGTCCGCGTCCGTGCGCGTAGCATTTACAATCGCAAAAAATCGAACAGGCACCGGCAGGATTCGAGCCTGTGTCTGGTAGACCAGACAGAGTTAGTGTCAGTCGTCTTACCCATTGGGCTACGACCGTGAGCTAGTACCCGAGAGTCAAACGGCTTACTCCCTCGCCTGTAACGGTGCGGAGTACCTTACGATCTCCGAATGCCCGTCCACGTCCATCTGTGCGCACAAGCTAAAATCAAGCGAAATTCTATTTGGGCCGTGAGTTGCAGTTTCATTTAGCGAATAATCAGGGTGCAACTCACGGCTCAAATCGAATGACGGTCGGGGCGCAAATCGGATGTCATTTCGAGTCCCCATACTCCGCAGCCTCGCCATTATCCGCGGAGTGGAGATGCTGCCATTTATTTTCAGTACTTTTTGTGTTTCTTTGGGTTAAAAGCGTCTTTGGTGGCTTGAATGGAGCTCGGCGAGTTCCCAGAAGCTAGTTCTTTTGTATAGAGCGAAGCTGTGTTTTGTCTTCATGGCCCTTTTAGCAGCATGGCGCACGCAGTGGCGGTGTGTGCGTGCCCTTTCGTTCCAGTGGGCAGTGGGGCACTCGGGTGTGCTGTTCCTCCTCCCCCCTTGCAGGTGAGCCTGTCCGAGTACAGGCAGCGCATGCGCGAGACGGCCAGGGGGGGAGCCGCCTCCACCTCCTCTGCGCCGCCCTCACACCCGCCCTCCTCGTCCTCTGCGATGGCCACCCCTGCGGCCAGCCAGGTGCCCAGCCTGGCTGCCCTCGGCCTGCAGGACGCCCTGGCACTGCCCGCCATCAAGGGTGAGCGCCGCCTCCTCCACTGCGTTCAGCTTTCGGGTGGGATCCCCCTCGGTAGGAAAGATCTGTGCGAGGGGTTGCCGGTCCTTGCCCGATCGGTGCAGGGCTGTTTGCCTCACGGTAAACTGACCTTGAGCTCTTCGGCTGGTCTTGGGGTAAGGATATAGTCGAACCCACTGTGGTGACTTAGTGGGTAACTAAGGCGGAGAACTAGGATGCGGGTTCGATTCCCGGCCGCGGCAGTTGCCGCTTTGCTGGTGGAGGCGAAAACCAAAAGTGCCCGTGTGTACGAGATTTCGGCGCGCATTATATCCCCAGGTGGTCAGAGGTAATCTTGAGTCCTCCACAACGGCACACCTTATTGCCTGCGTTGCGTCGGCGCATTAAAATCCTACAATCCAAGGATAGAGCTGAAGGCAGCACAAAACCAGAACAAATAATGAGCAACGGCCGGCAAACAAGTGGGAAGGAAGTTTTCTCGGAGACACTTGGACGGCAACTACATTGCAGGCATAACGCTGTATACGGGAAACCTCTGAAAGCTAGGTGCAGTCGGTGTAGTGGATAAAAAAGGAGCTGTGTGAAGACTTGGCTCATGCGGTAGTGTGTACTGACTTACTATTGTGCGGGTAACAAAATCCTACAATGGAGCAGCCCTGCTATGCAGTCACTGAGTCGGCACATTTTCTAGGCGTTTGAGGCTTGTGGAAGTAAGGCGAATAAGTTTGCGTCTTCTTTTGCTGTGTTGTTTTTGCTACCACGATTGATGTGTATGATTAGGATTCTGCTGCTGTAGCCAGTGCTCACTACTGCCATCGGATGCTCCAGTCCTTCAGTGGCCAGTTGCGCCAACAGAGGAGTCGGGGGCTGTTTGCTTGAGTCAGGTCCAATAATCCTGTACTTGTCGCGTGTAGGCACTGCTGTATCGCGGATAATGTGGTCACAGGCTGGATGGACGGTGGTGCGTCTCACAGGTAGGGTCGCTGCCTAAAGTTCCTCTAGCTTGAAATTCTACCCCACGAACGTAATAGCCTAGTGTCCGATCCGTTCAGATGCACATTTCCAGCTTTGTCTCCTTGCTTCCCGCATGTAGTTCCCATCACAGGGAGGGTGCACAATCAGCGTGGGAAAAACACAGCACAAAAAAAAAAAGGAACGAGAAGTAGACAGGACAGGACCGGTTCCTTTTTTTGTGCTGCATTTTTTTTTTTTTTTTTTTTTTTTTCGCGCTGATTTTCAATTTTGATTGTTCACCAACTCGCCCAAATCACAGTCCTCTTGGACAAATGCTCAAACGCGCAGGCAAGTTACTGGCAAGCTGCTTGCCTCTGCGCCAGGCTCGCTCTGACTGCGCTTGTCGTTTCTGTGCGTTTGGGCAGCCGACCTCCTCGGGGTCCCCTCCGGAGGTGCCCCCCCTCCGCCTCCCCCTCCTCCTCCCTCCTCGGCCCGAGGTGGCGGCGCAGAGGACGACGAGTCGTGGCCCCAGCGCGAGCGTCTGAGCCAGCGGCTGCGCCGGGAGTTTGGGCTCCTGGACGACGACTCGGACACCGAGCGGGGCAGCGGGCATCCGGCCGCCACGGCGGGTGAGCTCGCTCCCCCATCCTTTTCTGCCGCCTCCGCTTGGGGGAGGAAGGGTCTGTAGCGGTAGCTCTCTCTGGCCAAGCGACCGAGTGCCGCACTCGAAAGTGAGCCCCGTCCTCGGAGAGTTCTTAATGGGCCGTGCATGACAATCCGACTCTTGCACTGTGGGAGCCTGACCAGCACCTCGTGGCAGTGTGAGCCTTTTGCAGCCAGAATCGCATGCGTGTGCGTGTGCCCGCAACTTTGCCGGGCAGCCCCCCGTGAGCTTCTGTGTGTGTGTTTGCGGGTGGTGCGTGCAGGGCCTGAGAGCAGCAGTGGCCCCGTGCCACCACCACCACCGCCGCAGCAGCCGCCCCTGATGGCAGCGCCTCCTCCGATGGGACTGCCCTACGCCCACGGATATTTGCCTGTGCCACCAATGCAGGTGGGAATGAGAGCTCACTGTTTTTTCTCCCTCTTCTGTGATGCATCGAACCATGCTCTCTCTCTCTCTCTCTCTCTCTCTCTCTCTCTCTCTCTCTCTCTCTCTCTCTCTCTCTCTCTCTCTCTCTCTCTCTCTCTCTCTCTCTTTTTTTTCCTCCAAGTGTCAGAGTGCACCTGGCTGTCTGGTGTATGTTTGAAGCAAAGCACTTGTCCCCATCTCTTTGTTTTCTATGCCAGACAGGCTATCTATCTGATTGGAAGAGCGTTGCACCCGGTCGTCACGAGTCTTGAATGTTTGATCACCAGTGTTCTCGATCTGATTCAACAGTTCCGTAAAGAATTACGTTTGAAGATAAATGCTCACAGGACAAGCTTTGCAGCCGTCTTTTCACCAGCGTTTTGTGTTTGCACGTCACTTCAGTGACTGCTTGTTTGGTGCATGTGTTTTCTTTAAGTTCAGTGCCGAGCACAAGTTTACTTCAGTGAACTTCATTTCGTGAAGCGCCTTGCGTCGTCTTTGGCTTCGTGAAATTATAATGGGCCCAGTGATACGAGCCTTGAGGTTGGGTAACAACCAAGAATCTCGGGTACCTGAAACTGTGAGGGTAAACAAAATGGGGGTTTCACCGGTTACTGTGGCAGAAATGAAGGTTCTTGCTATCTGCGAGAGTTGTGGCCTTTGATTGGCACAGAGGTCACTCACTCAGCACTGCGGAGACATGCCAGTTGTTGAGCACTTGCAGACATTCCTGCGCACGCTGTTTCGTAGCCGCAGGAAAGGATGGCAGCTGGTGAGGTAGTGGTGTACAGTGGCTTCATCCGTACAGTGCATAAAGATAGCTGCCTCCTGTGGCTTTGGGTCATTTTTAATGTTTGTGCAAGTGGGGCGAGCTGTTGAGTCCTTCATGCTTTGTTCCCAGAAGCAGTGAGTCACCGGCACCATTCTGGTTTTGCACATCATTCTGATGCAGGGGATCTTGGAACCCGCTATCCCTGAGCGCATATAATTGAGTGGAGAGTACAGTTGCACGAACCCGCCACGGCGGCGACGTTTCTCATGGAGGCGAAAAGCAAAAAAACGCACATGTGTACGAGATTTCAGCGCACGTTAAAGATTCCCAGGTGGTCAAAATTAAACCAGAGCCCTCCACTACGGCGCACCTCATCGCCTGCATTGCGTCGGCGCATTAAACCGTACAATCAATCAACAGTTGCGTGAGGGGTGTAGGTGGTAATGTGAGAAGACCAGTGCATGTGGGGGGCACCAGTGCGCACACGCATGTTGGGTGGTAGACGAGGCATTGCAGCAGCGAGGGTATGGGTGGATGTGACACGGTGTCCTTCGCTCGGTGCAGGTGAGCCCCTTCGGCCCACCGCTGACAGCCCTGCGGCCACCCCTGCTGCCAGCTGCGCTCCTGGGTGGGGCACCGCCACCGCCACCGCCTCACCCGGGCCTCCCACCTGCACATCGACCCCCGCCGGGGTACTTCCACCACAGCTAGGCGACATCACAGTGGTCAGACTGGACTCGGACAAGTGCGTGACTGGTGTTGAACGGTGGAAAGTGGTGGATGAACCACCCCGGTGTCGAAATGACCTCCAGTGACGGGAACGGTGGCCCCCTCCTGCTCTGCAGGAAAAGCACAGCCCGTCTCCCCGGTGGGCCGAGGTGTGACGGCGGTGCGCGTTGTGTGTGACGCTGCGCAGGGCACCTCGTCGGGGCGAGAGGACGCTCGGAACGATGAGACACCCGGCTGCTCCGGTGGACGGGGAGTGGGGACTCTCCAGCTCCTCCCTGGAATACGCATGTGCGGGGGGACACAGGGAGGAGGGTGGCCCAGAAGTGCGTCGTCCATCCATCCAGAAGGGCGGCTTCTTGGCAAGCCTGCCGTGTACATAGGGGAGGAGGCCCACGACCACGTTGTTGGCCGGTGATGCCCCGCACCTTCCCCTGCGCAGTGCAGGGCGCTCGTGTTGTACCATAGCTTCCTCCTCCCCCTGCCCACATCTTCTCTTTTCCTGCTCTGCTCCTGCCATCAGTGTGCGTCACCCTTGCTGCCCAGCCTGCCTCCAACTGGTGTGAGGAAACGTGTCGTCGCAGGAGACTCTGACTGCTGCTGTGGCAGTAGCCTGTTTGCCGGAGTGCGGCTCGCCTCATCTGGGCACTGTTGGAAATGGACTGGCAAGAGTTTGGGCCCCGAGTGCGTGGACACCTCTCATCTCTCTTCAGTGCTCTGCCTGCGTGCAGTTGTGGGTGGCTGCCTCATTTTCCGGTTTGAAGCCAGGCGCCCCTTTGGACACTGTTTACAGTGCTGAGGATCTTGGCCACTGTCTTCAGTGGTAGACCCCGGTAACATGCAGGGGGCAGAGGCCCCACCCGTGCAGGTGTCTCCGTGTACATACAGTTGCGAGAGTGTGCGCCATCCCACCACATCTGGCCCCCGGTTAACCAAACTAGTCCCCAGTTGTCGCTTCTCCTGTCTTCTTCTCCTTTTGCACATAGCTTCTTCGCTGTGCCTATTTGAAAGGGACGTAGGGTGTGCAGCCTTGTCCTTTATGCGTGCGCAGTACGCAGCGGCATCTGTCCGGACGCCGTGCACGTCTGGTTGTAAATGCTGGCGAATGGCATCTCCACAGTTGCGTCGATTCTTCGAGTGCACGCCAGTGGCCGCGCTATTAGCCGACAGCAGCCGTTACGAGTGGCCGCTCTCTTGAGCATTTTCAACCAGAGTTGCACATCCTGGCTGCGGTTTGGCGGTTCTGCAAGAGTACGGTCCCTCGTGTTGCCTCGCTTGCAGCGTCCCAGCCGGTTTCTTTGCGATGTTGCATGTTGCGGGTGTGTGTTTGCCGCCACCACATACCCGGCCCTGCTCTCACCCGTCTGGTGTCACACATCCATCTTGTACATAGCTATACATAGCTGCTGGCATATCCCAACACGTCTTTGTCCGTGGACTGTCGGTGTTGCTCGAACAGAGGGATGGGGGCCTGCTTTAGCTTGCCGCTGCACTCTGTAGTTTGGATTTCACGAGGCAGGCTGTCCTCCTTGCTGCAGTGGTGCTTGGTTACTCAACGATGCAGGACATTCTTTGTTGTTCACCCCCCCCCCCCCCCCCCCTTTTTTTTTCTTTCTAGCATGCTTTGTTCAATGCACAAGCGCGACCAGAAACTTGGTGCACATTTTATACTCTCTAACGTCTTGGAACTGTAGGTCACTAGCATAAGCAGCAATTTTGTAGCTGAAATTTAGCTAACATGCCCTGTCGTGCATTGTCTTGTTACCGCATTTGGAAGCCCCAATTTTTAATGATCACTGGACCTGTTCAAGACCCAATTTTTCATGTTCACTCGGCCTGTTCATTTGTGTTTGCGATGCAGAATTGAGCTGCGTTTGACGCCAAAGATTTGACTGCGCTGCATTCTTCGCCCGCATTTTCCGTTTTTTCGCGCCGGCTATACGAGCTGCATGAACAGTACGTTTGGGAAGCGGGGACGGGGTTTCGGAGTTTCAGTGGGCCCCCGATCGAGCGACACCGGCAGTCCCTCTCTCTCACCCCCGTGGTGTCTCCCAGCCTCTCTGTACACTACTTGCGGCATGTGTCTCCCTGTGGGTGTGAATGTGTGGCATGCCTCTGTAAATACTGTACATAAACTGTGAACCCTGCGTTCGCTGGCACCGGCCGGCACGGATGAAGTCCCCGGTCTTCGTGGTGCTGTCGCTGTTGCGTGCGCGGTTCTGCAGTTATTGCCACTACATGCGGGGATGGGGAAAGGGAAAAAGCATATTGCCTCGTGCCACCCCATGTTACGTTGGTGTTTTTCAGGTGACAAAACTTGTACAGGATGTATGTGGTTTTAGTTGTGTACGCCAGCTGGACTGGTCGGATGGGACTGGAGCACAGCGTCTGTAATTATTGTGGCTCCACGAGGGGGGCAGTTAGTTGCATTGGGTTTCTTTTTTTTCTCCTTCTTTTTACGTCTCGGTTGATGTAAGCTGGGTGGTTGCAAGCGTTGTAGATAGTGGCTGTTGTGATGCGTACAATGGTGGGAGGAACTTGTGCGTTGCTCAGGGGTTTTTTTAGTTTTTGACAAGCGCCGCACGCGCTTGTTTTCCCGTTTCAAGGCAAAGCACATATGCACCACCACACTGTGTGCCCTTTTCATTACAAGTGCCCAGCATAAACTGCGTAGATTTCTTTCGGTTGACTTTTTATGCTTGTCCACTTCATTAAATAAGTTCGTCCCCTCAGTAATTGTACATCAAGGCGCGTCAAGAATGTAAAGGTACGTTACACGGTTTTGAAACTGTGGATATATCGTTGCGTTGTAATAAAGTTCATGCTTGGCGTTGCGCCAGCGCCTCAGTGACGAGAAATGTTTGTTTGCGGGTCAGCATAGCACTCTCACCCTTAAGGCGCACAGAGACAGTATTGTGGTTGTATCACATTCTACAGTTTTTTAACCATGGTGGCAAACCACCACCGGGGTTCGAGCTGGGAACTGCGTTTTTATTCTTCCGTTATAGCTGCGATGTGAGCTGCTCTGGTCCCATTCCGATGACAGTGGTGCGAGCTCCGAGACGCTGGTTGCTTTTATCATTTCTTTTCCATGTGTTGCCAAGTGGTCCCTTCTTTTTAGAGCCCGCCACTGGAGGCACAATTTGACTGCGAGGGGGGGCACTCCCGACACATTTTCCTCGATTGCCTCTTCTTTGTTTTTAATGACCCTTCCTCTCCCATTGTATAGGACACGTGAAACCAACGACGACGGGGAGATTGTGTGATAACTTATTTTATTACCCTGGGATCATCCCTGGCCCTCCTGCTCAGGTCTGCAGTGGTTCCCCCCCCTCTTCCCCCGTCCCCATAGGGTGCTGTACGGTTTACTGAAAAAGAAAATTGTTTGATAAAACTTGATGTTAAAGCATGTACAGGCTATGCTGGTGGTTTGTGAAGCATTGGCATGCGAAGAGCAAGACTGCTGCTGTAATCTGGCATTGTTGCACCAGGTCTCTCCCGAGATTGTGTTTGTGGAAGGGGAGGGCGGGGGGTCTTCCGTTGCAAACCTGGAGTTCTGCGACTTGTGTTCTTCCTCCTTTCCCCAAAGCTGTAAATAAACGAGGCTACTTTCTTCAACCTTGTGTGGCTATTTTATCATACAGTCTCCCTACACTTCCCATGGGTGCTTCAGTGGAGGGTGACCAGACACTGCCCTGCATGTTCGCAGGCTGGTAAGTGGGTGCAAGAGACCGGGGAACACGTCTCTAAAGAAAGCATGAGCTGTTGGTCTAATCGCCTCAAAGAGTAGACTGCAAGCCTTGGGACAGTTTTAAAATGCGAAGCATTCTCGTGTTCTTGGTGAATGCCTTTTCGTTCAGTTGTGTGGCCAGTATGGCCGCTTGCCAAACACATTTTGAGACACCAGTTGCTTCCAGGGACTCCACGCACGGTTTTTAAAAAAGGCTGCCAACTGGGCCACTGTGAAGTTTTGCTCGGTGGCGTCTTTCGTGGTAAATGAGGTAATCTTGCCAACAGAGCCCCACACGCAAGGACAGTGAATGGTAGGTTCCAATTATGGCACTTTAGGTGTCTCCTCTACGTAGAAAGAATGACTGCTGCGACTGACACTGGGCAAACTGGCAGCTTCCCGTAGCACTATGGAGCCATGAGGAGTGTGTGCTTCGGGGAGCTACTAGATGCTCGGGCTCATTTTGCTGTTGTACCTAGGTGAGCCATTTCGTAAGTCTGCTGTAGGTCGTGCGTCACACAGGTGGCCTTGCAGAAGCCTGTACCCAGACCAACCGATGGAGGGCACAGTGGTTTTGCAGGCAGGGTTCTAGGAGGGAACCAGCTACTGCTGACGTTCAGCGGCCCATTCCCTTGTGCAAACTGTAGAATTTCCGCGGCTACGGCGCTGCCTTTTCCCACGAGTGCCGTTGATGTTCAGGATCCACAACTTTATTGTTATATCAGATTTCACACTGGATGAAACTGGGTCTAATTTTTTGCTTTTTCTCTTGGCCTGCTTGCATTTGAAAGCCATGTTGGGCGAGTTGGTTTTTCGTTGCGATAAAAATTGCTGGTTGGGATAGAGGACACGGCAAGAACACTGTGTCCCATTTTTCTGCTGTGTTCTTCATCCCTCCAGCACCTATGTTCCATGCACACATGAAATTTTGGGGCCATCCACTGTTCAACATGCCAAATTTTTTGCCTCAGGGGGGCACATAAGATTTTTGGCTGGATAAAATGTCGCACAAGCGAGAATTGTACCCAGTGATGCATTGTCGGTTTATTGACTTATTACAGCAAAATTTCATTTGCCTTTCTGACGGCTTTTTGAGAGGGTGCTGCTGCTCCTTGGCTGAAAGTGCTGCTGGGTGCTGGCCGCTCGTCCACGACTGCCAAGGGAACGAGCATCCTGGGTTTCGCACAAAACCACCAGATGACTTGCTGCTTTCCGCAAATACCGGCTGCTGCCGCAGCAGTTCACTGTAGGCTCAAAGTGGTGGAGCCTCTGCCAGCTCGTACCCAAAGAATGTGCTGGAAAGTGTGCAACAGGAGCACTTTAATGCACCAGCAAGTACAGTGAAACATGCGCACACCACGGATGTAACGCTGGGTATGGTGGCTCGAAGAGGTAGTCGGGGTGGCAGTATTGAAAGATGACGAGCGTTGTGAGAACTACGCCCAGGAGCGACAAGCGGAACAAAAATGCCACAGTGCCTGTGTAATCATCTCGGACGGTGCTACTTGAAATGCGGCGTGTGGTTCAGAATGCTGATTCTATTAAGATTAGTGATTGTTTGTCAAAGTTGCTCGCTATCCAAGAGCCACGTTTTTAACAGCAGAGCTATTTAGGCCGACACAAAAACCTGTCCGGCGTAGACAGAAAAACCCTATCACACGTGAGCACGTCGTGCCTTGCGGCAACTGCCCGGCGTCCCTGGCGTGAGGTGCCGGGCACGACCTTCGCACAGTGGCTTTAGCAAGAAAAAGTTCACCGAAGCCTGCACTCATGCATAAGACAAATGGCAAAGCTGTTGTAGGTAAGCATTGCCGGACACACAGTTAAGTTTCAGTATCATTGTTTATTCCCATAGTTTGCGATGCTAGTAATCGTCGTTTATCTTCGCGGCGAATGGTGGATACATCCTCGGCATTGTAGACTTCCACCAGCTCTTCGTTATCGACCCGAGGCAGCAATGGCAGGATCTGCAAGTCGTCTCGGGAAGGAGTGGCACATTCGTAGCCATGTCTCCAATTATTTATAATGGCTTTTAGAGAATGAGGCAGCCAAGGTGGACTTTCCCAAGCACAGTGTCTTTTCAACTTTAGCATCAGCGCGTGGGGTTTTTTTTTGTTTTTTTTTTTTTTTTTAGCGATTGCACGTGCAGTGCCAGGGACTCGACGGTTGCTGCGAGGCACGCGCTCACGAGCGCTCGGCATTTTCTTGATATTTTTTCCCGGCAACGGCGAACGGCCATGGTAGTAGCAACAGCTCCACTGTTAAAAAAATGAGCGTGCGTGAGCACGTGCCTTGCAGCAACCGCCAGGCATCGTTCAGGCTTTCACGTGAGCTTACACTGCATCAGGAGCTCCCGCCTTCGTCGTCATCGTCGTGTACCAACCGGTGCGCTACGGTCCCTTTTATTCTCGGGACCATAGGCGCGCCGAAGACAATGATGACGAATCTGTCAAGTTACCTTTCATGTGGCCCTTGAAGTGATAAACGCCGGTGCACATGGAGTGAGGCGATGGCAGTAGTTAGAGAAACATCGTCCGCCTATGCCTCGGTCTATAGCTGCCCGTGGCTCTACTCTTGTTGGTTCATCTCCTGCTGAAATCATCGCGTCTGCAATGGAAAAAAGCCAGGCTAAAATGTATGTGCATGCCATGGCAGAACTCTTGGCTGCTCATACAGCCCATGTATCTCAGACTGTCTCCATTGTGTGGCGGAGCCGTACAAAGCGACTCAACTGGCGGGTCCAGTTCTAAATTCGGCTGGGTCACTGAACCAGCACCCTTTGGGTGAGTCTGGTCTCCCGGAATCATCCACCCATTTTCATCTCTACAGCCCTGCAGTCTCCTGAACTTCCAGAGCACAGCCAGCACTCACCATCCTCTCCCCCAATAGTGTGCACTTTTCACCTCAGTCCTGCTCTGGACGTGATCCTATTTCCTCCAAAGTCGTACCTCGAAAGCCCTATTTTCGTCAATCCTCTAATATTAGTCCTGGCAACAAACCTATAGTGCCAATACTGTGAACTCTTCAGCGGACATGGAGTATCAAACAGTTCCGTTTAAAATAACTGAATCTCCATCAGCGGATTCACTACAATCCTCCCCAAAACAAAAAGCAAAGGAACGTTAAGGTGTTCCCAAAACACACAACATTTTGGAGGCAGCAATGGTGGCCATCAATTTTCCATTGTCGCTTCGGATACTACGTCAGAATTGCTGCTCTGTCATTTCAGCTCTCACAGACCTTGACTTCATGGTCTCCAAAGCACAGCCAGATGTTTTGGTACTGCAGGAAACCTGGCTGTCTTTGTGCCGGCCATTTAATTTCCAGAATTATCGAATATTTCGCTCAGACCGACTAACTAGAGTTGGATGCATGGTTACCGTATAATGCAGAATATAGGTCGAGATTTTACAGAAAAGTTGGGGGTTTTCCAAGGCCAATGACGTGTCTGCCTTGCGACAGCGGCGTTAGCTGAAGGGGCAGCTCTTGGTATGCAATGCTCAGAAGACCTCGTTTCATGGGCGCTGCTCTATGCACCTGTGCTGCTGTACAAAGGGGCAAATTTTGTCCGCTAGCGTCATGCGATGTCTCTACAAATGGATACCCCAAGATGTTTGCTGACTGCCAGCACAGACTGGCTGTCGCTCTGGTCTGCACACGGGTGTCCCATGCTTTGCGCTCACTTCACAATGACATGGTCTTGCGAGTGTTTAAGAAGTGCTACATAAGCAATTCCCTGGACTGCACCGAAGACAACCTGCTCTGTGGGCGACAGCGAGCCAGAAGCAGTTATCCGACGATACTTCAGACAGTTTTAAATGAGTAATCTGAGACGAAACAAGTTATAGTCTCAATAAAACAATGGTTGGTACCTAATTTTTTTTTTTTTGCTTTTTTCGGCTACAAGGCAAGGGGGTCTACCTATATTCCACATTATACGGTAATTCTTGTATCATCGAAATTTTGCCATACAGCCCTTATGTCATTTCAATTCATATCCGTAGATTAGGAAATTCTAGCAGTTACATTTAGCCTTTCTTGGTGTTTTGCATTTTCTCTCGTCAGCTCCAGTTTTTCGGAAGGCGTCATTTCCTCCTCTTTTCTCGATGCTGTTTTGTCATCGTGTGAGAAGCTCGTAATTATTTGCAGTTATTTTAATTCACACCATGTCTCGTGGGGGTTCCGCAAAGATTCATGTGGTAGGCGGCTAAGTGGATGAATGAATGATAACAATATGCATTGTTATAACTCTGGTTCGGCAACATTTTTTCGTTGGAAGAGTACCTCAGTCACAGACTTGACTTTTTCTAACTCCGGCAATATCTCTTCGGGGTCTACTTTGGATCACACTAGAAGTAGTGGCCACATTCCCATTGTATTTGAGATAGTGTCCCCTCTAGGTCCTCGTTTTGTGCACATTTTTCCTTTTTGCAATGTACCAAATAGCCCAATTTTCCATTCTCATATGGTTCAGCCGACCAAGCTACACCATATGCAAAGCAAAGTAAAGGTATCACTTCAATCAATTCCATCTGGTAATGAGGAACGCAGGGCAGTTCAAGTTACATCCATCCTTTGGGATGCTGCTAAGACTTCTCAATTCATTATCTCTTCCCAAAAAGATGGCAATAGCCCGTGGTGGAATGAAGATTGCGCACTCACATAAAGTCAGAGGCAGGCGGCTTGGAAGGAAGTTCTTAGAAACTAATGCCCGTCTAACAGGACCAATTACGGATTTGCAGCCGGCATATTCAAACGGATAGTGGCTAAAGAAAAAAAAGTCCATAACACCCAGAAGTTTGCCGCTCTTTCAAAGCCAAAGAATAGGCGATTGCTATGTAAGTTTTTTCTCCCAAGAAAGGTGTTACAAGAGCTGTACAATGAATATTCAGTGGTTCAGTCAACATAGGAGCCTATTGAAGCGCTTGAACAAATTGCACAGGAACTTAAATCTCGCTTTGCTTCTGTTTCTTCCGCTCCTTTAATCAGAGAACTTTCTAATGTTGTCTTCAACTCTGTAACAATGCCCTAATTGGCTGCCGTCGTTTCACAGCTGTCTGTGGCTGCCCCACAGGCCAGATGGCATTAGTTTTTATTTGCAGAATCGCGTAAAGATTTACTGAACGTAGTAAATACATTGCTGAAAAATAGCTGACTACCTCTGGAATGGAGACTTACTAAGATAGTGCCATTGCTGAAAAACGAATGTTTCAGTTATGTCCCAGATAACATCAGGCCTACTTCCTTAACTAGCAATTTGGTAAAGCTCGTCAAGGAGATACTACGTACACGATCGCCTTATGCGGTTTCTCGAAAGCAACAGTATTTTAAGCTCCACTGAAATTGGCTTCAGACGTGGGAATTCTACTTGGAAGGCTCATGTTGACATCGGAAGTAACAAAATTTCAATATACATTCAGTCCTGGATTGGTGCGATTTTAACTTGAAGGACATTGTTTGGTTCCAAAGATGGCTAATCATCTTTGCAATATCAACAATTCCATGGGGTTCCTCAGGGGTCAGTTCTTTCTCCAGTTCTTTTAAGTGCGAATGCACTTCTTAAGCGAGCCTGAAGCGTCCGCCGCCGTCCGCATAGCAACAGCTGCGGGTGCACGCGCTCCTCGTCTTCCTTGGCAACGGGGGGAGATGGGCACGCGCTGCCTGGCCGCTGACATGGCACATACCCACGTGGGGGATTGGCCAGGAATCTCCTCGTCTTCCTTGGCAACGGGGGAGATGGGCGCGCGCTGCCTGGCCGCTGACATGGCACATACCCACGTGGGGGATTGGCCAGGAATCGGGCGTGAGAAGGGCTAATGCACCCGCTTAAAGGAGTACTGACACGAAATTTCAAAGCTGAGATCCGCTCTAGCAATCAAGTACAACGACAACACAAATAGGTGTCGGTGAATAAATGCATCTTTCTTTCTTTGTAGTTGTGTGTGTGTGTGTGATCTCTCTTTCGCGAACATTACCGAACCGCGCAAATTCAACTCGTGCATTCGCACTTTTACATTCTTCCCCTCGGGGAAATGCGGGGAATTTTTTAACATTCTTCTCAGATCAACTCCGATTATAGATGGTACTATATCAACTTACATTTATGCCGATGATATTGCTTTTTACTCATTGGGCAGAGACTTTCATGACTTGTATCAATGATTAAAAAGCATGCAATCTGGTCGCCCTCATTTATCGTTTCATTTATCGCTTAATGTTGGAAAATGTGCTGTTCTAGTATTTCAGGTTACGATCCCCATATCACTATGCCCATTGTACCAACAGCAATCCATACCTCAAGTTACAGAAATTAAATATCTCAGTATCATTTATGATGACAAGCTTAAATGGCACCCTCATATTAAAGATATGTTGCTGCTAAAGGAGAAACAGCTGCAGGCGTGCTCCACAGGCACTGTAACCACAAATTAGGGTTTCGTAGAGACGCACTGTAAATGATTTGTCGGTGTCATGTTCGCCCAGTATTAGAGTTTGGCTGTAGTCCATTTTCTGGTAGTCCATTTCTGGTTGAGAGAATGACTTTGCGATTTTACTTGGGATTACCAAAATATGTGGCTCATTCTATTTTACACCTTGATGCACGATCTCCTCCTCTGAAGTACAGGTTTCAATTACAGACCGTATTAACCTTTCTCAGATTGTTTGAGCCCACAGTGCACGACGCACAGTTCATTTTTCTTCTGATGCCTGACCTTTTGAGGGCATTCAGTGGCCCCGGTTCCAGCGCCCCCAGCTGGACCTCGTACAGTCATGGCTTCAGCCACTTCATGCAGGCCTGTTTCGTGTCCCCCTCTTTGCATAAGTCTGTCATGTGGAAATTAGTTTTTAATATTTTCTTCCCCCGAATGCAAAGATGTTGCCGGCCTGATTCTTCACTGGTTTGTTGAAGGGTTATTTGACCACCCTTCATTCGCGTATCGTCATTGCTACTGATGCCTCACAAAGTGACGAGAAGGCTGGGGTCAGAATATTTTCTCAGTCCTTCGTTTCTATCGGTCCTTTTCAATTAGGTTACCTTATTATAGTCCTATTTTCCAGGCGAAATTATTTGCAATACTATTATGGCTGTTCAAAGAATTCAGCATAGATTTTCGGATGCGGTAATTCTTTCTGACTGACTCCCTCTCTGGATGTACCACATTAACATTCGAAAAAAGATTCTTCAATTATCCGCACATTCCGGTCATTTGTTCCTCACCAGCTTTGTGAGGTTAGGCTAGTGTGGGTTCCAGGACATGCAGGAAAATTACCCAGTGTGTCTCTTGGTGGGCCGAGGTCGTAGGACGTCCAAATTACAGCTTTCTATTGGAGGCAAGGTTTAGGAGTTTCCAAATATACTTCAGACTTATCGGCAAGATGCCCTTCTCTCTTCTAGGGATTATAATCACCTTCGTCACGTAACCACCATTGTCACGGTGCAGTAATGGCCACAACCTTGCGCTATCGAAAAATGTGGAAGTCACGGGGAAAACTTGCGCCATAGTCGGATGAAGTAATTGAGATCGGGACCTCGAGGTGCGAGACAAATCGCCATGCGAGCCTCACTGACCGCAGCTTCCCAAAGACTGTGTGCGTTTCCGGCCCTTCGCAATGCACCGCTTTCCGCACTGCACTGCGAGCGCAACACGGAGACCGGGCTTCAATCGATCGCCATTCTCCAACGGAAGAATTTTGTTCCAAAGGTGGCTTTTTTAGACCATACCGGGAGGCTGTCGGCAAGCAATGTGTAGTGCACACCAATCTGACTCGGCACACTTGTTCTAAAGCATGTACCATATTTGCACGATTCTAACGCGCACCTTATTTCGCCAAAAGTACCCTTGAAATTTGTGTGCACGTTGCAATCGGGCTCAAAACCGAAATCGTCTTCCAATGTTCCTGGCTTTAGTTTTAATGCTCGCAGGAACTGGATAAGCATCTTTATGAAGCTCAAGGTATTTTTAGTGCCACAGTTGTGTACATCAAATAAAATGTCTTCTGCCAGGCACGTGGTGTCATGTCCTTTATATCAGCATGGTAGGTACGGTGTCAAATTATTTTTCAAATTTTTATAAGCAAACTTTATTGCGCGTTACAATCGGAGGCGCGTTAGAACTGTGGAAATACGGTATCCTGTTGCGTTTACTAGTTGCCTGCATATCGTCACGACGAAACGAGTTAGCCTGGCTGTTTTAAGCTATAGCCGGTCGGAGTGGCGACTCCCAGATTCTTTTCTGGTTTCGCTAGCACATATCAGCTTTGACACGGCGTGGAATGTCTGGTCTCACATTACTTAAAGTGGCTGAAAAGCCTTTCATCGCACCGCCAGCATCCCCAGAGCACTGCCGCTAACCCATCCTTCCTACTCGTGACGACCGCAGAAACCTGGTTTCAGTAAGCACTGCCCGTGTTTCGTTGCACTGCAGGCCTGTATTCTGCACGTTGGCGCAACACCAGAGCTAAGCCGAAGATGCGGCTGCCTTGAACCGGACGCTGCAGCTTCAACGTTATTTCCAACTCTGGTAATAATCCATGTGCAAACGAATTCGCACATGCTCACGAGATAAGAGTTTAGCAACCAGCGGCTCAAAGCAGTTTCATTTATATCAGAGGTCGGCAACATTTTCAGGCGGAGGGCCGGCCCTTGCTGTGTGCCCGAAGCTGACACAGCAAGGGCCGGACGGCAAATAGGAGCGGGAGAAGGGGCTTTTTTTGGACATGCGCAAGGAAAGGAAGTGAAGGCATTATCTGGATAAGTGTGAAGACTGGAAGCGAGATCTTGCTTTGTTCCTGTCTAACCCCATTTAAGTCTGCATTGCCATGTCAGCCTTCAGAAGTGGCAAGGGCAGGGGGGTTCTGAGGGGAGTTCCGCTGGCAGCAGGTTGTCACCCCTGGTGTACATGGTTGCTGCATACGTAGAAATAAAGTGCCGCCAAACAGCTACGAAATACGTGGACAGGTGTTTGGCGATGGGTGCCAGTCGGAACGGCACTGTAATAAGCTTCATGGGCCATTTTTCGGGGCTCAGAGTCTCTGAAGGTTGGCACACACTATCTAGCCGTCCCGTAAGTCCTAATTTGCAGTGACAGTACAAAATAATTGCGCAATTTACCTATAAAGCCACTCCGGCACTGGCCAATGTGCCCCAGCCCGTTGAAGGCCAAAAGTGCAGAGCGTCGTCACATCGTACAACATGGCTGCGCTCAGGCTGCCGCTCTGTAAACCGTGTATATGAGTAACACGGGAAGTGGGAAGGCACCCCTTGGTGTTCACAGTCCACGTGATGGTGGTGATGTGTACAGCCACGAATGTCTGCGAATAACGCCCCTATGCTCACAATATACTTTCAGCTAAGGATTTGGAGTACCAGCAATGCAGCAAATTTAAATACCCAACTTCAAAGAACTGGGGACTTACAAGAAAAAGCTTTGATAAACACCTAACACTAACAAAATAAACCCTGGAAAACCCCCTCTGGATTACACAAAAAATAAACGACAAAAACAGAGCCCTAGATGTACGTCACTAAGTAGGTGGCCTCGAGTGAATATGGATTGGCTGCGGCTCCATCTGGGCAAAGCAGGCTGAGGTCTTGTCATGGAGCAGCCAGCTCCATCGTTACCACCACCAAACAATGGTGTCTGCCCATTACTAGAGTGCACATCTCTGAGGTTGTTTATGGGTGGTGCAGTATGCCCATGTTCTTGGTGAAAACAAGCAGCATAGATAAAAAATGTTAGATGGCTGGGGTTATTTTTATCTAACTGTAAAATAAATTTGCAGGAACTCCTCCAGGAAGCAAATGGCTCGCACGAAAAACGACTCGCAGCATCAAGAACTTTGTTCCATTGACTGCTATGGCTGGGCGACAGCAAACTGGAATTATTCTGCAGAAGCAAAAATTTCACTGTAGCACCGTAAGCATTTTTTTTCCCACAATGGGCAGCCAGGGGCTGGCAAGCATTACTTTACAAGGGCAGCAAAATACTGTCATTACAACAGAGATGGAAAGTAAGTGGTACAAGGCTGCACATTTTTAAGGGCTTCATACACAAGTGTAGCCTGCCGTGAGCCCCTTACCTTCCCCTAGGAAGTAAAAAATTAAGGGCTTCCTCTCACCGAGCAAGTGGCTATGTCAACGGCACACCTCAAATGAGATCCTCCTATTTTCTATCCTCCACCCCGTACTATTTGCTCAGCACTTACTGAATATGGCCCTGACCAGGTAATTCCACAGGCACGAGAGTAAAAGTGCAGGAAATTATTGATTATAAAATTTAATGGTGCTCAAGCTACATCTTGGTTATGAGGCACACTGTAGTGGACGACTCCAGATTCATTTCCACCACCTGGTGAACTTAAACAAGTGTTGACACACTAGCATTTTCGCTTTTTTCCCTCTGTCAGAAATGCAGCCAGAACGGCCGGGGTCGAACCCGCACCCTTGGGCCCGCAGCACAAACACAGGAAATGACACGAGACGTCGGTCTTTTGTGCGTACACATGAAAAAGGAACTGCCGTTTTACTCAATGCTCTGTACAAATAAGCAATGTCGAGAGAATGATAAATTAGGATGCCCTACCCACCCCGTCCCCAAGGCATGTCGTAACCGAGGGTTCGCGTGCCCACCCCCACCCAAAGCAAACTAAAAAGAAACCGCAGTGATGGGAGGCAAAAGGGCCTGGTGACCAGCAAGGGCGGCAGACGGGGACCACGGCCCGGGTCCCTCGGGTGTCCGTCGTCGATCTGTACAGCGGGGTCGTCGCACCGAGGTCAGAGTTCCTCGCGCACGTGCACCTTCTTCAGCTCCTCTATCCTCTTGACAAAGTCCGACTTCTCCACGCAGCCCTCGCACACCTCGTCCCAGTCGCTGAGGATCTTCTTCAGGTCCTTCACCTTCAGCTTCTTCAGGTCCACCGTCTTCAGGTCGATCACCTTCGCTGCAGGGGGTAAACAAGAGGAGGCCGCTCACCACCACACTTTCCCGCCCCCTCAGCATGCATTCCCAAAAGATTAACACTCGATTCAAGCCTGGTCCCGCTTCCGCTCTACGCATCTGCAGTTCATTCCTTGCTCCGTTTCATGCCCACACATAATGGCCCAACCTAAATGCAGTGTTAGTACCGCATTTTCGTGCGTATAACCCGCCCTGCATATAATCCGCATCCCCACTTTCAGCCCGGAAAAAAAAAGAAAAAAAAAAAAAGAAAAAAGGAATCCTTGTGTATTGCTTGCACATTTCATACAGGAAAGGCACCAAAGCTACTGCTCAAGCAACACATCACAGACTAAGACGAAATAAGTGTATATTAAGCAAGTAGAATACACTGACTGCAAGGTGAAAGTCACAATTCACTCTGTGTCACTGCTCTCGCTAGAGCTATCACTTGGGCTGCAGTCGTCACTGTTGTACACGAGGTCATCTTCGCTTCCATCCATGTTTGTGATGCAGCATTTTTGAATTTTTTTGAACCATCTAACCTGGAATCGCCCTGCATGGAAGACTTAGTCATGCGTAGGAGCTTCACGGTACAACATGCATTGCCATGAAGCTGCACTAAAGGAAATACCTCACGTATTATTCGCACCCCTACTTTGCCACTGAAACTTTCGCATTATAGGTGTGCGTTATACGCACGAAAATACGGTAACTGCACACTGTATACGCTGCTAGAGGAACTAACCATTTACAAAGTGAGCAAATGTCACCACGCCCACTTCCACGCAGAAGTAGCAAGCCACACATACCTTAACAGCGTTGAATAATAGTAATAAAAAAGGAACATACAGATGGGGAAAATATTTGGTCGAAGGGATAAAAACAGTGCAACACATGGAACACAAGAACGAAGAAACAGACACAACGAAAGTTGTGCTCTCTCTTGTGTACCACGAGCCACACTGTTTTTATCCCTTCAATCAGGCACCCACGAGCTCATGTTCCGATGGCCCCAACAAAGTGTAAATCTGAGCAGGTTAAATATAATTGCAAGCTAGCGAAAGCAGCGCACGGACGGGGCGACAACAGTGAGCGCTTCATTCCGTTGTCCTTCCTTGGTACCATCCAAGCGCAGTTACCGCTAGCTTGGACTCAAATTTTCAGGTTCCCAGCACAACTTGCCCGCCACCACCAGGCGGGAAGAGCAGAGAAAAAGAGACGTACGGTATCTGAGGTCGCAGATCTGGGAGTCCTTGAGCATGAGCTTCTCGCACACCTTGAGGGCGGGCATGCCCCAACTGAACGGTTTGGTCATCTCGCCCACGATGCGGGTCGCCGACTCCTCCAGGCCGCCCACGTAGTAGCACTGCACGCAACAACGGGCCAGAGGACGCACTTTTTTGGGGGAACGGCGCTCCCATTGGGGCCACTCGGAATGATGGTCGGGGTGGAATTCTAAGTTGCGTGCATTTCAATTGGTGTAGCTGCACTCACGAGGCCTGCTTTTAGCCAATCGGAGCTCGTTCTAAATACACGCTTTGAAAACAGGCACGAAATGGGTGAAACTGAGAATTCCGCCACAGATGTGCATTGTGTACAGTATGTGCCTGCTTACGGCACAAGGGCAGCCAGGGCCAAAAAGCAGCAAAACTCTGCTCAATGGTCTTTCAGTGTCGTATTAGTGGATAAAACAGGTATGGTACGAGCATGACATTAGTAAAAGAGCTTAATATGTGGGTGTAAAAAGCACTAACCTAAAACAAAGATGGTCACCGTGGTTGATGAAGGTAACAGCAACGACTACATAGCCCCCAGTGCCTCAATCGATACTGAAAGAGCCTGAAGTTACATGCAAGTAGGAGGTGAAATTTTGAAAGGCGGCCTAAGCAAAGTTTGTTCATGACCATTGGTTGGTCTTCTATAAAGAAATAAAATAAAAGTGGAAATACAAGCGCCAGAGCACAAGAAAAACTTAGCTGCGCCCATTCATTGACCACACAATGACCAGCAAAGCTCAAAAGAAAAGTCTATTGCATAAAAGTCTGATCATGAAATGGGCTTATGATGGTACTTCCATTTCTTTTACTAGTGCCTTGGTCTAAGGCCCTGCCTAAATGAGCGCTCTTTATAGCTAAACAAACAACTAAACAACGCTTTTTATAATTTGCAATTTGAATTAGCTTAATGAGTACGTATTAGTTTTAGTCTAGCAGACAAACATGGGGTTGCTACAGCCTGTTTAGCAGGCCACCAAACCTAGTGTCCAGTTAAAACAGCTTCACATTATCTGCGCTAAACCTCTGGGTACTATGTCTTTCAATGCTTTTCTGTTTATGGCAAGTGGCCATTCTGTGGCTAGCGTGGAAGCCCAAGCACCAAGTAGGCGCCATTCCCCGGAAGCCCTGCCGGCATATCTGACGCATCCCAAGAAACGGGCGCGGTCACAAAAAGTAAACCCACTTGCAAAACTCATGGGACGGGAGCTACTGTATGCATGTCTTGGAGAAACTTAATAATCATCAGCGCAGAACCAATGCAATTATCATCATCAGTGCCCGCCATCACACGTGAGCAGCTCTAGCTCAAGCTGCTTTGTCGGATGGAGAAACAGCCGGCCAACAAGCACCGCTGAAGGCTGGTGCAACCCCCTTGCTGACAGGGGCACCCCAACGGCCAGTTTTGTCTTTTAATAAAACTTCGGCCGTAGTTTCATGACCAGAAAAGCATGGAATGATGCTGATACTACCTATCATACTAAACTAAGTGAAACTACCCCACAGTTATTCAGTTGCCTGAGAGGTCAATTATAGTATAATTTGTACAGAGATGGTTGTACAACTTGAATTACAGCTGTATTATGAAACCGTACTTCTCCCATAGAAAGAAGCTCGCATACTGATGGCAGATGGAACTTCTCGCTGTTCACAACTCCACCATAAATACACCGCTCATAATAAGCAAGCGTAACTCACGGCAGTGATAAGGTTATCGTTGAGTGATGAGACATACAATTATTTCTTCCCCCATAACTGCATTAGAACCAGAGTTCGAGATTTTACAATAGCATTGGCTTGCCTCAAGTCTTATTCCCTCCACAATGGCAACAGGGCTCCGAAAGATCTCGGCTAAAGTAACACTAAAAGCTCTGCCGTAATGACTGGCACCTCTGACTGAGGTAGATGCTAGTGGCAGTAAAACGACCCTTCCACCTCAGAACAACCTGCACTTATTACAATGAAGACAGTGGCTAAATGCTTTGAGAACGTGGGTCACATAATTTGCACATTATACAGTTAACAAGACTCCTAGTAAGCTCGTGCAACTTTCAAGGCATGACTTTAGCCAGTCACCACCCATAGCGAGGCCCTACTTTGCACTATGCGGGCCTCACTGGATTTGAGACCCAATTTTAGCCTCTTCCGCGCTCTTGGTGCTACGCATTAAAAAAGACAGCCGGAGGGGGTGCCGTTTCAGGTGTTACGCCTGTTTAGAAACAATGTTTGCACTCACCATCCGTAAACAAACCACTCCACCGACAACCATACTGTCCCAAAACTGGTTTCCGCACCAATACTAGCCGTCTTAATCGAGGTTTGACAGGTTGTGGGGTTGAATGCGCCGATGCAACGCAGGCGATGAGGCGCGCCGTAGTGGAGGGCTCCGGATTAATTTTGACCACCTGGGGATCTTTAACGTGTGCCGAAATCTTGTACACATGCGCATCTTTTCTTTTCGCCTCCATCAGAAAAGAGGCCGCCGTGGCCAAGAATCGAACCCTTGTCCTCGTGCCCAGTGTCATAGTTGAGGTTGTCATTGGGCATCTGCCTTTGACGCTGATAAAAAAAGCATGCACCTAATTACCCCCCTCCCTAGTATGTCCTCTCTCCTACATTACATAGTTGGGCAATGAATAGAGACATTTCAGTGCAAATTGAATACTCCAGGAAGCTGAATATTCCTGGAGGGAGTGCACGGCATGTATTTAGGCTTCTCAGTGCTTACTAAACTACCATGGCAATGAAACAACATCCTCACACTATAAATATTCGACCTGGCGAGTTACGAGCCTTCCTACGAGGCACACAAGTTTGTCCCGAATGTTACCATACGACCACACCAAATACTGCTCGCAGTAATATTGTCGGACACTCGCAACGACAAAAACGCCGATTAGAACCTAAACTGGAGCATTTTCAACCCATTGACCAAATAAGGCTTTCAGTACCTTCAGGTAGTTCTTCAAAGGAATGTCTAGATAGATTGTGTCATCACATTTTGAAATTGAATCTGTGTGTCATCATTCGTGTTTCTGTCCCTCGTCTTGTGCTGCGCTTCGATACTTCACTGTGTACCAAGTCACCCAAACCAAAGCTATGCTGAATCTTGCCATCCCAACCACCTTGGCGCAAGAAAATCATATTAACCACCCGACTGCAAACACAAAGGGCTCCATCCATAAAACTCCATGACAAGCGCCACCGGGGCGAAAGGACAAAGGGAAAACGACGCGAGGCGAGAGAGACTTACGAATCGCTGCTCGGGTCCCTTGGCTGTCTTGCAGAACTCCGTGAAGCCTGCCGTGATGGAGTCCTCATTGCTTCGCTCCTCCACCTCGAGCTGGGTGTGCAGCTTCGTGAGAACGCCAACGCACACTGCGCGCAGAAAGTGAAACAGGCGAGAAAATATGACTTGCCACATGCAAGCTTCGCAAAACGCTTCAAGACCCTAACCTACCCCGTACACTTCAAACAGCATGTCGGCGGAAGACGAACAGTTTTCAGACTTGCTCCCAAAACGAGATAAAGTTTAACTAGCAAACCACTGCAGACTGAAATTAAGGGAAACGGCTATTAGCTTTCGCCGGGCGAGCTGAAACTAAACTGCAGAAGGACCCTACGTGGTCATCTCACCCGGGGTCATTGCGCAAGTACTGAGCAAGGTTGAGTTTGAGTACTTGAGTACTGCGTTCGGCGGTTTCAGGACCCCTTAGGTTGTGCCATGTTGAACGCTCACGTGTTAAATTGACAAAAGGCTGGTCATGGCGGCAACGTCCACGTTGTGACAAGATATGGCGAGAAACGTCATGCACTTATTCGAGTCCTCAGGGAGGGGAAAAATTACCTTCGCAGTCGCCGTCCTTAAGGGATTTCCCAAACACGACGAGAAAGCAGGCCTGTAGGCACGCCGAGAAGAGCACCAGGAAGAGGGGTACTTCGACGGCGGATCGCATTGTCACTGTACTCTCTTCCGTCCACGATCACTCAAGACGCCACGGGCCGCTGATCGCCGACGACGGTGCTCGCACCCCCAAACTTGACTCGACGGCGAAATGCCGCAAACGCTCGAGTATTTAGCTACCCACCTAAGCGACGTGTCCTGTACACGCTGGCGGAGACGAAGTGGGCCGAAACAAAACTACAGACAGCGTCAAGAGCGGGGACGCACTTCTTTGAATGAAAATTCGACACGTATCCGGCAAAATTTGAAGGCGACACCTACTGAGTATGCTGAGGACCTGTAGGGACATTTGGCCTCGTGCGATTGGTCCATATCAAGGGCTTCCGTGACGTCAGTTGACGTTTATTCTTTAAAAAGCAACAGACACCATCTTACGCATGTTTCAAAGTTGCAAAAACACTCACTCAAAATAGTTACATTTGTCTCCGCCAAAACGCTAGTGTACAACTCAAAATGTACCAACTTTTGTTTTACTATAATGTTTTTAGAGCACTGTAGTTTCACCAAAACAATTTTAATAAATTTTATTGTTTTTGCACAACAAACAAACATAGTTATTGATTAGTTTTATTTTACACTTCAAACCCAAAACAGTTTGCGTCTAAATGTAAATTTTAATTTAGATTAAGTGCTATGCTATTAAATAGGCAACAATTATTTTAACTTGTGCTTTTTTTTGTTTCTTCAAGCTGTCACTTCAGCTTGCCGTTTGGCGTCGTTCCGACCGGACACTTTGAATCGCAAGCATGGCGGCCTCGTTCGGGCTCTACTTCGGCAACACCAATCTTTGCCTGGCGATTCACAAAGTAAGTACGGAAGACGGAATTGTAATTCGTGGTCAGAACTCCGAGGGCTTTCTCAAGGGCCACGCTACAACATCAGTGCGTAATTGCGCCCGTCAGCCGACTCGTATCGAAGGGTGCCGATTCCGTGCACGTTGCGTGAACAGAAAACGCGTGTTCCGTAAACGCCGGCTGTCGTTTGTGCGTTGTTTCGCCGAGATGAGGCGCCAACGAAAATCACTTGTGCATAGGAGTGGGGGTCGTGCTCCCTCCGACTCGACCAAAGCCTGATAATTCGCCGGTTCCCTTATTACCCAATGCCGTGAAAATTGCCCACAAGCTTCCCGTGCATGTTTGAAGCCGTGTCAGCGAAACGTTGTGAAGAAAACGCCGTATCTCTGATGAAAAGAATTTTTGCGACCCAACTCGATAGTCTCGCGAAGCTAGCTGCGCAGTTCTAACCAACTTCTGCAATGCTGACTCGCCCCTACAACCGATCGTTTCGCGCGTGGAACGTTTGGATAGCAGTTCACCTCTCAGTTATCTGTGATCTGATCGTCCCAGTACGAACGCCCCTCGTAGTGCCAGTCGCTTGCACTTGGCTGCTGTTTCCGTTTGCTATTAAATGTCAAAGCTTTGGACTGTAAGCGGAATGTAATGTAGAACGTGTTCGACGCTGTCAGTTATTTTTTATTCCGCAGATAACTATGAGCCGTTTACTGCTTAGTCGCCTCCTGAATACGGCGTCGCTTTCTTTTTACTCTTATTGATTCGGCAACCAAGTTATTCTTGCCCGGTAGTTCTCCTTAATAAAACAGAACGGTCGTCTATAACGCGTAAAGAAATTTTAAGATACCGTGGCAATGAGTGTTCATTTGAACAATGAATTCATGTTTGTTATGATAATGCATTGCAGTTGTAGTACCACTAGGGCGTCTACCAACCTGGAAAACCGGGAATTCTCAGGTAGTTTGAATAGTCTGGAAAAACTCAGGGAAAACTCATGGAATTTGTGCTTCTGTTGGGGAAAATTAGCTGTACTTTATCAAGGAAGCGAAATGCACGGTAATGCCGGCTCAAGTAACAACTCAAAAGGTGACAGCCCTCCGGAGCTGTCGCTGATGGCGCTGTCTGAAGTCACTGGTTCCTATGAGAACTCGCTTCATACAGCTTGCAAGTCACCCCACACCTCATCCCCTTCCAACCCCCTGTGCGCACCCCTTGTCATGCTTCCCAAACTCCTGAAAGGTTGCGTGCCGCGATAGCTTGTTGCGGCATCATAAGGAATTCTACCGGGGCAGAGGCAGTAGTAGCTTTCAGTCCTATGCTGGAACTCCTGGCGCCATCTACTGTGGTTTCTAGTTAGTTGACACACATTGCGAATCTTTAGTTATGAATCTGGCTTAATAATAAAAACACATTTCTCTTAATTTTCAACTTTAATGTTCACTGCTGTGTTCAAAATGTCTTAAGTATCAAATATAGGCATTGTACCCCGACTTTAGAGTTACTTTTAACTGCAACCTGGCACTATATTCCACTGCGTAGAAAGACAGAGCATGTTTAGGCTCCGTAGCTTTTGCTGCTCGCCAAAAGAACTTTACGTGGAGTCACCATAGTGTGGCGTCGTTGAGGTGTTTCTGATTTCCACTGTAAACCCCGAATAAAGTCTTCCCGCTCATCCTCTGCAGCGCTTTGATGCTAGAAGTATGGCAGCGTTTAAGGGCACCTAACGTGACGGTGTTTAAGATGCAGGTGGCCCTCATCCGAACCAAAATGAACTCTTAGAAGCAGTAAAATACAGCACTGAGACATTGAGTACGAGCTGAGAACATCGCTGTACGGTTTTACGTTTTTTTTTTATCATTTATTCACTGTGAATTTTACTACCACTCTGTTATGTTTTCTTTTTGAATGAGATTAAACTTACTGGTTAGCAATCAAACTTTATTATGTCATTTTTTTGTTTTATAAGGTGCTCTTTAGAGGGTGACAGCAACTGGTGAAGGGGTGTCAGCCCGTGTTGATGTAAAGCAGTTGTGTGTCACTCAGGGAAATTATTAAAAAAGACTTGGGGAAGGAAAAGGGGAAAACTCGAGGAATTTGAAAATGTCAACTTGGTAGACACCCTGTTACCCGTGCCACACATGCACAAAAAATGGCATTAGGAGCTTAATGCCATTAATTGGCTGCTATGCACAAAACTCTAATACCGTCTGCTCTGTCATTTTTGGTTTAAAAAGTTCCGTGCAACTAATTCGCCGTCATGAATGCCTTAAATCTGGCTACTCTTGAATGCGATGAGCACCAAATGAAACGAAACTCACAGCCTCGGGGTGTTGACACGGAAACGTAGCTGAACTTCGAAAGAAGAATTTTTTTTTTTTTTTGCACTCTTGGTGCTGAAGTTGTGAACAAGACGAAATTCACTAAAACAGCGGCAAAAAAGCAAAACATCGTGTTACTCGTCGTTTTAAATTTTTCGGATTTGGCCACCACTGGCAGGCGACAGTAGCTGCTGAAGCCACTTTTAGAAACGGCTCGCACCATTGTTTATAAAACACTGTTTCTCGTAACATTTTTTTTTTTTTTTCACTAAAAACATTCTTAACCCTTGTCAGAAGTTTTTCTCTACGTTAAAGACTTCTCAAATATGAATGCATTTCACTTTTTTGGTCATTATCACCATCATACCTAACACATTTAATGCCTTTGCATTTTCGCGTGTAGCAAGGCCTGCCCAGATTAGGTCGTTCGGTATCTGAAGGCCTTAAACACAAAATGTCATTTTTCGTGTACGTGTGGCACGAGTATAGGTTAATATAACAAGCTAAGCTATTTAAAGGGACAGCGAAGTGAAAATTGCCAACGCTTATCAGGTTCTGTCAGTGAGTAGAAATTTTTGTCTCATGTTATGTGTGAAGTCTGAAAAGAAAAGCGCAAAATGCTATTACATTGGCCACCGCAAAAACCACTGCAGTGACGTCCGACTGACTTGCTGTGTTCTTTCAGTCTTTCAGTCTAACAAAACTGGGATTTTCACCCCTTTTGCGGTTGCTGTCAACTCCCCATTCAATCATGCACACGCATTGAAAGTTCAAACGGGGTGAACAACGGGACGACTATTTTATCAGAAGGATGGCATGAGGCAAGAAGCACATTTGAAGGCGCATCTTTCTTGTTAGTGTATGAGAGAAAGTGCTGATAAATTGGCAAAAACAAGCTCAAAGCATGGCCTGCAAATTGTAAGTGTTATCCCGATAGACTAAATGGGGTGGATTTTTTTTTTTTTTTTTTTTTTCCTTACTCTAAGGAACTCGAAGGAATTAAGGATGCCATGAACATTTTTTTTTTTTTTTTTCAATTCTGAAAAACTAGCCTTTGGTAACTAGCTCAGCTCGATTTCAGCAAGAAAGGTTTTTTTCTTAACTGAAAAAATGCAAGAGATATTTAAAAGCTTTTAAATTTCACTCTATAGTGACATATTGTGGGGGAACATTAAAAACATAATTTCAATATGTTAACTACGCGTTAGCATTCAAGTGATGCGGTAAATCGGTAACTGAGGACCCTTTAAAATCACAAAGTCATGTTTCGTGGCGATGGCTTAATACCCGTTCCACGCGTACACGAAAAATGACATTAAATGTTTAAGGCCTTAAGATACTGAATGACATTAATTGGGCGGGCTGCGCTACATGCGAAAACGCAAAGGCATTAAATGTGTTAGGCATGATGGTGATCATGACCAAAAAGAGAAATTCACCCATATTTTAGAAGTCTTTAACGTAGAGGAAAACGTCTTACAAGGGTTAAAAATGTCTTTTGTGAAAAAAAACATTATGAGAAATAGTGTTTTCTTAAGAGTGGTGTGAGCCATTTTTAAAAGTGGCTTCAGCAGCTTCCGTCGCCTGCCAGCGGTAGCCTAATCCGAAAAATTTAACACGAGTAACACGATGCCGCTGCCGCTGTTCTAGTGAACTTAGTCTTAAAAACTTTGCCACCAAGAGTGCACAAAAAATCGTCTTATTTCAAGTTCAGCTACGTTTCCATGTCAACACCCTGGGGCTGAGAGTTTCGTTGGTTTCATTTTGTGCTCATCACGTCCGAGAGTAGCCAGATTTAAGGCGTTTGTGAAGGCAAATGAGTTGTGCGGAACTCCTTAAACCAAAAATGACATTAGGTCGAATGGCATTACATTTTTGCGTGTAGCAGCGAATTAATGCCATTAAAACTTAAGGCATTAAGCACTTTGTCATTTTTCATGTATGTGTGCCTTGGGTATAAGTCAAAGGCTGCTAACCGCACAAACAAGATTCTGTGATGCCAATAAAAATCACCGAAAAGTGGCTGGGGATTTGCCACTGCTTCGCCTGTTTTCGTTCATATCTCCAATATTTTTTATGAAGTTCACGATAAGACTGTTATTATTGGTATCAGGACAAAGGAATCTTTTTAATGAATCGAACTGCCATTTTGTCTTCATGGCACCTTTGATGCAATACTTCAGTGGCATGCATACATTCAGTGTCACCACAAATGGCAGAGTTCGTTTTTAGAAACTGCGCGTGTGGTAAATTCCAACGAGAAGCAAATCCGCCTCTTTCATTGCGGTGTGCTGCCACCTAGCGTGCCTAGCGGAAGTTGAAGCTGTAGGGTTTGCCGGCGTTTCCTCCGGCTGCGTTCTCGTTGTATGCACGGCAATCCCACATTACGGCGAGGAGCAGCCGAAGTTTTTCTTCTGTGTTGGTGTTATAACGCCTTAAGACGACAGCCCCTGGTCATCACATAATACCAGGCGGCTTCTTATCACTGAATGAGGGCTGGCAGAGAAATCTCTGACAGATCCGTGTGCCGTCCGAGTGGCAGCTCGAGCAGTACTTGGAGTCGTCTGGCATGAAGTGCGATCGCCAGTTCAACAAAGGCCGGCAGTTCGCAAAATGCCTTTAAGCGCTGGACACATGTACGATTGGTACACGCGATTCGCATGCGACTGATCGTTACGACTGTCGCCACTAGTCGTACGCGTGAATTTGAGACGGCCCGATGCGCGCATGAGATGCGTCGTCGGCGTCGCTCCGCCCACAGTTTTTGCACCATGGTCAACTACGACGATCGCTGAGCTGAATTTGTAGATTCTGCACGTTTGTTCGCAAGAAATGGATAAAGCAAGCAATCGTGAAGCGTTTTCTGCCTTCGGAAACAGTCCGCGCACACGCCGGCCGCGCCTGCCAGCTCGGCACACTCAGCGGCTCGAACCGGCGCAGACCACGGTAGCAACCGCGCTTGTCGCTGCTCTTCTGAATCAATCTGATCGCTAAAAAGTTCCACATGCGAGAAAGTAGGTGTTAGTGTGGTGAAAAATTGTGCTAGGGATTGTTGTCAGGGCTTATTTTAAAAGCGGCGATCAGATATATCTGCCGCGATGCAAGCCTACGCTGACCGGTCGCCGCGGCGCGCGGTGTGCCGAGCAGCCGAGAGATGGCGATACCTGCGCGGAAGCATCGAAACAGGCTACGCAGATGTCTTGGTCACCGATCGCTCAAAGGGCAGTTATAACTTAAATAGAGTTCCACATGCGAGAAAGGGTATGATAGTGTAGTGAAAAGTTGTGTTGCGGATTGTCATTCGCAGTTGCACAGATAGCAGCGATCAAATATCCGCCAGGATGCTAAGCCTACAGTTCCCATCACCCGAGCCGACGCGAGCGACGCAAGCCGCCGTAGCCGATCGCGTGCGGCCGACGGGAAGCGATAGAAGCCGACACCGTTCCCTTTTCGGCACTCCGAGTTACAGCGGAACGCAGCACAAGTTGTGGGCATTGTTCCGCGCACAACGAGCGCACACAAAAAATCAAACGATGTAAATACAACCACGACCCCTTCCCGCTTGTGCGGGAGCTGTGGGGAATGTCGTCTGCTGCCCCTACTGGACTGCTTAGGGACTTGGCCGCTAGGGGATTGCGCATGCGCAGTGGGGTTGTGAAAGAGGCGGATTGGCACTGGGAGAAGCCGTCGAAAAGGTACCAAATTCCAAAGAGAGCATTGCTCTAACAAGCACATAACTAAGGCAGAACAGTGACTAATAGTGTATACGCAAGGTTGCACACTCATCTATGCTTAATCCTCCTCTTGAGATTTCAGTGCTGTTGAGATCATGTGGTCTAAATTGAGCTGCAGCCTCCCACCATGTGCACTTCATAGGCCAGGTGTAGTGCCTAAAACCCTGAAAGTAGAATTCCTTTGTCCGCACATTCTCCTCTGTCTGGCTTTGTTGCTCTTTGCTCATCGTTGCTAGTACAAATCTTGTTCCTTCCTCTCCTTTTTTTTTGGCGTCCCATCTTTTGCTCTTCATACTTACTTCATACTTAGGGGGCGTCTCATCTTACATCCAAAAATTTTTTGTGGAAAGCACACACTTTAAGTGTTTCCAATGACAAGTGTCTAAGATTAGACTCCAGCTTTCGGAAACTTTTTACTCTTGCTCAGTGCCCATTGCGCCCGCTCCGCAAAAGCACAGCTCCACATTTCCCGCTCTTCAGCACATAGCCAAGCACGCCGTCCTGGGAGAGGCGCCGAAACAGCCGGGGGAACCCTGTCTGCACTCAGCCCCACCACGTGTAAACCAAGGTGCAATGCGCACATCAGAACTTGTGAGAACGAGGGCTCGGGAATTTTAAGAGCCCGGATTTTAAGTTTTCTATTACCAAGCGTTGCCTCTACCGTCCTTCTTTGTGTGGCTATTTGGACTGAGTCAAGCCTGTTCCGCATGGTGCAAGTTTCCCTGCAAATTTGCTGCTGCGGTGCCGTTTGCACAGAAATTCTCGTTGTTGCGGGAGATTGCCGAATGTTTGGAGCAGTTGAAATTCCCCCGTGAACATCGCCGGGTATTTGCAGTTCGCCGGAGCATCAAAAAATTGATCTTTTTGCCCTGCAAGTGGTGCTGCAGCAGCTGCAGCAGCAAAACCAGGAAATTCGCGCCATGTGGAGCAGGTTTAGGTATTCGTCAGGGCACTTGATCGTAAGACCCCCAAGTTACCCACTGTCCTGGTTTGCTGAGGCTATCCTTGTGCATAGAAAGTGCCACATTGTCACATTACTGTTGTTCAGGTCTGCGCTCCATGAGTGAAATGCCTGGCTCGCTGATGCCGTGCCTCATGCTTCTCTTTGTTTCGTTTCGCAGGATGGCAACACAGAGGCAGTCACCAACGACTCTGGCGATCGGGTCACGCCCGCGATCGTTGCATTCTCAAATGGAGAGAAGGTCAGTGCCTGTACTCGCATCTCTTGTGCTTCTTGGCTTGTGTATATGTAGCATATGTATGTATACATATTTTTTTTACTAACGGTCTGTAGAGAGCTAGAAGTAATTTCAGGGGGGAGGGGGGATGTTGAACTTCATAAAACTTCTGTAACCAGTTGGGCCTGAATAATTAGGTCAGTGAGAAGTCTTCTGGAGCCTTAAGTTTTCGAAGCACAGGTTTTGTAACTAGCTACTTAGTGGCGCTTAGTTGGAGCCTTAAAAGGCACCCAGGGGAAGCTGTTTAGTGAACAAATCTGAGGCGTCGGTGCAATACGGAGGTTATCGTTGTAGCTGGGATGCAGGATTATACATATGAAATAGACAAAAAAATAAACCAGCAAGGCATCTGGTCAAAGGTGTTTAACAATGGCAGGGGCTGCAAATAAAACGGCTGTCAAGTGTACTATGACAATTGGGTGGCTGATTAGCAGTTCAAGTTCCATACCTTGCCGCATTCTGCCACATCATGTCATCATCTTTACTTTCGCATATTTCCCTTTTTTTTTAGGGGCATCTTTTTTAATCCATGCTTTTTTGTGTTGTACGTCGTGTCTCAGAGGCGGTGCCAAAGCTACCAATACAGTTGCATGAAAAGAGCAGCGGCCATTCATCCCCAAAATAACACCCGTTTCCTCAGGAGTCACCACAGTGTCCAACACTCCTCATCCCCTAAGTCACGTTCTTTGCACATTCCTTTAAAGAAGTACTGGGCTCGTCTAAATTCAGGGGTGGAACAGCTGCGCCATTTACGCTATTGGGCGCCAAACTCGTTTATCAGCGCCGTCCTGTGCCTCAGAGCCCAAACTGAGCCGAGATGTAACCACCATGATACCCTGTGCCCAAAAACGTGGCCGAAACGTTGTGTTTTACGGCCGCGACTATCGCTTGTATGACCACATAAGAACAGCGAAGCGCTACGCCTGATAACCGCGGAGCGCACCGATGTCGCCGATTCACTCATTCGTCAATCTCGACTTCAATCAGCGCTGTAATGAACCGAAGAGTCACTTTTCATTGTTATTTTTCTCTTGAGTTCGATCATGTGACCCAACAGCTTACTAGGACAAGCGTGGACACATGTCATGCATTGGGTTCTTTGTCATGGAGAGGCTTGTACTGCCAACTTATGTTGCGGTTACGCCAAACAAGTAATTTTTATTTTTTGGTTTCCAGGTGCTTATGGTTTTGGTTTCATCAATTGATTGATTGATTGTAGGGTTTAACGCGCCGACGCAACGCAGGCGATGAGGCGCGCCGTAGTGGAGGGCTCCGGATTAATGTTGACCACCTGGGGATCTTTAACGTGCGCCGAAATCTCGTACACACGGGCGTTTTTGCTTTTCGCCTCCATCAGAAAAGCGGCCGCCGCGGCCAGGAAACGAACCCGCGACCTTGTGCTCAGCAGCGCAACGCCTTAGCCACTGAGCCACCGCGGCGGGTTTGGTTTCATCAAGGCTATGAGCGGCTATAGAAGTTTGCTTTTGCTTAGCTGTAAGGCCGCAGGCGGTACGCGCCCTTTTTGCCTCCGCTTTGAATTCCTTCGTGTCGCGTTTGCACCGTTATGTTTGCCGGTGCCGTCCACTGCGCCACAATCAATAGAAAATGACCAAAAGCGAGTGAAATGTTTTTGGGTCACATCGCAAAGAGATATAAAATAGAATAATATTCGCACGAAGGCTTAAAGGTTGTAGTTTATTGGAGGTGAACTTCGATTTAGTCCACCATTTTTGCCGAGCACAGCTGCGTGTAGGAAACAAACAGGGTCTTAGACGCTTCCCTCGCTTGTTAATTCACTTCACCTTTCTTGTGAGGCAGTTACTCATTTTCGCCTGCGAACTTTCAGGCTAGCTTTGCTTAGGTACAGGATGGTCCAGCATTAATTATGCATTCTAACACACTCTCAATGCGTAGTCAATGGCGTATGTTTGTCGACTCTCACAACCCCGCAGTGAGCGAAGACCAAGCTACGTTCTGCTTTGCACGCACCGAAGTGGCTGTTCAATGGAAAAAAATGGAAGTAAACCTTGTTTTGTGCAATGCCACCGTGAGTTTGCGCAACGCTGCTGTTTACCGGACAGGAAGCGAGGCCTGTTATCTGATCCCCCTCAACTTCGCGCGTGAGGTTTACTTCTTTGAACGGTGATAGTGCGGCGCACTCACTTGGCCGAAGGTAGATAGCTCCGCATATTGTAAATTTCCAGATATAGTACTGCGGTCCTGGTTCGGAGTAGATTCTAGTGCACCGTAGAACGCCGATGCAGTAGATAGAGTAAACTTGTGGCTGCTCCAAGCCTGCTACAAAAGGCAATTTTGCCTGCTCATAGGTCTGCTCCTAAACCCATGTACCCTGTTCCACCCCTGTACAGTGCTTCCTGTTGACCTCAAAATTTCACAACTTCATCTGTGACATATAAAACAGCAAGAAAAATGGGCCATGATGTAGGGCTGAATAGCAGCTGAGTTTAACTTTTGGCTCTGTGCGGTGTTGGTGCGCAGTCATGACACACACGACTTGGATATTGTCGCGTGGTCAAGGACGGCACAGGACTCTTGTGGGAGTGAGGTTTATTGGAGTGAATTTGTGCTCTGGCTAGAACTAAATGGTACACAAACTTCAAGAAGCGGTCAGTGAAGTGATCTGCACGGGCGGGCGTCAGAAAATCGAATGCTGCGGTGTTTACCAAAGAAGACTGGTCTGAAAAAGCGACCGCAACGCAACACTTTTATCCTTGACAAGATTGGCATTGCAGCGTACAAAAGGAGGAGTAAATTAGAATGCAAGATAAGATAGCCAGATGCGGCCAGCCACTGGTGACACTACATAAACAAACAAGTCAAAAGGCACAGTTCACGGCAATATCAAGTTGGATTGTGTATCACTTCCCGTTTCTGCATCTTTTGAATGAGGTAGAAAAGGAGTTGGACAGCTATTGGTTTGCTGGCGCTTGTCTTGTTAGAAAGCTCGATTAGGTACGGAACACCGAGACACTTTCCCCCATTGGCAGCCCTCAATTGGTAGTGCTTGATATCGCTGTACTGCCTTAGTCTCAACGTGTGCCTGGGTATTGGCTCATCAAAATTGCAGCAATTCTGTAGGCCAGTGGCGATGGTAATCTTCCTCCGTGCTTACTTTGGCAAAGTCTTACGACTTACTTACAAGAGAGGCAAGGCAGCATGAATGCTGGATAGTTCAGAGCTCATCTGATTTAGCTATTGAGCTTTTACATTCTACAGTGAAACTAGTGCCTCTATTTGTTCGGGTTTTTCACTGCTCCAAAACTCGTACAGCGTTACTTAGACAGCAGCCGGTACTGTGCGTAGCGATAATAAATGAATGTCTTAAAAAAAATTTTCCTGGCTGAACTGTTTCTACGTTCACACTGAATCAGAAACATTTGCATAACAGAAGGTGCTAATCATAATAAATCATCTGCATGGTTTCTTACGAATATTAGGAAACTTTCTTTTTGTCTGTTTTCGGAACATCTGCACTGTTGTGTGAAATTACCCAGTTTTCTAAAATCAGACTTGTAATTCTTTCTTTATGCTTTTTCCTTGTTTTCATTTTACTTTTGTTGTTGTGCATGCCTGTACTTGTGATGTGCTGTTACAAGATCTTTCAGTGCAGACAAAAAGGCTGCCTTCTGCATTTTTTGTGCGGGAAGTGAGTGGGTAAACACACCTTTACCTGCTGGCCCTGCTAGGTAGAGGAGTATTCAAGCAGCGTAATATCCAGTGCATCATTTTTTTGTTGTTGTTGTTGTCACCAGTTTGGCTGTCTGTATTTTGTTCAGTGTGACCTTTATAGTAGTAGTAATAATGATAAGTTTTATTCATACGAAGCAGGCTACAAAAAACCGGGCCTGCAAAAGCCAAACGAGGGCTTGAGCGGCAGTGCCTGGCAAAAAAAAAAAGGAAAAGTATACATATATACACATACATGTGAACATACGCATACATGCACATGCATAATACGAAGTACACGGCATGCATTTTCACTAACCTGTATACAGCTCTAAAAGACAAGTTTTTATTTATTTATTATTAATATTATTTTTATTATTATTATTATTATTATTATTATTATTATTATTATTATTATTATTATTATTATTAAACAAGACAGTTCGTCAGGCAACTTGTCTAGTGTGTGACAGGGAGCGAAAACGTATGACTGCATTTACCATGTACGAAATGCACAAACTCGTTCCTTGTCCCTGCTTACCTCGTTGTGTGAGCACGTAATCGGGTCGGAACCTGACTTGCCCGTGGCGATGTCCTTTTCGGGGACTCAGTGGGAGCTGCCAGGTTTGCGTAGGAGGAACCCTGTGGCCCCCTGCATTTCCTTTCCCCGTGCTCCCTTCTCTTCCTGTGAGCTGCCGTGTTGGCTCAGTGGCAAAGGTGCTGGTGGGCCCAAGGATGCGGCTTCAATCCTGGTTGCGGTGGCCGCTTTTCAGGTGGAAGCGAAAAGCAAAGATGGCTGCGTGTTTGAGATTTCAGTGCATCTCCGGGTGGAAGCCTGAAAGAGCCCCCCTGCGCTACAGCGCTCCTCGTAGCCCATGTACTGCTTCGGCGTGTTAAGGCCCCACGGTTAACCGATCCTCCTCCTCTTCCCCCCCGCGTGCGCAGTCGGTGGGGCTTGCGGCCAAGAGCGAGATGGCCCGCAACCCGAGCGGCACCATCTGCCACCTCAAGGGCCTGCTGGGGTCCACCGCCTCCGAGGAGTTCGAGCAGCTCGTCAGGGAGAGCCCCTGCAAGGTGCGTACCCACCCGCCCGACAAACGCCACCCACCCGCGACTAGCGAGGAGTGCCGGTTTTAGCTTTAAAAGGAAGCACAACCGCTTTTTGTGGAGCATACGCTCTCTATCCTAAAGGAAAGGGCATCAGTTGAAACACTTTGAAGTAAGACGGTTTTCCCGATCAAACCCTACAATGTTTGAAAACGGGATCTTTCAATCATCTACCAGCTTTGAGTATGCGACCAAAAGGAATGCTGGCAACCGTCACCGTGAGCCGTGCAGCCGTGAGATGAAAACAGGTACGATGGAACCATGGTAATATGTCCCCGGGTTTTACGAGGGACAAGTTGAGTCCCGGCGAAGTTCCCTTTGAAACAATGCACTAAAAACCCCAGTTACCTGACATGACTTTATGCTTCGCCCACATTATCCAACAACCCACGCAAAGCGCGCGGCCAATCGGTGGACGAAATGGAAGTGCTGCGGGCCTGTTCTGCGGTCTTTGAGCCAACTCAGTCGCTTTTCTCCAACTTGGTTTTTTTAAGTGCAATGCACTTCTTAAGCGACCCTGAACCTGCGTCCACCGGTGATGTCCGCGCACGTGGAGATGGGCGCGCGCAGCCTGGCCGCTGACATGGCACATACCCACGTGGGGGATTGGCCAGGAATCTCCTCGTCTTCCTTGGCAACGGGGGGAGATAAGCGCGCGCTGCCTGGCCACTGACATGGCACATACCCACGTGGGGGATTGGCCAAGAATCGGGCGTGAGCAGGGCTAATGGTGCTCCGCGATCGCTCCGTCTTTTCTTGCTAATTGTGCCGGTTATTAAGCCTGGATCTTCATGGTACTGCATCGCCTGGATGTATAAGCCTGCGAGGTCCACGCGGATACCCGAAACCGAGGTAGGGAGATCATATTTTGGAAATAAGGACCGATTTTGTGTACCACGCGGCGCGCCCGCAACTAAGCCTAGCGCGGAGCCGGCCTTGGCCGGGGAAGCGGCAAGCGTAGCCAAGACTCCACCTAGCTCGGAACTTAATTACTCCGGGCATTGACCCCGAGATGTCGACCGCCATGCGGATCGAAGTGGATGGGGAAGAAATTTTGCCAGAGGAAGTGTCCAGAGCGCAAGGCTGGAAAACGGCCGGCGAGAAATTGAATGTGAACGGCGGCAGGCAGCTACGCCTAACGCAAGGAAGCCATGGCGGCCAAGATTGCGCCAGCGCCGGAGCTGCACACAACACCTGTGGCCAGGACGGCGACCTCGGCGGCGCTTCTGAGACGATGCTGTGCCACAAGAAGGCGAAGCGAGTAAACAAGGGGAGACTTCTTAAGGGCGCGCGGATGCCAGACCTCCCGCGCGCCGACATAAAGATCATTCTGCGACCACGGGGCGGGCTTCGCGTCAGCGAAGTCTCGCGAGTGGAAATTAGCCGAGCGATCGCAGCGGCGGCCCAAGTTGCCGCAAGTGACTTAAAAGAGGATGTAATTTGCCTCAATAACCAACAAAACATAATTGTCGCAAGCACGCCAAGCAGGGAAAACGCGGACAAGTACGCAGCTGTGACCAGCATCGACATCAGAGGGACGGCCCATGAAGTCAGTGCGTACGAGTCCGCCCCCCATGGAACAGTCAAAGGTGTCATTCGGGGCATCCCGTTAGAGGACACTGCCCAAGAGATCCAGGACTACGTAGTGCACAAACACAACCCCACGGCGCTCCAGGCCAACCGGATCGGCAAGACGCAGTCCGTGGTCATCGCTTTTGCGGGGACCAAGGTGCCAAACTACGTACGCTATGGGAACCTGCTCGTGGAGTGTACCCTACACCGCAAGCAGATAGATGTGTGCTACACGTGCGGGCGGCTCGGCCACAGGATGGACGTCTGCCCTAACCCCAAGGACCGCATCTGCCGGGGCTGTGGCGCAGCCAATCCGGACCCTGAGCACTCGTGCGTGCCGCAATGCAGCCTGTGCGGCGGAAAGCACCTCACCGCTGACCGAACCTGCAAGGCGCGCTTCAAGACGCCGTATGTGGTGCGCCGCCGGCGGTGGGAACGCCGACGAGCCGAAGACGGCGACACAAGTCAAGAGAAAAGAGGTCGTACAGGGCGACCCCGCCGTAGCACATCGTCGCGGAGCCGATCGAGAACGCCGGCCCGCAAGGGCGGCCACCAGAGCCGTCAACGTTCGAGATCCCTCTCCCGGGGCGGCCCCAAGGGGGCCGGCCGGACGCCATCGGCTGGCCCGAAGGGGAACCGCCGCTGGGAGACGGTCAAGAAGGGGAGCAGCGGCAAACGAGGCTCGAGCGGAAGACGCCAGAGGTCCCGGTCCCGGTCCCGAGCACCGAAGTCGAGGTCCCTGGTCCGTTCCAGTCAGCGGCACCGAGGGAAGAGCACCGACAAACAGGTGGGCTGGGCAAACGGGTCTCCCGTCGCTCTCGGGAACAACACAGAGTTCCCTCCCCTTACCCCCTCCCAACCTCCCGGTCAGGGCGCTGTAGCCAAGTCAGGCGACAGCCAATGCATAGAGCTCAAGAGAATAATCGAACGGCAACAAGCCCAAATCAAGGAGCAGAATGCACAAATACGCGCTCTCATGAAAAAGATAGAGGCGCTGACGAGCGCTAGCTCCGGCAACCGCGACGTGTCGGACGGCGCGAGCGAGAAGCGCAAAGTGCCGCGGCAAGATCCATCATCTGTCCGCCTAGAGTGGGTGGAGGCGGGTAACACCGAGCACGCGAGTAGCCAAGAAGCCATGGACGCGGAGAGCAACGCGGAGAGCGCAGCGGAGGCCAGCGCGTCGCAGCAACCACAGAAACAACAAGCCTCGCAGGACAGCGAGACAAACGCTGTATTGGGAAACATACTGGAGGCAATTAAGCAAATTCAAGAGGGCTTTAGGCAAATGCAAGAGCGAGTGGAGGCGCTGTCGGTCCGGCACGAACGCCTGGCGGCCAAGGTCTCCACTCTCTCCCAACCGACCACGAGCAAGACAGCCGCGCTCCGACAGGAGCGGGCCAATCGAGTCAAGGAATCCATCGCGAAGGGGCGAGGACACGTGCAATCGGCAAACGACGATGGCTCAGAATCTGAACAAGAGTAAAAACAGGGCTCCTCGAGTACAGGAGAGCACACTCATTTACCAATGGAACTGCCGGGGTATCAAGCAAAAAGACGCCGAACTGTTTACACACATCGAAGGGCTCGATCAGAAGCCGGACGTGGTGGCGCTGCAGGAGACGCACGGACGACCCCGACTGCCGGGATACGTTACATACACGGACCCGACGGAGAAGGGCACGGCGATCCTGGTACGCAACAACATCGCGGCCACGCAGCACATAACGCCACAGCACGGCTGCGAGCACACGCTGATCGAAATTCACACACGGACAATTGGCAACGGGAAGAATCTATTCGTCATGAGCGCGTACTGCAGACCGTCGCAGCGCCAGTACGACTTTGACAAAACGGTGGGGCAGGCGAAGAGGTTGGCGGGGAACAGGCCGCTCCTGATCCTTGGCGACTTCAACGCTCCCCACACGCTATGGGGATACAAATATGAATCCAAACGAGGGAAAGCTCTGGTCAGAACCATGGAAATGGCAGAATTTGAGTTACTGAACGAGTGCGGGGTGTCCACGAGAAGAGGGAACAGCGTCAACCGTGACACGACGCCCGATCTCACGTGGCTGAAGGGTAACCTGAACGCGACGTGGCGGGACGAAGGCACGGACCTCGGATCCGACCACACCATAATCGGCATAGAAATCAAAGGACCACGGTTTAGGGCTACGCTCGGCAGAGCCCGAATCACGGACTGGGACAAGCTCCGCAAGTACACAGACGAGGAACCCCTCGACGAGGAAAACGAAGGGGAGCACAAAGAAGATAAGCAGACGTACGCGGAATGGGCGCACGATCAGAAGATTGCACTCGCCAAATTTACACAAGAGGTCACAACGACGGTGCAGACGCCCTTCGTCGACGCGAGGCTGGCCCACATGTGGGAGGCTCGGCATTCGCTCACGAGGCGGTGGAAGCGCCAGCGGAGAAACAAGAAGCTAGCTCGGCGTATTGCAGTCCTCAACAGAGAGATTGCAGAGTACGCCACCAAGCTTAGCAGAGAGAACTGGTTGAGTATGTGCGACGGACTGCAGGGCAAGCTGTCTACGCACAAGACCTGGGGCCTCCTGAGGCACCTGATCGACCCGCTGGGCAGCAAGACGGCAACGCATCGCAACCTCACTAAGGTTCTGAATACCTATGAGGGAGACGGCCGCAAGCTCGTCGCAGACCTGACGGCGCGTTACCTCAAGACCGACAGGGGTAAGTTCCAGATCCCCGAGACGTACGACGGCCCGGCGAACGACAAACTCGACGAGCCGTTCACGCTGGCGGAACTCTGGAATGCCATCGATGATAGCAACAGACGCAGTGCTCCTGGCGGAGACACGATCACCTACACGTTGCTCGGCAATATGAGCGACGGGGCGGCCAAGAGGCTCCTGGGCCACATCAACAGGACCTGGGAGACCTCCCTGCTGCCCATGGAATGGAAAGAGGCGCAAGTGCGGTTCATCCCCAAGCCGGGCAAAGCCCTCACAATCGAGAACATGCGACCCATCTCCCTCACGTCGTGCGTAGGGAAGGTAATGGAGCGCATGGTGCTCCGTAGACTCCAAAACTACCTAGAAGAGACCAACCAAATGCCCGAAACGATGTACGGCTTCCGGCAGCACCTCGGCACGCATGACGTCCTGGTGCAACTGCAGGAGCTCGTGATGAAGAAAGCCACTCGGAGCTCGCCGCGCGGGATACTGGCCCTCGACTTAAAGGGGGCATTTGACAACGTGTCCCACGCGAGCGTTCTCGGTAACCTCAAGAAGACGGGATGTGGCCAACGCACGTTCGGCTACGTTAAGGATTTCCTGAGCAAGCGCATGGCGGTCATACAGATTGCAGGAGAGAAGTCGGACCCGATAGAACTGGGAGACTGCGGCACCCCACAAGGTTCCGTCCTGTCGCCCCTGCTATTCAACCTGGCCCTCCTCCCGCTGCCAAGTCTACTCAAACAGATCGACGGTGTGGACCACGCGTTCTACGCCGACGACATTACGGTGTGGACGAGTCGCGCGGGATCCGAAGCCTGGACGGAGGAGGTCCTGCAGAGGGCGGCAACGACGGTTCACGAATACGCCAAGACCTGCGGGTTGTGCTGCGCACCCCAGAAGTCGGAGCTCCTCATCGTGCAGCCCAGAAGACGCAAGAACGATGCCGAGCCGAATGTGGTCGTTACCATCGACGGCGTAGACGTCAAGCCCACGCAGCAGCTGCGCATCCTCGGTCTCTTGCTACAACGAGACGGCAAGGCGACAGCGGCCATTGCTAAGATCAAGATGGCCTCCGAACAGGTCACCGGAATGATCCGACGCGTTGCGAACCGGAACAGAGGACTTAAAGAAGACGACGCCTTCCGCCTGGTCAGAGCGTTCATCGTGTCTCGCATCACCTACTCGGCCCCGTACCTCCAACTAACGAAGGCGAACAGGAACACGCTAGACACGATCATAAGGAAAGCCACCAAGACGGCTATGGGCCTGCCCCAGTACTCGTCTACGCAGAAGCTGCTGGACATGGGGGCACATAATACGGTAGACGAGCTCATAGAGGCTCATCGTTCCAACCAGAGAGTGCGACTGAGCCAGACTGAGCACGGCCGAGCAGTCCTTCGGAAGATTGGTTGGCCCATCGAACCACAGATACCCAAGCACCCTCTACCTCCGCCGTGGAGGGAAGCGCTCAAGACCAAGCCCCTGCCGCGCAATATGCAGGCCGGCAGGAACGACGAGAGGCGTGCCGCGCGGGCACAGGCACTCGCCCGACAGCTGGAAGCAGACCCCCGGGTCCTATACGTGGACGCCTCACTTCCCCAGCACAGCAGCAAAGCAGTGGCCGCCGTCACGACCATCGACAAGCTGGTGACCAGCGCGTCGCTACGGACGACAGATGCCAGCCAAGCAGAAGAGATGGCCATCGCTCTCGCCCTCACGCACGGAGACGTGCATACGATCGTCACTGATTCCAAGACGGCTTACGGAAACTACCGCAAGGGGATCGTCTCCCACGCGGCCATGGCAATTCTCGCAAAGCGCAGCCCACCGGGACGAGACGTAGAGCTCGTGTGGGTTCCGGCACACTCGACAGTGGAAGGCAACGCCCTCGCCGACCACTACGCCCGCGAACTAGCAGACCGGGCCGAGGACGAGTCGGAGCTACCGCACCCAGTCACGAGCTACCGCGAGATTACCACGCTGTACAGGAGCGCCAGGTGCAGGCTTCCCGTGCCGCACCAGCAACTCGACCGCAAGCAACAAACAATAGTGCGCCGCGCACAAGCGGGGTCACTGGCGCACCCAGCTTTATTGCACAAGATGTTCCCGGCAGAACACGACCCCATCTGCCCGTTCTGCAAAAAGACGGAAGGCACCCTGCCGCACATACTGGCGGAGTGTACTGAGCTCAAGAATCCTCTACCTTCCCTCCCCCTTCCCCTTCCCCCCCTACCCGAGCGATGGGAGATCTTGATGTCCAGCCCCGACCTGTCGACGCAGCAAGAGCTCGCGTCCAGAGGCCAGGAGCTATTGGACTCATATGGGACTTGTGACTAGGGTTCCACCCCGTCTGACGCCTGCGAGCGTCACCTGAAATGGGCTCAGCGAAAGTTGTTTCTCTCTCTCTCCCCCCCCGCTTAAAGGAGTACTGACACGAAATTTCAAAGCTGAGATCCGCTCTAGCAATCAAGTACAACGACAACACAAATAGGTGTCTGTGAATAAATGCATCTTTCTTTCTTTGTAGTTGTGTGTGTGTGTGTGATCTCTCTTTCGCGAACATTACCGAACCGCGCAAATTCAACTCGTGCATTCGCACTTTCACATTCTTCCCCTCGGGGAAATGCGGGGAATTTCTTCGTCTCATCTTTCGTTTCTCCCCCCTCTTCTCACTGGCGTCTCTTCTTAATTTGTTGCGCAGTGGTCGCGGTGGCAGTGGGCAGGTGTTCATTTCTTTTACACGGCAGTGAATCGCCAGTGAGGTTACACTGACAGGCTTAAGCTTCCACGTGCATTTGTCATGGTCACATGGGCCATGATTTGCACTCGCTGGCGGGAATCGCGGCAGTGGACTGTGGTACAAGGTTTGTTTTAATACAGCATGATTGGCACCTGCGCTGCATTATTCCTTTCGCATTTACTTTCTGTACTGACTTGGCTTTTCAAGCCCTGCAAAGCATTGGTTTGTAGTTTTCATTGAAGTTTCTTGCAGATCCGTCGCTCGGAACTGTATTTATAGGCGTGATTGTTGTTGTTTGGATTTTGCAACTATCCAAGGAAATTCATATCATCAGGGCTGTACTGTATTTAAAAATTTGCCCGAACTAAAACAATAATAAAGTGCACTTTTTCCTATTCCTTTATGCAGTTTAGGAATCATGCGTTGAAACTAGAATGGAGCTCTTTGCATACAAACAGTAGTGCCACATTTAGACACTACATGGCAGCACCTTTTGGACTTTGAAAATTTGAGTGCCAAATTAAGATTGCTTTAAACAGTTTGTGGAAATTTCTTGTAGTTCTCAGATTGGGGTCCATGGACCCCAGGGCCTTTCAGGGTCCACAATCTCTCTCTCTCTCTCTCTCTCCATTCTTTGCTGCCAATGCAAAATTGCTGCTTCACTGCATGACATGTACGCTTATTTTTTGCACAACACCTTAGCTATGCAGAAAAGCCAGACACACAAAGAGGCATCGTATAGGTGTTTGGGCATGAGAAAATCGTTTGACAGTGTGACATGCATGAGCACAAAAGTCATACACAAAACGCAATGGAAGAGCATGTTGCATGGATGACTTTATCTGCAAGTTCAACTTGCTTCCCGTGATGGCGGATCAATATAGTTCATCGCGGGGTCCTCCATTCCTTTTGCGAGCCTGATAGGGGGTCCCCAGCTCATCTCACGGCTGAGAACGACCAAGCTAGAGGACACGCGCCTTACGAAAATCGCTTCTGTGGCCCTTTTAAGTTTATCGCGTGCAGTGTTGGTTCAGCTTGGGCCGTTTGGTTGCTGGTTTGAATTTGAACAACCCGCCACGACACTTGAAATTGAGAGTAGTAATGATCGTTTCCCCGAAGTCTGGTGTCGATCAGGAGCCCAATCGCCCGGGCTCCGGTTGATTTGGCAGGAGGCTGGCAGGGCGATGGTGTTGAAGTTCTTGGAGACGGCGGTCGAATTGACGAACTCGAGGCGTGGCGTTGATTGAGTGAAACGGAAGTTTATATACAGCTATTTACAGTAAGATAACTGGGTACATGACTAACAAAAAGAAAAACTTCAACCTGCAGCTAGACGCTAGCTCCGAGTGTGCACAAATCCCTCGAGCTCCTCAACTTCGTCTAACTCTCCTATTCTCGGAGCGTACACAAACCGCTCGAGAAACCACAGCCGAGACTCTGTCTCACCGCAAGATCCGTCTAGTTGCCCGGTACGGCGCTGCACCCTAAACCTCTGACGCGATCTTAACCTCGACTAGGGGGCTCGCAAATCCCAACCTAGCTTTAACTATCGAGACTCCTTGTCCCGCCGGGAGCTGCCCAGCTCGGCGCTCAGACGAGAACGATTTCCAACGGCCAAATTCAGCCTTATAAAACCTCGAGATCACCCTCTCTCGGGAACGCCCCTGTAGCGTTCGTACACGCGTATGGGAGTGCCCAAATTCACGTAGACAGCTGTCACTCAGCACGCCCCGGAATATTCATTGAGGCGCCGCCACCTTTGGGTCAACGGCACGCTCGCAGACAAGCAGGTTCGTGCGACCCCGCAGGGTGAAAGCGAAAGACTGCGACAGTGCGTCATGCTGACCAGGGCGCATTAACAATGGAGACTCATGCGGCACTTGTCCTGACGCCGGTAATCCCACCACCTCCGCTCGTCAGGCATACGTTCCCGGAATCCGGCGGCGCTGTCTACTTTCTCAATGGGGGATTATCCTTGTGGTATGCGGTGGGCCAGACAATCCGTCTCCCGTGCACGCCGTGACGAATTGGCGACGGCTGCAGTGCAGTGTTGGCAGTGCTACGTCGCTAGACAGAGCGGCAGGTTCTCACGTGCAGCCCGGGCGCCTGGCCGCTAATCTCGTAAGTGGACCTTACAAGAGTGCTGTAACGTCAGGCAGTACTTGTGTCAGGCAGTGTCAGGCAGTATCTCGGCTGTGCAATGAAGCTAAGACAAATATGTAGGAGGGGTTCTTGAGGAGCACTGGCAATTGTTTTGCCGTGGACCTCTTCTGGGCGACAGTCATAGCTACAGAGGAGGTTGGGTACCTCCCCTCACTTTCTCTTTAGTGGTATTTTGTTCCATGAAAGGTACAAGCGAGGCACTTCCTATGCAATGCCAAGCATTAATTAAACAAGTTCATACGGCGCGTCCCATCTCCAAACCACCCTAAAAGATACCAAACCACTGTTACTCACAAAAGGAATGCGCAGGAAGGGCCTGGCTTGCACCCACCAGGAAACGGCATCTCGCTTCCCTCGAGGGTCAGCAGGTTGGAGGGACGATCAGGACGTTCAGCCGCTGCTGTCTTTGCTTTGCAGATAGTGGCGGAGGGAGACGAGGTTCATTACGAGGTGTCGTCCGCGGAGGACCAGCGCAGCGTTCGCCATTCGCGCAGCCAGGTCCTCGTCTACCTGTTCCGCAAGATGTTCGGTGAGTTGGCGCCCTGACCCGCAGCGGTGGCTCAGTGGCTATGGTGGTGTGCTGCTGAGCCCAAGGATGCGGGTCCGAACCCAGCCACAGTGGCCACTTTCCAGAACATGTGTGCATGTCGCTCTTTTGGCTGATTCTTCAGCATTTGTGCCTTCTTCAATCAAAAAGTGGCCGCCGCCACCGCCACCTGAATATGTTTAATATTCGAATGAGAAAGGTGTATATTTCGGATTCTAAATGTAATAATCCATGCTGAACTCTAGTGTTTATATTTATCACTTGTGTATTTCAATGCTAACAATTCCCTTACACTCTTCTTTGACGCTTAAGAAGTTCTTTGTGTAGCACAGGTCGCCTTGATAGACCTAATTTCTTCAAGCACCCTGCGTTGTCCTTGTCTCCGTGACAATATCTTGCCTGCACTCTCACATTCATGCATGTAGGAAATAAGTTGGGGGTTACACAGTAACTGGCATAGTTTAGATGAGGTTGCTAAATCATGGTCTAGATGAGGTTGCTAAATCATAGTTTAGATAAGGTTACTAGATCATAGTTTAGATGAGGTTACTAGAAAAATGTTGTGCTGGGCCATGTACTGAGGTGTCATTTACCCTTGCCCCAATCGTACGATGTCCTTGCATGGTCCCGAGAAAGATGTGTAATCATGGTTCCACTGCACCTCGTTCCTTTTTTGTGTGGTCACAGAGGTTGCAGAGAGCCAAGGCAGCGACGAGTTCCCAACCGTGGTCACTGTGCCTCCAGAGTTCAGCGAGGACCAGAGGAAGCTGGTTGCGTAAGTACCCGGTACCGGCCGTGGAGCCACTGGAAATGCTCATTCCGTCCTATACTCGGCTTGTGTGGGGCAGTCGGGATCTTGAGTGTCCTGATGGCTGGTGCTTTTATTACTTTTGCAAGTTGCCAGTGTGAAGCTCTGACCTTGACATGGTGAAGCGGTGTACATTGGGGAACTTTTAAAGTGCATGAAATGAGCTATAACAGAAGGGGTTGCTTATAGGGCGGTCAATGCATCTTGTTTCTATGAAAAGCTATGTGAGGACGGGGTACGAAACGGGTTATCCACACTGCACAAACACTGGTGAAAAACTGAGTGCAATTTATTGCAGCAGAAAAATGTGCATGGAGGAAAAAGAGTGGACCTAACGTATTACCTGGAGAATAGTATAAGCACAACCCCGTGAGATGGCATTTGCGGCATGTCAACACAGCGTCAGCTGGCATAGCAAGTACACAATCTCCTGCTCAAAAAAGGATGCCGACGGTTCACTAATGCACACATGGGATGAGGCTGAAATTTGCGCAGTTCGTGGGGATTTGTCTCCTATGGTTATATACGCATACAGTTTCGAAATACAGTTCAACCTCGTTATAACGAGACGGGCTATAACGAAATAATGGATATAACGAGCAAATCGCAATTCCCCTTGAAAGTCTCCATAGAAACCAATGTATTTAAAACCTCGTTTTAACGAGGTAAAATTTCCCCGTTAGGGGATATAACGAACAAATTTCGTGGAGAAATCAAATTTTGAGCTAATTTTACAACAGTGCGCAACGCGGATTTGAGACAGTGCGTGACACGGCAACTGTATTAGCAGTTCAAAACTCCCGCCACGCGCGCGAAGCTGGCTGGCGCGCCATGCGGACGCTGCGCCCGCGAAGCCCCCACCCTCCTCGCGCTGCGCACGGCATGCAGACAATGGGGCCCTTCGATTTACAGTGTCGGACTCACCGCGGGCTCCCCGAGAAGCAGTCCGACATTCGATTTTCCCACGTATCCCTATGGCTTCGGGGAATCCGCGGACTATCCGCGGTGAGCCCGAGAAAAACCCCAATGCACACGGCGCGCGCGGTTGCATCGCCTTCCTCCCCCCCCCCTCTTCCCTCTCCTCCCCTGTTCGTATCGCCGACGTCGCTGCGTAGTATGGCGTAGTTGTGTGTGCGTGGGTTTTGGCAGTCTTGTCTTTTATCGTACTGCCGGCGTGATTCCAACAACGCAAGTGTGACAGGCGGGAAGCGAAAGCGGAAGACTATCACGCTTGAACAGAAGACGGCTATGATAAAAGCCGTCGCATCGGGCGCGAAGAAAGGTAAGGTGCACTCCCTGGTAAGGTGGCGAGAGACCGACGTGCGGACGAGTACGCTGTCCACCATCCTGAGCAACCGAGAGTCCATCGTCAGCGCTGTTGCATATGGCTTGAAAAGAAGCGCTAAGGACGGCGTCGGAGGCACTAGATGTGGTGGAAGTGCTGCGTCGCTACTTCGGCGCGCACGAGGGCGGCGAAGGTGAACGTAGCGGCCGCAGCTGAGGGAGTCATCGCTCGCATCAGGAAGGTGCATCAATGTCCAATTACGGACTTCTTCGTAGCCAAGTCTGTTTGAAATACGAGTTTTGAACTGCAATAAAGTAGGTTCGTGACTTTTCCTTTTTACCTCCGGAATGTGTTTATTTTACTGACTATTGCCGTGCAGCAAGATGCCATTTCGCCCGCTTTTTGTTGTAGGTCTCTACAATGCATAATATTTGCAGTAAATCTCGGCTACGGCTATAACGAAATATTGGCTATAATGAGCAAATCGCGTCGCCCCTTCAATTTCGTTATAACGAGGTTTAACTGTAGTTGCTCTGGGTGAATTTTTGCACGTTGTGGCATTTTGATACAGGTTAGGTGGTTTCTTATAAACTTAGGAAAGGACGAACCCACCCAAAACAAATTTTATCCCCATTTCCTTCTCCAGGAGGAAAAAAAAAATTGACAAGTACTGTTCCTATATTTCCTTCGTTTTTCTTATTTGTGACTGTTGCGACTATTTAGAGATACAAGTTACATGATTAACAAAATTTGTCCACTCTGCATTATAGCCAGCATCTGTGTAATCTAGCCAAGACGTGTTGCTGAGCCCAGGGACGTGGGTTCGATTCCAGTTGCAGCGGCCCCTTCTCAAGTGGACGGGAAAAGCAAAAACACCCGTGTGCTCGAGAAATTGGCACATGTTAAATATTCCTAGGTGGTGGAAATTAATCAGGATCTCCACTACAGCACACCTCACGACCCAGATGTATCTTAGGCGCATGGAACGCGTAATCTGAATCTGAGTTGGGAAGCTCTCACTAAGGTTGCTTGTGTTGCGTGATCAGCTGCTCACAGCCCATGTTGTCTGTCGCGCAGGGAGGCTGCGAACAAGGCGGGCTTCCAGGTGCTTCGCCTGGTAAACGAGCCGACGGCTGCCGCCCTGGCCTACCACATGGGCACTGCCCCATCGCCCACGGCCTGGTGAGTCTTCCACAACCACAAGTGGGCCAGGTTTTGCACGGACTTGGCACCAAAAGTCGCACGAGGGAGTGAGGGCAACAGTGGCGATTGCCTTCAAATGAGCCTCAGATTGCAAGTGTGCTGAGTATGACATATTTGACTTCCAAACAGTAGTGAACTGACTCTGGTGACTTCGGATGGTTTGTGAAATATTTGATTTTGAAACAGAAGGGAACAGTCTCTCTGGTGACTTGGGACGGCTGGCAAGAGCACTGTTCAGAGCTGGCGGTTGTTTGGGTCATGTAACGGGGTCAGACCAGTTTAAGCTGCGCAGCTGAATTTTTTTTTTTTTTTTGCTAGAGTTTTGCGGGGGATATTGCAAGCTGCCGCGTACACCTGCAGGTGTTTTAGCGTCGTCATCATCTAGGTTGACATTGTGGCTACTGACTTTGCCAAGCGAACATACTTTGCACCCACCCGAACTTGAGGCATTACTGTCGAAGCTCGTGTAACACCTTGAACCTCTGCCAGGGTAGCTGGCCGGGATCGTGTGTTTTGTAATCTACTTTGCTCTTCCCTTTTCACTTCTTGTTGGAGGTGTTTCAGTGTTGGCACACGGCTTTCTGGAAAACTCGAACGCATTCTGTGCAAAGTGTTTGTGCCCGTATTTTCCTGAAGTCTTTCAGGCGCTGCAGGCTCGTGTCTGCTAGGCCCTGTGCTTGCAAATAAGGAGAAACCAAGCACGTTTTGCTAATGTTAGGGTTGCCTAAACCTCTGTGTTGAGTGGTGGCGATCGTTTTGAGAGATAGTCAGCCGTGGAAAGGGCCAACAGACAAGGCTCAATCCAGCTTCCCCACTAGAAGCGTAAAAAATTACACCCACCTCCCCTCGCGGGAACCCTGGTGTTATGTGATGCTGAGGGGGGTTCAAGCGCAAGCGGAGAGCAACCGTCGATCGAAAGGCCGCCGGAGAGCAGCACACCGGTTATATGCGCAGCGCGCCCAAAGGAGAGGAGACCGCGGAAGAGAGAGAGTGCCGCGGAATAGAGAGAGTGCCGCGGCTATGACGCAACACAATCTATTTTAATCCAATCCAAGCCAATCCAATCCAATGCCCCTCGCGAGAGAGTGTTCGCTATCGGAGAGGAGAGGGGGAGAGTGGCTGCGGACAACAGCAACGGACGCACACAGGAAGGACAGGGCTGCCGACAAGAGATGCTCTCAGCGTCGCATCTAAAAATGTCCTACCAGTGCTTTTTACAGTAGCACGTGTTACCACTGGTACCTTCTTGAAGTCTGCTTTGGGTAAAACAAAAGTGCCAATTTAAAAAAGCATTTTTAAGCGGCTGCACGGAGATTGCACAATCCGTGATGTCTTGCCTTGGCAGCGATTTTGGGTCAAGTGTTACTTTTAACAGGGCATAGCAAACCATGCTCCATGTCTCTTTGAGAATGTTCTACCTTCATCTTTCTGCAATGTCCACAGCCGGTATCTGTTGTACCGCCTGGGCGGCCGTACCGCAAGCGCCAGCGTGGTGGCCGTGTGCAACGGCGCGTACCGCCTTGTGGCCCACGTCACAGCGAAGCCCAGCTTCGGGGGTCGGGACTTCACGGCGGCCGTTGTCGACCACTGCGCCCAAGAGTTCAAGCGGTGAGTGTGGCACTGCGAGATTTGTGAGCATAGCCAGTGCCGAAAAGCTCGTCGGGCATCGTCACGTAGTTTACAATGACACAAGGTTCGTGCAATGGACTGAAGGGACAGACGATTGATTTTTGTGGGGTGCATGGCCTCTAGATCATGTGAAAGCCAGCATTTGGTATGGTGGGGTAACAACGAGGAATTTTTGAGTAAATTAGCGTAGATAATTTTAATTTGGCACTGATTTTTCTGAAGGCTGAAAACAGGCATCATGTCCTGTCTAAATGAGACACTACTGTAGATATACGTATTGGTTTGAATGTGCGATCCAAAACCGCTTAAAGGAATAGGAGAGATTGCACTTCATTATTTTTTTTAGCTGGGAACATGTCTTCAGGTACAGTGTAGACCCATTATAACCACTTGCAGTGCGTGTAACCTCTTGTAGTGCGGGACCAGATATAATACGGGTTTTTGTGACCACCAGTTTGCCTCCCATAGAACTCAATGCATAAGCACACAGCTTAAAGGGACCCTGCTACACTCTTTGAGTAGTGCAAGTAAACCTGCGCAACGTTTAGATTACTCTGCCAGGAATACCTGAGCCAAATGTTACACGTGCACGAAAAGCGGTGAGCGCGCAAATCGCCGTGAAAGACGAGGAAAAACCAATCATGCTCTCTTCAGTTTTCCTCATTATGCACCCCTGGCATGGCCTAAACGATGTAATTTGGGCCATAGCTGTCCTATTGGTTGTTGCTGGTGAATTTCGCGGCCTATTTCTCGCATTTCCTGTGACGATCCGCAGTCGTCGGTGCTGTGTACCAACCTCTTCTATGCCTGAACCGTTACGCATAGTTTTGGTGTTTATTTTGTGTTTTGAGTGCGCACGCGGAGTTTGAGTGACGGACTCAATGCTCCCCTTTCAACGAGACCACTTGACAACAAACTTTTGTTGCTTCAAAAGCGCCCTACCAGCCTGAGTGCGCGCTTTCCAGCAGGCACCCATGCCTGCTTTTTTGTGGCACCAGACTGGAAATAGACCCCTGCACGTTGCGGATAAGAGGAGAAAACTCCCCCAGCTGTGATATATCAAAGGCCACCAAAGAGAATGCCGCGAGCCACTCCCCTTTCCGGGAGAGAGTGCGCAGCTTTCATCGCACTGTCAGCGGTCGAGTTGAGAGGGAACAGTTATGTGCGATTTGTCATCGCGCGTAGTTTCGGTGATAGTGAACGGATTTTCATAATTTTTGAGGGATGAGATTGCTGGGACAATAGACTGTACTCCAAAATACATTCCAAATAGTCGATGGTAAGTGTTGCAGGGTCCCTTTGTAGTTTTGGTTCATTAAAGAGGCAGCCAACTGATTTTTGTGGAGTATATGCTCTTTATCCCAAATGAACGGGCATCACAAACATTGTTAAACCGAAACGGCTTTGCTGATAGCACCCTAGAAAGCTGGAAACGAGAATTTTCAGATCTACCAGCCTTTTAAGTATGCTGCGAAAATGAATGCTGGCGACCATGACGGTGAGCCGCGTGAAACATGCTCTTATCTGCAATAAAAAGCAGTATTAATTAAGAACATGTCCCCAGTTGAAACAATAATAAAGTGCAGGGTTTGTGATTCCTTTATCCTGTTCTTGAATTATGCTTTGCAAGCTTCTTTTTTTTTTTTTTTTTTTTTTTTTTTTTTTTTTTTTCACACGGCAAATGTGCCGCGGTTCCAGTAGCCAAGCCAAGTTCCTAAAGTCAAATGGAGCTGTTAGTTGAACATGTTTGAAGTTTTACACCACTCTTTGAAATGTCACCTCCGCAAAACATGAGCGAGCAGGAAAAAGTGTCAGGTTAAAAGTGTTTCTGCAACCTTGCTGAGATAAAAACATATTCAAGCTGCATTTTTTGGTTAAAAGTGACAAAAAAGCAAATTCTCTAGAAGACAAGTAGGGGGAGGTGTTTATTACGCGAGTAAATACGGTACTCCAGTTTCGAAACTCCACGTCAGAATCTGAGCGGTGCGAGCAGCCCTGCTTCTTTGAAGCTGAGGGGCAGGCGTATTGGTGAGAAGGCAACTAGGGGACATCCTCTGAACTTGGCCAACCGTTTATTTAGTAACACAACTTGATAAGCAAATAAAGCTTGCTATTTAAATTAGGAAACACTAACCTTAAGTTGACTTAAGTTTTCACATTCATTTTTTGCTATGACTTAGGGCTGCAGCCAGAAGCACTTGAAGGCTACTGCAACTTTCCGCCGACAGGTGGCAGGTCGTGCTTGCCCCTCTGTACACCCCAGCACAAGGAGGGCAAACCGCTGACTGGTTTTTGATACATCTTGCCTGTGAGAAGTGTCGCATGTGGTGTGTATTAAGTGGCTCTCACCGTGACTGTGCGCATGTGCCCTTGCAGCCAGAGCCGGGGAGCCGACCTTCGTGAGAGCCGGCGGGCGCTGTCGCGGCTCTGGGTGGCGGCCGAGGTGGCCAAGCACGTGCTGGCCACCCTGGAGACGGCCCAGTGCTTTGCCGAGTCCGTCTACGAGGGCATGGACCTCAGCCTCAACCTCAGCCGGTGAGCACTTCTCCCAGGAGGGGAGAGCGCACGACCTTGCCTTGTTCGAGACACTGTCGTCGGGGCGAAAAACAAATGCGCCAAGCCTAAAGGGGCCGTTCGAAACAGGAAAGAGATGCCAACCAGTCCAGACGAACCCGTTATTGACATTTTGGCTTTTGAGCACGGAAGCCTTTCGTTGCAAATGTACTATCGGCCAATAAAGTATACGGACCACGGCTTCGTGAAATTAGATTATTTTCTATTTTATGCCGCTGCCAGCATGAATAGAATATGTGCGGCCCGATTTTATTTTGGAATGACTTTCTTGAGAAGTCACTTAAGGGGGCAGTTGGGTCTTTGGGGCCGAAAAAGGGTCAAAAAAAGCGTTTTCTCAAAAATGGAATTTTTGGCCTCCACGGTCATTTTTCTAACAGTCTGTAAATTTCCTCATCAAAAGGCATCATATTTTGTTGTTATTATATTATAATAGCATTTTAAAGTGCACTCTACAGCTCAGTTAGCGCCGAATTCGATGGTGAAACGGCACTTTTCTTGCAATGCAAAGCTAGCATTTCATCCTCAGATGTCTTGGCACCCAGAGCAGGTACAACTTTAATTCTTTTTGCTTCTGATACCAAAATGTGTGGAGAATACAATATAGGAAACAAAAATTTTTAAATGGAGGCTTTGGAAAATTATTATTGTGTTCAATTGGCACCACCTGCGAGCCATTTCTGGCAGAGTGCGAGAGAAGCGAAGTTCCCTGTGTTGTAAAACGACCAAAAATAGTTCAATCAAAAAAGTTCTTCCTATGTTGTATTCTTTAGTCATTTGTCTGCCTAGCCACGTGGTAATTGCCATTCTGAATGGAGTGGTTATTTTGTAACTGTGTCCCAAAATAATGGCAATTAATCATTAATTAACTCAAAATATAATCAGCTTGCAAAAAATCTAATAGGAGATTTGAAATCAGCACCAAAAACTCTATAACGCAGTGCAGTTTCATTAAAATTGGTTGGTAAATAAAAAATATAGCTCTAAGACCAGTCTGCCCCCTTAAAGGTTGCTGGCTAGGCACCTGGCGGAGAAATCCCATCAAAATCTCCAACCCGTGGTCCGTTTACTTTTTTGGCCGATAGTACCCGCCCGCGGCCAGACGGGATTTCGTTACGCTCACGACTTTATTACAGTGGCCATGAAGACAAAGTACAGGTCCAGGTCATTAAAAGGACTGCTTGTTCCTGTTTACAATGATGCCAGCGGTATCGCAAATGTCGAAACAGTGGCGACTCCCCAGCCATTTTTTTGGCAACTTCTCTGTGACACCAGTCTTGTAAGTGCAATTAGCAGTCACTGACCTAAAGCACCGCCAAGAAACTTGACTGGGCGGCAGCAGTATTTATTAAAGTGGGTAATAATATTTTACTCCTGCCCATATTATATCAGCATAGCTTGAAATTTGAAATTTCTTCAGTATTCCTCACATTTCTTTTTTTATTAAAAGCTGCTTCTCGTGACCGGAATGGAGTTGAGTGAGTTGCACTAGTCTAGTTCTTTCAAAAGGAACGAAGCTGTATTTTGTCTTTGTGGCCCTTTAAAGCTGCACATGATGTGGTGATGGGTCTGTGCAGTGCACGTCTCGCGCATCCCGCACCACTGCCTAGTGGCAGCAAGCCCAGTTTGTTGTTTGCACTCGCAGCCATGACAACACAGTGGAGGGGAACGTGCATTCGCTTGTGTGAGTGGTTTCTCCCCGGTGAGGTGTTGCAGTCTTTAGAAATTCAGCTAGTCTGCAATCTCGATTAGTTTTGCATTACAACTGTGCGTCGTCGCAGCAGAGGCAATGCTCAAAAAACAGCGCACCAATCAAGCGCAGCGCCTTCACCGCAAATGCCATTGAGGCATTTTTGAGAATCAGATTGCTGTTCTGATAACTTCTTGTTGCGAAATCGTCTGTTCACTTACTTTTTATTGTCTGCATGATTTTTTCTAGCAATTAAGAACGAAAAATTAGCGTCATCTGCTTCCATGCCACTTTGAGCTGTAGTTGTCTGCACTCTGCAATGAGCAGATGATCAGAGGCCTGCACAGTACTTGCCGCAGTTTTAAAATTCCTAAATAAATTTACTCAGACACAAAAAAGGATGCAAAAAAAAAAAAGAAAAACTGTGGTTGATTTTTATGTTATAGAAATTGGTAAAACACAAAAGTGAAACGTGCAGCAAAATCTGCAGCTCAGCATGATTTGCGGGTCGGCGGCTGTTTTGTAGGTGTGCATCGTGGTGTATCCCGGCATAAAGCACTTTCGTGTTAAAATAGAAAACCAGAAAATGAACAACCTCAAGTATAACGTACTCTTTAGCACTAAAGGTTGCTTCCCCGCAAGAAGACCCTGTGTGCAGGGGTGCACCCTTTACAGGCCGCTTGCTTCGTTGTACTGGCGTCATTTCTGTGACGGATATGACGTCGGTGAAATCTGGTTGTACCCTGGAATAAAACACTTGAGTGTTAAAAAGTAATAATATTGTCTGGAAAAACTATAAGAACAACAACTTAGTTTTTAGAAAGATGTCTGAGTAGCAAAAGGGCCAGTACACTGAGAAGAGCACTGCAGTCAGTGGTGTCATCACGGAAAGGACCCTGTTGAAGGCCTCATACAGCAGTCTAGCCAAGTTTCTAGGGACTACAGCAGTGTCCTTGGCCTCTCAATGTCTCTCCAGGGCGCGGTTCGAGTCCCTCTTGGGTCCGTTGCTGTCCCGCTGTGCGGAGCCCGTGGACGAAGCGCTGCGTCAGGCTGGTCTCGAGGCCTCCGACATTCACAAGGTGAGGCTGCCGCGGTGGTACCGGTACTGCGTCGGTGTGGTACCACACCATTTGTGTGGGCACTGACACCGAATGACCGGCATGCACTGTCTGCTGCCACCCTGCAATGGGGGATGGTGATAATGTGGGTCAGAGTTACACAGTAAACACCAGTAGGCCGCATGCATCAAAAACCGGCCCGCAGTTGGCGCCCCTGCTCTGGGGATAAGTAGGGCAGGGGTGAGACAGCTGCGCATATTGCGCAATTTTGATACAAATTTGTTTTCATGAACCAGGCTGCTCCAAAAGCTTGAAAATTGCAAACATTGCGCCAAACTGCTCCAAAACAGTCTGAGAGCCAAGGATTTTAACGCTCCCGCCAGTTTCAGTGGGGGAAAACGCTTACTGACGGCATAATTTTCCAGCACCCCCAAGATGATCCTGTTTGTAAAGGTTTAATTGATTGACAAGCGGTTACTGCATTTTCGCGCGTATAACCTGCACCAAAAATGCGAAAATTTCACTGGCAAAGTATGGGCCTGGGTAAAACGCAAGGTTTTTCCTTTAGTGCGGCTTCACGGCAGTGTGCATTGTGCCGTAAAGCTCCTTTGCAGCAACACTGACTGAGCCTTCCATGGCAGCGATTGCGCAAAACATACAAGGACAAGGAAGAAAAACAAGGACGAGCGCACTCTAACAACTAAATTTCACGAGTGAATTGCGACTTTCACCTTGCAGTTGGCGTAGTCTACTTGCTAAATATCTGCTTTTTCTGTCTACATAGTTTGGGGTGTGTTGCTTGAGCAGTAGCTTTGGTGCAACATTTCCTATATCAAATGTGCAGGCAATACACGGGGATTTTTTTATTCTTTTCCGGCGGGCTGAAAGTGGGGTGCGGATTGTATGCAGGGCCAGTTATACGTGCAAAAATACGGTATACACCTGGCAAACGCTCACGCATTAAAGAGGCCATAAAGACAAAACGCAACTTTGTTCAATTTGAAAGGACTAGCCTTTGGTAACTCACTCAGCTTCATTTCAGCCAAAATAGTTTTTTCGAAGGTCACTATGTCGGTTTTTTTTTTTTTTTAGTTTTCCCATGGTAAACAAGTGCAAAGTCCTGTAGAAAAAAATACGTATGTGTACTCAGGTGGCAAACTACTGGTGAAAATTGATGAAAAGACGGCGATTTTCGGAGCGCCGTATTTCCGGAACGACATTACTGGGCGCCGCCATCTTGGTGTGGTGAATATTGGAAAACGGGGCCGTCGGGTGAAGCAGTTGCTCGTGGTTCAGGTAGAGTGCTCTTTGCCGATTTCTACTGTGGTTTTGGTTATGGGGGTGGGGTGGCTGGGTTTTCATTTAGTCGTTTGATCTGTTGAGGGAAGTTGCGGGACTCGAAGAACGGGATCGAGTTCATCAAAAACAGCATGGGACCAGCGAATTCGCCGTGTTTCGGCCTCGAGTCAGAGGCGCGGTGCGTGCTTGAAGTGAAATTTCGGACTCATTGCGGTGTTATAATAAAACGCTGAGTTATTGCTGTCTTTGACAGCGAGCTTGCGAGTGGCGGAAATGGGACGATCGACACTGCAGAAGTGGCGGCGCAGGCTACATCGCCGGAAAATGTTCAAGCAGTGGCCGATAGCGGGACGGGCTATTATTGCACGCTAGTAATAATGGTTTATCTATCTGAAGTGAAATTTAATGCCAAGAGGGAGGTGGATAAACTATACCAGCGTTATTCAAATTGCGATTGTAGTGAATGCGCACCTTGGGAATTGAAATGGGCTGGTGGGGTGCGAAGATTGTCATCTCGCTTTGCGCAACTTTTGCCATGCCTCTACAATTGTGTGTAAAGCAGAGTCTGGGATTACAAATATAATAATTTCAGCATTCACATGATTATGAAAATGCCTTACCATTGCTTAGTTTTTCGATTCGATGTTTTCAATGGCACTCCATGCTATCTATGCATAGAGCCTAAGAGTTTATAAATGGCTTGTAAAAAGGTAGTGCAGTTCGCTCCTTGTGATACTCTAGTAGAAAAAAAACTTAATTGAAAGGCTGTTTCAGTGTTATGTACGTTCAAAACCCATTAAAAAGTGTACTGGCCCCCCCCCCCCCCCCCCTTCCCCCCGAGTTGCCAAAAATTTGATTTTTGAGGCTTCTAAGGTGACATAAGATAAACGTCGTTCTTCTGCTCCAAATCAAGGTTCTTCTGCTCCGAAATCTAGATTTCGCTGCTCCAAAAACTGCTCCCAAATCTGATTCAGCTGTCTCACCCCTGGTAGGGGCACTTTGACGAAAGTTTAAGTGGCACGCACGTGCCCGAGGCTGCTGCCGTAATTCATAAGAGAAAAACCGTGGGAACAGAAGTTAAACATCGCCTAATTTAATTTTTCTTAATTTGAAACGCACGCTTTGTAACATTAACGTGTGTTAGTGTTAAATGACTGTTCAGCGAAGTTCAGTTTCTGTCCCCTAGGTGCCACATTGATACACTGGCCCCTCAGCTTGAGTGAAGCAGGGGGCTCACATTGCCTGGATTCTGCAGCGGAGTTTTGTAACTGGTGTGTCTTGAAGAACTCTGGACACCGTTCTGATTATTTAAATTTTCTAACATAAGCTGCTTTTTTTTATTTTTAATAATTAGAGAGACTGGGTTGGGTACTCTTCCGTGCGGTATTTCTGTTGTTGGGGCTGCCGCTCTTTGTGGGCAGGTCTCTTAGGAAAAGGGAGCTAGAATAGACATTGTCATTTTATTCTTCCTGTTGTGATGGTGAAGCGAGCAAACACTTGGTGTGTCAGAGCGAGCATGGCTGTCTGTTATGTGTACCAAAAGGGTCGCGAAGAGAGCATGGTGATTTAGGGGGCAGTTGGGTCCTTGGGGCCAAAAAACAGTCAAAAAAAGCATTTTCTCAAAAATGGCATTTTTGGCCTCTACGGCCATTTTTTCTATCAGTCTGTAAATTTCCTCATCAAAAGGCACCATATTTTGTTGTTATTACATTATAATAGCATTTTAAAGTGCACTCTACAACCAGTTAGCACAGAATTCGATGGTGAAACGGCACTTTTCTTGCAATGCAAAGCTAGCATTTCATCCTCAGATATCTTGGCACCCAGAGCAGGTACAACTTTAATTCTTTTTGCTTCTGATACCGAAATGTGTGGAGAATACAATGTTGGAAACAAATCTTTCAAATGGAGGCTTTGGAAAATTATTATTGTGTTCAATTGGCACCACCTGCGAACCATTTCTGGCAGAGCGCTGGAGAAGCGAAGTTCCCTGTGCTGTAAAACGACCAAAAATAGCTGAATCAAAAAAGTTCTTCCTATGTTGTATTCTTTAGTCATTTGTCTGCCTAGCCACGTGGTAATTGCCATTCTGGATAGAGTGGTTATTTTGTAACTGTGACCCAAAATAATGGCAATTAATCATTAACTCAAAATATAATCAACTTACAAAAAATCTAATTGCAGATTTGAAATCAGCTCAAAAAACTCTATAACGCAGTGCAGTTTCATTAAAATTGATTGGTAAATAAAAAACTAGCTCTAAGACCAGTCTACCCCCTTAAGTAATCCTCTTTTGAGTTATGTTATGTTTTTGTTTGCTTGTGTGCTTGGTTTTAGTTGTACCTGATATTGTTGTAGGACAAGTAAGGCATTCAGTTGCCTTTTTCGGGGCCACAAGTTGGGGTTGCGGCTACTGCCGAGAGATTTAAAAGAAGCATGGAAACAAACAAAAAAAACCTTCATGCTCACAAAGAAAAAGCGTCCCCTCATATTCTCCCCACACAGTTGATTGTGTGAGGCAACATTGTGTAAAACACAATTGGGTCGCATTTGTTTAGGTAGCAAATGTAGCGGTGGCCATCAAACTAATTTTTTTAGGTACATGGGAAACGAGAACACATGACGTGGAGGTGCCACATAGGTAAAAAATATGAGTATATTTTATTTCTCAGAATGTTGATGGCGGTCATTTTCAAGGAAGTCACATGCAGGTACAGACGTTTTCTGCTGAGCAGTCGCGATAAGCTGGCTTTGCCTCATGGCGTTTTTGCACACGCAGGACAAGAAAAATGCACAGAACTTTAGGCCATTTCATTCTCTAGGTTAAGTAGCTTCAATTAGAGATACGCTTTCTCGACACATTCAGGGCCTCTGTCACTTTCGTGCCCAAGTCGCAACCTCTTTTCGTGAGGAAGATGAATATTCCAGTGTGTTCTATAATTGTGTGGTCACCTTTGAAACCATAGACCATTTGAAACATGAGAAGACACACACGGGGACATTCCTTTTCCAACGCCTCGCAGTATACAACAAGCCTTGCGCTTTAAAATGGCTTGTACAGTGTAGACCATTTATAACGTAACCGCTTATAGTGCGGGACCGGATATAACGCGGGTTTTTGTGACTACCGGTTTGCCTCCCATAGAACTCAATGCATAAGCATACCGCTTAAGATGCGGTTGGCCGAAGCACAATACCGTTTATAGTGCGGTTTTTCGGCGGGTCTGCTGATCGACCGGTGCAGCTGGGGCATCGTTTTAGGGTAGCAAAAGAAAAAAAAAAGATGAAATCGGCCATCTGACGCAGCGCGCACCCCTTGCTCTCCTCCAACTTCGACACAGAAGAAAAAAATAGGCACCCTTTAGTTCGCGCGTACGTGATAACCACAGCTGTCCTTGCTTGATGCACCTCGGCAGATAGCGACAGACTCCCCGTCCGCGCATGGCAAGTTGTTTCTATTAATCGTGAACCGCATGGCCCGTTTTCGCACACGTTGCGCGTGCGTTTTTTTCATGCTCGCGTCTACGATTCCAAGCTCGCGGTGGCTTCTTCGCGTGGCAGTGGGAGGAGCCTGACGACTTGCACCAATGGAAAGACGCGCACCTAATGGCGGGAGATTCGAAGCGCTCCGAGCCGGCTAGCCGCGCCAGAGGTGTTTAGGCTAAAGTCCCTCGATCAGATGAAGGCTTACCACCGCTGTATTTTTTGATGGGCACTTTCACAAGCAGCGTGTGCGGTCACATTATCAGCTCTTTTCTTGCATGAGCATCTTCGCTTGCGCCTCGTGCTGCGGCATTTCAACGAGCGGTTAGAAGTGGTCGCTGGAGCTGCCTGCACCGCTTCACGGCCAGTGCTGACGCGCCGCACACATACCGCGCCGCACACATAACGCCAGTGGTGTCCGCGCCGACGTCGCCGCGCCTGCGGCGTGCATTGCAGGTTTTCGCGAGAAATCGCTCCATGCGGTTCACGCTTTAGAACGTTGTGCAGATAAGCCACCGCTCTTTCCGAACAAGCGAGCCGCGCGAAGATTTCCAATACCAGTACGTTGCGCTGATAAGCGCCGCCTTCGGCATCGTGAACACAAGGTGGGGTAAAAAAAAAATCCCGCTGGCCTTTTTTATCATGTCCTGCGGCATCTTCATAGACTCAGAAAACGCAGCTGTGGTCTTTCAAAACACAAACACAACGGAAGTTAAAGCCACACTCGCCGTTTGTAAGACCGCGCTTTTGCAATGTGTGAGACCCTGCAGCAGCCGCTGATGTTAAAAATAATACGAAATAAGGATCCTGCCTTCGTTTTTAGGTGCTGTGCGTTTGGGTGATAAAAAATTTAGGATGACTTGAGAGGTAGGTGGCAATTTGGCTGAATTCGCGCACGTTTTGGTTATAGTGCGGTACCGCTTATAGTGCGGATTTTTGCGGCTCCCGCGACATACGTTGTAAGCGGTCTACACTGTACATTGAGGACGCATGTAGTCTTGGGAATTCCTGTTCGTAGATGCAAAAAATGCACAAAACCCTAGCTATGTAAGCTTCTCTTAAAGAGACAGCCAACCACTTTTTGCAGAGTGCATGTCTTCCACCTAATATGAAAGCCAGCGTTTTATGTACTAGGGTAACCACAAGGAATTTCTAAATAAATTGGTGGACATCATTTTAATCTAGCCTCAAACTTTCCGAAATCTGAAAAAGACCAGGCGCAATCGTGCGTATATACGAACACCTCCTACCTGCTTTCAATGCGCGATTTAGAAACCACATGAAGGAATAGGGAAGACTGCCCACTATACGCCTCGAGCTTTGCGATCGCTGCGCCGCCTGCCGCAGCTTCTCCGCGGTGTTGACGGGATTTGCGCTGCGTGACTGATAGGGGCTCGTGCCGTGTTTTGGTTCTGTTTCGCTTCTTTTCGCCTTTCCGCGCCCTAAAAAAACTTGTTACGGTGACGTCTATAGGCAAAGGGTACGTTTAGGTCATTTAAAAAGTAGCTGCGTCTTCGTAGAGTACGCGATCGCCTGCAAGAGCTACCCGGGGACGCGGTTCTTCGCGCTTCGTCGCCGCTCTTCCGGGCGTCGGCGACGGCAGCAACGTATCACCCCTGTCACCTCCAAAACATCAGGCACAAATGAATTCTACTGTCGCCTCGTTTAGACCTGATACTGGCACAATGAGAGGTTGGCTTTATTTTGCTGCGTGGACAACGAATGCGGCTTCGTTTGGAATATATACATCGCAGAAAAATATGTATCGGGGATGTGATTACCCAATCCAAGACAATAACTTATGCCTCTTATAAGATATAAACCCTGCGAAAATGTTAAGTATATTCCAAGCCTGTGCGTCGTTAAATATGTGCCCACACACGCCATATAGCAAGAACCAAGGCAAGTTAATGAAAGCACGGAAAAATAAATGCTGTGCAAGTGCGGAATTAAGAAACGTAATAGCTCTAACAGAAATGAAAAAAAAACAAAACACAGTGCAGCTTCTGACATGCTAAAGACGTTCGTCGAAACTTAAGCCAGGTAGGGTTCAGACCAACTATACGCGAAATGCACCGCTATTTCGTGAGACATCGGCGGGGGGGAGGGGAGGGGGACGCTGTGTACAAATGAGGAGCGGAATCAAGCAATGAACGTTTTAGTAATCACACACAAATCTCGCGTTCACTTTCCTTTTGTTTTTCTACTTCAACAAACAGCTTATCGTACGGCGGACGCATCTTTGGAAGTATACAGGGCAGGCTGTTCAACAAGCGATGAAAGGTGTCGTTGGAAGAGTGCACATGTGGTATGTGAGGTCCTCTGATTTTGAGTTTCTGCTTTATTCTGCAGGCTCCCTGTGCCATATGACGATATTTCGAAGAAGGATTAGTCGCGGGCGCGGATTATATTCTAAGCCCGTCTCCGCGCTGCTCGCAGAAGATATATGTAGCAGATGAATGTTTCCGGGCGCTCACCTCACGACAAGACGGCTCTGTCGTGTGCTGATCCCCGAGTATAATTATGCATTGTCCATCGTACTTTTGTTGAATATTCCGAAATTACCGCAGACTGGCTTGTAAATGGTGGTGATCAATATCTGAGGTATTTATTAGCAAACGTAACTGGCGTGCTGTCAGGTATGAGTGCTCCGCTGATTGCGAACAAAACCGATTTAAATTGTAGTGTATAGCCGTATCATGAACATCTGAGGACCCGTTGGTTACGGAGACACTGCTAGTAAATTCAGGTCAGCGTAACTACAATCGACTCCATCATACGCCCGTTCCGCGACGCTGGCCTGTGAAACACACCTGGCGCTTATACAGATCGAATATACCACACTAAGGTCGCGCCAGAAACATTTATACTCTCGTAAACACACCCGATTTGACAACAGAGTGACTGCTCCACATAAACACTGATTTCAAACGCCCGCAAACGGTAAATCTCAGGCGTGAACGTGCCGCAAAAGCAGCGGCGGCACTGGGGAGCCGGACGCGGACTCCCGCGCCTGCTTTCGAAACGGGTCGCTAGGGGGATTTCAGTGGCGCCCCTACAGGCCGCGCTCGAGGCGTATAGCGGTTTTAGCTGGAAACAAGTTTTTAAATACCTCATTTCATCTCGCATACAGTTAAAAAGTACACTGCCGCACGGCTCACTGCCATGGTTTCCAGCATTCCCTCTGGCAGCAGCAGACTGGTAGATCTAAAAAATTCCTCTTTCGAGCGTTCTAGGGTCCTTTGAAGGAAACCGTTTTGATTGTTCAAAATGTTTCCAAGTGGTGCCCTGTTGTTAGTGGTAGAGAGTGTATGCTCCACGGAAAGCGGTTGTGTGTCCCTTCGAGTGAGAACTCGCGTGCCTGCCCCCAACAGGTGGTGCTGTGCGGGGGGTCGACCAAGGTTCGGAGGGTGCGGAGCCTCCTGGCATCCCGCTTCCCCTCGTCGCAGCTCCTAGACAGCCACAGCCCCGACGAGGTCATCGCCCTCGGGGCAGCCATGCAGGTCAGTGGGGTCGCTTTGGTGGTTCTCGGGAAAGGCTTGTTGGAAAAGGAGCCCATCAAAGGATATGAATACTCTTTTTCTTTAGTGGAAGAGAGAGAGAGAGAGAGAGAGAGACGTCCACTTTGAATTTTTCAAATGAGCACTGAGGCCGAGAAAGGAAAAGTGAACAGCTTTATTTCACACAATAGCTGTTTGTAAAAACAATGTCACAAGCACAACCAGTGGTGCTTGGCTTGTGTGCCGTTTGCGTGTGCTCTCGTCACTTCATATAACTTGCTGTTTGGCCGGTTGGTTCATGATTTTTGAAAAAGGATTGCAGAAAATACGCACCAGAGAAAGAAGAACACTTGTCCTGTCTTTTTTTTGTTTGTCACTTTTTTTTGTTTGTTTTTTATGTCTCATCAATTCGTGTGTTCTGCATGAGGGGTCACGGTCCAATTTGGAATGTGCACCGTCTTTGCTGGTATCGGCCGTTGTACAGTTAGCTCATAGGAAGAAATAACTAGCACGTATCTTGCTGCGGGAGTGCAGATAAGGTGTTGATGGACGATGCTGTGCCTTTGCTAATGAGTGAATGCCCACTGCTGGGTTGAAGAAAAAAAAAGGAAACAACCAAGCACCGTAGCGCTCCATACTAATATTATATATACTGCAATTGTGTGCTGTTGTGGGCACCACCATGGCAGCTAGAAGCATTCCTCTCCTACTTGGCTTGGCTTGGCTCGCCACATGGCTTTTCATCGCTGCTGAAACCAAAGTCAATGAAAAAGAGTAACATTTTCCTTCTCGTTTATTTTGCATGAAAATTCAAAAAAATCCCTGTCAAATAAATCTCTTGGAGGTCCACTTTTCTATTGACAAAACTACTTTTACAATACTACTGTTTTTTTTTTTTTTTTTTTTTCCCTTTCTTTCGGCCACAGGCAACTTTTAAGCTTGTTGGCGAGCCATAACAGGTAATGAAGGAATGCTTCGTTGCTGTATGTGATGGCCCGCTTGTTGAAGTGCGGGTCGCCTTGACACGGGCACCATTCCAGATTTCCCTCTAGTGTGTTTTAGTATGCAACTATGGCCAGCACATCATCAGGCTTGCGAGTCTGGGGCGAGGGTTGAGGGAAGTGCCAACGTCCAAAGGTCGCTATTTGGGTAGTGACGTAGCTGACTTTCCTGTTCTGCCCTTTTCCCTTGCCTCTGGCAGGCAGCCCTGTTGTCGTCCCGAGACGAGTCACCCAGGGAGCTTCCACGGCACGTCAAGGTTCCCTGCCTAGCCCGCTCCATCTACGTCAAGGTGAGCCCGTTTGTGGCGTGCGAGGTGGCGCTGTCCAGTTGCGCCACCTGCCCGACCAACAAAGCGAAGGGGGACGATTTGGTGTTGATCGCCCTGTCTTGATCAACACCGGGCGACCAGCACTGATCGCCGTTGTAGATCGCCCAAGAATTTGGAACTGCCTGCAGCTCACTCTACCATTTTGAAAACTAAGGGCGCCATTCTTTAAGGGGGGACGTGGCAAGTAAAACTATTTTTGTTAATTATGGGCCAAATTTAGTCAAATTAGGAGATTTTCAGTAGTTAACTAACCTTATAACAAAACTTCATTCAGTTTAAAATTATCTTCTATATTTTTTGAGTTACCAGACTAATTACCTTCACAGAGCTGTCACAAGATTAATTAACTAATTAGGCAAGAACTCAACAAGATTTTTGTGTCAGCATCACCAGGAAGGTCCATTCTGTGCAAGGAAGCTATTTGATTATTGCTTTATTTCCTTTAAGTATCCAAAAAGAAAGACAGAAGTTTCACTTTCTTTTTGACATGAGACTATTTCTGATTTCGAAAGGAAGGTGAAACTTCTCTTGTTGTTTCTTTATGCCTAAAGGATATAATGCAATAATCTAATAGCTTCCTTGCACAGAATAGACATTTCTGATCACACTGACGTAAAAATCTAGTTGACTTCTTGCCTAATTAGGTAATTATGCTGATTGCAAGATTCAGGTAATTAGTCTTCTAACTTAAAAACTATAGAAGGTATCTTTAATCTGATTTCAGTATTTTTATTAGAATGAATAGCTACATAAATACTCATAATTTGATTCAATTTGGTCCATAAATAAAAAAGTCATTTTACTTGCCACGTCCCCCCTTAATGGCGCACGTGCGCAAAACAAAACAGTGACAGCTGTGGCCTTTCTGGACATCAAAAATGCGGTGCTCACCTAGTTTCGTGCTCGAACAGCATTGGAACAGTGAGGTCCCACTGTCTGTCCAAGTTTGTCAACAGAAAAAGCTTGACTTAGCTTGCATGCTTGGACATGCTCAATGCCCGAGGGCCAAGGAGAAAAACGCGCAGAGGCAGTAAACTCTTGTGATGTTTTGGGTGCCTTTGACAGGATTCGGTCATTCTTAGGAGTGCACGACGACTAGCAATGAAAGACTTGTAAGTGTGAGAGCTGAGCTTTGGAGTTGCTGCTAGGAAAGGGCCGCAAAGTTATACAACAAACTTTCAGAAATAAATTTTCGTTTCGCAGGAGATTTTCCTATCTATGTTTCATTCTCGTGGCAACAAAATTCCCACAAAAGCAATTTTTTTGGCTTTCCTCGGCAGCTTCCGTATTACGGGGTTCAATTGTATAATGTTCCCATGGATTTGTGCCTGGTGTCATTGTGTTGTTCTTCGGTGAGGTGCTTTTTTTACTCAGGTGCAACGAATATTTGGGGTTGGTTATTGTAATATTTATTTATTTATTTATTTATTTATTTTTCCCTCAGGGCATAGATGCATTGTAGAGGGGAGGGGCTCACATAAAAGAGCAAAAAATGATGTCAGAAGCACGCGACAAGTGTTTATACATTGTGCACACAAAAAAAAATACAGTAAAAAAAGTAAAGCAAACGCACTAAATGCAGCCGTACACGCAGTCACTCTTGGAGCAAAAGAAAAGCAAATGGTAAACGCACATCATTCGCCGTAAAAGAACACAGAAACGGCCGATCGACACAAGCATACAATACACTAATAGAGAAACAATACACAACGAAAAAGCACTCCTTACTAGGAAGTAGAAGACAAAAAAAAAATAGTCGAGCATGCCGTCACAATTGAGTGTGAATGCAGGATGCTGGGGTGGTTGTACGAATTTGGTAGCAAACTCGGCACTACTTGTATGTCCACCATGCAAGCTGATCAGTGTTTTTGTACGCAGTAATGTGCAACGTATGGCCACCACCAAGACGCACTGGGAAACGTGCCTCAGTTACCCCAGTACCAACTTCCCGCTCCAGTTGACACGTTTGCGTGCTCCCCTGCAGACCGGTGCGGAGGGCTCGCTGACGGAGGTGCTCGGACGCGGGACACCGGTGCCTGCGCGGTGGCAGCAGGCGGTGGCCCGGGTGGCAGGCGAAAGCAGTGTCACGCTCGAGGTGTACGAGGGTGCCGCTGACGCTGCAATGGACGACGGCGCAACCCTTCTGGCCAGGGTGGGTGGTGTGCCTGAGGCTCTGTTGAGCACCCTACCAGAATCGCACTGAACGCGAGTGCCGCCTTGCTAAACCAAGAACTACAGCAGACAGCAAGCACTCTGCTCTGGCGCTACTCTCAAAAACACGACATAAAAAAATGCTTTTTTTTTTTTTTTTTTTCCCAGGATACATTTGCAGAACTTATATTTGTACGAATAAACGTTAGCATACCTTTTTGTGCTGTAATTGCTCTAACAGATTTGTAAATGAAGCAAGGAGGATGTGGGCAACAGTTGATTGCACACACGGAAAGGGTTAGTTGGGAGAGGTCACGACAGGTACTTTTGAAATGTAGGGAATCAGGGGTCATTCAGGGGACACTGGAGTTCTGCAGCTTGCCAGGTGCACAAAACAAGATACCATCTTTATACCTTGTATGTCATTAAAATAGCGCATAATACCGATTTCTGGGGGATTTTTTTTTTTTTTTTAGTTTTTAGCAAGCCCAAGATCTCTTTTGATGCTGTACGCTGAATTGTTGCACACAAAACTTTGTACCCTTTCTGCTAAGGTTCATACGCTATTTGGCATTGTGTCTGAGATGTATTGTTGTTTGCGTTCTTCTGTATACGTAAAAGTTGCACCCATTTGCAGTGGAGTGAACAAGAATGAATCACGGTTAGCAAGTGATGAAAAAAAAAGATATCGCCGCATTTAAGCTTTCGTAAAATTTTGCCAAGGCAGGGATATACTTGTTGGCGTGAACGATCGGGTTTCTCATGTAGCATTGCATTGGGGTTGCATTGCAGTTGCCTTGCAAGTACAGTTAAACCTCGTTATAACGAGACGGGCTATAACGAAATAATGGATATAACGAGCAAATCGTGATTCCCCTTGAACGACCCCATAGAAACCAATGTATTCAAAACCTCGTTTTAACAAGGTAAAATTTCCCCGTTACGCGATATAACGAACAAATTTCGTTGAGAAATCGAATTTTGAACTAATTTTACAACAGTGCGCATCGCGGATTTGAGACAGTGCGCGACGCGGCAACTGTATTAGCAGTTCAAAACTCCCGCCACGCGCGCGAAGCTGGATGGCGCGCCATGCGGACACTGCGCCCGCGAAGCCCCCACCCTCCTCTCGCTGCGCGCGGCATGCAGACAATGGGGCCCTTCGATTTACAGTCTCGGACTCACCGCGGGCTCCCCGAGAAGCAGTCCGACGTTCGATTTTCCCACGTATTCCTATGGCTTTGGGGAATCCGCGGACTATCCGCGGAAGAACCCCAATCATGGAGGAAAGAAAATGCACACGGCGCGCGCGGTTGCGTCGCCTCCCTCTCCCCACCCCCCTCCTCCCCTGTTCGTATCGCCGACGTCGCTGCGTAGTTTATCGTACTGCCCGCGTGATTCCAACAACGCGAGTGCGACAGGCGGTAACCGAAAGCGAAAGACTATCACGCTTGAACAAAAGTAAGACGGCTCCGATAAAAGCCGTCGCATCGGGCACGAAGGAAGGTAAGGTGCACTCCGTGGTAAGGTGGCAAGAGACTGACGTGTGGACGAGTACGCTGTCCACCATCGTGAGCAACCGAGAGTCAATCGTCAGCGCTGTTGCACGTGGCTTGAAAAGAAGCGCTTAGGACGGCGTTGGAGGCATTAGATGTAGTGGACGTTCTGCGTCGCTACTTCGGCGCGCACGAGGGCGGCGGCGAAGATGGCGTGAACGTTGCGGCCGCAGCTGAGGGAGCCATCGCTCGCATCAGGAAGGTGCATCAACGTCCAATTACGGACTTCTTCGTAGCAAGTCTGTTTGAAATAAGAGTTTTGAACTGCAATAAACTAGGTTCGTGACTTTTCTTTTTTACCTCCGGAATGTGTTTATTTTACTGACTACCGCCGTGCAGCAAGATGCTATTTCGCGCATTTTTTGTTTTAGGTCACTACAATGCGTAATATTTGCAGTAAATGTCGGCTATGGCTATAACAAAATATTGGCTATAACGAGCAAATCGCGGCGCCCCTTCAATTTCGTTATAACGAGGTTTAACTGTACAGCAAGGACTACGTGTGTACAACAGCGTCACAAGTTATTTTATTTGAGCAACTTTTGATCGTGCCGTGACTGGGGTAATTTGAAGGAAACAAAAGGGCATCACCAAGGAGGCGCAAATCTGGTGCCGGGATCCTGGTTTGTGCAACCAAAAAATAAAAAAGTGCCAAAAGTTTTCGCGTATTTTCTGAATCTGCGTGGGCAGCCGACCTCATCACGCACTGAGAGATTTCTTCCCTCACTTTTCTTTTTTTGTTCTGCTGTGTTGGCATGAAACATGGTTTATTTATTTATTTATTTATTTGAAGTGTTATTCGTGCAAACAGGAAACTATGATTAATCTGCAGTGCCATTTATGATAGGTGCGGTCCAGTACAGTTTCACTTGTGCCTGATTTGCAAGAGGCATGTAATTTTGGGACTCATTTTCCCAGCAAGACAAAAAGATTCTCAGGGCACTTAAGTCTGCTTACGTGCGTTAAAGGCGAAAGCTAAGCGATAATTATTCACTCCCACCGTCGATGGGGTGGTTCCAGTTCCGGCTGTACTATTCTGATGGGTACTTTTTTACCACATCGGTGCTACGTCAAAGTTCAGTCACGTCCACGTTAATCCGTGCCTTAATCCATCCAACCATTAGCATTGGTAATCATTAATCAGCCCTTATACCTGGCTGGTCGTGCGTTACACTTACTTTGCTTCTGGCTGCCCTAGGGTCAGATGATTGTTTCTTTGTATCGGCCTGAATGCATGTTTCCTGCTAGCAGGGTTGCACAAGGCCAGAGAGTCTTATAAGGCTTCTGCCCAATAAAAAGAGTGCGTGCAAGAATGGAGTAAATATGGTAAACACTCAACTGCTGATACTTAAATGAAAACTGAAGCAAGCGGTCCAATGGTCTTCTGCTGGCGGCATCTGCATGCACCTATGCGCTAACAGAAAGGAGGGTAGGAAAAGATGAGGCTGTGGGCACGTGCTTTGTCATCTGGCTGTTCTGTTTCCGCCTACTGTGGACTCATTGATGAACACTCTGCAGGTCTGCATGGACGGTCTGGAGGAGGAGTCTTCCCTGGTTGCCAATGTCAGTGTCCGCAGGTAAGTGGTTGATGCGCAGAGCCATCTCCTTCATTTTCTTTTCCTTTCCTTTTTTTTTTTTTTTTTTTTTTTTTTTTTTTTTTTTTTTTTTTTTTTTTGATGGAGCGCTCATAGTATCATCGTACTGTGCCGAGACCAGTTGTGTCTGTTTGGTGGGGCAGCTTTAAGGGGGGCCATAAAGACAGAATGCAAGGTTTGATTCATTAAAAAAATTCAAGCTGCTCCACTCAATGTGAAAGCTGTTGGAAGTGCAGAGGAGTGATTCGCCATAATGGGCTGTGGCAACGTTATCCGCTCACTGCTGATAACGGTGACAAGCAAAAGACAACAAATCCCCGGACTCCAAAACATCTGTTCGTAGTATTGAGGTGTTGTTAATATGCCACGGGATTGAATAAAAACAATAGTTGTCTAGAAAACCTCGCTATTCTGAAGTACGTAATAGCGAAATACTTTTACTTTAGAACTATACAGCAGTCAGGGGGGGATTTCTTCAATTTTGGCTAATCCGGAAAGCTCATTGATGTGGTGTTAGTTGTACTGAGATTTAGCTGCACCACTACCATTACTGTAAAGTAATAATAAGACATGCCCCCCATCAGCATGTGTGGTGTTTGATACAGCTTTGCTGGACATTAACGTTCGCAGGGCAGGATGGTGGCCTTTTTTTTTCTCTCTCTCTCTGTCTTCATGGCTCATTTAACTCTTGGGCCAATCCCGTATGACAGTGATTGCGCTTTGCGAAGGACACTACAGGAAGGCAATGGGAATCGTAGACGCTGAAGCTGTTCAGCACTACAGCTCTGCTCGTGGAGTTGATTGACAGAGTCAAAAGTGCGAGTCACTTTTCCTGATAACGTGCAATCTGTTCTCTCCATGTCCTTTGCAGCGACGGATCGGTGCATGTGTCGTGCACGGACAAGCACAAGAGCCGCACGGAATCGGTCACGCTGGACCCGACGACGACAGCCGCTACGCCGGACTCGACCGGGAGCTGACGATCACGCCGTTTGGCGGTCCTAGTAATCAGCTGGGAGGAGCTCTTCGCCAGCCCCCTGCCAGGCTGTAAATTATCTGCGCTGGTTTCGTTCACTCCGACCTTCCCGCAAAATGCTAGACAAGAAGAGGGGGAGGAGGAAACATCAGCAGTCTTCTCTCGCGTGTCTGAGCGCGCTTGAAAATTTGATGGCTGTGAAGAAAAAAAAAAAAACACTTTTGTTCTATGTACAGCGTGAATAGGAGCTGTGTGTTGTTCTGCGCTGTTGTCGCAGTGCCATTTTTGCTTGTCGCGTTGATCTTGTCATCCAAAGACGGGCGTATTTCGGAAAGGCGAAAATTTGCACCTCTCGGGAGATGTGCGTAATGGTGATATTGCGAGGGCTGGGCTTGCAACACTGAGGCTAGCTAAGAGACAAGGGCAAGCACTTTGTACGGGTGAGATTGCAGTGTGGATTTTGGTGGTCTTGCAAGCCGACTGGACTTGCACCGCAGTGGTCCACGGGGAGAAGAAACGCTGTCGCTAATTTTGGAACAGGGCTGAAGGCAGGTTGATTTAAAATTTCTCTCGTTGGCCCTCTCCTGAACCTCATACTTACGTTTGCCTTGTGCTGAGGTGGAAGCCTTGCTTTAGAGGCCAATTTTAAATTTAAGCGGCAGATGCGATGCACTTGTGTGCGCTGCAGTAGCGGGGTTACGTACGCATGTAGGAAGAAGGGCATCGGACTTAATGGCTGCCAGAAATGAGTGGACAAATTTATTTGTGGTAACAAAAAGAAGAGTGCAGTGAGTTAACAGTCTGCAATGAAATAAAGTACACAAGCCTTGGATGTGTTTCTTGTTACTTTTAGTTTTGTTCCCCGAACTAAATGGAGCTCGTTTAAGTGTCTCAAAGGGAAAATTTTCAGGCTTACACGGGTGATCTACTGCACACGGCATCATTCTCCGAGTAAACGAGTCCTTGGACCTATGTGCGGCAAAAATTAAGTTCTTGCGTCCATGTGAACAGCTTGCTTTTGCAATCTTCGTTGCCTAAAGGCGGTCGGCAAAAGCAAGTGTGTTGTGGTCCAACATTGAGTCTTCAAAAGCAGTCTAGACATTGATTCGCATTTTCTTTTTAATTTTTCTTGGCTAACGTGCCCGAGATATTGTCGCAAGGCAATGAATAACTTGCATACGCTGTGTGCCCAGGTGTCAAACTGTTTTCGACAATTCCAAGACTCCTTTTCAGTACAAGCGCTGCTGCACTGGAAAAAATTTGTTACCAGCATGTAATAGCAAGGAGTATATATATATCTTGCCGTATTGGATTCCCCTCACTGTTGTCTTAATCGCTTGGCTTCAACGGTTTGCGTGATTTTGCAGCTAGTTACGTAAAGTTACTTTTTGTTTTGTGCATTGAAGTAACAGTGCACCTGCGTTCAAGGCACCCAAAAACCTACGCACGTACACACCATATTTTACATAAGCCTGCGACAGAAGTCACAAACAGCTCGCTTGCGAGTTGGGTAATCTGTCCTTTGCAACCCCACTAATGAGAGGAATATTTAGTAAGTTGGTTTAAGGGAGGACAATGCTTTTAAAACAATTTATTTTTAACTAAAGTCTGTGAAACTGTCAGTCTTGCTGCTATTTTTCTGCCGATTTCGAATATGCCAGTAATTTTTAGTAAGCGAATTAGTTCCCAAGATAATTGGAGATAGTCATTTTTGGAGGAACAATAAACAAAACCGCGTTAGCCATAAAACTGTAACCCCCATATTTTCCAATACTATGAACCCTGGGGAGTGCAATCAGAGAATCAGTTTTTTGATGCACCGCTTAGAACAAATTTTACAGCTCATTAAACTTTGGCATTTGAAATGGGCATTCGAAATGGTCCCTTGCCACTGGTGCTATGAAGGTTTAGTGAGCTGTAAAATTAGTTCCAAGCAGTGCATCAAAAAACCACCTCTCTTCATCACACTCACCAGGGTTAGTAGTACTAAAAAATATAAAGATTAGTTTTATGACTAACACTGTTTTGTCTATTGTTTGACCCAAAAGTGGGCAATGATCTCTAATTATTTTGGGAACTATTTGACATACTAAAAAAATGGTGGCATATTTGAAATCAGTGGGGAAAAAAGCAGCAAAGCTGACAAGTTTCACAAAGTTAACAAATAAAGGAAGCTGTTCTAAGAGTCGTGTCCCCCCCTTCAGTGTTGCCATAGTTTTTTTACGCTTCACACTTCACATGTCCAGTTGTGGTCCTCAAAGAAACCCACCCCTGTGAAGTGATTGATGCTCGAGAGGTGCACAGGATGTAGTTCAGCTGTGCAAAACCTACCAAGGCCAACTTCCCATCAGTCCTTTGAAGCCACTGTGTCAGCATGCTTATATTTTTTTTTGCCCCAAAGTGAGACGAGGCTGTATTTTGCTATGCTCTTTTTTCGATGGGGGTGAAATGTTACTCTGCCAAGTGCTGCGAGTCCTCGTCGAGACCTGTACATACATACGCGCATTGCCTCCCCTTGCAGAGAGTGTCAGCTGCTGCAATAAACGCACCTGTTTCACGTCGTACTGAAGCTCTCTGCTGTTTTTCCGTGTGCCGTTTAATGCTCAGGTTGCCAGAATGGAGCTTTTTCTCCCCCCTCGATAAAAAAAGATGTGTTGTTGAAATCCCCGGCTCCATAGGAAAAACAAAAAGGTTGCATTACCCGCCGTGGTGGCTCAGTGGCTAAGGCGTTGTGCTCCTGAGCACGAGGATGCGGATTCGATTCTTGGCCGCGCAGCCGCTTTTCTGATGGAGGCGAAAAGCAAAAACGGCCATGTGTATGAGATTTTGGCGCACGTTAAAGATCCCCAGGTGGTCAAAATTAATCCGGAGCCCTCCACTACGGCGCACCTCATCGCCTGCGTTGCGTTGGCACGTAAAACCTCGTATCCAATCAAAGAAAGATTGATTTTGAAGCAGTCTTTTTAATGGCGTATCTGTGTGTGAAAGAAGGCCTGCTGATAAGTGTCTAGCCAAACAAACTTGAGCTCAGAAGTTGTAAATTGCAGGACGTGTTAAACAGGTATTTTATATTCATAGGGGGTGGATAAATTGGGTACCCGTTTTCTTTTTTTTTAAGCGCAAAGTGAATGTGACGGCACCACTGGAAAAGTTCACCGTGGGAGAGCATAAGGCTGTAAATAAGTTCCTGTTTCTAAGAATAAGGTGCAAAGCACATCCACGATAAAATGTCCCAAACATTGAGTAACGGCAATTTGTTACGTGCAACAGTTAAATGTTGGGTTGCCAATTTATAAAACTGGCCATTTTGGCGATGACAGTAAGCACAAAAAATATTTTGTCTCCGCTTGAAATTGTGAGAGCTTCGGAACACCATGAATGTCTGCTCCATGCCTCGTGCTGAATCCTAAACTAAGCCATTTACACTTCCCGTATCAACTGTGGCCTAGGGTTTTTTTTTTCTTCTTCTTTTTTGAATTAAGGTGGTTCATTTGCTGCGCACACACGATGTAACACTAATATACCTTGGTGCTAGCTCTTATGCTCACATGCATACGAGTGCGTTAAATGCACCTCCATATTGGGCATCAAAAGTTTGGATTTTTTTTTTTCCTTTTCCCTTCGCCCAACGAATGCATCTGCTGTTACCGCCACAGAACATGCTACCGCCGCCATGTTCTATGGCGGTAAGATGTTCACCATAGCAGCATATAACATGTTACAGGGGCGAGACAGCTGAACCAGATTTGGGAGCAGCTTTTGGAGCAGCGAAATTTCGATTTTGGAGCAGAAGAACCTTGATTCGGAGCCTAAAAAATCATTTTTGGCCACTTAGGGGGGGGGAGTGCGCTTTTTAATCGGTTTTGAACGTACATAACACTGAAACAGCCTTTCAATAAAGTTTTTTCTACCTGAGTATCACAAGGAACGAACTAGTACCTTTTTCAAACTATTTTTACATTCTTGCCTCAATGCATAAATACCGCCGAGTTCCGTCGAAAATATCTAATTGAAAAACTAAGCAATTTTAAGGAACTTTTATTATCCCGTGAATGCCGAAGTTATTTTTGTAATCCCAGACTCTGCGTTACACACAACTGAGAGCCACGGCAAAAATTGCGCAAAGCGAGGTGGCAGTCGTCGCACCCCACCAGCCCTCCCATTTCAAGCCCCAAGGTGGGCGTTCACAGTGATTGTAATTAGAGTATTGGTATGTTTAGTTACCTCCCTTTTGGCATTAAATTTCAATTCAGATAGATGGACCATTATTACTAGCGTGCGATAGCCCGTCCCGCAATCGGACACTGCTTGAACATTTGGCGGTGATGCAGCCTGCGCCGCCACTTCTGCAGTGTTCATCGTCCCACTCCCGCCGCTCGCAAGCTCACTTTCAATAGCAACAATAACTCGGCGTTTTATAACGCCGCAATGAGTCCTGAATTTCACTTCAAGCACGCACCGCGCCTCACACTCAAGGCCGAAACACGGCGAAATTGCGGGAACCACGTTGCTTTTGATGAACTCCCGTATTTCGAGTCGCGCAACTTCCCGTAACAGGTCAAACGTAAACCCGGCCACCCCCATAACCGAAACTGCGGTAGAAATTGGCGAAGCGCACTCTGCCTGAACCACGAGAAACTGCTTCGCCCAGCGGCCATGTTTTCCAATCTTCACCACACCAAGCAGTAATGTCGTTCTGGAGATGCGGCGCTCCCAAAATTGCCGTTTTAAAATCAACTTGCACAAGCAGTTTGTGAAAACTTTATATGGGAAAACTTTAAAACTTCGCACAATGTAACATGTGCAACCCGACATTCTGACTTTCGAAAAAACTATCCCGTGGACAATTTTCTGCGGGTTTTTTATGATCAATCAATTAAACCTTTACAAACACTATCACCTTCAAGGTGCTGTAAAATTATGCCATCAGTAAGCAATTTCCCCCTCTGAAATTGACGGGAGCGTTAAAATCCTTGGCTCTCATACTCTTTCGGAGCAGTTTGGCGCAATTTTTGCAATTTTCAAGCTTTTGGAGCAGCCTGGCGCAAGAAAACGCATTTGTATCAAAACTGTGCAATATGCGCAGCTGTCTCACCCCTGCATGTTACCGCCATAAAACATAGAAGGCAGTGCCTTGATTAGAAGGCTTTTATTTCTGATGCAATTATAGTACCGTATTTACCCGATTCTAACGCGCCCCCGAATCTAACGCGCACCTGATTTTCCTGGCAAAAAAAAAACGAAAAAACTTGCACCTCCGATTGTAACGCGCACGGAACTTTGTGACCCAGACAAACGAATGCGAGAGAAACGGGCGATTTATTTCCCGAAGTAATCTCATTCATCTTGCTCCTTCCTCGTCGCTCTCCGCTGACCACAACATCTCGGCCTCGGTGCCTTCTAGCGCGTTCGCGATGCCACACTTCTGAACGAACGTTCAACCATGGTCGATGGGATCGTGGCCCACGCCTCGCACGCCCATCCCGAGAGCTTCTCCAGAGGTGCACGCTTCAGCCGACCGCTCGTTTTGAACGCGTGGGAACTGCTGCTGCCATTGCTGTTATCAAGCGCGCAAGTGAAAAGATTTGACGATTTGTGTGAACGCCGATAGGCTTGCTGCGTCCGAAAAATCGTTGCTAAAAGTTTTGGCGCCATCTTGAGATGGCGATGGCGATGGGTGGGACGAAATTTCCGCTGTTTCGGCAGTTTCGGTTTTGTATCCGATTCTAACGCGCATGCGATTTTTCGGCCTATTTTTTCGGAAAAAAAGTGCACGTTAGAATCGGGTAAATACGGTACTTTATGGGATTGTGTACACTGTGCAACCATATCCGAGCTGATCCCAGCAAGCAAAGCGCACTTCACTGCATATAGCACTGGTTCTCAATTATGAGTGTGCTGGAAGCTCTTTTGGGCTTGCAAAAGAGATGGATGATCGCAATATCAAACAATTTGCTTGCCCATGTTCAGTCGGCCACTCATGTTCACTGTCCACCTTTTGAGGCTGACTTCTATGCGAATGCATGTTGTATTGCCAAAAGATTCACTCGGGCAGCTGAACTGGCCAAGCACTCTTATGCTGCCTTTTGTGTGTCCGGCTTTTCTGCATAGCTAGCGTGTTGTGCAAGAGAGAGAGAGAGAGAGAGCAACTTTATTTAGTCGCCTGCAGAGCGGTTTCGGACGACCCTTTCACGAGAGGTTCATCCTAGCCGTGACGCGGCCTGGACGTCGTCCCGGCTTGACCCTAGGACCTGCGCCCTTGCTTCCCCGCTCGGGTCGGAGAGAGCCACCACTCCCCCTCCCCTCTGTGGGGTCGCTCGGTCGCTGCAAACCTAGGGCCGCCGAGACCTGCTGGACTGCCTGGAGTTGCACGTCGTAGTCATAAGTCCACTTCGCCGCCTCTAAGGGTTGTGGAAGCGTCGTTTCTTCTGCTGCCTTCGTCGCGCTGATTCTGCAGTCCCACATGATATGGGTCAGCGTGGCCCGCTCACACTCACAGAGTTTGCACACATCACTGTCGTACACCATTGGGCACATGTACTTCGCGAGCACCGGGGTGATCACGGAGTCCGTCTGTAATTGTCTGTATAATACGGCCTCCTCCCGAGTCAACCTCGGGTGGGGAGGCGGCATCGTTCGTCGACACAGTCTGTACCACCGCACAACGTCGTTGTAGCTGGTCATCGTATCCTTGGTTCCGTCGTAATCTTCGGCGCCTGCGTCCACGTCGTCCGAGGCGGCCTGGGCGCTGTTCGTCGCGCGGCGTGCAAGTCCTCGCGCGACTGCGTTGGCCGTCTCGTTGTGGTTCGCGTTGCCCACCTGGCCCGCCACGGTTCTACCCATGTGGGCCGGGAACCACTTGAGCACCACACTGCCTCTACTGACGCAGCCGTTGGCTTCGGCCTTGCGCAGAATGCGCGCGGCCTCACCGCACACACTGTTCTTGGCATAGTTGCGGATCGCCGTTTTCGAGTCGCAAAGGACCGTCGTGCACCCAGGGTCTGCTAGGGCGAGTGCCACCGCTACCTCCTCGGCCTGATGTGTTTTCTTGGCGTGAACGCTCGCCGCCGTCTTCGTGTCTCCCGTCATGGCTGTCACCACCACCGCCGCGTAGACGTCTTCTTCATCTTGGTGTCTCGCAGCATCCACATACACTGCCCCGTTGTCGCTTGCGTATAGGTCTACCAGGGCCTTGGCCCGAGCGGTCCTTCGTTCCTTGTTATGTTCTGGGTTCATATTGCGAGGGATAGGACAGACGACGAGCCGTGCCCGCGTTCCCTCTGGCAGCGGTTCCCCTGCTGGTTGTCCTCCATCCTTGGGCACGTACCCCAGGCGTCGGAGGATGTACCGTCCCGTTCTGGTGCCCGACAGGCGCTCAAACTGCGCCGTCTTCTGTGCTTCCGCGATTTCGTCGAGGGTGTTGTGCACCCCCAACGCTGCGAGTTTGTCAGTGTTCGTACTTCTGATGAGGCCGAGAGCCGTCTTGTACGCCTTACGTATTGTCGCCTCGATCTTGGCTTTCTCGCACGCCCTCCAGTTGTGAAACGCGGCGACGTACGCGACGTGGCTTATGACGAAGGACTGTACAAGCCTCATCAGGTTCTCCTCCTTCATGCCCCCCCTTCTGTTGGAGACTCGGCGGACAAGGCGCATGGCCGCGTCGGCTTTCGTGGTCAGCTTGGTTACTGTGGCGCCTTTGACCCTCGTTCGTTCGAGAAGCATGCCCAGCACCCTGATTTGGTCGACCTCCGGGATGACCTGTCTGTTTGCCGTGTGTAAGACGATGCTTGACCGGTCGTCTCTTTTGCGTTTCCTAACGCCCTTCGGTGGGAGTATCAGCAACTGCGACTTGGTCGGAGAGCAGACGAGGCCCGATCCGTCGAGCTGTTCTTCGATTGCGTCTATAGCTTCTTGCAAAGTGGTCTCGATATGTCCGTCGCTGCCTCCTGGGACCCACAGCGTGACGTCGTCGGCGTAGATGGTGTGGCGGACGGCCGCCACCCTTTCCAACCGATTTGCCACGCCGATCATCACCAGGTTGAACAGCAGCGGGGAAATGACTGAACCCTGCGGCGTGCCGACGCTGCCAAGCTTCTTTTCGGGCAGCTGCAGGTATCCCGCGCAGATCTTGGTCGTTCTGTTCGTCAAAAAGTCCCTGATGTAGTAGTACGTCCGCCCTCCCATGTTGAGTTTAGAGACTTGTCCTAGGATTGCCGAGTGTCGGACCTTGTCGAACGCACTCTGCAGATCCAGGCCAAGCACCGCTCTATTGTCTCTGGTCATTGTGTCGTCGTCCAGGATCTCGTGTTTTAGCAGGATCATGGCGTCCTGCGTGCTCAGCTTATTTCTGAATCCTATGAGGGAGTTGGGGTAGAGCTCTGCGTCTTCTAGGTAGCGTTGCCACCGGTTCATGAGGACGTGCTCCAGCACCTTCCCCACGCACGACGTGAGTGAAATTGGTCGAAGGTTCTCTATGCTCGGGGGGCCTGCCGGGTTTTGGTATAAGGATCGTTTTGGCCGCCTTCCACTGCTTGGGGAGTTGGCCTGCGCGCCAGCACTTGTTGAAGTAGCGCGTCAGCGCCTCCACTGCCGCGTCGTTTAGGTTCCTGAGCGCCTTGTTGGTGACCCTGTCAGGTCCCGCCGCCGATCTTCTGTTGAGATTCTGCAGCGCGTCGCGCACTTCCCATGGTTCTATGTCCTTGTCTAGCTCCGCATTCTCCTCTCCGAGGTAACCCGGATGGTCCTCGGTGGGGGTGGTCGGGAGGTACTTGGCATCCAGTGCTTTCTTGACCTCGTCCTCTCCCAGTTCCATGATGGCCCTATGGAGCGTACGGGCGAGGTTGTTGTGTTGGGTACTCTTGGTCGTGGTCTCGTCCAGGAGGTGTCGTAGCATGTTCCACGTCTTTCCCGTGTGCATCATGCCGTCCGCCTCGTTACACGCCTGGTTCCATTGCTGGGCGCACAGCACCCTGCAGTGCTTTTCGATCTGTTTGTTGAGTTCGGCGATCCGTTTCCTCAGCCGACGGTTGGTGCGTTGTTTTAGCCAGCGGGCCTTCAGTGAGCTCTTGGCTTCCAGAAGGTGCGCCAAGCGGCTGTCCATCTTGTCGATGCCCTCGTCCGTTTCTATTTCTTGAGTAGCGTCGTCCACCGTCTTCATGATGGCGGTGGTCCACTCTTCTATGTCTTGTATGTCGTCGTGCGTTTCGGGTAGCGCCCGGCGAAACGCTTCCCAGTCCGTGAGCTTGTGCGTTTTCTTGCCGTAGTTGTTGCGGCCGGCGAGCGGGATTCGGACCTCCACTATCATGTGGTCGCTGCCAAGGTCTGCTCCCGTGTTGCGCCATTGCGCTTCACGCGAGCACGCCGTCCCCATCTTGACGAACGTCAGGTCCGGGGTGGTATCCCTCGCCACCGACGTACCGGTTCTTGTGGGTTGCGACGGGTCCGTCACCAGGTTGAAGCCCGCGTCTTTGGCATCCTGTAGTAGTTCTCTTCTCTTGACCGTCGTTCTGGCGTGTCCCCAAGCCTGGTTTGCCAATGTGAGAGAGACGCAAGGCAAGTAAACAGAGGGAGGAAAAAAACGGGCCAGCTTAGACTTGCCTTGTGCAGGAAGTGCTAACGCAGAGAAGCTCAGTGACAAATACTTTGAAGGTCTTCGGATACTAGAAATTTAAATACTACTGCTTGTTGGAATGAATATCGAATAACGGATTATTCAAACTCGTCAAGGAGTGATTACAACTGAAAAGTATCGTTAGTGCGTGGTAGGAGTCGACTTCTGATTGAATGAAAGGCACAGCTTGTTCCTGAAACACCTTTGCCGAGAGAAAGAAGGTGGCCAGAGGCCAGATCTGCTGCAGTCCAGTTTGCAGGTCATTTTGCCATTCATCCGACGTCTAGAGCTTCTGCATCCTAGGCCTTGGAACGGCCAAATACAAAGACCTGTTACTTATGTGGACAGCAGAGGACACTCGTGTTTCTATGTCCAACCACCACTATTTGTGTGGCTTAAAAGCTGACACCATCATCAAAGCATGGCGGTGAAGACGATGCAGGAATTCCTTTTCAAGTGCAGTAGACTCGCAATAATTCAAACTCGCAGGAAAGAGGAGGGGATTTCGTTTGAATTATCAGAAGTTCTCATAAATATGACTCGGGACAACATACCAAGTTGTGTTGTAATAAAACATACACATATACTATTTAGTAATACCACATTCACACACAATACTGAAGGGCTATGCACACTTAAAAAAAAAACATGACTGCTTTGTCTTTGCGTGAGAGTTCAAAACAAAGTTTATGATGCCAGCAAAAGCAGCCAGTTCATTGCTTTGACACATTCTTGCAGGTAATCGGCTTTATTTGGGACTGTTATGGATGTAAAGATGCAAATGCAGTGGATACTTTCCAGCACGGACAAGCGAAAGGTGCGAAGCAGCCGAATTTATGCAATGAAGCAGTTTGAATTAACCGGCATTGAAATACATTGAAAACAAAGCGGGCCAACCAAAAATGTGAAATTTGTTTGAATTAACCGAGAGTTTGCATTATCGCGAGTATACTATAACGTCGGGCACTCCTGTGACCAATGTGCATGAGTGCTTGTTTGTTTGTTTTTTTTCCTTCTTGGGTGAACTTAAATTAAAGGAGACTGCCAAAGAGATACCATTCATGTCAGCAGATGTCAATGCAGACAGTCATGCAATACATTTAGTTGGGGTAATTATTTCTCCGCCATTCAGACACCATTTGGTGGCCTTACCACACTGCCGACTGCCTGCCGGGAACATTACGCAAAGCCTGGATAGTTCTAGGCTTTTATTTAAACACATTTTGCATGCAGTGTTTTTTGTATATGTGATGCTGTCATTGTTAAGTGGCTCAATAGAGTGCTTCATCACTAGCTCGGGTAGTTTCATTCTGCGGGAACTTGTATATGCGCTGCCCCAGATCTCGTGGTGCGCATTAAAGTTGCCGCAGATGAGGTAAGGCGGGGCCGTGCTACCCATTATACTTAGTAGCCTTGAGGCATCAAAAGCGCTGCCTGGCTCCATGTACGCAGCGATAACTGTCAAATATTGGGTGCCGATCATGGTTTTGGCACGTACGTATTCTTAAGTTTCATGAGTAGGCACGGCGACTCTGGCTACAGGCACATCATCGCAGAGGGCAAAGATGAGGGTTCCCACTGCATCCATTTGTCAGTGCAAAACTGCCGCCTCTAAGGACAAAAGGCATGCCGCAATCACGGACTTTTTCAAGCATAAAACATGCCCTACTGTTTCATAATTGCAGTGTACTGTTGTTGCCCATTTCTGCTGGTTCCAACTTTCAATTAATTCGAATTGAGATGGCCTCCCCTTGCGGTTTGAATTAATGAGCTTTTACTGCATATGAAGTGAGCTTCTCCTTTTCACATGCCACTGCCCTTTCTGTACCCTGTTTCCTCATTGCAACTTTGTTGTATGGATTTTTAACATGTGGCATGTTTTCACGCTAACCCGTGATGAGATGCTCACTGCAATGCAGTGCTTCCCCTTCTTTACAAGCAAGAATGCAACGAGTACAGAAGTTAAGCCCAGCCTCGCAAGAGCGGCGTACAAAACACACCCGTATAAAACCCCTTTCCCATAAACCCACTTCAATGGGCCCGCGATTGCGCATGAAGGCGGGCTTCATAGGCAGTGCTGCACGGGGGTGATCGCACAAGGCGGTCATCATAAGTCGGGGTCAATGACCAGGTGTCCCTTGGCGCCCGGCGAGTTGATGATGTCGTGGTGGGCGTCCTTTGCCCCCGCCAGGGGGTAGGTGCGTTCCACCACCGGGTTGAGCCAGCCGGCCTCCAGGCCCTCGGCGACAAACCGTGCCGTGGCCTGCCACTCCTCCTGCAATCGACACAGGAGCTTCTACGCACACGTTCGTTTCTCGAGCACCAACCTGAAAAATCCCTCGGGGCACTTAAGTCTGCTTGCATGGTTTGAAGGCAAAAAAAGCCTGGCAGTACTTCCACTCATCCAGAACACTTCCCATTTGTGAATTTTGTGAAGCGGGCACATAAGCCAATCCCCTCACGGGTATGCCACCTCCAAGTACGGAACAACATTAATGGCAACAACTTTTGTTCTACTGCTGGCTCAGTGTGGAGGCAACAGAGTGGAAGCACACTGCGCTGCTACTGGTCAGACCCGGGTTGAAATCCCATCGGATCACACATGTGTCTTTTATTTACTCTTTACGGTGGTGGCCGTTCTGTTGACCACACAACACCATGAACTATTTTTCACGCAATGAGGTGTTTGAAGCTGCCGCTTTAATAAGGTCTCGCCACTCTGCTGCTTCTGGGCCCATTATTTTTTTCTTGCTTGACTACTACACAACGGCGTTTACGTTGCTGCACCTAGGGAGAATGCAAGGTCTGTACACATTGCAACGTAATTTGAGCAAATCAAAGTTACAATAGGAGGTTGTGACTGCTGCAAACTGGCCGCATTGAAACATAGATTTACTCCTAAATATCTACTCAATACACTCTCAAATAAAACTGACGGGTCAGTTGAACAACTCATTCATTGTGAAGGCCACTCGAGATGCTTGCAACGGATCGGCCATATTGACTGGCAAGCAGCACTTAATGGAAAGCTTCACAGTAAGAAAAAAAAAGACCATACAAAAGAGGCAAGAGTTGCGCTACTGGAACAGACAAGCATTTCCATGCCCCTCTCTCCCTTCTCTCCGTCTAAATTTATGCACATTTGCGCCATGACACAAAAATTACTCATTTATAGTGCCTCTAGTGTGACACTTCGCTCCATTGAAGGCACCCCAGTGCGAACACGACGCCACTGCGCTTATTTCTTCCTACTGAAGACACTATGAGAGCCATTAAAGAGATGGTGACAGCAATTGAGCAACAATGGCCAACGCCAATGTCTTTCTGAACTGGCTCCAAAGATAGTGAGATTGGTAAAATGCTCAAAAGGCATACTTGCATCATCGTCTTCACAATTCTGACCCGCCCCTGATTTTAACGTGCTGGCAAGTTCACTTGGAAAAATTTGAAAAAATAATTTGATGCTGATTCTACCTCGCAGAAAAAATGTAACATCGCGTACCTGGCAAAAGGCACTTTAATCGGCACAAAGGATTGCGGCAGCAAGTATATGTTGCGCTTCTTGAACTTGCTTTTCCAGTTCACGCTGGCCTTTAAGGTGGAGCGGGGAACATTGAAAGTGTTTGCGATTTCTGGCTTGACCTTCATAATTTTAAATGTGATGGGCTGTTGGCTCATTCGTTGCTCCTTCACAAAATTCTGCCAGGGAGTCTTGGAGCTCTTGAAAGCGTTTGTGCTCAATTTTTTTCTTGAAGCTTCGAATGAAAATGTGGTGCTCCTTTATCGCTACTGGCCACTGGACCCCGATTCCAAGCCACAGCTCAGTGCAAGGCAGTTCTCTAATCTGGACGTACTCGAATAAGAACAGTGCCACTTCATTTAGAGCCAAACCAATATCGTGTCACTCATTCTGATGTTCAAAAGTTCCACATATGCACACACCCCTCTGTGTACGGCAACATTACGAAGACAGAAACACCACCTCACCGGTGTAGATGAAAAGAGGGCAGTTCCCATGATGGACGTCTCCTTGCGCATCATGTCCCGGGGGTCTATCTTAATCGAGCCACGGTTCCCAACCACCTGAAAGGGACCAAACACAGCACTGGAAAAGTCACAAGCAGTTTCTTTCGATGGAAAGTGTTAAAGGAGCCATAGAGACACAATACCAGTTTGTTTCACTTAAAAAGACTGCCTTGTCCCAACAGCAATGATGCCACTTTCATCGCAAACATCAGACAAGTAACATGATAGATAAAGGAAAAGATATGAAGTTTTGGCAACCTGCCAGCCACTTTCTAGCAACGTTACTATGACGTCATATATTCTTGTTCGTGCGATTGGCGGCCACTGACTCGAGTTACTGCCAAGAAACATAACTAAGCGAGAGCAATGGAGCCCCTCGTTCCATTTGATCATATTGCTTGAATGGTAGCATGCAGTTAACACATTCACAACCATGCTTTAAAGACGACAGTCTTTTTTGGGCTACTTAAACGCAGAAATTTTGGTCTGTCCGTCTCTGTCTGTAGCCACCCGGCCAAAGTGAAACAGAAGCTGCGCAATAGTCTTGCAACCCACAGCCAAATTGAAACGTCTACCGTATTTACCCGATTCTAACGCACACTTTTTTTCCAAAAAAATAGGCCGAAAAATCGCATGCGCGTTAGAATCGGATACAAAACCGAAACTTCCGAGACAGCGGAAATTTCGTCCCACCCATCGCCATCACCATCTCAAGATGGCGCCAAAGCTTTTAGCAACGATTTTTCGGATGCAGGAAGCCTAGGCTGTACCTAGGCACTGTACCTAGGCGCCTAGTCTTTTCTATCGGCGTTCACACAAATCGTCAAATCGTTCCACTTGCGCGCTTGATAACAGCAACGGCAGCAGCGGCTCCCGCGCGTTCAAAACGAGTGGTCGGCTGAAGCGTGCACCTCTCTCTGGAGAAGCTCTCGGGATGGGCGTGCGAGGCATGGGCCACGATTCCATCGACCATGGTTGAACGTTCGTTCAGAAGTGTGGCATCGCGAATGCGCTTGAAGGCACCGAGGCCGAGATGTTGTGGTCAGCGGAGAGCAACGAGGAGTGAGATGAGTGAGACTACTTCGGGAAATAAATCGCCCGTTTCTCTCGCATTCGTTTGTCTGCGTCACAAAGTCCCGTGCGCGTTACAATCGGAGGTGAAGTTTTTTCGTTTTTTTTTTTGCCAGGAAAATCGGGTGCGCGTTAGAATCGGGGGCGCGTCAGAATCGAGTAAATACGGCAAGTCCGGTGGCAATGTTCATACTTGTCAACATCGTTGAACAAAAACAGGTCATTACACAAATATGAAGCAAAAAATCAATACATAAGTAATATTTGCAGTGTTCCTTTATTAAAAATTTCATGGATGCTTGGTTTTCGCAACAGCAAATGAAATACTACACCAACTGCAGATAACTGTCGCCTGCTGTTGCCCGCACCACTATAGCTCCTGGTGGAATTTAGGAAATCAAACGGCCACAGCAACGAAAGGTTCCACATTCTGCTTGGAATGATTGTGGAGTAGGGCAACGTGATTCTGTAAATGCACGTCTCCTCCGTACGGCAGCGCTGGCATCGAGGCACCCAACTTGGAGCAGTGGAACGCGGTAAATTTAAATTGACTTGAGCAAACCTTTAGCATGTTTATCTTGAGAGGAGCGAGATGGGAGAAGAACAGCATGACCGGTGAGTGGGAAAAAAAAGGGAGGCCTTTACTTGGCAGGGGCGCCAGTTGACTATCGTCTTTCGTTGTCATTTGCAACGAAAGGAGCCGATACGCGGCCATTTTTAGTGCTGGCCATAATACGCCACTCCTGCTCAGTTTACGTCACTGAGCGTCATGAATACTAAAAGCTGTTGAATATGTTTTGTGTTTTCTCTGTTAAAAAATATCTTTTGTGGCTGGGATGGCGCTGAGGGATGTATCAAAGGCAAGTTATTTCAAACTGAACAATGTTGTATTTTGTCTCGATGGCTCCTTTAAGGAATGCACGCAAAGAAAACAAATGCCGTGTTCATTTGGGCATTTGGCGGCAAGTCCAGTAAACTGGTAAGTGAAAGATGCCCCCGGCAGCAATCGAACAATCCCCCCGGAAGCATTGTGGACAAATTTGATGCAGTAATGAAAGCCGTAATGTTCCAAACCTCCATCATTTCTTCAGCTCGTCGACTAAATTCCAAGTTTGAAATTCCCAATTTTTTCTTTTCCGCTCAATTTCTCCTGGTCATCCGATTTGAGAAATTCCTCAACTGAGTAACATCTTCTGAAATGCTGACCTGAGTTCCCTTTATCCTCCCTCCCCCACACACACACTCACTGTAGAAATTTAGAAAAGTGGGGTTACTCACAATCACAATGCCATTTTGGCCCAGCAGTTCGAGATCGTGGGCTAGGTTCACGTTGGCTAGCATTTCGATGATGACGTTCACGCCTTGGCCCCCTGCCCACTCCTGCAAACAAGACAAAGTCCCATTGCCTCTAGACTTTGCCTAGACGTTGTCTAGATCAGATAAGACAAAGTGTAGAAAAAAAATTTAGACGAAATCTAGACTTCCTAAATTTCATCTGGACATCCTAGGCTTCTAGCTATGAAGTAGCCGCGTAATACTGGAGCTCTTTGATTTATTCTCGAACTCACCATGAATAGTCCAAGTAGTCTCCACACCATAAGAATATATAAGAAAAACAAATGTTAAGGCTGCTTCTCGGATGTCCACAAGACTGATAATTTAAGAGTCTTGCAGTTGTCGAAGTGCACAGTACAATGACGGCACTGAGATGAAAAAAATGTGCGAAATCGTAAAACGGTAAAGCCAGGCCACACGCGTGGAAAATGCACGGGGTGAGGTAGGTGAATTGTGTTGCAAGTAGCTTAAAAATTCCATGTTCTTTTCAATGACTATAGCGCCACAACAGCCCGTTTTGATGTACACTCTGAGGAGGATTATTGCAAAACTGCATTTATTCCCACCATTTTTATACATGCCTCTTTTATGCAGCCTCGCCGTCATCTCGCGCCATTCGTTAAACCTTGCACTGGTATTCTGGCACAAACTTGACACTGCTACAAAAGCACTTGGCCATCAAACTGCCCAGTTCTTCTCAAAATAAAAACGAATGTCAGGGTGACATTGTTGGCATTTGAACCTATGCACTTGCACAGCACAGAAAAAGGAGCTGGGAGGAAGGCATTCTTCACCTCAAGGAATGCTTTCGCTGCTTTCAGCTGAAATTACAGTAAATTGAAGCTCAAATATGGAACCAAATTTTGCTAGCCATGAGCGCATTGTACAAAGGAAGCAAGGGAAACTGCAAAGTTTCCCTTGCTTTTGCTTCCCTCGCGAGTGCTTTTCCACTACTTCAAAGGTCAGACAAACCCCTGTTGCCAAACACCGCATCCTTGCAGACGAAGCAACAAAGCCAGTATGCCAACCAACACCATACCGCGTATCCACAAGGAGTGTGAAACCATCCAGGGTCAAGTAACAGAAATGCTACAAAACGATGTAATTCAACCATCGAAAAAAAAAAAAAGAAAGACAAAACTTTGCGTTTCTGTGTCGATTACAGCAATTTGAATCAAGTTACAAAAAAAAAGACGTCTATCCGCACCCGCGCATAGACGATGCCTTGGATTGGTTGCGCAATGCCAAATATTTCTCTTCCTTAGATCTTAAAAGTGGATACTAGTGGCAGATCCAGGTTGACGAGCGAGACTGTGAGAAGACTGCGTTTGTCACCCCCGATAGTCTATACGAGTTCAAATTCCTCCCATTCGATCTTTGCTCAGCACCCGCTACATTCCAGCGAATGATGGATTCTGTCTTGGCTGGTCTCAAATGGCAGTCGTGTCTCGTTTACCTTGACGATGTCATAGTGTTCTCCGCAACATTCGAAGAACATCTACAGAGGTTGCGACTGGTCCTCGAAGACATCAAATCAGTTAAATTAACTATAAAACGTGGAAAATGCAACTTTGGCTACAAGCAGCTGTGGTTTCTAGGACTTGTTATTAGCTCCGAAGAAGTCTCCCAAGATCCTGAAAAGATGGCAGCTGTTGCAGGTCTTCCAAGACAAGCTGATAAAAAGGTCGCTAGGCGGTTTCTGGGCCATGCCACGTATTACAGGTGCTTTGTCGTAAATTTTTTGGATATTGCGGAACCACTGACGTGACTGACCAAAGAGGACGTACCTTTTCTGTGGCAAGAGGAACAAGAAGTGGCCTTCAATGACCTGCTAGACTGGTTACAAACGGTGCCAATACTTGCTCATTTCGACAAACATGCCGATACGGAAATCCACACGGACACCAGTAACATCGGTCTCGGTGCAGTCCTTGTTCAATGTCAAGACGGAGCTGGAAGAGTTCTAGCCTCCGCCAGTCGCACTCTTTCCAAAGCGGAGTCGGATTACTCCACGACTGAAAAGGAGTGTCTTGCCGTCGTCTGGGCCATCAGCAAGTTCCGGCCGTATCTTTATGGCAGACCGTTCAAAGTTGTCAGCGATCACCACCCGTTGTGCTGGCTTATAAACCTGAAAGACCCATCTGGACTCCTTGCTCGATGGAGGCCCCAGTTGCAAGCCTATGACATGACAGTCGTGTACAAGTCGGGACGTACGCACAATGACGCTGACTGCTTATCTCAGGGGCCCATCGATTCAGCGAGATCGGAAGCCGACAACGACTTTCCCTTCCTTGGGGCCGTTACCGACTCCCAAATGGCCCAACTTCAACGCACCGACCCTGAACTGCTTCTGGTTATACACCATTTAGAATGTCTCGATGTGTGTGTTCCACGTGCTTTTACCCGGAACATCTCGTCGTTCAGAATTCGGAACGGCGTGCTCTACAAACGGAATTTTGGGAATGCAAAGGACTCGTTTCTATTGGTCATACCAACAGCCATGCGGCCCGAAATTTTGTACGCCTGTCACGACGAAACCTTAGTGGGGCATCTGGGTGTTAGCCGTACTCTAGCGAAAATTCGTCTGAAGTATTATTGGCCTAAATTGTTGCAAACAGTTCAGCACTATGCAAAGACCTGCCGCGACTGCCAGAGAAGGAAGACTCCACCTCTGAAACCAGCAGGACTGCTTCAACTGATAAAGCCACCTAATGCGCCTTTTTAACAAGTCGGCATGGACCTGCTGGGGCCATTTCCAACGTCGACGAAGGGTAATCGATGGATCGTGGTCGCAACTGACTACCTCAAACGGTATGCGGAGACAGCGGCTGTCTTACGGGCAACCTCGGCTGAGGTAGCACAGTTTTTTGTGCACAACGTCGTTTTGCGGCATGGGGCACCACAGGTCGTCAAACAGACAGAGGTACAGCTTTCACAGCGGACCTCATGCAGTCCGTTATGATGCTGACGCACACCACCCACAGGCGGACTACTGCATACCATCCGCAGACCAACGGCTTGACAGAGAGACTAAACAGGACCCTCGCCGACATGCTTTCAATGTATGTCGACCTCGAGCACAAAACCTGGGACGAAAATTTGCCGTACGCCACGTTCACCTACAACACGGCAGTTCAGGAGACCACAGCAATTACTCCTTTCCAAATGGTTTACGGCCGCACCATTACTACTACCTTAGATTCCATGCTACCAGTTCATGAAGACAAAGAGAACATTGACATTGATAATTTCGTTGATAATCTAATTACATTGATAATCTAGCACGGCAGTGGATCCAACGTCAGCAGTGCGCCGACGCAGCTCGCTACAATCAGCACAGGCGGTTGGTGTTTTACAAGCCTGGAGACGTGGTCTGAGTTTGGACACCAGTGCGCGCGCGTGGACGTTCGGAAAAACTACTAAGTTGGTACTTTGGCCCATATAAGGTCGTGCACCGCCTTAGTGATGTCAATTACGAAGTAATACCGGATGGTAGGGCTTCTTCCTCGCGACGCAGGACAACTTCCAAGGTCGTACACGTCGTGCGAATGAATCTTTACTACGAAAGAAACTTATCTCATTCTTATCAACAAGAGAAAGAAATTTCGGCTAACACCAAGACTGTGGTGTTACCAGCTTGACAGCAACTCGCTGCACCATCTTGTTCTGGCAATGATTGTCTACAGCTACGGCTTAGCACCGAGACGATGCTCTCTCAGAAGAGGGGGCGATGCCATGGCCCATAGATTCAGTGACAACTTAGAAAGGAGCTCCACAGGGATGACTGTCCAAGCCGTCAATCCCACCATAGCACGAAACTAGATGCGCGTGTTCTGGCGCATGGAAGTGAAAGAAGAGGAAACTCGTGTGTGTGTCGCTCGGTGCCGACATCGCCATTAGTTTTGTGATTTAAGCCCAATTCTGGCATTAAACTAATTGCTTACGCGTAGCGAACCTCAACATTACGCTACATACATATGTACAACTTCGAATATAAGGTGGGGTATGACTTTGAGACTGCGGATTTTGGAAAAGAACCTCGCCTTACATTCAAATAATTATGGTAGTCACATCAACTTTCTACTGACGGATGACAGGCTGGTCAACTTACCCCACACTTGCCCCTGTTTACCTTCCATCACGGGGGGGCCAACCACAGACCAGTAGTTGGTACATAGGGTGTACCAATTTCACAACTAGTGTACATTAATGCCATCGTGCGGAGACGTGTGCCAATGTACCGTGATCTTGGGCAGGTAGTCCTTCTCGCGGTGGCAAGTGGTGAAGTCAGCACCCAGGCTCTTCACCAGCTCCATGCCGTGGGGGGTGCCCGCCGTTCCGGCCACCGTGGCACCGAGCTTGTGCTTGGCAATCTGGACGCACGCCGTGCCCACCGAGCCGCTTGCCCCGTGAATAAGCACGCGGTGCGAGGCCTGCGTCTTGGCCCTGCATCGATTGTTCAAATGTGTGGGCACGTAAGCCTAACATGCCGCGTCACTCTGCTCAAAATTATTCAAATTTTAGGCGGTTTAACGCGCCAAAGCTGGACCTGGGCTATGAGCCGCGTCATGGTGGAGGGTTCCGGATTAAGTTTGGCCACCTGGGTTCTTTGACGGGTACCTAAATCTCGACACACGGGCGCATTCAGTTGTTGCCTCAGTCTTTCATCACAAGCTGCCACCGTGGCTGAAATCGAACCTGCGTCCTTAAAGGAGCCATGCAGACAAAACACGTTTGGTTCATCCGAAAGATTGCCTCATTAGAATCATACTGACACCACTTCTAACACACACTTCGCTCAAATAAGCTACATAATTAGGAAAATAGAGAATGGCCATGCAATCCACTAGTTCATTTGCCACAACAGAACTTGTGATGTCATATGCCCAGATGTGCGATTGGCTGCGGCCGGCACGAGCAAATGCAAATTAGGCAAGGCTTATAAGCTTGCGGAACGAGCTATTTGTGCTTAAATGTAATGCATATTCACCTTACAGCAGTAAGAATAGTGGGGTAAACAATAAAAGTTACGAAAATACACGTAAGCTTAGAAGTACCCATCTGCACTGCTGTTTGGTACTGGGCGCACTATGCTTGTCTTAGCTGCACAGCAGTCTGCTGCTTTGGAGTTGTCTTACTCGACACTGGCCGACTGGCGTAAGCGGCGTTGTCTTACGTGACCCTGTTTGTCGAGTATAGCCCATGTTTCACGGTACGATTACTTTCCACCGTAACAAAAACAAGCCAGGTGCAAGTACGGTCAAAAACAAAGCAACAGTGTACAGTGTCTGTGGATCAGTTTGGCAGCACCATCTGAGATGACTGACGGTAAGAAAGGCTGCACACCCAAATGACGCACTGGAAGTTCATTTCCATACCCCTCCCGTGACTTCATGGTAGATGTCAGGAGAACACTCGATTTGGCGGGAGAATCAAAATTTTAACCTAAATTGATTAATTTCTCAGTGAATACAGCATCGTTGGCTGCTGGACAAGCGCTGGGGGCACTACAAAACACGAAATCTTTCGAATAAAATAAACGTTTCAGCCACTGAGCCACCACGGCAAGTGAGTTACTCTGTGAGCCTGCATGTGACTCAAGAATATTGGGTTCCGGGAGCCGATGCATGCAATAAATGTGTACACAAGCGTTACACACAGGAAGCTTTCCCAGGCGTGGAAATGTGCACATATTGTTAACCAACGCAACCCGAGCTGATGACTGGTAAGCAGGTTTTATGCTGATTCATACAACAAAAATTCACAGTTATTCGAGGATTTTCAAGGTTATTTACATTGATTTTTCAAGAACGGTATTGTATGTTAAAAACCTAAATAAAATGCATGTTTTGGGGGGCTATGGAGGCCATGAAGGATAAGAAATCATCAAAAAATGGTAACGTTGCTGGAGCCAACTGTTTGTTACAGTTACAGAGATAACCACTTTCAAAGTGTTACAAAATGCAAACATCTATTCGCTAAAGAAGATCAATCAAGCAACAAGCACTCATTCAAGTGTTTATGGAGCCTTACGTCACTTTCATCTTCATTAAAGAAAAAAGGCAAGAAACCCAAGTATTTTCAAGTGTCCGTGAAAATTCCAGGACTTTCAAGACCTGCAAAACAAGCTTTTTAAATTCAAGCATTTTTAAAGGGCCAATGCAGACAAAATACAAGTTTGTTTTATTCGAAAGTTTTCGTGTTTTATAGTGCCCTTAGTGCTTGTCTGGAAGCTAACGATGCTTTATTCACTGAGAAATTATTCATTTTTTAAGCTAAAATTTTGATTTTCCCACTATATCATGTGTTTTAATGACGTCTGCAATGGCATCACAAGAACAGGTCTTCAAGCTAAACTTGGTGTGCTGTGGAGCCTCGTTTACCGTTAGTCCACCTATATGGCGCCACCATGCCACAGTGGGCCATTTTCTGTCTTTGCTTTGTTTTTGACTGTATTTGTACCTAGCTTGTTTTAGTTACAGTAGAAAATAACCGTTTCTTGAAACATGGTGTTTGCTCGACAAATATGGTCACGTAAGACACCATTGCTTACACCAATCAGCCAGTGACGTCTGAGGTAACCCTAAAGCACCAAAGTTCTGTGTAGCTAAAACAAGCATAGTGTGCGCAGTACCAGCAGCAGTACACACCGGTACTTCCATGTTTACGTGTACTTTCGTAATTTCCTCTGTTTACCCCACCATTCTTACTCTTATAAAAAGAATGCTCCCTAAAATTAAGCGCAAATAGCTTGCTCGGCAAGCTTATACGCTCTGCCTGATTTGCACTTGCTTTTGCCGGCCTCAGCCAATCGCAGAGCTGACACATATGACATCATAGGTTCTGTTGTGGGAAATGAGCTGGTGGGTCGCATGGCCATTCCCTTGTTATCCTAATTATGTAGCTTATTTGAGTGAATTGTGCGTCAAAAGTGGGGTTAGTATGATTGTAATGAGGCAATCTTTCAAATGAACCAAACTTATGTTTTGTTTGCACAGCCCCTTTAAAGGAGCCACGAAGACAAAATACAAGTTTGTTTTATTCGAAAGATTTTGTGTTTTATAGTGCCCCCAGCGCTTGTCCAGATGCAAACGATTTTTTATTCATTGAGAAATTAATCAATTTACGTTAAAATTTTGATTTTCCTGCTAAATGGTGTTTTCGTGGTCTGCAATGACATCACTGGAACCGACCCCTGTGCAGCCGATTGGAAAGCCTTGTTTACCGTTAGTGAACCTAGATGGCACCACCATACCGTGGCAAGCCGTTTTCTGCCTCTGGTTTGTTTTTGAACGTATTTGCCTGGCTTGTTTTTGTTCACGGAGAACATAATCGTTTCGTGAAACAGAGTGCTCGCTCAACAAATATGGTCACGTAAGACAGCGTTGCTTGCGTCAATCGGCCAGTGTCGTCGAAAACTACCCCAAAGCCCCGCAGTCCTGTGCAGCTAAACCAAACATAGTTCGCGCAGTACCAAGAGCAGTACAAATCGGTACTTCTATGTTTACGTGAGCGTTCCTAACTTCCACTGTCCGTTCCAACCATTCTTGCTGCTTTAAAAAAAAATGTGGCCTAAATTTAAGTGCCAATAGCTTGTTGTGCAAGCTTATAAGCTCTGCCTAATTTGCGTTTGCTTTTTCCGGCCCTCCGCCAATCGTAGAGCTGGCTGGTATGACATCATAGGTTCTGTTGCGGGAAATGAGCGAGTGGGTTGCATGAGCTTTTCCTTTTTTTCCTAATTATGCAGCCTATTTGAACGAAGTTTACGTTAAAAGTGGTGTCAGCATAATTCTCAGCCTATTTGAACGAAGTTTACGTTAAAAGTGGTGTCAGCATAATTCTAACGAGGCAATCTTTCGAATGGACCAAACTTGTGTTTTGTCTTCATGGCTCCTTTAAGGTTTACAAGAACCCGCATGAACCCTGGATAAAGCAGTGACTACAAACTGGCTTTTTAGGCAAACATGACAGTCAGGCGAGTATTTTATGAATGAAGGGGGGGAGGGGGGGGGGGAACTGCATAACAAACGAGGAAGGATGGTGAAAGCGATCAGATGAGTGCTGCCTCCAAACTAACTAAAACCCTGAAGAAATTACAGCCCTTCATAATCCAAACACAGCATCTCCATGTTCTGATTACCGACCGCTACTAAGTTGCTTGCTAATCTGAGGAAACACATCCGGAAGAAAAAAAAAAAAAACTCTTTAAACTATTTATGGCTTCTGCCAGAAAACACACAAAGGAGAAAAGTGTCAACAATGAAGAACAACCCAACAAAAACAGCACTAACAACGTAAAACAATGCAGGCACCTGTCGTGGGCTGTCAGTATACAGACCTGCGCACTCCGACTATTCAGTCCACTTAATTAAAAACTGCAAAACTTGTTTTGTAACTGCAGAAACGCATGACAGAGCAAGGGCAAGAATTCCTGCAACCCAAACATACTCGCCGAATGTTGCTTCAAAACAGCCGGCAAGTGACGTTTTGAAGTTTAAAAAGGGCGCAAAAAAAGAAACAGTCAAGAGTTGAGGTGTAAACAAAGTGTTTTCACAACTAAATTTATTTTCACACACACACGCACACACACATAGAAAAAGAATTGCATAACCAAAGTTCGCAACGCCAAAAGGAGGCTGTGACATAAAACAACAGCTGCAGTATGTTCGATGTGCCAAACGGCATGGGCGTGCGCAGGGCTCTCGATTGGGGGGGGGGGGCATAGTCTTACCATAGCTCCCCCCCCCCACGGGTTCAAGCAATGTGGTCGAAATGCTAGCTTTTTAAATGCGTAAGAATTAAAAAGTTAATATGGTCTATTCTGAAACTCTTTTTAAGCGGCTGTTTTGCTTCGTTCTACACACGTCATTTACGAGAGAAAGTAGAAAGAGGACATGCTCTGCAATAGATGCGAAAATGAAAATTAAGTGGTAACGTGTTTCTCAGAACGGCCTGCTTTCGGTCCCCGCCTTTCCAAGGCTGAGAGTAAACAGCTTCTGGAAGGTAAAATGAGGGTTCTTTGGCTGCCATTACCGTGAAAACACACGTGAAGTCATAACCCTGTAGGGTCATATCGGGTCCATTGAGTGAAGGTATGGGGCAAATTTGGCGCCGCCTCCCCCGAAGATGATTAGGGGGGGGTAGCCACCGCCCCTGCCCCACCTGTGTGCACACCTATGCCAATGGGGTAGTCTACGATATCACACTGCCATGTAGAGCGAGCTATGTCAAACAAACTGGACAACAGGTGAATGTAAGACTAAAAGCCCACGCAATCAAAAAATGCAGAGAAAGATACGTAAGCCTGCCATAACTCACAGCTATCTCAAAAAGGAATAGCACATTTGGGTAAACAACCTGTGACGCGATGCTGGGTATCAGTATTCGACATGCGCTGAGACTGTACGTACTTATGTTTGTTACCGTCAAAATAAATTTAGTTGTGAGTGGCACCCCGTTTGTTTACATTTCAACCTTCGTCCATGTCTTTTTTTGTGCCTTTTTAAACGTGAACTTGAACCAACTTGCGCGGCTCCCTGTTTTGATGCAAGAAATGCCAGGATTGCACAAAAGCAAACAGCCCCGTTCGAGCTGCACTGCAGCAAGCCCTCACTTGAGCACGAGCGCCCGGTATGCGGTGAAGTAGGGCACGCCCAGGGCAGCCCCCTTGGTGAAGGACACGGCCTCGGGCAGCTTCCAGACGTCCGTGTCGTCCAGCAGGCTGTACTGGGCGCAGGAGCCGTGCTTGTTGGCCATGTTGCGGTTGGAGAAGAACACCCGGTCGCCCTCCTGCGTCGGTGGACAGGGGGAGGCACGCCTTCACTGACACTCTTCCATGCCTCAAGGCACAAATACTATGTCGCGACTGGGGAACTGTCTTCCCACCCCCACCTCCAGACAGAAAGGCAAGAAGCCTAGAAAGTCATGGGAAGCCTCTGCAGACTGAGAGGCAATGTGCAGGGGAAGCTGGTGTGGGGGAGGGTATTCGTACGCACAGGTATCACAGTACTGCTCATTGGTGGCTCATCAAACTTGTCGAAAAATCGAACGACGGCAGCAGGAACACCATCCTCCATGACGATGAATGCCGCCACAACATGTTATCCCATTAGTCTATTTTATTATATCTAGGTGCATCTCATTACAATGCCAATGACAATGCCACACCTCGAGGTGGGTATACGTTTTTATTAACACCCGGTGGTTGCTCCTTTCAGCATTTCAGTCTGTACTACAGAAGCAGCGCTCAGTCGAGAAACGAAGGGCTTCGAGGGTCGTGTCACTGAAATTCACATTAGTTCCAGTTCATCAGTGCTGCTCCACTCGAACTACACACAGTTGCCTTCCATTACCAGAACGAGTGCATTCTGGCTCCTTTAAGACGGGAATGGCAAAGGGACTGGCAAGGGGTGCACGAGTGTTGGGCAGTGGCTATTCACAACGTGTAGGCACTGCGGTTTTGTGAGTGCAACACCCGACAAGCATTTAGCATGCCACGAAGACAAAATAAAGCTTGGAGCATTAAAAAAGACTGGCTTGTCCCAATAACAATGCTACCAATTTTGTCATAACCTTCAAACAAATAAGTAAGACACTCAGGCAAACAGATAAAGAAGTGGCACCTTCCCAGCCACTTTCCAGTGACTTCTCTATGATGTCATGCAATTTTGTTTGTGCAATTGGTGGCTGTCGACCTAAGCCACAGCCAAGAAACATGACTGGCAAATTGTAATGGGGCCTTTAGTGTGCTTCGATCATGTCACTTGCATGTTGACATGCAGTCAACATGCTGATAGCTATGTTTCAGTGCTGGCCCATACTACGCCACTCCTGCCCATATTGTGTCACTGTAGCACAAAATTTGAAAGTCTTTTTTCATATTTCAGTTAAAAAGGGCGGCATGTGTGCTCCTTTCGTTGCAAATGTCGACGAAAGACGATAGATGACTGGCGCCCCTGGCAAGTAAATGCCACCTTCTCTTTCCCGCTCAACTCTCACGCTGTTCCTCTCCCGTCTCATTCCTCCAAAGATAACAAACTAGAGGTTTGCTCAAGTTATTTTAAATTTAACGCGTTCCACTGCTCCAAGTCAGGTGCCTCGCTGGCAGCACTTGCCGTGGCTGGATCGAGTCACAGACAGACAGACAGACCAATATTTCTGCATCTAAGTATCCCAAGAAAGACTATCGTCTTTAAAAACAACACCTTTTGTGGCTATAGTGAGCTGACTGAGCTGCCAAGGGACAGTTCTTTCAAGTTGAACAAGGTTGTTTTTGTGTTGGTTAGTTAGTTACCACAGCAACACTGGTATAACAGCCCGAAGTGGCTGGGGCCAAACCTGGAGGCCCATGACTCCCTTGCCAACTTGCTCGACGATACCAGCGCCATCCTTGCCCGGTGTGTAGGGGAGGCTGAAGGAGTAGCCGAACGAGCCCTCGCGGATATACGTGTCCACGGGATTCACGCCAGCTGCCTTCACACGAACCAGAACCTGCACATGCACCCCAGTGCACAAAAAACAGGCCTTGCACAACTTCTGGAGTATTGTGAAGACTAGTTGTGGAGCTAAGCAGAGCTCTGTGACTCTGGCCAGTGGCAGAAGTAGCTAGTAGCTTGAAGAGCCCACACCTGTCTTTTCTTTTTTTATTTTCAATAAACAGACAGAGGTCACAAGTGCACGTACAGTAAGAAGCTTTGTGACAGTAAACACGGGAACATGTGTCCCTCAGTACATGTAGAGTAGTCTAGTGATGGGCTAGTGCACTCTCATAGTTTGTACGTTTGGCGGACACACTCCCTGATAGCGATAGATTGCGTTTGTCTGCTGCGGTATGTCATAATATCTGGATATGATTGCAGGGCAATCACTTGCAAATCAGGCACATTTTATCAGGCAACGAAGCACAGTCACCATTGTCAAACATTCGTTTTTAAAAAAGATTCATTCTTACTCATCCATGTTTCCAGGTGCCGTGATATAAGGAAAGTGTAGGTGAAAGTGTAGGTGCGGATTATATGAAGGGGCATGTACTATACACGCGAAAATACGGTACTCCACTGCAAAAATGTCTTGAAAAGAAAGGAAAGCAGGGTGGGGGAATGTGGACGCAAGTGAAGTTATGGTCAATGGAAAACTGGGTCAGGTACAATTTGTATGCACGCACGCACGCTTGAACACGTTGACCACTTGGTACCACCCTCTGCCCTCATTCTCGGTAGATATTTTGTACTATATACGCAGCAGCTCAGTGGCATTGCTGGCTAAACTTGCACCCAGGGCGCAGAAAATTTGGCACCCCCTCCTCCCCCCCAACAGACAAGACACGATCACTAAAATAATGTTACTATAACTGATGCTATTATTGTTGTTATTACTATGATTTTAATAGAATGTCTTCTATTGTTACTATATTATTACTATTATATGACATAATACAGTGTTGGTATTACAAAACACGCATCTTTAATTTAGATACAAATGTGCAAAAGACTATTCACAGCTACTAACAGCGTGCATGGGTTTCGATATGTCAACAGAAGCACACATAATATAAAACATAAACGCGAAATGAAGTGCAAGGTAGCACATGATGTTTGGGCTATCTATAAGCAATGGCCAATATATGAGAAAATGAAGCAGAAAATTAAGAAGCCACGTATTTTGTATGCAATCTAAACTATAATAGCTGTGTGATCTCGATTTAGAGAAACCCACAAGCTGACAGTGGTGAAAATCACGAATACACAAATACCGACTTTTTCAGTGGATGATATTCATTGCGATTCCTTTTTTAATCAAGGTGAACCTTTAGGCGCAACAACGTTCAAGGCGGTAGATAGTACGGAGCAGACTTTCTGAGCAAGAGGTTTAAACTAAGCATCATTGCAGCATTGTATATCTGTACTTGCATCAAGTTTCACCAGGCAAATTGAAAATTAACCAGGAATGCCTGCACGTACCTAAATGACACAGCGTAGAAAAAAAGATTAGCATGGCCTACATCAGCAGATTACTGCACCAAATAAAAAAAAATGCACCAGCGTACGTTGGCCCTAGCCGTTGTTGAATAGCTGTTTGGCGTACGTTGGCCCTAGCCGTTGTTGAATAGCTGTTTGGTGCTAGTATTGAGTAAAGGTGTAGAGAGGTTGCATGTCGGGGCCATAAGATTACCACAGCTGAGTGATTGATATATCAATTGAATTTGGCATGTCTCAAGTTATAATGTTGGACGTGCGAAATCTCCGTGTAATTGAGACTTTAGAAACATGTACAAACTTGCCCAGACCATTAAATTAAAAAAAGAAAAGGGTAACCGGAGAGCTAAGCGTTACCTTCATTACTGCTATTGTCCAGCACCCGAAAAGCTGTAGTGGAGGCGACGAAGGGGCTTTGTGGCCCCACTGCCGCTTATCGAGAAACAAGCTTGCTTGCTACACCGTTCCTCGCCTTGCGGTCATCGTTCCTTCTCCACCTCCGATCACCCCACCACCGATTAACTCTTCGAGGCGCGCCTTTAATCGGTATCCATGACATCCTTGGATGCCAGAATTCTTCTCGCCTTCTTCTATTATACCAGAAAGGAAATTTTAACTGGCAAATTGGCAATGAATAGGCAGTAGAAAGCTGCAGTCTCGTCACAGTCGCCCTTCTTACACATTGGAGAGGTTCAAGTGGTACGCACCCTCCCCCCCCCCCCCCTCTACCGATGGGCTAGTTGATGATGATGATGATGGCTTGGTGGCTGCCCCTTTGTAGCTGGGGGTCTATCCTGAGGGCATATAATCAACCTGGCTATAGTGCCTAGAATATATTCTAGGCACTATACCACTGACGCGCTTCCTTTTTCCGGCTCGAGAATACCGACTCCTTGGAGTGATCAGTTGGTGGTTGATTAATTACACTGCGCTACGAAGAATAACAAAAAAGAAGAGCCCCGAGTTCACGCAGAGGTTTCAGTTTCACTCTTCATATTAATGCCCGTAACTACAGAGCAAAATACAAGGCGACGTTCTGAAAAAGCGTTTACCAAAATTTACCAAACATCGTCAACAAGAGCAGGTTGAAGTAGAGCCACTAGATCAAACCGACACGGCGCGCTGATTTGCGCGCGATAAACAAGTAACTGGTACGCGTCAACTCCGCCCCGTTCCAGTACGCCATGCAGCTTATGCTCGCAAATTAGCGCAGAACGAAAAGCGATTCGATTAACGGTCTCAAGTAAACCAGACGCCAATTGAGGAAGCGAACTTCCATACCTTGCGCGGTTCCACTTTCGGAATGGGCACATCTTCGACAACTTGTAGGACCTGCGGTCCGCCGAATTTGTGCACTTGCACGGCACGCATGGCTCGCATCTTTTTCGCTCGCTTATTCGCTTCCAGCCTGCTGCTGCTGAGGAATGCGCCTAGCGACAGGGCTAGCTTTAATGACGCCGTAAAAGCAGTGAAACTGATAACATTCCAGCGCTAGTACGTTGGCGCCATTTTTTGTTTGCTACGAAATTAACGGAAGGCCGTGGAACAGCAGACGGCGCCAAGGCTACGCCAGCCCATAGAGTCACCAGCCCATCTGTTCAGTAAATTTTTTTCTACTTTTGCCGGTTTTTTGTAGACTTAATTGTATCAAAACAAAAGGACACGTTTAATTTGGCGCTTAAGCAGTAAGCCTTTTTTTTTTTTTTTTAGCGATGGCTTGGCTATCCGCCGCGAGTCGACAGAAGCTGCCTACAAGTTGTGTCACTTTCTTATTTTTGTTGTTTTCGCGTCATACTTTATCGCGGCCGGCATATTTGAATCGCAGGTGGCCGGTGGTTATCTTCAGCGTTAGCCTGTTTTTGAAAGCCTGCAGCAAACTTCGTGCCGTGCGTCGCCAATCATAGACGTTAGTGAAAAGCAGAAGTTTGAAACACAGTTCTAGGTTTTCAATTAACGCTCGACGCAACTTTCTTTGACTACGTCCCGGCAGTTGCGTTCGCTGCGTCTTGGTTCACCCACGGGCGGTTGCTTGTTCGTGCACTTCAGCGTCTACTATGGAACCAGCGATCAGTCGAGAGCTGAAGGGCTTCAAGGGCCGCGTCACTGGAATTCATTTCAGCCCAGACGACAAACAACTCGGTAAGTTCGTTACTGTGGAATCGAGCGTCCGTTCGAACGCTGAGCGCGCGTTCTTTAAAGGTCCTATGCGAAGTAACTCGCTGCGGGTCAAAGTTTCCCTGTAAAAATGCGTGTCTTGTAGCCGCTTATTCTCGTTGAGGTTTGCTGGTTCTGGGGATGTCAAAGTATTAGTTTTGACTTCACGCGTACCCGTGCGTTCATTTGCGAAGCCTTCGTTTGTGGGCTCGCACAGGTTTATTTACTTTTTTGTTTTTTTGTAATTCGGCTTTTGGCATGCACGGTTAGTCTGTTGGCGGCGTTCCCCCCAAAACTTGCGCCTTAATCACAAAATTATTCAGCAACACCATTTTTCCTAAGAACAAAAATGAGTAGGAAATAAAAGGGAACATTCGTTAAACAGTGGGAACGATGCGCATTCAAATCTGGTTCTTCCGGCATGCGCGCACGCACGTACGAAGGTAATGTGACTGGTTTCTTTGGCAAACCTTATGAATTTGCCAAAGAAACCGGGCCCCAAGATTCGAGATTGGTTCAGAAACGTCGGCAATGCGCAATCATTGAGATTGCGTGGAAAAGGTGGTGGTGGTGAAACATTTCAAGACGTTCGCGCTTGAAAGCGAGAGAAGCCCTCAGTCCAGGGCCCAGTTGCTGCACGTATGTCTTGCGAGGGCTTTCACTCCGGGGTGGGTCTTGTTTGCTGGCTAACAGCAGCAGTATTGTTACCTGTGACTTTATATGTGAAATTTCTTTTTTCTTTTTTCCATTTCTGCTCACTCCCAGCTGCCAGTTCTGCCGACCACTCGGTGATGCTGTGGCACCTGACTGAAGCGAAGCGAGCACTTCGCTTTGAGGGCCATACGGTGAGAGTCATGTGCCTTTGCTGTTGTTATTGTTATCGCAAAACGGAGTCTTAGCCTTGCTCTAGTGAGAACTAACTCAGCATACCTTCCAGCACGTCTCAGATTACCGCTTACTGTGTCAAGCTACACGTGGGCTAGCGAGCACACCCTAGTGGCCTGGTCCATAGGTTAATTTCTGACATGTGGCGTTCTTCTTCCATGTGCTGAGTTGTGTTTTACGCACAGGTGTCCTCATTCTCTTTGCCTCCACGACAGGAAAGGTTTAATTTCTCGTCGCAGTGGCTGTGTTTCCTTTTTTTCTCCCCTGTAGCTGCTGCGCCTAAAAGTGGACCTTCTCCCAAAACTGGACCTCCTAGCAGCCGCCACAATGAACTAAGCTGTCAGCGCAGGACATATCTCACTATCAAAAACTTGTGCATAAAACATTTCCGTTGGCCAATACCTCCCCCTACCCACCGTGCTGGCTCAGTGCCTAAGGCGTTATGCTGCTGAGCCCAAGGATGCGGGTTCAATTCCCGGCCGCCGCCGCCGCTTTTCTGGTGGAGGTGAAAAGCAAAAATGCCCATGTGTTGGAGATTTCAGTGCACGTTAAAGATCCCTAGGTGGTCAAAATTAATCCGGAGCCCTCCATTATGGGCGCCTCATCACCTGTGTAGCGTCGGCGTGCATTGAAGCTCATAATCAATCAACCCCCCACTACTTGTTCCATTCACATGAAAGCCACGGAAGCAGGTGCATATTCCCAAGACTAATCTGCCGCCAGCGAAGTGCTGCTTTCTTTACATTTGTTTTTGTCTGTGTGGCTGCCTCATGGTAGCCACGTGCTCACAGCTTGGGGAGTCTTTCTTTGTTATGTAAGGCGTTTTTTTTTTTTTTTTTTTCTGTGTGTATATGTACAAACTCACTGGGAAATGTTGAAAAAGCGAGTATACAAGGATGCAGCAGTGAATAGTCGTAGATGCTAAACAGCAAGTTGGGAATGCACCCGGTTGTTCGTTTTACCTGGGGCGCCAGACCGGCAGCTTGCGCAGGTCACTGCTGAATAAGGGTCGATTTTGTGTCGGGGGCATTGCGTTCTGTAGTGTGACCTCTTTGGACTGCTGCTCGCGTGCAGGCCGAGGTGTGCGGAGTGCGCTTTGCCCCCTCGGGAAGCCTGCTGGCGTCTGCGTCCCGCGACGGCACGGTCCGCTTCTGGATGGTCAACAAGTGAGTCGCCGTCACTCACTTCTTCAAGGGTCCACAAAGACAAGATACAAGTTTGGTTTGTTAAGCGGAGTGCTCTTTGTCGGCAACAGTGGGGCCAAGTTTTATTGTGAACTTCCAAGAAATGATTGAGATGTGAAGAAAACATGCGAAGCAGTGGGGACTCCCCAGACGGTTTGCAGCAATGTCTGTGTGACATCAGAGAACTTTCTTTGTGCAATTGCTGGCCACTGACCTGAGCCGCAGGCAAGAAACTTAAGGGGTCAATTGTAGCGTTACCTCCAGTTCTGTTTGATGGTATCACTTGAATGCTAATGTGCAAGTCACACACTGGTAACTGTGTTTTTTGTCCGTACTAGTACATCACTTCTGGCCATGTTACGTCACTGTAGCATGAAATTTTGAAGTTTTTTAATATTGCTTGCATTTTTTTTTTCTTTTGGCTAAAAAAAAACATCTTTCTTGGCTGGAATGAAGCTGAATGAGCTACGAAAGGCTAGTTATTTATAATTGAATAAAGTCGTACTATTTTGTCTCCCCGTCCCCTTCAACTGTCTGTATGTCCTGGCAACTTCCGGGTAATGCTAGCTCGATGAGTCATTCGTGGCTCTCCAGCTCTGCTGTTTAACCTCTGAATGGGAACACTTTTGATATAAAAATTTCTTACCCCAGTAGCTCCCCAGTAACGTTCACGTTTTCAGTGAAGTCCACATTTTGTGACCACATTTTGTGGTCTATTTATTTACTTTACCATCATAGTAGACGGCAGCGCTTTCCTGTTTGTTTTGCAGTGGAATGAAAACGGACCTGTTTATTAACTTTATTTCATAATACAGCTGGCCACCGTGCTGGCCCCAGCAGTAGTGGGTGCATCAAACATAACCGTACGAAACAAGAGACGACAATAAAGCAGAAAAATTAAAGTTAAGAAAGAAGGGGCTGCTCTAATTCATCAAGAAAACCATTCGAATGGAAAACGTTAGAGAACAGTGAATTCCAATCCTCCACAGTTCTAGGAAGAGAACTAAATTTGAAAGCATTTGATCGGGCAAAAATTGCTCCTAGGGAATATTCATGACTCATGCATGGTGTTGATAGGGGTTTAACACTGTCAGGAAGATCTGTTTTTACATCAACACACATACAGTTGTAAAGACAGAAAAGGTGACTGAACTTTCTGCGAGCTTCTACAGGCACAAATGCCGTTTAAAATTGCATTAGGTTGGTCAAAGAGTCAAGCCTGCGACGTTTGCCAACAGCTGATTGATTGATTGATTGATTGTGGGGTTTAAAGGGACACTGAAGTGAATTTGTCAAGCTCCCATTTTTGCTTGCACTGCGTAGACTGGCTCAAATTAGCACACTTTTCATCGTTTATCCGGTTGACAAATCGGTAATTATTTTACAAAGCGCGAAAGAAGAAAAACTACCATGCGCGGTTTGCGGCGGCCGCACCAACTAAGGTTGTGACGTTGGGAGGAGGGGCGCCGTGATTGGACGATGCCCAAGGTTAGCACTCACACAAGTTTCGGTTTCGGTTTCGGTTTTGTAAAACTTAACCGATGGCGTTGTTGGATGGGCATTCTCAATATCTCAGTAATCATCGTACCGCGCTTCTGCCATGTTGTCGGCTGTAAAATGCACAAGATAAGCCACCCAGGACGGCTTGTAGTCGTAGCATTCACTAGCCGAGACCTACGCAGTGCATGAACGCCCTCCGCGTACCCGCAGACGCCCAAATGTCATGCGCTTTTCCCCCATATTTGGAGCTTGCCTCCCTCATGCCTGTATCGTAAAAAGCGTGTTCGCACCAGGCCAAGGGTCTGTTCATTCTGGCCTGTGCCCACTGCCTGCAAGCAGTCGGTGCTTATTGCAACAGCACGCCAACGAGAACTCGCTAGCGCGCCAGTGCCAGCCTGCGCGCGTTTTGTGAACTAGTTCGTGTAGCCATGAACATTGCGGCCCAAAAAAAGGTGAACTCAGTATAGAAAACATCGGCGGAAAACAAAAAAGTTAACTTGCAAAAAAAAAAGCACGTACCCACGGGGATTCGAACTCGTGACTTGCAAAACATTTGCGGTTACATACCTAGCGCCCCACACAACTGAGCCACGGAGCGGGACGCGGAGGCCTAGTTAATATAGGGTATATATTGTACAACCGGTTTACACTTTTATTTAGTTTTGGCATTTCAAGCAGCTTAGGTGACTATTTGTTGTACTGCGATCGTGCAGTAAGCGTCGCCCGAGTTTCCACAGTAGCTCACGTCTAGCAATTGCATTTCGTAGACGGAAAAGCGTTCGCAGATGCGTAGTCGTGCTGCTGACCGCTGTGCTTGTTCGCCCAGCGCAAAAAAGTGCTTCCCGCGCCCTAGTTTTACGCTGTACGGTAAAAATATCAGTTGATTTTATTTCCTTAGTACCTATATTGACTTCGCTGACTCTTCTCCCGCCTTCAAGAGGCCTTATACTTTCCTACTGGGGAGTACTGGCGTACCAGTCAACGAAGCGTCGCATGTGCGCTTGTACAGCGCTTGTGTGAAGCGACCTTGACTTGGAGCTAGATACAGTGTACAAACAAACCAAGTAAAGAAAGGCACATTCTTCCATTCACAAACGTGTCCTGGCTTCGTTTCAACTAAGCGAACGAATTGCGACCAAGCAATTTTTTTTTAACCTCCTTGATTGCGACGACCAGCTGGCGGCCGGCGGACGAAACGCTGGGCCGACTGACTCTGTCGGCCGGGGAGCCGTGCAGTAGCGCAGCCGTGGCGCAGCCAATTGCCAGCTCATCCCCTCCTGACGTCACACGAAAACGCCACAGAAAATGGGCGAGTGTAAAGAGAGGAGGACAGCATTTTCGAATTAGTTTTTCTACTAAATAAAATCGCGTAAACGCGCCTAGAGTGGTCGAAACATGGCGTGGGGACTCCGGACTACAATTTGCGCTAGTAATCCCGCAATGTTTACATATCACTTCAGTGTCCCTTTAACGCGCCGACGCAACGCAGGCGATGAGGCACGTTTGCCAACTGTTTGCCAACAGTAAAACTGTTTTTCTGTTAATACGCTCCAGTTGCATCAGTGTTTCCAACTTCGCCTTTGTGTCTGGAAGACAGTGTGAAGTTGTTTTGCATCATGTGTGCGTACAGAACGCAGTGCATTAACAACACTAGTGACTTTTTTGTGTGTTGTGGGGTAATTCCCCACTCCGCCATCTGTGCTCAGCAAACATGCCTTGCAAGCGCCAACTGCGGGCGGGTCCATTGCTTGCGGAGACCGACAAAGGCAGGAGGTGACAAGGGCAAAACACCAATGGCAGCATTTATTGCGATGTGCAAATCAAATATACTGCGTACAGGCTAATCGCAGGCCATAACGGTAACATTGGTAGCGAGGCATTAAACAACGCTAGAGGTCGAGATGGTTCGACTCACCGGTGGAATACCGGCAGTCTCCGAGCTCGCCTTCACTGCCCTTTTGTGGCGCACTCCCCTGGTCTGGACCAGTGCGCTGAAACGTCCGCATACTACCCGCATCCCAAAGACAAGAGACTGTCCTCCCGTCATGCTGCATCCCACCAGATCTCGCCAAACGGGGGCGCTAGTGCAGAGGAAGAACTGGTTCTCGGGTAAGGCAGAGGGGAAAAGGGTTAACGCCTCCACCCTGGCGACAACGAACCCTCTGGTTGCTGGACGCCCTCCCGTATGGCTCCCATCGCGTGAGGAAGGCGTGTTGTGCAACGCCAGCCAGCCAGAAAGGGGTTCGCATGAAAGTTGAGATTCCCCACAGTGTTTAAACATAGTCTTTCTACTGCTTACATTTTACCGTGAGATTAAACAAATTACGGAGGATATGTTGTGTAACAAAGGGGCAAAATTACTTCATAGCTGCTCTGGAAAAAAAAGAAGTAACTATTTTGTTAAAAAATACAAAGCACTCGAAGATACTACCTACAAGTTATTGTGTTTCTTGTAATGAAGTATGTTGGAATATGGAAGGGGGGAGTGAGGGGATGTCTGCACATGGAGCATTTGGCACGTGCCATGCTTCTGGCAAGTGTGAGCATCGCTGAAAATAAAAAAAGACTCGCGGACATTGAAAACTTGAAGATGACAACATTTGGCTGAGGCATCATCAGGGATAAAAACTGTAACACAATGGATCATGGGCCAGATTTGTGTGAGGTATACTTCTAAGCAAATTAAGTGAAAGAGTGGAATTGTTAAATAAATTTGATCATTGATTGATTGATTGATTGATTGATTGATTGATTGAATGAATGAATGGATGAATGAACATTTGACGGACTGCATGGACAGCAGCAGTGGAATTTCGAGATTACAAGAAAACATACTGAGTTGCAGGGTGTGAAGTAGACAAATGCCGACAAAGTTGGCTGTGGTGACGAAATCACATTGTGAAGAGAGGACATGAATGGGTGGAAGTCAGCAGTGTAATGTTTTGGGAGGGGGGGGGGGGGGTCATATTGTATTTGTATCACGTTTCCAGGTCTTGAAAAACCCTTAAATTTGAAAACCTTGTTCTCAAGTCCTTAAAACCCTTGAAATTTTTACTACTCTTTGAATATTCTCGAATTTCTTTAATTTTTCTCGTTTGCGAGCACAAAAGCAGTATGGTGTTACGTAAGGACTGAGTGTTTGTTGCTGGGTTGATCTTCTTTAGCAAACGAGAGTTTCTATTTCGCAACACACTAAAAGTGTTGGAAAATGTAACTGTAACAAACCATTATGGTAAATCGTTGAAGAGGGAGATATAGCTGGCAGAATTATTTCAACAAGGGTCCTGTCTTAAAGCAAGTCCCCTTGCTGAAACATTGGCTCCAGCAAATTTGACATTGTTCGACGATTTCTTATCATTTCAAGCCTCTATTTTAAACTGAACACGGTTCTTATTTCGATTTCCAACTGACAGCCTGTGGTCCTTATAAATCCACGGGGAGACTCGAAGGTCCTTGAAAACTGCCGAATTCTTTCCGTATCAGCTGATTGAGGTCAAAGCTGGCTCCAGCAAATTTGACATTGTTCGACAATTTCTTATCATTTCAAGCCTCTATATTAAACTGGACACGGTCCTTATTTCGATTTCCAACTGACAGCTTGTGGTCCTTTAAAAATCCGCACAGAGACTCGAAGATCCTTGAAAAATGTAGAATTTTTTTTCGTATAAGCTGGTTGAAATCAAAGCTGTATGTGTACGCCAACAGCCTTGTGGTGGGGGCTGCATAGTACTTGTGGATGGCAAGGAATGGGCAGGGTTTCTCTCCCCTCTGTTGCTGGTGCAGGAAGGATGAAAGCCGGGTGCTGCGGGCACACATAGGGGCTGGCGTGCGGTCCCTCGACTTCTCGCCGGACGGTCACTCGCTCGCCACGGCTTCGGACGACATGACGGTCAAGGTGGGTCTGACCGCGTGGGCGGAACAGGTGTGCGTGCATTGCTAGCACTTGGGTATTGGAACCGTGCCCTGCAGGTCAAAGGGATAGCCTGGGCAGCTGATACTGCTGCCTGCTACATTGTTGTTCAACGGGTTCATGAAGACAACGTAGAAATTTGTTTAGTTTATTAAGGGGGCACACTGGTCTTGAGGACTGAAAATTTTCCGAAAAGTCAATTTCTTGTATTTATTTTATTTGCAGTCTACACGTTCCAAAGAATGTACCTGCAAAATGTCGTAGCTGCACCATGAGTATTTACAAAGCTGTCACCCTTTGAAGTTGCCTAAATGACCATTTTTGCCCGTTTCCAAACTTCGTACCCTTTTTTCTCAGAATCAATTTTTTTCCCCTCGAGTTGAGCTGTCGGGTACAATATCTTGGGTTGTATTGGTCAGATTTGTATAATTTTTTCTGCATTCGAAAGCTTGTGAACAGAACAGTGTAATAAAACCAGAAAAGTACAGATTTTCTTTTTCCTGGCACAAGATTTTACGCAATTAGTTTTCCAAAAACATTGGCAATTGATGACCTGACATTTATGAAGTTTACAGCATTTGCAGAAACAATGCTGAAATTACTGCTGTAGTATAGTTGCACATCCTGGTCCTTCTAGAGCACGAAGGGATAACAGCTATTCGAGTATCCCGTAGGTATATGATGACAAAATTGCCCGAAATAGAGTGCATTAAAATGGTGCACAACTGTAAACTTACACCCCATAGACGAAAACTGACTGCATATTTGTGCTCAAGATGTTAAAATACACTCAATGTGCAAATCTCAAGCACATAGGCTAAAAAATAACAAAAATGTCCTCAAGACAAGTGTTCCCCTGACAGTTAACAGACTGACCTTAGAAACTTTTTTTTTTCTTTCCAACCAATTTTGATGAAACTTCATGGGTGTGTTCAGTTTTTTTAGGCTGATTTCAATTATCTAATTATCTTTGATGTGAGGTTACCAGTTTCCGAGTTAATTAAAAAGTTTTCTGAATTGTTCTTGAGAACAATAGGAAAAAAACTATTCAACAAAAGATTACCAGCAAGACATGAATAGATACCCAAAGTTGTGGAGAATGAAATGTGGGGAGCAGTTTCTTTTTGTTTTGCAATCACATGCACGTTTACATCAATTCTAACTTCTAGGCTTGAACTACTCCTGCTAACCAACTAATAATAATGCTAATTAAACGACTACTGAAACACGAAATGTGTTTCCCATGTTGCATGGTTCAAACATTAAAGGGGCACTGACACAAAATTTTGAAGGCGAGATAACTTCGGAGATAGATTGGTGGGAACACATATACATCACCTGCAAAATATCAGCGGCGAATACAGCCTAGAACATATTTAAAATCAATTTTAAAGTGTGCGAAACGCAACCGAGCAGCCAGCAGAGGACCACGCGCAATTGTAAATAAACAACATCCAAACACGTCACGAGTTTGTGTTTGCCGCTTCCGCACTGCCGGCGTTTTTAGCTGGCTCGCCCGGCTCGCCGCTCCAATCGGAGGGCCGGAGGGTGGAGCTTCTGCTCTCGAGAACGAACGACCCGATCGTTGGCGGCGGTGGCGCCGTGATTTCGTCAGCTAATCGGGCAGCTGGCCGCGACCAAAGTTCTACAGCGATTCCAGGCACTCTGTTTCTATTACTGTTTATTACCATTGGATGCGAAAACGCGCCGGAGGCACGAAAAGCTCACTGAGCTAGCCGCACGGTCGCTGTGCAGGCGGCGGCCACGGCCGCGAAGTGGCCCAGGCCGGCGCAAGCATATACTGTAAGAAACTCTATGGGCGCAAGTAGCTCGAGTGATAGCTTGTTACCGCTGCACGAAATTGTCCCCAAGTCCCGACCATGGTGGCTTACGGGAGAAAGGAGTTACCGTATTTATTCGAAAATAGGTCGAGCACGAATATAGGTCGACCCCCTAAAAATTGAAGTCGCCGAAAAAAAAAAATAATATATTCGATTATAGGTCGACCCATACTTTTAAGAAAAAAACTTCAGGAAACTTTTTAAAACTCCCATTTATTTACAACGCGGTCACCTCACTGGTCGGAGCCACACAATGCGTCGTCGTCGGAACTTGCGCCGCATGCGCCGCAGTTCATTACCCACCCCCGCCCCCGACTGGCTTAGAAGGCTGAACGGCCAATCCCGCCTCGCAGCGCTAACTGTTGAGCTTTGGTCTGAATATCTTCGCAGGACACTCGGTGTCCTTTCGCACGCTTCTCTTCCACGTGCAGCCGGAGTTTTTTCTCGAGAGCATCGTGCCTCCCACCACGAAACGCACGACGCAGTCCCCTACAAGCAAAAAGTTCGTCCCGCTGTTTCCGCCATCCCCTGATCAGCTTTTCATTAACGACTAACTCTCGCTGAGCGGCGCAGTTGTTCAAGTTCTCAGCAAACAGGATCACCCGCCGCTTAAAGTCCGACGTGACATCGCGAAATGCGCACGAGAAAAACGTTGTGTGCGGAAATCACAACGAAGTAGAGTGAACTAGAATATTTGGGTAGTGGAAAAAGCGGCGGCTGCTCCCCACGGCGCGCTTGAAGCGAAACGTGTTAACCGCCGCGCGTGGCGCTGGTGTGCACCGCCCGAGGAGATCCCGAAGCGGCGCGCGTTGATCGGCGTGCCGCTATGCTGCTGTTCGGTGATTCACGCTGTGTTTTGACGTTTTTTAACCGCGGCACATGGTCTTTTTTGTGTGTAATTACAAGAGGAGCCTTGCAGACACTGCACTGATCCTTGAGTGTTCTTGATTTTGTCTTTTATTGGTAATACGGACAGGGTGTTATGCGTGCGACGGTCTCTAATTGCAGAAGGGCCATGGCTCATGCAGTTTGAAAGGATTGTGCGGTATTGTGGGGTGGGACTGCACCCCGAATAAATTTATGTGATTGCTAGAAATATTTTATATTTGCGATTTGTTTTACCCTGCTTTTATTTGTTGAGTTCCTAACTGTTGATAATTATCTTACGTCTGCAAGACGTGGGCAGCACATTTCATGAACTCGTGCATTTCTAAAGCGGTAATTATTTTATGTTAATGGTAACCAGCGTTCCAATGAACTGTGCACTTTTAAAATGATCGCGCGATAAAGTGTGCCATGTGGCGCTTTTCCTAGAACTACGGACGGTTGCGAATGTTGATGCTTTTGGCTGACTTGAGTGAAGTTTTTAAAACGTATCGTGTGTGAGTGCACTGCAAGGGCCCGGGCCAGGTAGCACGCATTTGCTCGGGCCCGGGCCAGGCTCGGGCTTCAACAAAAAATATTTTGGGACGTGCTTGCCCGAGCGCATGCATGCAGTGTCTTCGTGATGGTTGATGCTAAAATGTTTCCGCATTGATCATTTAGCTTAAATGAAAAACAAAAAAGATCAAAGTGCGAGGTCACTGCGGCGCCGTTAAAAATATCTCTCGCTGATACTATACTCACAAAATATTTTCTATGTTAGGATATATATATATATATATATATATATATATATATATATATATATATATATATATATATATATATATATATATATATATATATATATAAATGTGTGTGTGTGTTGTACAAAGCTCGGTCCAAGTTTAAGAAAATTAAATGCGATATATCTGTGTATATATTCGCTCTAGATTGAAAAGGCCGATTTTTTTCGGGCATACTCTGTCGGACGCGGGCTGATATTTAGAAACAGTCTGGCGGGCTCAGGCTTATTTAAATGTGTGTGTGTGTGTGTGTGTGTGTGTGTGTGTGTGTGCGCGCGCGTGTGTGCGTGCGTGTGTGTGTGCGCGCAGGCACACTTGCACACATACACACACACACGCAGGCACGCACGCACGCACGCACGTGCGAACACACACACACACACACACACACACACACACACACACACACACACACACACACACACACGCGCGCGCGCGCACGGACGCACACAACGCGCGCGCACACGCACGCACGCACGCGCACGCACACGCACTTGTCTGTGGCGGAACTTCACATTCAGCAGCAGCCCGATATAAGTTCAGACCACGCTGCATGCATCATTGCAAAAAGCGACAAGAGGTATAATCTTCTATGACTGCGGGTACGTTGCCAAGAAAACTGTCCTCAAGACAGAGTGTGAGGAATGCTGTGCACTGTTACTCACAGGAAAAGACGCCGTTTTGAGGCTAGGTGCAGCTGAGTACACAGGGCTTCGGGATAATGGAGGTTTGCTTTACCCCCATGGTCGCCTTTACAGATTCATCGAGCAGTTGGAGAATATTTTCACAAGCTGCTTCAGCACTCACGAGCTGCACCACGATAGTGTCATAGATGTGTTGGCAATCATCAAACAAAAACAGCGGTGTGCTGTTGGGTGTGATCAGCACTCCAAATCACTTGCAGCCTAGGTGACAGCCTTTTATGTAACCACCCGTTTGCACTTTTTTGTAAAGTCGATCAACCGCTCAAGAGCTAAAAAGAGGGCGGGTGCACGCTACTTGGAGTTAAGCCGCTACATGATCTTGCTTTGTAAAACTGCAGGAGGAGCCTAGTAGGCACCACATTTCTTTAAATACTCTTCGTTATTTTTGTTTGTAATGTAGATGTAAATAATTAAATGTAAATAATGTATTATGTTATGTTTGTAGGTGTTCACTGCGCTGAAAAGTGCGCAGTTTTAAAATGATCGCGCAATAAAATTATGCCGTGTGACTTGGTGCTTTTCTGAAAATTGCGGTTGCGAATCCTGTATTTGCGCGCTTTTCGTTGACTTGACTGAAGTTTTAAGACATCTGTCAGGTGTGCTGCATGGGTCAAATTTAAAAAAAGAAAACGGGAAACATTTGCGCACGCACGACGCAGTTTGCTCGGTATGCAGATCTTGATCGAAAAATCAGCAAGAAAATAATGAAAAAAAAGCAGAAGTGACGTATGCTGGCCAGCCTAAAGCACGCCACTCTTTACTCAGTTGACACAATACGATAGCAAAATCATCAAACAACGAAGAAAAAATATCGGCATGATAGCGAGCTCAATCGCTAAAGCACGGCGCGGTCTGCTCGGTTGGCCAAATGGGATGAAGAAATGAGCAAACGGTAAATACACGACGTAGCTACCTTTCCCATAAAAACCCTGGTACATTAATAGCATTATCAACGGTTTTTACACGAAAAAATAACTGTAGCCCCTCGGAGACTGTCCCAACGCACGCCTACCCGCCGCAACCCGAGGCGAAAAAGCGCTCGGGCGGGGCACGCGAGCGCCACCGCTCGGGGTTGACACGAAGTGCCTCACTCGGCGGCGGCCGCTTTTTCCACTACCCAAGTATTCTAGTTCACTCTACAACGAAGCAAACACAAAGAAAGGTTATGGCAAAGGCTGCTGCACCCCGGGGATCCTCTCCCCCGGGGTGCTCCAGCCTCGCCCGATCGCGGCTGGCTGGAGCGCCCCACGGAAGTGACGTCACCTGTTTTTTGTTATTATTTCTTGGATTTGGTCATCGTTGTTGATCGCCGAAACATGGCCGAAACTAGTACGAAGTACCATGCCGGCCGTGCTAAGCGGCCGTGCCGGCACTCATGTTTAGGTCGGCTGTGCTTTTCATTGTTTACGATGAAAAGCACGCGCTTTTTGTACGCGCCGTAAGCGCAGGCTGATAACTCTCCTCCTTGGTACATCGACTGTCGTTCGGTGTTGTATTATCTACGGCGCACCTGCGGGCAAGGCAAAACCACTCCGAGTGGAGGATTCGGAGGATTGTGTTGCACGTTTAAATTCGCCGGCTTTTGCAACTGCACTTCTTTCTTTCTTTTTATTTTGGAAGGTGTGTGCGCGCCCAATCTCACACCATCAGGTTTGATTTGCTGTGGCTCAATAGGGAAGAATGGGTCTGTGTCCTCAAACGTGGGCACTGGCTGAAGACTCTGCCGGCAAAGGTCTAAATAGTGTTGCACGAAGGCTGCTTGCGCTCCCACTTAGATCATAGAATCTGTGGCTTTTGTGGGGAGAAGAATAGGCCGAAGGAATACCTTTGAAGGCCCTCACTTGACAAGAGTTATCTTGGGTCTAGATTACTGGTGCCCAGTGCACTTGATCTTCCACTCTGGTGCACTCTAGTACGCGCCGCTGAAAACCAGCGTTTTTGCGCAGCAGCCTGAAATGTTTTGAAACCTCACCATACTTTCTGTGCATAAAAAGACCAGCAGGTGCCTTATTTTGGGGAGTGAAATCACCACAGCTGGGACAAAAGAGGCCTGAATTATATTGGATGTGACAAAAAGATGTTTGGAATAAACGCGTGTTAATATGCCTCTTTTCGTCGTGCCTACGACTCTGTATATTTGGTCATGTTGTACCAACTTTTCCGAGCTTCCAAAGTTACAAGGTACACTGCAGTGCTACAAGTACTGATCACAAAGTGTCAAATTGGCTTCTGGCACAAGCACAACTTTGCCACCCTTGTTAGTGATGGAAAGAATCACGCCGAGGCAGGAAGCACCGACCAATCCAGGAGATTACAGAACTTCATTTCACCAACTTCACAAACCGTTGTAAAAATTGTGCTGGTAACTAATAAACAGCGAGAGCACAGTGCTGTACCACACGCTGGTAAGGGCAGCAAATGTAGCGTGCCCACAGCACCTGTCCGAATTGATAAAAGCGTTGTTGCACATAATTTGTATACAAACGTCATGTAAGTAGTGCGCATGTTGCTTCTGGTCATAGCAGCAGTTGTCCAACTGCCTACCACTGCAAGTGATGAAGAACCGGCCAACCATGTGACGTTTGTTGTCCAAAAAGAAAGAAGCATACAGGCCTTCGTTTTCTGACAAGCAGCTCTGGATGCTCATCACGAATTTGTTCCCCCCCCCCCAGTCAGAGCTGTGTGTGCGCATCCGTTTACGCGTATACGTGCTGCCACGTGCACCTGCAGCTGGCAGCACGTGGCAGCAAGGTTCCATTCTGCCAAGGTGCCGGTTTAGAGCCGTAGTGATAGGATTTGGCTGCTGCTCTGGCGAAATGAGTTCAAGTACACCAGTCAATACAGCGGCGGCTCCGCCGACGCCACGTATATGTACGGTCAGTTTTCGCGTTTGATGTTACACCTTCGTCTTTAAAACTCGCGAAACTTGCACTAAGTGACGCAAGGCGAGCTGGAGGATTTCTTTTTAGATCCTCCTGAAGCCCTGAATGACACACCACCACGTATTGCGAAATTTGTTTATTTACGTGTTCCGTCGTCGCTTCTCACTGTGGCAGTAGTAGTCATCGTCGTATCCATCTTCCGCATGCATGACTGGCTGACCCGGATTGCTTTGTCCGCAGGATTTCCCATTCCTCCTAAAGTGAAATGCGTCGGCACGCGGTAGAACCGGCTTCGCGAGCTGGGCGTCTGCGAGGTGTCTTGTGCTCATCCTTGTGGCGCAGACGTACGTGACTGTTTCCCTGGTATTTTTCCGAGCACCACGGGCAAGCCAGGTTGATGCCGCACGCTCATCGCAAAACGCGTGCGCGGTAAACGGCGGGAGTAACTATGACATAAATTTTTCTGATGACGCCGCACACGTTACGGCCAGCAACGTATGGCGGCTGGTCGTAGTTATTATTCATTTTATAATGGGCACTATAGCAGTACGTAAAAAAGAACTGCAGCTAAATTGTAAATCCTAATTGTTGTACGCTAGTGACATGTTGCAAGAAAATCGGAAATGTAATAGTTGTATCCCTTCGCTCACCAACTGTACAAGTTGTACCTGCCCCATGAACCTTCAAATGCTGATTAGTCTCATGGCCAACACATGAGCCATACATGCCCAACTGTTCCCAAAAGGACTAAGCAAACACACAACCTCCAAGAAAACACACCAGGCATTGGGAAGAAACATTTAAAATTGACTCACTTTATTTGATCGACAACCAGTACATTTTGCTTTTATAGCCCACCAAAGACCATTGCCAGCACTGCATTAGGGCTTAAGAACTTTTCTGCAGTTGGCTTTGGCAACAAGCAGAATGCACCATTATGAACTGGAAACACATATGCCAAGCCACAGCTTTGACCAGCCCATTGGTTGCACTGGGTGTCAAGAGATAAAAAGGAAGAACCATGCCAAATGCTTTAATGTATGCACGTTGATCAAACATTAATTCAGAGTGTAGAAAAACATCCCTTCCAGCATGTTCGGCTGATCAACTCATTTGTGACAGCCTTATCGAAGTGAAGGCAAGAACGAGTCCGTGGCAGGATTTCAATGTGGGCTTTAAGAACTGTAGGCTGTCTGCAGTCATAATTACTATTGTGCGCTAAACACCCTAGTACACTGACTGCAGTGAACTTCAGCAATGAAAGTAGTCATAAGTAATTTTTATCGTATGTTGACCGTTGCGAATCCCAGTAAACCGTTACAAGCACCTGGCATGCTGGCAAGAGAGAGGTAGAGATAGTAAAAGATTTTTGGAAGGAGAAGAGGCCAGCCTGAGAAACTGAACTTGGGCCTGCTACTTAAATCCCACCGGGGCAAGGAAGGTACTGAATACTGAGGGTATGAGAAATGACAGTGAAATCAACCAATGAACTTTGTACACTTAAAGCATGTACGGGGCGCAGAAACAGACTAATCACTGCATAATTCGCATAACTTATTTACCGACCATAAAAAAAAGTTCCGCAGTTTGTGAAATTTCACCACATAGACCCAAGAGTCCTGAGAGGACAAGCAGCGATTTGACAGCTCGATCTTTCTTCTTCGTGTCAGCCCACGTTGGAAAAATTTTTTGTTCAGACAGAGGGTAAGCATTCAAGCGTAGTAAGGCTGCTTCAAGGTCTTTTCACCTACTAGTATACCTTGGTCAAAAACTATGCAAATGATCGTCTCTGTACAGCCTTACACAGAAGGCAGTCTGGGCTGTCCTCGCGTCCGATTGTGTGCAGATACTTTCAGGACAATGCTACTTTAAGCCGCAGCCTGTGTAACAAGGTTTCATTGACTTCTGTGAAGTTGAGGGGCATGAGCAAGCCAGAACCTTTGCTCGGGATCAGTCCTGGGGAGCTGTTCCTGTCAATTCTGTGGGTCAGGCCAATGCAAGGCAGCAGCTTGTGCATGGGCTCTGTAGAGTATTGCGTTGCTATCTTGTCTTATGATGTGTGTAGCCAAAACAGTGTATATCCTTTAGCCGGCACAAGGCAGCACTTCCTTCACAGAAAATTAGTTCTATAATTGTAATTACACTAGCTAGTTTCTAATAATTTTTTCAAACAAAGAGCACGACTACAAAGTGTAACAAAGGGAAGGGACAGCAACGACTTCCAGCTAGTGCCTTGTTTGAAACGTATGACCCATATAAATACCATGCACTTTATAAAATCAACATAGCAAAAACAGCATGATGCCATGCTGCAACTTTTCTGCTACGACCCCCATGAGCACTGCCAGCTTTTATGTCCGCAACCTCGTTAAACTCGGTTTCCCCTTGAGAACATGATTTTAGTGCTAAAGATGACAGACACACTTTACTGGTGCTTGCATCTATCAATCAAACACTAGCAAACACCAGTTAATTTGAAATGATACAGGGTAAACTTGGAAGCTGGCACAACTCGGTGGGATGGGAGTGGCAACAAAAATCTGTGCACAATACAGCCCTGTTGTGGCATTTTTCAGCACGGCGAGTTGTCACACCGCCCTTGTTAACCTATGTTCGAATCTCCTGATACCATGGACAGACTTGTTTCATTGGTGGCACACTAGAATTACCAAAGTGTTGAACCATGGAGCCTGCCAGTTGCCATTCGAGTATGCGAGTCTGCCGATGGAAATTTTTTCTGGCGACTGTTGCACTGCCCTGCAGTGCTTCATGAATTATTTCCTGCTGGCACAGCCATTCCATTCCACGCAGACAAACAAAATGCGCACAGGCAGCATGCAACAGGCATGTGTTTGTGTTGTTGTGTGGGAAGCAGGTTTGCCAACGGGTACCAGTCGGCTGCGCAGTAGCACCCAATGTATGCTTAGATGCAGATATACCTAGCGGGTCCACCTTGGTTCATTCCACGGAGGCAAAAGCAACGCTTTCTCATGTTTCTCTGATGGTGCTTTTCAATGGCATCAACTATGCATTGCGTTAAACAACGAGACAGAGAAATATTTTATGGATTTGCGAGCAGAAGGATGCTAGGGCTTCCACCCCGTGAGAGCCGTTCTTGGTCCAAATGCACCGAAACCCACAAGCGCCGTCAAAGTCGCCCACCCCGGACTTTCACTACCGCCTTCACCATCGCTACAGCTACATCTGGATTTTTTGAATTATTAGTAACGATTAATTATTAACAGTGACTCTACACGGCTAGTCAGTGAGTGGAAGTGGTTTGGTTTGTTGGGTAAAAATCAGAACAGACTGCTTTCACCATATGTTGTGAAGTGGGCGTGACAGTGACCCTGGCTCGTCAGTGAGCAGAAGTGGTTTTGCCAGTTGGGTAAAAATCAAGCATGACTGCGTTGAGGGGCAGACTAAGAGTGTGGAGCACGTCAGACATACTTTTAGCCTGTGCGATCAGTGTACATGCTTTGTGCCATTGAGAAATTTAGCAGGTATATCCCGTGTATTACGTTTTTTACAAGTTTGTTTAACATATTTTTGGACGCAGCGTTAAATCATCAATTCCTTTTAAAAGCAACACGAAGCCAGCAGGTGAGAAAGAAAAAGGTATGCTAGTATAATACTAAAGGAAATTCAGGCTATTAGCAATGGTTCAGAATGACATGCAAACAATCTTTGCTAGCATGCACAGTAGCTGACGAAATACTGCAAGGTAACAGTAGCACATGCAGACGTGATTGCAAAGAGGGTTATGGCATGTACAGGTAAGTGTGTAAGGTTGATTTAGTGCTAATATGCTGCGTGCACACGTAAATAAAAATACCCGGCAAAAAAGATGAACAAGGCAACTGAGGATAGATCAAATAGAAACAACAACTACGCAGAGTCACCTAGATGGTATGCTTAGAATGTAGATATAACAGTTCAACACAGCACGTAGCATCTGTTATTGCTGAAGCCACTGACGCATCACCTAGCCTGTCATAAATGGGCACGATCACGTAGGTTTGGCGACATCGTAAATTTTGGAGCACACGAACACAACACACACGGAAAATGCCGCAGTAACTCACGACAGATATCCGGCGCATTTTTTGGCCACGCTTGTAACGACAGGGATCACGGCAAGTTGAAGCGAACGAACGAAAACTCGCTGTCACTGCGACGCACCATTGCTAACTGATGGGGCTCTAGATTATTCACGTATACACTCCTGCAGCGACACGAATCTGGACACTTGCAAGTCGAGTACGGAGCAGTATCAAAGTATTTGCCTCGCGTTGTGATACCGACACAACACCGTGTATAACGATGACTGCGATGATAGCATCGATGACTGCGGTGCCAGCAGCTTCACACAAACAAACCTCTGGAAAACTATGACGCACCACACACATCGGTCACGTTTTGAAGGCAACACGGTGCTCCGTACTTTACTGCACATTTTGGGGCAACATTTGGTTCTGATACGTACGTATTTGATATGAAAACATTGCGCTCTGCGCAAGCGCTGACCAGCACTTCGCGTTGCTGCCACGAATAGTCATCGGACTTTGAAGACTGTGAATTACTGCAGAAGATACAAGCGCGGTGACACAGGCTTGGAGCTGAACACCTCATATGAAACGAAAACACAGCGCAGCACCGCACCACTCGTGAGCGACTCCACACAACGCCGACGCTCGCAACATTCTTGCTTACCTCGGCACCGCGCGAAGCCGGAATATTTGAAATAGGCCAACGGAACCATGGACAAGCCCGTACTAGAGTGAAATCTACCCGTACATACGTATGCCAATAAGGGGCCAAAATTCGCTCTTCGATGGAATTCGGCCTCTCCTCCATGCCGCTCGTCCGTAGGTCATCCGTAAAACCCGTGGTAAATCTATAAAAAGTGCTTTGTTTACACAACTTCTTCTACGCGAGCGTCAAAAACATTAACAAACTCGAGTTTCGCAGAGAAAAATATAATGCAAACATCTACAAAGCATGTCTATGACGTCACGGTGACTAGGTGACGTCATATTAAAAGACATTAAACTCAGGCTAAAAATAAATCTTTATATTGTAATATTAGTGCGTCACTGCCAAAAATATATGCAATACTACTGAAGTAATTGCAGTGTAATGCAATTACGCAATTTTTTTGTTGACGTACGTCACTTCCGTGGGGCGCAGCAGCCAGTTCGGGGGGAATCGGCTCGGAAGCCCCGGGTTGCAGCAGACGCAGCCCCCAAGTATTCTAGTTCACTCTACAACGAAGCAAACACAAAGAAAGCGCATGAAACGGAGAACGGGAGATAGTAGAGACAGCGAGCGAAGCAGGCAACGCCGTTCCGTTCACGAGGTGGCTACGCTAGGTGGCGAAAGTCACCTAGCCAAACCAAAGACACCAAGCCAAGCCAATCTGGCTCTCTAGCCAGTACGTAAGCTCGCTCGTGTCCGGTTCGGCCGCAGGTAATGCGCGATAGCCGGCAGTGACTGTGGGTGGTTTTCTTACGCTGATTGTTTTGTTATTTTTTCCTTTATTTTCTTGCCTGTCTTTGTTCTAGATGCTCCGCGCTGCCGCCTCAAATTGAGGAGCGCCGGGCGCGACGGAGAAACGGATCGCTCGTTGCGCCCGCCATTTTTGATCACGACTATAGGTCGACGTTCTTCGGTCACGATTATAGGTCGACCCTCAATTTTTAAGCACATTTTCGGAAAAAAAAGGTCGACCTATATTCGAATAAATACGGTAATGATGCGATGGCGGGTTGTATTAAAAATTGTCATCTGCACCGCTTACGAGAGCGGCACTCGAATATCCGCCGCAGCGCTGAGCCGAACACATCTGTAGGCGGACCTGTAGGCAGACCGGCCGGCTGCTCCCAGCGCGCGTCTTGCCACCCACCGTCTCGAGCGTCGCGCGTCGTTCTTTAGCCGCGGTAGCATTTGCACTCGCAGCGCCTGTGTTACATCCACGGTCGCTTTTTAATTAAGCGCCTCACGAGATCAGTACGTGGGGGCATTCGCAAAAACCAACGTTTTTAGATTAGGTCAGAAACTGCCGTCGATGCGGATTCGACAGTGCTACGGCGGCTCTGCTCTGTGATATCCCTCTGACGGTCACGTGGTCAGCTTTGTTCACACAAAATCCATCGTTTCGCGGCACTCGCTGAAACCGAAACTGTGACTGGCCGCATTGAAAATGCCTCTAATTAAACAACCGTCGCACGCTGAAGCAAATGAGGTTTCTACAGGTTATAAGTAGGTCACTAGCTACTTATCGCAACAAAAAAAACAAGATGCAAAATTTTTGTGTCAGTGCCCCTTTAAGCTTCACAGTGCAAAAGAAATGATCTTCCTAGCTGCACCACATTCTGGGATGTACCCCTCGAGAATTTCGGATCACTGCAATACCACTTGTGGCGAAATTATGGGAAAATGGTTATTGCTTTGTTGAAATCAGGCCTCTATGGCTTTTATAAGTACCTGGTACTGTTCCACGTATGGAATTTTTTTAGAGGAAAAACTGTGCAAATCAAGAGAAAAGTGATACCTAAAAAATGATTTTTTTGGGCAATTTTTTGGTCCCAAAGACCCCCGTTAAAAGAACGAGCCCTTGGTAACTCGCTCAGGTCCATTCCTGCCACGAGAGAGAGTTCTTTACGTGAAAAAATGCAAGAAGTATTGAAAAACTTTCAAATTTCACGCTACTTTTACGTGTTATGGGCAGGAGGGACGTCAGATGGGCCAGCACTGAAGAGAGGGTTATCAGTGCATCAACTGCATGTTGGTGTTCAGGTGACACGATCGAATGGTACTAGAGACCCCACTACAATCCCCATTCATTTTTCTTGGCGTGGGGCATTGTAGAGAGATCGTCGGAGAGTGGCTGCCGAGTTTTTATTTTATTTGTTTTCAAGGGGTGAAAGTACATTCACACATAAGGTGGAGAGCAAGAGGCTACAGCCTGACGAGGCCCGTCCTCCCAAAGTAGCTTGCACCGAAGTTGGGAGCAGCACACATCACAAAATCAAATGAAAAGAAAAAAAATAGACATAATATTTTCTTATACCATGCAGAAAAGGAACAACATAGCTAGCACATTTTTCGGAGCCCAAATAGAAAAGTTGCCACCGCTTAATTCGTTTCTTTAAATTTCATATCACGGTCATTTGTTCGAAGTTTGCTATAAAAATGTCATCATCGTTATTGGTACAAAGCAGTCTTTGTAATGAATTATAGCACTTGTATTCTGTCTTCAAACCCCTCTTGAATGGTAAATGCATGTATGCTCCCGACAAGCTCTGCCTGAGTTTCTTTAGAGGGATATTAATGCTGGGTCGTCTGCTTTGCCTGTGGTACTTCACTCGCTGATGCATAATACTCGCACGTGGGTGGGATGTGGAGGCTCTGCGCATCCCGACCTCCCACTCCCTGCTGGCCTCAAATAAAGTCTTTCTCTCTCTCTCTCTACTCGCACGTGTTTAGTTTCATCCTGGAGTGAAACGAATACGCCTTGCGCAAACGTTAATCAAACTAGCTTGAACTAAGCTGGCCCTGAATTAAGCTAGGCAGGAGGGAACGGTCTCTAATGATACTGGTGAAAAGTTTGCACATTCACGCGTGAAACCTGTAGCTGAGGGGGTCCAAAAGAAAGTGGTCTGAGATTAGAATATTTGAAAACATCTCTTTGGAGCCTCGAGGGAGTTTTCTGGGGGTGTGCAAATGGCCAAAACTTTCCAATATCGGAACGAATGACGTGGTGTTTGATTCAGCTTCGAATTGAATAGCACTGTTAGAAAATTGGTGATAAATTTTTGCTGTATTTGAAATTTGAAAACACAAAGGGCAGTTGCTTCAACAAACTTGAATGCATAAAATTGTGCCTCGTTGTAAGCGAGAAACATCCAACTAAAACACGTGCAAAATGTGTTCTTTGCAATGAGTCTGAGCTAGCGCCTACTATCGACTGCCACGACCATGCAACCATGTTCGCTTAGTGTCTATGGGCTTTCCTGCACTGCACCGGTGTTGTGCAGGTAAATGGCCAGGACAAGGCGCTTTTCGGGAACACCTTTTACCTTTTTGTGTCCTGTCTTTCTGTTTGTCCCCTTGCGCAATGGCTGTGTTTTCACAAAGGGTTGCAACAGCTCGCCCAACAACAAGCTCACCCTCTTATTGATTATCAATTTGAGTTAAAATTTCGATTCTTCTGCCAAATCGTGTTTTACCGCAATGTCTGCAATGACATCACAGAACCGCTCTGCTGCCGATTGCGGGGCCTCATTTACCATTAATCAACCTAAATGGCACCACCATACCTCAAAGGGCTGTTTTCTGCCTTTGCTTTGTTTTTGGCTGTATTTGTACCTGGCTTGTTTTGTTAAGGTAGAAAATATTCGTTTCGTAAAACACGGTGTTCACTCGACAAATATGGTCACGTAAGATGGTCACGCTTACACCAATCGGCCAGTGTCGTCTGAGACAACCCCAAAGTGCTGCAGTGCTGTGCAGCTGAAACAAGCACAGTGCACGCAGTACCAATGGCAGTGCGCATCGGTACTTCTATGTTTACGTGTACTTCCGTAAGTTCCACTGTTTACCCCGCCATTCTTTCTGGTATGAAAAGAATGTGCCCTTAATTTAAGCGCAAATAGTTCGTGTAGCAAACTTGTAAGCCCTGCCTAATTGGCATTTGCTTTTGCCGGCCTCAGCCAATCACGCAGCTGCTGCACATGCCATCATAGGTTCTGTTGCAGGAAATGAGCTAGTAGGTCACATGGCTGTTCCCTTTTTTTCCGAATTATACATAGCTTATTTGAGCAAAGTGTGCATTAAAAGTGGTGTCAGTATGATTGTAATAGGGATAATCTTTCGAATGAATTAAACTTGTGTTTTGTCTGCATGGCCCCTTTAAAGTTCATCTTCGTTAAAACTTGTCATGTTTTTTATTTCTATATCGGACATAAGAAAAATGATAAACTTGTCTCACCTTGACAAAGCGTTTGCACTGCGACACTCGCTAAGCTGGTAGAAGTTGGTTTGCTTGTTATCATGCACTTGCACCAATTTTGGTCTCGACTCTTTTGCAGACCCCATGTCTAGGATTCTTGTGCATGTGTACGGGTACATTTAGTGCTGAGGGAGTAGGGAATGTTGCCCTGTCATCTTGTTGCACCTGCGTGCGCGTGTTTGTCAAAGAACCCCCCCCCTGTTGTTTGTCCCCACACAAACAGGTGTGGTCGGTGCAACGCCAAAGCCTGCAGCAGACAATTACAGCCCATAGCAACTGGGTCCATTCAGTCAGGTGGGTCCACTCTGCCGCACGCTGTTCTATAGCAGCCACCTGTGAAAGCAAAGTCTCCGTGTTTTGTGGGGCCCCCTTTTTCTGCATCTGTTATCTTTTCTTCAAAAACTCAGTGGCAGCCCAAGGTGTTCTCTTTGCTGCAGAACAGGGACACACTTTCGGCTTCTTCTCCACTGGACGTTCGCTCCTAACCAACTTTCTCACTGAACTCGTGGGAAAGTGTGCAAAAGTATTGTAACTTCTCGCAAAATAGCTTACACAAGATTATGTAACGCTCTATGAGACAGATTTGCTGGCACCGCAATGAAAAGAAAAGTAAATAAGAGGACTACAAACAGAAGCAAAAGTGACAAAACGTGCGTGCGAGAAGCACCCTTGCACATGAAGCATGTTGAACGTCTCCCTCCTACCCTGACGATTCTCCCGTACCTTGCGCCATATGTGCTCTGTACAGAAGCGCCATTTCTAACACGTGACTCTACTGTGCAGTGTATGTAGAGGAGAGAGAGGTCTGCGACGTATCGGCATGTCCAAAAACGAAAAAACGAGGTCTCTGCGGGTACGAGGACGATCTAGGCAGAGCCAGAGTCCTTCAATTTGGGCCAGTTGCGAAACTCCACGAGAAAATTTGGCCACTGCATGCACCTCTAGCCTCCTACTTGCAGAAATTGGGTGTTGGTGTGACATCTGGCGTGAAAAAAAAGAGAAAGAAATGAGTATGCATGTGACAGAACAGCCAGATGTCACACCAGATGTCACACCCATTCTCACAGACCTTATACAAGTAACGAGGCTTCTTTTATTGCGAAACTATTAAATGGCCCATTGGGTGAAAAAGCCGGTGTCTGTATCTGTAGCAGTGGAACAGGTTTTAGAAGACGTGTACCTGAAGCACGAGGCGTGCTATAGTGCAGAAGTTGGCAGCCGTTTTAGGCAGAGGGCCAAGTTGCATGATGCTGACACGACGGGGGTTGGACGGCAAATCGCAAAGGGGGGAGGGGGCTTAGGTTTTTCTGGCAAAGAGAAAAAATTTGGTTAATTGAGAATACTGTACAAAATATAGTAGTGTATTGAGAATAATGTGCTGGAACAAGAATATACAAAACTGGAATAATGCACAACATCTGTGCAAAGCAACGAAGCGAAGACATTATCTGGCTAAGTGTGAAGATGGGGGACGATGGCAACCAACAGTGATCTTTTCCAGTCCAACCCCATTTGAGGTCAAAACTGCCATGTCGGACTTCAGATAACAAGTGTCAAAGAAAGGGAAGTTTTGAACTTGTGCCGGGGGCCAAACAACACTGCCCCACGAGCCACAGGTTGCCAACCCCTGCCATAGTGCATGTTTAAATTCGGCACGGGTGAAAGGTGACTCTCCACGCTGGTACACCTCAGATAAAGCAAAGCAGAGATAGAATGCAGCTAAGCGACTGGACAATCAGGCAGCGAAAATGTTCGTTGTTTTCAGGTCTGTCAATGTGTGGCTGCTGCAGTGAGTAGCAGTGCAATGCGTAAAAGATGGATCAAAGTCATTCGAAGGCATCAGACGGAAACGGATTGGGAACAAAATCATCTGAAGTGGCAAGGGGATGGAGCCCTCAAGAATGCAGAGAGCCAGCAAAGCACCTCCGGCATTCACTCAGACATTAGTGCTTTTGCATTCACAACCCTTAAAAAGTGTTCGAGTGTCCTCTGACATTGCGGCAATGGAAAGGGGACCACTTTCTTTGTATGAACAGTTTGAAAGGCTCGATGTTATGTGCCAAATATCACGGTGCATTGTCTGGTAGTCCAGATTTCTGTCGACAGGGAGCGGGTGAACTTGTAATCCCCGAAGCGGGCCAATGTTTGACATAGGGACCCCATGGCAGCTTCACAACTTCCTGCATGTAATGAAGGGCTCAGGGCAGCCCTTATTGCAGGTTCCAGCAGGGCATATTGACTTGCACTGCACTAGTTACCATGAAACAACCGTGGCATGCTTGGCAGTTTTCAAGGAGACCCCACACTTTAAAGTTTTTTCCAGAAGGCTGGAAGGTTCAGCATAGCATTTTTTTTTTCTTTTTTATAGCGGAGCTGTACGTGGCTAGGGTACTGACAGAATTTTTGTGTCCGTGAATGAAATCTCCGAGGCTGCACTCGCAACAGCGCAAACTTAGGTGATCTGTCACTAGGTCTTGACAGCTTCCAGTGTCCCGCGCTCGGTGCAGTGGTTGATAAATTAAACTCTCGAAGAGCAGCTCACTTTTGAAGTGCAAATGGTGTGAGCTTGGAAGGAAGTTCGATTGGCGGCAGCTTGCCGCAAACACCATGGGAGGCCGTTGCACGAGAGGTTGACTGTAATTGGCAGGAATACTATGTCATTCTGAGTGAGGTCTTGTGCCCCTTGAAAACAGGTTCGGACGCATTGTGGGAAGTCGACACAGGAAGCATGCGTGACAGCCATGTGGGCTTGCAGGCATGTGGCCGTATATCCAGGACGCATGATTGACAAACCTGGCCACCTGGATGCACCCCCACTAGGGCCGTCTACTGGTTCACTTGGAACACTTTTTGTTCTCTTTAAGAACTGCTAAACAGGCTTCACTGTTTAGCCTCAGTGGCCTATAGGTAGTGTGGTCGAGTTTTACGCTTACGACCAGGGTTTGAGCCCCGGTGGTTGTAATTTTTGTCGTGAGACCGTCTCCAACTTGTTCCCTTAGGTCAATTTTATGCATTCTCATTGAAAATAAGGAGTGGTCAGTATCTTTTAAGGCGGTTTAGCCAACTACTAACATGTTTATTAGTTGTTCAATTCTTCTAGTACAGCACCCGCTGCTGTGGCTCAGTGGCTAAGGTGTTGCACTGCTGAGCACGAGGTTGCGGGTAGGATACCCAGCCGCGGTGGCCGCTTTTTTGATGGAGGCGAAAAGCAAGAACGCCCGTGTGTTCAAGATATCGGCGCACGTTAAAGATCCCCAGGTGGTCAAAATTAATCCGGAGCCCTCCACTATGGCGCGCCTCATCGCCTGCGTTGCGTCGGCGCATTAAACCCTACAATCAATCAATCAGTCTTCTAGTACAGCGGGAAAAATAAGCTAATGTGGGTGCGTCTAGGCAGCCAGGTTTGTCAAATACACGTCCTGGATTTGCGCGATGAAGATGTTGCTGCATGCGGTGACGTGTGTTCCGTACAGACTGAAGACAAGGTATCGCATCTACCGTGTATATGTCACCGAGTGCATCTCAATGCTCTGTTAAAAAGTTCTTGGCCACTTGCTTTGCGTGGGTCGGTTGTGAAGAGAGTGGTCGTAGTTGGCGATTTCAGTGCGGATGTGTCGGTATCAAATGGGAGTGGTTCACACCTTTCGTGTAGGCGACATTTGCGACATTTGACTTGCGATGCCACACCAATCTGGTCCAACCGAGCACCCAGTGGTGTATGCGGATTTGACATTGTCCAAGACTGCAATCGGAGTACTGAGTATGACGATCAGAGTGAGCGCAAGGCCATTGTGGCTGTGACAAAGTGACAGCTAGTGATGCAACGGAGCCTTTACCACGAGTTTTCCCAACGTGATATTTATTGATCCAAGGTTCGTCCACTTTCACGGGGCTGAATGGCCCTAAAAATATTTTTTCCCTACACATTTGCCTTTTCCCCATAATAATGCAGGTTCTCCTCTGACGGCCGACTGCTGGCCTCGTGCAGCGACGACAAGACCCTTTCCATCTGGGACGTCGGGGCCAAGACGTCCGCCCACTGCTTCACGGACAGCGGAAAGTGAGTGGGTGCACTTGGTGCATGTGTTTTTTGCTCATTGCCAAACGTAGTTGGTTCTGGCACAGATGCAATAACTTGTAAGTGCAAACGACGGGCTTGGCTTCTGTGTCGTAGAGAGTTGTCGAGCTAGTAATCAGCTGGTGGATCTCCAAGTCCCTCCAGTGAGGAGATCATTGCCCCTGGCCGGTTGTGGTACCGATCTGGCTAACAGTTCTTTTTGGCCACCGCGAATGAGATTTTAGGCTCAACCGCAGCGGACGTTTGGGTAGCATACATTGTCCGAGGTTGCAGAGCTGTCGAAACGGTTCGAAGTCAAATGGTGGACAATCTTTAAGGCCATTGTATGAAGTTTTCACATAGGCTTGCCGGGGTGGATGGGTGCACCCATTCTGCATCAGTTTTACGCAATGTAATGCACGTCTGGTGTGCCACTGTGTTCGCTGTGTAGTCAGGGCACCGTCTTTCATGAGGTGTCTTCTAGAATACACGTTTTCAGCGAAGGAGCAAGCATCCAGTTGTGGTCATGTAAAAAATTGTGGTTTGTGCCTTGTATTTGTAAGGGCGAACGGCCAACTTTACAATGACAGCTGGTAATGGGAGATGTCTTGGGACGTTGCACTAGTTTGCTTGAAGCAAAGCCTGTAAAGACGGCTTTGCTGCAGGCTCGTCCGTAACGAAAGAAAGCCAACGGCCAACGTCGTGAGGGACATCATTGGGCTGAGTCTAACGGGAAGTTTTGTGGCAACATCTCAGGACATATTTTGTCATAAGGCGTGCGGACAGAGCATTGTGGAGGCTGATACCCTCCGGGGAGTGGGCCACAAAACTAAATGCAAAATAAAGGGGAAAAGAAAAGAAAGTCCTACAGAACCCAGTTTTATCAGTGGTTTTGTGCATGCCAAGATGACTAACAAGTCGGTCGAACTTTCACGACTGATGACTCTGTTAGAGTTCGCCGCAGCAGTAATGGCACAGTGACCCGAGTTGCCACTGCCAGCGTCAGTGCATTTCGGCCATAACAACAGTGTTTTTTCCAAAGTCAATTGCATCTGCTTGAAAATAAAATGTTCTTCACGTACTCCCACACATGATTTGTTGTATGCATGTGTGCCTAATTGTTCTATGGTAATGGTAACACACATTTTTTTTATTTACAAAGTGTACAATGACGCCGTGTTTTATGTGTGTTGTGCCTGGCCGCGCCACCACGGCGTTTGGCCTAGAGGTCAGCATGGCCAAGTACCCAGGCGGGGTAGATATTGAGAAAATTGGTGTGAGCTTCAAGAATACAAAGGGCCGGGGGTGTAATGCAGCCCTGAAGGTACCTGCAGCTGGGCTTCTTGCTAGTCTGCAAGTAAAGTGTCCTAACCTTGGCTGTAGTAACAGTTGTTGCAGTGGCTACGGCTTTGTCGTTGCGACCGTGATGGTGCAAATGGTGGCTGGTGAAAGCTGCTGCAAGCGGTAGCCAACGACGGCAACGCTGGACAGGGTACTGTGCGGCATCCGCATATCTAGTGGTGGAGTTAGTGGCATAATCAGTGCAACTTCGCTGCACAAGTGCCTTAGTGGGCGATGTTGTAGGCTAACTCATATTTCGGTGGATATGAGCCACTGTGATGTGGTGGTGGATATGGTACCAACCGGGCAGTCGCTGGTTGGGGGAGTGGCATAACCCAAGCGTTCAAAAGGGCAGCAACCCGTGTGAGTACGTTCTGAAGACGTCGTCGCTGTGAGAGCCTGTGGGCTTTGAGAAGTTCCTCCCAAATGTTGCGGATTCCCATTTGGAGGAGCTTTGCATGCGGATGTGGTGGTGTGGTCTTGTGTGTTCGACAAGTAAGCACATTGAGCTTGCCTTCACTACCCATGCCTGATGGCTCCATGTCCTGTCCTGTACGTGAGTGGGTTGGTGAGTAGTGTGTGGCTAATGCGAACTGCATTGTGTCCTAACATGTCTTAGCCAGTTGGTGCTGCATAGCTGGACTGGAAGCACTTTGAACTGTGGGAACAGGGACCAGAAAGGAGTCGTCTTCCTGGTCTCTCTTCCTACTGTTCAAAGTTCAAGTGCTTTCCTCTCCAGCGATAATCCCGCAACAAGTGTCGGCCTGTGTTGGTGGTGTCCTGTGAAGATTTAATGTGGCCACGAATTGACGCAAAAGAGACACGCTGCTCGATGTGTGAGGATGCCCAGTGAGCCACCTGCACTCAAATTTCACCTCGGCCAAATTTACTGCGAACATACAGAACGTACCACCAAACCAACTGGGACATGACTGGTAGCCCCGTGAAATGCCTTGTTATTAAGCTAGAAACGTTTAAAATAGCTCCGTCACGGGCGACGCTGCACCTGCTGGAAGATCGCGCAAACAACCATGAAGCGGAAGGGACATTGCGGCCGGCCCTCCACGTTTTCCTACGGCCTGCCAGGAGAACAGGTCGAGCTCCTCTGGGCGTGCTTTTCCTAGGGGTGCGGCGAGGGTGAAGCGTTGCGCGCGAGTTTGCTCTGGCTTGCCGGCCGGATCATTCTAATCACATCATTCTAATGTACCAATATAGGCCAAGTTGCCTTTACACTTGTGTCCCTTAAATGATGCCCTGCAGACTTCCTGGTGTGTGTGGTCACAACCAATGTCACCAAATTGATGAGGTGAATGATAAGGTAATGAAGTACCGTATAATGCGGAATATAGGTCGAGGCGGAATATAGGTCGACCCCCTTACCTTGTAGCCGAAAAATGCAAAAAAACATAATTAGGTACCAACCATTGTTTTATTGAGACTATAACTTGTTTCGTCTCAGATTACTCATTTAAAACTGTCTGAAGTATTGTCGGACGACTGCTTATGGCTCGCTGTCGCCGACACAGCAGGTCGTCCTCGGTGCAGTCCAGGGAATTGCTTATGCAGCACTTCTTAAACACTCGCAAGACCATGTCATCGTGAAGCGAGCGCAATTGGGACACTCGTGGGCAGACCGGAGCGACAGCCAGTCTGTGCAGGCGGTCAGCCAACATCTTGGGGTATCCATTCGTAGAGACATCGCACGACGCTAGCGGACAAAATTTGCCCCTTTGTACAGCAGCACAGGTGCACAGAGCAGCGCCCATGAAGCGAGGTCGTCCGAGCGTTGCATACCGAGAGCTGCCCCTTCAGCTAACGCCGCTAGCAACTCTTCTTGGTGATACCGAACTGGCGCAATGCAGACGCGTCATTGGCCTGGGAAAACCCCCACCCTTTCTTTAAATGCTGCTGTGAACTGGCACCAAGTGCCTAAACTCATTTTGAGCAAGAAGAAAATAGCACGCACACACTCGCCGACAGCGAGAGAATCAACAAAACAAAGATGGCGTCGCGTCCGATTGATGGTGGTGGCGATGGTGCCTTTGGGGTTTGGATGGGCTCGATGGGCTGCCCGGTCGCCAGATGACAACTGCCAAATGACTGCAATATAGGTCGAGGGGTGACTTTTCGGCAAATTTTTCTGTAAAAAATCTCGACCTATATTCCGCATTATACGGTACACATTTGATTTCACTTTTGTGTAAAGTAGGAAATGCACATGATTTGGCTGAAAAAAACTCGCATAATGAGCTTTCACTCTATTATAAAAAGTAATGTGATGAAGGGGATAGTCAGCTAACCCATATTCTAACATTATTGGAATGGGGAGCCCAGACAGCATTTGCAACTCTCGTTAGCATCCCTTAGAGAGCAGCGAATGGAGTTAGGGCGCTTGAGGCATGCCGCAAGCCACTGCCAAGGGGTTAAAACCTCCTGTTTGTCACAGCAGCCCTGCTGCATGAAGAATTCAAAGACAAAGAAAAGCACAGCCTTTGTGAGCAGCCTGCTTAGTTCCTGAAGGTGCGCAGGAGTAAGCGCTTGCAGTGGCCATGTCTATCATTTACTGCAGCTCACGTTAGTTTCTCCTTCAAAACCCCGCCGTGTTGGCTCTGTGGCTAAGGTGGTGTGCTGCCGATGTGGCGAGGTTTCGGCGCACGTTAAAGATGCCCAGGTGGTCAAAATTAATCCGGAGCCCTCCACTACGCCGCACGCTTCATCACCCTGGTGTAGCTTCGGCACGTTAAACCTCACCATCAACCAGTTTTCTATTGAAACCGTTCCACCCTCGTGTATTCAAGCACTGAGTCAAGTGTCTGTGATTACGGCACTGTTTATTTCTCTCAAGGCGAAAATGAAAGCAAGTGAAGACAGGATGGGTGGGGATGAGACACACACGTTCACACACACTACACAGCGTCTGCTTTGCAATGGTTTCCCGAGATGGCAATGAGGATTGGGGGGGGAGCCGTGCGATGGTAGTTCTGGAACCGTCTCCGCTGTGTCTGTCGGCTAGCCGAATAACCGCCGTCGTCGCCGTCGATGTTTCCTGAGAACCTGCCTGGCGGCCTCGGGGGCTGCTCCCGCAGGCTTCTTGGTGGGAGTCACGTAGTGTTTGAGCGCCGACCTGAGCGTGCGTGCAAGCACGTTGCGAGGTCCGCACATGCCCATGTAGTCGTCGGACGCCACGTCGATGAGCGCCGCTCCGCCCAGCGTCTGGTTCCGCAGAAAGGCCACCTGCGACAGTTTGCAACACTTCCAACTTGAAGACCTGTAGTTCGACAGAATCGACAGCTGGGCTAGTTGGTATCCGTCCGTCCTTAACAACAGCGCTTAACAACATGATGATGAGGAAGAGGGGACACACGACGGCGCTGACTCTCAACTAAATCTTTATTCGGAAGAAAACACATATATACAATCATACACCACACGTGTCTCTAAACGTCGTCATTGTTGGCACACCGCTGTGTAGTGATGACATTTAGAGACATGTGGTGTATGATTGTATATATGGAAACCTGTGTAGATCTCAAAGGGACCATGTATTTGCACTTCACATTGGCGTGCTGTTCACGTGGGAACATAAACAAGTGCATTAGGCACGCGTTCGCAAGTCCACCGGTGTTGCGAACGCTTGCTTAAATTAATGCATTTGTTGATGCAACAGTAGGGGTTGATTCGTAAACCTACCATAGTGTGGATTGGGCTTTTAGTATTGGGGGATTTCAACAGCAGAGATGTTTAAGCCTGAGCTCGGTCTGGTGGCATTTGCAAAAAGTGTTCGCAAAAAGATACCGAGCACACGTGGGCGTGTGCCTCGTGGGGAGCGCCCGGCGTTGGAACACTCTGCCCAGCATTCGTGGCCTGATCTCTCGTGTGCTGTTCTCCTTACCAGTTCACTTGCGTTCACGCCTGAAGTGGGGAGCACAGGTGCCGAGTTTGCGAAGCCGGTTGCCGCGGGTCGTAGCGCGTGCTAATGCGGTTCACTTTGGGAGAATGTCACAGCCTGCAGACAAAACGATCCGGGCCTGCCAGTCATGGAGACCTTTCAGCGGCAAGTTTGGAAATCCATGTCAGATGCAACAGCCTGAAATCCATGTCAGGAGCTCTGCTGTTTCTCCAGCCTTGCACGACTAGTGCAAGCTACACCAATCTCTTTTCAACTAGCTGAAAATAGGGTTTTCCTTAAAAATGTTTATTTGGCTTTAGCTCTGTTTATTTTATGCTGGCTTTAAACCTGCCGTAGCCTAGCTGAAGCAGGTCGGGGTCCCCACATATCTTTTCTCTTTTTTTATGAAGGGCAGGGGGGGAACGCAGAATTTGAATCGGAGACGTGTGCACATCTCAAAGGGACTGCTGTGTGCATTCGTTTCGTGTGCGCGTTCCATTCGCGTGTGGACGTACGTAACTGTGTGGGTTTTATGAACTGCAAGAAAGCAAACCAATAAATGTTATTTTTGCGTTCTACTAATTGGCTTTTCCTGCAAAAGATATTTTTCAAGTTAGTATTACAACACTTTATTTACTTTTATTGGCTGGAAACCTGCCATAGCGTTGCTGTAGCGGGTCTTAATACCCATTTTATTCCTTTTATTCCTGGAAGAGAGAATGGGAAAAATGAACTGGAAGAACTGGGGGCCTTGCACGGTAGATGTATAGGAGTCAGTGAAGCAAAACGTCAAATAGTTGGGTAAGAAATAAGCTACCAATGGTGACCAGTAGGTAGTACCATTAGCTGACTTGTCAAGCCACGGATTTAGAGATATCAACTGTAAAACTGTGAATATATCACTCAGCAGTTCACACTACAGCAGTAATTTTTACAGGTGATAAAAAATGTCCTGAACCTTTTTCCTTTTTTTTTTCTTTTTTGTTTAGAAAACTGCCTTTTCTAGAATGTAGTTGTTTTATAAGAAAGCGGAAGCAGTAGTATGATAGAAGAGGATGGAAATACAAGGCTCGAGTGTCATTTGATCACGGGTAAATTTGAGATGGAAAGGTTCACGTTCAACACGTGGCATATCCTGAAGATTCGCACTACTCTGGACGCTGCTGCCATACAGAAGTAGCTAAGTTCCAAATAGGAGATTCCTACTGACATCGTGATGAACAACAGCTGCAATACTAAGAGAGCGCCTGCTAGGAGACTGCCATAGCGCGAGCAAGCCTGTTTCATGCTCGCACTGAAACTGGTGATTAGCAATGCGGAATTTTTTTCTCCGGCCGCCAAAAACTCTCCAACAAGGTGCAAACAATTGGAGGGCACTACAAGCATAGTCCGAGTGTGCAGAGAAGGCTAGACAGCCTGCAGGGGCAGCTGAACAATAACTCGATTCGTGTTGCGTGGGATGTTGACACCACACGAAACAGTCTGTGCCTTGATAGTTAATCTCTCAAGGTTCTTCGAGCCCAAAGAGGCCATTTTGCTGGAGCTCATCACTACGGACGCAGACTCCAGTGTCTTCAGTCCCGCAGGGTGAAGAGATGTGGTGCATTTTGTGGCGGCCTTAAAGCGCTTAGTGGATGCTACTGTGATCTCAAGAACGGGAAAGTACCCGTCATATTCCAATTATTTTTAGAAGGCTGCCTTTGCAGCCTCAAAGGCTGCAAAGTGAGCTTAGGGGTTTTGTTGCAATCCTGCCAATGGGGGTTTCCTTACAATTTTGCCAAGTGAATCGAGGCATTACGAAGTCTGACTGACACAATGGCCAGATCAACTGTGTTTCCTGATCTGTGCCGGAAGGTCACGCTTCAATGAGCCAAGTGATCTGGCTGAAAGGCCTTGTGACAAGGGAGCTAGCTGGCCAGGCAACTGATGTGGAGTAACCCAGTGGACGATTTTGTTTTTGTTGGTGGCCCTGAATGTGTGCGGAATGCTTTCAACCATCTGGTCAGGAACAGAAGAAGACAGTTGGCTGACATGGAAGTTGCGGAATTATTGAAAAAGCCTGTGTTTGATGGGAGCATGGATCTTTTTGAGTGGTGACAATCTATTGGCCATTTCAAGTAATCACGTTTATGCACTAAAGGTCAGGTGTATTCATCTCTGCGATCTCAAATCTAGGGGCCCTTTTTTCTGGCGCAAGCATAGTCAAGGCACATCCAAAGCACTTACATTATGAACGTCCCAAAAGCAGTTAGGTACGGTATATGTATTACCAGAGAGCTAGTAAAATGTGGATTCCCTAATTCACACTAAAAAGTTAATAAGACCTATTGTGACCTTCTTTTGCAACACCTTTAATACTGCATGCATATTCGGAAACAGTTTTTTTTTTTCCTAACGTTCATGTTCAATTCAGACGTAAAACTTAATTTTTTCACGTAATTCTGTAACACCCAGGATAAAAAAATCATGACGAGAAGCAGCTGAATGAACTGTTGATATGGGACCATGCAGCCAAGATGAAGATGATAACAGAGCACTGCCCTAAACGCATTGTCATCACTAAATCAAGTGCAAATGGCTTACTCACTGCTCGCTCGCTTCTAAGCCAAGGCTGTTCTTCACTGCCACTCCTGGTATTAGCAAAGTCTGAGCTGACCCCCAAATGTGCGCATTTGTTGTACGCGTCAATATTTTCACACCCATAATGGTCTTCATGGCTAGTGCGGGCTAAAATGCTCAAATTGACCCAGTTGTGGACCACACCAAAAGCTTGGAGCCGTTGCAGTCCCCACAGCTCAACGGAGGGCATTGTGTACGTGCCCTTTTCAGATAGCAGGACTACGCGAGGGGGTCGGAAGGCCCCGTAGTACCTTCGCCCGGAGGGAGTCGGCGTCGTCGTAGGTGACCCACTCCTGCTCCCGGTAGGCGTAGGGGCACGAGGTGGCCGTGTCGAACACGCGTGCCCAGCTGTTGCGGTACACGTTGTAGCAGATCTCGAAGTAGGCCATCCGGCCAGGCGTCACCGTGAAGGGGCCCGGCCGACCCCGGCCGTCGCCTCCGCGGAGCGGGGAACGGACCTCCGTGTCTCCCCTACGGAAGGGGCGGCAAGCGGGAGCAACGTTGCCTTTGCAACACCCTTTCTGGTGGGGTGGTGTCATTGGCAGTGGCTCTGAGCCTGCCTTCAACCATCCGATGGTTTGTTCGAATTTTGCCTGACGGGTCCACTTCACAGTGCCAACAGTTTATGCGCCATCTCTGGCAACGTCTAACTGGTTTTGTGCTAATTTTTCTCCCTTTTTTGAAATGCATAAGCATGCTGAGGCTACCTCACCCTAAACCCTGTATTGTGTGATGAGTGATGGAGTGTGCTCCACAGGTGTATACATGGAGTCATATGGGGTATTGGTGAACGACCTCGGGGCCTTCAAATTTTGGCACGACACTTTATCATCATCATCATCAGCCTGGTTGTGTCCACTGCAGGACAAAGGCCTGTTCTAAACACCTCCACCCACGTCTATCGATTGCTAGCCGAGTCCATCCTTTTCCTCTAAATTTTCGAAGCTCATCCCTCCATCGAGCCCTTCAGCGACCCCTACTGCATTCACGGCCTACTGGCAACCACTCCGTCAAACGGATGGTCCACCTGTTGTCCGTCGTACGCATGACATGACCCACCCATGCCCATTTTCTTTGCTTAATTTGAGCTAAAATGCCTTCCACCTTAGAGTGTTCCCTAATCCAGTCAGCTATTTTTCTATCCTTCAGCATTCTTCTTTCCATCGCCTGTTGCGCCGATCTAAGTTTCCTTTCAAGACGTTTTCTAAGACTCCAAGTTTCTATCCAGTACGTCATTACTGGAAGAACAGATTGATTAAATACGAGCTTTTGAGTTTCATTACCCCCTAAAAAATGGCTCTCCAGCACTTCATTTGTGTACTATAGGGCTGACTTTATGTGGGCCCAGCATATAAAGTAGTCAAGCCCTCTATGCAGTGATCTGGTCTTTGTATAGTCGGCTTCCCCACATTGATGTGGTGTACTGCAGTGAAGTCACATGACAGTGAAGGAGCCTCATAAGAAAGCCTAGGGTTATGCAATATTTCACAATTTCCGCAAGTTTCTGCAAATTTATTCCATCTCGCGGCAGTAAGCAGCAGGCACTCATGCAAAAAAATAAATTCTGCTGTGAGAAACAGCACATCTTGTAGACTGGAGTTTAAAGCCTTTTAACGTGGCTGGAGGCTCTGCTGCAGTGTAACTTTAGGGCTGCAGTGGTGTTTAGGAAATAAGTGTGACACATGGTGTCCAGTAAGCAGACACTGACAGAAGGTTGAAGTCTGAACAGCTGGAAATGGGTTGACGAACTGTGATGTCACAACGGTAGTGCAGCTTTAGGCGAAGCGGTGCTAAAGGAGGGGACAATTTAACTATATATTCACAACACTGGCGTCACATCTAACCAGCGCATGAGGGCACATGAATATGTGACAATAATTCTTTTCGAGAAAGTAACTGCCGTTTGGCAACGGCTAATTAAGCGTTCAGCAATGGCAAATAACAAAATACAGCTCATGGGCAGGGTAGGCCACATGGTGTTCTGGCAGGCATCGCCGCTGTAGCTAACTCCACCTCGAACCGGTTATAGTAGCTTTCTTTTCGACAGATCAATCTTTCACATATACCAAAACTGCTCGAGAGGACAGGTGTCGAGGCACAAAAACAGACCAAGACCCGCCGCGGTGGCTCAGTTGCTATGGTGCTGTGCTGAACCCATGGGCACGGGTTCGATGCCGGCCGAGGTGGCTGCTTTTCAGGTGGCAGCGAAAAGCGAAAACCCCTAAGCGTCGACATTTTGGCAGGTGGTGGAAATTAACCCGGAGCCCTCCACTAGGGTGCCCTGCAGAGCCTGGGTGTGGCTTTGGCTTGTTATCTATCAATAAAAAAAACAGGCCAGGGTCCCGGCTCGTGTGATACTGTACCTTGCCAGAGCGTAGCTGTACCCAGTGGCCGACACAGCGAGCAGCAGCTTGTCCCTGGGCGCACCACGGTCGGCGAGCAGCACGACGAGCTCATAGATGCTGTTGACGGGCGAGCGCCCCTGGCCGTTGGGCGGCCGGTTGAACAGCGGGCTGGTCACCTCGGCGCGGCCGGGCTCCATGTAGCCGAACGAGCCCATCACCGCGTAGTGGACCGAGTGCAAGGCACTGTGCAGCTCGTAGCCTCGGTCCAGCCGGTCGTCCTCGTGGGGGAGGTACAGGGTCAGGTGCCACCGACTGTTCTCAGTCTGCGGTGGGTGGGAAAGGGCGTCGTCAGTGCGGCCCTCCCCCCCTCGAAATTGTTTTTGATACGTTTTCACTTGAGAGAACAGGCCTCCCATGAAATTCTCCGGTAGGTTTGACTTGAGAACAGAATATCTCGAGATTTTGGCACACATTATCAATACCTATGTGGTAGGAATTCGGAACCCTCCACAATGGCATGCCTCATGGCCAAGGTATTGCTTAGGCGCATTAAATCCCGCAATTTGACTTGAGACTGGGCCTTGTGTGGAGCTTTGGTGCTCCCCAATTTTCGGCTGGGTCAGTATAATCTCTTAAATCAAAGTAGGACAAAACGGGTCCAGTGTTGCTGTCACACAAGCTCATAACGGCTCTGCACTGGGCAGCCTTGGTAGAACTTGCCATGTAAAACGCACAGATTGGCTGCAGGTGATGGGGGAGGTCTTGGTTATGCAACCAGTGTTGGGCCTAAATATCTGACCTTGATTTTTTCGTGGGTCATTTACAGTGGGATGGCTGGCTCACCTGTCTGCCTGGGAAGCAGCAGTTACAGTCTGTGTGGATTGGACGCCAATAGCATTAATTTGTGACTTGTCAGAATCAGCAGCTTTTTTTATTATTATTATTGTTCTCAAAATTCACCAGGAAAATAACGTATAGAGCTTGGTGATAAAAGGAACATGCTCTGAAGCCATATCAGTTGTGTGACATCCTTAAAACAACCGTTCAGTTCGACGTGCTTGAAATTCCTTAATATTCAGCAAGGGGGCCATGAAGACCAAAAAAAGCAAGTTTGATTTATTAAAAAGCCTGCTTTGTTTCAATATTAATGGTACCAATTTTATTGCAAACTTCAAGCACATAATGAATAAACGTATTAAAGAACATAGATGAAGTGGTAGCGACCTCTTCCCCCCCAGCCACTTTCTAAGCTTTCACGAAATCTTGTTTGCACGATTGGCACTGCCTTTAGCCACCACCAAGGCAAATGACTGCAGGATTGTAGTGGGGCCTCCAGTTCTGTTTCGTTGTACCATTTGAATGCTAATGTGCAGTTGACACACACGTAACTACGTTTTTATTGCCAGCCCAAAACACGCCACTCGAGCCGAAATTACGTCACTGCGGCGTGAAACTCGAATGCTTTTCAATATTGTTCGCATATTCTCGGTTACAAAAGTGCCGGCATTGGAGCTGAGTCTGCTACTAAATTCCAGTTCTTTCAAACTAAACAATGTTGTATGTTGTCTTCAAGGCCCTTTTAAAAACAGAAATAGTTTCATGTCAACAGCAAGGTGAAGCTTTTCTCTAAACCACAGTCTGACAGCTTCCTTGCTCAGAATAAACCTTCCTGATCACACCGACATAAAAGTGTTGCAGAGTTCCAGCCTAGTTAGTTAATCTTGGGGCGACCGAGTGGGTAATTAATTACCCGTGTAACTCAATAAGTATAAAAGATCTCCTTAAATAAATTTCAGCTTTGTCATTGGGATCGTTAACTCCACAAATGAACCTATTTTGGTTAAATTTTATCAGTGGTCTCTTCTCAAAAACCACGTAGCAGTACTCTTTCTGTAAGGACACTGTAAAGAGGTTGTGCAACAGCGGCAACTTTCCCGCAGTGCACGGGGGGGGGGGGGGGGCAGCTGGCGCTACTACTCACCTTGAACGCGTGGCGTAGCTGGGCGAGCAGGCGGGGGAAGTTCTCGCGGTCGGAGGGCCGGCCGTTGCCCTCCCCCGGGTACATCCACTGGACGTGCATGCCGTCCATGTGCCGCTGCCGCAGCCAGTGGACGCTGCGCTGCGCCAGGTGCTCGCGCCTCCCCTCCGTGATGAGCTCGTCTGAGAACGACTTGGAGTCCACCTGCAAACGCAGCCTCCTCTGCGTTACGGGTGTTGACGCAGAGGATTATCAACCCACATGCCGGGGATAGGGGTACCGTCGCCTCGTGTATTTTAAGTGCAGAGCAGTTTAGGGGCCCGCCCTGTGCCGTAGCTCGCTATAACGGTCGATGTCAAACGACTGCCGAAGCCAGGCGGTGCCGCAAGATAATGGACCCAAGTAGAGCCCGGCGTTCCGTTGTAGGGCGTCCCGTAGAGGCTCGAAAACCCAAGTGGTTTAAATAGTCATAACCATTCGGGACTCGTGAAATGCTGGCGCTGGTCATACATCTCTCCCCATTGTTTAGTGCAAATCTGACGCAAAATGTATGAAATTAACTGGCAGCACCCGCTTTCGTTTAGTTTGGAATGCTCATTGGGTTGGTTTTTACGATAGTAAGCAAATAAAAGTGGCAGTGACATGCTGGCACAAGCGGGAGGAAAAGCAAGCACAAAAAGAACAGAACTTCCCGCTGGCGCTGTTTCAGGCAGGGGGCATGCGAGCACTACGGAGATGGGAAATTTGAATTGCATTGAATGGTAGCAGTGAGCGAATAACAGCGCTACAGCCCATTATGGCGAATCACTCTCTCTGCACTTCCATCAGCTTTCACGTTGAGTGGAACGGCTTTAATTTTTTAGAGTGCAGCCCTAAAGCACCCGTTCTTGTCGTTGGTTTTGCATTGCCGTCGGTTTCGTAACCGAGTGAACGGAGAAGACACCAAAGATAGACGAGATAGAGCGAGCAGGAAAGCAACAGAGCAAAGTATGGCGAGAGAGTGAGGGGGAGGGCGGTATGCCGAGGTGGTGCAAAACATTTGCTCGTGCATTCACTGAGGGCGCGATCACTTCCTGAGACCCACCGAAGAGACTACAGTTCGTGGTGCGCTGAAATATCAAATTAGGGGGTGTTGCAATCGTCATCCAATTTTTTCTATGCCAGACACATCGGCCGCTTCACAATAAAAGTGATGGAAGCACCTGTTCCGGCCATATGCCGTTAAAGGGGTCGTGAAGAGAAAATGCATTTGTCTTTGATTAATTTTGTCTGCTTGAACGACCTTTTAAGAACATAAATCCCAAATATTTTCACAATTCATTGCTTCTGGAATTTAGGAGGCGCCGTTGAAATTCTCGTTTTGAGGCGCATCGCAAGCGACCATGCGCGCACGGGCGGTCGGCAGCGCAACTAGAATGACGTCATGTGAAGTACATTCCAGAGTTCAACGCAGTTCAATGTTCTTTGTGTATAATATTCTGCAAATCTGCAAACCCAATATTTTAAAAATAATGCCTCCTTTATTCGTTGCCAAAAAAACAGTTTTCTATCCACGTGAGCGGTGTCGTGACCGCTTCAGTTGTCTGGCAACCATTGCAGCAGAACTCAGACCTACTGGGTGTTTGTACAGTTTGTAGCCAGTTTACCTGCCGAATTTCACATTCTTTTGCCGAATTCTCTTCGGAGTTTTATCTTTTTCTATGAAATGGCCTAAGACCGCTCAAGGAAAAAAAAAAAAAAAGTGCCCCGTGTGCGATTCGAACTTGCGGCCTCCGGGCCAGCCCAACGTTACGGCCAGCCTAGTCGGACACTTTATCCACTACACTATTGCCGTGGAAAGCGCGCGCGCCGAAAAACTGCTGCATAAAAGCCTCTTCGCATTTGTAACCCAGAAGTCTGTCGTGTTTTCATAAATTCTAATCTACCCAGAGCTTTAACCGCCAACTTACTGTTGAGCGCTTCTGCAGTAAGCCAAAGCGGAGCGTATACAGTCAACAAAACAGCGTTAACAGCATTGTTTATTGCAGGAAACAGGAAAGCAATCGTCGAACTGCGTGATGTTGGGACTCGGCGACTCGGCGCTGTATCGTTCTCGCTAGTTATTTTTGCGCTTGATGAGTGAATAATGAGTGGGTTTTAAGTTCCGACTACTCGAAGTTCCTTCGATAAACGTGTTTATGTAATAAACTCTCATTTTAAGCGTTCGGTCATGTATCTCGTCAGGTCAGAAGTTTCACGTTCGCGCAACTCACATTACAGGCTACGTGAGACAGACGTCGGCAAACTTGTGCAAGAATATCGGCTAGCAAAACGACAGTTTAGACTCGTGGAAAGCAGCGTAAACAGTTTACGAATGCCCAGTTTAGATAAAACGTGGTTACTTCTGCCTGCGCCACTCGCCGGTGTTGTTGACTGAAAGTTCGACCATGTTGATCAGTCGTATCAGAGATCAGACGTCTCCCGTTCAGTTGCAGGGCGAGTTTCATTATGGCGCCGATGTTGTAGCTTTATCTGACCCTTTGCAAGCCCGCCCTATGCCGACATATTGTGCAGACGAGGGAGAACTGTGATTGGCTGCTTACTGACTTACTGAAACGTCACTTCACGAGTTGAGGAGGAAAGCCTCGGTGAAACCGTAACTGCATTTATTTACCTATTTCCCGATATTGGACGACGAAACGGGTATGCATTGTTTGTTTATCAAGGTTCCACGGTTATAAGCGCACACACAACACAGTTTTTTTGAAAATCTCTTCACGACCCCTTTAAACGGGGACCCAAGCATAACCAGGCTCACCCGACCATCCGGAATTCAAGAGCAACTTGTGCCTGGTTGCCAAGGCAACCGATGCTCGAGACCGCTGAAGTAATGACGCTCTGGCCAACAATAAAAAAACTAAGCGTCACTGCGAAGCCCGTTAGCCTACATTGCTGCTTTCTGCCACACATCGCTCTGAGAGTAACCGGTCATGTGACTGTAGTGCTGGGAAGGCTAGCGATTGGGGGCGAGTAGCAGTAAAGGGCTTGGTTGGCCGGTTGAGGCTGATGTGTTTGGCATTGAAAAAATACAGGAGGCAATGGCGATACTTGGTGGGGTAATAGTCCTATCCTAGTGTACACACACTTCACCATGTCGAGTTGTGTTATGGTGGTCTCGCCATAATCAGGTCAGTAAGGTAGAACAGCTTTGAAAGTGGCAGTGTCGTGCCATTTGTATTTGAACCATATGCTATTTATCCTTGGAAATTACTGACATATGAAAATACCCATGATTTTCGGGTTGCAAAGATGCCTGACATTGTGAAACGCGTTCTATTTTGCTTAGCATAGAGTGAGATTCACAGCATTTTTCCTCTACATTACTCCTCCCCAAGCCACATACTAATTGCAAATGGTCATTCACGTGTGTTCCCAGCTCTGAACTAACAAATGATGCGCACACAAAACACGGTACAAGTTTACAATCGCATTGGTGGTCAAACATGCACCTACACGAGAGCGCAGTTTACCTGGCTTTCACAAGAAAGTTGGCTTTACCACAAAGCATATCTGCTGGTGCAACCAGCACAGCAACCTCCACTGTACAATACGACATGGCGCAACATAGCCTTACGGAGCTTGCATCGGCCACTTGCCTTGGGTCCGCCCACTCCCAGCAGAACTCGGAGCGTTGGGTACAGCTGCTTGAGCTGCACCATCTGGCGGATGCGTTGCTCAGCGGCCTGGATTGGGCCAGCCTGGGACTGTCCGGCATTCGATGACGAGCCATTGTTCAGGTCCCTGGGACTCACGAAGCCATACACCAGGTGGGAGCAGAACCTGCAATGGACGGTAACGGAAGGCGGCTCAAGAAGTTGTGGCTTCCGTGCAGGGATGGGAGGGAAGGACGGGGGGAGAATCCGGTTTCAAGCATGGGCATCTGTTGCGTTTTACCTCTGAGCACGTCCTTGAATGCTCTTAGTGGTCAGGAGTAGTGGTCAGGCTGACCAATGGAGAGAGGTCCATCTCTGATGGATGCACGTATGTTAGCGCCGGAAATAGCTAAGTTCACAAGTCAGCTCATGTTTGCATGTTTGAGCCTGTGCTCGTATGGTGTCAAGAATTTTATTCCATCTACAAGTACTGCTGGCCAGAGGCCAAAGCAGGAGGGGCAAAATAAACAGTTATCATACGCAACATTTCAATACAACATCAATGAAAGAAGGAGGAAAAGGAAAAGCAGAAAGTGTAACATCTTTATACGTAATCAACTAAAGGAAAGAGTGGGGAGGGACACGCAGAACAGTTGTAATAGAAAACAATTTCAAATTTCGGCATAAATAAGCTCAGGGGAGTGTAAACTGCTTGCAGGCAAACTTCCACACCTCAGTGGTACGAGGAAAAAAAGAAAATTTAAAACAAGTTAGTATGAGCAAAATACGGGGTTAAAGAAAGTGTGTGAATGTCGGGTGTGAGGTAGGGGTCGGGGTTCAGGGCAAGCTTGCGGTTTAAAAGGAGGTACAAAAATTTTAGGCGCAAGAATCAATGAACTGCACAGGGTAAACGTAACAGGCTTTGAGTTTTGGTACAATTGAGCTTCGCTGTCGAGGTAAACCACCTCATTCTGTGGCTTTGCGCCTTAAAGCAAACCTTGCTAAGATGCCGCACGGATCTGGACGTGTGACTACTGTAAAATCTATCAAGTGCAACTAACTATACACTGCATCTAGGCACATTTTTGAACAACCGTGCCCATTGTTTCTCTTACTTTGGTTGGCTTTATGAAATCTGTGTTTCTGTTATGGTTCTCCTTCCCTACCTCAATGCCACTTTATTCAGGGCCAACAACTAATTAGGACGATTTTTAGGTCTCCACTTTTTTTTATGCATTCCAGCGTGGTGGCTATTAGGCATTCTGCTGGTGGTGTAAGGCATTTGCTTTGAAACCAAGCCTTGGCAACTGGGGAGAAAAAGCACGAACTGGAGGGAATTCTTCCAAGTGTTGCTCAACAGGTGTGAACTATGTATATACAGTGTAGACCGCTTATAACGTATGTCGCGGGAGCCGCAAAAAATCCGCACTATAAGCGGTACCGCCGCTATAACCAAAACGTGCGCGAATTCAACCAAATCGCCACCTACCTCAAGTCATCCTAAATTTTTTATCACCCAAACGCACAGCGCCTAAAAACGAAGGAAGGGTCTTTATTTCGTATTATTTTTAACATCAGCCGCTGCTGCCGGGTCCACGGAGCAAGATATAAAGAGGAGCGCCGACTGTGGCCCAGAAAAATTATTTTGCTCGGGCCGATAATGTCCACGCGCCGCCGGCCGCCCAGCTTTCCCTTTGCTCTCTTCCTCCTTCGTTTGCCCTTTCGTCGCTGTGCCTCTGTACATGGCTCTTCCCTTCTTCGCTCTCCCCAGAGGCGTCGTTTCTTTCGCAACGACGCCTGTCGTATGCCAGTCCTACTATGCAGGAGGAATGCCTGCACGCGCGGAATTTAAACACCTGTGCGCAGCCGGAATAGACGGCGCAGATAACCGCACGCCACCGCATACATGGCGATCGCTTACTCCCTATCGGGGGGCGTTTATTCTGACATTATGAAGACCCGCTAAAGATATTGTACTAACCCAGCAGATGTAAGACGCAACTGAACGACGACGACTTTAGAATCACCAAAGAATGAGCAAGAGTAATATGAAACGCCACAACCTGCAGTCTAGCGTGATTCTGCTTACGACAAACCGATGCAGCGCAAAAATTACCCTCTGTTGTTGGCCCGCTCTCCGGCCGCCTGCTTAATTATTTATGCCGCTTCTGCGCACGAACAATGCTTACAAGGGTCGCCCGGAGTCTCCATCGGCAAATGGCAATGAGACACACATTTCTGTGCCAATGACTGAATTGGACAGCTGCCCTGTTGTAATAAGTGTACAAAAAAAAACTCCCAAGCATTTCCCCGAGGGTGAACATGGTTAAGTGCGAATGCACGGGGTGATGCTATGAGGGGGAGTAAAGTTAAAATCCGTTGGCATTCGCCCGTGAGCGCGCGCGAGCCGACCCACGGAGGTCTGGCAGTTTATCGCTGCATATATAGGGGGTACGCCGCGCCGAGCCAGGTGGCTGAGAGAGGAGGCGAGCGCAAGGGGAGAGGGGCAGCGGCGCACGGCAGCTGCAGCCGAGCGAGGGGGAGAGGAGAGAGTGTGACGTCACGGTGGAGAGAGAGGCGCGCGGCAGCTGCTGGGGAGAGGAGGCGCGCTGTGACGTCATACCATGACGTCACGGCGCGAGGAGCGGTGCGGGGAGCGGCGCGCACCCGCGCAGCCACGGCGAGGAGGCGGAGCGAGCGCGGTCACGTGGTGAGGTGACGTCACCGCGCCGTTGCTACCGACGCTCCTCTCCGCTCTACGCCGTTGCTAGGGAGATGAGGACTGCGGACGCCGCCGCCGCCGCCGCCGGCGGTGGAAGGTTTGGGGTCGCTTATAAAGTGCATTCGCACTTAAAACACTGTCATCTTGATAAGGCACCCAAGAATATCAAACGCAACCTTCATTGTAACCCATACCGCAACTTACCGCCCGATGTTCACTGTCGCTCTACGGTCGTGTTATCTCGTCGATAACGCCGTGGACTCCAAATAAAATGCTACGATTTGTATGGCTGCAATTTTGGGCCTACGAGAGTTCCCGGCGTTTTTTTTTTTTCTTTAAGCGGCTGACCAGCAAAACAACCGGCTCGTCAAACCTTTTCTTTCGGCGAGTCATCACCACAGAGATATAGGGTGCGGACGAATTCAAATATCGCGAAATGAAGGCTTGTGAAAAGACCGCACTGTCAGGGCCTCGATCTTGAGCAGATTGCTACGTCGCGGGCAGTCGCAGGGTGATATTATCGCGTTTCTGTTATTTTCTGATGAGCGTGTGAGTGCCGGTCCGTGTTCTAGCCACACTCTGTTTTGTACGTAAGTTGGAGAACGGCGAGAAAGCTGAGGCAACTTTTAAGTGCGAATGCACTTTATAAGCGACCCCAAACCTTCCACCGCCGGCGGCGGTGGCGGCGGCGGCGTCCGCAGTCCTCCTCTCTGTATATAAAAGAAAACAGCATCCGGCGCCAGGTTTCGATCCGAGGACTTTGCGGCCGCAGCGCGACGCTCTACCGACTAAGCCACGGACGCGACGCTGATGTCAGTGTTAGTAACGCGCCTTATATCTTTAACCCAGTCCTCCTCTCTATATAAAAAAAACAGCATCCGGCGCCAGGTTTCGATCCGAGGACTTTGCGGCCGCAGCGCGACGCTCTACCGACTAAGCCACGGACGCGACGCTGCCTTATCTTTAAAGGAGCCATGAAGAGAAAATACAACTTCATATAATTTGAAAGAACTAGGATTCAGTATCTCACTCAGCTCCATTACAGCCCCAAAATATGTTTTTAACGACAAAAAAGCAAGAAGTATTTAAAAACATTCAAATTTTGCGCCACAGTGACGTGTTATGAGCGAGAATGACGTCATACGGGCCAACAATAAAACATAATTTTCAGTGCGTTAACTGCACGTCAGCATTCAATTGCTGCGGTCAAATGGAACTAGAGGCCCCATTACAGACGCCCAGTCATGTATCGTCGCGACAGGTCAGTTAGGCGGCCGCCAATTGCACAAACAAGGTTACGTGACGTCATAGAAAAGTTGCGGGAAATTGGCTAGGGGGTCGCGACTGCTTCACACGTTTTCTTTAATATCTCCGTTATTTTTTCGAAGATTGCGATGATATTGGTATCGTTTTTATCGGGACTAAGCAGTCTTTCTAATACGCCCAACTTGTATTTTCTCTTCATGGCTCCTTTAACGCATTCAAACTACGTCGTCAGCGGCGTGCGTTGGCGACTCAGCGGCGTTATAGCGGCTTGATAACTGCGTGGTGTACACGTGATACTACAAACCCGATGGAAGAGATGGAAGAGAAGGCGGCGAGGCGGTGGGCTGCGGGGCCCGAGCGCAAGCGCCGCAAGCGGGCCGACAACCGTGCATTCGCACTTTCACATTCTCCCCCTCGGGGAAATGCGGGGGAATTTTTTTATAATCGCTAGTGATCAGAACCAGTTGCTCCTTTCGCCTTTTGTAAAACCTGTTGAAACACAGCCGAATTGGTGTTCACAAATTTACAAACGGAGTCACATTTTTGGCAAGCACTGCGCGAAAGGTAGTGTTTGTATAGCAGCCATATGTCTATATGTGCGCCCTACATTTTGTTTTCCCGCCATGCAAACCAATCCTTAACGCATCTTTGCCGTGCCGTACGACCACTCAATTCCTTCGGGTTCGGGTTACCCAGAAGGTGCTGTCGAACAAGTTAATCAAGCCGTGCGAAGGAGGAGCGCAATGAACGCGAAGCGGCGCCAACGCAGGCCCAAAGCACTCCGTGCCCAAAACTACCGTCGCCGAAGCAGACGACAAAAGCCGACGGAATGCGTTCCGCCAACGCGCACGCCGGCGCACGGGGAACGCCGGCCGCTTAGCCGCCGGACCATTCGCTGCGCCATCTACATTGCGCTCCGCGAGTGATGGACTTTAAGCGCTTTAAGAGCCCGCAGTAGAGAGCGAAGTCGGCGCTCCTGTATATCTTGCTCCGTGGCCGGGTCTCACACTTGCAAAAGCGCGGTCTTACAAACGGCGAGTGCGGCTTTAACTTCCGTTGTGTTTGTGTTTTGAAAGACCATGGCTGCGTTTTTTGCGTCTATGAAGATGCCGCAGGACATGATAACAAAGGCCAGCGGGATTTTTTTGTTTTTTTTTATCCCACCTTGTGTTCACGATGCCGAAGGCGGCTTCTTATCAGATAAGCACAACGTACTGGTGGTGGAAATCTTCGCGCGGCTCGATTGTTTGGGAAGAGCGGTGTATTTGCACAACGTTCTAAAGCGTGAACCGCATGGAGCTATTTCTCGCGAAAACGTGCAGCGCACGCCGCAGGCGCGGCGACGCCGGCGCGGATACAACTGACGTAATGTGGGCGGCGCGGTAAGAGGCGGCAACATGGCGTCGGCACTGGCCGTGAAGCGGTGCAGGCAGCTCCAGCGACAACTTCTAACCGCTCGCTGAAATTCCGCACGAGGCGCAAGCGAAGATGCTCATGCAAGAAAAGAGGTGATAATGTGACCGCAAAGTGGAATATAAACTGCCATCCACGCTGCTTGTGAAAGCGCCCATCAAAAAATACCGCGGTGGTAAGCCTAAACTTAAGTCCCTTCATCTGATCAAGGGACTTTAGCCTAAACACCTCTGGCGCGGCTAGCCGGCTCGGAGCGCTTCGAATCTCCCGCCATTAGGTGCGCGTCTTTCCATTGGTGCAAGTCGTCAGGCTCCTCCCACTGCCACGCGAAGAAGCCACCGCCAGCGCGGAATCGTAGACGCGAGCATGAAAAAAACGCACGCGCAACGCCGATGTGCACAATTCGTGTGCGAAAACGGGCCATGCGGTTCACGATTAATAGAAACAACTTGCCACGCGCGGACGGGGAGCCGGGTTGGCCGGGTCGCTATCTTCCGAGGTGCATCAAGCAAGGACAGCTGTGGTTATCACGTACGCGCGAACTAAAGGGTGCCTATTTTTTGCTTCTGTGTCGAAGTTAGAGGAGAGCAAGGGGTGCGCGCTGCGTCAGGTGGTCGATTTCATTTCTTTTTTTTCTTTTGCTACCCTAAAACGATGCCCCAGCTGCGCCGGTCGATGAGCAGACCCGCCGAAAAACCGCGGTATTGTGCTTCGGCCAACCGCATCTTAAGCGGTATGCTTATACATTGAGTTCTATGGGAGGCAAACCGGTGGTCACAAAAACCCGCGTTATATCCGGTCCCGCACTATAAGCGGTTACGTTATAAATGGTCTACACTGTATACGGGTTCAATCTTGCAAAGATTTTCTGCAGTGGGGGATTGTTAGTTTCCTTCATTTCAAGTAAAGAGGTCATCTGCATGGTGCGACTAACAGTGGCCTGTTTCTGCAAGCCTGTCTTTCACCACTGCTCTGTATAGACATGCCGAAGAAGGTTGGTGTTCATCACGAACGAGCGCAGTTCTGAGACCCGATTAATTCGTAGCATAGTGAGCTTTATAAACCTCTTCCAACCTTGCATAAGACATTTATGGTCCTCACTGTGATGCAACATATTTTTTTCTTTAATTGGAAGACCAAAGGTTGTGATCAAGCTTTCCCTTCGAATCAGGCTAAGTTATGCCACCGAAGTTATGTAGTGGTGGCTTTTTTTTTTTTTTCTTGTCTATTAAGGCTGGTAGCTCGCTTCATTTAACGCTAGCACAAAGAGGCAATGACATGATCGAAAGTGACGTGACAGGTGCCAGCTAGGGTTACTTCGTGATAATGTTTTAGCGCACTAGGCGACAGGACAGACGAAGCGGCTGGAGCAAGCTCTGTTGCTTGCACCATCCCCCTTTCTTTTTCCCACCCTCCCGTGTGCTAGAAAATTGTCTCACATCACGGGCCAACTCGCCCACACAGTGTCCGACGTGCTTTTCCCTTTGGCTCTGTTGCTGAAACCAACTGCCGTTGTGATGTTGCACCTATAGGAGCTGGACACCTTGGCATGCCACTTCATTGCCACCCGATCCTTAAGTCGGTGGATACACACGTGGTACTTTTGGTCGCATTCTTCTTTATTTGACTGAACCTTAGAGAGTACTGACACAAAATTTTCATGTTACGTTTTTTTCGCTGCTACAGGTGCCTGCCAGCCCACTAATCATAGAATGGCATGTCATACAGTCGATCGCAGTGTAAACAATCATTTGTGGCGTCGTTTATTCGTGTCAGTTTCGGTTTCGACAAAACGAACTCCGAGCAGCCGCCATGACAGGAGGGCACCCGTGACGTCACCATTCTTGTTGCACTGCTGCGCGCGCGCCCGCCCAGACCGGCCGAGGTCTTCACCATCCCCATGCGCCCGGGCAGCATGACGTCAGTCCCAAAACCGTGACGTGATGCACACGGCGCACGCCAACCGCAGCCAGCGCTTCACCTACGTCGCGGGAGCCCCGACGGCGGCAGTTTGAGGCAATGAGCAGATGTCATGCTGGCCCGCTCTGTGCTTTCTCGTGCGGACAAAGAATAAAATGGATTTAAAATATGTTATACCGAACGGTTACTGCTGAAACTTACTTGCTGGGAGATATCTCCTGGATAAAAGGGAAGCAGTTTACATAGTTCTCTGAAATTTCAAATTTCGTGTCACTACTCCTTTAAGCATCCAGCTCAGGTGTCTAACTACAAAAGCACCTGTTTTTGCATTTGCAAAACATTTTTGTCACTTCTCATTTGCCGTTTTTGTAAAACTCCTTTGATGTTTCCATGCCATCCACTACTCTTAAGTTTTTTTTTTTTTTTTTTTTGCAAGACGCCTTCAAATTTAGTTTGTGTCCTTGACTCTCTGGTCATCTTTTCTGATGAGTGATTAAGGTAATTACACCTGTGCACCCATCCATCCCATTTCTGACTACAAAGTCCTAAGCTTCCCTGCAAAACATTTTACGGTGCACTGTCAATTTCCCAGACTTCTTCTGTTACTTTGTACTTTTACCAAGATTGCCTAATGCCACTTGGTTTACTGTCTTCTGGATAGCCTCCAGCGCCAACGGAACAAAAGGAATTTAGTGAGGTGTAACGGTACACTGTAACCGCACATGATACTTCTCTCACCATTCCACACCCCTCCTCTCTTCCATTAATACTAGTTGTGTTTTGCTTTTATGTTAAAGCAGTCTTGCCTCTTTAGGTAGGGCCTGCCTTTCTCCCATAGCCACTACAGCTTCAGTGGGTGGTTTGAGAATTGTAAAAATGTCATAATGGTAATCAAGCCGAGCACTGGGTGGCGATGGGGCTCCTCGATTTACAGTCTCGGACTCACCGCGGATAGTCCGCGGGTAGTCCGAGGATTCCCTGAAGCCATAGGGATACATGGGAAAATCGAATTGCGGACTGCTTCTCGGGGAGTCCGCGGTGAGTCCGAGACTGCAAATCGAAGAGCCCCAATAGTTCCATTGGTTGTTGTTTTTGTTGCTGTAAATCGTGAGCGTATTGTTTTTGGGCCGATTCACCTGCCGCTACCTGTTGAGTTTCTTGATTGTTAAAGCGAAAGTCCTGAGCGTTTTATGAAATGCGTAAAGTGACGGTAGTAGTAATCGGCGGCGACGTCAACACGAATAGCATCAAAATGGCCGCCACTGTATAGAGAACATAAATTGGATTCGTGTGGGATTTCTACTCGGGTCACCAGAGAAGCTCCCAAGGGCACTAACCACATTGCGACCTGGCACCCTGCCAGAATGGAATAGGAATTAGCCTGACATGTATCCCGTCATAGACAACACAATGACACGCGCATAGAGCAGGTTCACTTGGAGGAGATCCCGCACTGTGAGGAGGCTGCCGCAAAAATTGTGGCCTGTCTGCCTCGTGGGGTAATTCACTCCAAAAGAGGAACAAATGAAAGCGAAAGAAAAGGCGCAAACACGACGCAGCAGTGGATAAGTTTTTGACAAGCGCTGGCTTTCACCTTCAAGTCATGTAATCAGACTTAAAGGGACCATGAAATCAAGTGTTGGACGGAAGCCCGTCTGCTCGGGGAAGCGCATGACAAATTAAAACTGACACCGACCTCGAGTGTTTATAAAAGCGATAAAAGACGTAAAGGGGCGATGCAGACAAAATACAAGTTTGTTTTATTTGAAAGATTTCGAGTTTTGTAGTGCCCCCAGGGCTTGATCGGAAACAAGCGCTGCTTTATTCACTGACAAATTAACCAATCTAAGTTAAAATTTTGATTATCCCGCCAAATCATCTGTTTTAATGACGTCTGCAATGACATCGTAAGAACGGGTCTTCAAGCTAAACTTGGTGGGAAGCGGAGACTTGTTTACAGTTAGCCATCCTAGATGGCGCCACCATACTGCAGCGAGCAGTTTTCTGCCTTTGTTTTGTTTTGGACTGTATTTGTACCTGGCTTGTTTTGTTAAGGTAGAAAATATTCGTTTCGTAAAACATGGTGTTCACTCGACAAATATGGTCATGTAAGATGGTCATGCTTACGCCAATCGGCCAGCGTCGTCTGTGAGACCCCAAAGAGCCGCAGTGCTGCGCAGCTAAAACAAGCATAGTGCACGCAGTACCAAAAGCAGTATGCATCAGTACTTCTACGTTTGCGTGTATTTTCGTAACTTTCATTGTTTACCCCACGATTCTTATGGCTGTAACATGAACGTGCATTACATTTAGGCGCAAATAGCTCGTTCTGCAAGCTCACAAGCTCTGCCTAATTTGCATTCACTTTTGTCGGCCTCAGCCAGTCGCAGAGCTGTCGCATATGACATAGGTTCTGTTGCGGGAAATGGCCATTCGCATGGCCATTCCCTTTTTTCTTAATTATATAGCTTATTTGAGTGAAGTTTATGTTAAAATTGGTGTCAGTATGATTCTAACGAGGCAATGTTTCGAATGAACCAAACTTGTGTTTTGTCTGCATGGCTCCTTTAAGTGGCCGAGGAATCTCCAGAAGCTGTTCACAACTGATGTAACCTGCACTTTGCAGGCGCAAAGTTCGAGTGGAGGAGGGGTGAAATTTTTCGACAGCTTGCATGCACGGTGTGGTGCTTGCCTTGCGGGAAGGTGCTTGAGCAGCTGGTACGGTACCGGCTCGGTCTTGCGCTCGGTGTTGCGATCGTAGAGGCAGAGCAGGGGGGCTTCCTCCTTGGCAGCCACCTCAGGCCCGGCGCCTTGGCGCGCCATGAAGAAGCCGCCGCGCCTTGAAGACGCCGAGCCGGCCTGCGCCACAAGCCGCCGATCAGACCGCGCTTGCGTGTGTCCGCAGTTACCGCCACCCTATCGGCAGGCCGTGATGCAAAATATGGCAATTTCTGGGCACTGCACGATAGTGTATATGTATTTGCAGATTTTGCTTCATCGCCATACACGCCTTGGCGGCTCAGTGGCTACTGCAGAGCCCAAGGACACAGGTTCAATCCGGGGCGTGGTGGCTGCTGTTTGGATGAAGGCGAAATGGGAAAGCGCATGTCGAAGTTCCCCAGCTGGTCAAAATTAATCCAGAACTCACTACTATGGTGCACCTCACAGCTCAAGTGTAGCTTTGGCCCATGAAACCTCCAATTTTGAATTTTTCTCATCATCATCATCAGTTGATTCAGGGCCCCTTGAATTGCCTTCTAACTGCTCTTATCTTTTCTGCGCTGTTTGAACCCTACCCTTGTCACCAAATTTTCTTATCTCGCTCCTCCATCAAGTTACCAGCCGTCCCCTACTTGCAGTTCTGTCCCTTGGTAGCCACTCCATCACCCGATGTTCGACTAAGTCTGCGCATTACATGCTCCTATTTTGAGCTAGGATATCATCCGCCCGAGTTTGCGCCGTAATTGAAAACGCTTGCTTCGTAGCTCTAAAGCCGCAACCACATGCAACGTTTTGGTCGCGTCTTGCGGCCGTCTGCGGCGCCTGGCGCCGACGCGGAACGGGCGTTGGAGAGGGCGAGCAACCACATGAGACGCGCGAAGAGCGCTTCTCCGATCCAAGTTGCCAGACTTACTTTGGTAAATGGAGCATCGTTCTGTTTAAGTTATGCTAATAAACTGAAGAATAATCAAAACTTCAACAAACAAAACACGTTAAATTGATGTTCTAATAAATAAAGTGCAATGTTGTGTTGCAATTGGACTGTCAAACTTATTGCCATGCTGCGTGAGGAGGGGGACCGGAAATTGAGGATAGCAACATCCGGCGCAGACGCCGAAAACGGACCGAAAATCTGGGATGCGCAGACACCGGCGCTCCGAGCGCGTTGCTGTGTATTTGGTGGCGCGCGCTGAACGCGCGTCGCCGCGGACGGTCTCCAAACGCGACCAAAACGTCGCATGTGGTTGCGCCTTAAGTGTTAATCTTACCGTCTCTCTCTCTCTCTCTCTCTCTCTCTCTCTCTCTCTCTCTCTCTCTCTCTCTCATGGCAGATAGGGGGGTAGCATTTCGGCTGGCGTAGTCGCAAATTTTCCCGCCATTTTTTCGCGGGGCTGCTTTGGTTGCCAGACCAGGACTCTGCCCTCTGTTGATTAGCTCGCATCATACATACGTGGGTACTACAAACGTATTGGGGCCCGCAAAGGCCGCGGATCTGTCAGCCCGCTCTGATTACAAACTCCTGCGCGCTCGCGCCGCGGGCTCGGGCTCGAGCCCAGGTTCTTTTTTTTCCCCGCTTCGTCCCCACGGGAGGTACTCAGGGCCGTAGCCAGAGGGGGGGGGGTTCGAACCCTTCCCAAAATATTTAACCGGCAGCGCATAAGCAGTACTTACTGTTGCTTTCGGCATAACTACCCCCTTCCCAAAACACATAACCCCCTCCGAAAAAAAAAAAATTTGGCTACGGCCCTGGAGGTACTACAAACGTATTGGGCCCGTAAATGCCGCAGATCGTCAGTCCGCGCTGGTTGCAAACCCCTGCGCACTCACGCCGCGGCTCGGGCTCGGGCCCGGGTTCGTTCTGTTTTTTTCGCTTCGTGCCTAGGGGAGGTACTACAAACGTATGAGGCCCGTAAAAGCAGTCCGTAAAGGGGAGGGCAGTCCTGGGCTGGCAACCATGGTTGCGCTGCGGAAAAAAATGGCGGGAAATTTGCTGGTACGCCAGCCGAAATGCTACCAAATGCGCATTGGTTGAATACTTTCTTTTTTGTTGACACACGTACCATTACCATTCATTACTGCAGGGTGTCTGCTGACTGCACTCCAGTCAGTAGCAATTCTGCACCTGATTTTCCTCTCTCGGGTCTCGCAGGAGCTGTCACAACTTGCATATTCACCCACCTTTTCGAATGCGTGATTTTTTTTTTACTTTGCTTCTAAACAAAATCAACCAACTGCAAGGCAGTTTTTCCTTTAAGTGGTAGTGCGGTTTAACCGATTCATCGAGGTTCTGCTGTATGGCCAAATATAACAAGAGCCATGATTAAGATTCACTAAAAAATCTTGATTAGCCCCACATGCATGCTTTGCTCCGACTTCAGAAGTCTGCAACTCCGCGCTTCTTGCGTGCCGCGTAGGAGCCACAAGCACACATCGTGCCGACCGTGCTTTGTGTTCTTCAGTTGTCTCAGTGGTCCCCTTCGCTCATGGAGGCGGCTGCCCCAACACTCTTGGCATTCCGTCGTCCCCATTTTATCCCCTTTCGGTGCCTATTGCCGTCGCCGTATACAAGCGGCCACTTCTTGCATCCAATTACAGGAAAGCAACCTGGGTGCTAGCAGTTTCTCAGGTGATGTCCAGCCTCTATTCAACATGATCTCTCTGTGGAAGTACTTCCGCTGTGATACATCGCTTGCCTCGGCATTAGTCGCACTCCACTACCCTTCTTCCCACTCTCTTCCCTCGGTGTTCATGGAGCAATGCTGACACTTTTTGCCATCATAACCCTCTTATCACTACCGCAATAAAAAAATTTGCCCATGTATTCCATACAGATGGTAAGCAAGTGAAGCTATGACGTACCACCCGTGTGTTTCGCTCCCTCCAATGCACTGTTCCCTCTTGGGGGGTGTTGGTATATGGGAGAGTAGCTACGTCGCCTCAAACAGCCAATCTTTCACCCTTGACTCTATTCTGATTTCTCTCAACCTGGCTTTTCCGCAAATGTGCACGGGGCCGTGCCGGAGGAGTTTTCTGCGTACGCGGGAAAACCAGATTTTTGTTTCGCCTCGCTGTATGAAGTTTTGCTTTAAAATGCAATTGTCGGAATTCATGACCTGTGCCGTTTGACGTGGAATGACGGCACTTCGGAAACGCAGCGGCAACTGACGCAATTTTTTAGATGCGACGCTGAGAGGAGCATCTCTTGCCGGCGGCCCTGTCCTGCGTGCGTCCGTCGTCCGCACAGCTGCGTCTCTCCTCCGCTCGCCTCCTCTCCTCTCTCCGATAGCGAACACTCTCTCCCAAAATCTGCGGTCGCGCTGCGCGCGGCTGCGCACTGTGCGCATGTGCAGTACTCTCTCTCTCTCTCTCTCTGCGGTGTCCTCTCCTTCGGGCGCGCTGCGCAAAGAAGCGGAGTGCCGCGCTCCGGCCGGTCTCTCAGTTGACGGTCGTCCGCGCTTGCGCTTGCTCTCTTGCCGTACCCGACGATTGCTTGATGCGACGCCAATGGAACCCCCTTCAGCGTCGCATCACACCAGGGTTCCCGCGAGGGGAGGTGGGCGTAATTTTTTTTTTCTGTGTGAACACTTTTCTTTCGCCACAGATGTTTACGACTTGATCGCGTGGCTTGATCTGTTTACGTTTACGACTCAGATGTTTACGACTTGATCTGTTCTTTGACCAGCATGAAAGAACAGATAAAAACGGGGCTGATGGCGAGAATTCAGTAGAGAGATGCTACAGGCTGAAAACAGGGTCATTGCTCACCTCTGGTCTGTATGCAATTTTAACGCGGTGGGTGCAAGATGATGTCGTGAAACACCTTTGACATGTATGGCAGGGTTTTTGCAGCTTTCAGTAGAGAGGCAGTGTGTCCGCATAGTGGGGCTGTTCAATTATCACTTTCGGATTCACCGCGGACTAGCCGGTATTCGTTTTTCACACATATTTCTAAGATGCGGGGAACAGTCCAACTACCCGAAGACTATCCGCAGCGAGTCTGAGGCAAACTCAAAGAGCCGCAAGGTGTGATGTAGCCTTTGCTAAACCGGTAGCCTTCAACCAAAGGTTGCAGTTGACCTACACCTTTCTCTGCCATCGCGACTGGGCTATGCCGCAGGGTATTCCGAAGTGAATGAGCCCTCGCCCAAATTTTGACCGCGCTATTCTTCTACCCATAAACAAGGGCTGCCGATGCAGTGCAGCCACAAAGGTCAGGTTCCCGTAGGAGTTGCAAATTGCGCAGTGTGCGCATGAGTGGGTACCACGACCTGGGCGGCGGCAAAGGGCATCCGGTTGCTGCGTGCCGGCGGCCGTCCCGACGGCGTCAGGATGGCCAGCACCAGCATGAAGGTGGCCACTGCGCCCCCGATGAACACGGCCGCGTACAGGATGGCCGAGCTGGGCGGCTGCCCCAGGTTCGGCCGCAGGCTGGTGCTGCTGCCGGCGCCGCCCGTGCCTGCCGCTGGGCCTGCTTGGGTGGCCGGTTGAAAATGGTCCATCAGTGTTTGGGGAAAGCTCGGCGACACTGTTAGAAGACTTAAGGGGACAGCCAACCAATTTTTGTAGCGTATACGCTCTCTACCTGAAATGAAAGGTCGTCGCTTATAACACCTAGAACTACAGAAACGGTTTTCCTGGTAGAGGCCTAGAACGTTTGAAAGCAGAGTTGAATTTTTAGATCTACTAGCCTTCCGTACGCTGGCAATCGTGCCAGTGACCAGTGAGCCACGCGGCCACATACTTTTAGCCGCGTGTGATATGAAAAGAGGCACTTCAAAATTCGTCCCCAGCTAGGACAATAATAGTGCAGTCCTTCCCATGCCTATGTGCAGTTTTTAATTACGCACTGATACCGGAACAGAGCATGAACAGTAGTGTCACGTTTATGCCCTGCATGGGCACCACCTTTCAGACTTCGCAGAGTTTTGTGCCACATTAAAATTATTTCCGCCAATTTATTTGGAAATTTCGTGTGCGTTTCCGACTATACAAAACGCTCACTTTCATATGAAGCAGAGGACACGCACTCCACAAAAAGCAGTTGTCGGTTTCTTTAAGGATCACACGAAAATATGCAATTATTTTGTAGGAGATCTCATTCACCGCCTTTCATTGCAGATCTTATGTGTGGCTGGTTCTGAGCAAACATTTCCCGCACGCCACGCCCCATTGTCAACATAATCAACAATGGAGATTTCGTTTTCATGTGACAGCATGTAATGGACATTTCTGAAATTTAAAAGTCTTTTCAAGCTCACGTGTTTATGTCAACTGATAGATCGCAGCTGTCGTAGCACTTTCGGTTTTCGTTCAACAAGAAACTGTGAATTTGTTTAAAAACAAATAGCTATAGCTTATATTCTCATCTCATCAGGATATTCTCATCAGGTGATGGCCGAGCTGGCTGAGTGCCAACTCTGTGCCAGGCACGCTCCATCCCGTATGCTCCGCCTCCTTTCCTCTTTTTGCGCCAAATGGCCATACACAAACCGACTGACAAGTTTTTGTTCGCATGGGTGTTCTAATTGCAGTGAGTTGTGGTGTCCATTTTATGCCGAATAGTTTCACTTAAAATATAAATGGCCCGGAAACCCAGTAACACGGCTGCCAAAAAGTGATCGTCTGCATAGAGCAGCGAGTGATCTTGAATACAAACACTACGAAACTACTTTTCAGAATGCTCAAAACTTTTGGGCAATTCATCGTCAAAAGTTGCTTCCTGAAGAGTTAGAGCTAGCTGTCAGTGGAACCTGTTAGAATATATCGCCTGAGCTTGGAACTACACAAAAAGGAAGCTGTGACCTTCAGAATGACTGTGTGGAAATACCTTGCACGTGACCAAATAACTGCAGGATAACCACTCCTGAAAGAACTGTGCTGAGCCGCAAAGCTGACACCCGTCAAGTTTTGAGCCTTTTCTGCGTTGTCAAACAATTCTTGTCCAACCGTGTTTTAAAGCGAAAGCTCTACAGTGATCTTATCACAAGGTCATTCACCGCGTCGCAATGACCTTGAGCCCGCGATGCGCAAATGTGGCAGGTGTGACGTCACGCCACGTGATCCGCTGCGAAGAGGGGTCGCAGCCGAGCTCGGTCGGACCCTCACCGCTGCAGTACCACGCGACTTGGCGAGGGTTCAGCGGCTGCTTCGCCGGGGCTTTATCGCTCGGTATCACGATGGCGGCACGCCGGCTGGGCCGCCTGAGCGTGCGCTTCAGCTTTCGCTGGTGACAACCAGGTTTACAAGTGCTACACACGGGCCACTTTACACATTCCCTACAAAACTGCCGAAGCGTTGCATGTGCGCGCTCACCTGTTCGCGAGACGATGTTTCTGGCGCCGCCGCCGTACAGGAGCGGGTCCAGGTGGTTGCGGCTCCACCGGCGCACCGCGTGGAGCACGTCGGTCACTTTCATGGCCGCGCCGCGGGGCCCCGCTCGCCGTGAAGTCCAGTTAAACGAGCGCTCAAGTCGCGACCGGCTGTCAGCACCGTCCTGCGGCTGGATCTCAGCGACCGCTCCTTCCTGCCACACGACCTTTCTCACGTCATGGGGTCAACATGGAGGCGGCAGCCCGCTTCTGTCGTTGGCGGTGCCGGCGTGGCCGTACGCGGCGTCAGTCGGCGTTACAAGTTGCCGACTGCGGCCGTATCCCGGTGTGGCGTGGTGACCGTTGCTGGAGCGGCTGAGCGCGGGATCGCCTCCAGCGCAGTGCTGACTCGAGCTGGCTGGTCGGTGATGCTGTTGTCGCTGCCGTCAGTGTTCGCCGTCGCTGCAAGAGTGTACGGGACGCGAAAGCGCGTCGTCGCAGGAGCCGCGGCGATCGAAGCAGCGCGCGGGTCTCGGCAGCACGTCGTCTTCGCAGCCTTCACCCCTTGCGGTGATTGATGTCGGTGCGGAAGAAGACGAGGCATCTTTGGAAGAGGAAGAGGCGTTGAATCAATCCTCAGAGGGATTGGCCTAGCGTGGCCTTTGAGAAAGCTTTAAGCAGTTGTGGTTAGAGTGCCGCGTGGAGGCGCATCCAGGCACCTTATGGGGGTCACTGGGCGCCATTTTCTTTGTCCTGGGGAAGAAAGAGGGTGTTGGGCTATTTTCTGAATAATTACTCAAATAAAAGTTGCACGTGTCTAAAAATCAAGGAAGGGGGGGGAGGTGTTCTGGTTCTGGTCTGTTTTCTTTTTTTTTTTTTTCTTGCACACGGACGTTTATCATATCTAGTTTTCGAAGCCCTCTACAACCCACTAAGTGGAATCTCTAGCCAGGGATTTATCCAGAATTTCGTTTTTTTTTGGGGGGGGGGGGGTCGAAATCCTTCGGGGGGGGGTGTTAAATCCCTGGGTGGGGTTCTGGCGGTTGTGGAATTTCTTGTTTTTTTTTGGGGGGGGGGGGGGGTCGACGTTCTTCCTGGGGGGGGGGGGCTGTTGGGGGGGGTGTATAAATCCCTGCATCTTGCAGCGTAAGATTCCGGCAACGCAAACACTGCCGCAGTAGATTGGCCAAGTAACTAAGTCAATATTTTCATTGTCTTCGTAAACAGAATGAAGTGGTGTATTTCCCCCTTCCCACTCTTGGCGCCGTTGTATGAAGGCGCCGTTACCAGGCTCTGACCAGTAAGCCGTCGACTCCCTGCTCAGCGGAGTGGTGTGGGGAGTGGCCGACAGAAGGCTCCCACTTTGGCCCAGCAGGGGAAGCAATGAAATAAAGAGGGGAACGAAATGGGCCAAAAAAGTTCAGTGCCCTTAATTCCACTCTGTGAAGAAGGATGACCAGCGAAGGTGGGTAGCGCTGGAAGCCCCGCAAGCTGGACGGGAGATACACCGGCCAAAACGTCACACCAGGAGTCCTTCAAAAAGGAAACACAAAACAGAGATGGCGCTCCTATGCCTGCGCATTGTTACTGACGGAGAAGGAAAATGCACGGAACCCCAGCCTTGTAAAGGCTCCAATCCACGCTGTGAAGGTGGTTGGAAAGCACAGCTTTAAACGGCACCCGCAACAATTGCCCGTGTGACCTGACTTGAATTCGCACACGTGGCTCCACGGAGAGTGAAACCAGAGATTCTGCCAGCCGTTGCCTGGAATTTTCAGGGGTAGTGTCCCGATCGCAGCAGCGTCGGCCGTGCATCGACAGAAAGAAAACGGAGAGGAGCGTCTTTCGAATGGTGAGACAGCGGAATCTAGCCATCCTGATGAGCTAGCTCGGGGCAGCACCACCTCGCAACACAAGCGCAGACACCGAAACAATTCGGCATGTGAGTTTAGTGATTCCCATTTATACCGATTTAAACTAGTTAGTTTAGTAGGTTTGAGAATTGCGAGAAAGCTGAGGGAACTTTTATAATTGCTATTTTTGTAATTGCTATTTATCAGAACCAGTTGCTCCTTTCGCCTTTTGTAATAACTCTTAAAGCACAACCGAATTGGTATCCACCAATTTAGAAAACAGAGTACCATTCGTGGCAAGCAGTGCGCAAAAGGTACCTTTCTCTAGCGGCCACATGTCTGTATGTGGTTTGTACATTTTGTTTTCCCGCCCTGGAAACCAGTCTTTAACGTATCTTTGCTGTGCGACCACTTAATTTCGTCGGGTGGGTCCGGTTTACCCAGGAAGTGCTGTCGAACAAGTTAATCAAGCCGTGGGGGGGAGCGCAGTGGACGCGAAGCTGCGCCGAAACAGGCCCAAAACAACCGTCGCTAAAGCAGGCGACAAAGCCGTCCTGCCGACGCGCCCGCCGGTGCGAGCAGGCACCTGCGCGCGGGGAACGCTGGGTAACCATTCGCCGTGCCATCTACTCAATGCTCCGTGAGTGAAAACCGCCCTCCCCCTCCTTAGCCGCGTTGGGAGTTTCTTGTCGCGCAAGCCACGAAGGAATCGTTGGCTGGTAGACGTAGAAAGCTTTGCTCTAAAAAATCAAGGCCACTCCGCACTGCGAATGTGCGTGACCAGTGCAGCTGCAGAGTCACTGCCTCTTAGTAACGAATTTCACAATGGCTGTGTTGCTGCAATGCAGACAGATTCTTGGGTATACTCAGTGCCCGTGTGTCTCAGTGTGGTCGGTTGGGTCGGGTCAGTGTTACATATCGCAAGCCGAATGTCTCCAACAAGAAACGCGTAGAGCACTACCCTTTTGGTCCCGGCCCATCTGAATTGAAACCAGCGACTGCGTCCTCAGGGTTGTCTCACCGCTACTAACCTACGGTCAAAGCATGCCTAACTGAGCACTTCTCAAGGGTTCTGAATGCGACTCTTTGCCCCCCCCCCCTCGTTCGTCCTCTTGTTGCTCGAGACGATTTGCGTCGCGTGGCTTCGCTCTGTCTCCTTCGCGTTGCGCCGATGCGCGTTCCATTCCGGTACTGCCGAGTTGAAGCGAAGCAAGGATACATGGAGCCTCGGAAGTTTGGAATTTTTGATGTGAGAACATCGAAAAATGTATTGGAGCCTGGACTATAAAGCGCCGCTCTAAAAGCTGGTAAAAGTGTGAATGTGAAAAAAAAATAGAAAGCGAATTGGCGGGGGGGGGGGGGGGGGGGGGAGAGAGCTTGTAGGAGCGACAGCTGCCTTTTTTTTTTTAAGCCTCAGAGTGTGCAAAAGGGATCGCCGTGAATGGCGTCAAGGTTATTAATACCCCTTATGACCCCTTCAACCCCTACGGAGCCCCTCCTAAGTCAGTTTCACTGCTTGACACAGGTGCATTGCTGGGAAAACATTTTTTCGCAAGTTGCAGGGGGGGGGGGGGGGGGGGTGGCGGCTATAAACACTTTCATATGGAAATGTGAAGAATCGAGGTGTTTTAGTAAATACTTTTGTGGAGTGCACCATGTGATGTAGCCGGCCATATTCTGGGAGGGGTGAGGGGACAGCCTACAGCTGATGTGGGTGTCTTAAACATACCGTACTTACCCGATTCTAACGCGCACCCGATTTTCCTGGCAAAAAAAAAAAAAACAGAAAAAACTTCCACCTCCGATTGTAACGCGCACGGGACTTTGTGACCGAGACAAACGAATGCGAGAGAAACGGGCAATTTATTTCCCGAAGTAATCTCACTCTTCTCACTCCTCGTCGCTCTCCGCTGACCACAACATCTCGTCCTTGGTGCCGTCAAGCGCGTTCGCGATGCCACTTCTGAACGAACGTTCAACCATGGTCGATGGGATCGTGGCCCACGCCTCGCACGCCCATCCGGCGAGTTTCTCCAGAGGCGCACCCTTCAGCCGACCGCTCGTTTTGAACGCGGGAGAGCCGCTGCTGCCATTACTGTTATCAAGCGCGCGAGTGGAACGATTTGACGATTTGTGTGAACGCTGACAGAAAAGCCTCGGCACCTATGCTTCCGGCGTCCGAAAAACGTGGAGGAAGAAAAGTCGTTTCTAGAAGCTTTGGCGCCATCTAGAGATGGCGATGGCGATGGGTGGGACGAAATTTCCGCTGTTTTGGCTTCGTATCCGATTCTAACGCGCATACGATTTTTCGGCCTATTTTCCCGAAAAAAAGTGCGCGTTAGAATCGGGTAAATACGGTATGTGGAGCGGTTTCCTTGTCCATGCCAGATAATGCGCTTCAGTATTGGGCCTAGCTATGTAAACTGGAGTGGCATTTAGCTGGTGTCTTTCGACAACGGTGTATGCATGGTGTTCCAAGTTATCTTGTACAGTGAGCTTCCAAAGAAACCATGAAGACCACACTGACGCCATTTTTACCGAAGGTTGCATAGCCAGTTATTCATTAGGTGCAAAAAGCCGTAGTTAGCAATACCTTGCTCGTAAACTTTCTATTCCTTGGGTTTTGGGTGCGGAGATGGAAATGCGAGTTTTCAAGGTAGGCCTTTAGCTCTTGGCACTTTCTAGCCCCAAAACCAGGCATGAAAGCATTTTACCGTGTGTAGCTTTCGTTGTTACTTTGCCGTAATTCTGTGACATAGTTTTGTGCACTAACCGCAAAATATTTCGCGAAAAACTGAACAGTGAAAGTACTAATTTAACCTATCAGCCTTCACATATATGATACTCCTTCGGAATTGATTGTGCAAATTCCGTTATTTTTTTGCTTCTCTTGGTAAACGTTAATTCGCTCTCTTTAGTTCACCATGTTTAAAATAGTTTTTGCTATTCCTAGCTGATGTTCATTTACATTGTGTTCTTTTTTATTGTTTGTTATTTTCACTGTATATTACATACCTTGGCACAAGCACGTACCCTTATGTATGCCTCCAAGCCTTTAAGGAGCAAATGAAATGAAATGATTTATACACCCTGTGCTAAAGCCACTAATTGGAATGCTAACCAAGTTCCTAAATTAATTATGCCTCAATCAGGGGTGGGGGTGCTGCGCCATGCTGCGCCAGTCCGCTTTTCTTGCGCCATCCAGCTCCAAAGCGGCGCCGCAAGATGTGAGGTGATGTCCAATGCCAGTCGCATTGAGCTGTGGGGACTCGTTCGTTTAGCTGTCATTCGCGACGTGGTGCGCTCTGGCGAACTCCCTAAGGCGCTCTGGCGAACTCCCTAAGGGCTAACGCCTGGAGCTCGGAGTCTCTCGTCACGATTTCCCAGTCTTCAAGTGGCGGCGCGACTTCACGGGACTTGGGAGTGACCTTGAAGTGCGGGTGATGCGCGTTCGAACTTTGCCCAGAAGTGCAGCTTCACCGCACAGCGCGCTGCGCCGTGTTGCATGCGTCGTCACCAGCAGTCATTGCAAACTTTCCGCTTACTGTAAATTGGAGAAAGAAATGATTTATTGTTGAGCTGGCCCTCGCCATTTCATCTTATCGTGAGTGCGTGTGCCATTCCAAAAGTTAGATGCCACCGTGCCGGGTCGGACAGGATGAGATAACAGACGGTGCCCTAGCACAATTAAGCGAGAGGGGCATCCTGTTAAGCTGGCAGCTATCTGTAAGTAATCAGCTCTATCTTTCCCAAAGCCGCCTAGCTGTTTCTTGCGGGGAGGGAGGCGCGTCATCCCCCTCCCCGTCTTCCCTCTCGTAAGCCCACTCTTTACGCTCGGAAAAACAAGTTGACAAAACACTGGTCTTTGTCAAAATTTTGTGGGCCACGGCGACCGTGGCCGGAGCAGGCGCGTGGCCGAGCACAGGCGCTGCGCTTGCCGCTGTCGGCTGGTTGCGCGGCTAAAGAGAGCGAGGGGAACTTTTGCTCGTGCTTTTGTAGTGTGTCCGGCGCGATAACTGCTGCGCAAAGTGCCTGCGCTGAAGCGAAGTGCGCGTATACCCTGAGAAACCAACTGGGCTGCACTTATCGCGCTAGCCATACTACGGAAGGAAGCGCGAAAGTTCCCCTCACTCTCTTTAGCCGCGTAACCAGCCGACAGCGGCAAGCGCAGCGCCCCTGCTCGGCCGCGCACCTGCTCCGGCCATGGTCGCCGTGGCCCACAAAATTTTGACGAAGACTGTACGTGTGTTATTTGTATAAACACGACGTAGTTGCACAGTATTTTTTAAGCATGTATATTACTTGGTCAATAGTGCCAATACTACGCTAGGATATTTTTTACCTTTCTTTTGGGAACATTAACATTTAATTATTTTTAATTTCTCTTTAGTCAGGTTTGGTTCAAATCATCAGTTGTTTCCTCGTAGTTTCTTTTCCTCTTAATTTCTTGCTCTCGTTTTTGGTCTATCTCGATTGTTTCTCATGGCTGTAATAGGCCTATTTTCCACTTATCTGAAGTCTAGTTAGGTGTAGCTATTTGAAGCATCGTTTATCTCTAGCTTTTTCCTGGTGATTGCTCTGTCAGCAGTGATGCTTTAATTCTTGGAACGTATATTTTTTCAACTTGTCGAAAAAGTGGCCTGCTCAGTATTGATCAAATGTTGAATAAAAGTCACTTGAATTTCTGGTTTTGTTTTTGTGTTTACCAGAAATGAAAAATAAGTTATGTCTGAATCTAGAATTGTGCTTCCAAGCAGGCTTTCACTGCTCCAAAGTTTCATTTGGTGCTCCAAAGCTACCCTTTTACTGCTCCAAAGCTGCTCCAAAACAGCATCATTTCTGCTCCCAGAGCTGCTCCAAAAGGCTCAAGCCTACTTCCACCCCTGCACAATAATGTACTTGCATGTTACGTCTGCCCGACCATATAGAATGTGCACTGCATATGACAACCTGAAACACGCTGTATCCCTTTCCTAATGGTGCTGTTCCTATGTAATACTAATCGGGATGGTGAAAGTAGATGAGAGATAATGTAGATGTTACTGGCAAAAGGCAAGGAGCTACCTCACTGCATACAGTAACTTGTAAAACACACCGCCGTACAGATATAAAACAGTTTGGCTCGGTAACGCACCATGGAAGAAGGTATTTTGATGACGAAATACGTACCTGACCAGTCGAACATTGAAGTGTAACCCAAATTTTGATCTGTTGGGAAGTAAGAACGGTGGGATTAGGAACACGTTAGGAAGGTTGTGACACCACGCCAAGAAGTCGCCAAGGATGGGTTTCAACTTTTGTTCGAAATGGTCCTAATGGCTGTGTTCAAACCCTATGGCTACAGCTTTGCCCCGTTTCACACTGAACGGTGCTTAGAGGGGCCATGAAGACAACATAAAAGTTTGGTTTATTAAATGAAAGACTGTTCTTTCCTGATAGCAATGTTGCCAACTTTATTGCAAACTTCAAACAGTCATTGAAGCTAATGAAAGAAACAGATGAAGCAGTGGACACTTGATTTGATTTTATTATAGGGTTTAATGTGCCTACGCAATGCAGGCAATGAGGCGCGCCATAGTGGAGGGCTCCGGATTAATTTTGACCACCTGGGGATCTTTAACAAGCTCCGAAATCTCATACACACAGGCGTTTTTGCTTTTCGCCTTCATCAGAAAAGCGGCCGCTGCCGGGAACCGAACCCACGTCCTCGTGCTGAGTGGTACAACGCCTTAGCCACTGAGCCACCGCGGTGGGTAGTCAGCAAAGTCTGATTCTTTCAAATCGGAACAAAGTTGTATATTGTGTTCATGGCCTCTTTTAATTGAACTGACACGTGTTCATCCACAAACTTCTGAGTAATGTGAAGCTTGTTTTCCAGTCACCTGTGTGCTCGGATATCTTCACCAACAGCCTGCTATCATGTGCACTGCGCACTGGCAAGAGGGTGTCTGCTGGGACATCATCGCTGGTGCTTTAGTGGTGCTCTTTCACATATTACCGACCTTGCCTGTGGTGTGTTGCGATCCTAGGCTGTGTTATCTATGTGCGTGGACAATGCTCGCAACAGGTTCAGCATAGAACTGGTCTTGTTGCCGGCTAAAAGGGGCTCAAGGAGATGCACTGCCTTGCTTTTGCCGCAGTGGCAGCCATAGATGTGATTCAGCATGTCACAACACTTCCAATGTGGCACTTACAACTATGTCGTCGCAACACGCAAAGCACATTGGCAGATGGTGCCACAGCATTTGGGTTTGCCTTTGAGTCAAAACTGTCTAGCTTGTTGGTAATTAATAACCCCCCTTAGGCCTCAGGGAACTTCAAAACATGTAACCATTTTTTTTCTCCTCTCTGTATCTTTTGATCGTCACTTACAGTAGAAGGCCGTGCTGCTGCTTCATTAGATCTACTCATGTACAGAGTTACCGTCTGGTCAGAAGTTGAATGTGTTTTTCGGTGCCGGGAGTTGAACAGTACAGTTACAATTAAATCAATGTTGCTTACAGAAATGCATGAGCCAATATACACACCAACCAAGGTGACCTAGTGGTCAAGATGCTGTGCTTCTTGATTACAAGGATGTGGGTTTGATACCGGCAGTGGCAGCTGTTTTCTTGATGGCAGTAAAAATCAGAAACACGTATGTTTTGAGTTTGGTGCAGGTAAAAGATCCCCAGGTGATCAAAATTAATCTAGCACACTCCACTGGGGTGCAGCTCGGTGTTCAGGTCTAGCTTTGACGCATAAAACTCCCCAAATTTTTGAAAATTTTTCACTTTCTCTCTTAAACAGTTGGATGAGATGATCGCACTTAGAGGCCGATAATGCTGGTGGTCATGATACTGGCATGCACGGCGGGCACAGGTGCAGGCAAGCCTTTTTTGGTTGCCCTGTTTGCGTCACGTCCCACGATAAACATTTAAGGCCACGTTGGCATTGTAAAACCTGTTTTGCAGACAGTGCAGTGCTGCAGTAAGTGTATGGGCGTGTGCCTTGCAGGCAGCTGCGGTGTGCCGAGTTCCACCCGGACGGCAAGACGGTGGCGGTGGCCGGACGGGACAGCGCGGTGCGTGTGTACGACATCCGCATGCGAGGACTCCTCCAGGAGTACGACGGTGAGAAGCGTGGGGCCAAGGGTATTCCCTGGTTGAGGGAATTTCCTGAGTGCCAAGGACATCCTCTTGACATACTTCTTGAAAGCGCTGACAAAGGGCTTTTTTGGTAAAACTTAGACCGCGATTCAACAAGGACGACAGAAAGACGACAAACACAAGCGCTTGTGCTTGTCGTCTTTCTGTCGTCCTTGTTGAGTCGAGCTCTAAGTTTTACCAAATAAGCACCAACTTAACAGTGTGTTCTAAAGGGCTTTTCTTTCACATGCTACCATGCCTGGGACTCAGTGGTTCGTTAAAGGGGCCATGAAGGCAAAGTACAGGAGTTTGTTTCATTAAGAAGACTGCTTTGTTTTGGCAGCAATGGTGCCAATTTTATCGCAAACTTCAAACCAATAGTGGATATACTATGAACAGAAACATGTGAAGTAGTGGTGATTCCCCAGCCGCTTTCCGGCTTCTTCTCCATGACATCAGAGAGTCTTACTTGTGCAATTCGCAGCCTCTGCACTGAGCCACTGCCAAGAAACATGACTGGGCGATTGCAGTGGGAACTCTAGTTTCGTTTCATCGTGCTGTCCCTTGTATGATAGCTTGCACTTAACTATGTTGTAATGCAGATCACTATAGGGTCTCGCCTTGTCATCGTAGCTCGCTCGCTGGACCCAAGTAGAGCCACACGGCATGCCGTCATTGCAGCGCAACCCAGAGGCTTCGAAAGCCAAGCGATTTATGTAGTCATAAGCGTTTGAAACTTGTGAACCAGTGGCACTTCTCATGCATCTCCCCATTGTTTTGCGCAAAGAAAACTGCAGGTACATTTGAGGCAAAATATACGTAATTAACTAGCAGCGCCTGCGTTCATTTAGTTAGGAACGCTCATTGGGCTGGTTTTTACAAAAGTAAGCGAAAAAATGTGGCAGTGCAACGCCGGCACACGCGGGAGGAAAAGCAAGCACACAAAAAAACAGAACTCCCGCTGGCGCAGTTTCAGGCAGGGGGCGCGGAAGCACTGCGAAGGCGGGAAATTTGAATTGCATTGGGTGATAGCACTGAGCGTACAATGGCGCTACAGCCCATTATGGCAAATCACTGCTCTGCACTTCCGACAGTTTTCGCATTAAGTGGAACGTCATTAATTTTTTTAGTGCTGGCCCATATTAAGCGACTGCAGTGAGAAATTTGAATGTTTTTCAACATTTCTTGCATTTTTCCGGTTAGAAAAAAGTCTCTCGCGACTGAAATTGAGCAGGGCAAGTTGCCAAAGGCTAGTTATTTCAAACTGAACAGTTACATTTTATTTTCATGGCCGTTTTAAAGCAGCTAGTAAAGACGAATGTAAACGTAGTGAGGTGGTCATATCCTAGAGCAGCATGTTTTGTGTGCTTGTGAATGTGTATGTCGGAAGAGTCGAGTTTAGAAAGTATAACAGTTCTTTAGAGTTTGGGTTTGGGCTAGTTGACGAGCTAGTTCACTTTCCTTGGGGTAAAGTAAATCAACAGCCCATTTATGTGGGGTGAAGTGTTAGGCCTAATCCTTATGCTTTTCGTGCCAAGTGAATTACCTGGAGTAGAATATGCACCTTTATTAACTCGCAACATCTCGAATTTGTGAAAGGAAAAATTGGCCTAAACAATAGTGTTGTGTGTCCACCTATTGGTTGAAACTGTGAAGCTGCAAAGAACTGGTTCTCAACCACGTACGTAGCTGTGTGACATTCATCATGAACTGAGATTCCTTGTGGTTCTTGGAGCCACTTGTTTGCTTTTTTATTGTAGATACTCGGCCTTTTCATAGATAGGCAGCAGGCAGAAAAAGAGAAATGGAGCATTTGTACATCGGCATAGTGAGAATCCTGGGAAAGATTTCTTTCAACAGCTTAACTTTTGAAGAAGAGTGTGCCCTGTGTTTCCCTACTCTGTCCTGTTGCGCTTACAAACATGCAAGCAGCGTTGGGTTTGAAAGAATGGTCAGTTTACGTAACACTCTCCTCAACAGTGCTGTGAGAATGATTGGTGTGACAGAAAAGCTAGGCGGGAGGGTGTACTGCTGTACACCCTCCTTGAAATTCTTTCATGGTTGTGCAGATATTCAAGCAGATAGTATGGAATTCCATCCAGCTTCAAGTCGAGTAGGACCCCATTCAGAAGTTTCAAATATTTCCTGCATTCCTTGCAGTCATTTTGGGGTGAGAAAATGCAAACAAGGATACATTTCAGGCCTTACTCTTCTGAACTGAACCACCAAATTTACACATTATATTAAGCTCACAAAAAATAAGAACACACGCAGGCAAATTCGTTACGATGAAGTACATGTCAATGTTTTAACATTTGTGGTCCCTGCCTAAGCATGCCAGCTCTCTTCGAGTTCCACTCACCCGTTTTTGTCCTAGTCTTTTGCGCAGCTTCTGTAATTTCAGCACAATCATCTTTTTCACTGCCACACATAGTTTTAAGTATGAGTGTGGCCCTTGGGGACTCTTAAGCTGCTTCTGGAGACAGCAGGGAGGTCTGCACGCGCTATCTAAACATCCAGTAACCTCAGGTCTACTGTCGAGGCCAAGATGCCCTTTGTGCCCTGCTCTAATTGGCGTACTTCTTTCTTCCCTGGCTGGCCAACAGCCCACGAGGGCACGGTGCACTCCCTGAGCTTCCACCCGTCTGGCGACCACCTGCTGACGGGTGCCGGCGACTCGTTCACCCGCATCTTTGACGTGCACCAGGGCCGGCTGCTGTACACCCTGCTCACCCACATGGTGAGTGGGTCGGCTGGAGGCGCGAGTGGGCTTTTGAAGCTACAAAGCATTGCCAGAGTAGCCTGCCGAGGAGATCGCGGTCTCGATGAGTCTTGAGTGTGCGTGTTTGTGAACGGTATAGCCAGGATTATACTTTCCTGCTGCGCTGACACCGCTGTTACAGTGTACTAGAAGAGAGAGGTGTGTCGTTCGGGGCTGATTAGGGTGGTCCTTTTGCGATGAAAATTTCTGCTGAGGAACTGCTGTTGTAAGCAGCGCCCGTGGCGGCCGCTGCTTACCTGTTGGTTTTAGAAGCTTTGTTTGTTAAATTAATCCTTATTTATTACCCTATATAGTCTTATTTCTTGATTTCATGATATAAAGTTTTATAAAACCTGTCAGATAACTGTTTAGTTTGATTTAAAAACTTATAGGTGGCACTGGCTGCAATAGGAGTCCTGTGGCGAATGCCTGCGCTCCATACGATTCTTTTATCGCAAAAGAGACCCGCAATCTCCATTGGCTTTTACCCCGCATGACACACCTCGACCATCTATAGTACACTGTACCCCTGTTATGCTGAGGACCAGTGTTGCCAGGTTTGGCAATTTGTCACCCAACTGGTGACTTTTAGAGGCTCGTGGGGACTAAAATTCTAATGGGGCGACTTGGCTATTTTCTGGCGATTTTTAGTGCTGGTGATAATTTATGTAACCTCGGGCTCTTCCGACACCTTACGTTCAAGAAAAAAAGCTTTATTTGGTCGCTCGATGCTTTTCAGGAGTCCATATAAACTGCATGCCAACCAAAACAAGAAAATGGGGGCAGTATGGCTAAGTCAAGCGTAAGGCCCAGGGAGCCAGTATCACTCAAAACTCTTAAACGGACACCGCTACTTACCAGCACAACGTGTAACTTTTCTAGTGTTTTTCTATTTTTAATGTCCGCCACCTGCCATAAGAATCGGTGTCCATGACTTTAAGGAATACTGTCACTTTAATGTGTGATGTTTACACAGTTCACGGGTGCTTCAGATTTTATGCTGAGGGGTGGCAAGCGTGTATGGGCCAGCCCCCTGCCAAAGGACCTTTCTGCCGGCTCCAAACCTGCTCCGAAAGGCAATTTTGCCAGCTCCCAGGACTGCTCCCGAACCTATGTACTCTGTTTCGCCCCTGGCAACATGTGAATGAAAAACGCTTCTTCCCTGTACTCACAAGCCATTCTGTGCCATTATGCTGGCCTCTCATGCTGTGCCTTGCATTTTCCTGCTGCTAGAAAGTTTCAGAGAGTGCATCATTAGCAAAGGCCTATAGTCCGAGCATATGGATGCTCTGCTGAAAGCATTACATTTGGTGTAAACAAAAGATGGGTCCCTAATTCTTTTTTTTAAATCTTGAAAGCAGTGGTGCTATGCAAGCATAGCACCACAGCAGCTTGGGTTTTGCCAAGCTGCTGTGGCACAGTGAAGATATCGACCCTGCGATTGCACGATTCCAAGCTGTGCACTTGTTTCAACTGCCTTAGCTGGAAAGGGGCTCAAGGATGGGCAAGATATGTTAGGACAGGCCAGATTTTGTGAAGATGTCTGTTACCCACTAGCGTCACGGCTCCCCTTTTGCTTTTAACGTCACGGCTCCGCTTGCTTTGGTCGGACTCTACAGGATTTTAGATTTTTGCCATCAGGCCGGTTGTTCTTCTGCAGCTGTGGGAACTGGTGAGGGCGAATGGGCAAACACTCAAACATTTCATCCTTGCAGCAGTTTTTTGCAAAAGCCACTCTTGAGGCACGTCGAGGCTTGAGTCTCTTGCTCTACCACAGCCTTGCCAAAGCCCCGAGGCAATGCAGAAGTGTTGTTCGAGGTTTCTGAAAGCATTTCTCGAGCACAGCAGTGGTATCCTCTGTGCGTACCGAATTTGTGCTGTGCAGCTGAATACTACAGCTTCTGATCAATTCCTCGTGATTTAGACCTGCGCACCTAATCGTAAATAAGATCATATGGGCTGTTACCTTAATTAATTCGCAGCTGGCATTGTGTGCGGACGCTGTACGTGTCACAGAAAATCAAGCACAGCTTGAAAGAGATTGGACAGCGAAGTCTCACTGTGAAAGAGAGATGTATTTTTATTGGATCTTTATTTCGGGTGATACGGGCCATTATCAGGGCCTCGCTGAAATACTCTGGGGCTGAACAGTGTGCATTCAGTAGCTGAGTGAACGCCAGATGTCTTGCGCACAGCACATAGCATCTGCCTTGCTCAAACACAAAAGCCTCTTCAGGCACAAGGCAAAACTAAGTGCACTCTGTGTTATTTACAAGGTACTGCTGACCTCTAGTTCAAGGTTCTTGGCAGGAGGGGGCGGTAAAAAGAAAAAAGACACGACATGAACAAGCGAAGGGAGCGAGTATGCATCAATATGCCTCACTGAGAAAGGTATAGGAATGCATCGAGAAGTGGTTCTGTTCCTTATATTTATTTTTTCCTCCAGTTGGCACGAAGGGTGCTCCCACACGCTGTGGGTGGCATTGTCCAAGTGTGCATGTGAGGGGAATTTCCAGTTGAGCCTTTTGTTGATCAGGTTCTGTTGTCACGAACATGTAATATCGAAGCCTGCTGCTGTTCTTGTGTGTGCTGGCGCTCTGCCAAGTTGAGAGAGGATAGAAATGCATACCAAGGTCCTTGTCTTGGTGGTTAAGTATGCTTTGGAGGACGGGGCCTTTTTTGTGTTGGTCGCTCACATGCCTGTTGCGGATGTGTGCTTTTCAGAGGCCCGTGCACGCGGTGTGCTTCTCGCGCAATGGCAGCCACTTTGCCTCCGCAGGGGACGACCAACAGGTGAGGCCGCTGTCTCACTGTTGCCTCCTCATATCCGAGGAGAATGTCAGAGGAACTTTGGTTTAGGTCGATTTGCGCGTGGCAGTTACAGAAGATTACAGCGACTGGTGTACTATTGATTGCATGTAGGTTATATAGGTTACTGGCATCTATAGCTCCACCACGAGGAGTGGGGCTGTATATTTTGGTGTTGTTGTTGTTGTTTGTTGCATAGGGGTACTTTAACATGAATACGTGCTGCTTTTTGTGTGCAGTGATCACAATCAAATGCAGGTTTCTTTGTCAATTTCGGCTTTGTGGGGCTTTACCCTTTTGAGCTTGCATCCCATAAGAAGGCAGGGCAGTGCACTGTTTGAAAAACGGGTGCAGGAGGAAAAATTGCGGTTTCTTTTGTTTGCGGCAATATTTGGGACAGCCGCGTAAGTTTTCTTTGTTTCTGTGAGTCATTATCCGTTATAGTACAAATCATTATACAATAGAAAATGTGAATTTTTTTTTTCTTTTCTGCTTTTTTTTTTTTTTTTGTAACCACTATGGCCTATTGTAGAACTCCTGATGCTGCCATCTTTCACAATGCCCTTGTTTTGGTGGTGCTTAAACTGCTTCCGATCAAACTTGCAAAACAAATCTGTTTCGGTTATTTTGATTGGCCACCCCATTAACTCATATGTGTCGTGCAAAAGGAAAAAATAAACCCAAGGGTACGTATAAAAGGTGGCAGTTTTAAAGTTTGGAGTAGCAGCTCCGATAAACACACCATTCAGGCGTACATTTTAATACCTGTGAGTATTATTGAAGCCAACTAGGATCTCTGGTCTTGTTTCTTATTGTTCACCCATTTGTTAGCTACTTGTTTGTAGGCAAACATCTGGAGCGGTGGTTTCGGCACTCGAGGCTTTGCATTGTGGTGCCGCAATTTTGGGCACAAAACAGGTAGTTAATTTGCAGGCATGGGCAGTTGAATAGCTGGGCTGCTGTGCCGCATTAAAAATGCAACATGGAGCTTACAGTAAAGAAGTAGCACTTGTACTTTGCCTGCCTGCAGAGGCAAAGCAGGCTTGCTCACCCTTTCCACAACACTAGATCGGCGGATGGAAAAAAAAATTGACCAGATGGCCGCATATCGTGATGGTATTATTCAGCTTTTGTCGTTTCATCTTGATCACAAACTATTTTAATCCCTCATCAAATAGTTGCATATTATCAATACAGTTGAACCTCGTTATAAGAGACATGGATGTAAGAGACGAGACAAATGGTTATAAGAGACACTATTCACCCACATGGTTGGCTGCCCTATCTTTCCCATCAAATTGACCTCTTTTATAACAGACATTGGATGTAGAAGACAGTTGGTTATAAGGGACAAGTCATTCTTGAACTTTAATCAATGATCTCGCTTGTAACAGACATTTTAACTTCAGATGCAGTGCCACCAGTCACTAGCTGCAGTTGCTTCCATTGTGGAAACACAGCTGGACGACAGACGCCTGCAGTCGCTATTTATTAGAACTTCAGCAAACACACAGTGGTTCAGGCAGCTATGAAATGACGATGAGAAGCCCTGCCAATGGAAATGCAACTTACAGAAGTGGTTGAAGCTTACTGCCATCCATTGGAGCGCGACCGCACATGCCGGCTCTCCCACTCGCGTAGCTCCCAATCAAGAAGCATCGCAGATGTCGAGTCCTGCAAGCTTAATGAATAGCCTGAGCACACAGCAGAAGAAGCTGTGCGCTCTGGCTATTCATCAGGTTTGTGAACTCAACATCTAAGATTCATCTTCCGCAAACAGTGAAAGAAAAAAAAGCTTGTAGAATCTGTTGTAAAAAACAGTTAAGTACAGTCATGAAGAAAACAAAGATTCAGAACTGTTTCATAAATTTTCGGGGCCAAACATAAATTATAATGATTCTTTTGCAACATGCTGTAGCATTCTTTTGAGCTTGTTTTAGTCATACGGTGCCCACATTGAACTAGGGTCTGATTAGTAAGTGAAAACATGGTTCCCTGCTTATAAGAGACATCTCATATAAGAGACAGAAACTGCTCTCCGGTACGTGTCTCTTATAAAGGGGTTCAACTGTATAATTATTATGTCCTATACAGTGTAGACCATTTATAACGTAACCGCCTATAGTGTGGGAGAGCGTATAACGCGGGTTTTCCTGGCCACCAGGAGGCCTTCCATAAGAATCATTGCACAAGCTTACTGCTTAAAATGTGGTTGCCCAAAGCACAATGCCGTTTATAGTGCGATTTTCTGGTGGGCTCGCTGATTGACCGGTGCAGCTTGGGCATCGTTTTAGGATCGCGAGAAAGAAAAAAGATGGAATCAGCCATGCCACGCAGTGCCCGCTCTCCTCTAACTTAGACATTGAAAAGAAAAAAATAAGCACCCTTCAGTTCGCGCGTTCCATTTGCACGCCCGTGATAACCACAACTGCCCTTTCTTGACGCACCTCGAAAGATAGCGAGCCCCTCGTATTCCCCCATTTCCCCTCCTCCTCGCCCAGTAAGTGCGGTAAGTCGTTCCTATTATAACGTTGTGCAGATAAACAACCGAACTTTTCCTTTTCGAACATCTGGAGATAGCAATTCGCAATGCCGAGGGTTTTTCCTACCTGTACGCTGCGCTGATAAGCAGCCGCCTTCGCCATGGCGAACGCAAGCTGGGGTGAAAAAAAAGAAGAAGAAAACAAAATCCCGCTTGCGTTCTTATCACGTTGTCCCGCGGCATCCTTTCATAGACGCTAAGAAACGTAGGCATACTCCCTCAAAACACAAAGAAGTTAAAGCCGCGTTCACGGTTTGTGAGACGTAGGGTGCCTCGATGAGCATGTGTGAGCGCCTTATTAAGACCCTGCAGTAGCTTGTAAACCCTGCAGTAGCGTCTTATGTGGGAAAAAAAAGACAAAATAAAGACCACACCGCTATTTTTAAGAGGTCTTCGTTCGAGTGATGACAAACAGAGAATGATTGAAAGGTAAATTGTGATGTGATTGGATTCGCGCACGTTTTGTTTATTGTGTGGTACCACTTACAGTACTGATTTTTGTGGCTCTCGCGACATACGTTCTAGGCGGTTTAGGCTGTAATACATCAGTCTTGTACCAGCATTTAAATTCCTGTGGATTGTTATGGTTGTGCGCTCTCCAAGGGCTACGTGACCAGTGCGATAGTAATCGTGCGAAGGTGATGAGCAGCTGATGTTTTCCAGCACCAGCCAGCGAATAAAAAAGGGCAATTCACGCACTGTGAAGGGACCAAGAATATTCTCTCAGAGATAGGTTACTAAAAATGTCCTGGCTCCTGCGTTAACCCCTTGAAGGAACCCTGCAGCACTTACCACCAACTGTTCTAAATGCATTTTATCTTGGAGTAAAGTTTATTGACACACCAATCTGCTCCCTCGAGAATTATAAAAGAATCTGTTTAAGGTCTCAGAACTGTGCGAGATTTAAATTAGCGCATAATCGTCACCTAAGCCCTAGACAAGAGCCCCTCGTCCAAAATGGTTTGGCCGTGCTTTGGCTTGGACAAGTTGTGCACATCTGAAATACTTAGGGGTTAACTCACAGATTTCTTTTCTCCCATATGCCCAACCCGTGTGACCATGTTCTCTATTTCTGAGCCGTGTGACCATGTTGTGCCCTAGGTGTCCCTGTGGAAGAGCCTGGGTGATGGGGAAGAAGTAGCCGCTGGGGGAAAAGGCAGTCGGCAGCACCCATGTGGTGAGCCCCCAAGGCCGGCCACCACCCCAACACGTCCTGTGCAACGGGTGGCCGCTTGCAGTGTCCCGGTACGTGCCCTGTTCGTTTCTTCTCTGGGATCTATAACGTGAAAAGTCATGAAAAACTCCTGTATGCGATTTCGGGACCTTTCGTTAAAATTCGGAGCGAACCACGTTTGCTGGAAATTTGCACCCAGGTCTGTAAAACCCTTGCTGAACTACAATTCGGGCCACAGTAAGATTGTAAAAAACTCTATAGCATTTTCCAGCCTTCGGTCAGCATTGTCGAAATCGTGCGTACACTCAGTAGATGCAAGAACAGGTAAAAAAGCTAAAAGAAGCTGGTTTTCCAACTAGTGCGCTAGCGTCAGCGTGCAATAAGCTTGTAAGAACGATAAAAGGCTGCGACAAGCATAGCGCACAAAAAGAAGTAGATCAACAAAAAAAGTTCGCTGTAGTTTCGTACATCCACAGTACCACTCACAGATTAAAAAAGGTTGCTTCCAGATATGGGGTGCAGGTTGCCATATCAGCACCAAAAAAACTAGGTAAAGTCTGTGCCATAGTAGACAGAAAGAAATGAGACACAAATTCAGATAGTCCATACATTTGCAATGTCAACCACAAGAACAAGTACATCCCGTATAGTGTTGGTGTTGTTTATAAAATACCTTTGTCTTGTGGTAATATTTACGTTGGCCAAACGAGCCGTTGTGTAAATGTGCGTTTGAGAGAGCACTTGAATGAGTGCTTGTTGCTTGGTCAATCTTCTTTAGAAAGTAAATGTTTGTATTTTTTAACAAGCTAGAAGTGCTTGTCTGTGAAACTCTTACAAACAGTTATGAGAGATTGTTGAAAAAAATGTGGTTGATTCCTCTTTCATAGGGATCGGTAAAACACGAAAGTGAGATGTGCCTTCACAGGATCAGTTGAATGTTTATTCTACATCAATATGAACTTGCACATCGCTATTTATATTTCGTCAGTATGGCACCGTCAGACTTATCAACATTACACACTGGATTGCACGCGCCGGAGCACTGCGTAAATTTAAATGAAACCAGCTCGCAAAACTGCGAACAAAACCGAACGGGTTGCCAGTGAATCGTTTGGTGAACTCACGGTCCGCTGCAGCGAAAGAGCGTGATTTGTGGGGCTGTTTTGTGGGTGTGCTTGGCGAGTGATAACCTGCGGGCGCATCGCTTTCACAGATGTGCGACCGCTGCGTCCCTGCTCCGTGGAGTGTACGGCAGACGGTTCCGTTGCGACGAGCTCAGCTGGCGCCAACTGTCGGCGCTCATTGACATCGCGATGTGCTACTTCGCTTCCCCTCTCTCAGACAGTAGCACCATCGAAATAGAGGAGGTTATAGGAAAGATATATTGCGTGTTCATACAGCTGTCTGTGTCTCAGCTCGTAGTAAAGTCGGTAAAGTGCCTGGCACCTCCTGTTGCGACGACGGAGCACCCGGCTCGAATCCTGGCGCAGCCGCGTTATTCTGGCGATGTCATTTCCGTGACGGATATGACGTCAGTTAGATCTTGGTGGATCCCGGCATAAAACAATTTCGTGTTAAAATATGAACGTTGATTAAACTGTCGTTCATAGGGAACGTATGTAAGTTCAGTCCTCCTGTTGAAATTGCTGACTGTAGCAACGTTCCCATTTTTCAACGATGTCTGATAAAGTTAAGCCTCAATCTTTCCGAAAACATCAGGGTTATTAACCCCAAAATATTAACCCCAATGTTTTAGCACATTCCTAGCAGATGGTGTCATTTTTGAAAATTCACATGCGAAGCCTTGAAAGACCTTGAAAACCCTCGAATTTTTATCATTTAAACCAGCATGAACCTTGTGTTACGTTTATGCGACAGGGCGAGGATGGTTGAGTATAAAGAGCAGGCTACTGTGGCCTTCTATAAAAGGAGTCCAGTGTTGTGGCTAATGAGGTCTTGCAGTGTACAACTGATGCGCAGAATGATTTTTCTATGGAATGGAGCTTGCATGGGCTGGCTGAAAGTAATTTTGTTGTAGCCCAACCACAATGTATGTACAATTCGTGCCCTACTCCCCACTACAGCGGCCCTACAGAAATTTCCCCTGTATACTGTTTCCTCTGCTATTCTTCTCTCTCTCTGTCTATCTATCTATCGATCTATCTATCTATCTATACTCCGTTTCATACATAAAGTGCAACGCTGTGAAGGCTATACAAGTAGTCCGCAAAGAAAGAAGGTGCATCGCTCCGCGCGGTTTTGTAGCCGTGTGGTCTAACGCGTCACTCTGGAGAAAAGACGCTGAATTTTTAAGTACATGGGTTCGAAACCGCGTTCCGACGTTTGTTTTTATTTTTGATCACATCTTCTGCGAGTTCAATTCTACATCTTACTTCGTTCCCAGTAACTGAAACACTATGCGCATGCGGAAATGAACTGCGCATGGGTTCGAGACCACGTTCCGACGTTTCTTTTTATTTTTTATCACATCTTCTGCGAGTTCAATTCTAAATCTTATTTCGTTCCCCATAACTGAAACACTATGCGCATGCAGAAATGAACTGCACGTATGGGTTCATTGGATGCATACCGTGCTCATTTGTGCGGGCTGAAACAGGCTCGCACCGATGTTTGACGAGCAATGGCGATTTGGTCGCGATTCTGCAACATTGTCAGTTTACCTCGTTGATTCCAGCGAGAATTTTGTGCAAGAAAAACACGTTAATTCATTGATTAGTAAGCACAGCTGCTCCATCCAGGGTGAATTACCAACAGGTGCTCACTTTCAACTTTCGTTTTCGCCGTTGCCCTGATGATCCACTTCTTTCTGTGCCTCTCTTAAAACGCCCAGCATGTTATTGATTATACCGGGCCGCCAGCAGAGCAACGGTTTCAGTTTTTGCCGAAACAATTTGGAACCGACTTTGGCACTGCACTGTAGAGTAGCCCGACGCACTTGGTGCGAATAACGTATCATTTGGTATTCATGGGAAAGGCCAGAAAACAGATTTCTGTACCTTATAATACTGATTTCTGGCACAGAAACGCATAATACATATTTTAAATTTGTTATTGTCCCCTTTCCAGTCCGAATACATATATGCAACAATTTTGAGAATTCTTGTGCGTGATTTATTTATTTCTTCACTACAATGTTTCACCCCAGAAACAAGAATTACCGTATTTACCGTATTTACTCGCGTAATCCTCGCACCCCTAATGTGAGCCACCAAAACTTGGATTTTTTGGTTCCTCGCATAATCCTCGCACCCCCAACTTTGCAGCAGCGAAAGTTGCCCGCTCGCGAAACCCGCATGGTGCACGCGCTCTCCAACGCGCGCCCTCCCCCCCGCCGCCTCTCCGTTCGGCGGAGAGCGCTGTGTACCCAAGGCCATCCGGACGCCCTAACACGCTACTCGCACTGTACTTGAGCCGGTTTCGCGTGCGCGCAACTAGACTAGTCGCCATGGGGAAGAGCGCTAGCTACACTGCCGCTTTCAAATTGAAAGCGATAGAGTACGCGATCGAACACGGCAACCGCGCCGCAGGCAGGCACTTCGGCGTCACCGACTTCAACGTGCGTTACTGTCGAGCTTCACAAGTAGGGCACGCACATGACGACGAGATAGGGCGCGCGCCAGAAAGCAAAGGCGGCAATTTCATGATCGCTGATCGACGGGATACTGTTTACGTTCAAATAAAAGAAATAGCTGCTGTTGGCAACACTGAGCTTACATATACAAAAAACGACCGCTACATTTAGCGGGATTGGCAGAAGGCAAATTGGCAACACTGTGCACCAGATTTTTTTTCCCCGCATAATTCTCGCACCCCTAACTTCGCATTGACTTTTCCGAAAAAAAAGTGCGAGGATTATGCGAGTAAATACGGTACTCGATTCTAAGCACCCCCTTTTTTTCAAGGTCCCGGTACTCAAAATGAGGGGGGGTGCTTAGATTCGAAAAATCCAAAAAACCACCTCCTTTCGGCGGCAATATTTCGACAAAATTGGCATGGGAAGTAACATTTTATTTGACATTTACGAAAAGAAAACTAAAGGGTAACCACATGGACCCTTTCAGACAGCGAACCCACCGTTTCGGTCCGATAGTCCCTCACTCGCTCTCCCCATCGCTCTCACTTGAGTCCGTGGTACTACGCGAGCCGCCACTCTCTGTGTCCCACAGCGAATCGTCCTCCGTTCCGTCCAAGTTGTTCGTGATAGAACACTTCTTGAACGACTTCGTGATGGTGTGCACTTCAATCCGCTTCCACGCATTGGAAATCCAGGTTGCTATCGTCGATGGGGACGCTTTCTGCAACTTTCCCGTCGGCGTCTTCTTCCGGTCGGGGTCCCGCACCCACTCTTCGTACTCCTGGCGAAGGTACGCCTTAAACGGTTTATTCACCGAGACATCCAGGGGTTGCAACACTGGCGTCATTCCACCTGGAATGACGACCAAGTCACAGTTGCTCTTTTGCAGCCTCCTCTTTACCTCCGGGGTAAGATGGCCGCGAAACGCATCCAACACCAGCATAGATCGCGTGCCGGATGGTCCGCCAAGCATTGCCCCCGGGCGCCGCTGCCACACCACTTCGATCCAATCGGACATCAGTTCCGCCGTCATCCACCCTTTCTCATGTACCCTTACGATGACATCACCAGGAAAAGGTTCATTCTTCGGCATGTTCTTCCGCTTCAGAATGATGTACGGTGGGAGCTTACGGCCGTCAGCGGTGATGCACAACATCACTGTGACGCGCTGTTTCTCGTATCCGGTCGTCTTCACTCTCACTTCTCGGGCCCCTACCTCATTCACTGTGTAGGCACTCGGCATGTCAAAAAACACTGGCGTCTCCTCTGCGTTGCCGATCTGGCCAAAACTGTAGTTGTGATCCCGGCGGAGGCCTATGACATACTTCTGAAAAGCGACAAGTTTGTCGTCAAAATCTCCCTGCAGCTTTTGGCAGATCGTTGTGCGGCGTCGCAACGAAAATCCATTTCTTCGCATCATCCGTTCAACCCAGCCGCGGCTTGCACGGAAGTCTGCGCGGGGAATCTGCATTCTGCCGGCGATCTCCATCGCTTTCACCTGGATGGCGTCGGCAGTCACAGCAAAACCACTGCATCGTTCGCTGCGAACAAATTCGCAAACTTCCTTCTCGAGTTGGGGATGTCGGCCCTTTCGCGGTCCCGTAAACTTCTTCCGTAAACTTCTTCCGTGTACTTCTTCCGTGTCCCGTAAACTTCTTCCTTTAAAAATTTGGTCCCGCTGCTTTCTCCACCTGATGATGCACGCACGGTCCACGCCGAATTCCGCGGCAGCACTGTGGTTTCCATTAGCTTCGCCAAACGCGATTGCAGCTCGCTTGAACTTCAAGCTGTATGAAGACCTTTTAGAAGTCATACCCACATCACAAATATGGAACAACGACAGAACAAAGTACCGCCTGCGTGCGATCTCTGCGCGCCGCAAACCGCCCAGATATGCCCGCCGCCGGACCGGACCCACCACCAAGCGCCGCCGACTTCTGTGCCGCCATCTCTTGTGTGTTTCGGGAACCAGAAGCGCACAACCACGTGTCCAGGCAGCCTCGGCAAATGGTTAGGGGAGGGAGAGGTCTTGTCGTCACGTTTTGTAAAGCCGCTCCCTCCAAGCGACTGAGAGGGTGTTGCTCCAAGTAGAGGCGTTTGCTCGGCCCCTTTTCATTTCTCTGCTGCGCCTCCCTCACCATCCCTCCCCTACGTTCGTTCAAAGAGCAGCTGATAAAAGTTGGCGCACGCGAACGCCGAAAATCAGCCGTAGTCGCCTTTTTCCGTGCCAATTTTATTCACACTCAGAACTACTTGCTAGTGGCCTCTTTGATGCTAGAACTAGATGCTAGTGGCCTCTTTGGAGCAAGCGCGCTTGGCGGCATTGGCTACGCGCGCCTCCTTGAAAACAAAGGGGTGCTTAGATTCGCAGGCAAACTTTTTTTCTGAGTTTTTTCCCCGATGTTAGGGGGGGTGCTTAGAATCGAGTAAATACGGTATATTTTCTTTTGTGATTGAAAAGAGAGCTCTTTAAGCAAGGCTCTTATTCGCAAGAGAATCATGGATAGGTCAATTGTTTTTACATACGGAACCTTGATATGGCATGTTCTTCTGTGTTAAGGACATATCTATGGCATAGGTGACAAAAAACAGTACTAGCTCATGAGTTGGAGATTTGTTGCCATACATAAATGCATACAGGGGCAATATGGATTGTGTGTCATACACAAATATTGCAAGAGGATGCTGAGTTTCGCGGTTTAAAAAACAAACTTTATTTATAGGAAAGCACCTCTGGTCGATTTCTTGGTAGGTTCCGACTTCTTCCTTTCGTTCCTTCCTTCCTTCCTTTCGTTCCACCCAGTTTTTGCAGAAGTTATATGACTCTTCCGGCTGTATACACTTCACGACCGGACAGGACAGCACTACAACGTAGTGTCTTTCATAGCACGGGTCACTTGATGATGTTAAGCCCCACAAACAAAACCACACGACGAGGAAACACAGTTTGCTTTGTCCAGTAACAAAGCCTTCTTGGGGAATCGGCTCAGCATGAAGCAGCGCGAGCAGGCTGGATAGAAAGGTGTCCTCGCTCCAGCTCTGCTGTTGACTCTAGTGAAAAAAGCCGTCACTGACAGGTCACACATTCCTGGGAAGTTCATCAACGATTCCTCCCTGCCCTGTCTTCGGAATTCCTTGATCGCCCGCAGGTACCTGCGGCACCAGACAATGATGCCAAGATTCCGTATTCTCTTATCATACGTGAAGCCCGTGTCCTTCATTAACCTCCACAAGGTGGTTTTCGTGAAGTTCGGCAAGTCGTCATCTTCATTGACAGCCTTTCGCACACTGTCCAGTGTCAGGATCTCCCTCTTGGCGTACATGCTCTGCACTTTCAGACGGATGGCAGTGACTGTGAAGGTGTCATGCTTGACGGTTCGCGTGCTTGATATCGTCACGTCGCGAGGTCTTCTCTTTGGAGACACCAAATTCCCACGCAGACACTCTGCCTTCAATTTCGCCATGGTACGGGGAGATACTCCGGGGTTCTCGCTCACAACACTCAGTACTTCCTGCACACATTTCGCCGGGAAACGCATCCTGGTACGGGCGTACACATTTGCAATTACAGTTAAACCTCGTTATAACGAGACGGGCTATAACGAAATAATGGATATAATGAGCAAATCGTAATTCCCCTTGAAAGTCCCCATAGAAACCAATGTATTTAAAACCTCGTTTTAACGAGGTAAAATTTCCCCGTTACGGGATATAACGAACAAATTTCATTGAGAAATCAAATTTTGAGCTAATTTTACAAGAGTGCGCAACGCGGATTTGAGACAGTGCGTGACGCGGCAACTGTATTAGCAGTTCAAAACTCCCACCACGCGCGCGAAGCTGGCTGGCGCGCCATGCGGACGCTGCGCTTACCGAGCCCCCCCCTTTCTCCTCCCCTCCTCTCACTGCGCACGCCATGCAGACAATGGGGCCCTTCGATTTACAGTGTCGGACTCACCGCGGGCTCCCCGAGAAGCAGTCCGACGTTCGATTTTCCCACGTATCCCTATGACGTCGGGGAATCCGCGGACTATCCGCGGTGAGCCCGAGAAGAACCCCAATGCACACGCCGCGCCCGGTTGCATCGCCTTCCTCCCCCACCCCTCCTCCCCTGTTCGTATCGCCGACGTCGCTGCGTAGTTGTGTGCGCGTGGGTTTTGGCAGTCTTCAGCCTTATCTTATCGTACTGCCGGCGTGATTCCAACAGCGCGAGTGCGACAGGCGGGAAGTGAAAGCGAAAGACTATAATGCTTGAACAGAAGATGGCTATGATAAAATCCGTCGCATCGGGCGCGAAGGAAGGTAAGGTGCACTCCGTGGTAAGGTGGCAAGAGACTGACGTGTGGACGAGTACGCTGTTCATCATCGTGAGAAACTGAGATTCCATCGTCAGCGCTGTTGCACATGGCTTGAAAAGAAGCGCTAAGGACGGCGTCGGAGGGACTAGATGCGGTGGACGTGCTGCATCGCTACTTCGGCGCGCACAAGGGCGGCGAAGATGGCGTGAACGTAGCGGCCGCAGCTTAGGGAGCCATCGCTCGCATCAGGAAGGTGCATCAATGTCCGCTTACGGACTTCGTAGCCAAGTCTGTTTGAAATACGAGTTTTGAACTGCAATAAAGTAGGTTTGTGACTGTTCCTTTTTACCTCCGTAATGTGTTTATTTTACTGACTATCGCCGTGCAGCAAGATGCTATTTCGCCCGCTTTTTGTTTTAGGTAACTACAATGCATAATATTTGCAGTAAATGTCGGTTACGGCTATAACGAAATATTGGCTATAACAAGCAAATCGCGGTGCCCCTTCAATTTCGTTATAACGAGGTTTAACTGTACTCGCTTGGCGTTCTTTGTCAACTTTGATGTGCAAACCCTCAAAAAAATGCGTACAGGAGGCGTGGTCGAAGCCCGAGAGCTGGACGCCATTTTTTCAACGCTGCCTCAAAGAGTAAACAAAAAACGGCGTTCAAGGTTGCGCGGAGAGCGAAAACCTGACACGAAAGCGACAAACATAAAATACAAACTCGCATATTTCGATCTTTTGTCCGGCAACACGGGTGTGTTTTGTCAAGCTGATGATAAATATATATGCTTTAAGGTTGCCGGCGAAGCATTTATTGTTTCTGGCTCACCGCAAGCAACCCACTACTTTTGGTCGCGGAAGCACAGAGCGCAAACAAGAGCGCTAGCTTTGACAGCGTTGCACTTGATGTATGAAACGGAGTATATCTATCTATCTCCCCTCTCTCTCTCTCTCCCTCTCCCTCTCCCCCCTATATTGGCCTCAACCGCACTAGGTTGTATGCAGGTGTACCCTGTGATTCCCTTCTCGTTTCATATGGAATCAATAAACGGCAGCAACCTGTGCCCTCTTTACATCCAGGCCTGTGGTGATCCGGCAGCAGCGGTGGCTCATGGCGGTTGTGGCAATGGCAACGGACTTGACCTTGAGCCGACCAGCCGGCTGGAACGGATGAATCGGCAGCTGGCGACCCAGCTTGGAGAACTCACACAGGTAAGCCAGCGGCAGTTCGAAATTCCAGACTGGGTTTGTGGGGAATCCCCCTTCAGTTTTGTTCCGTGGTGCGTGCATGTTCCCACCTTTCTTTTTAAAGTCGAAATGTTATGAGCCAGGTTCTAACAAAACCTGCGTGTGTCCATTTTGGTGTGTAAAAAGATGTTCCCGGTGTAAAGGTGTAAAAAACCAGGTGTGTAAAAAGAAGTATCACGGACAAAATTGAATTTTGCAGCAAAGCTAACATTCAATTTGCTATAAGACCCTAAAGATCGCCTGACCCCTAAAACCGATGGCTTTAGCACGGATAAGTGAACAAAATAAATGTGAATCCTCTATTTACAGGGTTCGTGCGGGTCCTTGAAATCCTTGAATTTTTACAGGTCCTTGAAAACCCTTGATTTTGGGGCAAAATTAAGAAGACGACCACTCTGCGTACAAAGAAATGTATTCCTACTCCGTAAATTTCCGGCACGTCTTTACGAGGAAACCTTTGCGTTCCAATTCTCAAACAGAATACACTTAGCAGATCATTTTAAACGCCTGGCCGCGCTGAAATCAGTTTCGGTTTTTAAGGGCCTGGCTGCGCTGAGATCAGTTTCAGTTTCAAAGGGTCTAGCCGGATCCATATCCAATCCATCCCTTCGCTTTTCTTTTGGGACTGGCGTTGTTCTCTCTCGTAGCTCGAACATTCGGCGTGGTTTGTGCGGCGTGTAATGTGTGCTGTCGAAATTACTGCACGCAGTAACTGTTAGTTAGGATAATGCCTGGTAAATCTAAGTTTCAATGCTCGTGGCTGAACAACGACAGTTATAGGCACAGGCTGGCATTGGACCCGGTGAGTCCACATCGGGTGAGTCCACCCAAAAGTTCGCCCACCTCATTTCTTTTTTTTTTTTTTTTTCTATATATTGTTTCGTTGCAAGAAGTGCAGCAGGCGAAGTTGGGGCAAAGACAAACGGAGATTTATTTAGGCGAACTTGTGCCTCTAGAAAGAAAGCCACCAAAAAGACGTGGCCTCACGCGAAGCACCGGTCAGCCAAATCAGCATTCCAAAGCACGAGCCGTTCCACGAACTCTTCTACACGCGCCACGTGGAGGAGCCTTTCGTCGTCGTCGTCTTCGTGGCTCCGTCTCATAGCAGACGCACTCGTGACAATATATATCCCCACAGTTTTGGTTGGTGGTGTGGCCACTTTTTGTAGTTTTTCACACCTGATACGAAAGAACGGCCATCCCATATTTTTCACTTTATATCACTGCAAATTGGGCGGGCGTTCTTTTGGAACTTTACGGTAATTTACTAGGAGGTATGCTGAATTGCAAGTTGCAAACAAAAGTGTTTTGCTTTGGGAATTTCTTGGACTACCCCCAGCTTTACTGGCTGTCCTTCTTCATAGAACAAAAGAGCAATGAGTTTTGTTTCTTTTTCTAGCAGTAACGTCAGGGTTCGAGTTCTAGTCTTTGTAACGATTGCTCCGAGGGGTGAGGGTTGAACAACCTGGCAGCGACTAATGCGATCTGCGAAACTTCATTTCTGATCCTGCGAGTTTCACGGCATTGTCTTTCACAGCAGTATCATTTTGGCACAGTCATTTTCCTTTTCTGATTCCACAAAAGGCATCTTCTACTACTGTCTTGTGCTGTCTTCCTACAGCCAATGTGGTGTGGTAGCATTATTACGCTTAACAAAACGTTCCGGCTCTCTTTTTTGAACGACATGTGTACCTGCTGGAAACTTGGGGATGTTACAATATGTGGAATGACGCCGGGTGATGGTATGTCTCACCCTTACTGCAGATCGTGTGCACGCTGAGTTCGAAAGTGTCGGCACTCGAGTTGGCCATGAAGCAGCAGCAGCAGCAGCTGGCGCAGGTTGAGCGACCAGAGCAAGACGACGAAAGGCTATCACATGACCCAGAGCAGAACGGCTCCAGTCGCGACTGTTGACCACCCACCCAAAGCTGTCTGCGTACATTGTGTTGTCTTGTCCAGTAGGGTGTGTGTGTGAGTGTGCGGCTGTGATGTGTGTGCTTTGCAGTAAGAAACGGAATTCATTCGGGTTTTCATTCCCTCTGTGTGTGTCTGTGAGGGCGAAAAGCGCTGCTGTGAAGCGGAGTGGCTTTGAATAAAGTGTCATCAATGAAGGGTCCACTGATTTGTATACCTGTAGTGTTGCTGCCCTTTGCCGACCTCTTGTCTTGACAATGTTACGTGCTCTCGGTGTGGTTGTGAAGTCACAGGCTCTGTTTTTCTCTCGTTTTTTTTTTAATTCTTCCGGTTGTCAGTTCCTAAACGGGCAAATTAATTATTAGTACCTCCTCATCAAATTTTCACATCAGGTTTTGCTGTCAATATTTCCCGTTCGGTCAATTGCACCCTCCCTGCCTAACTTATGGTCTTTTTGTTTTTCTTAGCTTTTTACATTTTTACTTTTAGCGGGTTTCCTTTTTTTTTTTTTTTTTTTTTTTTTTTTTTTTGGGTAAAGCCAGTCTGCTGTGCCTGTCAACTGATGCAGGTAACAGCTTACACGTGTCTGAAATGCTGAAATGAAATGGTGCGCCTTCTTTAGACACAATATATTGGAAAAAGGCGCAGTCATTGGCATAGCTGAGGGGGTCCGCAAAGAAGTTTTGTTCTTTAAAAAGACAGCTTGGTTCCAATAACGATACCAGTTTTATTGCAAACTTCAAACAAGTAAGATATAAAGAAAATATATGACGCAGTGGCAACTCGCAAGTCAGTTTATATTTAGATGGATCATTCAGGCAACAGGGGAGGCTGGGGAATCCGCCCCACAATGATGTGCCATTTCACAATGACCACCTAAGACACAAAATAAAACAGTGTTCGACATTTTTTTTTTTTTTTCAATCGGTTCTTTCTTTTCTCTTCGTTTTCATTTTTCTTTACTTCTTTTTTTCCATCTCCTTTCTCATCAGTCTGCCCCCCCGCTCCCTGAAGGTAATTCTTTTGTACACCACTGCCTTGATAGCCCACCTGGAAAAGACCCACTCGGAGAGAGCACAGATCAAAGCCTGTGCCGTCCATTCCGCTGGGCAGTGTTCGAGAGGAATCAGGTCAAGGAGGAAGTATGCTGTCGAGGAGCTTGTTTTAGAGATGGCAGTGCACAATTCTTCGGGTTAAGAAGTACATCGCATGCAACTTTGCCGAAACTACGAAGCATAATAGGGCGCCTCTTATTTGTTGCGATGAGAAAAGTACAGCGGAAGGCTGATCAGAGCAATGAAATTGCCCGCTACGACTTCCGCTGCGTTTCGAGCAGCTGCCATTGCAGTTTTCCTTCCACCATTCTTCAAAGTCAAAACGCAAAAATTGTTTTTGTAATTCGCCTTGAACCCGCGTCATCCTGTCTTGATTGCAAGCGCACGCGGCTTGCCTGCCAAGGGGAGATGCCGTTGTGCCCAGTCAGAGGATAAGATAACTGGTGCTGCTCCTGCCACAAGCAAGAAGGGGGCTTATGACGGCCTAGCAGCTATCTGCAAGTAATCAGCTCGGTAGATGCGCCTTGTTGTACGACAATGTCTTGCGACTGCGCTCCCCCCCCTCCCCCTGGTAACGCACTGTTTATGTGCAGGTAAAAAAACATAACCGTTGGTACGTTTATTGTCGAATAAACATGCCGTAATTTCACGTCGCTCCTTTTTCTATAAACATTGCGTTATGTGGTCAGTGATGCGGATAATATACGGGGCTATGCACTTCCATGGTATGTTGGGGCAGGTTTCGCCTCAACTAAGTTCCGCTTCATTGAAATTTCTCGCATGTCCTGTCAATTTCGGTGTAGTCGGATTCGACTGTGCTGGGAACACAATTATTTTGATTAGGATTTTCTTAGTGTTATTTGAACAGGAAGCTCATGTATGTTTTCTGCTGCATGATTTGAGACATTTTGCATTCAGCATTTGTAATGTACAAGATGAACTCGGAGACGGCATGAAGTGTACAAGCGTAGTCTGGATACGAGAGTGCATGAAATTTGAACAAATGATGCGTCTGGTTTGGCGATTCGCTTCTGTCTTTCTCTTCAGTTATGTAGGCTGCATTACTTTACCTGTGCTTATTTTATTTATAACCGTTTAATATGGTTTTAAAAAATTCTTACCCAAAAAATTCTAGGCTGTTTCGAATTTTGGTCCTCCAAATGTGTTTTATTCCCTGGCACATGCACCGTGCCACTCAGCCACAACGCAATGGTACAATTTGTGTGTTTTCTGCTGTGCACTACTTCCATCTGTGGTGATCAGCATCATCAGGTGAGCTGCCGGGTGATTCTAGAGACTGTTAGCCACAGACAGGCATCGACCATTATTCTGGTTGTTGACCATCGCGGGTTGAAGATTCGATCAAGAAAAAAGCTGCTCAGCGAAGAGCAGAGAGATTTACGCAGTACAGTCGACATGCCTTCCTTGAGTGTTGAAGCTAGGGCTGTGGTGAAATGTGCTTAAGGTTTTAGTATTCTTTTCTGTTGTCTCACCCACATTCATCGAGGTGCGCTCAGAACTCCACTGTGAGCTGACTAATAATATGAAATATATGCGGCACTTGGCACTTTTACGACGTCCGGAATCCTTTGGCACTCCACGGCTTGAGCGATGATCTCTCTCTGGCTCTTCGTACTTTCGTACAATGCCGTTAAGGTTCAGAACACTTGAGTCGTCCCTTCACTCTTTCAGCTATCCTGACAGTGTAACACTGATGCATTTGAAAGTGATGTGGCAGCGCATACAGGGCAGCATCTTTTTAATTCCGGCTGCCTTCATTATTTCCGGGGTAGTCCAGAAACAGTATATACTTGCATTCGGATGAGCGAGTAAAGGGCATACACAAGGCGCTGCCCACACGAGGTTGTGGGCAGCGCAGCTATGCGTGACAGGCTGAGCGCGCAGCTTGACATGCAGCCACATTCAACACCCGCTCATCACACTTTGACCACAAATGAATTGAGCAAGACAACCAATGGGATGCATGGGGAGAGAGTACAACTTAGTTATCTTGGAAATACATCTGCTCTTCTTGCTTTTATACCCAGCAGCGGAGAGGCCTCTGATAGAGTCGGTGGGCTTATCAAAAAATATATTTTAGTGCTAATTTTGGAATTATGGGTTTTAATGTGAGCAATATACAAATCAGCATGGGGTTGTGCTAGGACTTTTTACTCGCGAGGTATACGTTATGTGCAATAAGTCGTAAAATTTTGTTAAATTGCATATGCAAACACATACTCCACATCATTTCAACGCTCTTCAAGAATGGTGTTCATTATTTCAACACCCTTTTTCTCACAAGGGTATAAAGCTACAAATTGGGTTGTTGGAAACTAAGTAAAACGGTGTAAGGAAAGACCGCCAACAGAGAAAAAGAGTGTAAGAGACCTTTAACTTTGAAGGGATTTTATACCCGTTTACCCAGGTCGACTGAACATTTTCTACAAGCGGGGAATGTTTTGCACCTTACGATGTTTAAAACAGTATGAATTGTCATAATTTGTTACCAGTGAAGCTGTTTAAGCTTAATCTAGGTCCGGTAGCGTTAGCAAAAAAATACCAAGAAAAAGAACTGCGGCGCCTGTAAAGGGTGCACCACCGCAGTTAGGTTATAACCGTGAAGCCGGCTTTCGATCCTGTTCTAGTGTGAGCACAAAGGGCGCATGCGTATGCCTACAATTAACTATACCATTTCAAAGGTACTAGTCTTTCTGGGATTACAAAACGTAAAAAAATGGCACAGCTTGCACTGGTGGAGCAATGATGGAGAAATAGCAGAGCTTGGGGTCGACCTAGTTTGTTTCCCCCTTGGATCCCCTAGCAGTAAGGGGGGGGGGGGGGCACACTGGAACAGCCTTGTAAAATACGGCTAGACTTGGTCTCACCCCATGAGCACTTATAGCCTAGCAAGAACATAGCAAAACTTAGCAACACCTGATGAAGCTAGGTCGACGTACCCCAGCTCCGCTGTATTTCTGTTTTGCAACTGAACACCTATTTTACACCCTTTCAACACCATACAGAAAGCTAAGCGTGGTGCATCCTATCAACACCCTTTTCGCCAGATAAATATAGTCTTTTTAATTTTAAAAGGTCAAATTGATGTTTCACGTGCCAAAGCTAAACTTGGGCCATGAGGCGCACCGTATATGGAAACGAGCGTTCATTGCAGGCGAACATTTTTTTTTTAGTTGCGGAGTACCTTATGACCGCACAATGTCCGTCCGCGTCCGTGCGCATAGCATTTACAATAGCAAAAAAATCACACAGGCACCGGCAGGATTCGAGCCTGTGTCTGGAAGACCAGACAGAGTTATTGTCAGTCGTCTTACCCATTGGGCTACGACTATGAGTACTGTCAGACTCAAGAGTCAAACAGCTTAGTCCCTCGCCTGTAACGGTGCGGAGTACCTTAGGACCTCCCAATGTCCTTATATGGCAGTGGAACTGCAGAGGTATCATAAGCAAAAAAAGCTCACTTGAAACTTTCATCGATACACAAGATCCCAAACCAGATATACTCTGCCTACAAGAAGTAAATTAAGTAAATTCGGAAGTCGGTCTTAAAGGATACACTAGAACTTCGTTATCCCCGGACCAACGTGTCGCTATATAGGTGAAAAAGGACATCACGGCGATTGAGGACAAGGCTATCTCACGATCCCCCTCAGCAAATTAACATCGTCGAAATAATACCGAACTCTCGCGGAAAGAAAAGCCTCTTTTTACTAAACATCTATAGCCCACCATCCAGCCCAGATGAAGACTTCGATCCAATATTTAAAGAATTGCACCAAAGAGCCAGAAATAATAATATCCTCATCACAGGAGACTTCAACGCCCCACACAAGGAATGGGACTACAACTTTAACTCTAAGAAAAGAGGGAACATTCTAACCGCAGCAGAATACTACGACTTTATGTACATCAATAAAATCGAAACCCCAACGCGTAACGGTAACTGCCACTCCAGGGACACATGTCCCGATCTAACCTTCACAAGAGGATCGGACAAATGTACTACATGGATAAATACCAAAGAAAACCTGAGAAGTGACCATGATATCATTCGCATCACCACCAAAACCAGTTGGTGCAAAAATAAAGGCAGGAAAGAGAAAATTACTGACTGGGACAAATTCAGAGCAGCCCTCAGCAGCGAGTGCCCAGACGACGACATTCATGACATAGACGAATGCATGCAGCAGTAAAATCTTAGATGAACACAACAAAGCAACCATGGCCGTCTCGGAAGATCAAACCTTCGCCTGCATTGACAGATACCTAGCGAATATATGGGATAAAAGAGCCAAACTAGTTAAAAGATGGAAAAGACAGAAAAGCAACAAGGTTCTGAAAAGACGGATCAAGAACATAACAAAGGCAGCTAGAGAATACGCAGAGAGACTCTCCAAACAAAACTGGAACGATTTCTGTGACACCCTGAAGAACACTCTTAGCACATCCAAAACATGGAACATCATCAAAAGTCTGCTCAACCCAGAGGGCACAAAACGGGAGAGCAAACACAACCTGAAAAGAGTTTCCCACCTGTTCAATGGTACAAACGAGCAACTCATCCATGCCGTGAAGGAAAAATTTGGATTTAATAGTCCAATTGAGGCAACAAACAAAAGATACGAAGGTCCGGCGAACGAGACTCTAGATCGCCCCATTACTAAAGAAGAAGTCTTCGCAGCCATAATGGGAACAAAAAGAAAAGGAGCAGCAGGCAGAGACGGAATAATCAACTCTATAATAAGAAACTTAGGTGACCGACAAATAGAACAGCTCACCAAATACTTCAATGAAAAAATCTGGATACCCGGTACAATACCACCATCCTGGAAACACTCCGAAATAATAACCATACCGAAGCCAGGCAAACCCCCTGACATTGGCAACTTGAGGCCAATCTCACCTCGTGTCTGGGAAAATTCTTGGAAAAAATCATAACTAACAGGCTTTCCAAACATCTCGAAACGAAAAATTCATTACCCCACTGCATGATAGACTTCCGGGAAGGCCTAGCTACACAGGACGCTTTTATCCAACTCCAGCACGATATCTTCAAAAAGAAGGAAGAAGGGGAACAATTTATCCTGGCACTAGACCTCAAAGGAGCTTTCGATAACGTGACACACGACGCCATATTGTCAGCTCTAGAGAGGCTAGAATGCGGGGATAGAACATTCCGCTACGTGAAAGCATTCCTGTCCGACAGAACGGCTACCATTTGCATTGCAGACACGAAGTCAGATCTCTTTGACATGCCCAACAAAGGCACACCACAGGGATCTATCATCTCACCGCTTCTCTTTAACATCACTATGATAGAGATAGCAAAAAGAATCACAGAATACGACCAAATCGGGGCTGCAATTTACGCGGACGATATCACCCTATGGACAAAAAAAGGCAACAGAAATCAAGAAATCCAAACGCTGCAAAACGCAATCAATGAAATTACAGAACTTGCGGCCAACAACGGGTTGCAATGCGCCCCTGAAAAATCGGAGCTAGTCAGAGTATTCCCCTTAGGCCATGAAAAGCAAACGTTACTCTACATCGACTCGAAACCAATCCCTGAGAGAAGCCAAATAAGAATCTTGGGCATGATAATCCAACGCAACAACGGAGCCGACGAAACTCTAAAAAGAGTCGCCAAAACCACCCAACAATTAGCTAAGATTATAAGAAGAATCACCAGAACCCGAAATGGAATGAGAGAAGAGGACACGCTGAGGATTACCCAAGCCTTATATTATTAGCAGAGTAGCTTACAGCCTACCCTTCCACATTCTAAAGGGTAACCACCTCAATAAGATCAATGCGACAATTAGAACAGCCTATAAAACAGCACTCGGCCTCCCCATCTACACAGCTAATCAAAAGCTGTACGATCTCGGAGTGTGCAACACATTCGAAGAAATAAGGGATGCACTGCTCGCTAACCAAAAAGAACGACTACTCAAAACTCGCACAGGCCGAGCAATCCTATCCAACATTGGCTCTCCGGCAGAAAAAGAATTCTTGAATAGAACGATAGAACTATCACCAGACCAAAGGAAGGGAATAAAAACCCTGCCTATACCCAAACACATGGACAAAACCTCCAACAAGGAAAGGAGAATAGCAAGGACTAATTTTCTAAGAATAAAGTTCGGAAATCACGCAAACACTGTCTACACTGACGCAAGTAAGGGACCACACGGCTCTTCCATTGCAGCAGTTGTCGACTTCAAAGGCTCCCCCATAGACTACGCCACCCTTAGAAAACAGGACACTGATGAAGCCGAAACCAGTGCTGTTCTGATGGCTATCAGATGGGGAGAAGCAAATGACAGGAGCTTAAACATCATCACGGACTCGACAAGAGCTATCAAAAACATCACTGCCGGAGTAATACCCATTGGTTCTAAACATATCATCCCAAGGGAGTTGAATCGTGCACACAACATTACATGGTGCCCTGCGCACGAAGGCTTGGAAGGAAACGAGAGCGCTGACTCGCTTGCGAGAAGTCTTACGAACCGCAGCGACGAGGACCACTCCTACGCCCTTCCACCATACGAATCCTACGGAGGACGTCTTAAAAGAAAAATACTTGAAAGGAGAACGCTACCCGCTCCTCACATGACACTAAACACCCACTGTGCACAAACACTGAGAAGAATACAAACTAACACATTCCCACACGAATCAAGGCTGGCGCTTATGTTCCCAGACAGATTTAGTGAGGACTGTTATGAATGCAATGAAAAAGCCACCCTTTTCCACACCATATGGAATTGCCCAGTTATATGGCAAACACAGAACAATACACCTCATTCACTAGAAACGTGGGAGGCGACTCTGGCCAGCGAGGCCTTGGAAGATCAGCGCCAGCTGATCGACAGAGCCTGGGCCGGGGCACAAGCTTCTGGGGCCCTGGAAAGAGGACTCCACCCAAGTTTCTCCCTTTAATCCCTTCCCCCACCTCAATAAAGTTTTACTGAACTGAACCAATGTCCGTCCGCCTCCATCTGTGCGCACACCACCATGAAGCGAAATTCGATTTGAGCCGTGAGTTGCAATTTCATTTAGGGAATAATCAAGGTGCAACTCACTGCTCAAATCGAATGACGGTCGGGGCGCAAATCGGATGTCACTCGGGGCGCAACTTGTATGTCATTTCGAGTCCCCGTACTCCGCACCCTCGCCATCGTCCACGGAGTGGAGATGCTGCCTTTTTTTTTTTTTCTTTTGAACATTTTTACGACGTGGAGAGGAGGGTTGGAGGGAATGTCTTGTACTCCATAGGGCATTTTACATGTATACATAGCTTTAATGAATCAACAGGTGAACATTTTTTCCACACCCTTTCAACACCCTACGAAAAACCATAGGTGTTGAAGTTAGTCAATATCTTGCTTTCAACACAAGAAAGGTGTAGGGCTACAAAAAGGGTGTAATGACCTCCCAACACCCTTTTTACACTTTTGCTGCACCCTTTTTAGCCGAAATGGGTGTAAAAAAGTTTAGTGCGCAGGGTGCGATTCTCTGGCCGTGTGGCAGGCGCCAAGGCACCGGCGCATAGAGACTTGGCCGGAACAAATCGTACAGTTCTAATTATCCTTATTATTGAAGTTCGGATTATTGGAGTTCGAATTAAAGAGCTTTCACTGTACAGTGAGCGCGGCCGGATCAAATGCCGCCCCTCTTTTCTTCCATTTTAAGGAGGCAAAGATGAGTATTTCCGCTATATTCGTTTGTTAGACCAAAAAGTGCTGACTGTCGCCATTAGGGTCAAAAGGCAGGCTGCAATTCTTCAAGCATCAATGTGTTTACATGCTTTACAGCTCCCCAATCGCAATGTGCTGCTGTTATGGGCCACTTTAATTATTTCCAACTTTCATTAATTTGAACTGTTGCGGTTCGAAATACCTATCTTTTACTGAATTTAATCATTTGTGCTGTTGGCCATTTTTCGGACCATATTTATGTCGCGCTGATGCCGGATGTCACATTTTTTTGCTTAACGGGGTATTTAATCCCTTAGCACAGTGGTTATCAGCCGTGAGTGTGCCGGGGGACCCCTTGCGGACCAACGAAAGTGATGAGGGACACCACGAAGAACTATGCTTATCTGTGCCATGATGGCAAACAATTTCCACTTTAAGCTACAAAGTTACCCAAACTGTCTTTTGTGTGGCTGGCTTTTCCGCATAGCAGGCGTGCTGTGCGTAGCAGCCAACGTAAAAACTTGCGCTTAGGGGAAAAAAATGAACGTAAAAGTGTCTGAAACCTACGGTTTTGTGACTATCAGTGCGGTTTGCACCCCCCCCCCCCTCTCTCTTTTGCTTTCTTACTTTTTTCTCTCTTCCAATCTGATACTCCTTTCATATATACCGCCTGGTAAACACACGGCGCAAAAAATAAATAAATTCAAGCGGCTAAGGCACCTTATTGTATTGCCAACAAGGTTTGGCAAAAGGAGAAAAGAATAAATGGGGGGGCTTCGCGGACAACCTGGGGTGCACGGAACCTCATTTGAGAACCACTACTTCAGCGTTAAAAAACAATGTAGACATCACATTAACATGGGGGCGACGATGCATTTGGCTTCAACGCACACTTTTCATGTTCGAGCGCACCTTACAGTGATACATCTACACAAACGAACTCCCGACAGCTCCGGTTTCTAGATCTCACGCTGCACCTCCATATTGGCCGTTTGAGCCTTGCTCTCAGAATTGCCTTCTAACCAGCATTTGGAGGTCTGAAACGAGCCCTTTGAGCAATGGGAAGTGGGCTTTACCACTCCGGTATTCACGAGGTGCGTCCGATCTTTGGACGACTGATTCGCGGGCCTTTGCACCATTTCGTCGACTCTGTTCACTTCACCAAGTACTCGACGTAATTAGAAAAGCGCCGAGGCGCGCCTCTTGTCAAGCATCTGGGCCCCTTGTGTCACCTTGCATGTATGCGCAAGGGACAAAATTGAAGCCATGCAAGAAGGCACAGCAGTCGCTTCACAGGGCCACCATGATCTACGAGACATATTGTACGGCAAGTCCTAGATCTTACGGGAGGGTGTAAAAACAACGTGAACTTTGGGAAGGCAAGTACACGAAAAAATTGCCTGTGTATCTGATTGCAAATGGAGTTGGAAAGATGATAGCATCCACTGCTCCTAGGAACACTGAAGTCAAAATACAAGTTGCTCTATATGCCTCGAGCGCTGTCTGTAGGGGCTAAGGGGCCTTAGTAGGGGCGCCACTGAAGTCCACCTAGCGGCCCGTTTTGAAAGCTGCCGCGGGAGTCTACGACCCGCTCCCCACTGTCGGCGCTGCTTTTGCGGCACGTTCACGACTCGAGATTTACCGTTTGTATAAGTTGGAAATCCATGTTGATGTGGAGCAGTCACCTAGTAATGTATTTACGAGAGTGAATGTTTCTGACACGGTCGTAGTGTGGTACATCCGGTGTGTATACGCCAGGTGTAGATCACAGACCAGCGTAGCGAAACCGGCATGGTGCTGATTACACTGCCCTGAAATCTACTAACGGTGTCTCCGTAAGAGCGCGTTTCATCAGATGGTCATCCTGCGGTTATACACTACGATGTAAATCGGTTTCGTGTGTACGTGCTTACATAATTTAGCGGAGCACTCATACCTGACAGCGCGCCAGTTACGATTGGCAGATATTGATCACTACCCCGGACAAGTCAATGTGACATAAATTTCACGAACACTTTACGGCAGAAGTACGTTGGATAATCCAAAATTATAGTCGGGAATCAGCACACGACGAAAATTTAATGCTAGGTGGTCTCGTCGTGGGATGGTCTTTGCCCTAAAGGGCTCACTTGATGACACATTCATGTTCATCCATAGGATTGGCGAGTCCGCAGGCACTGCAGCTGTCCGGATAAGGACACATCCTTTCGGTGACCCAGCTTGCCGCAGGTTGAGCGAACCTCATGCTTCTTCTTGTGAATGTATACCTGTACTCGGCTCCCCTGAAGTAGACGAAGTGCGGCACTCTATTGTCGGAAAAAGCGATCGTAGCCGAATTTGTTCGGCCCATGCGTCTCGCGTGCAATGCGGTGGGGTTTCTTGAGTAAACTATGCTTCGAGCTATATCCTCTGCCGAGTCGTATGCAGGGATATTACGGAGTCTTCCGGGGTCGCGACATACGCTTTGACGGAGAACGAGGTTTCCCCTACTTTGAGCTCTTCGATGCGCGCATAACGTTCAGCTCGATCTAAGATTGCAGTACTTACAACGAGGATGTTCTGTTCGTGGTTAACTCTGAGTAGGTCTTCGGTTGCTTCGGCCGGTTCCAGGCCGGCGGCTTGTAGTACGCTGTCTCTCAACGTAGCGTCACTTACACTACATTCATGACTTCACGCGGGCGGATGACGACCTTGATATCGTCTCTGGGTGGTCTGGGACAACGGGGGCGCTTGCTCGTAGGGAGGCCTGGACGTCGTTGCCCGTGAGGTGTCTTCCCCTTGTTGAACGTCGCTGTGTCGTTAACGGTGGTGGAGAGGTGGAGTGGGATCGTTGCGCCACGCTGGAACTGCTGCAGGGCTTGGCCGAACTTTCGGCGATGGCATGGCAGCCATCCCACAGTGTCACCGTGATCTTGAGCTCTTATCGGTTCCCCTTCAACAGCGGTTACCATCCGCACCGCTGTTCCGATGACATTGCCGCGACGTGTTCGGAGTTTGAGCGACGAGTGTGCGCTCGGGCGATGCGTCGTTGCTCTGTGCCGCAGCTGCGCCTGCTGCTCCCCGTGGCTCCGCCATGCCGGGAACGGGGAACCCACCACCGCCTCGCCTAGGCTGAGCGAAGCGGCGATTCGGGCCTGGCTTGAAGCGTCGATAGCGTGGTCGCGGGTGGAAGCGTTAGGCGTACCTCCCCGGGTGCCGAAACACTCAGGAAGGTCTTACACTTGTCAGGTAGGCGATAACTCGCGAGTATTCGGCGTTAGGTCATGGAAACCACGGAGCCGATGTGGAGATGGACTGTTCGCTCCTGGGCGCACGTGCACCTCCGGACATGGCCGAAGCGCCACGGACATGGCGCGGCTTGTGCCACTGCGGCCGTACGACGAAGAAAAAAATAACACCGGCGTGCGTCGTGTGCTCAGTTTCAACCCGATTCTCAACCGAACGATCCTGCAGCACTCCCACCCCCACCTGTTTCCCTCACCTCGCTGCCCGCACTGTGGTGCACTGGACACGCACTTTCATTCCCTCTGCCAGTGCCCCAAGAATCCCTACCCACCCCTCCCCACCCCCCAGGCCTGGGAGCAGGCCATGCGGAGCTCCGAGGTTTCGGACCAGGTGCTAGTCGCCTCCCGAGGCCTCCAGGTCGCTGCGGCCCTGTGGGCAGCCGCCACCGCCCCATAAGGGGGAGCTCTTTAAATAAATGTTATTTCTCTCTCTCTCTCTCTCAACTGTGGTGTCAACAGAGTTGTTATTATTCTCACTCACATTGGAGTCGAGGCATTACTTCGCGTTTGGTGGGGTAGAGTTAGGAACATCCAACACACATCATGTGTTTAGCACGGACAAGTACCGCCATCCCGCGGAGCCCGACGTGACCAGTGACGGCGCACTCGCATGATTGCCTGCATGCGTGCCTCGCTATTGATTGATTGATTGACTGATTGATTGATTGATTGATTGATTGATTGATTGATTGATTGATTGATTGATTGATTGATTGATTGTAGGGTTTAACGCGCCGACGCAACGCAAGCGATGAGGCGCGCCGTAGTGGAGGGCTACGGACTAATTTTGACCACCTGGGTGGGAATCTTTAACGTGCACCGAAATCTAGAACACGCGGGCGTTTTTGCTTTTCGCCTCCATCAGAAAAGCGGCCGCCGCGGCCGGGAATCGAACCCGCGACCTCGTGCTCAGCAGCGCAACGCCTTAGCCACTGAGCCACCGCGGCGGGTGCCTCGCTATTGAGTACAGGCTTCCTTCTCCGATATTTCTTGACCACCCTATTCCCTTTCCCCTCTCTCTTCTGCTGCACTTGCCATTCATTCCCTATTCATCTATTCCCACTCATCTACTCAGATCACCATTCTTCTCCCCTCCGCGATCCCATCACCCCTTCCGTTTACTGCTCCAATATATTTCTCTCTCCCATTATCTCTCCCCCCCCCCCCCTTCCGCTGCACTGATCTTACATTTTGCACCCAACCTTTCCAGTGAAACTAACTTTCCTCTTTTGAAGTCAGCAATAACGACCCCCAAGTATGTGATGCCGACAAGGAATACAGGCGCCGAGGCTATCGTAATTCCACACCAACCGTTTAATCGATCTAGCAGATGCATCATCCTAAGCCTTCTAGTACATCCCCCATTCAGAGGAAGATGTCTCCAAAGAATGATAGGCCCGGACCCGATGAGGCATGTGCACATTGGTGGGTTAGGGATTGGATTGTGTTACGAATCGGCCAGCGCCGCCGTACTTCCCCGCATCACTCCTCGGCTGTGCGGCGAAGCCACTCGTGCGCCTTCGAAAACAAGTCAGACGCTTCGCTCTCGGCGCATTTCAAAACTTCGGCGGTTGGCGGCGAGGCTCGTCTCCACGCTCTTCAAGGACACAGAGGCCCCGTCGATCGCAACGGAGTCCTCCTCTCTCCCCTCTCTCGGGCTCAACGTGCGCGGAGGCTACCGACGACTAACGAACACTGGAAAGAGTGTTGTGTGTGTCTGTGACGTTCATGGCGTGTTCCCGCTTGTTGCCGTTATCGCTTTTGGGTATAAATAGAGCTGCCCAAGCGTTGTAACTCATTCCTGTTAGAGCAGCGAATCGATGTTGTCGCTGTGATCGAGTCCTGTATTGTAACCTCGCCCGTCGGGGCATTGTTCTTTGGCTTCGGCTCACCTCTCGCTATGAAGTAAACAGTTACGTTAGCCTACGGCTTCTGGACTTCTTCACGGCTGCAACAGCGGCTGGCCGCTCGCATCATACACGCTACCACTCGTATGTCGGAGGCCACGCAGATTGGATCGGGTGCCCCCGCCCGATCGCAACAATTGGAAAAGATTGACAAAGATCCTGCAGTAGGCGGGGGCCGATTTACGGCTCCGCCTCAACGCGGCCTAACGTTGCATCTCCTTTCGCAGCCCTACTGAGCACTAGCTCCTTTCCGGAGCCCATGCCTTTCAAACGCGGTGAAGATCTGCTGGATGGTTAAAGCCCTGCGAAATTAGATGAATAGCTACCGACTTCAATGAACCTTACAACACTTGAGGAGCTTCTCGACCAAGGCTTGGCTTACCATAATGACGAGATTGAAAGCGAATGCAGCCAGCACCACGACGTACCACACCATTCACTCGCTGACTCCACGCGATCAGTCATCCTGCGAATATCTTGACCCTCACGTCAGTGCTCTTGCGCGGTGCGTCATACCTTTTGATATACAACTTGCCGCTGACCCAGCTCCAAGCCTTGAGTGGTGGTGGTTTGGGGGGTGGTAAAACATTTATTTGTAGTAAGAGGAGGTTCGCGCTCTAAAGCGGGAGAAGCCCCCAGTCCAGGGCTCCGCGGTGGCTGCTGTCCTGCGTGCCAAGCTCACCAACGCCAGTTCAAGCGTCCAGTCGACCGAAGGCGCCAACCCTCTCATCGCAGATGGCAACCGACGTAACCAATCTTCTTCCGCAACGGAACTGTGGCGGCCTGCGAAGGGCAACAGCAAAACTCAATAAACGCCTTCAGAGTATGAATAACAAACATCTCGTTATTATGCTCCGGCAAACGCAGGGTATCGGTCCCACCCTGCGGAAGCATAAAACAGTTACAGCCTAGCATGACACGGTTATCCCGTTCTGATTCGCCTCAAACTATTTATGGGCCCCAAACTGCCTTGTAAGGGCACAAGGCCGTACCACATTATCAGATACGTACTGCGGCTTTCGAATTAAGCGTATACGAGGTGGTCGCCGCACGGCTACACGTCGGATTCCGTAATAGGCGCCCACGGACGTGAGCCCGGCTTCAACCAGCAGACCGTCACCAACGTGAACTTCACATGGATGATGCGCCGCTTGCATGCACGCGCCCGCGTGCAGCATTTAATCGCAAAAGCCGAATAAACTGAAGTTTTTCTCCTTAACAGCCTCTACTATCCAACTCGGCGCGATGAAACCTCGGACAACGTGACGCAACCCCAGACCTTGACATGGACAATGGCTGACGCTGTGGCCCATTGGCTCCGCGAAGTGACGCCTCGGGGCAGCGGCCGTTATTCCACAGTATGGATCAAGCTCCATGTTATACCCAGACGAAGTGCACAAAAATGTACATTGTATTGATTTAAAACACTTTGTGAGCCTGCACAGCCAGCCTGCTAACCCAGAAGGCTCGCTCGCGTACGCCCTGCCTCACCGTGGTTGACGATGCGGTTGACCGCATCTTGGGGGCCGCGGCTGCAGATAGGAGCATCCTTTAAGATGCGGTAGTAGGGATCCTATAAGCATCCTTACTACCGCATCGGCACCTCGTCATCTTGTGGAAGTTCCACGAGGTATTGTAGGAGATACGATGCTGGCGGCGGCACTTGCGCAGATATTGTGCTCATCCAACAACAAAATGCCAGAATTGGGCGTCGCTCGAAGCTACTAGCCCACCTTCGTTGGGAGGAGCACTGCGCCTCCTTTCCCGACACACTGTAGCTGGAAAGCTATGGTTGACTTCCAGTTCCCTTTGCGGGCACTGTAAGCTCCAGGCCACGGTGCTATAGTCATGATGCTTCGGTCTGATTTGAGCCAGCATCAGTTCGGGACAGAGGCGGCTTCCATCTACTTTCCCCAGTCAATAATGTCGCCCTCCGAAGATATCATCTATGCGCCGGATTCCTCGCAGGCGTCGTACGCTACCAAAATTATGGCTAAGCTCACCGCGTCTCTCGAAAAGGTCAACGTCAGAAGTGCCGCTGGGAAGGCTGATGTTACATGCCGCGATGCTTCACAACCTTCCAACACCAAACCGTGAGGAGCTTCTGCAAAACTTAGACGAGGTTTGCACGCGTGGGATCGTGCCACGAGTATCAAAACACTTAGCGGTTACACCAATTCCTAAACCTTACAAAAATCCCTCTGAAGTGACCAATGTCCGTTCGTCTCGCTTGCATCGACTATCTGCGAAGTGATGGAACGGGTGGTAGCCTTAGGACTCAACCACCACCTCGAAGAGGAATAACATAACAACGTGTGGGTTCGAGATAGTTGGTAATCCATTGTATACAAATTTAAAGCGCAAGAAATCAGAGAGGGGACGAACGGGACAGAGACAAGCGCTAACTTCCAACTGAAATTTCTGAACGACGTTCTGACTGAACGACATATATGTCGTTCTGACTGAACGACATACATAAATGCAGCAGCGCTAACATAAACACAAGAAGATAAAGCATGGTATGTGCGCGGTGTACTTAAACAGAGTATGTGCTCAGTGTAGAGGCGCGCACACGTTCCTCGCGCTTATGTCATGCGCGCACCTAGGTATAGCAGTTCATCCTCCCTGCCAGACAGAATTCAGACCAAACCCCAGGACGCAACGTCTTCTGCGAAGGACCAATCAACACCGACCATATATTATGATCGCAGGGGTTATTCGGAAGGCTATTAACACCGTAACTCACGCGGCCGTCCTTGACGCGCTGGCGGCGGTCTGTTCAGGTAAACGATTGAACAACTTCGTTGCGAGCTTCTTGGCCAATCGAACCTTTGAGATCCGCTGCGGCCATCCGGTCATGGCTGGCCCATACACGGAAGCGTACGACCATGTGGCGAAGTTACATGAAATAACGCTCGCGTCTTCAGACCGCGCCCGTATAGGGTCGGCTGGGGCAGCGACATACGGGGAATCGTGCCTGGAAAACTATATGTTCGTGTGCGTGTCGCGTTCTGTACGCTTGGAGCTGGAGGCGTCTTCGTCAGGAAAATCGACTCTTTGAACGCCTCTCCTTTCGTCTCGCATTTTTATATGCACTCGCCACGGGTCACCCTCAACTACGTCAAGCCCAATAGAAGACAGATCATTTAAACCCAGGTATGTCACGATGGAAGAGAGAGAGAAATGGCTTTATTGAACATTTGTCCGGCGGGAGGAGACGGATCAGGCCACGCAGGGCTTCGCCCGTTACGCCGATTCCCACCTCTGCGTGGGATGCGCGCCATTTTTTTTCCGTCCTAATTAGAATTCCAAACAATTGACACAAATGAAGATTAACGCAGCTACGTTTCCGAGAATGTCACTCATCTCGTCTCGCGTAAAACTGAATTGACTAGGTTTCTTCTTTCCCCGAGCTTATCGAGTCCACAAACAGACGCTGCCTTACTCCGTTTTTTAGCGGCCGCTGTTGTCCTTGTCGCCGTGTCGGGACCGAGTCGCGGAAACCGGTTGCATCTCGCCCCATACCTTCCCCGTGTCGCTTCTTCTTGCCGGCGGTTGGACGTCAAGTTAAGTGTGCCAATATGGAAATGCTGGCCGCGTGGGCGACGCTGCAGCTGCTATGCTGGCTGCGAGTACGCTCTCGTCTCTCTTCCGCGATGTTGCACCGCCGCGACTGAACTCTCCTCCTCGCCCGAATTCCTGGAGACCTTGGCGGAGGCTCGAGCGCGCCGCAGCGTGCCGCATTATTGACCCGAAATCGCTTCTAACCCGGCGCACAACGTGCTCTTGGTGTTTGGGATGCTCGGTCGAAGCCTTGACCCACGATGCGAGGGCGGCGCAATGAACGGGGAGGCTAAAATTCCCCGGCGTCGTTGCAGGCAACAAATAACCCGCTTCCTCGTTGGTGATAGCCGTTAAGTGCATAAGAGTCCACCGAAGAAGTGCATAAGAGTCCGCATAAGAGTCCACCGAAGAAGTGCATAAGAGTCCGCATAAGAGTCCACCGAAGAAGTGCATAAGAGTCCGCATAAGAGTCCGCCGAAAGGCGAGATTCATTTATTAAGGCGAAAGCCTGAGATATCCCTCATCAAACGTCGTCGTAGCCGTCGTTGTTTGTCAACACGAATGGTACCAAAATGACCTCTGCTGTATAAATAAATAAATGAATGAATGAATAAATAAATAAATAAATAAATAAATAAATAAATAAATGGGTTCGTGTGGGATTAGAACCAGGGCCGCTGGACCAGGAGACAGGTCGCAAACCCCAGCGGTAGCCCGGTAATCCGTTTATTTTTTTTTTTTTTTTAAGCGGAGCTGTTGTTACATGCCGTAAGTTCGGGGTTCGTGCGCGCCGAAAACTCCCCGCGAGGAACGTTATCGCGTCGTAGGCGTCGCGCAGCTGTTGCATTACCCACCCTACAACGGCAAGACACGTGATAGCGGCCACCGCAACACTCTAGAGGAGCGTACGCATGCGCTCAGTAACGTAGGAGAGCCCTTCGCGCGGGAGCTCACATCGTCGTGCGCAAGCACTCAGTATCGTACAAGAGACCTAGCGCTCAACGTCTCCGCAGTTCTCGGCATGGCCCGGCCGCGGATAGTTCGCATGATTATAGCGCCTGATTGTGTGTGTGCTTTTTGTGTGCGTCTGTGTATTTGAGTATTTATGTGTAAGTGAGAGTTTTCATATATTTTCATCACACCTTCACCCCCATTTTGGTGTAGCAAGTCGGGCGCCCAGCCTGGCTGACCTCACTTGCCCATTAAAGATGTTTCTCTCTATCTCAGGTTGGATGCGCGCGGGAGAGGGCGACGCGGCGGGTCATCCGGCAGCCAAACCGGTTCTCAGGGCGGGGACGCGCGCGGGAACGCGTGCTTTTCCGCACATGTGTTCGACCCTCTAGCTTCGACGCGCAATGGCGTTCAAATGGCCACTGTCATCGGGGTGCGTGTCACGCCGTCCAATCATTTGTTTCAGAGACAACTCGTCTGATGTGCTAAAACAATTCAGGCCAGGTTGACTTTAATTTTGTATTCCGATTCCTCTCCTCTCCTGTTTCTTTGTTCCTTCTGTCTCATCAGCGTACTGATTATAAATTATTTCTTCTGCTCCGCTATTTTTGTCTGACCTAATCGGTTTCTATGAACAAAACAAATTCTTTTTTGCCAATCCCCCTAAGTGGCATGCGCCGTTGTTTATGTGCCACCATAACCATCAAAGAACGAACCCAGCTCCAAGCCGCCGCCTGTTCCTCGTGGCAGGTCTGCAACCAGGCACAACGCCCCGAGTCAGCGGCGCCGACCGTCGCATCCCGACACTCGGCGGCAGCATTCCGCTGGGCGAAAGCCTCTGCCAGCACCTGGTACTGCTGGTGACGACCCTTGCGGGCTCCTCATTCCTGGAACACCTCTCCAGCTTCCGGTTTGTGACGTGCGTCATGGACCACTGGTGCCGACCGCCGGACGATTTCGCCAACCTCAGCGTGGCCGACTGGCAGACGCTGGTCGCCGCAACCACTGCAAGCGTCAAGAGGCCCAGGGCACCGGGACCCGAGGTCGCATCGCCGTATGCGAGGCTTGGGACTTCGACCTGAACCGTTACGGGAACAACGTCGTCAGCGAGAGGAAGCCTGCGCCCACCCACGGCCGGACTGGAGGAGCGGCGAGCGTGCGCGCCCGCCGCTCCTCCAGCCCGGCCGTGGCCCACCGCAGCTGGTTCATCGGAACGCCGTCTGGCTGCCGCTGGCCGGCCCGGCCGCGAACAGCAGGATCGGGTTCGCTGTTCACCTTTCCTGTCCAGGCCTCCTGTCCTGTTCGTACCCTCAGTCAGTACCCAAGGTCGCCTTGCGTGTCCTCGTGCAGGCGTTGAACGGCGTGGTGGTACCAGCGCTCTTGCTTGAAGTTTGCTGGGAAACGGCAACCATCAGGTTACACCTGCAGCAGTAACGACGGAACCCGGCACACGCTGTGAGCCCATTCATAGCTGAATGCTGTGGCGAACTCTACGAATGCTTGGCCAGTTTCTGTTAATTAGCCCAATTAAAACAATGGTGCTACATGCACAACTAGTGCCCCGAAGTCTTAAGTATCTTGTTAGTCTTACCTTTCATGAGCTAGCAATAACAGAACTCGGAACATTTTTGTCCCAAATACGAAGTTCCAAAATAAGTCTCAATCACAGACAACAGTTGCAACGGTTGCGCAAGCTCGTACAACGTGTTGAAGCTAATGAGATACGTTTTCATTGCGTGCTATAAAGCTTACAGCGTCGCGCTATAGTTGATTTCGACCTGGGGTGGGCTGTTTTTGGTGTGAATATTTTTCTATTTGCTCTGAAGAGCTTTTTCTCACGGACGTTTTTTTTTTTTTTTTTAATAACTGAGTTACAAAACGAATCGCACCTGTGTAGAGGACAAAGCGAAACAGGTATGATTTATTTGGACCTAAAATATCTTTGAGCACAATGTCGGTCAGTACAAACGAAGGTTCAGTGTGCTGCCTCCGAATGCAAAGCGTGGTCTCGTTGAGGCTCTACGCTGACATAATAAAAGCAGCAAGCAAGGTATGGTTTCGTAATCATGGAAGCTTCGCGTCAAGGGCATCTCACACCTTCCACCAGCCGGAACGTATCCGCCTCAAGTTTCGAACGAACGCTTCGGAGTCTACAAAGTAGCTTATCGCGACATAGCGTCCGCCGCCCCCTAACTCGAGAAACGAAGGATAAAAGCCGAGCAATCTACGGGCCGGTGCGAGCGAGAGCGGAGCCTGGGCGCGCGCGCGCACACACACACATTAGCCACGCTTTCGCCCCGCGCATTTGCATCGGCCCACTAACGGCTCCACGAGACTCACCCGCTCACGCTCCTCGGCGCCATGCAAGCGAATGTGCAAATTCCGACCCAGTGAGGCCGGCCGGCCTAATTAACTTGCCGTCCCGCAAGCCGAAGCCACGGCGACCCCGTGGCCTTACAATCACGTCTGCGGGGGTTTCTGCTAGGCTCTTCTGCGGGGGATTTGGCTGCGACGAGTGGTTTTCCTTCGAAGCCTGCTTAGACGCCTCGCGCGCTTGCTCACTTAAAGTCCGTCAAGAAATTTCGACCACATTGAATGTATACTAACGTAAATCAAAATGGGCATGGTAGAAGATGGTTGAATTGAATTGAATCGAATAACCTTTATTGAGATGGGGAAGCATATGGCGGTAGTTGGGGAAGGGCAATCAGTGAATAGGAGGCATGATTAGGACTCGTTGGAGGCGATACGTGATATCTTGGGAGGGATAGTGCAGACCCATCTCACACTAACCTTGCCAGGCCACTCTTAATTGAAAAAAACACTTGATGTACGTAGGAAATTAGGGTCTTCGTAAAGGGTGACGTCAGGAGACGAATTAGGGGGCAGAGCCCGTAGCAAAGAATCACGAGACGATGCGAAAGATGCACAGTACCAGGTTAGGTGTTTCAGGTCTGAAGAGACATTTTGGTGAGAATGGCAGTCGAAACGCGGAGAATACATCTTTCTTCCATGACACTGCATTTTTACTGTGCATGACTGGGTGCAATGTCCCTCTAAGCTAAGATCAGGACCTGATGTTTAAAAATTCAATTTCTTTTTCGCTCAGCATAGTCACGCTCATTTTTTATAACTTCGTAATATTAAAGGGACCTTGCAACACTTTCGATAAGCGCTTTCACTCTTTCCTTCGCGTCTGAAGCCACTGCGAAAGCTATAGTTATCGCCAGCACGGAGCGGCACTGCGTGATTTGCTCGTCGCACCAGATACGTCTTCCATTTCTGCTTTGTTTTTGTGGCTTTATTTTTAAAGTTACTATCGAAAAGTGTTCATTGCTGAAACTTAAGGAAAACCGGCCAACAGCCGCTACATGGCCTTATTGGCGTAATTGGAGCCGTCGAAGAACGTCAAGACCGGGAAAGAGAGAAAAATCTTTTGAGCGAGTTATCTGATAGGCATGGAGCAGCAATTTTTGGCTGAGGTACTTCGCGACCCCCTAATCTAAGTAGTGGGTGTGTTGGGTGACTACGTAGGATTTCAAAAAAAGTTGAAAAAGTGTTTCAGAGCCCCTTTAAATGCCTCCATCTCACGCGTCGTCGTCCTATCTCAGTCCGTAAGCCAATTTTGTTTATTGACAAAACACAAGTTTCGTTCATTAAACGACTGCTGTGTCCCGATAACAATAGCACCAACTTCAACGCGAGCTTCACACAAATACTCCACATATTAAAGAAAACAGATGAAGCAGTGGGGACTCCAGCCACTTGACCATGATTTTTCTATGATGTCACGCAATCGCCGGTTGGAGGCCGCCCACCAAAAAGACATGACGGGGTGATTGTAGTTAGGCCTCTATAGTTCCGTTTTACAGTATACTCAAATACCAAAGTGCAGTTAACACACTGATACCTGTGTTTTAAGTGTTGACCAATGTTACGGCACTCTTGTCCTTATATTGCGTCACTGTAGGGCGAAATTTAAAATTTTCCAATATTTTTTCCGATTTTTCAATTAAAAAAACGTGTTGCGAGGCCGGGATGCATGGAGCTGGGTGAGTTACCAAAAGCTAGCTCTATCAAACTGAGCTAAGTTGTATTTTATCTTCATGAATCATCGAAGAAAGCATGCCAAGTTTTTTTTTTTTTTTTTTTTTTTTTTTTTTTTTACAGATAGTCCCACGACATCTAAACACTTTCTACGGGGTCCTGAATGCAAAAGCACTAATGTCCATTTGAACACTTCGCTTTGCTTCCGGTTTGCCTCCGCCACCAGTTCTGGATGGGCTTGGCCCTCTTGCCGCGCGACACGATTTGCCGTTTCCAGCCTCATCCGTTTCCTTTCCAGCCTCATCCGATCCGTTTCCATCCGATCCGTTTCCTCATCCGATCCAGCCTCATCCGATCCAGCCTCATCCGTTTCCAGCCTCATCCGATCCGTTTCCAGCCTCATGCTTTCCAGTGGCTTCGATTTGCCTCTCATGCGTTGCGCCGCTGCTTGTTCCTGCTTCCATGCATTTGCACAGTTGAGGACGAGGCGCACTTCGCTGCCTGCCTGTTCGCTCGCTTGGCTGCTTTCTTGCGCTCATTCACTTCGTCGGCGGTGTGCTGGCGCGGACGGTGACCTCTCGCTGCTGCCAAGTTTAATCTGTGGAACGCCTCGCGCTATGGAACGCGTCAAAAACGCATGGTCCAGGGGGCGTTTTAGGGGCGAAGCCCCATAGGGGCTCGGACTTCCAGCGTCTACAGTCGTCGCCGTCGTTTCATGTAGTCACGGTATTAAAACACCGGGACACTCGTTTTCCAACGCCTCCCGCTAGGACGTAACGTGTACGAAAGGCGCACACCGGGACACTCGTTCTCCAACGCCTCGTGCTACAACACTTGGTGCTTCAAAGACTTTCACAGCAAAACTGTATACCTCTGCCCCCAATGGTTTCATCTCCGTGGGCAAAAACGCCAAGGCGCCAAGAATGCACTTATACACTACATGCTTCGCCCCTCCCATGGTTTCATGTTAGTGGAGATGGCCCTGGTTTTTGTAGCGCAAGCTGCACTACGCTACTTCGGGCAGTTTTCGCGGGGGGGACCAGTTTTGCCCTTGAGCGCTAGAGGTCAAACCACACCCCCTTCCGCAAGAGCCCGGCACGGAGAAGCGGCCCGATAACGGGGAGAGATAGGCAGCAGGGGAGAGGTAGACGAGGATGGAACCCAGAGGTGCGCGGGACCCGTGCGCTGGACTTGGCGGAGGAACGCGAGGAGGCCGCCGCCGCAGCGATAAGCCCGCTCCACGAAGGAAGGCCACGAGACCCCGTGCGGCTGAGAACCGTGTGCGATTGAGGAAGATGAACATCCAGCTCTGGTCCCTCGTACAGTGGCGAGGCTTAAACAACGCCGTGAAGGGAAAAAGACAAAAAACGGTACTGTTGCCAACAGCTTCGCTACTTTCAAGTATCATGCGAGCGTCCTTCAGTTTTTTTTTTTTTTTTCCTGTTTCGCACGCCGACACCGGACGCTGGCTTTTTCACTTCATGCGCATTTATCGTTTCGCAGTAAAAAATGTAATACGGCTGCACATACTTTGGCTTAAGTGAAGTTTCTGAAGACCGCAATGCTTGCACATTAGGGCATCGCCAGGTCAGAGCATAAAGGCGGCTCTGGCTAGGTGATCACTCTAATTTCAGGTATACTTTTGGCGATATGAACAGTTGGAAGTTTCTTCAATACGCACTGAAATTAACCCAAGAGTTTGCGCCAAAGTGGTCAGTTGGGCTAGTTGGTACTTCATTTGCCCATTGAACGAAGAGGCCGTCGTCCGTCCCAACAGAAAGACACCTCCTTCGGATGCGTTCCACAGCATGATGCATTTCACAGTGCAGGCTTGATCGCGGCTGTAGCGAGAGGGGGCCGTCCACTCCAGTGCACGGCAGAAAAAGGGCGCGGATAGACAATTACATAAATTCCCACCGTCCTAAACTCTTCCATTACACGACGGAAGGGATGAGAAACGATGCGATGAGTAGGAGACAGATCGAAGCCATTTGAAAGCGGTATGGCGGATCGCAAAGCAAAGCGTCTCAAGCGGAGGTTACCAAACTTTATTGGCCCCAGCATGTCTAACTCCCTCCATCAGTATACGGGGATTCCCAATCCTGAACTAGACACGGTAGCAAAGGTTCGCGCTGCCAATCATGGTCCCAGCACTAAAGCGGATCCTGGGTCTGACGGTATTAATAATAGGATAGTTAGGTAGAGGCTCTAACGAACCACGTGAACCATTGCTAGGAGAGGAGCACCATTCCCGTCCCATGGAAAACACTCAACATCACGATGATTCCTAAGCAAGAGAAAAAATTGTGGTTAATTCCTCTGTCATAGGAATCAGTAAAACACGAAAGTGAAATGTGCAGCGAAATCTGCAGCTGAGCATGATTGTGGGTCGGAGGCTGTCTTGTGGGTGTGCTTGGCGAGTGACGTCCTGCTGGCGGATCGCTTCGGCAAAGGTGCACTGGCGTCATTTCCGTGACGGATATGACGTCAGTGAAATCTTGGTGTATCCCAGCATAAAACGTTTTCGTGTTAAAATATAAAACCTGAAAACGAACAACCCTAAGTATAATGTGCTCTTTGGTTATAAAGGTTGCTTCCCCGCAAGAAGACCCTATGTGCAGGGGTGCACCCTTTACAGGCCGTTTGCTTCGTTGGACTGGCGTCACTTCCGTTAGGATATGACGTCACTCAAATTTTTGTGTACCCCGAAAAAAAACACTTTTGTGTTAAAAACTGCAACTCGACAACCTCGGGCTAACTTCATGCCTGGGAAAATTATTCGAACATGTTGTGCTCGCTCGCTTCCTCCTCGTTCTGACCCCCATGATATTAGTCCAGGACTTTGAACGCATGCAAGAAGTCATGGTACGCCTGATAATATTAACTGACGGCTACGACTTCTCTCCGCTTAGCAATAGGGCCCATCTTACTCTAGGTCTGACCAAAGCCTTTGACAACGTGCACCGCGATGCTAACCTGGTCAATCTTGCTGACGTCGCGCTGGTCAACGTGCCTATATATAATTACGTCAAGGACTTTCCGACCACATCTTACATTATTACTGTCACGGGACGGATGGTCACGTGACCAGCTCAGAGAGATGGACGCAGGAGAGCCGTTGACAGGATTAACAAAGCATACATTTATTCTTACATATGCATACATTACAGGTTTGTCATACATTTATGGCAAACCGTTATACGCAATGCCTAGTCACCGTGAGTGAACCGGAATCTTGGAAGAACGCGAACGTCATCCTAATCCATAAGAAATGGGACATGAAGGACTTGAAAAATTACAGGCCGATCAGCTTACTATCAGTCGTCTACAAGGCACTTACCAAGGTAATCGCTAACAGAATTTCTGCCACCTTAGATTCCAGTCATCCTAATGAACAAGCAAGGTTTCGCAAAGGCCACGTGGACCATATCCACGTAGTACAACAATGGACCATATTCACACGATCAATAGGAAATGGAAAAGTGCGGGGAGTATACTGAAGCACTATATATATATATATATATATATATATATATATATATATATATATATATATATATATATATATATATATATATATATATATATAGCCTTCATAGACTATGAGAAAGCATTTGACTCATGTCGAAACCTCAGCAGCCATTCAGGCATTACGGAACCAGGGTGTAGACGAGCATTATGTAAGAATAATACTAGAGGATATCTACAATGGGTCCACAGCTACCATCGTCCTTCATAAGGAGAGCAGTAAAATACCCATATAGAAGGGCGTCAGACAAGGAGACACTATCTCCCCAATGTTATTTACAGCATGTTTACAAGAAGTATTTAAACCATTGGGTTGGGAACAGGGAGGCGTAAGGGTTAATGGAGAATACCTCAGTAATCTCAGATTTGCTGATGTCGTTGCCTTGCTAAGTAACTTGGGGGACGAATTGCAAACCATGCATGCTTACCGCACTGGAGAAGCAGAGTAGAACTTTGGGCCTGAAAATTAGTATGCAAAAAACTAATGATCAATAACTTCGGGAGAGCACAGCGGTTTGTGATAGGTGGCGAGGCAGGGAAAGTGGTAAGCGAATATATTTACCTAGGCCAAGTTGTGACCCCAGATCCCCGCCATGAGGCAGAGATAATTAGGAGGATAAGAATGGCGTGGAGTGCATATGGCAGGCATTCTCAGATAATGAATGGCAGCCTACCATTGTGAATGACAGCTACATCTTACCAGTACTCACCTACGGGGCATAAACTTGGAGGCTCACTAAAACGGTTCAAACTTAAATTGAGCATGACTCAGCGAGTAATGAAACGGAAGATGATAGGTGTAACGTTAAGGGAGAAGAATAGGGCGGAGTGGGGCAGGGAATAGACGCGGCGTGTTAAGAACGTATTAGTATAAATTAAGAAGAAGAAATGAACGTGGGCCTGGCATGTAATGCGAAGCCAAGATAACCGTTGGTGATTAAGGGTAACAGAGTGGATCCCTAGAGAAGGCAAGCGTGGCAGGGGGCGGCAGAAAGTTAGGTGGACAGATGAGATGAAGTAGTTTGCGGGAATAAGTTGGTCGTAGTTAGTACAGGGACGGGATAATAGATCTATGGAAGAGGCATTTACCTTGTAGTGGGCGTAGAGATGATGATGGTTATGATGATGATGATATCATCAGCCGAACAACAGTTCAAATCACCAAACTGGAGCTGAAGCTCGCGAGGTCTCTTCCGGGGTAACTGGGAACCCTATGCTATCTTTTACTGCTGTTGGACTGTTACTGAGGCGATGCACTGACCCGAGCTTTTGACATATGCCGCCAAGGGGCGTTGTTGGTTAGAGAAACTGAAAACAATAATGTCATGCTACCATTCTTTTTTTGCGATGGACATGATTATACATATTGAGAGACGACGGTTTGCGTGGCCGTTTATTCCAACGCTCGGGCCAAGGAAGAAGATCAAGAGGTGATGATGATTATTTACAAGTGATGATGATGCCGAGCCCATCGGGGCTAGCACTGATGATAGTGGGTGATTACGAAGAAGCGCCGGTAACATAACCCAAAGTACTGGGAGTGTAGTCACTGGGTCTCAAATAATTTCCCCTCCGCGAGCGGAAGCGGCCTCCTGGCCGCGAGTTAGTCGGTGGTACGGCGGTTGAATGGCTTCAGGCGGGATACATGAACGATTTCAGTGCCACGGCGACGGCGATCTGTAGGCGGAGTTACCGGCGTGATGCGATAATTCACAGGAGAAGTCTCTTCTAAGATTTGGTATGGGCCAAGAAAACGGTGGAGGAACTTCTCGCACAATCCGGGGACGCGAACGGGTGTCCATAGCAACACTTCATCCCCGGGACGGAACCGCACAGAGCGATGCTTCACGTCGTAGCGGGTTTTCCGTTCGTGCTGCCGAATTTCTGTTCGACGTCGCGCGAGGTCTCGACAGTGGGCGAGCCGCGAAACGTACTGTTCATGCGATGGTGCATCAGAGGCGACAGGAGCGTAGAAAAAATTGGATTCAAAAGTAATCGATGGAGAGCGGCCAAAGACGAGAAAGAACGGTGAATAGCCGGTAGTCTTTTGCTTTGCGGAGTTGTAAGCGAATGTTACAAAGGGTAGGATAACGTTCCAGTTGCGATGATCAGGGCTAATATACATGGAGAGCATGTCCGACAGTGTTCGATGAAACCGCTCAGTCAGACCATTCGTCTGGGGATGGTAGCTGGACGTTGTTTTGTGGGCCGTGTTCGAAGCACGCAGAAGCTCTGCAACAACGGTTGAGAGAAAAACCCTGCCGCGGTCGCTCAGAAGGACGCGTGGAGCTCCATGGCGCAAAATAATGTTGTGCAGGATGAAGTCTGCCACTTCTGCGGCGGTGCCAGAGCGAATAGGCGCAGTTTCGGCGTACCTAGTCAAATGATCTACAGCCGTAACTATCCATCGGTACCCAGATTGGGTCGCAGGTAGCGGTCCATACAAGTCGATGCCCACGGTCTCAAAGGGAGCCGAAGGACAAGGAAGAGGCTGCAGTAGTCCGGTCGGAGGAGTAGTCGAACGTTTGCGGTGCTGGCAAGAGGCGCACGAGCGGACGTACTTGGCCACAGCTGCAGATAGGCCAGGCCAAAAGTAGCGGCTACGTATTCGCTCGCATGTTTTTGCGACGCCAAGGTGCCCAGCCGTTGCCGCATCGTGATATTCTTCGAGGATACGACGTCGAAGTGGACCAGGTACTACAGGGACCCATTTGTTGCCATTGGGATGGTAATTTTGGCGGTAAAGGACACCATGGAGGAGTTGAAACTTGGCGAGTTGACGACGTGCACGGCTGGTCGGAGGCGGCACACGGCCGTCGAGGTAGTCCATGATGGGGCGGCAGTATGCGTCTGCTCGCTGTAGCGAGGGCAAGTCACCGTGTCCAGCAGAGCTAGGGAAAGTAATGGGTGCCAAAGGGACATCGTGGTCGAGGCTTTCCTGGAGAGCAGTCGACGGAGAAGACAATGGGCAACGAGACAGAGCGTCTGCGTCCGTATGCTTCTTTCCGGACTTATACGTCACGGGGAAATCATATTGTTGGAGGCGGAGAACCCAGCGACCAAGGCGCCCAGACAAGTTTTTCATGGAAGATAACCAGCATAGTGCATGGTGATCTGTGACCACTGTAAAGTGACGGCCATGGAGGTAAGGCCGGAATTTTTGAACAGCCCAAACGATGGCAAGGCATTCCTGCTCTGTAATGGAGTAATTCTTCTCGGCGGGTGTCAACGAACGACTAGCATAGGAAACGACCCTCTCCCGGAGCTGAGCATCACTTTGAAGGAGAACAGCGCCGATTCCATGGCCACTTGCGTCTGTGTGGAGGATAGCGGGCTTGCTTTCATCAAAGTGGCAGAGTACCGGGCTAGACGTTAAGGCGGCTTTCAATGCCTCAAAGGCTTGTTGGCAGTCATTCGACCAAACGTAAGCTACGCCGGACTGTAGGAGCTGGTTGAGGGGGGCCGCAATGGTGGCAAAGTTCCGGACAAAGCGACGGAAATACGAGGCCAACCCGAGAAAACTGCGCAGATCTTTTTGTTGGCATGGACGCGGAAATCCGACAACAGCAGCGATTTTGTCGGGGTCGGGTCGTATCCCGTCCTTGCTAACGACATGGCCGAGTACCTTGATATTTTTGGTCGCAAAACGACATTTTTTTGAGTTGAGCTGTAGTCCAGCATTGGAGATGCACGTAAGCACTTCGTCCAAGCGTTGGAGATGCTCAGCAAATGTCGAGGAAAAGACAACCACGTCGTCAAGATAGCAGAAACAGGTCTTCCATTTTAGTCCTCTGAGCACTGAGTCCATCATCCGCTCAAACGTTGCCGGGGCATTGCACAAGCCGAACGGCATGACATTAAATTCATATAGGCCGTCGGGAGTAGCAAACGCCGTCTTTTCCTTGTCGGACTCGTGCATCGGTATCTGCCAGTAACCAGAGCGCAAGTCAAGGCTCGAAAAGTATTCGGCTCCTTGAAGGCAGTCCAGGGCGTCATCGATCCGGGGCATAGGATACACATCCTTTTGAGTGATTTTGTTGAGGGCCCGATAATCTACACAAAAACGCACGGAACCATCCTTTTTCTCCACCAGGACGACTGGGGAAGACCAAGGACTGGATGAGGGCCGAATAACGTTACGCTGCAGCATGTCATTCACGTTCTCCTCAATTACTTGCCGTTCTGATGGGGAGACTCGGTACGGGCGGCGGTGAACAATAGTTGATCCATCAGTTTTGATGCGATGCGTAGCTGCAGGGGTGCGAGGAAGGAACTTTGAATGGGTGTCGAACGAGGCACGGTGCTTGTGTAAAAGTTCCAGTACTGAGGATTTCTGTGATGGGGTAAGGTCCGGACCGATGGTGACCGCAAGAGATGACGTAGAGGAAACGGTCGTGGAAGGCCCACTGCCTGTGGAAAGAGTACCAGACGGAAGGATGGACACGTCGTCGGCAGAAACAGAAGCAATCGCACAGCCTTGTGGGAGCAGAACCGCTTCGAAGGTCGTATTACGCACAGGGATAAAGGCGCGCCCTCGGGAAAATCGTACCAGACAAGCGGCTACTGCAAGACCTCGTGAAAGGAGGCGGCCGCACGGAATGGCCAGCACATCGCCGTCAACGATTTTGTCAGCGGAAACTGAAAGAATGTGCTCTTGGCGGGCGGGCACAACGTGATCGGTACGTAGCACCAGACGAGGCGCACTTGTTTCCGGGACAGCTGAGTGATGAACGTCTGTGATGCTAATAGCAGGAGTGCGGCAACAAATAACAGCGGAAGTCGACGAAAGAAAGTCCCAACCAAGAATAAGCTTATAGGGGCACTCCGAGATCACCGCACACTGAATGTGATGACACAGCCCGTCGATAGAAACGCGTACCGTGCAGAAGGCAGAAGGTTGGATGGACGTGTCGTTCGCTCCACGTAATAAATGGCCACTGTATGGGGTTTTTACCTTTCGTAGTGTCTTACAAAAGTCAGCTCGAATAATAGAAATACTTGCTCCAGTGTCCACCAAAGCTCCGACATCGTTACCTTCAACTGATACTAACAACAAGTTCGATGGGTGTTCTGGAGGAGTTGCTAATGTACCGATAGATGCAGTTTCCCCTCCAAAAACTGCATGACTTAGTTTTCCGAGAGGTGGGTGGGGTCATGCACGACCGGGCGAAGCGGAGACACAGATCGTCGAAATGGTGATGGGGAACGACGTCGCGAGGCACGAGAATTGGTTGGGGTCTCGGAAGTGGCAGGAGGAGAGGACCGCCGTGGCGGAGATGGGTAACCCCTCTGGCGGTAGTCGTAACGAAGGTTTGGTCGGTCACGTTCGTACGTCTCGTAGCCACGTCGCTCATCAATTAAACGCCTCCTACAGAACCGCGAAATGTGCCCGCGAATTCCGCAGTAGAAACACACCGGCCGGTTGAAAGAGGGCTGAGGGCGCTGCGGTCGCCATGCTGGATAGTAAGGCTGCGGCCCAGGGACCGGGTTGACCGCTGCCACATAGCCAGGAAGTGGTTGGGCGGGGACGCCTGCCACGGACAGAGGCGGCCTGCCAGCCACTTCGGAATAGGATGGCGTGACTGGAGGAGGGGTAAGATCTGCGGGAAGTCTTCCGTGAGTACACGCGGCAAGCTCCTCTCTAATGATCTCTCGCAGGTTAGGTGTAGACGAGTAGGGACTGGTAGAAGGGACGTGCACAGAGGTGCGGCCGTCAAGTTCTTCCCGGATGAGTTCGCGTATTAGAGCCCGGAGGTCCTCATCGCCGCTGTTCCGGGCCATGGTACCCTGCTGCAGACGGAGCGACTGAAGGTCGTCCAGGCGGTGGCACGTTGTCCTCACATCCGAAACGGTAGTCGGATTCTGAAGGGCCAGGGCATTAAAGGCGAACTGGCCGATCCCTTTCAAGATGTGGCGCACGCGATCAGCCTCCGTCATGTCTTTGTTGACCTTTCGGCACAGGGCCACAACATCTTCAATGTACGACGTGTACGTCTCACAAGGATGTTGGAATCGTCCCTCCAGCTTCTTTTTCGCGATGTCTGAGCAGGCCGAGGAAGAGCCAAAAATCTGGCGCAGCTGCGTGGTGAAATCGTTCCAGTCATCAATGCGGTGCACATTGTTCCGGAACCACGTTTTGGCGACTTCGTCCAGGGACCACGAGACGTTTTCAAGCTTCGCGCGGTCGTCCCACCTGTTAAAGGCGCTGACGCGTTCGAAGGTATCGAGCCACTCGTCAACGTCCTCATCACGAAGGCCAGCGAACATCGGTGGATCCCGCTGGCGGCTGGTGACGAAGTACGGTGGGACGGCGGCTGAGCCCGCCCCACCGGTTCCGCTGCCGGTTCCACTGCCGGTACCGCTGCCGGTTCCGGTGGCACGTTCCGCTGTCATAGGCATGGCGTCTCGCAGCAAGCGACGACCCGAACGGAGCTCCAGGGGTGCACTCAGAGATGGAGGACGGGGGATCAAGACGCACGCTCCACCACTTGAGAGACGACGGTTTGCGTGGCCGTTTATTCCAACGCTCGGGCCAAGGAAGAAGATCAAGAGGTGATGATGATTATTTACAAGTGATGATGATGCCGAGCCCATCGGGGCTAGCACTGATGATAGTGGGTGATTACGAAGAAGCGCCGGTAACATAACCCAAAGTACTGGGAGTGTAGTCACTGGGTCTCACAATATGATGGAAATAATTATGCTTATTATGGTTATTAATCTATTGACACCCCTTAAAACGGGATGATGGCGTGGGCAGTGTTGTGTTTTGCTTTAGTACATCTGTATTAAATACTTCCTGTCTCTTTTTACCGCTGCTGTCGTTGGTGGGATTATGTAAATTAGATTTTGGTAACAGCAAATCTTACCTTATATACCTTAGAGGCTTAGATCCTCCTTTCTGCCCTTCCTTCATTCAAATCTCTTTTTGTTCACTTCCACAGTTGCGTAGTTTCGAGCGTTCATTACTTTCCTTAAAAATATTTTGAGATAAAAAACTTGTCGTTCCATTCTGTGAATATGGATGACCTGCGAAGCTGGACTCAGTCGACGAAGTGCAAGAAACGAACCACGTCTGTTTGTGATTTGCGATGGAGCATACTCCCTAGCCAATTATCTGAATGAAATTTGGAAGGAACCGAGCTTTATTCTAGCGAACACACATGGGGCTCTCTGTTTCCCTCGTGCGCCGTAGGCATCTTACTGTCTGTGTTCCACAGAACCCAATCCTCTGCACCAGCGCAGACCCCAGACAGGTCGCATTGGGCTGTTTGACGTCCACGTGTAAGCCTCCCGCCAGCACGGCGTACATGTCGCCAGTGGGGGCATGAAACCTATAGCTTCGCGTGCACGCCTCCCCCCCCCCCCCTCCTTACTCCCTCCACTCCCAGCATGTGCCCCATCAACAGGCAACCGCTATGTGCGCGTGCTTAAAAGCGAAAGACACCGGAAAATAACAGCTGTGAAAGAGGGGTCGGCGGTGGCGAAAAGAAACGCCGTAGCGGCTCCGAGTAAAGCGGCTTCACCGGGATGAAAACTGGGGGGTTAGACATAGTGCTTCGCAATAAAAAATCAGTGTCGTTCCACTCTGTGAAGGCGGATGACCAGCGCAACTGTCCGTGGGTTATTTCTTAACCACAAACTCCCGCTGGAACCGCGCCGTCACGCCGGGAAAGCGTTCAGCTTATTGTAGCCACGCCGACGTCCTGTATTTCCCGCCTCGCGGTATTCGGGGTCCCGACAGGCATTGCGGTTACGCTTCGCGTCGCGGCCCAATCGTCGTTGGTCGCGTTCACGCCCATGGCCGCCGATTCCTCTCTCTATGAGTAGGCTTCACTGCGCAACACATAATGTCGGAAAGCCAGCTTACAAATTCCAAGTTTACACCGATGTCCGTACAGTCGGTTTCACTTCTAAGCACAGATGCATTGCTGGAAGAAGGAGCAAGAGAGGTAAAAGGAAGGCAGCCAAGTTAACCTGGTTAGAGCGCAGTTTGCAGCCCTGTCCGTGGGGAAGAAAAAATGGGCCTTGAGGAGAAAGCAAAAAAGTAGAAATGTTGGAGCAGGGCGTACACAGGTGTGTCCAGCGTTAGCTAGGCAATAAACGTTCATGTGCAGACACTGGAGACTTTAGTTCTATAGTTTGGTGTTTATGTTCATCGTCCGAAGGAAGCGTATGAGCTCCTTAGTCGCCCTGTGAGCGGATGCACAGAAAGCCAGTGACAGAAAATTTTCTCCCCCGTAAATGGCCGTCGATAGTCCAGGTTTCTCAGTGCTGACGGCAGCTTCTTTCTTTCAAGTGACGTGGAAACTCGCATAAGACGCGGTGTATCGACTCCAATGTGCCGCACGTTTCACACTTTTCACTTGCTGCCATTCCAAGTAGGTGTAAGCATTTGTGAATGCTACTCCCAGCCAGAGACGGTGGCGTCACACCAGTTGCGTCACACCGTGGGAGGCTTAGTGGAAGGGGACGTTGCAGGGGCGGGTCAAGGGCACCAATACGTGCACAGGCGATTTCTTCGGTAGTCTATTCAAAGGGTGTCGTTTCCCGCGCAAGTATGCGGAGGTCCCTGTTAGATAATGGAATGAGTAGGGTTGTCGCTCTTTCATGTGCCAACGCGCGGCAAAATCATTTTTGAAGGAGCAACATATATACGCCACCTTATATATCAAACGTGAAGCGGAGGTGGCGAACAGGTGGCCGAAGAGATTGATGGGTCGAAGTGATAGGGAGGGGTCGAGCGGCTTTCCTGCGCCTAAACGCTCAAAAAGAAAAACGGCGGAGTTTCCCCGTAGCAGCTCAGTTGTAAATATTCTATTCATCGAAACTGCGGCGTCAGATTAAAATTTTCGGAAAGCGCACACCCTTATTCCTATTGCGTTTGGTGCTGGCACTGAACTTCATCGTTTATAGTGTCGTAACGCTGGGCATACCCCATTACGCTCTGTCCTTACCTTCCCCTACTTTTAAGGGCAGCTCACTTTAGGGGCTCGCCTTGTCGTCGTAGCTCGCTTGCTGGACCCAAGTAGTGGCACACGGCGTTCCGCCGTCGCGGCGTAACCACAGAGGCTTCGACTTGAAAGCCAAGCGGTTTATATAGTCATGAGCACTCGAAACTCGTGAACCGCTGGCGCTTGTCATACATATCTCCGTTGTTTAGCGCAAAGAAAACTGCAGGTACATTTGAGGCAAAATATATATATGTATTCAACCACTAGTGCCCGCGTTCATTTAGTTAGGAACGCTCGGTGGGTTGGTTTTTACGATAGTAAACGGAAAAAAGTGGCAGTGCAACGCCTGAGAGTGCGGGAGGAAAAGCAAGCACAAAAAGAACTCCCGCCGGCGCAGCTAGTTTCAGGCAGGGGGCGCGCGAGCACTGCGAAGGCGGGAAATTTTAATTGCATTTGGTTTTAGCAGTGAGCGGATAACTGCGGTACAGCCCATTATGGCGAATCACTGCTCCGTACTTCCGACAGCTTTCACATTGAGTGGAAGGGCCTTAATTTGGACGGTTTTCATACTTCTTTTGCCATTGTGCCCCTTTCTCACGTGTAGGAAAGCGAACTAGGCCATAGCCTGGTTGACATTATTGCCTCTCCTTTACCTTCCTTCCTTCCTTCCTTCCTTCCTTCCTTCCTTCCTTCCTTCCTTCCTTCCTTCCTTCCTTCATTCATTCATTCATTCATTCATTCATTCATTCATTCATTCATTCATTCATTCATTCATTCATTCCTTCCTTCCTGTCTGCCTTCCTTTGTTCAAGTGATCTGTGCTGAGAAAAACAAAGCGCAGGGTAATAGCTCTTCTTGCAATCCTCGTCTTAGGTTGTTAAAACGCAATCAGCTGAAAGTGTAGCGAAGCAGACTTGTTTCCGCCCTACCCCCTGTTTATTATCACTCCAGTGGGTATACCACACCGTGACGGTTGCAGTATACGTGCACAAATTGCATGGCACCGCATGTGACACACTTAAAAGCGGTGCAGAGAGATTTCAAGCTGTTTATTTTGAACCACCCACCGCCTGACTGCTAGTAGCTTTAAAGAATCCGTGAAGACAAAATTACAGGTTTGTTCAGTTTGAAAGAATTAGGCTTTGGTATTTCACTCAGCTTCATTCAAACCGCAAAAACGAAAACGGAAGAAATATTGAAAAGCTTTCAAACTTCGCGGTGCGGTAACATCATTGGCCAGCGCTAAAAACAAACTCATCAGTGAGCTATCTGCCCGTTAGAATTCGAATAATACGGCCGAACTGAACAAGAGGCCCCACTGCAATCGCCCAGTCATTTTTCTTAGCGGTGACTGAGGTCGGCGTCCGCCAATCACACAAAGAAGATTCTGTGACGTCATAGAGAAATCGGCGGAAAAGGGCTGGGGAATCGCCCCAGCGCCAACCTTTCTCCATAACACCTCAATTATCCGTTTGGACTTCGCGATCAAATTGCTGCCATTATTATCAGTACAAAGCAGTCAACTAGGGAATCATGTGGTCCGCTCAAGAACAACTCAACCTGGTGTTGAACGATCACCCCAAGCACTTCTTCGCTTGCACAGGTGTTGCCTGGGCGCAAAGATTTATACCCCCCCCCCCCCCCAAAAAAAAAAAAGGATTTCGAAACCCCCCCAAAAAGATTCCACACCAAGAGCACTCCGCCCAGGGATTTATACACCCTCCAATACCCCCCCCCCCCCCCAAAAAAAAAAAAAAAAACGATCAAACTTTTGGAAAAAACCCTGCCTGGGCGCGTTCAACAACTGGCATGAAATTTCCATCACAAGGGCAGGTTGCGCTCACGCAAAAAAGGTACTTTCTGGCTACTGCATCGCAGCAGCCGTAGTGCAGCGCCGAAGCTCAACGATTAAGAGTGGATGTCTTCTCGCACCTTCCGGAGCTCCAAAAAAGAATACGTGTCTCAAAAATGGCAGACTGTTTCGCTCGAGGTACCGTTACGTTCTTCGGGGACACCCCCGTGCATGCCAGCGCGTGCGGGTGGCAGCAGGGAACGGGTTCCACGCCGCATCGTTCACCGCGTAGATGGCGTATCCCTCGCAGAGCAGAGGGAGATTCCTGCAGGGGCGCTCCGTCCGAGAGCGGACCGCACCACTCTCGCCTCCGCTCTCGGCGGTTTGCCCGTGGGCGCCTGCAGGGGTGGGCGCTGCTGCCAATGCTGTTCCCTCGCTGCAAGCAGCCGCCGCCGCCACGGGCGTGAGAGAACGACCCGAAACGTCGCGCCGCCACCGAGAAGAGGAAGCTGCGACCGCCCAGCTGTGCGTTCCTTCGATGACAGTGTTGGAGTGCACTGACCGGTGGGCTCGTCTCGGTGCTGTCTGAAGCCCTCGAGGATACGCGACAGTGTGTGTGGGGGCTGACTGACCCGAAGACGACCAGGTGTTCGGATACGAGGTGAAGAAACTGCAGATCACCGATCGACGAGGTGGGTATTTCCCGAGGTGTCGCCTCATCAGAGTGTTGCATGGATTCGTGCTTTAACCTTGGCAGGGACACGAAAAATTTCGAACACAGGGCGCATGTCATGCTATTGCTTTAAAACACTGTACGTGCTTGAATGTCTAAGAAAGTCACTGTTAGGGTCGTGTATCCTTGAAATAGGTTTCGCGATATCCGATCAGGAATGCTGGTAGATTATTGGTCGTTCCTAATCACGAGCGGGAAATAGTTGGCCTCAATAGCAGCGCACGCGAGGAGAATATAAACTAGACCGCACCCGTTCTCGCTTCATTGACTCCCTTCCTCTCTAGGGAAAGTGAAACCGATTCTGCAGAGATGTCAACTCACAAAACAGTGCCCGCCAGCCTCGTACTCCTTAACAAGCAAGAGCTTATAAGTGTACTTCGATCGATCACTTTGGTGGCGCCTTTTTGTATCAGCGTCGTCGCATGCCACAACTGGCGAATCAGCTGGGACGGGAAGCGTAGAGCATTCATAGCTAAATATTTTATCGTACCTCGTTTCCCCAACCGCGTTTTCAGATTTGTGAACTGACCTCCTTTTCCCCGCAAATGTCGCGGAACTATAGTAATGAGCGAGTGATAAAGTCGACACTCTTGCCGCACCTTGCTCGCTCCCTGCGTTTATAATAAAACATGTCCCCGTGCGGATCGAAAAAAATGAGAAGCTAGTCATTATGGGAAGCATGCTGGTTTATGCAATCTCATCACAGCGCACCGATCATATAGTAATCCGAAATTTCGATTTTGGTGAGGTACACCGCGCGCACTTTTACCTTGAGTTACGTTTCAAAACGAAATAACAAATGTCCGTTTACAATTGCTATTCCGTTGCTTTCACAAACGAAATTGTACACACTGTGTGCCTCTCGGGTGGCCTTCAGTCGTGAAGAAGGCTTCAATTCAAGCACTGCCATTACGTCGTTTTAAGCGCCAAATGAGACGTACTCCGCTTGTGCCAGGAAGGGCCTCGAACTTTCAAAGAGAAATGACGGCCCGCGAATTACGTCGTAGACTTTGACGACACTTCACACCAGCCACTTCGGTTACGAAAGTGGGTTCGGCGAGCACAGTCCTCCTTCCCGGCACGCGGATGCCGTGGGTGTCCTCCATTTGAACCGTGGGTGTGGCTTCATCGGCGGGTGTATAGCGCGCTGTTGAGCAAAAGACCGGCAATGGTCTTTCATACGCGATTTTCCTCCGGCTATTTTTGTCTCGGTGTTTTCTCTTCGACGCCGTAGCGACGTGATCTAGCGGTGGCTTGCAGCGCGGCTCGTTGCTGGTTCTTGCAACGCTACGAGTTATCGTTGTACACTGGAGGGTGGGGTGGAGGCGAAGGCACGCCTTGCCTTGCCCTTTTGAACGATGTGGCTGCGCACTAAGTGTCTGTGGCTTTACACCAGCTAAGTTAGACATCTTGATGAGCCTTTTATTGTGAGAGAATGTACAGTGAATCCTTGTTATAACGGAATCGTTTTATTCGAAGTTTATTAATGCTCTCGAAGCACCGCTTATAAGGAAGCCAGTTTCGTGTCCACGGGACGCCGCTGTGAAGAGGCTCTAGTATATATCTATGTACTGCTTACGTGCGTGCGTGCGCGTGAGTGTTTGTGATGCCTGAAGGTTTCGCTACATTGTCGGTCTTATTATTTCTGACTACCTCTTAACGGATCCTTGCGGGTAATAAATTACTGAAGCTGCATCAACCTCGCCGGCATGCGAGGCGATACCCGTTAGAAACCGAGCACTTAAAGCGGCCATGAAGACAAAATACAACCTTGTCCATTTTAAAAGAACTGGCCTTTCGTAGCCAAACTCACTCTGCCGAATTACAGCCGCGAAGAAAATTTTTCTTGTTTTTTTACCGAGAAAACCGCAAGAAATTTGGAAAAACTTTCGAGATTCAGTGACACAACAGCGCCACAGGGGCGCAATAAAAGCCAGCACTAAAAATCTGTTATCAGTGTGTAAACTGCGCGTTAGCATTCAAGTGATAAGAGCTATAGGGGCACCTCTACAATCTCGCAGTCATGTTTCTTTGCGGCGACCTAGATGGCGTCGGCCGGCAATGGCACAAAAAAGATTCTGTGACGTCATAGAAAAATTGCCGGAGTGAGGTTAGGGAGTCGCCACTGCTTAACCTGCTTTCCTTAAAGGGACCCTGTAACAATTTTTTCAACTTTTTTTTTTTTTTGAAATCTTAAATGCTTGCAGAACGTAAGTCACCAAACACACCCAGTGCTTATATTAGAGGGTCGCAAACTACCTCAGCCAAAAATTGCTGCTCTATATACTGTATGCCCATCAGATAACTTTAAAAAAAAAGATTTTTCTCTCTTTCCCGGTTTTGACGTTCTTAGACGGCTCGAATTACGTCACTAAGGCCATGTAGCGGCTGTTGGCCGGTTTTCCTTCAGTTGCAGCAATGAACGCTTTTCGATAACAACCTTAAAAAAAGCAACAAAAACAAAGCAGAAATGGAAGGCGTATTGGGTGCGACGAGCGAATCGCGCAGTGCCGCTCCGTGCTGGCGATAACTATAGCTTTCGCAGTGGTTCCAGGCGCGAAGGAAAGAGTGAAAGCGCTTATCGAAAGTGTTGCAGGGCCCCTTTAACCTCGCGATCACTTGCACGAACTTTGCAATAAAACTGATATCACTGCTATCGGGAGCAAGCAGACCTTTCAATGGACCAAACTTGTGTTTTGTCTCCGAGGCTTCTTTAAACGAGTCGAGGATGATCGGCGCGTTCCGTGTGCGGTCACGGTCGTCTTCTGCCGAGTAAATCACCGCAATGCGCGCAGCTGGCGCCCGCCGGCATTCCGGCGCCCGCGTAACGAAGGCGACCTTCGATCGCCCCCTCCAGCGCGTACGCGCGCCAATACTTCCCGCTATTCAAAGCAAGCCAAGGTTGGGCGCTTTTCCGACTCCGACCGCCCGCCGAAGTCTCCGGTTGCACAGATAGAATGTGGGCCTTACCGGAGACGCTTAGAACACTTGGTGGCTCGGTCGGTCGCGTAACTTCAACAGACGTGCAACCCTTGCGTGCAAGGACTAGACTAACCGACCATGAAAAAGTTGAAGGTGTGGCTATGTGCGGAGTCCTCATTTCTGTCTCGTCCCGTGCCTATACGGAACAGTATGATGATTTTATTGAATGGCGCCTATTCGTTAGATTCAATCGAATTAAAAATTGTTTTTTTTTTTTTACAGCGGACCTGTTTTAGGCTAACTCATCCGTTTTTTGAGTATGTAGACCGTTAAAAAGCGCTCCGTACCCTCCTTTTAACTTTGTCGAACCCTCTCCCTCTGGCCACCTGTTCGCCTACGGCGTTCCCTCGCCAGTAGTGCACCGTCAAAGTGCTTGTCTCTTTACTACGACGTGTTACATTCGGGAAGATGTCCCCGAACCGGGCTCCGTCGCCTCCGTCATGCGTGTGGTAGCGCGGTGGTGAGCGGCCACCAAAGGTTGCTGCCTTGGTGACGACGACAAGAAGCCTAAGGCGAACTTTTCTGGTTTATTGCATGACGAGAGATGGGCCGAAGAAATACAGGAACAATAAATACCCTTCCGGGAGAGCTTACAGCAATGCGCGAACAGAGCGACAGCATGGATGCACAGCATGCCAAACGAACGAATATATCCAACGATAGGGTGGGTTTTACACACAGACAGTAGCCGTAACGGCTGCGCGGCTTTCCCAGTGCTTCTGTGCACACGGCCCGAGAGTAGTACAGACACACACAACACTCTTTCCCGAGTTTGTGAGGGGCTGGCAGTAGCGGCGCTCGTTGAGTCTGAGAGAGGGAGGAAGAGGAGATCTGGGCTGCGGCGTGCGCTTCGTCGGGACTTGTCTCTACATGAAGATCCGTTGACTTCGTGTTTTGTAGCTACAGCGGCTTGAGTCACCGCCAACGGGCCCCGCCCGGCAGGCGTACATGAGGAGGATAGGCTCTGCCACAAAGCACAGGAGCACTGCACGAAACTTGCAGAACGCGTGAACAGAAGATTAGAATGCTGGTGGACGAAAAGCAGAGAGGGGTATATTGCCTAGACCGCTACCACCTGTAACAGAAAAATAAGTATTTTGTGCCTAATTAGTTTTTTGTGCCTGCTCCAAGAGCAGCACTAGTATTAAACGAAGAGTGTAAAACATATGTATATTAGTTTCTTTCTAGTTTTTTTGTAAGATGCTATTAGTCATCATCATCATCATCATCATCAGAATAGCGGCGCGTGAATCGTAACAGACGCCATACATCGTCTAGTGACGTTATAGCGTTAAAGCTGCTACGCCGAGCACTAGTCGCTCCCTTTCCCCAAGCATGCCTCTTATGATACTATAAATCATTAAACAAAATTGCGCCAATGGCTATCTCGTGCATGAAGAATAGACCTGTTTTCTATTTTTGTTCGCTGCATCCTTGGGTATCCGACAGGCATTCGGGTAAATGCGCACTCCTCCACGCTCCGCAGCCTGTGTCGTACACTTTGTGTTGAGTGAAATAAGCACCAACAAGTGCTGGGCAGGGAGAGAGAAAAACATTCACCCGGGAATAAAGTCGCTTACGTGTTTTCAACGACTCCTTTACTTCTACATTGTGTCTACACCTCTTTCTTCACTTTCGTTTCTTTGCTTTCTTTTTTAAGCGAATTACCTCGACCGGATTTTTGCTTTCTGCAACGCCGTGTTTGCGCCTCTGTCTTTCCTCTCGTTTATTCTCGTTCTAAAGTATTCGTTCTGAAGTTTCGTTTCGTCGCAAGAATTTCGCGTCTTATGACGCGAAACACTTCAAAAGGCAGAAATTGTGACACACGCCACAGCTTCCTGTAAACGTTGTACGAGGCTGGGCAGCACCTGTTCTGCTCACGTGTGGGCATGCAGGCAGTGACGCCGGAACTATATTTTCAGTGGGGGGGCTGAAGCAATTTTTTTATTTTTTTATGTACTTCGAAATTTTTACGCGATTAAAATCAGAGTTTCGCTAGAAAGAAAAAAAATCGACTTCTTTTCTATTAACCACGTGCAAAAATCTTTTTTTACCCACTGGTTATTCTTAACTTTAAATTGTGCTTATTATACGTTCATTGAATAAAAAATAAACGGGATGGGGAAGGGGGATCAAAGAGAATGTGTTGCGAGTGGCCATCTTAGTCAAGATAGGCCGCGTACTATTAAGCAGAAAATAGAGTGAATTTTCAGTGACCACATATTTATTCGCATTTGACATATTATTTAAGCAACAGAATGTTTGGTACGTTTATACAATGGCGCAGAAAACAAGCGTAATACAAATACAAAAATTGCAATACCACAGTACAAACAGCCACGCTATAATACATACATACAATTGGAAATATTGCACACAAGCATCACACTTATCAGTCAGTGGTGTTATTGCTATAGGGGCTTAGGTGGAACCAAAGGTTGCTGCTATCTCCAAAGTTCTTTGATGCCATCCTGTAAAGTTAGGTCTGTTTCTATTTGTATATTGACGCATATAAAAACATGACATAAAAATAATGGAAATGCAACAATACGAACAAGCACGCTATAATACATGTATGTATAGTCACGGACAAATGAAACGCGACCAGGATAATATAAACCAGAACACATAAATAGCGCGATTTCTCTCCATGCAAGTCACATTGATGTGTGGCCTAATAACAATAACAAAGATGGAAAATGTGGCTTTCAAAATATACCAACAGTGCGCCATTTTTGGACCTCCAAGAACAGCATTTTTCAATTTTGCGTGTTCTTGTTCATAATTTTGTGTTCGCAATTCATGTGACCATGACTGTACATGAATGTCAAAAATGCACAAAAGCAGCAGGCATTTCGGACAGCTAGACGGGACCAAAGGTTGCTACTCGCTCCGCTGTTCTGCTCACAAATTCTTTGATGATGTCCTCTAACCTGAGGGCCGCCGTTCTTTCCTTATGAATGTTCAAAATCAGAAGATGCGACAACCTCTTCTGGGTCATTCGGTTGCGCAAATAAGTTTTTACTCGGCGCAGAGCACTAAAAGAGCGCTCCCCAGAAGCGACCGATGCAGGTATGGACAGCAAAAGCTGAACATACCGCACGACCTGGTCCATTAGCTCGCGAATGTTTTCCGGTTTGCTTTGCAGCATCTTCAAAATGCCCAGGGATGTGGTGGAATCGGCATCGTGTAGAAGAGTTGGTAGAAGCAGAAACTGCGCCGAGAGTCTGCACAGGTCAAAATCTACTGCATGCACTCCCAAAGACGCCTTTAGCCCATCAGCTGTGAACTGAGTTCCCCTTGCAGCGCTGGCTAAAATGCCTTCCAGTTTTACGAGCTGTAACATGCCCGGCTGCTCAAAACGCCGTTGCGTTTCATTCATAATCCGATCGGCAGCAGCGAAATACTCCTTGCGCAGTGCTGCTTTAACGTCGAGTGTAACTGGCTGAACAGGCCTGTCAGTCGCCTCGTACCGCCTAGGCGGTTTTGCCGGCCTGGACACTCGAGGCTCTTTCAGGCATAGGCGTGCTGCAGTTGTGCTCGTGTGCTGCCACAGCTCCTCAAACGCGGCATCAGAGCGCAGCCGAGAGATCGCCTCGCGGAGAGCCTCTGCAGCCTCTTTTGCACCCGCCGCTCGACATGTTGAGCTCTGGAAAGCCCTTGCCAATTCTTCACAAGGGCCGAAAAAAGCTATGGAAATGTTGATCCCTAACAACGTTTCAAATTTCTGCAAAAGGGTGTAGTAACCCCTGAAAATGGCCTTGCTGCCATCTGTCACTGAACCTGGTGTCTCCAAAAGCTCCTTGAGCGTCTCCTGTACCCTAGCGTAGTTGTCAAGAAACCTTTGCATGGACTTAACTCTAACGGTCCATCGCGTAGGGCAAAGCGGCAGTAAATTGTTTGGCCTGGAACCGTTCTCCAAATCTACTTCGCCCCCTGTAGAAACTACTATGTTGGCGTAAGCACTTTTGCGCTTTTTGGAGTCGAGGATTACGTTGGAAATATCTTTAACAGTGCTAAGAGCGTCTCCAATTATGTCGCAGCTCCTGCTAGCCTCCTGCAGTACAAGATCTAAACAGTGATTACTGCAGTGGACATACAAAGAACGCGGTTCGCAATCGCTAATTCTTTTTTGTACACCCGAAAAACGACCGGACATATTTGCCGCCCCATCAAAGCAGTGGCCACGGACGCAGTGAAAGTCTAGGCCCAGGCGCAAAAGCATGTCCTTGATGGCAGAGTATAGAGTTTCAGCTCTGCTGTCGGGCGCGTTGTACATGCCAATATACTCTTCCCGAAGCTCAAGGGTCTTGCTCTGCACCCACCGCACGCAAAAGGGGAACTGCTCGTCACCATTCACATCCGTTGTTCCATCAGCGATGATACCGTAGAACGGGCTGGATTTCACGTCCTCCACAATCTCTCGCTGTACGGTATGCGCCATAATTTCTATAAGCTCATTCTGCACGTCCCCGCTCACCCATTTGTCCCTCTTAGCCATCCACGTCTTAAGGACCGGGACATCCTCTGATCTCTCATGAAGCAAATCGAGAAAATTTCCATCCAGTTTACCTTGTCCTCTAAGAGCTTGCCCTGTGCGGCAGAGATAGCGCACAGAGCTAACTATGACGCGAAGTACTGCCCTGGCATCCTCCTGATGTTTGTTGCATTGCTGCGAAAGGAGACTCAAAACAGGAATGCCTCTCTGGTATGACAAGTTTAGGCTCACGGAGTCAACGTGAAATTGGCTCTTTTCGTGCGATTTGAACCTTTCGATAGCCTTTTTCCAGTTGTTAAAACCAGTCTTAACAAAAGCTCGCTCCACATTTCTAGTGTTGTCCCCTTTTTTCTTGAAATGTCGACGGCACTTTTGACAAAAGACTAAGTCGCTCTTGCTTTGGTAGGACAGCCAAGAAAATCGCTCAAACCAGCCACGTTGACATGATCTACCTCCTTGGTTTTTTGGGAACCTGTAGTTTTTTGCCGGAAGTGACGGATGGTCGTTCAGCGCTGACTCGTCCTCGCTTGAACTCTCTCTCGAATTCTTGAAGGCGAGCGATTGCAGATTGCTCATTTCGTCCGAGCTGGTTGCTTCTTCCGTCCGGCTAGCAGGCCGCGATGTTTGGGCTTGTACAAATGAAATAAAAGGCATTCATTGCTTCTTCTGTTCCTATTCGGTTTTTAAATCAAGTTTACACTATTTTCCCTAGCCTATGTCTAACAAAAAAGTATTATTGGCATAACCGATAGGCATGACCTTAATTTGGATATACTGAAACTACTTACCCGCTGAGCAATCAGTCGACAGTGGTGACAGGTCCGGAGGACGGGCGCTGTCGTCAGGTAATGGTTGTGCAACAACGGCGTTCGTGTTGTCGGTACGGGATGGACCAATTTCTGCAAAATTCGCACCGTCCTTAACTGTCTCAAAATGCCACTTTTAAAATGCAAAAATGTATCAATGAAATATCAATTATTACCATCATGGCCTGTGCCTTGCTCTGCGCGATGACACTGTAGGCCGGGTCTTTCAGAAGAAATATCTGGTAGCGACAGAGAAAAGCGTAGAAGCAAAGAGAATTGTTGAACGGAGGCATTCACACAAACAGAACTCGTGATTATATACAAAAATCTGTGCATTATTATACCTTGACAATCTCTGCTTCCAAGGCATGCACGCTTTGGAGCTGGTAGAAAGAAACCACTGATCTTTCTTTGGGAGCCGGGCATTGCGTGAGGGCTGGGATCAAATAAAAGAGCCGTTAGTTGACGCTGCCCACACCTAACACACGTCGGCATGATCAATGCCCCAGTTCGTTTGGTTTTGTTGCACTAACAGTGCAACATGGATCGAGCTGAACAAAACTCAGCGTTGATAGACCTCTGTCCTGTTTCTTTTTCTGTTTTGAACAGTTTGTGACCAGTACGAAAGAAAATATAGAGGCCAAATATTTTATTGTATAGAAAAGCGGTGATCCGTAATCCGAGGGCTATATCAATTTGAATAATGGGAACTTAAATTGCATTTGTATTAGGAAATGTCGAGCAGCATGTGGCTGTTATAATATGAGAGCTAGGAAGTATTTTTAATTCGGTAATTCGGGTTCGGGATATTTTATGGCTTATTTAAAAAAATCTGAAAGACAGCCCAAAGGCCCCGAGACCCCCCAAGTGGTGGCTGTCATAGACGTCGACATAGAAACGTTATTTAATGTTTGCAAATAGAAACATTCGTAGCTTGACATTGCTCCCCTCCCCCCGCCCGATTACGAGGTCAGCAGCTACATAGTTGTAATACCACATGAGAAAACGTATTAAAAACATTAACATAAAAACACATATGTGAGAAAATCACGGGATGCTTCGGTGACAAACCAAACTGTTAAAGTTCTCCCACTCGGAGAAAAGAAAATGGCGTACAACAGTGAAATCATAAATAATTCAAGCAAAGCTATTCACATCAGAGAAAAACCAAAATTTGCATGCTACAAACACCTATACAACACTTGCATGGGAGATGTACAACTCGCAAACAATGGAAACGGAAAAAAATAAGAAAGGTGGTAAAGTTAAAAACAAACGCTACATTAGCGACAATGGCGCTCAAACACTACGCTATACATACAAATCAAGCCCATCTTTGAATGTAAGTCGATTTCCACTGCTCATCCAAAGTTTCGGGACAATGTTTTGCATCAAGTGGTCGTCATAATTTGTTCTAGTGGGACGGAGAGTCTAATAATCAGGTCGTCTCGTGTTGTAGGAATGCTCTTTAACGGTTAGGTTGGACATAGTACAAATAGAAAACGTTTCCCTTATTCTTTCAGCAACCCACGCCTTCCATAAACGGTAAATATAGTAATTGTTCGTGTTGACTAAACCAAACTATTTGAACAAAGATCTAGTTGGCTTGTCTGCTGCAACGTTGGGTATAAATCGAACAGCTTTATTTTGCACCTAGATATTGTAGGAATATTTGTAACCGTTGTTGGGCCCCAAACAAGAAAACAACAGTTTAAGTACGACAGGAACAGCCAATAATAAATGAGTAGCTTTGTATTCGTCCGCAATAGGTCACTACTTTTGTAAAGCAATCTCGTTACTCTCGACAGTTTGTTGACAACTTGGTCAACGTGCAATTCCCAAAGCATGTGTTCCCAAACTACTCCTAAGATTTTTAAAGCTGGCTACAATCTCTACAGGACACGCATTTAAAACTAAATATTGGTTTTTATTGACATATTCACCTTTTGCACCAAAAATAACTGCCTTAGATTTTTCAGTGTTATTCTTGAACCCACTGCAACAAGCCCATACGGCTAATTTTTCAACGACCTCGTTACCTCGTTGGAGTAATCTCTCGCTAGCCTCTTCTGCGATAAACAAACTCGTGTCGTCGGCGTAAATTACGAACTTCACTGACGGGTCTATCTGCACAATGTCATTAATATAAATATGAAATAAGAGCAGTCCTAGAATACTGCCCTGGGGAACACCAGAACATGTTTCCTGAATATCCGACTTGCAATTGTATTATTGTCACAAACTGGGAACGATGACTAAATTATAATGTAATAAGGCTGAAAGCCATACCTCGAATAGCATAGAATTCCAGTTCATGTGCAAGAAGATTACGATCAAGATTTACGATCAAAAGGAAACAGTCTTCTTTTTCTACATCAAGCGTAAATATCAAATCGTCAAAAGAAATAAAAACAAACATCAAGTAAAATTCATGACCTAGCTAAATAACGTTCGACTTTCTTACCGGGTACCAGCAATGCTCTTTAATGAGAACTTTATATCATAACTTCTTTTCGTTCTCCGTTCACGTCCATCAAGGTATTAGCGCGGATGCATCTTGCTTCTAAAAGCCTGCAGTATCTCACCGATCTTTATGTAGTAAACTCGGTCTAAAAGTACTGCCAAAGCCGTTACATGCTGATTGGAGGAAGTAGAACATAAGATCAGAACAGGCTGTCGCGTCTCAAGAATTAAGGGCAACATGTGGATAAATTCATAAGAACGTCCTTTCCAACGCCTAAATGGAAAATGACGACTATTTTGCTCACAAACTGCGCCAACGGGCCTAGTGAATTTGTAGCGTAGCGTGTATAAGTGACTGATTGTCTATGTCCAAAAAAGGAAGACTAAACAGGCCTACCGAACTGATAATAATTGTAAAGGACGGTACATACCGTAGCGAGCGCAGTCTGCCGGTCCGGTAGTAGGGCCGGTCGCCGTCGTGCCTCCTGTGCGAAGGACTAGTGCAGCTTCGCACAAGCTGAACTTGCTTATTTAAACACCTTGTGACCCGCCGCAGGGCCTTTTAATCTGCCCATCGTTTCGTGGTTTCCAACGTCAGAAAGTCTCCGCAAACAATGCTGTCCCATCGGAAAAGTGACAGGTCCCCTCTCTGCTGTGCACCACCCTCAAAAGAGGGACACGCCTTGGGCGCACTGCAAGACTGCATACCCACAACAAACTTACGCTCAATGCCCTTGCCGGTTAGAAAAAAACGCAGGAAATAGGTGAGGAAGGGGGGGACACACTGCAGCACCTTACAGGATGTTCAACGCCGCCGCAGCATCGTTCGCGCTATTTTCGCGCTATTCTTTAAAGCTAAAGGACCTGGCCCACGTGCGAGCCCTTCCGCCGCCACAATACGCATGCCGCTGGATGCGTTGAGCTAAAGTGCTCCCATACGCGTTTTACATAGAAACACTCCGTTCCTCCCCATTTCAGAGAGCTAACACGCCGTGCACGAACGTGAGGACTGCACACCTATAATGTACACAGAACGCTCCTGCGGTTTCGACAAAGACGTGGAATAGAGGGGAGAAACGGGTGGCACAGAACAACTGTTGTTGGCGCTTCTGCACGGCGGCGCGGCATCGTTTGGCGGCTTATCTTGCCGCCAAACCACCACACATGCCGGTGGGTGCGTTAACCTAAGGTCTTCCACGTGGCTTTTACGATGACGCGCCGAATTCTCCGTACTTTCGAGAGCTATGGTCATCCATCGCAAGAATGGTCGTCTGTCTGCCGCCTCGGCTTCTGGTGAATGGTAACATTGTCCGCTCCGTCGTTCCTTCCGGTGCAACTCAAATACGAAATCCTGCTCGCCGGTTTCTCTTCAGTTTCACCCATCAAAAGCTGGTGTACCTCGCTTGCCGCCGTCACTTACTGACAAGCATTACTGATAAGACAGAAAAAGCTCGGCGTCGCCTTTCAGCCTCGGTAGCACTCCTCAAGGATCAATAGCAGTCGTTTCTAGTTTGTCTCCTCCACTCACTCTCAAGCCTTGCTTCCCCCGCCACGGCGTGACGAGTCAATCCCCTTTTCCGACCAGACTGACTTGGAGCTGCGCGCCCCTCTGCCGCTTTCTCGCGCGGGGAGAATGACCCCACCAGGCAATTATCGTCTCTTTGCTGCCGCCTCCTGTGTCTGCGCTACCGTAACCTCGCCACTGGCAGTTAAAGTAAGACACCATTAGCTATTGTATTTCATGCGTTTCCCGCAACACGCCGATGGGGAACGGTGAGTGCTTCTTCGTGGAAAAATACAGAGAAAGAGCCCGGATGGATTTCAATACCCGATTAAAACAGAAAAGCCGCCAGAAGAAGGGGTCAGTTCGCGACCCAAAGGTTCAAACGGCTCGTCTCGTCTCTCTGCTGCCGCCGCCTGTGTCTGCGCTACCGCAGCCTCGCCACTGGCAGGTAAAGTAAGACACAATTAGCCATTGTACTTCATGTTTTCCCTCGACACGCCGTTGGGGAACGGGAGGGCGCTTGTTCGTGGAAAAATACGGAGAAAGAGCGTGGATGGATTTGAATACCGGATTAAAACAGAAAAGCCGCCAGAAGAAGGGGTCAGTTCGCATAGTTATAACCCGACCCGAAGGTTCAATGCACTCGTCTCTTTGCTGCCGCCGCCTCCCTACAAGCAGGTAATGTAAAGCACCATTAGCAGTGGCGCAGCGCACCTACGGGGGGGGGGGGGGGGGGTTCTTATCCACAAGAAGGGAGATCAGCCTCCTCTCGGTGGTGTGTTGGTTGTTTACCAAGGTAATAGTTAACCGCATAAGCGACAGCCTAGATTTCCAACAACCGAGGGAACAAGCCGGCTTTAGAAAAGGACGACAGATCACATCCATGTCATCAATGAAGCAATTGAAAAATCAGCGGAGTATAATAAACCCCTTCACATGGCATTCATAGACTATGAAAAAGCGTTCGATTCGCTAGACACCGCAGCAGTGCTGGAAGCATTAAAAGACCAGGGAATCGAGGAGACTTACATAAGACTCCTAGACGACATATATAAGGGGTGTACGGGCAGGAAAATCCTCCACACGAAAAGCGAAAAGTTTACGATCAGAAAGGGAGCACCGAAATTGTTCACAGCATGTCTGGAAAATATATTTAGGAAGCTTAACTGGGAAGAGGTGGGATTACGGGCAAACGGAGAATTCTTGAGCCATTTGAGGTTTGCGGACGACATAGTCTTGTTCAGTGAGACTGCAGAACACCTGTAAAAAATGCTTCAAGACCTAGTCAGAAAGCTGGGCCATCGGATTAAAGATAAACATGAATACGTCTAAAGTAATGCTAAATAAACATGCTGGAAGCACTCTCTTCCGCCTAGGTACCGAAATACTAGAAGAAGTAGAAGATTATATCCATCTTGGACAGGTTGTCAGTGCTGACCCTAACCACGAGAAAGAAATCTGGCCCAGATAGGAATGGGACGGGGTGCATTCGGCAGGCACCCCCAAATATTCAAAATTAAGCTACCTCTATCACTAAAAAGAATAGTATACAACCAATGCGTACTACCGGTGTTGACATATGGGGCGGAAACTTGGCGCCTTACTAAACAATTGGAAAGAAAACTTAGGTCGGCTCAACGAGCCATGGAACGAATAATGATAGGAGTAACACTTAGGGACAGGAAACGAAGCCTCCTGGATCAGGGAACACGCTCGAGTAGAAGATATCATAATTCAAAATAAGAAGAAATGGACTTGGGCAGGCCATGTAATGAGACGAAATGACAACCGGTGGACCACCAGGGTAACTGAGTGGCTACCGAGAGACGGGACCAGAAGGAGGGGAAGGCCGGTAACTCGATGGAGGGACGAAATACGAAAGTTCGGAAGCAAAGAATGGACTCGAACAGCGCAGGACAGGAGCGGATGGAAGTCAATGGGAGAAGCCTTCGTCCTGCAGTGGACTTAAATAGGCCGATGATGATGATGATGATGTTGTTGGTAGTGGTGGTGGTGGCAATTATTCCACGTCGCGATGCTGAGTCAGTACAATACCTATTGTAACCCCGCACAAGAAACGTCTGAGACTGCAGGCCTAGGGAGACGAGAAAACAGCTCCCGCTTTTTTTTACCTCAGCGCAAGTTGCAGCCACGCAGACCAGTGTCAGCGTGTCGGTTCGGTAATCCGTGGCTGCAGCTGTCACGTCTTGCGAGTATTATCAACGCAAAATTGGCTACTCTCACGTCAGTGATGGAGCCAAATTTATAGAAACTTGGAGACCGTAAGTTGCGCAAAAAAATGTCAATGAGGCAGGAAGTAGGGGGGGCCGAGCCCTGACATAAAAATGCTTGGGGGGGCTCTGGCCCCCCTTGCCCCCCCGGTTCCGGCGTCCCTGCATGCAGGTTCACGTCTCACGCGTCACGCATTGCTTTGAGCAGAAGGACTCTGCTTTAGCTTTTGTTCCATCGCTGGCAATTGACGTGTGGAGATAGCGCAGTGATAGTGCATAGGGCTTCTACTGTGAAGATTATGGTTTATTTGGTTGGGCTTCTACTGTTAAGATTATGGTTTCTTTGGTTTATTTCCTATCCATCCATCCATCCATCCAATCATCTATCTATCTATCTATCTATCTATCTATCTATCTATCTATCTATCTATCTATCTATCTATCTATCTATCTATCTATCTATCTATCTATACATCGATCCATCCATCGATCCATCCATCCATCCATCCATCCATCCATCCATCCATCCATCCATCCATCCATCCATCCATCCATCCATCCATCCATCTCTCTCTCTCTCTCTCTCTCTCTCTCTCTCTCTCTCTCTCTCTCTCTCTCTGTCTATCTATCTATCTATCTATCTATCTATCTATCTATCTATCTATCTATCTATCTATCTATCTATCTATCTATCTGTCTGTCTGTCTGTGTGTCTGTCTGTCTGTCTGTCTCCAGCTTAGCTCTCTCCGCTTCATTGCTCGTCTTGCCCGTCGCACAGATGCCTCCTGGCTTACGGCCGCTCACAATCCCTTTCCGGCGTCCCTGAATACGTTTGAGGACCTCCGCACTTAAGCACTGAAACACTCTGCCGCCACTGAGTTGTGACCGACCTCGTTCAGAGCCGTGGAATGGAGAACAAAGGAGCAGCCTGCCGTGTGGCCTGCGGTGCGGGGCGCCGACAAAACCACGAGCCCACGAGCACGCGCTCAATGCGCCGCGTACGTGGCGTGAACGCCGATGAAGGGGAGGAGAATCTTGATCTTGCAATGGGCAAGCAGAGGCGAGACTCAGCTGTCGCCTTAACGTGCACAACTAGGGGGAATAAACTCTCGAATTGCAACAGGTTTGTACTTGGCAAACAGCGACGAAAGGCGCTCTCAGCACAACTACGTGCGTGCACGAGAGGTGCGCGTGCGAGGAAAGGGGGAACACGTATGAAAAGTTGGCCAACCTGGATAGGTACAGCGGGGTAAACCAGCACGGTTGACGGTGTCTGAATTCGCAATTCGGACGTAAACACTTTTTTTTTTTTTTTTTTTTTTGCCTGTCGCACGTGAGGGAGCTCATTTCTGAAGGATGGCGCGCCGCGGCGAGAAAGTGTCGAGATAGTGCTTTGACCGGTCGCTGACTCTGAGACAGTGAGTTTTTGCTGATCAATCCGGTTGAGCGACTGCGTGTTGGACGCGCTCAAAATGGCTTCTGCTCGCTCAAATCTTGTGCACGGGATACATTTTGCTGTACGTGCGTGCGTGCATGTGTGTGTGTGTGCGGCTTAAACTATGTATCTGCCACAACGACTACAAAATTTTGGGGGATATTTACGCTATGATAAACTAGTCCTACCCGTATCACTAAATAATTCCAACGTTTAAGTGAGTTGACATTTTTTGGCACAACCTGTAGAGAGCAGTATTTTTAAAGAAGGGTGGCAAAAAAAAAAAAAAAAAACACGACACGGTGAGGCACTACTGCCAAATAGAATTTATTAAAGTCACTGACGATTACCATTACTGCTATCTGTTGATCACGTTTCACCAAAGCAAAGTGCGTGCTCACCAATAAATCGGTCGCAGCTTTGCGTTTGTTTAGGAATACGTATTAAGGTGAAGATTTGAACTACGTCTTTTGCCTACGTGCCGCAAACATCCCCGCAGTTGATGGCTTTGTTCTCTGCCCTCTGATTGATTGTAGGGTTTAACGCGCAGAAGCAACGCAGGCGATGAGGCGCGCCGTAGTGGAGGGCTCCGTATTAATTTTGACCACCTGGGGATCTTTAACGTGCTCCGAAATCTCGAACACACGGGCGTTTTGCTCTTCGCCTCCATCAGAAAGGCGACCGCCGCGGCCGTGAATTGAACCCGCGACCTCGTGCTCAGCAGCACAACGCCTTAGCCACTGAGCCACCGCGGCGGGTCTTCTCTGTCCTCTAAAGTAATTAGTTAGAATGTTTCTGCACAGCTTGGAGTGGAATGGCTGCTTAATTTCTTTTCACTGCTTTGTCTGCGTACTTATTCCTCTTCTGTCTCTCGGGTTCAGGGCCCCTGAACCAGGTTTCCCCTTTCTTGTTTTCGCGCTTCCTCCCTTCTTTAACCGCAATTAACCTTCAACTGATTTGATATTAGTTGAATGCTTTAGAAGGGGCGACTGGAGTGAATGAATCTGACGAAGTGTTATCACTCAACCGAACGCCACCACCACAGCCGCTGCAAGAAAGTTCGATACAGCCTACTGGAAGCGAAGTGAAGGGAGCATTTCATTTCGAAACTGTATTATAGAGTTCCTCGTTTCAAGGAGATTGCGTCTGCAGACGTCGGAAGGAATCACAGTCCGCATTGTTGGTGCTCTTGTGGGACGAGCCACTCCCACGATGTGTTGCATGGTGGGAGCTGGGGAAGACGAGGCGCCCGTTTCAGCAGGACAGTATAGTTGATGACGGGCAGTGGGAAAGCTGCCTGCGCTGTGGACAAATGGATCCGTACATCTCGGTGTAGGACATTTCGGTGCAGGACGTTCGGGTGCGGACATATCAGTGCACGGAATGTCCCAGGCAATCTTTTATCATTTTAGCTTTAATATTTTTACTCTGTCAGACGATATGATTTTAACGTTTGAAAGTTATGTGTAGGCCACAGTGCGCGGAAACGAACAGTAAACCGAGACGGAGCATAAGCGCGTAAAGCTCCATTTCGATAGTGGATGTTAAAAATTGGCGTTGTTGATTTGCTTTCGTTGAATCTTTTCTTATTTTATATTCATGTGAACAATCCTAATCTTTTTATATACCGAAGTGCTTTGTTTTCACTTCACCCAACGCTGCAAAAGGCTGCTGCTTTTAATCCATGCCTACCTCCCCTCCTCCCCCAGACCGCCGAGGAAAAAAAAACGGGAAAGGAACAGAGCCAGCTTAAGCGCGTGTGCATTCCCTTTTCATAATTTCCTCTATCTACCTCGTCTTCGTTGCATTCGGTGTCGGTTCTACTTAGCAACTAGCCAGCGATCGCACTTGCAGTGGCATCGATAAATGAGGGGGTGGGGGGGGGGGGGACCTCGCCACCGGGTACTAGCCCCTTGCTAGAGAGGGGGGGGGTCATTTGTGCTTCTCCAATGTGTAAACTGGACGTCGAAAGCTGGAAGACAACTGTCGCAGCTCTCGCCACACTAGCCTGTTGAATTTTTTTTTCTCTTATAATGGCTGAAGGCGGAGAGAATTCTGCGTCCGAGAATGTCTGGGGTGTCCACCAATTTGTTGCCCGTTCACTGCCCTTGCTTTCATTGCTCTTCCCTCCCCCCCCCCCCCCCTCCCCCCGGCGAGACCTGTGCCCTCTGTTGAGAGGAAAAACTTCTCCATGTAAATATAACCAGTTTAATGAACATTACCTCTCACGATATGCGCGACTTGAAGAGTTAATTGCCGATGGGGTGACCGAAGGCAAAGATGGAGTGCTGCTTGGAGTGGCGCCGTCGGTGTGACCGCGACGCGCGCGAGGGTGTTCCTACAGTGGGGAAGACACAATACTGGTCATTTTGTCCTCAGCGGCTTTTCGTGTGGCTTTTTGTTGCGCATTAGAGAGGTTGTGGGAGCTCATGGTGAATGTATAGTTTTTTCTTGCATCAATGCGGTGGCGCTCCGGAGACAGTGAACTCCGCTACAGGCCCGTGAGATTTCCAGAGGAAAGAAAATAATACGACTGAGAAAGAAATCTTGGGGAGACTGAAACTTGAAGATGTGGGTGGCTGCGGGGAGGAAGAATTAAAATGATATGAAGTTGTTTAAAGGTCAAATGAAGGTTGGTTTGCGTGAATACGGGAATGAGTGCTAAGTTGTACACAGAACCCGTACATGCGCGGACTTTATCAGCATTTGAGAGATACAAAATCTGCAGCTTTTTTTGAGAAGGACCCGTTCTTCCTCCACGAAAGTATCCCAGAATTGTCCGTAAAAAAAATAAAAGCTCTTGACAACAGTATTTGCGAATTCATTTTAGCGTGACAGCGCATCCCACACAAAACCGTTCGTTGTATTTCCTGCATATGGCTCAGTGGCTAAGGCGTTGCGCTGCTGAGCACGAGGTCGCGGGTTCGATTCCCGGCCGCGGCGGCCGCTTTTCTGATGGAGGCGAAAAGCAAAAACGCCCGTGTGTACGAGATTTCGGCGCACGATAAAGATCCCCAGGTGGTCAAAATTAATCCGGAGCCCTCCACTACGGCGCGCCTCATCGCCTGCGTTGCGTCGGCGCGTTAAACCCCACAATCAATCAATCAATCATTTCCTGCATATTTTGGCAAAACCGAACTTTTGTAAACGTCCTTTCTTTGGATAGTAATAGTGTGCCTTTTATATAGAAAGAAATACCTAGAGAATACATGACACCATTGTAAACCCCCGGTAATTGTCTTAACTGATTTGCATGCCGCAAAAAAGAGCAAATAATAATTAACGTGTTTTGAAAATTAAAAAAAACGTGTGCAAAAGAATTCAATAAGCCGACTGCATAACAGGTGTTTCTTGAACGAGGTAATAAACAAAATTATACAAAAGCTCAATTTCTAAAAATAACTGCCAGAAATCAAACATGGCATCAATCTAAAATGCAATAAATGTGCTATATTGTTGCCCATAACGAACGTTATGAGGAAATCAAAATTTAATTAATGTTTTAAACAAGCAAGCACCCGATACCTCGTTCGCGGAAACGTTTGCACATTGTCCGCACCAAAATGTCCTGCACTGAAATGCCCCAGACCCTGGACAAAAAAGATTGCCAGGAGGTTTTGTTACGAGGGTCCTTATTGCGGCTGCTAGCAAGCTAACTTTGCGAGGGGGCCTTGCGAACTATTGCGGCTGCTTTCTTTCCAAGAAACGATTTCGGACTTTCTGTTTGCTGAACTGGAGAGGGGATTTTTCTCTCTTTCATTCTCCGGAAACGCTTCTCGCTGAAGTCTTTGCGTTCAGCATTTGTCAGAGCCGGCGTTACGCCCTACCGTCGAGTGTTCCGTTACTCCCACCCCACCGCCTCGCTAAAGAGCAGGCGCAGATTCCTCTTGGCACAGAAACGCGCGCCCACAGTCGCCGAATGGGTGAACCCACGTGTCGTCGCCCAACAAAAACGAACGAGGCGAATCTGGCTCAGATGCGTGGGTCGGTAGCCGATCGCCTGCATAGGAGGCGCGGGACGAACAGCTACGCGGGCGCACTGGGATGACAGACACGTACGCACCCTGAGCGGGGCATCAAGGTTGAATCTGTAGATTGGGTCAGCTTCAGAGAATCGTTGCGAAGGGGTGTTGGTTGGCGTGAACGCCGAGAGGCAAGGATTTGTAACGGTGAGAACACACACCAGTAAGGAGGAAAAAATGGCTGCATCTCCACTTCGTGGATGATGGCGAGGGTGCGGAGTATGGGGACTCGAAATGACATCCAAGTTGCGCCCCGAGTGACCTCCTATTTGCGCACCGACCGTCATTCGATTTGAGCCGTGAGTTGCACTTCGATTATTCCCTAAACGAAGCTGCAATTCGCGGTTCAAATCGAATTTCGCTTGATTTTCGCTTGATGGTGGTGTGTGCGCGGATAGACGCGGACGGAAATTGGGAGGTCTTTAAGGTACTCCGCACTGTTACAGGCGAGGGAGTAAGCCGTTTGACTCGCCGGTACTAATTCATGGTCGTAGCCAAATGCATAAGACGACTGACATTAACTCTGTCTAGTCTATTAGACACAGGCTCGAATCGTGCTGGTGCTTGTGTGATCTTTTGCGATTGTAAATGCTATGCGCACGGACGCGGACGGACAATCTGCGGTCCTAAGCTGCTTCGCACCTAAAATAGCTCAATACTGAAGATTGGATGCGCACCAGTGGCAGCGGATGAACTAAACGAGCTGCGGAAGGCGTCGCCGATATAGATACCGGGAGAAGGCGAGGAAGGTAGCATCTGGGCCGTAGGAATGACGTCAGGGCAGGGAACAAGTCCCGCGCGGCGCCCGGCATACTCGGTGGGTGCATTTGCGTGTGCCGACAAACGGTTTCGGACCTATTGCGCATGCGTAGTCGTGCTGGCATCCTACGCGGTACCTAACCGGGGCCAGTTTTCCGCTGTTCTATAACTTTCTAATGGTGTTGGTCCGAACGAATGTACTCAAATAATTCAAACAAATTTCGAAATCCGGTTGACCAGCTAAGTGTTTTGAAGCCGCCTAATTCAAACTGCTCTGTTGCGTAAGTTCGGTTAATTAGTACTTTTGGCTTGTTCTAGCCGGAAAATATGTTGAATTTGCCACTTTAGCTGCAGATTTGCATCCTTATATCGCTAACAGTCACAAATAAAGCTGATTACCTGCATACACGCATCAAAGCTAAAGCACACGTGCCAACAGCCGCGTGCGGATTAAGCAAGATAGATAGAAAGAAAAAAAAAACATTCATGCATCGAAAGATTCGTTTGTTGTGAACCCTCGTGCAGAGAAAAGCCATTTCATTATTTTTAACACGAAAGTGTTTTATTCCGGGATTCATGAAGATTTCACTTATGTCATATCCGTCACAGAAGTGACGCCAGTGCGACAAAGCAAGCTGCCTGTAAAGGGTGCACCCCTGCACACAGCGTCTTCTTTGGGGGAAGCAACCTTTAGTACCAAAGAGTATGTTATACTTGGGGTTGTTCTTTTTCGAGTTTTATATTTTAACACGAAAGTTTTTACGCCGGAATACACCAAGATTTCACTGACGTCATATTCATCACGGAAATGACGCCAGTACACCTTTTCCGAGGCGACCCACCAGCAGAACGTCGCTCGCCAAGCACACCCAAAAGACAGCCGCAGACCCGCAAATCATGCTCAGCTGCAGAATTTGCTGCACATTTCACTTTCGTGTCTTATACCCCTGTCAAACGTGCCTATTTAAGTGCACTTACACGGAGTGCACTTGGATAAAATGTCATTCGGGAGCAGCTAAACGGCAAACGCGAATGACACTTTACAAGGAACGCACTTTAAGCTGAGTGTGGTCCCCAAACACACTTTACCGGGGCCAGCTCGCCGAGTGAGTAATCTCGTGAACAGAAGTCCGAAAATCGGAAAAATTAACGTAAAACCGCGAGCGTTTAGATGATAATAAGTAACGTTAAAAGTTAATTATAGATATATTGCTTATTTACTTTTACAAAAATTGAAGCAGCGACGAAAAATAAGAAAATAACCTCTCTCTCAACAACGTGCCAGCGCCGCCTGGTGGGTGTTTTGCTCCATGGCAGCCGTTCTCTGCGGCGTTCTCGTAGGTGGTTTCTTGTGGCCCTGTGATTGTGTTCGTGTTTCAGCCTATTTTCGTTGTATTCAACGCTTTCAGATAATTTCCCCCGAACAATAATGCAGCTGTCATTCACTGCGCAGTGAATAACAGTGAAGATAAAAGCGCCGGTGTTCAGTCGCCGTCCCGACTCTGTTTTTGTGGTCTTGTGCGATGCGCCGATTGCGATTTTAAACAATTCAAACACAACGAACTGTTTACAATATTCCTCACGTGATAAAGAGGGGGGATTTCAAGTAATTTTGCGTAATATTTACGCCGGCTATCGTCACTGACATCACGGCCAAGGGCACTTTATTTCGTCGTTTAGCAGCGCGCAGCCTAAGTGTCACTTGGGAAGCCCGAGTGCACTCGGCGGAAGTGCACTTAAATAGGCACGTTTGACAGGGGTATTACCGATTCCTATGACAGAGGAATCAACCACAGTTTTTTTTTAAGTGTAAATGGCATTTCAGTATTGTGTGTGAATTTTGTATTATTAAATATATGTAAATGCACCGTTACACCAGCAGTTGACATCTTGTCCCGAGTCATATTTAAGGAACTTCTGATGATTCAAACTTTTGATAATTGAAACAAAATCCTGGGGTCACCTCGAATTTGAAATATCGCGAGTCGACTGTACGTGGGAATGGACGTAACGCGAAGCCTTCATAGTGGCAGAGGTTGAAATGAACTCGCGCGTTGCATTTTTTAGCTTGTTACTGTTCTTAGCAGGGATAATTTTGAGAAGAGTGAGCAGAAGAGAGTGCGAAAGAAATAGGAGACGTAACGAGAACCGTTCAACATCTCTATCACCCTGGCGAAGACGCCAAGCGCAGGGAACGGATACACATAGGAACTGTGGATCCGCGAACGCGCTTCCGCCGGTCGCTTCCCCGGCCGGCCCTTCGGGCGCGCTACGGGGAGGTCAGCGGTATCTCGTTGAAGATAAAACCCAGCGTCGCACCAGGCCAGAAAGCAGCCGCAGCAGCAGTAGCAGCCACTGTAAAGTTTGGAGAAGATCCAAAGACATCTTCGCTTTAAAACAAAATGTTGTCGGCGCTCTGTTTTTCCTAAGACATCTGTGAGGGGGGATTTTCCTGTGTCGTGACACGGGCCTGTAATTCTGAAAAATTTATGTGATTTGCGTGGCGTGTGCAGTATAAATCGTACTGCGTTTATTGGTTCTAGAATAATTGCGGTGCCGCCCGACGGAGGCTATGCACCTGTTGCGTGCGCGTAGGTAGGTCACTGCTTGACAAATCGACACTTCACGTGCGCCAACAGAGATCAGCTCGCCAGGGCTCGCAGGATGGTGTCGTAATTAATTTCGTAAGCAACACCCAATGTCGACAGCTTCAACACCCTGTGCAAACAGCTGCGTACGACACTACTTGCCGCTGAACAAAAACACTGCGTGTAGTCCGCACCACTATAGCGAATGCGGAGCTGTCGACATATTTCCGTCACTGTATTTGGTTCACTCCCCGTTCGATGTTTTACTCTGCATTGTTTTCTTCTTCGTGGCATGCATTGCCTGAACGAAGAGCTGGCTCTGTTTTGTCCCTGCCAAGGAGGAAGAACGCCGTACACGAGGACAGCGCGAATTATATGCCATCTCTATACTCACGGGTGTCCCCATCCGCCTAAAACAAATTTGCCTGCGGCCTAGTTAAAGTGCGCCAGATATAAGTCACGTGCAGCAAGGTGTCCGCTATTTATGGGGCGAAAATATCCCGTTCGTGAGAGAGTCCAACAAAACGTACGCGCGATGTCCTCCCTCGAAAAGACTGGGCAGCGCGGTGATCGCGATAGAGCGGGAAGTTGTTGAGCGGCCCATACATTTCAAACGGGCGCGTTGACTCGTTGGCTCCCCAACCATTGACCTCTGCCGCAATGTCGGTGGCCGAGATTTGTTTGTAGTAAGTGCGCCCGCCGGCCCGCCCGCTCGCTGCTGAAGGGACTGTCGTTGCTATAGCGCTGCGAGAGAGAGAGGCAGAGAATAAATTTTCGTGTGCGAAAAAGAAAAGAAGGAAAAGAGCACGCGTTCGTATTCCTTCAGATCCCGTTGGAGCTCGGTGCGTTCTCCGCACGTTTTACCAGCCGATGCTGAGTTTCGCTGCTGGAGCCGACCAGTGGTGAGTTTGAGATTGGGAGAACTTTTGGGTTTCCTTGGAAGGTCCACACCATGTGGTGAGAAGTGGTTTTCTAAAGAACTCTTTACACTCACCGTGACCGTTGTGTCATCGTGGCGGAATAACTCGTGCGAAATTCGACAAACGGGACCACTTCTTTTGTCGTTTTCTTAAAGGCAAACCAGTATAGATTGGTACCGATGTTAATAATACCCTTCGGCCATGACCATCTGTGGTGTTCCGAGAATTTGAGATGCGCGAAAAAGCTGCGTGTGCGGTTGAACATAGGTCGGTACCGAATTCCCCTTCATACACTCTCACGCTCGACTTCGTTGAAAAACACGGAGAAGCGGCTTGTAACATTACCATCAAAATTATGTCTTCGGCGGCGGAATTTTCGATTTGACGACTTCATTTCTCGGGCATTCAAGAGCGCTTGAGGGACGGCGGGGAAAGGGGTCTAAAGGCTAACATATATATATATATATATATATATATATATATATATATATATATATATATATATATATATATATATATATATATATATATATATATATATATATATATATATATACAGAAAGATAGGTCGGCAGTCTACAATGCCAAAGGAGGCATAGGGGTGTGGTTAGGCTCTTTTCTTTTTCACAACGGTTAATTCAGTAAACGTTTTTTTGAAATATTTCAAATTTCAAAAAAATGTTTACTTAATTAACCGTTGTGAAAAAGAAAAGAGCGTAACCACACCCCTATGCCTCCTTTGGCATTGTAGACTGCCGACCTATCTTTCTGTATTTCCTCAACGAGCCCCTCATTTCCTTACTATATTATTCTGCGAAAGCCTAGCGAGGGTCTCGGTTCTGGCAGCCTTGATGACTAGGTAGCATAAGAGGGCTTCCCGCCAGTAACCCGCTCATGACAGGCTGTAGACGTTCAAGTCACGCCCCGGGGGTTGGAAAGAAGGTCCCCTTCTCCCCGTGTAGTCAGAGTGGCGCTGGCTACCACCCTCAAGAGCCAGATACACTCCTAGTAAATATAATTAGCCCAGAAAGTGAAGGAGAACACAGTCGCCCAGATAGCCGAATTGGTAAGGCATTCGACATGTAATCGAAAGGCGTGGGCTCGGTCCCCACTCCGGGCGCGTGTTTTTCTTTCTTTCTTTCTTCTGTATATTTAAAAAAAAATGTTTACTTAATTAACCGTTGTGAAAAAGAAAAGAGCGTAACCACACCCCTATGCCTCCTTTGGCATTGTAGACTGCCGACCTATCTTTCTGTATTTCCTCAACGAGCCCCTCATTTCCTTACTATATTATTCTGCGAAAGCCTAGCGAGGGTCTCGGTTCTGGCAGCCTTGATGCCTAGGTAGCATAAGAGGGCTTCCCGCCAGTAACCCGCTCATGACAGGCTGTAGACGTTCAAGTCACGCCCCGGGGGTTGAAAAGAAGGTCCCCTTCTCCCCGTGTAGTCAGAGTGGCGCTGGCTACCACCCTCAAGAGCCAGATACACTCCTAGTAAATATAATTAGCCCAGAAAGTGAAGGAGAACACAGTCGCCCAGATAGCCGAATTGGTAAGGCATTCGACATGTAATCGAAAGGCGTGGGCTCGGTCCCCACTCCGGGCGCGTGTTTTTCTTTCTTTCTTTCTTCTGTATATTTCAAAAAAATGTTTACTTAATTAACCGTTGTGAAAAAGAAAAGAGCCTAACCACACCCCTATGCCTCCTTTGGCATTGTAGACTGCCGACCTATCTTTCTGTATTTCCTCAACGAGCCCCTCATTTCCTTACTATATATATATATATATATATTATAAGCTTGCGGAGGTCTCTGACTCCTCCCCTACAGCGTCGGCCCCAATACCGACATTTTCAAATAAGGAGAACATTAAAAAAAAACATTCGTCGTATACGTTGAGAACGTCATGTCTGAATAGGATTTGAGTTACAGTGGAAACAAAGCTGAAGAATACATGTACAAACAACCACATGCACATAAACTTAAAACCCAACACGTCGCACACCAACAATACGACAATGTGTGATGTTTGTCCGTACCTATAAGGTTCTGAATTTCGCGCCTGAGGCGTTCAGGCCGCTGTTATACCACAACACCCCAGCACCCCAGAATTTCTTCGTGGGAGCTCGGTTTCCTCGAATTCGTTATGGTGCAGCTAACCCACTGTGATTCTCAGCGAAAAGAGGCAACGCGAGGGCAGTTGCAAGACTCGCATTGCCCGTTTCGTCGGCAACTCTGTTACCACCGTGCGTGTTCGTTCGCAATCAAATATTCTCCGCCGTTTTCCGTCCACTCGTTTCCCACGGTTAGCCAGGCGTCGAACCGCCGCGTCGCATCTCGGTAAGAATCGAAAGACACTGCGCGTTGCGCACGCACGCTTAATCGAGATCGCATCTTTTGGGGGCCTCCGCCGACTTCACGCGCATTTATTTATAGCACAAACTACTCCGTTGTCGTGCGAACAGGGCTCGTTTCTGAAATATATCGCGCGCTTTGTTGCGTACACGCGGCGTGCAAGTAGAGGGAAGAGAAAACAAAAACAAAAGAGGGAAGCCGGAACTGCTACCCCGGTGGTTACGATACCGCGAAAGCTCCACAAAAAAGAGTCGTGAACAGCGGAAACGTGGTTTGCGGTAGTGTAGTCATGCGGTGGGTATACGCGGCATTTTGTTGCTCCAAGATCCGGCACGTTGAGGCCCGATGGCTTGTTTTCCTGTTCGCCGTATGCCTGTCTGCGCTTTGCCACCTTATTAACTATGGAGGTAATTAACTAACCCAGGCTGTGTTCTTCCTGCATTAGCGTACGCAATTATAACCGTCGATCTTTACGGGCCCTGCTCTTGGACTGGTATACGCGAAATGTGTAATTATTGTGGTTCAGCTCCGTTGCATTACGTTCTTTTCGCAATAAAACTGCGGTTATAGGAAACAGAACGCACGGTGATTTTACTTTGAATGGGACGTTTTGGCGATCTTTTCAATCTTCAATTACGATCTTCAATGACGATCTTCAGTTCTCATTTGTGGAAACTGGCTGGTGCTAGCAGTGATATGACAAATTAGAGGACAGAAAGGAGACGCATGATGCTACGCACGATAGAAAAGTCAGACATATATGAGACACTCCTCAGTAGACACAGTGAAATAGCCGATATAAGTATTTACAGTTGACGACCGTTTTTCGGACACCTAATTCTTCGAACATGCTTGATTATTCGCACTTTTTCCAGGCACCAGGACATTCAGGTTTTTGGGAGAACATTTGCTTTTTCGGACTGCCTGATTTTTCGGACATTTTCGCGGTCCACTAAAGGGACCCTGCAACATTTTCGATAAGCGCTCTCACTCTTTCCTTTGCGTCTGGAAGCACTGCGAAAGCTATAGTTATCGCCAGCACGGAGCGGCACTGTGTGATTTGCTCGTCGCACCAAATATGCCTTCAATTTCTGCTTTGTTTCTGTGGCATTTATTTTTAAAGTTGCTATCGAAAACCGTTCATTGCTGCAACTGACGGAAAACCGGCCAACAGCCGCTACGTGGCCTTAGTGACGTAATTCCATCCGTCGAAGAACGTCAAGACCAGGAAAGAGAGAAAACCTTCTGAGCGAGTTTACAAGTTATCTGATCGGCATAGAGTAGTAATTTTGGACTGAGGTACTTTGTGAGCCCCTAATCTAAGTACTGGGTGTGTTGGGTGGCTACGTTCTGTAAGCATTTAAGATTTCAAAAAAAGTTCAAAAAAGGGTTGCAGGGTCCCTTTAAGGGCCCGAATAATCGGTCGTCGACTATTAATAAACGGAGTTAAGGCAAGCCTCAATATATTCACTCTGAAGTGACTCAAGCTGCAGTACTTCTGCGTCCCGCCGCCGTTAAATTCACCCATGCACAACCGTGGTGGGCTATGGGTAAATCACGCCACCGGGAAGCTTGGGAAATCGTCGGTGTTCTTGCGACAGGCGGTGCAACATCGCCGAAGCGTTTCGCCGCACCGTGGGCTTGCTTTCGCGTCCGGTGTAGGGGTGTATAACGCAGTCGACGACAGCGGCGCGCTGTGTCTCACAGAATTTAGTCGGTTTCTTCCCCGACTTAGGCATTGCCGGTTTAGGCCGACGTAGGCATTGCGCGTTATTGTCGACCAGGGTTTCTTGTCCGCGTGCAACCAAATAATGTATCGAACTTAGGAGTTCCGCCGTAATCATGTTGTGGTCGCGACAGCTTTATCGGCTTGAGCACTTACAAAGACAAGACAGAAGGTATTTTTCTGAAAACGCAGCTAAACTTACAATCTCACTGATAAGGTACGGGCCGTAATTGGTTCATTAAGAAGACTGTTTTGCACTGATAACAATGATAGCAATTTTTCGCAAAGCAGGCGAAGCAGTAGTGACTCCGTAGCCCCTTTCGGCAATTCTATGACGTCACAGAATCTTGTTTGAGCGACTGGCGCCCTCCCAGAAACATGACCGGGCTATTGTAGTGAGGCTTTCTGTTTGGTTGTATAACGTGAACGCTCATGGGCAGGTAACACACCGGTAACTATGCTTTAGTGCCGGCTCTTATTACGTCACTCCTGGCAATATTACGTCATTGTAGCGCGAAATCTGAAAGTTTTCAATATATCTTTCATTGGTCTTTTTTCGATTAAAACAACGTCCTCCGTGGCATAGAGCTGGCCAAGTTACCGAATAGCTAGTTCTTTCAAATTGAACGAACCTGTATTTCGTCTTTATGGGCCCGTTCAAAAAACATGTGACTGTCACCGCTAGCTTGCTACAGTAGTCGGGTAACGAGCCATAAAACGAGAGGCTACCTTCGCAGTGAGGAACCTCGTCGCGTTCAACGCAATGGACGAGGTTCTCAATCGTCTCACATTCTGCACCAGGAGGTGTGCGTTCAAGTTCAAACATCAAAATAGCCCTGACCGCCTGGTCCTTGCACCACGTTTTTCAAAGCGAATATGGACGATTCGTTCTAAGAAAATTTTAATGCCTCTCCGGTTTTCGTTTGTATTGACAGGACAAGGCTCTCTTAAGAGGTCGATGTTTAGGGTGACCGTTTATTAAGAGGCTCAAGCGTGGAACCAGCGGGCCCAAACCATGATGATGAGCATCTACAGAGATGAGGACGAAGTGCTGGTATGTCAGCTAATGATTATGACAATGTATAGGGGAAGAGTGGTAAGGCGTTACATGAGGGGTGGTACAATAATTGGTTGACTAGCACAAGAAACGAGGGGGGGGGGAGGTTCGAGCTACCAAAATTTGAAACAGATTCAGAAATAATTGTTAGGAAAAAATTGAGAATTAGAATACATCGCAGGACGTGTTTTACATCGATAAGTAATAAGTGTTGAAGCAACTTTAGCACAAATCACGGCAGTAAAGTGGTACAAAAATACGTACAATTGGTATTCATACGACGACAATGTTCAAAGGTGTAGTATATGTGACACAAAAAGAACAGATGGAAACATAATATGGGGATGCAACACTCTAGCACCACATCTGCACTGAGAATGATGACGGTAAAATGAGAAAAATAAAGCAGAGATAAAAGTAGAAAAAAAGAAAAAAGAGAAAGCCGTGAAAAGAAAGGAAAAAGAAGAGAAAGAAACGATATATTAGCATTCAAAATTTTCTTTCTGCTTCAGGTCGTTTGAATTTCTGAAGGGTGCTAATTAATGGATAATTCGGGTTTTATTCATAAGTTTCCTTTTACAGCCTCTTTCCGGAAATAATTTAGTATTTTGAAGTCACCACGTATTTAACAACCGATTTAGCCCTGGCCAATCCCCCCTTGTCGGAACGTTCCAAAATCTTTGAGGACATCATGATCATCATCATTATCATCGATTCCGGAAGCAATGATTTAAACAAGGCAGGGTCTTTCCGTCCAGGGTCGTCGCCCCAAAGGTGACTCCACCAACGTTCACTGGTGGAAGGGCCAAAGACGCTTACAGTATGGTCTTCTTTTTTCATTTTTGAAAGATGAAAGCCTTGAGTTCCCCATTCGACGAACAGCTGTCGTTGATGTAGCAGTTCTTGCCCGGTCAAGAAAATTGCAGTCGCTGTAAAGAGTAAATAAAATTACACCATCTTCCCGTGGGGAACCCTGATGAGGATGCGAAGCATCCCGAGGGTTCCGTGTGGTTCCATTGTGTTGCCGTTATGTTGATTCAGTAAAGCTTGATGTCGGTCTAGTTGGTGTAACATTCTTTTGAAGGCAAGTTGCGCTGGTTGTGAACACTGAGACGGACACGGGGAAAAAAACACGTAAAAGAAGAAAACACTTCTCGTGAAAGTATACGTTTTTTCCCTGTGTCCGTCTCAGTGTTCACACAACAAGCGCAACTTGCCTTCTAAAGTTATGTTGAGTGATCTGGTGTTTAGTAGCGCCAGAGGGAATTCCGCGTCCGGGTCCACACCGGTGGCAAAGGCACGCAAGTACTGTTGTGTTACGATGAGTAGGCGGTGGTTCTCGAGGCGCCCAAACTCGTCCATCATGTTCTCGTCGATGTTGTTGTCTCTGTGGTAGAATCGGTAGTCTCCGTAAGCGTTGGTGAGGTAAAAAGGTTGTTGACGTTGGTTCACCGGCTTAGAGCCACGTACACGCCCTCGTCTTCGCAGCTTTGTCTTTGTTCTTGTTGTTGTTGTTCCTTCACTATATTGGCGCATACCCAATCAGGGGATCTTCTTCTCCTTCTTCTTCAGCGGTTCCCCTACGGGAAGATGATGACGGTGGTTGAACGCGAAGCTATCTCGTGATGGATTCTTTGGTTGGCCAGTCCCTAGGGGCATCCTGCCACAATCATCATCAGAGGCGCTGCGGACGGGGCACGGACGCGGGACATCCCCCCGAGCAAGAGATGCTTCGCAACTAAAAGAAAGTGCGTGATCCTATGTGGTTTCAAGCCGAGTTGCCGCAGTAGTACCACGATCTGCACTCGTCCCCAGCAGCGGAACAAAAGTTGTTGCCGTTGTTGTTTCATTCTGCGTACGGCACACCTACTTGGGAACTGCCCGGGAATGGGGAACTTTGAGGGGCCAATGTGCCCGCTTAACAAAATCCACAAAACTATGAATTGGAAACGTAAAAGATGTGAAAGATGTGAAACAGCGCGTGCCCGCGGGACACCTGAACGTGATTCACGTGAGTGGAGCAGGTGCATACCAGCAGCGTTGAACCCTAATCATGTAGGAAGCTGCGGCGTGTCAGTCCCATCATGTGGCAATGCCACATGATGGGACTGACATGACTGGGACTGACTGACAATGCCATCATGTGGCATTGCCACCACCTCATCCCACACCTTGTAGGCTTGCTCAATGATCCCTATCCTTCTGTAGCCTGCGATGAGCAGTGGAGGAGGGCGCTGGGAAGCTCCCATCCGGAGGTTCAAGCCTCTGTGTCGAATCGGGCTGTCATTGTCGCCGCTAGGCTAAAGCCAGCGGCCACCACGTCCGCGGGACAGAGCTCGGCCCAATAGAGTTCTCTCTCTCCTCCCTCTCTCTCTGTCTCTCTCTGTCTCTCTCTACCTTTCTCTTCGTCTCTCCTCCCCTCTCTCTCCTTCTCTCTCTCCGCCCTTTCTCTCTCCACCCTCCCTCTCTGTCTCTCTCTGAATATCTCCCCTCTCTCTCCCCTTTCTCTCTCCCTCTCTCTGTATCTCTCCCCTCTCTCTCCCTTTTAAATGAGCATTTCAGTAATTCACGATGTCACCCGCGTTGACGTCCGTAGTCCGCACAGCACCCCTCCCTACTATATAAAAAAAATACTACCCGGCGCCCGGTTTCGATCCCTCGACCCTGCGGGCGGAACGCAATGTACATGGTGCTCTACCCACTGCGCCACAAAGCCGACACAGAATGGGGCGGTACGAACGCGCCTTATATCGTTGACTCATTCAAATTACTGGTGACGAGTGCTCTTTCGTCAGCAGTTGCCACAAGTGCAACAACATTAACGTAACGCAAACTACTTAACGTCGTGCGCCCCCGGAAATGCTCTGCATTTGATCGTGCCCCTCGCGAGGGGGATGTTTCACTGCGTCTTCTTTCGGTGGCGGGACCCGTGGCGCCATCTGGCGGAGGCGCGGCACAACTCGTAGCACTTTCTTTGAAAAAGCGCCTCGAAAGCGCGGCAAATATGAAATAGGGATGACGCGCTTTCGAGGCAATCCGCCGACGCGGCTGCTTTGTGTACAGACTCGGCGGCGAGCGTCCCGTGATTCTGGTGCCGACCGAATCCCATTTTTTTTCTCTCCTCCCTCTCTATCGCTCTCTCTGTCTCTCTCCTCCCTCCCTCTCTGTCTCTCTCTGTCTCTCTCCTCCCTCTCTATCGCTCTCTCTGTCTCTATCTCCCTCTCTCTCTGTCTCTGTCTCTCTCTCCCCCACTCTCTCTCTCTGATGGCTGACGCAATTGGCGCCGTAAGGCAAAGAAACGAAAGCGAAGAAAGCGCCGCATATACGTTTAGAAAGAAGCTGCTTGAAGCAATTGGCGCCAAAAGGCAAAGAAACGAAAGCGAAGTAAGAGACGCAAATACGATGTGAGAGCAAAGAAGTTAATAAGTACCGTCATATAGTCCGCGTATACACCGCGGAAGGCAAAACCAGTGTTGCTCGTTCGGCGCCGCACACAATAGAGAGTTATAGCAGAGCGGTGAACCTGTCCCGGTACGGTACCCGGTTGATGAGCACTGCGCGTGCGTAGAGGCAAAAAAACTGGTTGTACGCATGCGCAGGTGTACCGGGTACCGATTCTCCGATTCTCCGCTCTCCGCTGTACCGATTCTCCGCTCTGCTATAACCCTCGAACTCTTGACACCTAGCGGTGCTAATCGCTCGAGGTTTCCGGCCTCGAGCCACGGATCGTGCGAAAATCTTGCGACTACCTCGCGCAGCGTTGGACCCCCATCCCCCGCCTCCGTGAATGTGACCCGCTGGCACCAAGGACGACGCGTAACGTGACAATTACAGCCGCTCCCTACTCGCGCGGATATACGGGATAAAGCTGCCAAGCCCGGCGTATCAGGCGCGCACAGGGATTGCGAAGTCGTCGCCTGGAACGCGACCTGGAGAAATATATCTGAAGGAACGCGTCGCGCGTACGTGACTGTTTTTGCTGGAGGTGCATTACGAGTAGCCTCATTACACGTTCAGTCGGCGCGCAATTCAATTGAGGTAAATAAGCGGCGACCTCTCCTAATGAGCCACAGAGGACGGACACGCAAGATGCGATATGGCGAGCAGACTTGCTTGCGCCGCGCACATAAGGTGAAACGTATACCGGTCAGTGGGTAGATGGGACAAAAAGATACGTCTCAGCGTTCGTCTATATACCTTCCGCCTGTTAGCCTAGCTGCTGGCCCGAATGGTTTGAAACCGGAATTGCGCAAGTCTTACATAACAAAAATAAATATACGTGTACCTGCTTCATTCGCTGCAAATTACGTCGAAAGGCGATATGGTATCTCGTAAGCTCTTTCTTGTTTTATTTTTTGGATGGCCCAAAGCTCGCGGTGTGGAGCTACTCTGGGTACTTATGACACTACCGAGTCAATTCAGCTCGTTTGCTTCTGTTTGAATTTCGCGCCAAAACCTGCCCGAAATTTGCTGACACGCCTGTCTTGCACAGTTGATTTAGGCGCGGTGTTCTCTCTTTCAGACATAACTTCAATACCCGCTTTTGGCTCGTGTTTTCCCCCTTTTTGCTGGTGGTTTGTTTTCTTTTTGAGTGATGGCGGTTACAGGCAAACCAGTGGATACCGCGCTTTCCCCTACTGATCTCACCGAATAAATAAAATTGCTCCATTTTACCCAACAAGCAAAGTCAGTTTTGACCCGCATAAGGATGCAAATGAGCCAAGTGAGGCTAGCTTGCCTGCGCACCTAAAACGAATCTGCATCAATTCGCCCGATTATATTTTTTTGACAAAGCTTGTTGCCTGGTCAGGTTTAAGTCACGCGTGTCAGAACGCTGCCGCCTAACTTCGCTTTTCAGCCACCAAGAAGTTCAAAGGAAAGAATGCGAAGGAAACAAACAAAATAAAAGAAATGTACAGTCACGTATATATGAAATACGAACCCGAAAATATGAACCGGAACACGAAAAATTCAAAGATACTGTTCGCGGAGGTCAAACAATGGCGCGCTATTGGTATATTTGGAAAGACACACTTCCGAACACTGTTGCTGTGATTAATCTACGAGTCAATTCGACCTGCATGGAAAGGAATCGCGCTATTTGCGTGTTCTGGCGCATATTTTCGTGTTCGTGCTCCATTTGTCCATGATTGTACGTCACACCCGCCGCGGTGGCACAGTGGCTAAGGCGTTGCGCTGCTGAGCACGAGGACGTGGGTTCGATTCCCGGCCGCGGCGGCCTCTTTTCTGATGGAGGCGAAAAGCAAAAACGCCCGTGTGTGCGAGATTTCGGCGCACGTTAAAGATCCCCGGGTGGTCAACATTAATCCGGAGCCCTCCACTACGGCGCGCCTCATCGCCTGCGTTGCGTCGGCGCGTTAAACCGTGCAATCAATCATTGTCCTTCATAAGGGAAGAACATTACCAGGGAAGGTTGAAGAGGGCGTGCAAGTAAATAAGCAGTGAAAAAGTAAACAATCTGGAAATTAGTACAGTTGAACTTCGTTATGGTGAAGACTGATATAGCGAATTATCGGATATAGCGAACTCAATACGAAGTTTGTTTGGTCACGCTTCATTTCAGTGACACCTATTCTTTTTATAACGAAACCGAAACCTCGAGAGCCACGTGATATCGGCTATAACGAAGAAATATTTGGTTTCTGCGGGGCTCAAAACTGGGCAGCTAGCATATTAAAGGCCAAATTTTTGAAAAAAATTGGACAAAACAACCATTTTTCAGTAGCTTGAAAAACTGCACAAGTAGAAAAGGCCCTTTCTTGCGTGGACACTGTGCAAAACTTCATTCCGCTCAGACTGTGAAGAGCCACCAGGCGAAGGCCGCATCCTCCTTCAAGTAAATAAACACGCAGGCCTGCATTGCCGAACGAACTTTTGTTGTGTTGTAATTTCACGATCTCACGTTTCCGTCTGCTTAGTTTGAAATGCCGCAAGGAGGCAGATAAGTATAATACCACGTTTATAGTGGGTTTGAAGCTTAGAACAATGCGTTTATTTTTTATCTAGGATTGCTGCGACACCTAGATTGCCATATTATTAGAGTCGAGTTCTACCTCATAGGTTGCAACGAATATCGGATATAACAAACTAACTCCCCAACGGTTTCATCTCCGTTGGCAAAAACGGCAAGGCGCCAAAAATGCACTTATACACTGCACTCTTCGCCCCTCTCTGTGGGTTTGACGTTAGGGGAGATGGCCCGGGATTTTTTTGGTGAGATGATACGTCATCACCCCGCTTTAAAGGGGATACCAATACAAGCATAATCATCATCATCAACAGAAGAATAAACCGAATATGGAAGGGGAGTGGAGAGTAAACCTAAACGGCCACTGCGTACTTGCTTAGCATATATGCAGGCGCGCAGACAGAGAATTGCATCCACTTCGAAGTCACGTCACACCCCATATAGCGTCGCTTGGCATCTCATTGGAACAACATCCAGTCGCTTATCGTCGCTTGGCGCCCGCGTCCAGTCGTTTCGCGTGGCTTTGGACGTCTCGACCAAAGCAAGTTGTACCAATCCACATACCGTATTTTCGCGCGTATAACCCGCCACTGCATATAATCCGCACCCCCACTTTCAGCCCGCCGGAAAAAAAAAATCTTCGCGTATTGCCCGCACATTTGATACAGGAAAGGCTACACCAAAGTACTGTTCAAGCAACACATCACATACTGAGTAGACAGAAAAAGGGTATATTTAGCAAGTCTGATACACTGACTGCAAGGCGAAAGTCACAATTCACTAATGAAATTCAGTTGTTAAAGTGCTCTCCTCCTTGTATTTCTTCCTTTTCCTTGTAGCGGGTACGCAGGTACTTGAGAACAGAACGTTGGCGCCAGACACAACAGAATATTGCCAGAAAAATGAGACATATTTTCACCAAACTTTGCGAAATACTTCTGTTATGTTTTAATTCCATAACTATTCAATGAATGCGCCATCGGCCGCAATAATCGATTCGATTCGGCTTCTGAAGTCGATGGTTGGACGGCATACCGTCTGGTCAGGTAGAATACTACAAAACAAAAAACACAGGCTACTGACCAAGTCAAAAACAAATTGACGTTTCGGGGGCGCTACGGCTCCCTTGTTCACAAAAAAGAAGCTTCTTTTTTGTGAACAAGGGAGCCATAGCGCTCCCGAAACGTCAATTTGTTTTTGAAATGGTCAGTGACCTGTGTTTCTTGTTTTGTCGATTCGGCTTCGCGAACGGCTGCGTGCAGGGATCGTGCTCCTTGGAGATGTTGGCCATTGAGTGAGAAATGGCTCCCATCAGCGAGTCTTTTGTATTATACGGCCCTTTTGCTTGCCTCTCCCTCAACGACGCCCCAGGCATAGTAGTCGAGCGGATTTAAATCTAGCTGGAGAACTAGGAGGCCACAAGTTGGGAGTGACGGGGTCGCAGAAGTTGTCAGACATGCCACTATTAGGTGACGCAGGCGGTGTGTACAGGAGCCGAATCTTGCTGAAAGACACATGGTCTTTCTTTGAAAACACTCTCTATCCATGGCTTCACAATGGTGGCAAGCAAGCACAACCACGTAACCGGCGGCATTAACGCGGAGTCCTGCAAAAAAACGTGTGGTGGCATGACGTCACCCTCACTGCGGACAACGGATAGCACCACCGCCGGAGAAATTAAGGGGTTCTGACGGTCTTTGAGCACTGACTGTGCTTTTTTCTTGTTGCCACAGGTGCCATGTCACCGCCACGACACATCAGCTTTGTCCACACTTTGTAAATGAAAGACTTCGCTACTTTCAGGAAGGTGGCAATTTCCAAGTCGCTGCGGTGCGCGGTCAGGGCGGCGAGGACTACACGGTGTTTCATTTGCTGCTTCAACTTGTACACTTCCATCTTTAAGCAAACTGCGCAATATGAATGATAAGGGGTAGACGAACAAGAAGCCGCGCGCCTAGATATATGATGTGGCTGCCGGTGTGTATGACGATAAGGAACAGCGTTCTCAAATACCTCGCGCACCCGGTATGTTTTGCGCAATCGCGGCCATGAAAGGCTTAGTCAGTGTTACTGCGTAGAAGCTTCACGGCACAACGCGCATTGCCGTGAAGCTGCACTAAAAGAAAAAAAAAAACGCGTATTATCCGCGCTCCTACTTTGCCACCGGAATTTCCGCATTTTCGGTGCGGGTTATGCCGCGCGAAAATATGGTAATCACCTCGCCCGCGCACTCGGCGCGGAGCCTTACGTCCCAACTGTAACCTGGGTGCCTTCAATACGGCATTCTGCCCTGAATAAGCACGTCCACATCCACGCCCTCGCACTGCATGGTGTTCCATTCGGCGGAGAAAATTTCTATTTCTAGATGAGCAGATTCCCTACTCTTAACACTTTCCCCGTGGATTGCTCAAGAAATCCCTGCACAAGCGCCATCATCAGTAATTGGAACAAGGAGTTGTGAATATTGCAAAATATTTGGCTGGCTGACTGGCTTTACGACAGCTGTTACCGGTCTACGGGAAGCTTTATCTATTATGAAGGGGGGGGGGGGGGGGGGGCTTCTTTAAAAGCACACCAATGTAGTCAGACAGTTTCCAGAAGAAGAAAATCCCTATAAATTGACTTGACCGGGTTAGAGTTACTTTTGACGGCACCTTTACGTTTCGCTGGATGCAATTTTTGTAACTGATTGATATTTTTGGTAGCGCGAAGCGTACAAACGAAAAATGCAGGAATAACAGGTTCGACATCCATGTTTCAATTCTAAGGGTGGGTTCTGTCATTCAACGGTAAATCTGACGTTCATCTTGTCACGACCACGCGCCTCGGAAAAGAGTTTCGAAGTACGGGGGTGTTAAGGCGTGGAAAAGGAAGAGGTGCATGGAGGGATCGAGGGGGACAGGGTAGCTGAAATCGTCCCTAAATGCGCACTTCTCGAGCCAAGGCCGCAAGCACGTCTGGCACAGACTTCTTCTGCGGTGGACTTGCAACTATAGGTTGTATTCATGGCGAGGCACACGGGCAGGCAACCATGTGAGTGCGCCGTCACTGATTCCGTCAGGCTGCACGGGGTGGCGGTACTTGTCCGTGCTAAACACATGATGTGTGTTAGACCAACGTTCCAAACTCTATCCCACCGAACGCAAAGTAATGCCTCGACTCCATTGTGAGTGGGATTAATAATGTCTCTGTTGACACCACCGTCGAGAATCAGGTTGAAACAGAGCAAACGACGCACGCCGGTGTTTTTTCTTTTTTTTTCTGCGGCGTTCTGGCGCAGTGGCACAAACCGTGCCATGTCCGTGGCCGTTCACAGCGTTGCCAAGCGAAGAAATTGACAGCTAAACCTTTAAGGGAATAACGGGCCCTTAGTTCTCAGCGTGCTGTTATGGGCCACGAGAGAGAGAGACAGAGAAAGAGAGAGAGAGAGAGAGAGAGAGAGAGAGAGAGAGAGAGAGAGAGAGAGAGAGAGAGAGAGAGAGAGAGAGAGAGAGAGAGAGAGAGAGAGAGAGAGAGAGAGAGAGAGAGAGATCAGCATTTATTTGCGCGAGAGGATATTGGGACGGGGATGGCGTTAGCCTTAAATGAGTACTGACACGAAACTTTCGTGTTACGTTTTGTTTTTTCGCTGCTATGGGTGCCCATTAGCCCACTAATCATAGAATGGCACATTAGACGGTCGATCGCGGAGGAAACAATCATTTACAGCATCGTTTATTCGTGTCAGTTTCGGTTTCGACAAAACGAACGCCCAGCGGCCGCCATGACAGGAGGGAGCACCTGACGTCACCATTCTTGTCGCACCGCTGCCGGTCTGGACGCGCGCGCGAGTGAGCGCACGCGCTCGCCCAGACCGGCCGAGGTCTTCACCATCCCCGCGCACCCGGGCAGCATGACGTCAGTCCCAAAACCATGACGTGATGCACACGGCGTAGCAGCGCACGCCAACCGCAGCCAGCGCGTCGGCTACATCACGGGAGCCTCGACGTCGGCAGTTTGGGGCAAGTAGCAGAGGGAGTTTTAGCCAAGGAGGTTGTATACAACCTCCTTGGTTTTAGCTGACCGTCTTTCACGGTCCGCTCCGCTCCGATAGCGAGAGGAAGCGTCATTGCGCATGCGTGGCGCGCTTGGCCGCGAACGGCATTGGCTCCGGTTGCGCTGAGTGGGCCGCCGATACCGGAGCGGAGCGTCGAAAACGGTCAGCTAAAACTCTCAAATGGATTTAAAATGTTATACTGAACGGCTACTGTTGAAACTTGCTGGGAGATATCTACTGATAAAAGGGAAGCATTTTACATAGTCATCTCAGCTTTGAAATTTCGTATCACTACTCCTTTAATGTCCAGAGGCCGCAAACATGCGCCGAATCACGGTATTCGTTGCGCCAGGGCTTCTTGAATTTCCGGCACCGAGGTGGTCAGCGCAGACTCCCGCTGCTCAAGGGATGGGTTGTTAATGGGGTTAATGTTATGTTGGCAGGAGAATGCGAAATGCTGTGTCGTGAGGGGTGAGTTGCAGTGCGGGCAGTCTGGTGAGGAAAGGGATGTTTAGATGTTCGAGAGGGTTATGTTATCGTAAAATGCTTCTGTTTGCAGTCTTCAGAGCATGTATTATTCACAGTGGTTTGATAGCGAGGGGTGTGGGGGAGGATGTTATCTTTTTATGTGTATGTGCTGGGAGAGTATCGAGTTGTAAGTGGGGTCGATGGGTGTTGCGCTGCTAATTGAACGTTCACTGTGCCACTCGTACGTGGTTTCCTGTCCAGAAGTTGGGAATGCCCGTATACGAAAGTCGCAGGTGGCGGCATGTGCTGCCTCGTTCCCTACAAGGCCTGAGTGGCCAGGAGCCGAGAAAAGGGTTATTTCGATGTCGTGAGGAAGCTTTTTACGATAGAGAGAGAATTAGGTGGTGCTAGTTCATCTTGATATGAGTGACAGGCGTGTTGAGATCTTACTGTGAGTGTGGTTCTTTGGAATGACCGATGGCCATTGCCTCCTTAAGCCCCAAACGACAGGTGGATATATATGAGGCCGCACTGGCGATGTCTCCTTTCGTGGTTAGCCCTACAAGAGTTGTTCTTGGCGTTTTATGACTTTATGCGATGTCGGTGTACCTTGTGTGTTGGTCATCTCCGCATTTCCTGCTGAGCTGTCGAGCCCTTGAGAGAGAGATAGAACAATATTTAAGAAGGTGAAGGCAGCCAGGCTAGACGCCCGACTTCCTACACCAGATGGGGGTGAAGGTGATACAAAGAAAAGTGGAAAGATCTCTCACGTACACATGACTGCTCATACCCGGAAACACACAAAGGCAGACACGCAATCAGGCGAAAGAGCCGTTTTTTCGAGAGTTTACAGCTCACTTCCAAGCCCAGTGTTCCGGAGAAACGTTAAGAGCGCCTTTACTGCGCTACATACCATTTCTGTTGCGAGCCACGGCCCAAGAAAATTCGGCAAAGAGATCTGAGCGGACATGAGCAGGGCCAGAGGAAGCTCAATGGTGGTGCGTTCAAGTTCGTAGCGAGGACATGCGCCGAGAACGGGCTTTAAATCCTCGCCAACTCCACAGGTCGTGCACGGAGAGGGAAGGGGGGGTGCGGAGTATGTCGAAGCTTAAAAAGAAATGTTTAATGTAGGCAACATTGAGCCTGATCTTGAGCGAAGTGTCTTCAGCAGTCACACGTTGGGTGGCAGCCGGATAATTAAGTTTATTGATGTTCGCGCAAAAAAAAAAAAAACTGACCGCGTATCTGCTCCTTTCGCTGCAAATGTCGACGAAAGACGATAGTCGACTGGCGCCCCTGCCAAGTGAAGGCCTCCCTTCTCTTTCCCGCTCACCCCTCATGCTGTTCCTCTCCCGTCTCGTTCCTCCCAAGATAAGTACGCTGGAGGTTTGCTAAAGTCAATTTAAATTTACCGCGTTCCACTGTTCCAAGTCGGGCGCCTCGATGCCAGCGCTGCCGTACGGTGGAGATGCGCGTGAATCGAGGCACTCTACTACAACGTTGCCTTACTCCACGAGCGTTTCAAGCGGAACGTGGAACCTATCTACTGGAACCTTTCGTTGATGTTGCCGTTGAATTTTTTCAAATACCGCCAGGAGCGCGGGCAACAGCAGGCGACGGTTTTCTGCAGTTGATCTAGCACTTCATTTGAAATCGCAAAAACCAAGCATCTACAAATTTTTTTAATAAAGGATCACTGCAAATATCACTTATGTATTGATTTTCTGCCTTACATTTGCGTAATGCCTTGTTATTGTTCAACAGTGTTGACAAGTATGAACATTGACACCAGATTTAGACGCTTAGATTTTGCTGTGGATATATGAGACTATTGCGCAGCTTCCGTTTCACTTTGGCCGGGTGGCTAAATGGAGTCATAGATAGACAGACACACATACAGACAGACCGAAATTTCTGCGTTTGAGTATCTCAGGAAAGACTGTCGTCTTTAAAATTCGCCGGTATTGCTGGGGGATGAAGCGGCACATGTGGTGGGGATCGGCCAAGAAGCCATATATGTAGTGAAGTTCCATAAAACGTGGGGACCGCAAAAAGTTGTAATCGTCAGGATAGTAAAAAAATGTATATTTATATTAGAGCCGATCATCCCATTGACACGTTCAGTGTACCTGGGTTTGACTGTCCCTAAACTTCGCATTTCAGCTATAGATCTTTGTTTTTTGAGAGTTTCACGAGAAGTGGCGTTTAAAAAAAAAAAAAAAGCTATTTGTCATCTGTCAACGAACAGGTTCCGGTGATTGCCTGTTTTCATTGGATCCCGGCGAGATCGTAAAAAAGCGGAGCCCTCAGTCCTGCCCGGTCGAATCACAAAACGAAAGGCTGAAATTGGAATCATCCGCTATTGGTTCCCCGCGAACAGCAGGTCACCATCCTTGATAACGCAGCACGCAGACTGAAAGTGGCCCAACTAAGTGTGTTCCTTCCCATTCTTGCTTGTTCCTTTTCAAACAATATCTCCATCAGCTACGACGCTCTAATTTAACTTCAGCTGCGAGTGACGCTGTGTGCTGTCTGTTCTGGTTACTGTGTGGTCATGTTTCGCTTTCCTGGAAGAAGGAGTGTGATGTGTAACGCATTGCCCGTTCTTATCTTTTTTTGCGCCTTGAAGCCATGGCGGCCACCTGGACGGCGGCCACGTCGTCGGCGAGCGCAGGACCAACCATGTCGCCCGACCTGTTCGGCGTCTACCAGGAGCTCGTCACGGACGACGACATCGGGTACAGCTTCTTCACGCCGCCATCGGTGAGTGCAGGGAAGAAGCGCGTTCTCTTACAGCGCACTCCGAAACACTGCCGGGGGGCATCTTGCGCAGTCGATTACCGTGGTTGCCGATAGGACAGCAGGAAGAGAGTAAAGAGGGGGAAGCAAAACGTTTATTGAACAAAAAAATTAGCAGTGGCTTAGCTCGGCTAACCTTGGATATGCAGAGAAAAAACTTGGCTTAGTCTGGTTGAGTCTTGGTTTCGCTTGGTTAACCTTTGGTTTAGCTGTATTGCTGACCACGTCTCAAAGCCGTTCGGTTTCGTGTAACGCTCACAGAAGGAGGCCGGGCGAACGCGGCGTTCATTGACGAACGCAGCGTTCCTCTTCGCCGAGCGCGAGACGAGACACGTTGCACCAGACGACAGATGAATGGGAGGCTGCGAGGGTGGTCGGCTTCCTTGGCCGCAGCGGCGGCAGCTACCGCTGCTCGTTCTGCGCAGAACGACTGAGAACGTGGCCTTGTGCGCAGCGCCGACAGCGGGCCCGGCGAATCACGCGATGCGCTTCGAGGGGTGTGTCGCCGGGGGTGTGTCTCCGGTCAAAAGGTCACTTTGCGCATCCTCCGCAAAACGGTGGACCAGTCCAGGAGCCTTTGCGCCGCCGCTGCTCGTGTGGCTTGCTGGATCAGGCAGCTGCTCCTGCAGGTCCGACCTGGTCAACGCGCATTTGCACTGCTCGGGGGTTGGGAAAGGGAGAGGAACGGGGTGTTGAGGGCACAGGAAAACGAGGTGGGTAGGGGTGGCTGTAACTCGACAGGCCTGGCTGTTGTAGGGGGAGGCTAAAAATCGCAGCCCTCCCACCCCGTCAAAAGAGAAGTCGAGCGAACGTGGCGCTCTGGTGGGATTTGTCATGTTGGGGTTTGCCTATGCCCCTACCAATGAGGTCTGCTATGCTGGGATTCGCTATGTCGAAGCCCTGCATAGCAAACCTCAAAATAGCAACAATGGCGCGATCTCTACGTCACAAGCAAGTGACAATCACAATTGGTGGGTGGAGACAAAAACGTCTCTAGAGCGCCGAACAGCTTGCCGCCGCAAAGCGCGCGGTATTGCGCAACGTCAGAGGGGAGAGAGACGCCGCGCGTGGCGAGCAGCAAACACGACTCGGTGAAGAGGAGTTTGCAGTAGGAGAAGAGTTTATATTGGGGCCGTAACTATACTCCCTCCGCAAATTGCCATGCTTCACTGTGCGACACACTATGTGGAAAGCCATATTACAAAACGGTAAAGTTTATACCCACCCCTTTATACTCGGCTCCACCTCTAAACATAAATGTATTTCTGAGAAGACACTTTTCAAGGGACGTTATCAGCCGTTCTGTATAAAATATGTAGGCCCTAGGGCATTTTTTAAATATTGTTACGGTGACGCTCAGGCGTTGAGGGGTGAGCTGAGGGTTTATTTAAAAAAACCTGGGTGAGGGCCGTCGCTGAGCGTCGTGTCCGAGCCCTGGATACGCGAACAAGCACCTTGTTCTTCTCTTCGTCGCCCCGCCGTTTTCGCCGGCGGGATTGGACTGTGACATAGTCAATGCCATCTACTGTGCACAAAATTCAACAAGTTATGTAGCGCTACATTCCCCCCCCCCCCCCCCCCCCCGCAGATGAAACCCGCCGGGTGAGTCACTGAGTAGCACGAGGGTGATAAGTCTTTAGCCGGGCGACGTGCACAAGTTGGGTCTTGCTGGACTGGCGACCATGTGTTGTGAGACGCGAAATGACGTAGGTCACGTCGCTTACACGGTCGAGAATAACGAATGGGCCAGTGTAACGCGACAAAAACTTGCTACACAGTCCGCGTTTCCTAAAGGGAGTCCATAACCACACCAAATCACCTTTACAGAATGATACACTGCTGTGGCGAACGTCGTATCTCTGTTTAGACCGGGACTGTGATGCAAGGGTGCGCAGGCGAGCTAATTGGCGGGACTCTTCGGCCAGGCACAGAATCTTGGCAACTGACTCCTCGTCGTGCAACGAGAATGGCAGGATAGTGTCTAGAGGAGTACGAGGATTGCGTGCGTAGTCGAGGTAGAAGGGACTGTAGCCGGTTGTTTCGTGCTTGGCCGTGTTGTACGCGTAAGTTATGAAAGGCAATACTTCATCCCAGTTTTTGTGGTCTGATGCCACGTACATCGAAATCATGTTCTTGGAGTCTGAGGGCCCAGCGGGCGAGCCGTCCAGATGGATCACGTAGTCCAACGAGCCAACATAAGGAGTGGTGGTCCGTAACAATTGTAAAAGGCCGTCCATATATGTAAGGGCGAAACTTATGCACAGCAAAGATGACAGCCAAACATTCTTGCTCAGTCACTGTAAAATTTTTCTCAGGTTTGCTGAGCGTGCGGCTCGCGTAGGCAATCACATGCTCAGTGCCGTGAAGCGTCTGCTCGGCCCTCTGCTTCATCGCTATCGAGTCACCAAATCGCTTCCTAATTTCTTCAACAAACCGTTCCCATGTGGTCAACGCTGCCTCGTGGTTTTCAAACCACGTCATTGCTGTCTCGTCCAAGTAGATTTCGACGTTCGCGCGTCGGGCCACAGCGTCCCAGCGGTTATATTTACTCACTCTTTCATAATGAGCGAGCCATTCATCCACGTCTTCTCCGGCCTTCCCTGAAAATGACCGGGGTTCCCGATGGGGCTGCCAGCTGCCCGTCGGTGGTGTCTGGGAACTGCCTGCAGGCGGAGCCATCGTTTCTTGGATGGGCGGGAGGCCAGCAACGCGACGGCTTCGGCGCAGATCCGGGGACTCTGTTGTCCGCGGCGTCGTACCCCGCACCTCTCACCAAAAACTGTTACGGTGACGCTCAGGCGTTGAGGGGTGAGCTGAGGGTTTATTTAAAAAAACCTGGGTGAGGGCCGTCGCTGAGCGTCGTGTCCGAGCCCTGGATACGCGAACAAGCACCTCGTTCTTCTCTTCGTCGCCCCGCCGTTTTCGCCGGCAGGATTGGACTGTGACATAGTCAATGCCATCTACTGTGCACAAAATTCAACAAGTTATGTAGCGTTACAATATTTTAACACGAAAGCGTTTTATGCCGGGGCACACGAAGATTTCCCTGATGTCATATCCGTCACGGAAATTACGCCAGTACAAGGAAGCAAGCGGCCTGTAAAGGGTGCACCCCTGCACACAGGGTTTTCTTGCGGGGAGCAACCCTTGGTACTAAAGAGTACGTCAAACTTAGGGTTGTTCGTTTTCGGGTTTTATATTTTAACACGAAAGTGTTTTATGCCGGGATACACCAAGATTTCACTGACGTGATATCCGTGACAGAAATGACGCCAGTGCACCTTTGCTGAAGCGACCCGCCAACAGGACGTCGGTCGCCAAGCACACCCACAAGGCAGCCGCCGACCCGCAAATCACGCTCAGCTGCAGATTTCGCTGCACATTTCACTTTCATGTTTTACCGATTCCTATGACAGAGGAATCGGCAAAGTTTTTTTGTGAATTATTTCTATACGAGTAAAACTGTTGGTCTTCGCTTGGTGTGCTGCCGGAGACAATCCGCTGGATCCTAGCAGAGTCCCTAAATGCTTTTCCAAAAGCACTGAGGGACTCTGATCCTGGCCATAGACAGCTTCGCTTTAAAAGAAAGAGAATAAACGGTAGGCAAAAGGCGTGCCATAGAGCAAGACGCCGATTATATAAGGCAACCCGTCGGTCGCCTCTGAATTTCGCAGGGGGACATGACTTGTTCGACGTGAGGAAAATGAAGGGTAGCACCCCGCCCTTCTGCACGATTATACGTGGTCGTGATTATACTCGGATTTTTTTTTTTTCTATTGGGCATTTTACTGTCGAGCGGCTCGGCCGGTCGGTATCACCGCGGCAAGAAATTCACTTCGACTGGAATTTTGTTGAATACATACTCCGATTGCTTTTAAAGCGAACATTTAATTGGCTTGGCGAAAGGAAGATCTGGCGGTCCCGTTTACGCAGAGAACTCCTCCGGTGCAACCCCACGAGCATGCGCGATAAAGAACACGTTGTAGAAGAGTTGGAAGTGGCTGGGTTTATATAGGTGAAGTAGCTACATTCCCGCATCCAACGAAACTGATAAGTTGGAATGGCGCATCGGAGGGAGCGAAACACAGGAGTAAACAGCGGCCGGACGTTACAGCTTCGCCGGATAACCATCTGTACGGAGTGCATGGGCGGATCTTTACAGCAAAACTGTATGCCTCTACCCCCCAACAGTTTCATCTCCGTGGGCAAAAACGCCAAGGCGTCAAGGTCGAAGACGCCGATTGCATGCGTCAGGAAAATCGTTCAAACAGCATAGAGCTCAGAATTCATTTCAGGAAACTAGAAAACAAGCATCGATACCGCATTATGGATGATAAGGCGCCTGTGAACAGTGGGGCCCCCCCAGCGTGTGTTCCAGGTAAAGATTATGTTTGCAGATTATCTTTGAAGGCTAGGCAGGACTAGTGTCACAAAATGGAGCAGTTCTTGCCCAAGACGCCGAGCACATGCGTCAGGCTAGACAGGCAGTATTTGCCGCCAGTAGATAAGGTATTTTTGTACCGCCACTGAGGAGGAGGAGGAGGAGGAGGAGGAGCAAACTTTATTAACAGTGAGGTCGAGCGGGATCGTGGTCGGGGTCCTCAGTCCAGGACTCCGTTGGTGCGGCCTGCCGTCTTCGCCCTTTCAGCGAGCCAAATCTGCTTACTCAGGTCTGAGCTGGCAAGCTCACTCTCCCACTGCTCGTGAGATGCATTAGTGATTGCATCATGGTCTGGGTTTGACTGACAGGCCCAAACGACATCACCCAACACTACATGGTCACACGACGCACCTTCCCGCCGCCGGCCGACCAGCTAACAATTCACCCTTCAACGGCTTCAAACTAACACATTTCCACACCCCACGCGGCTACACATGTCCACCCCACGTTATACTACCGCCGCCACTGAGGCACGCAGGCAGGTCAGCAACGGCGGCCATTTTGTCGGTCATCAGTGTTGCGAGATTGCCGCATTTACGGCCTCACCGTTAACTTCGACCTGGTCATTTGTTACTAACACTGCCGAGGATGCAGCCAAACGGCACCTTTGGACAAACTTCTGCTGAAATGCTGTTACACGCGTTATCTTTGATTCGCATTCGGAACGACGTCAGTCGCACGCAGCCGCTGAGCAGGGAGGACAAGCTAAGCCTACCAGAGTCGATCGACTCAAACGCATACACAACAAAATGGCGGTGCCTATGACCCGTCGCAGTGTAAACAAACGTCACGTAATGCGAACTTACCAATGATCACGGTGGCGGCACAGAAAAATAGGAGAAAAGAGTGTCGGTACTCTGTACGGTTATCTAGTGACACTAGCCGAGCGCGACCGACAAGTCTGCCGAGACCACGAGAAAGAGTTCATACCCATCTCCCTCAACATTTGTAGTGATACACTACACTCTTAGGCAAAAAGGACTAAAAGTTCGTCCTTTCGGGGACTAACGGCCTCTGCCACAATCATTAGTCCCTTTGGGGACTAACTGCGAGGGGACGAACGGTTAGTCCCCCACCCAGATGATGCGTTCCGATACTCCCCAAGGACGAACTGCGTAGAGTGCAGAAAAAAGAAAAAACCTTCGGCACCGGCAGGGATCGAACCCCTGACGCCCGCAATTACACACAAGAAGCCCGACGCGCTAACCGCTAGACCACGCCGCCGGGTGGTTACAGGGGTAGATAATATTCAAGTCTACAGCGTGTAGTTCGGTACATAACGCAACAAATCCGTTGCAACTGGTGCCCTAATTTCAATCTGGGCAAGCGAACGTGACCGCGTTTCGCGCCTTGCACTTAGCGCTTTGCTAGGTTTAGGGACTATTGCTCAGTTCGATTCGAAGTAGAGCCTCACAACCATAGTTTTTCTCGTAAATAACAATCAACTCGTCGTCGCCTAGTTGCGATAGGTAGCTGGGCGATCGGACGACTCATTTGTTTCCGCACAAATTAGCGCAAGCGAAGTGCTTTCTTAGTGTTCGATACATATGTTAAGTCCTCTATGTAAAGTATGTGAAAGGAGTCGTCTGTGTGAATGTCAGAATAAGGAAACATGCCATATTTTCCTGCATCGGCGAAAGCGAATTCGGTATTGCTTAGCCTGAATTCTTCAAATTCGCGTCGCTAGACGATTGCGACTGGGAAATGCAAGCGGGTTTTACCGCAGTTGCAGCATTGTCACAGCTTTGGTGCCCAAGGCAATTATGTACCGAGTGTAAAAGATAACTTCGAGACGTTTACCTTTAGCGAGCATTTTTGTTTTGCAGTTGTCATCAGCAACATGCGTTTTTTCTCGTCTGTTAAACATATACATATTCATTACGCTCAGGCATCCACTTTTGCTATTGTCACTAATTTTTGCGTTACTGTTAAGGCGCTTGAAAGCTTTCATTGGCCGTTATTACCTTGCACGAATCGTATGCAACACAGCGTATCAACATAACCTCGCTCCGTGCAGTCAACATAGGCTCCGTAACATAGGCTTCGCCGCTCCTTGCCATTACCCGCCGCTCTACTAACCCTAGGCGATTTTCTTATAACTAACATCAATAGTGTCTCCCGTGGCACCATCTAAAGCACCCAGTGACTGCAATGGCTTGTGTTTTGGAAATATAAAACTGCTCGCAGACATATGCGCGAAAGGGCAACGACGACGCCATTAGGGGATTAACGACGCAGGAAAGAGACTAACTGCATGCGTTTCGTCTTGCCGTTACTCCTTATAGGTCGGCGGGGACGAACAGTTAGTCCGCATTTATGCACACGGCACGTATTCTGCCGCAGATACTCCCCTTGAAGATGAACGGTCGCCCGCGAAGACTAACAGCTGTATTTTAGTCCCTATTTTAGTCCTTTTTGCCTAAGAGTGTACAGCTTTGCTGGACATCCACTTACGCAGGGCGGGAGGACGACCATTTTCTTTTTATTTCTTTCACACCGAATCGGGGGGTACACCTGTAGATTTGGCGAACGAACAGGTGAAGTTTTCAGGTTAATACCAACTTGAAGAAAGATGCGATAGAGGCCCCCTACAACACTCCTTTCACCTTTCTTTTCGAAATCTGAAATGTTTTTAGAACCCAGCCAGCAAGCGCGTCCAGAATATGCACCAATTAAGTAACGCTTCACACCCATAAGATAACTTCAGAGGTCGCTCAAAAGATTTTTTTTTCTTTCTTGATATGAGAATTTTTCGCAGCCTTGAGGGATTTCACTCAAGTCATACGACAGCTATTAGCCGACCTTCTTTGGAGATGCAGCGATTAACAACATCGCCACACAAGCATAACGCTGAATCCGCTCCGGCTAGCAAATCGTGTCCCTCTGCATGGGCTGGCGATTACGATAGTTTTTCTGTGGCTTCCAGGCACCAAGGAAAGGATGAATGTTTTCGTTGGAAGTGAAATAATCGAAGTTCATAGCAATTTCATGGTACCGGCCACCGGCTGTCTGGGTTGTTATCTCGGGTTGTAGAAGTTTCCGCGACGAGCACACGAAGTGATCGCCCACAAGGCATGGAGGCGCGCACATGTAGGCTCTCTAGTGAACTGGATGTCACCAGCGCTTCCTTGTATCATTTCGTGGTGACACGCGCCCTTATTCTTTCTCCCATGCCCCCTCTCCGCACCCTTCCTCTTGGAACAAACGAGCGATTACATGCTTTCACTGCGCAACCGGACCAGGCGCTAACTTGACCTTGGATGAGCTTGAAGGTCAGATTGACGCTACCAGGCTTTTACTGGGTTTTTACTTCGGGTAATAGAGGTCTCGCTCTACAATCTCTTCCATCCCTCAATTTCCGCAAGTTGAGGTAAGCGAGACGAGGGCCACGCCGCATACCCCCGGCATGCACGCGCTTCGAACTTCATTTTTAAATTTCCAGTTGCGCACTTAAGCCACGCATGTCCACTGGCCCCAGGTATGCATGCATGTATGTATTCGTGCCGCTTTGGCCGCGAGCGAAGGAGGCACTGACCGGTTTCGCGCGCAAACCAAAGCGCGCCATTTCTTGCGCCGAAAGGCAGCGTGTCCTTTGGCGCGCGATTTTCTTTTTGGTGCTGCTCACACCGCAGGTGGCCATCCGGCCTCTGGTTATAGCGTACATCCTTTACCGCAAAAAAAAAAAAACCAAAAAAACACACACACAAGGCTGTGAATGTCCTGTCGTAACAGCCCGCGATATAACGGAAGGTTCATGGCGAAATACCATACGCACCGCGTCTGCTTTGACGTTTCGTGCCTCTCATTTGTTACTCCCCCCGGGCCATTCTTGCCTTGCACTAAAAAGGGGCATTTTATGATGTTTGGCATTCATCCATTTTATCCGCCTCAATCAAACAGGCTGCGACCCCCGCACTTACTTTTACATTGTTGATTTTTTTTACTCATCGGCAAGCTATTATTCACGTAAGAAATGTTAAATTTCAGCTTATCGCACTATGGGACCGGGGCACACCACAAGGTTCAGTTCTTTCTCCACTTCTTTTCAATCTCACCCTCCTTAATTTGCCCCAGCCCCGACACCGACTCCATGGTAAACATCCAAGACTACCTTCAACAGGCTACCGATGTCGTTCACAACTATGCCTCCTCCGTGGGACTTCAATGCCCCCCACCCCCCTCCCAATAATCTGAACTTGTCATCATCCGTAAACATTCACCTGCTCTACAGAAATAACCAGTCTGTATCCATCTGGATGGTCATAGTATATATACGGCCTAGGTCCTCACTTAAGATTTTAGGCCTCACCATTCAGGCCAATACACGCAACAATGAGCCTTTATCTAAACTTTCCAAGGCTTTTAACCATGTTTAAGCCGGTCGTGAGTCTCAGACATGCTTCGACACGTTTCTCACCACCGCCGTGGCGAGAAGAAAAAAGACATGGTCTGGCTGGTCCAAGCATAGCTCTCCTTATCTCACGTGTCACGTATTTCGCACCCTACCTTACCGTCATCAAATGTGACACGGACACCATTGACCGGTTTATACGCAAAGCATTCAAGCAAGTGCTGAATCTTCCTATGAACACCTCCACGGCCGTCTATGGGCCTCCACAACACGGTGTCACAACTTATTGAAGGCTATTTATCTAGTCAATGTATCCGTCTCACCCAAACACCTGCGTGCCTATAGCCTCCTGAAAAGTCTTCACGTCCCATGCAAGTCCACTGCTTCTCAGCCCCTATGCACCCGACTTACATCCCGGCCGCCGAAAATCGCGAAGCCAAGCGCACGAGACCACCTATGGAAAGCGTATACAGACGTCTCCTATACGGACGCTAGCACCTATCCCAACGGACAGCATAAAAAAGTATACCCGTGGTCACCAACCACCAGGACAACCCTCGTAACTTCTGTGACGGTCAAGACTTCGTCAATATCGATTGCCGAAGAGTTCGCAATAGCATTAGCCCTCGTTCATACGAACCCCCCCCCCCCATCATCCCAGATTCTACAGCAGCCTGCAGAAGTTTCCTAGCCGGGAGGGTGGCCCGCTCAACTTTGAAACTGCTGTGGCAGCATCAACCGTCTCGGAAAGTAACATCTGGGCTCCTGTCCATTCCTCACTGACAGGCAATAATTTCGCTCACCAGCAAACCTGCGCCCTCTCCCTCCAGGCTTCTGGGTATACCACACCCTCCGTCGCTGTAGTTACTTTCCAAGATATCACTCAATATTACCTGCCCCCGACGACAGCACTTCCCTCCTCCACATCTTAAACTATCAAAAGAAGAAGAATCACTACTTCGCCAACTGCAGAGCCTTCCCTCACCCAGTCCGCCTCTACCGCATGTTCCCTACGCAATTTTCTGCTGAATGCAAGTTCTCTTTACAACCCGGCACTCTTCCTCATATCATGTTAGAGTGCAAGCACAACCCCAACCTCTCCCGTCTTCCATACCGCCTTCCCACCCCTGAGCTGTGGGAGGACCTACTGATTAGCAGCGATCTGGATGTCCAGACACTTTTGGCCTGGATCCAGAGCGAAGGCTGCCCGCTCATCACATAGCTTCCATGAATAGGGAACCACTACCACTTCACCGGCTCAATAAAACATTTTTACTACTACTACTACTACTACTACTACTACTACTACTACTACTACTACTTACCACAGGACGTTCCCTTCTTGTGGTTATAACGCCATGCCATTGCCAACCACTGCCGTTTGTGTCCCATTTGCTGAGACCCCTTAATTTGGCACAGGCCCTGCTTATTCTGTTTCATTTAACTTGCCCAATCGTCAGTACGTTTAGCGGGAGCAGCGGATTCGACTTTAGCGGGGCAAACCTCGAAAATTCCTACGAGAAACTGTTCAAAGGGATAGGGAGCACTTATTAAACTTTAGAGGGAGGCAGTAATTGTGACAAAATTGCATTAGAAGACGATGAGTGCGCAAATCGTTGCTCTCTCCGGCTGAGACGGCGAACGATTCTACTGTGGTCCCTTTTCGTCCCAGATGTAACGTCGTAACACCCACCTATGAACTCTGTCAGATTTACTGGTGTAAGCACTAAAGCAATACGCACAGGAGATGCAACGGACCCCCGATCTCAGACGGCGTGAATTTTCAATGCGAGCAATGCGAGGGATATTGTGCGTCTACCAGGCAGTGCTAGGAAAATTACCTTATCATCCAGCGTTTGACACTTGCAGGACACACGAAAAGGGCTATGCTAGACAGACACTCGTCCGAAGTGAGGGCGTTGTTGTTGGATGCGGTAAATGTTTCGTAACAGCTCGTTCACGAGTCCACGAGGCGATGAAGAGGGCTCTCCAGCTGCACTTGGCGCCCTTCCCACGCGATGGCGCCACTTGTCTGGACGTCTTCCTCGGTTGCACCGATTTGAAATCCCCCCGAATTTACGCCGTAAATGGAAAATAGTTTATTCCAATGATTCGCTCTACCTGCTGTTTGCTGGCGGCAACGTAAGGGCGCAAGCTCAACCAATACTACTTAGGTATTATGTCGCGGGCGTCCATGTCTTTCGTGTTCTCAGCAGACTGCCATGTACACCCAGCTCATTATAAAACGAAAAAAAAAAAAATGTGCCCATCAATTGTCTTAACCATGACTCAATGCCATTCCTTTCTTCCGATTTCGTGGCCAAAAAAAGCACTCGAAACTGTTGATCGCATGGTCGCTGGTTCGCTTGCTCGCCTGAGTGCGGCAGTATTTTCAAATGCGTAGCCAGGGTGACAAGATACGCGAGGGGTTTCGATGTCAGAACATCCCGCAAAATTTTCTGAGACGTGCATACCCACTCTGTGCCCTCTGCATTTCCGCCTGTTTCTTCGCCACGCTGTTCGCACTGTGCATCGGTATATCATATATAAAAACAAATTAAAATCGCAAAAGACAATGAAAATGAAGTTATGGTAGCGCAGGCTATCTTTCCTTTCAGGTTATTTGTTATGTCGGAGGCGTAGAACACTACCCGAAACACATTTCTGGCTAGGCCACTGGTGTCACTCATTTATGTGCATGTTCTTGACGTGGAAGAGACATCTTCGGGGCACTACGACGTTTCGGCTCCTTTTTTGAAGCCGTGCGCCAGGCTGCGGTAAAGTTGGGAGCTGGGGTAGTACTGGAAGTGCAGCATGCTTTGCCGGCGTGGGAGGTAGGCGCAAACCCATTTTCTCAGTAATAGGCAGTTTTAGCATATCGTTACGGTGTTTGCGTTACCGTTTACCGTGTTACCGGAAGCCGCTGGCGACGGTGAAGCCTTTGCCGGTAAGTTATCGTTCGCGGTAACTCTCGCGCTGTGCACTCACGCGGTAGACGGTAACGCAAACACGGTACCGATCTATGAACGTTGGTACCGATATGCTAAAACTGCCTAATCATGTCCCTGGTCCTCCAGCGCGCGACATTTATATCAATAAATAATTAAATTTATTATTTCCAGTGAAGCTATGGAAACATTTCAAAGGGCAGTAGTACTACCACGAAAGAACCTTGCGCCACGCTAGTGTGAATTGAATTGAATTGAAAAAGAATTTATTTCACGTCTGAGCGAGAGGAGACTGGCGCTAAAGGCACAGACGGCCCGACGGAGGTCCTCAGCCCCCTACACTACGTGTCTTACTGGGCACATCCAATTCAGTTGACAATTGGCTGTTCCCTCTTCTCCCCATTTCCATCCCCATCTCGTCGCTCGCGGTGTCATGCACATGCAACACCAACTGGGCGGTGTTGTGTCATGTGACTAGCTGGTCCGGCGGAATTGCCCTCCATTGACCATTCCATTCGCCATGGAATTGACCATTCCATTCCCCATTCCCTATAAAGGTGGTGGTTTATTTTTGTTAGCGATGAAACGCAATATGTACTATTTCTATTTTACAAATGGTCGCTAACTCGAACTGTGAACTGATGTCTTGCCTCAGGCGTGTCTTCTTGCAATGAAAGAAGACAGCGTGTGTGAACTCTGTACCGAAGCTCGTCTATAGCAAACTAGGAGTTGCTGCTGTGAGTACTGTGGTCGCATCCGCAGGCCTGCTATCGCCATTAGTTGAATTCGGGTTCTAGACACCAAGAAAGAAATGCGCGCCAATCCATGGGACAAGATTTTTACACCCTTTTCGGCCAAAGAGGGTGTAAAAAAGTTTAGTGTGTACGCAGGGCAGGAGCAGAGGACGTGATCCAATGTCTCGGGGTCGGGGCAGTGGGCACAGGTGAGTGTGGCCCTGCGACCCTGCCTGTGGAGGCGTGTTGCTGTGTTGTAGCAGCCGGTGTGGAGCCGGAGGAGGAGGGACCGCTCTGTTTAGGATATCCCTCTGGTGGGAAGGAGCCGCGGGGCCTCACCGGTGCCCACTCGTTTGCAGGGATGGTGGGCGGCCACCTCTCGCCTGATGACATCCCTGGCCACGTCATAGCGCACCAGGGATGCGGAAACTGTGGGCATTGGGGAGTGGTGGGATGTTTTGGCTAAATCGTCTGCAGCCTCGTTCCCCGGTATGCCAACGTGGGCAGGAAGCCACTGCGGTCGGGGCTTGCAGCCTTATCCCTGCAGGTCGCGCAGCTTGGCAACTAGAAGAGATGCACATGCCTTCATAAAGATGCACCAGTGGACAACTATTTTTCCCCTCCTGTCCGCTGTTGCAAGATTACAACGTGTCGCTGGCAAGGTAACAGCTGTATACGATGAGCATTTTAACAAACAGGGGAGCATTGATTTCTTCACAAAATGGTTCCTCGAAGTCCTGTGCACACTCGTATATAAAACAGATATTACCGTGACCAAAACAACTTGCCCTGTGGCTTCATTAAAGAAAAAAAATGGCCAAGATTTTGTTTGAATGCAGGCTCTCTTTCTATTTTTTTTTTTTTTTTTTGCTGGTGGCGTATATCCCCCCTCCCACAAACTAACCCCCCTCCAAACATCCCACCCCCTCCCGAAAAAAATATTTCCTGCTACGCCACTGCAAGGCTTGATTTCTGACGCGGTTCCACATGATTGGCTGCGCACGCAAACAAAAAAAAAATGTCCCAAAATCAACCTGTGCAGCTAATCACGCGAGACCAAATTAGAAATCTACCCTGCCGAATGCTTTTCGGCACCCCGTATAATTTATCTCGATATAGTTTCCGCAGCTGGTACGAGATTCTCACTTAGGTTAGTTCACTCTACGTATGTGCATTTTGTGTCCGTTTCCAAGCATCCGCTTTGAGCGAGGCTCGATTGGCCGAAAACGGACGACCCGAGTGTGACCCAACACAAGCAGGGCGGGGTATCGCTTTTAGGGTGGCGAAGCACCTTAGGACTCGGCTTTGTCCGTGGCTTGGCGTCCGTGTACACAGTGTTGCGCATGCGCGAGGAGCATTGGATTGGATTGTAAGGGGTTTGGATTGGATTAAATTGAATTGTATCGGATTGGATTGGAATTGTATATACTGTACACACGCGTCGTCACTAATTTACATGCGCTAGTGGGCAATGTCACGGGTGATTTGCAGTAAGAACGATCCCCAGTGCTTCGCCCACTCGTCATGATTGACTTCGTGGAGACGCGTGAATTTTTTCTGCATCTCTTTGGTCAGAGACCTCCCAAGTGAAACTGCACCGCCATTGAAACGGACGCGGTATGGGTGTTTTTTTTAAATGCACACACCGTCCCAGTGCGGAATTCTCAGCTTTGTCCGTTTCATGCCCGTTTTCCGAGTGTCCATTTCGAGCGAGCCCTGATTGGCTGAAAGCAGGCGACCCGGCAGTGACGCAGTGCAAGCAATGCGGAGCGTCGGAATATGTGCATGTCATAGATGAGACGCCTGGCGAGTGCAGCCAGTGCAGCTACATCACGAATGGACGCGAAATTGACATTTTTCGGAACGGACAAACTCAGACTTCCGCTCTAGGTTCACACTGTACATGATAGTGTTAGGGAGTCAATGATCATTAAGCAAGGAAGGATTTGAGAGAGGATTTGTCGTCAAAAAGGTGTGCGACGTTGAGCAACGCGAATTCGCAGTGCCGGAAAAATTGCACTGATCTTCAGCGAGAGGGTAGTGACAACCCTTGGCGTGAGGGTCACTGAAATGTATTTCGTCCCACACCTCTAAAGAGTGAGGAAGTCGCAAGCGGCGAGCGTGGCTGTTATTCGGGTCCCCATAATGTATAGAATAACGGTTCATACCGTCTCGTGAACGGTGGCATTTGTAGCAGGAGCGTGAGAAGGGACCACAAGCCTCACACTCTAAACGGTATCGCCGTTTCATCCCGATTCTTTGTAATGTTATCTAGGCATACTCTCACGTAAGCCGATCTTTGAAAAGCAGTGCTTCCAGCGAAAACTAACAAACCAGCAAACAAACAAACACGGCCCCTTATCCGCAGCCAGGCTGCGCTACTTTGTGAAAGGGGGGCCATGTGGCACAGTGAAGCTTAGCCGCGGCAAACACTAACCAGACGGACCGGCATGGCAAGAGGTCGTCGAGTGCTCCAGTCGCGGCCCTTATCGCCCCCTCGCAACTACTCCGAAGAAAAGGCGGCGCAATGAAGCGGCGAAGAAAAGGGCCATGCCGGCATCTGTCTCCCGAGGAGGGGCGGCCGGCGGCGTATTTCCGCGTTCACCGTCCACTGCCAGAGGGGACGACACCGTCGGGGAGGCAGAGGACGCCGACCTCCGGGCCCCTCGCCGGCCGGCGGCGACCGACCGCGCGCGCAGATACCGGCAGCCGAGCGACCTGTTGCGCGTCCGCACTGGCGCGCCAGCCGCCGCGCACATCTTCAACTTCTGTCTGCGCCGTTCCAAAAACAAAAAAGAACGGCTCCGCGAGCGCTCCTACTGTGGCTTCATTTCCTGTTTTTGACGCTATTTCGAAAGAGTGTCAAAAAGCTTCACGATCTTTTTGAAATAAATCTGAACGCCGCGCGGTGTACAACGCATTCGCTAACTGCTCGACTTCGTTGGCGAGAAAGTTTACGGTCGCTTCGAGACGTACAGTTAGTTTGTGACGTCTCTGCTGCTAGAAGTGGCTTTTCAGGGACAAAAGGAAGCGCCCCCAAGCGTGCTGGAGCGCCGGGGCGCGTTCGCGAGTGCTTGCCGAGTCGGGCCGTGAAAACAATGACGTCACAGCTACGCGCGGCTATGCCGCGCTGTCATTGGTCGCCGCCGCCTCCCTTCCTTCCAGGTGCGCGTGTTGCCCAGGTGGCCGGAGCGGCGCGCGGCCCGACCAGCCTGTTGAGTTCGTGCCACCGCTTGCGCGCTGCAGCGGCGTTGACCGGGTTCCGTTTGACGATTGTGTGCTGCGGCGAGCCGTCTTTTGTCTGCGCTGCTCGTCGTCGTTGTCGCCGCGAGTTTGTGGAAACTACATGTCAACCGCGCCGTGTTGGCGGCAGTGAGAGGCTCCGACGTGTGCAGTGTTCGTGCGTGGTGGTGGTTCGTCGGGGCCGCCGACCCTCCGGAAGTTGTGTCGGTTGCACGGGCCGCCGCTGCTGTCATGGCGGTCCGCCGTGTTGTGTAGCGCGGGACGTTTCGGCTCGTTCGCGCGTGCTCGTCGCCAAGGCAGTTGGGCGCGTCAGTTCATGGCTTTAGCGCGGCCACCCCGTCCTGTCGTCTAGCGGGGCCACCGCCAGGAATACCGTGCCTTCGCCATGGTAAGTGGGCTCCCCCGTACCTTCTTACCCTCGCCGCATTGCAGCCCCTACAGTGCTGGGAGCAAGCGACGCGAAAAATGCGCCGTTAATCGGGGACACGCGTCTGGGCTGCTTCGTGCTCGTGTTGTGTTCGTCTTTTTTTTCCCCTCTCTAGCGTTTCCCCTCTCCGCGCTGACCGGTGTTTTGTTGTGACGAAACCTCGTCAGTTGTTAGCGTGTGTGGGTTCAGCGGCCTGTCAGACCCGTGAGATCTCGCTGTCACGGCATTGTACGCTTACGTAAGCGTCTTTCTTCGCTAGCGATCCTTGGCATACATAGTCGACCGCTTATCGCACGCAGCGTGATAATTGGCCGCTGCGATGTCGTTGCAGTGTCCGAGCGCAAAAACGAATTTTTTTCTGCCAAGATCGTGTCGTCGACGGCCACGGACGACAAGTTGCTGTCGATTATCTGACGGGTGGTTCCCTCGTTAGAAGCTTTTCGCAAAAGAATGTTCAAATTGTTTCGAAATCATCCGCGGTGTCTTGACGTAGCGTGTTTCACATTTGAGCTGTGTGAAACGAAGCTTTGGTTGCGGATATTTAACGAGAAACCTGTCTTTTTAATGCTGAGTACCTGTGGAGATCGTGCACGACGTGTCGTGTTACAATTACGGTATCTTTATTGTTACCGTGCTTACTGTTTTGCACTTGTTACTTCTAGGAGCTATGGGCGCTTTTAAACTGTGATAGGAAAGCGCTGTGTAAAATGCTATCGGAGGCCGTTTAATCGCACAACTTTAAAAAAGGGACTGGCTATCAACCGCTTATCGCAATCGGTGCTGGAAGCGCGTCCGCGTGGCCATTGTAGCCGCTAGCGCGCAAGACGTTCCACACTGACAAGCCGACCTAAACCGCCCCAGGCAGTACAGCCATCTACGACTTTGAATACGAGCAAGGGAACGCGCCTCCAGGCAAGTTGCACATCGTTGTATGTATTATGTGAAAGGTGGTTGCATTGATTGCGTGAAAAGAGGATATGAGAACTGTTCTAGTGACATTGAACTCCATTTTTATCGCGTATGGCTTACGTTCATTCCAATCAGATGGAGGGTAGTCTTTTTAATGGCGGTAAAGAAGTGATCGTGTTTAAAACGCAGCAGATTTGCCAGGGGACATCTGCTGTTAATGGTGCACCCATCGGGCTTGTGACAAATGCTTTGCTAGGAAAGGGTTGAGCGTTCGAAAGTCTTGGTTGAAGCGCTTTAGCTTTCCTTTTAAAAACCGTTGTCAGCACAGTGCACTCTCTTTAACCGATTATATTCAAGTTCTTTAACAGATGTCATAGAACTGCTAGGTTAACGTTTTCTTATCTTTACAATGCAGTAAAATTATAAAAAGGCCGTTTCTTACCGTTCTACTGCGGCAGAGTCCTTGAATTGAAGGATTGTGAATATGGTAACGCCTGCCGTTACAGAACGAAGTCCGCAAGGCGGTATTAGGAGACTGGGGGCACGTAAATGTATTAACATGTGCCTGAACAAAGTAGATGAGAATCTGCGAATAGGTACTAGTGTAGTTGCAAATCCATGAGAGCTGAGGCGACATCGAAGTTGGCCGTCCTTTCTAATTTCTGAAGTCAGCCGCTAAGGGCTTTCGACGTTTTCTCTTTTGGCGAGCCCTTACAGCGGGTTACAGGTTTAGACCCCCTCTTGTATCGACAAACTAGAAGTTACCCCCTTTTATCTCCATGACGTAGAAGCAAATTTTCACCGTCCAGATAACAGAACAAGCTCTTAGCTGTCGCTCAATGAGACTGCCTCGAAATTCTCCTGTACTTCGAATGCAATCGCTCCAGCGTTGGGCAGTTGTACCGGTTGTCGCCTGAAACACTGGGCACTGGTATTTGGTTCCGCGCACGTCATTGTCGGCACGAATGATCGCCTTGGAAAACAATTCATAATGTTCTCGTCGGAATAACCGCGTGTGATCATCGACCCCGCTGTTTTGACGCCGGCCAGTCACGGGCGGCTGCTGTCACTGACGTGCCATTTCAACGGCAATTGTCCAGTTGTCGAAAGATGGAAGTCGTTGCCCGTGTCTACTCCGCTAACCACTTGGAGCAAGCAATGCAAATACATCTCGACGAGGAGACGCACGCGGGTTCTCTACCGGCCGTGGCGGCCATATTTGTTTTAGGTGCGGAGTACCTTTGTACCTCCCAATGCCCGTCCGCGTCCATCCATGCGCACACCACCATCATACGAAAATCTGTCGGGGCGCAAATCGGATGTCACTCGGGGCACAACTTGGATGTCATTTCGAGTCCCCGTACTCCGCACCCTCGCCATCATCCACGGAGTGGAGATTGAGATGCTGCCATTTTTTTTTCTTGGAATTAACGGCCGTACGTGTGCCGAGATTTCGGTGCATGTTATAGACATCCCCAGGTGGTTTGAACCAATCTCTATCCGTCCTCTGCCGCGCGCCTGGTAGCGCAGGTGGATCCCGACATTGTTCCTATAAAAAATAAATAAATGCGTTCGCCATGTTGTTTCCGCTGGGAGCAGCTGCTCTCAACGACTTCTCCCGTCTTCGCAGCGGGGAAGGGACGAGTGTTGTGATATATTCCAGCGAGCTTTTCGTCATCAGTCTATTTGCGGCGGCGCCCAACGTAAACAAACAAAAAGAGTTCGGTTTAATCCCCGCCGTGAGGAGCAAAATGGAGTGAATAAACTTCTATTTCGAGCTTTGTGATATTTGTCTCGTTCGTTCGCGTTGTGAAGCCCGTTGCTGTGCGACTGAACCGTTCTGTTGGCTGAGTGCGATAGGTTCTGGGTTCGACAAATAATGGAGGTATTGAAGGGAACATGCGAAGCAACTGGTGACACCCCCCCCCAGCCGCCATCCGGCGATTTCTGCCTGACGTCACGGGATGTTGGTTGTGCGATTTGCGGCCGACGATTTAAGCCACCGCCATAAAACATGACTGGCCGCTGGTAACTATGCTTTTAGTACTCTCCCATACTACGTCAGTCCTGCCCTGTGGCGCGAAATTTGAAAGTTTGTCAATATTTCTTGTTTTTGTTTTTTCGCTTAAAAAAACGCCTTTCATGGCTGAAATGTAGCTGAGTGAGTTACCAAAGGCTGGTTCCTTCACATTGAACAAAGTTGTATTTTTGTCTTCATGGCCCCCTCAGACTATTGGATCTGTTGGGTGGTAAGAAGCTGAGGAACTGTAGGCAACGTTGCGGAATTGTCTTATCGTCGGCGGGTGGTTCCGTTCCTGGATTGCATATGAGGCGCGTCGGCTGACGCGGGTGGTTTTTTCGAGTGAGCAGTATGTTGTCGCCGTGAGTTTTGTTCCTGAATTGTATCTTATCGTCTGTCAGCCTGTTCTTTTTTTTTTTTTTTCGCTGTAGTGCAGGGTCACTTCACCCCATCACACGTCGCCCTTATCTGTTCATTGCCATTTTTTTTTTCAAGTCCCTCCAACCTCTAAGTGACTCTCGCTTATCACATTCACCTGGCTGTTTGCACTGATATGTATTCACATTTTTTTTTTTTTTTTGCTGTTATTGTTCCCCGTTTTCATGTGAACGGTGTGGCTGATTCATACGCATGTGGCGTATGCGGTGCTCACACCCTGGCACGCTGTGTGACTTTCAAAGCGTTGTGCTTTGCCCAGTTCGTTCTCCTTTTCCAGAGTGAAGGGTGAAAAACTAGCGGCAGCTTCACGACCGACGTTATCTGTAGTTTGATTTTAAACATATCCCTAAAACGTCTTGTTTCGTGATAACTGCTCAGAGTAGATATCCCCCGTCTCCAACATCGGCCCACCCCGCACCGTATCGTCGCGCGAGGTCGATAGTCGATGAGGGGTGTGTCATAATCACGCAAGAGCTTGGAAACGCAAAGCGAATTAGTGAGGGTAAATAACTATAGTTTAACCTGGAATTGCAACATTCGGTCTCCGCCCACGTACTTACGAGATTGTGGGCACGATAGATCAGTTGGTGGGGACAATAACCGAGACAGGGTCCGCTAATCGTACCCCGTGTCTGCGGTAATTTTATGGACGGTGATAATAGGAGATGGCTGATAGTGATAGTCAGTGGCGCACTCAGGATTTCATTTGGGGTGTGTGGAGGTGAGGCTTATTTTTAATGTTTGGGGAGGTTGGGGTAATCGCGCCTCGAATACTGCCCCTGCACATCTCGGAGATGGCGACAACTGCATGCGGGCCGGTGCCCTCGTAACCTGAATAAATGTACAGCGAACCCCTTGTTATGACGAAATCGGTTTATTCGAACTATCGCTTTATTCGCAGTGTTCAGTGGTCTCCGCCGTAGTGCGCAGAGTGCGAACCATCCCCGCGCATTTAACAAAGCGTCGCTTTAACGAAGTCTGGTTCCCGTCCCTCGGGCTTTGCTGTAAGGAGGAGTTCACTGTCGGCGTTCCAGCTGTACGCACATCGCGACTGCGCGGCTTTCCCCGGGATAACGCGAAGGGCTGATGATCATTCGAAGTCACGGAAGTTTATTAGAAAGCGAGCCACACGCGCATATATATATATATATATATATATATATATATATATATATATATATATATATATATATATATATATATATATATATATATATATATATATATAACACAGAAATAAGGGTTGGCAGTCGAGAAAACCTCGGAAAGCAAAGGGGAGGATGTGGTAGATCATTGAAACAGATTAAGAATTTGGAAAGAAAGAAAGAAAGTGAAGAAAAAATGCCCGCCAGGTGGGATCCGAACCCACGACCTCCAGAATACCGGTCTGGTGCGATATATATATATATATATATATATATATATATATATATAATGGTTGACTCACGATTAAAAAAAAACAGTGGTTTACTGACATTTCGACTGGAGAGGACCAGTCCTAATCTGAGTAACGTACAACCTAGAAGCACGCACGCTTATATACTAGGTGCGGAAGGTGGATATGTTCTTAACAAGGGTGCACTGTAGCAGGCCTTCCGGACCTATGTAAGCGTGCGTGCTTCTAGGTTGTACGTTACTCAGATTAGGACTGGTCCTCTCCAGTCGAAATGTCAGTAAACCGCTGTTTTTGTTTTTAATCGTTATTCAATCATTTTCTCAAATATTTATTCTGGCTCCTCGAGTTGTGTGTATGTGTATGTATATATATATATAAAGGTAACTAAAGACAGTCACACGATGGGAACATTAAAAAATGAAGTTTACTCACGTTTCGACTGAAGGACCAGTCTTCATCGGAGCTCCTGCAGTCGATGAACTTCTTTTTTTATGTTTTTCTCTTGTGTCTCTGTCTTTACTTACCTTATTTACTGGCGCTGGTTGTGAGTATTTTTTTGTTTCCAGACTAATATTTATAGCACCCTTAACAATAACGTGACCTCATATCTGTTGGCCAGCGAAGGTAATCACAAGTTGTACAGTATACAACTTATTGAGAATTGCGACCACGCAAAAAAAAAAAAAGAATCCCTATCTGCCAACGACACGGACGGAGCACTCACGCACTTGACACCACGTCCCCTAATCTGGAAGGCTTCGATTATCGCCCGTACACTGAGAGCCTTTTGTTTGGTAATTACAGCAGTTTCTTCAGTGGGATTCGCAACGGGTTTTTCCGTGAGCGTCCGCAACACGTCCCCTCAGAATATTGAGTGCCGGGGGTGAACCATACAGTTTCAGACTGATAATATTTACTAGAGGAAAGTCTTGCGCTAATGTCTAAGCGAGCCGCGCTTGAGCGACCGTACGTGACGTCATGTAGCGGACGTCATGGAGAAACGTTCCATCGTTACTTTGGATGGGGCGCCAACAAGCTGAGAAATTGTCTGTGGCAGAAAAAAACACAACCAATAAACCAATGTAACAAGTTAAGCTCCGAACGCTTGTTTGTCAATACTATTTAGAAGCCTGAGTTCTTAAATATATACCAGTTGCGAAACGCCGCTTCAGAATCCGGGCCCCCCTGTTCCGTTGAAGCAGACGGGCAAGTTTACTGGAGCGCCCCTAGGGGACAAAAACTGAACCTCGATAAAGTATTACTTAATGACAATTTTTTGTAGAATAAAGCTTGCTTTTTAAATTAGAAGACATTAATTACGTACAATGCACGTATGTTTTTATCAGTGTGTCGAACCTAAAAAAATACCTGTTCGGTTACCTTTCTGGTTCAGGCGAAATCATTTCGTTCCGGTTCAGTTCCGGTTCGACGAAATCACGTACCGAACCGGTTCGGGAGCTTGAACCGGTTCGCGAACCGCTTCGAGGAGTTGAATATTTATGAAATTGGAAAAAAAAAAAACATTTAGTAGTTTAAAAGGACAATGAAATCAAAATACAAACAAAAATTCAGAATGCTGCTGTTCCCCAAGGGTAGTGGCGAAATTGCAAAGCAAACTTTAAGCAATTACAAGATATTAGAAAAACAGATGAAGTGGCGACGATTTACCATCTAAATTCTCGCCCAGAGTTATGTTGCCCTAGCGACTATTCATAAAGCCACTACCAAGAGATATGACGTTGGGTTATATTTTCTGCCGTTTCTTTTTTTTGTTGTTGAAATCGCAATCGTCGCTATGAAATCGCCCATTATACGGTAATCTTGAAGTACAGTGTACTAGAATTGGTACACTGTACTTGAAGCCTTAAATTTAGGCCTGCGTACAGGCGCGTTCAAGTGCCAGCGCTTAATACCAATGGCGCACATTTTTTTTATATTTGTAACAAAACAGAAAAATCCTACAACAGGCACATAAATACTACAAATGAATTAGATTATCTGATCACCCTGAATAATTTGTTAGCTGTCACCTTATCGAATCTGTTAGCCACACTTGTTAAAAGTAAGGTTTAGTTAACGATCAGTCACTGCATTAAGCGCTGGACACATGTACGACTGGTGCACGCGATTTGCATGCGACTGATTGTTACGATTGATCATTAGGACCTGTTTTGGCGTCGTTCGCTGGTCGGAGGAGGCTCACGACGTGCGACTGGCAAGCCAGATGCAGTCGTGCCATCGTTGAGATCGTCGTGGGGCCACAGCCAATGAAAGCCCGCTGAGCCCCAACCGCCCGCAAACGGCTTGCGTTGCTCGGGTGTTGGGAACTTTAGGCTTAGCATCCTGGCGGATATTTGATCGCCGCTATCTGTGTAACTGCGAGTGACAATCCGTAACACAACTTTTCACCACACTATCATCCCCTTTCTCACATGTGGAACTTTATTAAAGCTATAAATGTTGTTTGAGCGATCGGTGACCAAGACATCTGCGTAGCCTGTTTCGATGCTCCCGCGCAGGTATCGCCATCTCTCAGCCGCTAGGCGCACCGCGCGGAGCGTAGGCTTGCATCGCGGCAGATATCTGATCGCCGATTTTAAAATAAGCCATGACAACAATCCCTAGCACAATTTTTCACCACACTAACACCTACTTTCTCGAATGTGGAACTTCTTTTTAGCGATCAGAATGATTCAGAAGAGCAGCGACAAGCGCGGGTGCTACCGTGGTCTGCGCCGGTTCGAGCCGCTGAGTGTGCCGAGCTGGCAGGCGCGGCCGGCGTGTGCGCGGACTGTTTCCGAAGGCAGGAAACGCTTCACAATTGCCTGCTTTATCCATTTCTTGCGAACAAACGCGCGGAATCTACAAATTCAGCTCAGCGATCGTCGTAGTTAACCATGGAGCAAAAACAGTGGGCGGAGCTACGCCGACGACGCATCGCATGCGCGCATCGGGCCATGTGTCTCAAATTCACGCGTACGACTAGTCGAGGCGACAGTCGTAACGATCAGTCGCATGCAAATCGCGTGTACCAATCGTACATGTGTCCAGCGCTTTATTGCTCTGACCACTGCAATTCATTTTTGCGGTAGCTATACCGAATGTGTGCATTACAATCAGTAGGTCATCGTACCGCCTGACTCCGGCCATCGTTCCATGTGCAACATTGCGGAATCTTGTAACAGATTATGCTGTTACAAAATGAAAGGGAAATTTGACGCGCGGAGCATGAGATGGGACTCTTTTGGGTAGACGCTCTTTAATTCGTCCACAGCAGTACTATCCTCCGGAACGAGTAGCAATAGTAATGTAGCGAGTTGGGCAGTCAGTACAAGTGCTCCTTCGAAAAAAAAGCAGACCTGAAAAGAGTCAAAACTGCAGAACAAGCAGAAAAGATGATCGCTGGGCGAATGGGGCAGCGTGGCACTTTCTGCACGTGTCATCTGCTTTATTACTGTTTCTGCTTCCAAAACAAAGGTCGAGGGCTGCAGTTTTTTGCCAAGGGATTAAGTGCGCACCTTAACAGTTTTCCCTGACATATCTGTTGTTATTTGTATCTATAAAAAACGGAACTTGTCCACTGTACTGTCCTCAAAAACTGACCACGGAACTCACTTCCTTCGCATTGATGACACGTTTGGTTGTGAAAGGCAGGGTAAAGAAAAGTACAGAGCAATATGCACGTTTTGGTGCTTTTTTTTTTACTTATTCGGTTTTACTTACTTTTTGCGTAATATTTTAAGACAACGTGATTCGCCTTTTCTTTTTTGTTGTTTTCCGTGTAAACACATTAAAAAAAAACTGGCGCATTTGATTTCCCGTGCTATATCTCTGCTCCGAGGCGCAGCTTATTTTGCAGGCCTGCAGACTTATTTTAACCAGCTGGTGATATTAAACGTGGATCAAAATGTCGATACACGGACGTTCTCCATTTCCATCTACTTCAGAAAAACGGTCGTGGGGAAGGGAGATCGAGGCCACTTGTGGTGAGCAGCAAACGGCTTAGCTACTGAGCAGCTCCTGCGGTCACACTTGTCAAGTATTAGCAATTTGCAAGTGTCGGACCTTTTAAACAAATTGTGAAATGCAAAAACTTCGCACAAATCGGGTGTGGGCTTTCGCTGTTGCGCAGTGGAGCACTCCTGCAGCCTAATTGCTCCAATAAAGTCGCAGCTAGGGAAGGGCAAAGTCGTTTTATATCCCCTGCAAGCTGCCGAGAACAACATGTCGTTTGGTCAGCTTGCACTAAGCTCGAGCGCGCTTCCAGCAGCAACACACCACTGCTACATTGGTGCTCATTCATTTCCCCTGTTACATAGAGCGTGCTAGTGTTCAATTGTCCGGAAAGTGCGCAAGCGGGTACAAAGTTGATGGTACGTGAAATAAAAAAAAATGCCTGAATTGCATTGACTGTGCAATATCAGCAACGGAGGGTCGAACCGTTTCGGCATGAACCAGTAACCGTTATTTCTTTTTTTTTGTTTGTTTCAGTTCCGGTTCGGGTTCAGCGTGCTCAAAAAATAACGGTTCGGGTTCGGGCTCAGTTCCGTCAAAAATACCGGTTGAGTTACGGTTTTCAGTTGGGTTCCGGTTCGACACCCTGGTTTTTATGGTTCTTTTTATGACTTTCAGCAGCGGCCGCAATCATTTGAGTACTACAACTTTCTGCCGACAGACGACAGGCTAGTCAACTTGCCCCCGTGCTTGCACCGGGAGGGGGGAGAGACCGAAGACCGGCTTTTGATGCAAGCTTCATGCAAGACGAACAAGAGAAACAGTGTCACGTCACCCTCTTTTGTTGGCTTTTTTTCTTCAGGGGAGAACGAAGCCAGGTGGCAAGTAGGAGAGCTGCCGGCTCCCACGACAGCACGCGATTGCAGCGACAGATTTCCCTCTAGCATACGTTACATATGTATGAAACTCTACGGAGGGAACAGCCGTTGCCGTAGTCGAGTTACCGCAACGGGCTGCCTCATTCCACACCGTTTTCTCTCACCTTCCCTCCCCTTCGAGCAAGCTTAAGATTACTTGTGGTGTAGCAGACGGGATTTTCTTTTCCAGCCCGCCCTTGTAGGGTGACCCAGTTTTTCGAGGAGTGATGATATTTGGCCGGCGCGATTTCTCGCACTCCGAACTGTTGTGCGAAGTTGTTACGCGCTCGCTGTGTGTATACGGTCGACGACCCTTCTACGAGCGGTTGTTCAGCGGCCCTCATGATGAACGATCGAGCGGTTGGTTAAGGGTTGCGTGGTCGACGCGCGGGCGACTCGAGGGATCTGTACCTCGCCCGGAACAATAGGGCGGCGAAGGGCGCCCGCCGCGGGAGGCGATTACGGAATGGAGAAAGTGAGATACGCGGCTCAGATAAGGCTCTCGAGTGGTTGTGGGAACGCGCGCGCATGGAGGGCCTGACTGGAGCGCAGCCTTTGTGCCGATAAGGGGCACTCCGCGCTGGCCGCCGGCGGAGAGCTCTTGTTGAGCTCGGGCGATGAAACGTGTGGCGTGCCTGCGTGCGTGCGTTCGTGAGCCGCGCTTCGAGCCCGGGCCGGCACTTCGCAGAATTCATTTCTAGTACTCTAGCGGCGAGGACGAAGCGAAGATGACGACACGGGCGCTGACTCTCCACTGAATTTTATTTTGGAAGGAAGAACGTTTGCAGGGAATGTGTGAATGCATAAAACGTCGCTGGCAATGCAAACGCGAAGGGAAGAAACCCTGAGCGGGCCCAGCAGGAGAGCTATACCTCTCTTTCGGAAAACGCGTGCTGCCCCTACAAATGGGGAATGCCTCCATCTCCTCGCGCACACTTTGAATGGCTTGCCTGCTCAAAACATTTGTATCAGCAAAGCACGGCTACCTAAAGTAATTTGAACCCGCCGCGCTGGACGCGCGTTCGATCCCGCCCGCGGCGGCTGCTTTTCTGGTGGTGGCGGTAGGCGAAAACGCCCGTGCGTCGAGATTTAAGATCCCCAGCTTACAATTCACTGTACCCTGGTAGTCAAAATTAATCCGGAGCCCTCCACTACGGCGCGCCTCGTAGCCTATAGTTCATCTCATAAGCTACATGCAGCACTGTGGAGGCTACATTGTTATCAATAGTGCGCCCACTGAGGGCGCCTAATCCGCCGTGAAGGGGGTCCTGAAAGGACACTCCCTTCTCCCCTCTCGGCAAGTGGCACCGCACGGCCCCGGCGCCTTTTGTCGCTTCCTTCGCGGTGAGTTAGGCGGCCTGAGGGGGACAACAATGTAGCCTCCACAGTGCTGCATGTAGCTTGTGAGATGAACTATAGGTGTTTTCGGTTTATCCTTCAGGAAAAAATAAATATTTCGTTTACGTTTTCGTTCCGGCTATAAAAATGTTTTTTTATTTTTTAGGTTCGATTTTCGTTCAGTTCCGACACGCTGGCATGCTGTGGTGTGGTCGCGATCTGGTGCGACTGGCTTAGCTGCCGTTCTCTCGGATGTGTGTGCTTGGGACGGGTAGTGTCTTGGTAGCCGCTAACTTCAGGAGGCACCGCCCGGAACCGGTAGTCTCGCCGTTGTAGGGGCCGTCGAAGCGCGTGTCAGCGGTGCGCTGCGTGAACGCACTCCCCCCGTCGCTGCTGGGGCCGCCAACGCGCTGCAGGTTGGCGGTGCGTCAAGGAGGTTGGAAGCGACGCACCGTCGTCGGCCTGTTCGCACCCAGGCTTGAGTGGCGTTATCGATGTCCCGGCAGCGTCACATTTGTCTTGGGCACTCCGGAACCTTTCATTCATTTATTTCGCATCAAGTAAAAATGCAGGATGCTGGAGATCCGCAGAAAAAGCCGACGAGATGTCAGCTTGACGGAGCCGCAGGCCCCCACACTGGCCGCTTGAACAGCATTTACAAATGTTGTACGAACACCTGACAATACTGTTGTTTATTACAGCAATTTGGTTTGTAGAGAATCATTAAAATACAGTGACACGGGAACATCGGTAAAATACCAGTACAAAAGTCAATAGTACAGTATAAAATTATTAAAATACAATGACACGGAAAACAACAACAGCAGGAAGTGTTGGCTGTATGACTGCTATAAAAGAGCGTCAAGCACAACGGAGACATATATTTGCCGCACTCGTCAGTGGCAGCCTAAGCACATAAAAATAAAAATCCAAGGAAGCTCTTCAAGAAAAAATAATAAAGTACACGTCAAAAATACACCAACAGAAACAACAGAAACATGCCGCTGCTGTTTGGATCCCTCCTCCTGGTTACTTGGCTCATACCCACGTGGGGGATTGGCCAGGAATCGGGCGTGAGAAGGGCTAATGCGCCCGCTTAAACCACCGGAAAATTATACACCTCGCTATTTATACGCAGAAAGAGAGAAAATGGAACTGGTTGAAAGTTGTAAGTGGAGTTTTGAATAGAGCAACTGACCTTTTTGGAGCGGAAAAAGTACATGCAAGAATCACAGCTATCAGGGCAGGCGCCTGTTCTCGGAAACGTATGCATGAATGGCTGCAGCCACCCCACGGTGACAATATCCCACTGATGTGGCCCCAAAAGATAGTAGAACGGGCATGGAAATAGGCAGACCAATTTGTCGCAATGGCGTGGCAAGATGATGTTGCTTTAATCATCTCTTCATGCCAATCGAATCATTTTTTTTTGTCATTTTACGTTTCATGTTAGCCAGTTGAATGTCCCGATTCTTTTGCGGGGCATCGCCCGGTCGGTTACGCCATTGGCGCCACATTTAAATTTCCACCTTCGTCCTTTTTTCGTGCCGTATACTTCTGTGCAAACTATGCAAACAGGTAATGATACTGAAACTTGTGCGCGGCAACAGCCTCGCCTATCAAGTTTTGCGCGTGAGTGAAAGTTTCCCTGAGTTTTTTGTTTGTTTGTTTTCGTTCGTCGCTACGAATGGATGCAAAGCTGACTCCGGACTGGCTGACAGCAGCAGCAGCAGCAGCAACTCGAATGACCACCCGTTTCAGACAACACGTGCGGCCAGGCTGCAGGGCGGAGGCCGTCGTTCGGTCACTTCTTACAAGTCGGATGAGGCGGACGGCGACAGCCTCGGTCAGCGTACCGCGGAACCGGACACGCACCAACGAACGGCGACGTCACCCGGTCGCGGTTCGCTGGAGCCCCCTTGCAGCCCGCGCTTGGACGAGTCCAGCGTCGACTGCGGAGACGCCCAGGGAGAGAGCGGTGCCCCGCCGACGGCGTGAACTGTGTGTACTCAACCTAAGCGCCGTCACACCTCCCGTCATCTCAGGCTTCCCACGGAGACGGCACACGCGCAATCCTGTCGCGTTTCCGCGACAATGACGCACTTTTTAAATGCGATGGTCATTCTTGAAATGCGAAAGCTTTGGTCTGTGCGTCTTTCGGTCCACCGGCCAGAAGAAGACCATTGAACGAAACACCCTTCCAATCTACTAAATCACACCTTCACGCTTGACAACATTGTCGAGCAAACAGAACAACACATTAGGCGTTTTTGAGGCAAAATACCAATACATAACTGGTACCAGCATCTGCCCACAAGTAGACACCGAAATACAGCACTGAGCCCGAGGAGGCGGGTTTGATTCCCGGCCGCTTTTCTGATGGAGGCGAAAAGCAAAAACGCCCGTGTGTACGAGATTTCGGCGCACGTTAAAGATCCCCACGTGGTCAAAATTAATCCGGAGCCCTCCACTACGGCGCGCCTTATCGCCTGCGGTGCGTCGGCGCGTTAAACCCTACAATCAATTAATCACGTACAGCGTTCGTGACACATGGGTACCGTAGTGCTCCAGTCATTAGATTATACAGCACACAGGGATCTGTGAACAAGCGACCGACGAGACGGTGTTCGTCTCGCCCTCTCACACCCTCCGCGTGGCACTGGGTGTGCACCCAGCTGCACCGAACTACGCAGCGTTCGGGGAGCCCGGCTCGACGCGGAAGCCAGGAAGGCGAGACGACGATACGATAACGGCCGGTGAACCGGCGCCGCACGCATCCATGGGAAGGGCCCCTTCGACGGATCAAAAACAATGCCGCAGAGGGGGTGGGACCGGAAGCGGAAGGGGGGGTCTCTCTCACGCCGACTGCCGCTAGACAACGCGGTGTGCGACGGCACGCGACACAAGCGACGCTTCGAACGCGGCTGTAGCGTCGCATGCAGACGACAACACTTTCTTGCGCGGTCACGACAATGGCGCCCCCGCGATCGTGGCATCAAACACGTGCGCGAGGAAGACTCCACGGGCAAGAATGGAGTAGTAGTGGATCTGTTGGCTGCGCGAAGTCGACGAGAACGCGATCATTCACAGTCAGGGGGCGGTATTCTCATGTTAGTCCGTTTTGAAAATGTCCGTTTTGCGTCCGTTTTTTTGTGACGTGCTTCCAGTTGTATACGCGGGCTTTGGGTTGACTTTTGCGCAACTGTTCTTGTAAACACATTTTCAACGATTAAACCTACTTTAAAATATCTTTTATGCGTTTATTCTTCCGCCAGCGAACACAAGGCGACGAAAAACCGTATGCTCCAAATCGTCTGCTCCGCTGCTCCAAAGCATAGCTCCGCTGTGCTTGCATGGCGTCACATCCGGGTGTTTGCTTTTAGCGAATCAGGGCTTGCGCGAAACGGACACTTTTGCAACGGACAAAACATGAGAATACCGCCACAGTTCTATGCCCACTTCAGGACCTCGGTCAAGCACCCGTCAGGGAGTGAATCCTCGTGAAGGTTCAAGCACCGGGCCACAGAAGCCGCGCAGCTACGAGTTCATAGCCTTTTTCACGCAGCACTGTGTTTTTTCACGCTACAGTGTGCGATATTCCCGGAAACCTCGACGCTAATTTTGTTTTCTATTCACGTTGTGCTCTCCTCAGCGTTCCATGAATTCGTGTCCCTCCGCGCTCGCCGCCATTTCAGAAGCGCGAGCACGCCATAGAAACACGGGATGTACCCAACGGTGTACACACTACAGCAGCCCGTGCTTCGCACAACTTTGACGCATGTGGGGCGAAAAAACAAAGGGAAAGAGTAAACCTAAAGAAAAAAAAAAGTTTCGGCGCAGCGCAAATGGGAGCCTTCCCGAAGTCAACAAAAACACGGCCTCGACGGTGACCGAACGGTGACCACCTGTTACTCGCTGTGCAGCGAATCAATCACCTAAGAGCGTGTATTACAAAACAGAAAGCAGCAAAGCAAGCGCAACGCCGCAAAGAATTGCCGCCACAGAGCAAAGATCCACACGAAAGGATATATTACATAGCTGTTTTGGCGCACGATATTTTAGGGGCGAAGCCCCTTCGGGGCTAGGCCTGTTGGAGTCTCCTGTCGTCGTCGTCGTAATGGTCGTATCATGTAGTCACGGCACTAAAACATCGGACACTCGTCTACGGCTCGCGCTGGAGCGCTTTGTAACGCGTACTAAAAAAAACACCGCGACACTCGTTTACGCCTCCCGCTGCAACGCTTTGTGCTTCAAAGACAAGAGACTTTTACAGCAAAGCTGTGTACCTCTACCCCATGCATTTATAATTGCCCTTTAACATTATTTGTACTGGCCTGAACGCTGTGCGTTTCGCAATGTTAATCCCAGTGTTAATCCCAATGTTAATTCCAATGTTAATCCCAACTGCTGACGTGGATACTCAGTCCAAAAGCCGGCTCTGGTAAAGTGAGTTCTGGTAACGCACTCAGCGGTGAGCGTCGTTTTTCGCGAGTGTCATTCGCGATTGCTGCCTGATACTGTCTCAGCGACATCGTAAGCGACAATGCTGGCGTTAAGTGCGCCTAAACTTGCTTGTTTCCCAAATGATAACACATAGAAGGTACAACACCTCGGCCGCGCCCCTCGTGAACGGTTGCCAAACTGCGGAAAGAATTAGCGCAGCAGGCCGCTAGAAATGCGCAACTATACTCGGGAACTATAGTTAAGAACGGCAATAGCTCATGTACGGTATCACTCCGCCTAAGCGACGGACCCGGATTTCAACGGGGGCGCGCGTTTTGAAAGGAGATTGTTTCGAATGAGTGATATCGTCTCCCTTTCTCGCGTAGTTTGTTTGTCGTCGCTGCAGTTGTTTATAAGCACATTAAGCCCAAAAAATCACGAGAATGGCTCATGCCATATTCAAAATATTCCCAGTAACGCACTACTTTCGCCGCGCGGAGTAACATCCGTCTGCGGTGATGAGGCCCAGCGACTACTTCTGTTAACTTCAAGGCTGTCGAGAGGACGAAAAGAAGATTAGAATGCTGGTGGACGAAAAGCAGAGAGGGGAATATTGCCTAGGACAGTTACCACCTGTAAAAGGGAAAAGAAAGTATTTCGGGCCTAATAAGCGTTAGTGCCTGCCCTAAGCAGCGCTAGTATTAAACTAAGAGTCTAAAACATGGTTATATTAGTCCTTTTTGGTAAGATGACATGTCATCACCCCGCTTCAAAGGGGAAACCAATAGGAATCATCATCATCATCATGTTATGAAGTAGTAAGAGGAATTTGGAAAGGAGTAATGGTTCCGGGTCTCACGTTTGCGAATGCTGTACTCTGCTTAAAATCAGACGTTCTATCAGGCCTTGAAGTAAACCAGAGAACGGTAGGACGTTTGGCCTTAGGCGCGCATGGAAAAACAACTAACGAAGCAGTTCAGGGAGATATGGGCTGGGCGTCGTTTGAAGTTAGAGAAGCTCAGAGTAAAATATGCTTTGAGATGAGGTTGAGGGCAATGGATCAACGAAGGTGAGCAGCTAAGGTATTTAGGTACCTATACTTGAAAAGCGTGGACACGCAGTGGTTAAGAAAGACTAGAAGGCTAACGATGAAATACGGAAAGAACAGTGGGGAATCCGAAACAGCCAAGGTAACCAAAAGAGAGGCAAGGCAGATTGAAACGAATAAATGGAGGGAAAAAATGGAAGCTAAAACGTCGTTAGAGATGTACAGGGCTGAGAAATTGAACATCAGAAAGGAAAATTTCTACGATAGTTCCCAGGGCAGTGCTTTGCTTTTTGAGGCTAGAGCAGGTTGCCTGCGAACTAAGAGTTTTGTGGGGAAGTATTCACAAAATGATGGGGTATGCGTGGTCTGCGGAAAAGAAACAGAAACTATGCGGCACATAGTGTTAGAATGTGAGGGTATCCATCCAAATCTACATGAAGGGAATATTGGGCTTTCAGAAGCCCTAGGATTTAAGGGTATCACAGAGGAAGTTAACTTCGAGGCTGTCGAGGGGACGAAAAGAAGATTAGAATGTTGGTGGACGAAAAGCAGAGAGGGGAATATTGCCTAGGACAGTTACCACCTGTAACAAGAAAAAAAAAGTATTTTGTACCTAATAAGCTTTTTGTGCCTGCCCTAAGCAGCGCTAGTATTAAACCAAGAGTGTAACGCATGGGCATGTTAGTCCTTTTGGCATCACCCCGCTACAAAAGGGAAACCAATAGCAATCAGCATCATCATGTTGCCGTTTTTAACTTGCACCCGAGTATAAAAAAAAATTCACTGCCCTTCCACATCATGAAGAAGGATGAGCAGCGAAGGTGGGCGCAGTCCAAGGTGTGCCCGAAAGAAAACACGTTAGTTTGCAATTTGCAATTGGTAATACGTACTTCCGATTGAATGAACCCTTCGATGCCCCAAACTCTTTTTTCCTTAAGACTGCGAAAACATTTTTTATGATCTAAAATGACTCCAGACATCACAAATAAGAAGTCAGAACATAATTAGGCATTTATTAGGACGGACACAATGAGGTGTTGCTTCTGACAAACACCGGGCATTTATTGCTCCGTATATCAGCTGAGCAAAAATGCTACCCTGATGAGAATCTACACGCTAATTTTATGGTTCAAGTCGAGATCATAAAGCGTAGGTCTGTACTGTTATCATTTGTAATAACAGCGAAATTTCGCAATTTCGCTTACCTCTTACGCGCCAGATTCGGTTCGATTGGATCCCAGTCTGGAGAGTTTGATTTTGGCCTATTTCGGAGCAAGTGTCGAAGTTTTTTTTTTTTTTTTTTTTCAACGCATAGGTTACGCAGTCTACTTGTGAACAGCGAAACTTGCTAGGGACAATGTAGGCGGAGAAAGACGGTTAGAGCGCTGTTTTATTGAAGTTCACGCCCTCCCTGAATTCGTCTGTATCGTGTTTTGGAGGGGGCATGAAAAGAAAATTTCAGTTTTGAGTTTGGAGAACCAGCCTTTGGTAACTCCCTCAGTCCCTTCCGGCCCCTAAGGAATTTTTTCTTAACCATAAAAAAAGTATGCAACATTTAAGAACATTCAAATTCCCCGCTACAGTGACGTAGTAGAGGCCGACACTAGAAACATAGTTGCCATTGTGCTAACTGAACCTTCCTATAAAAGGGATGCGATAAGACAAAACTATATACATATGTCACTTCAATCGCCCAGTGACGTGTCTTGGCAGCGCCCCAGGTCAGCGGTCGCGATATGTACGTATGTATATGTTGTGTGTGCTCTTGTGCCCCCTTTTTCCCCCGTCCCAAAAGAGTTCTGCCTCCGGGACATGCGTGCTTTTTCCGCTGTCCCTGCTGGTATTTGCATATAAGGTCGCGTCGTCGTCATCCGGGTGACACTCGGGCAAGGGTCGCGCGTCTCCCGCTGGGACCGCTGTTTCGGTCGCCGCGCGGTCACTATGACTGAGCCTCCCAAGTCTCTGACCGACGTCCTCTCGTCGTGTCCCGCTCGGTCGTTTTTTTCTTCTTTTGCTCGGCTCGTTGAGCGTCTCTCTTATTTCGCCGAACACCGACGCATGCGGTGCACCTTATCGGGGTGCTGTGCCCGATAGCGACGCGCTTTTTACGCCACAGGAATCGCGATGGGCGCTTGCATTTCGACAAGGCGTTCATTCGGCCGGAAGGTCACTTAGAGGATGAGTGACGTGCGCTATTATTTCTTCAATAACACTTCGCGGGTGAGTCTGGCCTATGTATGGCGCGGTGATCGCGTGACGTGATGCGGAACGTCAGGGCAGCTGGAGCGATAATTACGTGATCACGTGACAGGGGGCTGCTTGCTGGGGCGTATTCTGGGCACGAGCTGCTTCGCTGGACGTGCGCAACGTTACTTGGACGTGCGTGCGCACGTGCTACGCCGTGAGCCTTTCCTAACCGCCTCGCATCGGCTGGGGGAGCGAGCGCTCAAAGGGCGCGTGACGTGTGCGGGCCACGTGAGTCCCTTCCAGCCGCGCCGTCTCCGCAGTTGGCGCGGCCGTTAGGCGGAAGGGGGAAGAACGGCGGCTGCTCTTGCCGTACCCAAGCCCTTCTGTCACCTCGGCCACATGGGCTTAGGCATTAGAAACTTTCATCATACCGTGTGTTCCGTACGTTTCGTATGTACCGGGCGTACTGGAACCCGACTGCGCCTGCGCGCGCAGCGTGGAGGGCCGCACCCCATCGCAACGAATGTGCGCTCTTCGCGAGGCGGAGCGCAGCGTCAGCGGAACCAAGCCACCCTGCCGGAACGAATGCGCACGTGCTTAGTCGGATCCCGGTACATAGGTACACATAGTGTCACTAGATAAGTTACACTAGGTACACACGGAACGCACGGCATGCTAAAACTCTCTAGTGTTCACAGTAACAAAATCGGAAGCTACGGCTACTGCTGTGTAAAAACTGCGTGGTCTCTCTCTGTCGGTGCAGTATTTAAAAAAATACCACAGCGGCTCCTTTCACCGGAAGCAGGCAGATTGGCCGCTCGTGCTTAGAGCTGGGTGGATGGTTGTCTGTCATTTCCGGCTGCCTGCCTAAACTTCCCAGCTGTGAGACATAGGCGCAAAAGTCGGACGAACACGAGCGCGGTCTCTCAATGTTCCCTGTTGGTTGTATACAGTCTGACCTCCTTAATTTGAAGTCGCATTATTCGAACCAACGGATATTTCAAACTTCCCCATTGGTCCCTGCAAACATTATAAACATGTGCCATGTCATGTGAGTAGCCTCTGCAAGGGCATCTTGCGCTGTAGTTTCGGGGGGGGGGGGGGGGGATAATATACAGCGTATCAGAAAATACAGAACAGTGGTACGAACACCGGTGCTGCAAACGAGCAACTTTCCTGGTACTCAATTGTGTTGATTGCAGACTGCCTGCTGTGTATAGTCCCTCGCTTATTCTTTTTATCGATGTCTCAAAACCTCGTGCGGCGTATTACGCCGAGATCAATGAGCAGAGACCCTTCTGATAGCTTTCCTAAGCGCTACACGCTTAACCTTCGCCAAAGGAGCTAGTCGCACGCACACGTTTTTGTGCGGACCAGTTTGCGGTCCGCTGAATCGCCCTCGCAGTATGTGTGTCAAGCTGATAAGAGTCGGTTCCCCACGCGCGCTTTTTTTTTCGCTATTGTGAGGCGGTACTCCAAGGTGCTGTTCTCCACCGCTACTTTTTATCGTTGGCCGACTGGTCGTATATAACGTGGCTGTATACTCCCGTCCTTTGGAACGCTGTCGGGCTACGCCGCAACGCGAGCTAACAAGAGCGCTTGCGTCCTGCGGTCTTTTACGGTGTTTACCAAGAAACTCTGTGTGTTTACCAACCGGACCGTGCCGGGCCGGACCAACGCGGTACAGTGCTGATAGTTGTACAGCGTATAAAACGGACCTAGGTCCAACGAAGCTCCGTTGGACAGCCGGGCAACTTCGAAGCTCCAATAAGCCGCTTTTGTGACAGTCCGCCGGACCTTTACGGCTATCTTCCCATTCGAATGACGCGGGTGGTAGAGGGGTCGGAGGCAGCAACAACACGGCGTGTCTCGCGACAACCCGGCAGCGTGTGGTTGCGTCTTGCTGCGCGCTGTGAACGCTTCGAATTTTTGAAGTTTGCCTCGGTGTTTAGTAAACCAAAGCTAGTAGTTATGAGGAACGTCGTAATGGAAGGGCTCCGGGTGAACTTCCACCACCTGGGGATATTTAACGTGCGCCGAAATCTTGACACGCGGGGTCGTTTTCACTTATCGCCTCCGTCTGAAAAGCGGCCACTGCGGCCGGGATTTAACCCGGATCTTTGGGCACAGCGGCACATCTTGGCCACTGAGCCACCGCGGCGCTTGCTTGAGCAAGGCGAATGAAAGAATTAGTTTTTTTTTTACGATTTATTTACGGGTTTTTTACGGTTTTTTACGGGCATGTAAAGGGCTCAGAAAGGTTGGCCTTGGTTACCGGTGGTTGCGAACGCTGCTTTTGCAGAAAAATTGAGCCGCGAGGCAGGGTGTCCGACCATCCGTGCACCGCCGTCATCCGTAGGGCGCGTTTAAAGGGCCCATGACGACGAAGCTCAACTTAGTTCGCTTTGAAAGAACTAGACTCGGGTAAGTCGCTCAGCTCTAATAGACTATTCCATATATGCAAGACGGTTTTTTTTAGAAAAAAAAAAAAAAAAAACGCGAGAAATATTTAATGAGGAACTTTGGAATTTCGCGCCGCAGTATGTGCAGGAGTTACGTCATAGGGCCGGCCGGCACCAAAAACAGTCGTCAGTGTGTTGTCTGCTATTAGCACTCAAGTTATACGATTATAAACGGAACTGGGGCCCCACTCTAATCGCCAATTTATGATTATTGGTGGTGGTTTATGTTGACGGCTGCCAATCGCACAAAACAAGATTCTGTGACGTAATACCTGGGGACACCGCAGGGAAATGGGTTGGGGAGTCGCCACTGCTTCGTAGGCTTTTCTTTAGTATCCCCATTACTTGTTTGAAGTTTGGTGTGAAAATTATATCCTTGTTAGCGGGAGACAAAGCAATTTTTTCAATGATCCAAGCTTCTATTTTGTCTTCGTGGTCGGATACTACACGTCGCCGGTGCAGGGCCTCTCAGCGAGTGCAGACCGGATGGAGGTGAAGTGCGTGGAAGGCAGAAAACGGAAAGGACGGGGCCGCATCAAGGTCCGTCCCACTCAGCGGCCTGTCACCTACGTGCCGCTGCTGCGGCGTTCTCTCGGGTCGTACGCTGGCCCCGCCGCTTTTCATTTCTCTCGCTCCGTTGTTCGCCCCTGACTGCGTGCGTGGTTGCCGTTGCGGGGGGCGTCTAATTGGCGTCTCCGAGCAATGCACCCAAAGCGTTCCCGTTTCGCCAGATAGGGCTGCTGTCCACTCGCGCGCTCCCACGTGCGTGTTCTCGTCGCCCGTACGCCTCCTCAAATAGCCGGCTGCCGACGCGGTAGCAGCGGCGGAGATGGCGGCTTGATGTTGCCGCCGTCTTCCCCGGGGGGCTCGAGTTAGGCCTTAACCGGCGCAGTGCTAGTTGCGACGGGGTTAGAGTGTTGCTTAAACCGCGGCTTTAGCCTTGCCCCCTTTCATTCCGCTCGGTGGGATCAGAAATAGATGTGCGCAGGCGCAGACTGCGCAGGTGCAGACTGCGCAGGAGCGTTTGGACGAAGTTTCGCTCGGCTTCAACGTTCCCGTTGGGCAGTTTTATAGTAGAGCTCGTTGAACCCAAATGAAAGCAACGACGCCCCACCCTCCAAAAAATCGTCGGCTTGAGGGCAATTTTTTGAAAACGGATCGGACGTTGCCAGTCATTGACAAAAAAAAAAAAAAGGATGGAGGACACGCTGCCGTATTCTGTCCGGGTTTGAGTTAGGGGCTGGTACTGGAAGGGTTGAAGCGGCAGCGCTAGTAGCGAATTAATTAGTGCTGGCCTGTATTGCGTCATGCCTGCCCATATCACGCCACGGCAGGGCGAAATTTGAATAAAATATTTATTCCGTTTTTTTCTCGGTAACAAAAAGAAAAAAAAAAAACGCCGTCCGTGGTTGGGATGGAGTTAAATGAGTTGCCACGGGTTAGTTCTCTGAAGTTGAACACAGGGTGAGTTTTGTCATCGCGGTTCCTTTAAAAGCAGCGCGGACCACACAGAGATAATCGGCTTTTAAAATAATAGAGAGTTTTAGCGGGCCGCTTTTCACGGTCCGCCCCACCCCGATAGCAAGCGGGAGCGCCATTTCGCTTGTGTGGCGCGCTCCGGCGCAATCGGCGTTACCGGAGCGGGGCCCCGCTACGCTCGCCGGGCTCGCTGAGCGGAGGGTCGCGGCATCTTGCGCTGACGCGTAGAATTTTAAGATGGCCGCCTCCAGCGAGGCCAGCTCGATACTGCGAATTCCGATTCTTCAGCTGAAACGTGATAGACGAAACGGCAAAAGCCCGTCCGAACAGGTTAAGATGTCACACCCCCCAACGAGGTTTAGAGCGGAAGCGAAAACCGCCGATCGAAGCGCGAGGCTACTTCTATGCAGCTCTCAGAAAGAAAGCCTTGTCTTGACTATTCGAAAATTGAACGGCTTCCCTTAAATTATTTAGGACCGTTATATCGTGCCAGTGACTACATTATTAAAAAAAGGGAAGGAAATCAGGCAATAAACGCGGTATTTTACATTATTTAAGTGCCCAAAGTATCAATTATTATTTTTTCCTATTGGATGAAGTGTTTACAAACGCACAGGGCACGACCAGTGACGGGTCGGATTCACCGTCCAAGAGCTAAAAAGCCTTTCCGCTGCTGAAGCTCCAGATGTGCTGAGCGGGCCGTCGGGAGCGGAGGAGGACCGTCAAGAACGGTTAGCGTCCCCGATAAACTTCCCCCGGGGCTACCCCAAAAACCGGCCCGGTGCACAGTGCCCCACGACGGTGCGCACTGGCACGGAGCGTTGATAGAGGACAAACTGAGCGGCTGTACTCAAGCGCCATCTCTTAAGCTAAGAAAGCAACTCATAACAACGTTCACAAGTGGCAATACAGCCGCGTAACGTGACACAGCGCTACGAGAAAGTGATTTTTATTGAAAGCCAATGATTACGTGTGCACACAACCCATATCCGTCACACATGCGTGACAACGTACTTCCACCGCTTCCACTAAAGAGCTACCGTATTTACCCTATTCTAACGCGCACTTTTTTTCCGAAAAAATGGGCCGAAAAATCGCATGCCGAAATAGCGGAAATTTCGTCCCACCCATCGCCATCGCCATCTCAAGATGGCGCCAAAGCTTATAGCAACGATTTTTCGGACGCAGCAAGCCTAGGCGCCTAGGGTTTTCTATCGGAGTTCACAAAAATCGTCAAATCGTTTCACTTGCGCGCTTGATAACAGCAATGGCAGCAGCGGCTCTTACGCGTTCAAAACGAGCAGTCGGCTGAAGCGTGCACCTCTGGAGACGCGCTCGGAATGGGCGTGCGAGGCGTGGTCCACGATCCCATAGACCATGGTTGAACGTTCGTTCAGAAGTGTGGCATCGCGAACGCGCTTGAAGGCACCGAGGCCGAGATGTTGTGGTCAGCGGAGAGCGACGAGGAGTGAGATGAGTGAGAATTACTTCGGGAAATAAATCGCCCGTTTCTCTCGCATTCGTTTGTCTGGGTCACAAAGTCCCGTGCGCGTTACAATCGGAGGTGCAAGTTTTTTCGGTTTTTTTGCCAGGAAAATCGGGTGCGCGTTAGAATCGGGGGCGGGTTAGAATCGGGTAAATACGGTACATACAAGCTGTTTCTCGTCTTCATTAGATCTAAGCGCTTAGGGTTGCACTGCGGCGCCCCGCCGACTCTCTCGGTGCGCGGCGGGGCAACCAAAAATTGCCCCGCGACGGTGCGCCCCGGTTCATCGAGGACAGATGGTGCACGTCGGTGCGGTTTATCGAGGATGAAAAGGCGCGCCGGTGCGCCCTGGTGTGCACCGGTGCGGTTTATCGGAGAGCTATAAAATTCTCCAGTGTCCTGATTTGGCACGCGTGAAGCGTATACCGGATGCCCTTTTACCCGTATGCTGCGCGTGTTACACCCTTTGCTTCGGACACATTTTAGCCGTGATTTTCGACGCGAAAACTTTTCCACTGTGCAGCGCCCGATGACGCGTTTCGTCTGCAGGCTCCGACCTCTTGAATGCCATTTTGGTCCGTTGCTTCTTTTGTTTTTCCCTCGCCCTGCTCTTTTCTCTCTATATATATATTTTTCGTTGCTCGGACACGTATACACGCGTAGTCGCGGCGAGGCAGCGCCGCGCACAGATACACGCACGCTCTCGCGCCCACGTGTTTAGGGTCGTTGCTTTTCGGTTGCGAACTCTATTATTAGTGCGCTTTCCTCGCCCCGTAAACAACGTAGGGGAGGTGAACAACGCCGTCTCTGCCGCTCACTCGGCTCCGTGCATGAATCCCCACTTATCGGCGTTATATACTGCACGCCGACCCTGCCGTGTTTTTTATTTTGTTTTCCTTTCCGTTTTGCTTACTGTTGTCGCCGAACCTGCCTCAAAAGGGAGTGCGGCGGTTTTTTTTTTTAGCTTTCTCTATTTTTGCTTTAACCCTTCACGTCTGCTGGGGCGGGTTTTTTTGTCTTTCGATCTTGCCCCTTCAATCCCGTCTCGGGTGTATCCAACTTGGGTCACGCATGACTGACTACTCGCTGCGCTAGCTGGTTTTCTTTTTCTTCTTTTTTGTTTTTATCCCTGTCTACGAGCGGATTCGTTCAACGCTACGAGCCAGCCTCGTTCTCCGGTTGTAATACACTGAAGCGGCGCATGGAACACGCCAGGGCGTCGAAGTGGCAACGCGTTACATGGTTAAGGCCGGCAGTTTTATAAATAGCGCCTGCTGTTCTGTTAGCGAGACCAGGGCTGTAGTACAAGCGCTCGACCCGAGCGGATAACGTAGGAGCGAGAGTAGAAACGCGGCAACAAATGTCCCTCCCGTATGAGTGCGGAAAATCTGTGCGAACCCAATCGGGTTTCGGCGTGGCGCAAAATGCGACGGAAGCAGTTACTGGAATCGCGACTGTTTCCCCGTGAGAAGAATGGGTGGAAAAAAAAAAAGAAAGAAGGAAAAGAACTGGAGAAAGGGGGGGGGGGGGGGTTAAGTTTCCGAAGTGCCGTTAGGAGGACGGTACTCGTGGGGGGTGTCACTCTGAACGAAAGCTTGGTGAGGCGTGTAATTTGAGAAGGGCTTTCCTGCTTCTGGCACGGAAAATTTCGCCCGTAATATTTTTACTCGCATAATCCGCGTTGCTCTTTCGGTGCTTGGACGGGCGCTCATTTTCGCCAGGTCGTTTTCGCTCCCCCCTCCCCCCTTATTGGCGGTAGCTGAACAATCCTGCAAATTTTGACGCACTGGCCATGTCGCTCGAGTCTCGACCAAGGAGGTTACAACCTCCTTGGTCTCGACACGCCAACAGCAGCACCCTTGGTTGGCCAGTGTGCGGAAAGGACACACTCCGAATGGGACCTCTTGTTCGTCTTGCTTGTAGCGTGTAGTTATCTCGCTGCTAGTTACCGCGATGATAGCGGTATAAAGTTTGTAGTCTTCGTACGTCGTTGTATCCATCGGCTCTTCGCCTCGTTCTCCTTTGTATAGTACACTGGCTTGTGGCTAAGGCGTTGCTCAGTAGCCCGAAGTGTAGCGCGGGTTTGCCGTGGCGGCAACTTTTTTTTTTCCTTCGTGAGGGAAAAAGCAAATACGACCGTGCGTCGAGATATCGATCGACTTCGGGGATCACCGCTGATGGCCTGAATTTGTAGCCCTCCACAACGGCGCACCTCATAGTCTGGGTGTTGCTTCGGTACGTCGTACACCCGGTTGATTTTTCTTCCGCAGCGTCCAGAGCGCCAACCGACGGTATTCGTATTCTTTTTTATTGCTAGATTGGCGCGCTGTAGAGTCTCCGGCCTAATGATGTAGGGGTTATGTCTTGTGCGCAGGTTCGATTCCCGGCCGCGGCGGCCGCTTTTCTGATGAAGGCGAAACGCGAAAACGTCCCCATGTGTTCGAGGTTTTGGCGCACGGTAAAGCTCCCGAGGTGGTAAAAGTTAAGCCGGAGCCCTCCACTACGGCGCGCCTCATCGCCTGCGGTGCGTCGGCGCGCGTTAAACCAATCAATCGGTGGCTATGGCTTGACCCTTTAAAATCCGGCGTGTATGAGAGAGAGAGAGAGAGAGAGAGAGAGAGAGAGAGAGAGAGAGAGAGAGAGAGAGAGAGAGAGAGAGAGAGAGAGAGAGAGAGAGAGAGAGAGAGAGAGAGAGAGAGAGAGAGAGAGAGAGAGAGAGAGAGAAGGGGGAGGGAGGCCTTTATTCGATGCCCGAGATGGACTCTGAAGGGTCGACATCTTCCCCCTCCCTCAGCCGTCAGCCAGGATTCCTTGGACCCTAGCGGCGGCTTCGGCCATCCGGACTGCTGCAAATTGTGGCTCCGGTGTGGAGTTGAGCAGAACGATTTCCCATTGTTCTGTAATCTTAATCACACTAAAAAACAGCGCACAGACGAGGACGGAAGAAGTGACTAGTTTGTCACTTCTTCCGTCCTCGTCTGTGCGCTGTTTTTTAGTGTGAATGATGTGTACCCAACCAGCCCAACGTCAAACCTTAGTAAGCTATAGTCTTAATATTGTATCTTCTAAGTGTATTAGTATCGGATTGGCCGGTTTTATTTTTTCGAGGCTCATGGCGGGACCATATAATGTGCTCTAGGTCCGCTCTGCTGTTGCACGGAGTGCTGAGGCTTGAGTAAAGGTCTGGATAGCAGCGGTTGGGGGAACCAGGGTCTGGAAAAGTTTGTCTGCAACCGTCGGATCCCCACGTGACTGCCCTTTTTGTATTTTTGTATTCAGTACATACTGCAGTCCTCTAAGGACCAAGCAGGGGGGCAGAAGGGAAATGTACATTTCTCACATGGTAGCGATGAATACATACCAAGTACGATGCTTCGGTCACACGCAAAAAAATGTATACATATATATGTACACACACATACACATACATATATACACATATTGTGAGCACAGGCATCATCGTTGCTATATAACTGTTACTGGAGTGGTCAATCCCACCTAGCAACTCATCATTATGAAAACTTCGGAAAGCGCAACATTGAAAAACGCGCAGCTAAGCCTGATGCTGCGGAGGAGCCGCTTGATAGCCGTGTGAGAGCCGTGCTGCGCATGCGCGAGGAGCAGTGACTGGACTGGACTGGACTGAATTGGATTAGATTGGATTGGAAATCGTTTTAGCAGCAGTAAGCATAATCAGTTAATACTAGACAACCAGGCGACCTAAGAATAACCAGCTGAACCTTAGCTCACGCTACGTATACCCTGGCACAGCCGAGCTAAGCCACTGCTCATTTTTAGTTGACTGTGATTGAAGAAACGTTGCAGAATTCCCGTCTGCTGTCAGTACATGGTGATCTACGGAATTAGTGAGCTAGTTACAGAAGACGGCTGCAACTCTTGTCTTAATCGAAACTATCTCGAAACAACTCACATGACAGTAGGCCGCTAACACGATTCAAACATCACGCCGAGTTTCACCTGCTTTTCGTAATTCCGTAATTCTCAGTGAAGTCGTAGTTATTGCGCAATCCCCTCTGCTGTCAGTGCACGGGCTCCTACGGAAGGGAAATGGAGAGCCCATGCGTTGTTTTCTCCCCCAGAATAAATAGCTTCGCTGTTCGCCATTCTCAAAGTAGAAGGGCTGGTGAATTCTTTTCCAGCTGTCGTGAACTTAGCCGAAAATCCCCCATCTTCCTCTTGTCGGCGTATATATCCGCTGCGCAGGACTCACGCCTGACTGGCCACGCAGGTGTCCCTGTATACAACCTGCCTCGCAGTAATGGTTCTCGTCCAGCGTCGCCACCGACGCGACACGAGGCCTACTGCAGACACACGTTCGTGGTATACAGGTGCTTCGTTGCGCACTCCGCGGTGGTCCCGTCGTTCTTGAAGGTCGAAGAAGCGTCACCCGTCTCCTCCGAACCAATCTCGGGGGGTAACGGAACGCGCCTCTTCCGCGCCATTACTGTTACACGCTACGCTTCCTCGCGTAATGTTCTTCGGAAGGAAGGAAGACTCGGAGAGGCGGCCCTTGTTGTTTCGCCGACTCTCGACCTTCCTCGCGCCGACTTCTGGTTGAGTGGAAGAAACGCAATTATTGCGAGCAGCGGAATCCTGAACCTTGGTGGGCCCATTTCAGCCGTTGCGTGCCGGGCTCGAAGCGTGGATTTTGGGAGGCCGGGTGCGCCGCAGGCTGTGGCGTGTCAAGCGGAGGCTGAAATGGAGTTGTTGAGGTCGTTCCTCCTCTACTGGTGCCCGATGGTTTGCTTTGCGCGCGTACTGAGCGAAAAAAAAAAAAAAAAAAAATCCCCGGCCATCTCCATTAACGTGAAACCTGGGGAGGGGTGAAGCATGCAGTGCATTCTTGGCGCCCTTGGCGTTTTTATCGCCCACGGATATCAAACCGTAACGTGAAACTGAGGGGCGAAGCATGCGGTGTATAAGTGCATTCTTGGCGCCTTGGCGTTTTTGTCCACGGAGATGAAGCAGTTGAGGACTTCATCTCCCTGTACTTGTTCATCTCAGTTCTTCGTCGGTGTCTTTTTGCGCTTAGTGAAGATGAATCTAAACCAACTCGCTCAGTTATCTGTTTTGGTGTAAGCCTCGTGTTTTCGAAGCACGAAGCGTTGTAGCGGGAGACGTTAGAAAACGAGTGTCCCGTTGTGTTCTGTTCTTTTAGCACGCGTTATACGTTCTAGCGCGCGGCACTGTAAAACGAGTGTCCCGGTGTTTTGGTATACTGTGACTACAGGAGACGACGACAGCCGAAGCCCCTAAGGGGCTTCGCTCCTAAAATAAAAGGGGAAGGGGGAGTTTTGGACGTAATTTTCACGCGAAGGAATTCGTTAAGCCCGCGTAATATGCGCAATAAGTGATACACAATCCGCGATAGTGGCTTCCTTATAGGCGTTGTTTGCTTAAAAGCGGATGTGATTTCCAATAGGGCGGGTTTGTTTTACCGAGGATCCACTGTATATGAAACGTGCACGCCGAAGTATTTTAGTAAATACGTTCGGGTGGTTGCGTGGTTATATATCGCGAGTGTACAGGGCTGGGACCCGCTTCATACTTAAAGTAGCCGTGCCATCTTTGACTCCTCACCCCCCCCCCCCCCTTTTTTTTTTTTCCAGCACTGCAGTTTGTTTGATTAGGTTGAGTGTTGTGTTGACCCATGTCCGTAGATTGACAGCAGTGCTGGAAATGCGAATATACCAGCCGCGTTTGCAGCAGTTATGTAACAACGGAGGAAATAAAAAAAAAGTAAATTTGATCGGGAATCACCGAAAGAATCAGTTTTCGGCGATCAACGATTCGTGGCGTCACGGATTGTGGATATGTAGTGGCACGTGATTGGCAGAGCTTGTGTAAGTTTTTTTTATTTTTCTTTCAAAAAAGGAAACAGGAAAGAACGGGTAAGTTATAAGGGGACATGTAAACTTAAAATAAATGAATGTGACTACTCCTGCTGATATGTTAAAAAAAGAACTCAAGGTCCAGCTAGGAAACGTTGTAAAACAAGTTGTCTTTCTGTGGTTCTGTCAAATAGTACGCTGCTTATAAAGGAAACCCGCGTCACTTTTTGTGAAGCCGCTCCGGCCTTGTCGGGACGTCCAGGGAGCCACTAACCCCTGGCCATTCCCCTCAGCTTTGCGTCGCCTTCTTTGCAGCTTCTAACGTTCGAGAGACAACCTTTAATAGAAAAGGATGACCACTGGTCAAGAGCAGCTGATAAAGCTTGCCGGGACACGCGAACGTAGAAGAAACCTGACGCCGCCGCCAAATCTGTTAGAAATCAGCCGTACTCGCCTTCGCCGCCCCTAATTTCGTTCGGACTGTGTATATATATACATAGTACTTTATTAAACGGGCTCATGAACTGAAACCCTTCCCGCTCCACCACCGAGGTATAACGGGTAATATACATAGTACTGTCTGAAAGCCATAGAAAGTGTCCGTGGCATTTAGCCAGATTTTGCCGCCGTAGCTCTAAAAACAAAATGGAAGAACTCTATCCGCGGACGCTTTTAAAATGACGTCACTTCCTCTACATTTTCTGTTCTGTGTTGGGGTACTATATAGGGTCCTCCTTTGAGCCTTTTTTCTTCCATCAAACTTACTAACGGTAGTGGTTCTAGAGGAACGGATGGTGGGTGCTGGCTGCATGCTTTAAGGAACGTTTACACCGCAACCCTTCCGAGCTCCTACAATTGACCGAATTCGTTGGACCGAATCCGGGAGCGTGTGTGTTTGTTGCACACACTTGCCATCTGGAAGCGGACCGACGGCGAAAAAAAGAAAAAAAGAAAAACGACAAGCAAACTAACAACCACGTATACGGACACGGCGGCCGTCGTTGCCAAGAAGGGGGCGTTTTGACTTCACCTCTGACGTTTTAAAAGACGGTGTGTAGTCTTTCTCTGGCTACTTAAACGCGAAAATTGGAAAAAAAAAAATTACTCGAAAGTTAGAGAACTCTCGAGTCGTACGTTTATATGGGAAAAACCTTTCCAAACTACTATCTGGTACCGTCGTGTTGGTTGCGCTGTTACTAAGTATAGACCGTATATGTCGTAGTTTGAAGGGAGAAAAACGTTGACTGCACTGCCGGGATGTCTGTTGCGTGAATACCGACGACGGGATTGTGTTATCCAGGTTGTAATGATGATGATGAATAAATGTTTATTTGTCAAGCTGGTGCAGATGTTAGGGCACCCGCCCGGTGGGGGGCTTCCCTATTCCGGGATACCCTGAGCTCGGCTGGCGGTCCTGGCCCTCTTCACCAGTTCACGCTGGATCGCAAGGTCCGGGCTCGTCATCAGGCGGTTCGCCCACTGCTTGTAGGAGGGGGAGGTTATTGGGGCAAGGCCTAGGGTCTTCTGGCACTCCCAAATCTGGTGGTACAGGGTGTAAAACATTTCCCAACTTCGCGTCCATGTGTGGCGCGTTGAGGTGCTCGCGACTGCACGATTTGCGGGAGTCGCTCGGGACGACGCCACCCCCGTCGTTGTTGTTTGGGGCAGAATTTGCGATGTGGATATTTATGCGGGACCGCCGCGAAGTGATCGGTTCGTGCCGAAGGAGTATGGTTTGCGATGTCGCGCTGATCCGATGCCAACCAACAGCGCAGCGGCGGTCGTGCACAGACCCTACAGTGTCCAACAACGTGTCGTCGGTTGCGAACGGAACAGCCTTGAAGGGGAAATTCGGTCCCGTTACAATACCGCGGCTGGCATCCTTCCAGTGGGGCGATAAAAGCGATGCGAGCGGACGGAAGAGGGTTCTCCGCCCATTGTCTTCCGCGTGCATGCTCGCGTGAATGCTCAGCGCTCGGCAATGAAAGAGCGCGGGCGAACACGCAGCCGCCTCCCACCTCTCCCTCGGCTGCCGTCGCGATCGGCGCGCGGTAGTTAACGGTCTTCCGCCGCGGTGTCGACAGCTTCGTCTCGGCGGTATGCGTGATGCGCGATCGTCGGGGTGAGACCCCGCGACCGACCGCGTGGCTTCCGAGGCCGAACTGCATTCAATGGCTTCGGGCGGGAAACAATTGCGTGGCCTGGCGGGCCTCCGCTGAAGGCACGCGGTGCATTTCAGCAGTGCGGTACGCATTATACGGCCTGAAGCTATGCAGTAATAGTGAGTGCCCTTAGCATCCCGTATCCACCGCGAAGCTTTACGGAGATTTTGAAGTGCCTGGCTATTAATCGCTCCTCGCCCTTCCGTCCTCGACCCTGTCAATGCCCCGTTTCTCACGGCATGTTCCCGTAAATTTCTTTAGCGAAGCCTCTGTTCACACCTCTTGTTTCTTCTTTTCCTGGCCAAGAGGTCAAGGGTCACTCAAGGGTCACGTGGCAGCCTAGGCTCGAGGGTCTCACGGCAACTCGAGGGTCTCAAGCGATCCGCCAAACTGGCGACCTTTCGAGGCTCGTGGCGACCGAAGTTTCAGTGTGGCGACTTGGCTACTTTCTGCCTCCTTCGAGCATTGGTGATTTTATGTGTTTTCGCGCCCTTCCGAAACCATACTTCCCGCAAAAAGGGCCTTGTTTAACTTCGGTGCATTTCAGCCGTCGAGACAAATTGAACAAACAGGATAGAACAAACTTTTAGGCAGTTGACGATGATCTGGCAAAGTCTAGAATAGGGCCAAACGAATCAGAGTCACTCAAACACACCACGGTACAGCGCTACTTACGAGCACAAATTGTAATTTGCCTTGCTCTTATTAATATCCGGCAGCTGATGTCGTTGACTAGCGTCAAAGCCTTCCAGCAACACTGTCTAAGTTGTAAAGCTTCAATAGTTTACGAGAGCCTGGGATTTCTTGCTAAGTGACGAAAAGTGTGTATGACGATATAAAATAGTCCCGGAAATGTAGAGCCGGCAAAAGTGATAAAACTCGGTGTGCAGCCAGCGCCCGTTCTAAGCCATTCATATTCTTGGAATGCTTTACCCAAACCTGCGTATTTTACCTTTTTTTGTAGATAGCCGTCAACCGCTGTTGCTTTCCCGCCATACAGAAAACGAATAAAATTGGTGATATGGTTTTCTACTACTCGGAATTTCTGGATTTTTTTTCGTGAAGATAATCAAAAAGTACTTACTAGCATCGCCTTGCTGAAAATGGAGGCTTTTCTGGCTGTTGTGGAAACATTCACTTTAAGGTGGCGACTTTTTTGGCTACTTTCGGCAATTTTCCGGCGACTTTTCATTCTGAGGACCTGGCAACCCTGGTAGGGAGATGCAACTCCGCACTGTCCGCAGCCCTGGATAGAGCGCCTAAAAGCAAAATGATTATGGCTAAATGGCCTTGGCTTATGGCTTATGGCTTATAGCTTATGGCTTATGGCCTTGGGGGAACTCACCTAATCCTGTTCCTATGGGATTTACTATTTCGGGGCCCACGGGCTTAAAAGCCATCGTGAGCCAAAACAAAGTTTTACAGATACGTTGAATTGTTTCTAAGGGCCTACTTTTCATACTTCATAAATATATCACTTCTGTGCTAAAATAAATGGTAGAACTCGCTTGCTAGACAGCGAGCGCCATCCAGTGCAGACTAGCGTAAGTGTATTTCTTGCTTATTTTTTATTTCATCACAGAAGTGATGTGTAAATCTTCTGGTATTGGCGCACCATGGCCCGTAGTTACGAATTCCACCGGAATGTGATCAGATGAGTCGGTCGCGGGTTCGATTCCCAGCCGCGGTGGCCGCTTTTCTGATTGAGGCGAAAAGCAAAAACGCCCGTGTGTACGAGATTTCGGCGCACGTTAAAGATCCACAGGTGGTCAAAATTAATCCGGAGCCCCCCACTACGGCGCGCCTCATCGCCTGCGTTGCGTCGGCGCGTTAAACCCTGCAATCAATCAATCAATCAATCAATCAATCAATCAATCAATCAATCAATCAATCAATCAATCAATCAATCAATCAATCAATCAATCAATGATCAGATGAGTCCCCCTGAAGTGCACTATTCTGCGAAAAGCCGTCGTCCTCGTTGTCGTCCTGTCAAGAAAAAGGTCGCTGCTGTAAGTAAAGCGTCAATAAAGTACACATGTGCAATACAGTGGGATTCGAACCCAGATCTCAGCTGTAGGGGCCCAATTAGAGCCATTAAATCAAGTTTCAGGGCATCGGCACTCTTTTTCTCACTGTTGTATGCCGCGGCCATTGGTCGAAGCGCGTCACGTGACATTTGTTTACCCCAGAAGACTCGTTGGCGCTGACAGGTTGGTGCCTCTGTCACGGCCGCTCGATGGAAACTAGGTCCTCTGTGTTGCCGCGTGCGGGCGTTCTTCGATAAATTGTTATTTTCGGAGCGCGGTGTGGCTGTATGACACGTTAAGAGTGAGTTAAGCTCCAGGCAGATTAGGGATGTCGTGCTACTCTGTACCGGGCTGTTTCAACCGGCCGGACGGTGGAAAACGCCTGCTTCGCTTCCCGTTACGAAAGAACGAGGCTACAGCCACTAGTAAAGCGAAGCCTATTTAGTGGCTCTAGTATAACCTAGATCCACTGAATAAGCTACGCTGGCGTAACCGAGCGGGACCCTTTCGCACCGGCCTACAGGCTCAAAATACTCAAAAATTACACCATCTTCCCGTAGGGGAATCCTGAGTAGTATGCGAATCAGCCATGGGGTCGACTGAAGTTCCCATTAGTTTCCAGTTCGTTGTTTCCGGTGACGTTCAGCTTCGCGTGCCTTCGTTGTATCAGTATCTTCTTGACGTAGTTTGAATGAGTGAAGGACATAAGGCGCGTTCGTAGCACATGCTCCCGTCTCGGTTTGTAGCGCAGTGGGAAGAGCGCCACGTACCTCCCGTTGCGGCCAGAGAGTCGTGGGATCGAAACCGGGTGCCGCCTAACTATTTCTTTTTATAGTGGACTGCGCTGACGTCAGCCCAAACGCTGACGGGGTTGAAGAGACGCGCATGCGCAGTGGAGTGCGGACGGCGGACAACGACAACGAGGGAGAAATGGAGGGACACAGCCCCGAGCATGAGATGCTTCGCATCTAAAAAGTAAATACAGCTGTCATGATTGCCAAGCGGCGGCCGGACCAATTCCGCCCTTTCAATGTCGGCCGCAATAGGGTGCATAAAGCTGGCTACTCTGGCGTCAGGCGCCAAAATGGCTGCCGCGTTGCGTCAGTGTCGTTACTCTTAAGCGTAGCTTATTTAGTGACTCTAGGGCCAATGTTCTAGTACCACTGCGTCGTCTCCGCACATTGCCAGCGGTTGAAGAATAGTTGCTGTCCCGGTCGCTGTTCCTCTCAATGTGGCACATCAGGTGTCGGGAGCTTTGAGGGGATAACGTGCCCGCCTCGCAAAATTCACAAAGCTAGGAACTGGAAACGTGAAAGTTTGGCCTGCCGCGTGACACCGGAACGTGATGACACGTGAGTGGAACACGTGAACACCAGTCGCGCAGAGCCATGATTCAAAGGTGCACCTGCATGTGGCGTGTGCCAGTTTGCTTGCCGAAATAATTCGCGCGGTAAGAGGAACAAACAAAAAAGCGAAGAGACGCAAACACCACTGTGGCAGTAAAAAAATTGCTGGCGATTACGATACTCCCTAATGCGATGTTTGGGCGCAGCAGCAGTGCGCGGAGGCAGCACTCACTCGTGGGTTCTCTCGACGGCAGCGATGATGAGCCTCTGCGTCGGCGGTGCGAAGGGCGCCTCGGGAAGGGGCTGCGACCCGCGTCTTAAGCGAACGCACATCATAGTCACGCGCACGCCCCCCTCACGTTTTCGGCAAGCGTCGCGCCGTCGAGCGCCTCGTGCATACTGCCTCCTCCCCTTCTCCACCGCACACTTTCGGAGAGCGCTGGCTCGCGCCGCCATGGCGAACCACCCTTTCCTCCCGATTTCGCGACGCTCCCTTTGCTTTCTTTCATCGTTCACTTTTTCTTTCACTCGCCGGTCCAGCCATCGTTCGCTCGGTCACGACAACGGCGACGCGGCTCAGTTCACGAACGAGAGCGATAAAGGGCTGCGCTCTAAAAACGTTAAGTATTGCTAGGCTTTCGCTTTCAAAGCACGTAAGCAGACCTCAGTGCTGAGGGATTCTTCCTTGCGCGTAGTTTCGGCTTCCGAGTTCTGATTAGCTCGAAATTAAGCAGTTATCTTAATAACGGTTGGACTCGAGGAAGTTGTTTTAATTCCGGTGATTCGGGGGTGATCCTCTTGTAACTTGCAGTTGCCACACAGGTCACTAACTGGCCGACGAGAAGGGAATTAACGAATCTAGGCTAATTAGATTGCATCACGCATGGTCCCCAGTCATGCCATGTACGCGCGGAACCGGTATAACTTCTGGTAAAAATCCCGCTTGCGCTGAACCCGCCCTTCGCTGTAAAAAATACTGACGGGTAAATAAACCTTCCTGTGTCCTTATATACGTGAGGTTTGAATTTTTGAATACCTTGAAATTTTTAAAGGTGAAAGCCTTATACCTCTGTTTCAAGGTCACTTTGCGAGGTAGAGAAATGAGACAGAAAAGTGTTGTGAGGTTCAGCGCCGCCGGAGACATCCGAAAAAGGGCAACGGACAGTACAGCGTTGTGGACGCGCCCGGTGCACATCGCCGCATAAGCTCAGAGCTTCATTCTACATCGCTGTGGATGACGACGTACCAGGCCCTAGTCGCGCGGGAAGAGAAGGCCGAGAAAGTACGCTGCGGCGGAAGAGGCAAGAGCAGTAGGAAATGCCGCTCGTCGTGACGGTCGTCCATGGACGAAGCTGGTGCAGAGAAGACAGGCCAGAGCAACGTGAAATTTCAACCGACAGTTCAGCAGCAGACCAGCAAAAGGTGACCCCAAAGGTTGTCGCCTTCACATTCCTAGAAAGATCTAAGCATCCCCCTTCACGTACGTGTAGGTTTGCGCGCAGTCTCATCGCTATCTTTGGCTTGGGCAAAGGGCAGCTACGCACGCACGCGCGCGCGCGCGCGCGCGAGAGAGAGAGAGAGAGAGAGAGAGAGAGAGAGAGAGAGAGAGAGAGAGAGAGAGAGAGAGAGAGAGAGAGAGAGAGAGAGAGAGAGAGAGAGAGAGAGAGAGAGGAGAGAGAGAGAGAGAGAGAGAGAGAGAGAGACTTCATTTGTGGTTAGACTAGGACCTATGGCATTCTTTCATTAGAAGAACCATGAAAGACCGGCCGCAAATGCGGGAACAACGCAAAGAAAACCCGCTACACAGCACTTAGCCGTTGTTGTTCGCCCCATAGCTTCTCCCCCCCCCCCCCCCCTCCCCCTGCCTCCACACACACACAAACTTTTTTATCCCGTCCCGGTATCGGCCGGGCGTGGTTGCTAGCCGAGTGACGCGCAGAGAGAGCGAGCGCGCGAGGCAGCAATAAGAGCTGCCCCGGAGGTCGTGAGAAGACGACCCCTGGCAAGTCGCGGAAGAAGGACGTATCGCGCGACGCCGACGAGGTTAACCGCTTGCGAGAAAGGGTTGAGGAAAAAGCGGGCCCCGTGTGTGCAGCCAGCGAGCGGCGGACGCTGTGGGAGGCTAACGACTGGCCGCCTCTCCTCCGCTGGCGTGCCTTATTTAATACGCGCGGTCACGCGGCTCCGCCCAGCTCGATGTCTTCACGGTACGCACGCAGCTGTGTTTACCCGTCGTGCCCGCAGTTGGACGGAGTAGTGGTTCGCTCATTCATTCACGGGGGCCTGCATGCAGCGGGTTCGGTGGGGCCGTTGGAGTGGATTGGATTGGATTTGTAGCTGTGCCCGTTCGAAGCGGTCTGACTAACTATACCCGCGGGAAAACCCGTGGGATACTGGTTGGTCGGGTCGGCTGTGAACCCTGCGCTGGAGACGGGCGCTCGTCCGCTCGATATTTTACGCCAGTTTTACAGCTTCCGCAAGCGACGCACGCGCGCATTCACGCACGCAATAAGCGCGGCGAGATTAGAGTGCTTCGATGCGCATCAAGGCACCGTAGGGGAGGTGTTTGAGTGGCGCCCCCTGGTTCGTGACGTCAGCTTTGGGACTCGCGCCGCTGTCGTCTGCTGCACTCCGCTTGTGAGGGGCAGCTGTGCCTGAGCTATAAATCGCCCGCTTTGATGCTTTAGTGCATTAAAAAGCGTATTTCTAGTTCAGTTATTTTGCCAGACGACGATTCTTTTCGCCGGAAGTGACAGAACAAGCCTTCCAAATGCAAGATTTCTGCCTGGTGACGCATATGGGAGAATCGATGACGTACATGATGGAAGAAGGCGGAACCCAAAAACACACAAGAAAGGGTGGGAACGCGGCAACGAACTTTGCAGCGAAAGTGTGACTTTTCCGCTGCACGTGAAAATGTTATATACTTGGCACAGATGACGCTGACCACCCAACCTAACGATTGCGCTAGTTCATTTAGTGTGGTCGAAACGCCTTTCAGGATCCCTTTAAGAGCATCGGTCAGAAGGTCGCGTGTACTTGTCCTTAATAGCTTTTTTGCAAGATTCCGTGCTCAGAGCTGCTCGATAAGTATTCAAAATGCGTAGGCTTCCTTAAAGTATTTTTTAGCTGCTCTTATAAAGACTGGACAGTCTGTAAAGCTACGCACCAAGCAGCGGGCCCATACACTCGCACCGCACAGCAGGAAATAAAACGGCCGTCTTCTGTTTCTTACGTCGTTATTTGCTTGTATCATATGCATGTTTTTCTGTGCACAGTGCTTTAATTTGTCTGCACCGTCACAAACGTCTTATTCCGATGTTTGGACATGTTATGGAGGCTCACAAAGTTGGTGGGGACATTTTCTTCGGGCTTTATGGCATACATTCCTTTATTCACCAACCATGTCTTTCGTTATGGCTGCGTGCAAGAAGTTGCATATCCGCAACGTGCGTTGTTTATTCACATGCAAATACAATGAGAAGGTTTGGCCTACGCCACCGCGAAGCGGTGCAGACAACGTTGTACAGAGTACTCGACGCGGCTGTTGTGCCCCGAATTTCTATCGAAACCATCGTTGTAATAACGAACTGACTCAACTCGAACGGTTATGAAATATTTAGTGTTGAAGGCTTGACATACTCATTAACGAACGTAATAAATAGGCCTATACGTGCCGGTTTCCGGTATATCAAGAATCGAAGCCGGTGAACATGTTCAAGCAGCTCTTCATTGTTTTCAAACCCCTTCAGGCGCAACGAAAAAAATCCTGGCTATACTCGGTATGACCTTACATGAAGTGAAGAAAATTACTCTTGCTCTCTTGAGGGCTGTTTTACTATAACACATCTGAATATGGGGAAATTTAACTATGGCTCTGGGAAATGTACCGCAAATATCCCTACGGGTTCGAACAAACGTACTGTATTTTTACCTACTACGTGATTAGCATGTGTGTGCGTGTATGCAGATGTGTGTGCGCGTGCACGCGTGCGTGTGCGAATGTGCGTGTGTGTGCGTGCGTGTGTGTCATGGCGGAAACATGTTATGGCGGTGCACCTACAGAAATGGAAACCGACCAGCCATAGCTTCTTTCCTTACTGTCTTTTTACACTCCGTTCGGACTTTTTATAAGTACCGAAAAGCAGTAAGGAAAAATGGGCGTGTCACTCATGTCTTTACACTTAAAAATATCAGATGAGTTTGAAACCATGTGCACGATTTCTTTGTGGATGACGGGGTTGTGACGCCGTGCCCTGTATAACGAGCACAGCCTCCAAGCTTGAACTGACCACGTCTCGTATCGTGCTCAATTTCCAACGTTTTGCTCAATAGGAGCGTGGTATAAAACCAGCAGGCGCCTATACACGCAGTAGGTTATTTGGAACTCAGCCTACATTTTTGCGCCCCATAGTGCATGCCGGCATACTCTCATGCCATGACAACGTAAATGTTGGAGATTGTTGGAGATTAGACTAATGTTGGAGATTAGGCTAGTTTGTTCATCATAAAACGGTGAAAACAGCGCTTAAAAGAAGGCAGTAAAAAGAACACGGACACGAGCGCCTGTCTGTGTTCTTCTTTTACGGTATTCATTTAAGCGCTGTTTGGGTCCGCGCTCATCTCGACGTTCCGGGCAACGATACCGCCCATCTCCTGGCTCGAGAGCTATCCCGCCGAGCCGCTGTTGCCGGAAGTGCGCCTGAGTGCATGCACCCTGTGATCATCATCATCATCATCATCACCAGCCTATCTACGCCCACTGCAGGGCAAAGGCCTCTCCCATTATTTTGTGATCATGTACCAAAAAATAACACAACACTACGGACTAGAGCGACAGCATTACCCCCAAGCGCACAAACAATTCTCGAGAGAGCTGGAGTGACTCCTCCGTGCCCTTCAAACGAACACTTTCCCCCACTCCACAGGAAGTCACATTTTGGCTGTTTCCCCCGCAGTGCCGTTTGTGCGAGGCCCCCGGGGCACTCTATCACATTGTAGGAGGCTGCGATCAAGTCCCACTTCCCCGCCCCAATTCCTATCCCACCCTTGAGCTTGGGGGAGAACCTTGTCCAGCTCCACCCTCGAGGATCAGCGTCAGCTGGTCGAGAGCGCTGTGTTCGCGGCCCGAGCTCAATGTGTCGTGGACTAGGGAAGCCGCCCCGAAGACTCCATTTTATTTTGTTTCTCAATAGAGTTTATTCTCTCTTAACCGTTTTACAACGTAAGGTCATGCGATACAATACTTTCGGGCGATCGGCAAGTTTACAAAAACTGTTTTGCCGCGTCCTTACTTACAATTTCCGGGAATCGTATGCCTTCTGCGAAAGCCGACAACCCCGAAGGCCTGGGAATTTGTTTTGGTCTTGCATATACGCGGTTGTCGGTTATTAGCAGCTGTATGTTCCCTTTGTCCGAAAGATTGCCCGATACAGAAGCTGACGCCTAGCTCCGACTTTTCGCGCTCCGCACAGGACCGGCTTCGCAAGGAATGGGGCGACGCCGGCAATGTTTCTTCCGGCACGGTATCAAAAACTGTACTTCAAATCACGCCTCCATGCAGCTAGTGTATGCGATTATAAGTCTTTAATTTTACGCACACGCAATATGTGGTGCGTACAAGCATCAAACGCCAACCGAGCGCGAAGAAACGGCAAGACGAGCGAGCCCGAGTGAAGCAGATGACAAATGCGAGAATCCCCAATTCGACGTCGGAGAGACTCGCTTCGCAGTGCCGCCATTTATTATGTATGTCGCGCTCACCGCCAACACGCGTGCGCTTCCCGGAAGGACGCAAGGCGCAGCGAATCTTCGGTAGCCGGTCAAGGCGCTTTGCGATTCCGCGGCCTTATGACAAGACGAAGGCGCCCTTTAAGGACAATAGAGGCTTTATTGAGCCTCTCGGAGACCACCGGCCGTCAGTCAGTGTCTTTGTCCGAACAAGAAGACGGGGAAAAGACAGGTGCACGAGCCGGGCGCATACCCGAAGTGGAACTGGAAAAAATTCCGGGCCATCTCCACTAACGTGAAACGAAGCATGCAGTGTATAAGAGTGTTCTGGGCGCCTTGGCGCTTTTGCCAACGGAGATGAAACCGTTGGTGGGTAGAGGTATACAGCTTTGCTGTAAAAGTCTCTTGTCTTAGAAGCACGAGGCTCTCTAGCGCGGAAGTAAACGAGCGTCCCGGTGTTTTTTAAGTGCGAATGCACTTTATAAGCGACCCCAAACCATCCACCGCCGGCGGCGGCGGCGTCGGCGTCCGCAGTGCTCCTCTATATTTAAAAAAGAAACAGCATCCGGCGCCAGGTTTCGATCCGGGGACTTTGCGGCCGCAGCGCGACGCTCTACCGACCAAGCCACGGATGCGACGCTGATATCAGCGTTAGTGACGCGCCTTATATCTTTAACGCATTCAAACTACGTCGTCAGCGGCGTGCGTTGGCGACTCAGCGGCGTTATAGCGGCTTGATAACTGCGTGGTGTACACGTGATACTACAAACCCGATGGAAGAGATGGAAGAGAAGGCGGCGAGGCGGTGGGCTGCGGGGGCCGAGCGCAAGCGCCGCAAGCGGGCCGACAACCGTGCATTCGCACTTTCACATTCTCCCCCTCGGGGAAATGCGGGGGAATTTTTTAGTACGCGTTTCGAAGCGCTCCAGCGCGAGGCGTAAACGCGTTTCCCGGGGTTTTAGTACCGTGACTACATGAGAGGAACGACGGTTACGACGACGTCGACAGGAGACGCCAACAGCCACAGGAGCCCTAAAGGGCTTCACTCCCTAAAAGCGTTTATTGAACGGGTCTTGTGCCGCGTGCGACACCAGCCGACGGTGTTCAGGAGGGGTGGTACCCCTGGTGCAGGGCTCCAACGGCCTCTGCTGCCTGCCTTGCGTGCCCGTTGAGCCAGGCCGATCTGGTCTTCACAGCGGGCGCCACCAGTGCCTCACACTGCTCCGCCTTAGGGTTTCTGATTTTTGGCACAGCTTCTGTGTTTTGACATTCCCATATGATGTTGTAGAGGGTGGATTTTTGATTGCGAAATTGTCCGAAGCATGCCGCGTCGACCCAGCGGCGTCATTCGGTGTCACTTCCGTTTCCTCTAAAGTTCCGCCGCAGACCGCACTTCTAAGGCGTAGAGCATCCGAATGGAACGCTGTAAAAGCGATCTATCAGCGAGCTTGATGGAGCCGGCGATATAATTTTGCCGTCGCGTTCAGCGTGAACTTCGGTGACGCGCGCCAGTCTCCAGGTTTGGCGAGGCTTGAGAGGATCTTCGAGTGATACAAAATTTCCTGCCCTGACAGCGGCTGTTGACTTGGTGAAACGAGGCGATAGTTCCAGCAGGTAATTGATTGCTCAGCTTCGCCTAGAGGCTTCCAAGAGATCTTGCCTTTTTGCCCACAGCTTGTCAAGATGCGGGAGGCGAGAGAGTTCTCATCAGTTCGGGCAAGGAACCGAGGTCAGCCGGTTCCCTGTAATAAAATGGGCTGGAGTTATCGGCTCATATTCGTGGCTGTCCCTGAAAACACGAGCGGCGAGCCATTTGCCTGGAGTTTGTAACGGCCTCCGCTACAGTGATGATGGTAACACGTTCACCTCTTGTCGCACATTGTGGTCCAAGAGTCTTTTAGATGCGACTGCATCTCATTCACTCGCCTTGTCCCTCCATACGGCGTTGTTGTTGTCCGTCCACGCCCCTCCCCCATTCTATTCGCCGCGCGAGCTGCGCTCTCCGCCGCTCACCCCTCTCCTCTCCGATAGCGAACACTCTCTCGCGAGGGGCATTGGATTGGATTCGATTCGATTCGATTAGATTGGCTTGGATTGGATTGGATTAGAGTGGATTGTGTTGGATTGTGTTGCATCATAGCCGCGCCACGTTGCGTCATAGCCGCGGCAGGGGGTTCACGGCACGTTTCACGCGATGGGAGAATCAACCTAACGGAAACAACAACGGAACCCCGTATGCGTCGCATGTATACACAGGGGTTCCCGCGAGGGGAGGTGGGAGAAATTTTTCAGTGCTAGCTTCACCTAACGGATGAGAGGCTCGTAAGATCCTACCCACAACGGTGCGGTTGCGAGATGAAGTTAAAGCGATGACTATCAGAATACGACCGCTGAGTGTAGTGTAATCTGCCAGATACACGCAGAAGAGCCTCGTCGCCGACAAAGATGGAAGCGTTCGTAAGGGAATGAGTATAGCTCTGATGTCGCCGTGAAAGTTTCTGCTTGGACGGTTCGAAGCCAGAACCCCTCTGCGTTTTCGAGCTCTTTTGGGGTCAGGGTTCTGCTCAGCAACCTTTTCTAACGTAACGCCGAGTCGCATGCCGTTGTCCGGAGTAGACGAAATAGGGAGCTGAAACGCGCTATGTCGGTGACCGGCTGGTGTGCCTGAGAAATAGGCACCAGTACTTGCAGTCCATCGTTATAAACAGCTTCCGTTTTCAACAGTGAGGTCTCGGGGGCACACGGCTTGTGGGCGCACTTCATTGTCCTCGCAGTAATAAAGTTTCATCACGTTTAATTACTCCTGCCCGTGGCTCGTAAGGAACGAACGGAACGAGGCGACTGCGAAGTGAACGAGGAATTCGACCAGTGGTCGACCGAAGGGGAGACAGAACTCTTGACACATTACGGCGGGGCGCCATGAGGGAGAAGATGGAGTTAGTGACGAAGGGAAGTAGAAAAGCACCGCCCAGAAGCAGTGCTTCCGTGCAAGAAATTGGATGAAGCCGTACGGGGAGCAACGGACGCAGACGACTCGCGCAGAAAGACTCGACGTCTCTGCGCGCGGCGCTGGAGATCTCGCGCGAACGCCGTCTCCAGCGTCGTGAACTTGACGCCGCGCGGCGGCTACTCTTTCACCGCGCGCTCTTTATTTTTCTTTTTCCCTGTTTCGTGCTCGTCAGGCGCTGTACTTCCGCTGCTCCTCGACGGTGACGCCGCTCGTGTGTGACCCCTGCTGTGGGCCATTTCCCGGTCGACTGCCGCCGTCCCCTTGTCGTTGGCCGCTCCGGTGCGGCTTCTTCGCGCTCGCCTGTGCGTGCTCGGCACTTGTATGCGAAGTCGGCCGCCAATGGGCACAGCGACGCACGCAGTGGGGAGAGAAACCCTTCAGTGTGCGCGTACGTCCCGCTGCCGGAGGCTTTGCCCTGCGGTGGCACGGGGAAGCGACGAAGGGGGCTGTACGTCCACAAAGTAGAAAACGAAGACGAAACAAAGGTGTCTGGGAGTTTATGTTCTTCTTGTAGCAGGCGCTGTTTGCTCTGTGGTGGCACCGTGCGCGTTGGTTGCTAACGTCAACGGCGGATCGTGGTGCGGGCAGGAATGATGTTTTGGGGGGGGGGGGGGGGGGGAATTTCCCCCTTTTTCGGGAAATTTTCAGTTTTAATGTTGACCAGGAGGGAGAAAGGGAATCTTTAATAGATTGAGGGAATTCTAGCAGTTGTGGAGTAAAAAGGAAAATAGTGTCGGCAAACTGGACCTCGCATCAAACGCAGACGCAGAGTGAACTCTCTGATGGGTTGGCGACGTTAAGACACGTAAGCGCAATATGCTGGCTTGCGAGACTCTGAATGCCACCATAGCAGTGCGCTCCAGATTCAACTCCAAAAGGATTTGCTGCGAGCGCTTTAACGTTATGCCGAAGCACATCGCTCTACACACACAGCAGAACACCCGAGTGGGCTAAATGCACGGTTGATTTAATCCCGTACTGCGTCGGCATAGTACTGAGTTCAGTCCACTAACAGGCCTCCATTGCACAACAATGACGTGTTCATTTTTATAGTGGCAGTTCTCGATTTTTCAAACTTCGAGCTTTACCGCGCAAAGTAAGCACGCTGTTTTGTACGAAACGTGAAATACATAGTCAAATGCTGCTGAGCGAAATATGCAGTTGAATTTAGTTCACGCAGAAACTTTGATTCTCTGGACGGCGTCCGCGTCCAAAAGGCCACGTAAAGTAGACGTAGGTGGCGCTGCCTAACGCTCAAAATGGAGCAGGAATCCACGTAAAGGTCTACCGGCTGCAGAAAGAGAATGCAGGAAAATTTGCACTGAAACCATAATTTATGGTCGGGCTCTTCGATTTACAGGCCCGGGACTCGCCGCAGATGGTCCGCTGGTAGCCCGATTATTCCCCACACCATAGAAACGCATATCTAAAAAAAAAAGCGAATGCTGGGATACTTCTCAGAGAGTCTGCAACGAGTCCGACAGGGATAATCGAAGAGCCCCAGTGTGTCAACTGCGCGTCAGTGTTCGAGTTATACGATGAAACGACACTGGAGCCCCACCCACTACACATACCGCACAAAGGATGGCTGACCACAACAAGCGCCACCGAAGAGCAACGGCAACTGGTGGCGTACATCAGGCAACGGCTTGAAGACGTCACCAGAGGTCCCCTGGAATGCGAGGACTAAGCAGAACCCCCGTGCATATACAGTCTAGTCCACTTATAACAATACCAAGTGCCAAGGAAATCCCATCGTTATAACCGATAAGTGTTATAAGCGGGTTGCGAAATGAAAAGACGGAACAGGGCTCAAAACATTTTATTCGCATGCCAGCAAGGTCGTACTACTAGTACCAATTTGCGGAAGAGAAGCCACAGTCAATCACCTTTGTTTGCCGCGTGTGAAGCTAGCGCAAACCTTTTCCAAGAGCATCTATAGGGGCTTCACCTATAGCTGAGGTAAATGTCCTTGGCGGAAGCAGTCCCCGAGGGACTGTGCCACACATTGGGCCTCCTACGAAGACACTACCTGAGTAGGCTGCACAACTGCGTCACTAGAATCATCACTGTTGCATTTATGGTGCACAATATAACCGGATTCAATCGTTATATCCGATATCGTGGCACTGAGCATTGTAATAAGCGGTTTATTTTACCATAGAAAGAATACAAAAGTTGACGGTGCCATAACTGTTCATCGTTATATCCGATATATTGTTATACACTGTATCGTTATAAATGGACTCGACTTATTTAATAAACCCCCCCCTCTCTCTCTCTCTCTCTCTCTCTCTCTCTCTCTCTCTCTCTCTCTCTCTCTCTCTCTCTCTCTCTCTCTCTCTCTCTCTCTCTCTCTCTCTCTCTCTCTCTCTCCATATTTTTAGCCGTCTCATTATGGGAACCCACGGCAGTTTACTTCTGCAAAAACTCGTAACCAGACAGCCACCGAGTGTTATTGGGTTCTCATCTCCCTCTCACACGTGCACACGCACGCACACAGCCCATACATGTTGGTAACCATGCGAGCCTCGCGCAATGCTTAGTCAGAATCTCGGTAAAACAGACTTAACTGGACAAAAACACCGCTCCTCCTCAAAAACACCGCTCGTTCTCGTCTCTCTCTCTCTCTCTCTCTCTCTCTCTCTCTCTCTCTCTCTCTCTCTCTCTCTCTCTCTCTCTCTCTCTCTCTCTCTCTCTCTCTCTCTCTGTGGTCGGTTTCTTCGTGGTCGCCAATAACGCGAACGAGATTCTGTGACGTCATGGAGACCACGTCAGCAATTAAGGTGGGGGTCGCCACTGCTCCGCCTGTTCTCCCTATATCTCGATTATTTGTTCGACGTCGGCAGTACAGTAGCCGTCGCTGTTATCTGAACAAAGCAGTCCTTTTAATAACGAACCGAAGGCGCATTTTCCCTTGACGGCCCCTTTGGCGCGAACAAGAGCTTAGATCTGCCCTTCTTTCCACCCGCACGGCAGCAGCTGCCCTCGTGACAGTCGCCTCTGCAGCCCTGGCGCACCTGGAGCGAAACAGAAGCGAGACGCGAGCTGCAGCTGCGTGCCGCCGCCTTCCGTGCGCGCTAAGGAAGGGAGCAGGCGCGCCAGAAACAAGGTAGCGACGTGCGCCGGTTTAGGCCACCGCAAACGCGGTTGTGCACGCGCGCCGCAAACTGCAGCCGGCTGCGCGGAAGAAGAGGGCACGGGACTTTGCAGTGGGGGCACGTTCACTAGGAGGCAGACGGGCTAATTCGCGGGCCTCCTGCTGCGAGAGGCCACGTGTTGAAGGGACAGAAAACCGATTTTAAGTGCAGAACACTTTAGGGGCTCGCGCCTTGTCGTCGTAGCTCGCTCGCTGGACCCAAGTAGAGCCACACGGCGTTCTGTCATCGCGGGGTCCCACAGAGGCTTCGAAACCTGATCGGTTTATATGGTCGTAAGCGTCCGAAACTCGTGAACCGCTGACGCTTGTCATACATCTCCCCGTTTAGCGCAAAGAAAACTAGGTACATTTGAGGCAAAATATACGTAATTACCCGGCAGCGCCCGCGTTCATTTAGTGATCAACGCTGGTTGGGTTGGTTTTTACATGGTTTTTACGATAGTAAGGGAAAAAATTGGGCCCATCTCCCCGCGAGGGGGACTCGAGTAAATGCGTCGCATAGGGGGTGGGTGTATTGCGTTAACGTTTAGTGTTTGGGGAGTTGGTGGTAGTGAATGCGTTGTATCAGCAGCTTCTTGACGTAGTTTGAATGAGTGAAGGATATAAGGCGCGTTCGTAGCCTCCCATTCTGTGTCGGCTTTGTGGCGCAGTGGGTAGAGCACCATGTACATTGCGTTCCGCCCGCAGGGTCGAGGGATCGAAACCAGGCGCCGGATAGTATTTTTTTATATATAGTGTAGTGGGAGGGGTGCGGACTACGACTACGGACGTCAACGCGGGTGACATTGTGAGTTACTGAAATGCTCTGCATTTAAAAAGTGGCAGTGCAACGCCGGCACGTTCGGGAGGAAAAGCAAGCACACAGAACTCCCGCTGGCGCAGTTTCAAGCAGGGGGTTTCAAGCGAGCACTGCGAAGGCGGGAAATTTGACTTGCATTGGGTGGTAGCAGTGAGCGGATAACGGCGCTACTGCCCATTATGGCGAATCACGGCTCTGCGCTTCCGACAGCTTTCACATTGAGTGGAACGGCTTTAATTTTTCGGGGAGTGCGTGTCCTCCAGCTCAAATGAAAGCCAGCGTTTTATATACTGGGGTAACCACAAGGTATTTCTACATGAACAGGCGGAAATGACTTTAATTTGGCGCTAGACTTTCTGAAGGCTGAGAGATGGCGACACGTAGTGTCTACACTGACACTACGTTACGTGTCCAAGCGACTCCGTCCACTTCAACGCGTGATTCAGAAACCGCGTGAAGGAATAGGAAAGGTCGCACAATGTTGTTGTTTTAGCCGGGGACAAGATTTTATACGCCTCTTTTATTCCCACGTGCAGTTCAACGTGTGTTTCACGAGGCTTTCACTCACGGAGCACACTGTAGATGGCGGGGCGAATTTACCCAGCGTTCCCCGCGCGGAGGTGCGTGCTCGCCGGCGGGCGCGTCGGCGGTACGGCTTTGTCGTCTGCTTTAGCGACGGTTGTTTTGGGCCTGTTTTGGCGCAGCTTCGCGTCCTCCATTGCGCGCGTACTTTGCACAGCTTGATTAACTTAATTGTTCAACAGCACCTCCTGGGTAACCCGGACCCGACGGAATGAAGTGGTCGTACGGCAAAGATACGCTAAGTATTGGTTTGCAAGACGGGAAAACAAAACGTACAAACCCCATACAGACATCTGGCCACTAAAGAAACGCTACCTTTTGCGCACTGCTTGCCACGAACAGGGGCTCCGTTTTCTAAATTGGTGAATAGCAATTCGGTTGTGTTGTAGTACAGAAGGCGAAAGGAGCAAGTGCTTCTGACAAACAGCGATTATAAAAGTTCTCCCAGCTTTCTCGCTATTCTCAAATGACTATAATAACTAGTTTAAATCAGAATAAATTGGAATAACTAAGCTCACATGCCGAATTGTTTCGGTATCTGCGCTTGTGTCGCGCGGTGGTGTAGCCCCACACTAACATCAGGATGGCTAGGTTCCGCTGTGTCGCCCTTCGAAAGACGCTCCTGTCCGTTTTTGCTCCCGACTCGGGGCCGGGCTACAGCGGCGGCGTCGACCCACCGCTGCAGTCCGGCCGACGCTGCTGCTGCATTCGGGACGCCGCCCCCGCGAACTCCAGGTAACGGCTGGCAGAATATCTGGTTTCACTCTTTGTAGAGCCACGTGTGTGAATTCAAGTGACGTCGCATGGGTAATTGTTGCGGGTATCGTTTAAAGCTTCGGTTTCCAACCGTATCCCAGCGTAGATTGGAGCCAATTTTTTAAAAACGATTCTTTCTATTGTGCCTCGTTCATTGAGTCCGGCGCACGGCAAAATGCACCACAGAAAAGCCAACTTTACCCAAGCGCCTCAAGAAAAAAAAAAAAAAAAGGGAAACCATTCCCGTGGTCGGAATCGATCGAAACTGGGCCTCTCACGTTGTGAAGCCGAAGTTTGCCCGACTGCGCTGTTTTGAGATGGTCGAAGCAGTTTGGATTTTAAAGCGAAGCTTTCTTTGCGTTTCCGATGGCGTCCGTCCACACCAAAATGCTCTGCAGGAAAGCCAGCTTTCTTTGGCGATGATTTATGGTCGTGAAATATAGTTGAAACGCGAAGCCTTCTCTGGTAGAAAGCCAATGTCTTCAAACTTCAAAGTAAAAGTTCAAAATCTCAATCTTTACGCCAAAAACTCACTGCAGGAGAGCCAATTTACGCAGCGTAAATTGTGTACACAACGCAAGGTACTAACCACTTGCGGGGATAAATTGGTCGCACTTAGCACTGGACCGGGATAATTGGAGACTAATGGGAGATGCCTTTTCCCTGCAGTGGGCGTAGATAGGCTAATGATGATGAAAATGTGTACACAATTTATTGTGTAAATTGTGTACACAATTCACACAAAGCCACGGCACATCAAGCGCAGGTGCACAGTTAACACTTCATCCCTGGCCAATCACCGCGTGTGGGTACGTGCCAAACACTTCAAAGGCATCACAGTCTTCATCGTCATCTTCGTTGTAGCGCGTGGAAAAGTTGGCTTTGGCGCAAGGCGTTTCGGGGTTAGTCGTTTCTCCACAACCACCGGTCAGTGTATCGCCGGCTGCCGTCACGGCCCGCAGACGACAACGAACGCATCCCTCACGACATTGGGCTTCGGTTCGACTCGGCTTGCCGCGGGAGAAAGCTTCGCGTTTCAACCGCATTTGTCGTTGCACGAAGGGGAACGTGACGGCACGCGAGCAGAACAGGGACACCCCCGCCTCGTAAAGCTCTGATTCAGGGCGTACACAGTTTTATCAGTTTGCTTGTTCAATTAATTCGTGCCCAAAGGCGAAAAACCGTGAGCGGAGGACCAAGTACAAACACGGCGTAGTAGTAGCAAAGGAGCCTCTGGTGTCGATTCGCTCCAAAAGGCGGAATATGAAAACAAAAAGAGGCGAAGTTGCAATCTAGCAGTGAAAAATATTTAAGTATTACCAGTGTTTGCCTTGAAAGCGCGTAAGCACACTTAAAGGGGTCCTGAAATGCCTTCCGCCGATGCATGGATGTACATGTAACCAAATAAAGCAATGTATTAGCAATCTCCTCCTGCAAGAATTTTGTTAAAGCGATGAGTATTAGCTGAGAAATCGTAAATCAAAAACCGCGAATTATCGTCGCGCCGTATTTCCTCCTCCTTTCAACTGTTTCTTCGCTGTTGGCCTCCCCTCCCATGATGCTCCGCTCCTCAGCGGTGACGTACTTCCGCTATTGCGCTCCCACAGACTGCCGTCTGCTACGGGCCAGCTCTTTCGGCTTTTTCATCTCTGTAGACACCATGGACACAGGCTGGAAAAGCGAACGAATGACCTGGCCGCATGTGTGCGGCCTGGCCTTGCCCTTTCGCGGTGTACGTATCTGCAGGGCTGCAGTTGGTATCGGCGGCGAACTCGCAGCCGCGTGGGGAGAATCGTGCGCTCGTTCCCTTTGGTGCACCGCGCACTGTTTATCCAAAAAGCGCGGTCTCAGATGTGGCCCCGCTGGTGCCGGGTGTTATTTTGCGGTGGTTGTAATTCCTACTACCGGCGGCATGTGAAAAAAGACATTTTCAACCGACACAGAACCCGTGCACAAAACGCGCCGGATCGGATCGCTTTATCAGCGGCGATGAACGTGAAGGCGAAGAGCAAACCAACGCTGCACTCGATCAGCGAGAACCCGTGTTCTGACAAGCTGCACCCATGTGTTGCATTCAACACTGACGGGAAAGCGTTTGTTTGCACTTGTTTGGATAGTCGTAAAATGTCCAAACACTCCGGCACTCCGCTAGCAGATCAGCCGGCGAGACATTTCGGAAAACATTTGACAGATGGCGCCGTATGCATTAGTGTGTCGCTACGCGAAACTGATGAGACGCTACTTAAAGTTTTATTAACGTTCTGCTACCAGAAATCATCAGTTTGAATAGCTTCTAGTACGTAAAACGAACTGGAATTTCCTGAGTATTTGACGGATGTGTTAGACCTCGCGCCGACCTTGTCGGCCGCGCCGCGTCGGAGTTTTGGCGCTGGCATCGGCACCGTTCGTCGCACGAAAACGAAAATTGCACCATCGCGTAGCTCGAAGAATAAGCTTTCCAACGAATGGTCTCACGTAGCGGGACGCAAAAATTTAGCGTTTAGCGTATGCAAAGGCCACAAACGCTGTACTAAAACTCTATTAGCAGCAAAATAGCGTGCGTATGTGAAACCGCTTGCGTTTACAAAGCTGCACGCCGAGCGCGTACGTTTCAAACCTAGTGACATGGTTTAAATACACTGGCAAGCACAGTGTAACGTAGTCAGATATCAACCGTATGCTCAGGCGACAAGCAAGAGCTTGTTTTATGTGGGGCGGAGATTGCGCATAAAGGCCCGTTCGCACTTACGACGAAAGCGAGTGAGAGCGGCAGGAATTCCGTCGCTTTGTCGCGCGACGATCGTTTTTGTCGAATGGTCGGGACAAATTTTGGTTGCGCGACAGAATTCCCGTCGCTTTCGCTCGCTTTCGTCGCAAGCGGGAATGGAAAGTTCTTCCGCTGCCGTCTGCTACGCAGCTCGGAGGTAACCGCGCGATCTGCTCGGGCCGGATGAACGCGCACACTCCCGCACGGCAGCGCCCCAAGCGGCAGACGGCCGCGTACATCGCTCCCGGCGCCCGCCTGGAGCCTGCCCTCGGCACACTAGCCAGTATATTTCAGGCACTATAATGGAGGAAAGATTTTTTGCTTCCGATGAACCTAGTTCTTTGCCCCTGTGTTTTTAAATACGTGAAGTGGTTAGCACGTCGTCCTCACGCAGCTCTGTATCGTCGTAGCATCGCTGATTGTCCGAACGAAGCTTGCAGCTAAGCCAATGCAGCGACCGAAGCTGTGTGTGTGTGTGTGTGCATCGCCTCCTGTGTGTTGTGGACGCCTTCGTTTCGCGATGAAATGCGACATTGTACTTCTGCGGGTGGATAGTGCTTCCCATGGTCTGGATTATCTTTCTCGAACAACGTACCACTCAACCTCGCATGGGGTATGTGCAGTGTGCCTGGCTAAAAGCCTTCTCGCTTGCGCGCCAGAGTTGTGACTTGCTGCTCGTCCCCGCAAACCGGGTGTGAGGTGAGTGCCGTATTTACGACGGGCAGGAGGAGGCAACTCATCGTCTATCAATCGCGGTTCAGACTTGCAACGCATGTTGTGACGTTACGTTCGTTCGAAACGCATCTCTGGATTGTTTTGAAGTTGAATAAAATGTACGCGTCAAACCCGGGCATTCGGCTCAGGGCGTTCTCTGCGATTGCACCAAAGAAGTGCCACGGGACTTTCTTTATGGTACGTACTCACGTAAGATAAAATCCACGTCGTGTTATGGCCGTGTTGCATTCAATACAAACGGTTAAGCGTTTGTTTACACTTGTTTCGGTTGTCGTAAAATGTCAAAGCACTCCGGCACTCCGCTGGCAGATCAGCCGGCGAGCCGACGCTGAGCAGACGACTCATCTCTTTGCCGGAAGTGCGTGAAAAAGCCGCCCAATAGCAGGATGTCTAGCTCATGACGAACATCTGGGAATCGATGATGTAGACATGTGAAGATGGCGGCGTCCAAAAACACGAAGGAAAGGGTGAGAAAAAAGCGACAAACTTTGCAACAAAAGTGTGAGCTTTCCGCTGCGCGTAAAAGAGTAATACTTGGCACAGGTGACGTTGGCGACCCAATCTAGCGATTGCGCTAGTTCATTTAGTGTGCTCAAAATGCCTTTCAGGGCCCCTTTAAGTTCCCGGAGGAATTTTTTGAGCGCGAGCGGTGTTTTTCTCCAGTTAAGTCTGTTTTACGGAGATACTGACTAAGCATTGCGCGAGGCTCGCATGGTTACCAACATGTATGTGCAGTGTGCGTGCGTGCGTGCGTGCGTGTGCACGTGTGAGAGGGGAGAGGGACCCAAGAACAGGCAATGGCTGTCTGGTTACGAGCTCTTGCAGAAGGAAATGTCGTGCGTTCTGCCGAAATGAAACGACTAACCAGAAGCTGAGAGATGGGGGAGGGGGAGAGGGGAGGGGGAGGGCGATTGGGGAAGCACAATCTGCTAGAGGTTGCATAAACATCTCGCGTGCGTTTTTCCGGCAGTCCATCCATTGTCGAGACGGTGTGCGCACTGCAATGCGGTGTGAAATGCCTGCAGGCGCGTGCGCGCGGTGCCGTTTCTCGCTTCGCTGCCGACTGCGTTGTATGCGCGAGCCACTTGGCAACAACAGGCGCCTGAACCGTCGCGGATGTGTTGTGTCGGCATGCACGGCGCGCCGGATTACGTCATATATGCGCGCTCCGCTGGCCGCGCGCTTCAGGGAGGCGAGTTTAAATCCTTGGAGCGCGTGTGGACGGTGAAAGCGAAACGCGCGCAAAGCGGATTAGGCCGCGCATCTTCAAAGGCGAAAGCCTTAAAGGCCCCGTTGTGGGGAAAACTGTTGTTATTGCCCGGTCGAGAAAATGGCCGCCGCTAAAGAACATTGAAAAGTGTCTGGCGATTACGGTGCTCCCTAATGCGATATTTGGGCGCAGCCGTTTGGCTGTTATGACTGTGCAAAATATGTTGAGGCAAAGAATATCAGACGGACATGTTTGTATGGTTCCAGAAAACTTTTATTTGCAGTGGCTTACGAAGCACATGCACCGGCTGCCTCGCTCACTGTTCAAACCTCACTCGGGGTTCTGGCGTCGGCAGCTATGGTGAGCCTCTGGGTCGGCGGCGCGAAGTGCATCTCAAAAAGGGACCGCGACCCGCGTCTTGTCACACGCACGCCCCTTTCACGTTTTCGCCAGGCGTCACGCAGATGAGCGGCTCTTGCGGGCACAGCATACTGCCCCCCTCCCGACTCTGTGGAAGAAGCGTCGTCTCGCTCCGCCACGGCGAACCGCCCTCCCATCCCAATTTCTCGACTGTCTCCTCCTCTGCTTTCTTTCACTCTTCGGACTTGCCATCGTTCGCTCGATGACGCCGACGGCGACGTCCCTCAGCCCGCGAACGGGAGCCAAAGAAGGGCTGCTCCCTAAAATGGGATTTGAATCCGGGTCTCGTAGTTTGATTCTCTACGCGTATCTCCTCGTGTTGCCTGCGGCGGAGCAAAAGTTGCCATTATTGTCGTTGCCACATACTACCACTTGTGGCGTTGGTCAGGAATCGGGAGCTTTGAGGGGCCAATGCATGCTCGCTTCACGAAACTGGGAATTCGAAACGGGGAAGTTGTGTAGCGCGTGCTGCGTGACGCCTGGACGTGGTGGCACGTGACTGGAACATGCGCACACCAGTCACGCAGAACTTTGTTTCCAGAGAAGCTGCGATGCGTGCCAGTCCGCTTGCTGACGTAATTTGTGCCGTAAGGCGGAGAAACGAAAACGATTAACGAGGCGCATACACCGTGTATCCGGAAAGAAGACCGACGAAATAATTCGCACCAAACGATGAAGGAAAGGAAGTGAAGAAAGATTCAAGTATGATGTAGCAGTGAAGAATTGATTTGATTTGATCGTAGGGTTTAACGCGCCGACGCAACGCAGGCGATGAGGCGCGCCGTAGTGGAGGGCTCCGGATTAATTTTGACCACCTGGGGATTTTTAGCGTGCGCCGAAATCTCGAACACACGGGCGTTTGTGCTTTTCGCCTCCACCAGAAAAGCAGCAGTGAAGAAGTCAATAAGTATCGCCAGGCTTTCGCCCTCAAAGCGCAATAGCTCTCTTATGTGCCCCGAAAATTTTCGCCTGGGTAGACGCTGCCGCCTTCGGTTGGATGCATTGCCCGTGAACCCAAGCTGTGTGCGTTCCATCCATGTACACGGGGAGGACGAGATCACTCGCGCTAGATTGCCATAATCTATCGTTGCCAGCCTTATTTACGATTCAGCCCCACACGTTTTTGTCAGAGGCGAATAAATCATTACCTGGTGACATGTATGGAAAATTCAAAGCGGCTATATACTTGTCTTGCCGCCCTTGGGAGCCTATATTGGGGCCCTCTTGAGAGACCCCTTGCATTTGGCCGTTGCATTGCCTTGTGGTGTGGGGAAAGCGTTGCGTCGACCTATATGTGGAGCATGTGGTTTGACTCAGAGTACCCTTTGGGAATTCTTTTTCGGAAACCTTTTCGTTGGGGCGGTGGCTGCGATGTTTCGTGGTGTATTCTTTCGGGCCTTGTGAGTCCCAAAGAACCGTTAGAACAGGCTCTTAGAACAGGCGTTACACTCTCAAGTATATACAATTTACTTCTCATCTTTAGCGTACTAGCTGTTTAAAGGAGCCATGAGGACAAAACACAAGTTCGTTTCATTCGAAAGATTGCCTCGTTAGAATCACACTGACACCACTGTTAACGCACACTTCGCTCAAATAAGCTACATAATTGAAAAAAAAAAACGAAATGGCCATGCGACCCACTAGCTCCTTTCCCGCAACAGGACCTATGATGTCACATGGGCCCAGCTGTGCGATTGGCTGAGGACGGAAAAAGCAAATGCAAATTAGGCACGGCTTGTAGGCTTTCCGAACAAACTATTTGCGCTTAAGTGTAATGCATATTCATTTTACAGCAGTAAGAATGGTGCGGTAAACAATGAAAGTTACGAAAACGCACGTAAGCATTGAAGTACCGATGCGCACTTCTGTTAGTACTGGGTGCACTATGCTTGTTTTAGCTGCACAGCACTCCGCCGCTTTGAAGTTGTTTTACAGGACACTGGCCGATTGACGTAAGCGGCGTTGTCTTACGTGACCCTGTTTGTCGAGGATGCCCCTAGGTTTCACGATACTATTACTTTATGCAGTAACAAAAGCAAGCCAGGTGCAAATACGCTAAAAAACAAAGCAACAGCGGACAACGGTTCGTGGATGACTATAGTAGCGCCATCTGGGAGGGCTGACGGACAACAAGGCCGCAAACCCGAATGACGCAGTGGAAGTTCGCTTGAATACACGCGCTGATGACGTCGTGGCTGACATTACGGAAACCCACGGTTTGGCGGGAGAACCAAAATTTTAACCTAAATTGATCAATTTCTCAGTGAATACGGCATCATTTGCTGCCGGACAAGCGCTGGAGGCCCTATAAAACGCGACATCTTTCGAATAAACAAACTTGTATTCTGTCTTCATGGCTCCTTTAAGAGTCCGTTATTTGTCGCGCACCCGTGCGTGCGTCGCTTCAGTTGCCGTGTGAAATCGAATACCCTTGGACGTGTCCTCAGATTTCGTCGTAACAAGCGGGTGTGCACTGCTCAGCCGTTCTCTGGGTTGTCACTGGCCAGCCTGCGAAGTGGTCGCGCGTAATTTTTGCAGCTTGGGCAGAACAGAGCGGCAACTTTTCCTGTGCTTAGTGCGCTTCGTGCTTCCGGCAGGAAACACTTTTTTTATCGGAGACCAGAACATCGTTTATACGGAATTCCGATGCAGAGAAGTGTTTCTCCGCCTCGCTTAAATCCCCACTCCGCGACTCGCCCCAACCCCAGTTGATACCTTTCGACAATCACTACAAAAATTTGTCGATGTTGGCACTCTCGATTTCGCGCGCGTTTACACGGACCGTTTACACGGCCTGTATGAGCGTTGGCTGTTGCATCTCGAGGCCCGTCGACTGAAAGCAGTATGAACCCAGGGGCGGATCCAGTATTTTTCTGAGGGGGAGGGGGGTCAGCTTCTATAGTGGTGGTGATGATGATGGTGAGTATGGTGAGGAGGAGGTTAGTAGCCTTTTTATGTACGGAAATTTTGGGAAACCAAAAATACATTAGAAAAAAGAAACATCAACTAGACTTTTTCTACGACCTGAAGAGTCATCTTCGTGGGGGTGTAAATTCAAGGATTAAGGGGGGGGGGGGGGGGTCAGGATATCCGGACCCCCCCCATCTTGATTTGCCAATGTATGAACCCCTCTACGCATAAAAAAAGTTTCCGCGCTTCGCCTCGCAACCCTCTGAAATAGTAACAATTAGTGTTGGGCTATTTCACATTTGAAGTACAGTCTACCTCGATACAGCGAAGTCTTCGCTACAGGAAACTGACTTCGTTATAAACGGTACTTCGCTAAAAGCGAAAATTATTCGCTTTGAAAGCCTTGCGGTAGGATGTCGTGTATAAAATTCGAGCAAGGCAGGATTTCGTTAAAGCCAGAGTTCAGTGAACTTGCTATTTCTCCTCATCTCATTGACCAACCAGCAACGCAAAGTTGCCGCACGCGCACCGTATACCCCGAGGGAGTTCTAGTATCGTGGATCGACGAAACGCAGCGACCGACCGTTGGGCCCTTTAAAAGAGAGGCAAGAGTGCGAGCCTCGCCTCCTCCTCCGCCTCTAATCGGGGCCGTTCTTTTTTACTCCTGAACGCCATATCGCTTCCGCAACTGCGCGGCGGCCGGCGCCCCCTCACAATGGATAAGGGCGACTCGACGCCGCGTGTGCTGCCTTTCAAAAGATCTCCCCCTCCATCTCTCTCTCCAACCGGCCCGTTGGACGTGAACGCTTTGTGTCAGGCCGGCGGTGAATGCCGACCTGGCGGCACGCAGTCGGTGCTGCAACGAGTGGTCCCGATGCCGTCGATATATACCGGCCTGTTTACAAAACACGCTTCGCCGGCCGACTGAGGAAACCAGCGGGTTCGGACGAAGGGCAGTGGGAGATAAAGGAATGCGAACAGCCGGAGAACCGATGCGGGTCGGCAGACGCCCCGCCGTGCCTGGGTTCTCATTCGCGTGTTGACTTACTTGCGTGTAAATGACCGTATGCGTGGTGGCGCTTTAGGCGGGAAACGCCCACCTTTACGACCGTCCCGCTTGTGGGCCACTGGGTTTCACGCCGTCCGGGTTTGGGAATGAAAAAACGGGATCAGAAGGGCTGCTCGGGGGATGCGAATCGTGCAATAAATCAATGTCGTAACGACATTGATAAAAGCATTGTTTGATAAAAAAAGTACCCGCCGCGGTGGTTCAGTGGCTAAGGCGTTGTGCTGCTGAGCCCGAGGTCGCGGGTTCGATTCCCGGTCCCGGCGGCCACTTTTCTGATGGAGGCGAAAAGCAAAAACGCCCGTATGTACGAGATTTCGGCGCACGTTAAAGATCCCCAGGCGGTCAAAATTAAGCAGGAGTCCACTACGGCGCGCCACATCGCCTGCGTTGCGTCGGCGCGTTGAACCCTATGCAATCAATCAAATGAAATCGATGAAACAAGTTGTGTGGCTGGTGTGCGCTTATTTGGTGGGAATTGGGACGCGTGGGCGAGTAGAATGAAGTCGAACACGGCAACACCCGAACCGCTGAGCGGTGAAGTATGGTCACCGGTGTGGGTTTCGACGCAGCTCATAAGGACACCGCACGTCAGTTTCGATGTTCTTTTTTAAAGGGCAGCTCTTTAGCGCCCACTCCTGTGGTTTCGCGTCGCTGTCGGCCTCGTTGTATCTGAGAGAACAAAGGGGACACCGAGGATAGAGCGAGCAAGAAAGCGGATAATGAAAGTATGGTGAAAGCGTGAGGGACAGAGCGAGAGAGGAAACAAAACGTTGTTGATTCTTGTGTCATAGGAATCAGTAAAACAGGAAAGTGAAATCCGCTGCGAAATCTGCTGCTGAGCATGATTTGCGGGTCGGCGGCTGTCTTGTGGGTGTGCTTGGCGAGTGACGTCCTGCTGGTGGGTCGCTTCGGCAAAGGTGTACCGGCGTCATTTCCGTGACGGATATGAAGTCAGTGAAACCGGGGTGTATTCCGGCATAAATCACTTTCGTGTTAAACAATAAAACCCGAAAACGAACAACCCGAAGTATAACGTACTCTTGAGTACTGAAGGTTGCTTCCCTGCAAGAAGACCCTGTGCGCAGGGGTGCACCCTTTACAGGCCGCTTGCTTCGTTGTACTGGCGTCACTTCCGTGACGGATATGACGTCAGTCAAATTTTGGTGTATCCGGGAATACAAGACTTTCGTGCTAAAACATTTTAATGAGCTCAATCGTAAGAGCGGAACCCTAGTCCGGTAATCCATGCGTTGCCCTAGCTGCCTTGGCCAGCGCCACCAGGAGAGTCTGGTCCTCCGGTTGACAGAGGGCGGTATGCCGAGGCCGCGCGAGACGTGTTCACCCGGCGGAGGGTGAGCATGTCTCGCGCCACTTGAACCCTTGAGCCACTTTCCGGTGACGTCTGTGTGCGTCGCAAACGTGGCAGTACAGTCGGGATCAATTTGAAGGTTATCGCGAGAGCGCCACCGACCGCGACGACAGCGCCTTTGCGTGACACTTCTTAGCATTAGCCACAACGAGATTATACTAGGTTTGCTTCTCCCGTGGCTGTTCCATGCAGTGCGCGCACTACCGTCAGAAACGATAAATGCCACGTATGCTCGGTTTTTTCCTTTATTCTTTTCTACTGTCACCAATATAACACACACTGATACGGAGCTTTCTCATGGTAACTATGTCGGCCTTCCGCGGCATTCTAGTATAAAAAAAAAACTTGTAATTTGCTTCCGCAATTCCGCAATGTCGATGTATCTTCGTTGTTATCAAATTGCAGAGGAACGAAACGCGGATACGTCATCCAAAAAGGAATGAAGAAAAAAAACTGCGGCAGTCGGCCTTTGCAGAAGGGGGTGAGCGAATTCTATGCAACAGCCAAAGGGTGAGAGAGGGTAGCATAATCTCACCTTCACGAATGAAAAAAGTGCCACGCAACGGCACTGTCGTCTTGCTTGGTCGGTGCTCCCGCGATAACCTTCAAATTGATCCTGACTGTACCTTGTCAGGGCTCACCCGCCTCACGCTATGTGCCAGCACATAATCCAGGCATACGCTCGGATTTTCGTCTCATTTGGTCACTTCGCGTGTGCGAAGCTAACATTCTACATCTTATTCCGCACTGCTCCGCTTGCAATCCGCATCGATACGACCGTAGATTGAAGCTGTGCATGATGATACCCTCGAACACCCTCAACACCTAGCCACATTGGGCAGGTTCGGCGTTGCAGTGGCCTCAGGTTCTCTTCCAAATAAAAGAATTTATTTGAATAATTTTGCACATACTGCTAGTCTAACAAGTTGATCGACAGTCTCTTTCTACAGCCGTAAAAGTAGCGCGAACTGTTGGACAATAGGCGTGAACCGTGACGATTTTCCTTGGAGAATCGTCACGTATTACCCCGGAGCACGGCGAAACTTTTCGACGCGGCTGGATGACGTCACACGCACTCGGCGTAGGTTAAGCGGCATCAGTTGCGGTAGAAGAAACTGTGCGGGCGCTGCTACCTTCTCGCAGCCGAAACGGTGAGAGGCCTCGGAGTGAATGTGGCCGCTGTCATCTCCTTCGCCTTCCCTGCTGCGTACTCAGCGTTAGTATTCATTGTGGCATTATTTGGCCGCTCGCTTCTCCGGCCGCAATGGGTGGTGCATATTCCTGCTCAGTTACATGGAGTGACCGCCTGTGCAATATTAGAGTGAAAGCTGCATTACTGCAGGTACAAACCAAGACGGCTCCTTCCTCGTGGCGTCCAGCTGACCTTCGCTCCAGGGCGGTATACGTGACGGTTCTCCAAGGAAACTCGTCACGGTTCACGCTTTGTAGAAACGTTGTGTAATGCACCACTGACATCATCATCATCGGCAAGCCAGCGCCTCGTGCGCTTATACGGAGTTAGTTTCAAGGGTAAAGATGCGGAGAGGGTGTCAGAGGGTGGCCTCAGAAAATTATACGAGCAGGCGCTGACTACACCCTAGTTCACTGCTCGTTCATGTCCAGAGCCTCGCGGCGTGTGCGTTGCCTCGCGGCGCAGTTTTATGCGGCGCGAAAACCGAGCTCCGCAAACTTTCTTTAATCGCGTTCTTCCACGGCAAAATGTTTGCTTCGAAAATTTCTAAGGCGCTGGACCCCAGGAGATCGTCTGCGGCGACCAACAATTTTCAGCGTATGAAAAAAAAGCTCACAAAAATACAAAAAAAGGAGTCCTAGGGCCTCCGGACTTTGATATAAGACGGCTTATATTTCCCTTGGGAGATGTCTTCCCAGCAATGCATCTGCGGTTAGAGGTGAAGCAGAGTTTATGGAGATCGGTTTTTGTAAGCCGGCTTTCCAACATGATGCGTTGCACGGTGAAGCGTGACCATCTGCGGTGGGAGTATGGTTATACAGTCGAACCTTGTTATGACGAAGTAGTATCGGGACAGCAAATTAGTTCGTTATAACCGATATTCGTTGTAACAGTAGATGTAACAATCGGCTGTAACAAATCGACAATCTGGCTCGCGCAAAAATACTTGATGCAAAAATTCATTTTTTTAGGCTTCGAACCCACTATAACCAAGCTAACCCTTACCTTCTCCTTGTTGCATTTCAAGTTCAATGGGCCGGAACATGAGAGTACGGGAGATTACAACACAACAAAGTTAACCTGACAAAACAGGCCTGCGTCCTTATTTATTTGATGAAGGATGTGAACTTAGTCTGGTGGCTATTCACAGCACTGAGCAGGATGGAGTTTTCTACAGTGTCCACGAACAAAAGGGCCCTTATACTCCTGCGCAGCAGTTTCGTATGCCGGTGGGTTTTTACAAGTAGCTCGATCCTCAGCCTCCTGGTCAAATATTTCTTCGTTATATCCGATATCGTGCACGGCTCACGGTTTCAGTTTCGTTATAGAAGAGCAAGTACCATTGAAGTAAAGCGTGACCAACTAAAGATCGTATTTAGTTCGCTATAGCCGATAATTCGCTATAGTATCAGTGTTCGCTATAACGAGGTTCAACTTTAGCCACATTTTATACTTCCCTCCGCCGCCCCTGCCTCTTTCCCGAGTCGTTTACACTGCCTATTGCTTGTATTCACTGGCGATGCACGCATGCAGGCAACAATGGGAGTGCGCCGTCACTGGTTACGTCGGGCTCCGCGGGATGGCGGTACTTGTCCGTGCTAAGCACATGATTTGTATTGGACGTTCCAAACTCTACCCCCCCCCCCCCCCCCCCCCGAACGCAAAGTAATGCCTCAAGTCCAATCTGAGTGCGCTTAATAATATCTCTGTTGACACCACCGTTGAGAATCGGGTTGAATCGGAGCGGAGGACGCACGCCGGTATTTTCTTTCTGCCGAGTGCGGGCGCAGTGCCACAAGCCGCGCCATGTCCGTGGCTCTCCGTGGTGAAGCGGCCGTGTCTGTGGCCGTTTCCAGCGTTGCCAAGCGAAGAAATTGACAGGAAAACTTTTCAATGACTACCACCTTTACTGCTCGCCACAAGTGGCGTCTTTTTTCTCTCGCCTCGGACATTGCGCAATGCCGCGCGCTCTTCGGCGGCCACCTGTGCGGCGCACTATACTCGGTGACAACTTAAGAACGGTACCGGAAGTTGCCGCTGTGCCTTATCACCGTAGCCGGATGTTTCTCCGCGCGGCGCAAGTAGGGCGTTAGTGGGAATATTTTGAACATGGCGTGAGCCGTTCGCGTGATTTTTTGGACTTAATATGCTTATAAACGACTCCAGTGACGACAAACAAACTGCGTGAGACAAGGCAGACGATATCACGCATTCATAGCAAATCCCTTTCAAAACGCGCGCGCACTGACGTCACGGGTCCGACGCTTTGGCGGAGTGATACACTACATGAGGTGGTGCCGTTCTTGAGTTGTAACCGAGTATAGAACCTGCGCCGCCATTGGGCGTACCGCGCTATGATAAAATGTCACCGTCTCTACCCACCAATCGCGTGAGTCCCTAGTCTCTGGCCTAAAGATCGCGCCACTCGCCTCCTAATTCAACACACCAGATCCGCAGTACTATAGCTAAACCCCAACCGAGCGAATCCCGCCTGAGCGCCAGCTTCGCTGCGGGCTTTCATCTTCTACGTGATGTGTAAGATTTTCCTGTAATAAATGTTTACGCTATTTTCGTTTCCTTTGCAAAAGCGGAGTGTTTGCACGGTAATTTTATTTTGATTTTGTTACGCAAAAAAAGCGTGTATAATAATTGTCTTTGTCTTTAGCCGTAATGTCTTTGTAGTTTATATTATTTCGGTTTATTCCTGTAAAAGTGTGTATGAATATTTGTATTTATTTGGGGATGAATAGTTGCTTCTGTTCCTGTCGCTTGCGCTGTCAGGTGCGAGGGGCCTAGTCAGGCGACTATTATATACACATGGCCTTTTGCCTCAGCACCTTGTCAATTTTTTTTTATTCTCAAAAGTTTAATAAACACACAAACAGGGCGCGAGGGCTGTGACATTTCTAAAGACGTCAGCTTGCGACGGTCTCTTGGGCGAGCCGCGGTACTCGCTTCCGAACTCGCTTCCGGACGTACTCGCTGTCCGCGTAGCCGCGACTCCTCCCTCCGGGTTAGAATCACTCGCTCGTCCGCGCGTTTATAAATCCTCGGCTTCGGCGCGGGACCGCGTTTGTTGATGCCGGCGCGTCGCCGTTCACATCCGCTGCCTGGTTTAGTCACCTCCTCAGCTGTTCGGTTCTTCGTCGCCGTGTCATCATTTCCGGCAGCCTCCGTCCGGTCCACGCCGTGGCCCGGAGTGCGGAACATATATCGGCTATGCTCAGTTTGCTATATGAGCGCGCGCGTGCGTCTGTGCGGACCAGCTGCGATTTGTTTACCCCCTTTGTCGCCGCTCTTCATATGACTGCGCACCCGAACGCCCTATGGCTCTTCATGCACTGGAGCCCGCTTCAGGTGATTTCTGCAGTCGTCGTTTGTTGCAAACTTTTATCCCGAAAAAGGGAGCGAGGAGGGGTGAGGAAGAGTCGAGAGCGTTGGGTAACCGTCCTATTAATAATAGCACGTGAAGCCGGGTGTCGTCGGAACCCGTTATTTTTTGGGGGGCTTCGGGCGTACATTAGCCGCCTGTGCTGCTATAACGCGACGTTCCTACAAACTAAGAGCAGCGCCTGGATTCGAAGCTTGCTGTTTTTTCGCGAGTGGCGGGGAAATGAAGTGGGTTTCGTGCAGCCTCAGCGTCGCTTTAACAATAAAACACGCTGACGACCTTGTCATCTGTTGTTTCCAGCGTCAAGTCGGCATTTTCGCGCTATTGTTCAGCAGGTCATTGGTGTGGAAAGTGTAGCTCAGCGACCCCTTGTTTTTGTTTTTATTTTTCGTTTACGTTCTCTTCCAGCGGAGTTATATTAATAACGGAGCAAATGAGGAACGGCCTTTATTAAGACCGTCGTTTGGTGCCGTTAACTGCGCGGGCGTTGTGTGCACGCTGTATGCCGTGGCGTCCCCCCCGCACCCTTATGTGACTCCCGTGTCTTGTGTTGCGCAGATGTCCGGTCCTGGCCTGGACTGGACGGCGGTGGAGAAGCTGATGCACGCCGACGAAGAACGCTTCGAGGAGGCCGTCAGCTCCCTCAGCGTCCGGGTAATTAACCACGCACGCCTTAGTGTCTCCTAATTACTCATTAATCGTCATCGCTTTAAGTGTAACCGTACCTCCATGGCCTTGGCGGCGGTTCAGCACCTGAAAGCTTATTAAAAGCACGTCCTGAGCAGTGTGCGGTGGCGAAATTTAGAGAGCCCCGCTAGCCATTTTTAAGATTTTTCTCTCTAAAATACTGTTCCTATTTTTGCAAGTTGTAGTCCAGGCTTAATACGGGTCCGTGAAAACCCTTGCATTTCAAAAGCTTGTTTTGAAGGCCTTGAAATTGCTGGTATTTATACAGATCCTTGAACGTCGTCCGATTTCATTAGTTTCCCATTTTAGTGAAGGTAAAAGTAACCTGAGGACTGAGTGAGGGCGCTTTGCTTGGTTGATGTTCTTTAGCTGAAGTCAGGTCACTGTGTTGAAACGTTGACCCCAGCAGCTTTGTTAATTTTCGATGACTGCTCATCATCTCACGCCTCCACTGAATATCTACCTTATCTAGATTCCTAGCAAACAGTGCGGTCCTTGAAAAGCGTTGTCGTGGAAACCAGCATGGAAACCGATGTACGGAAACTATAGTTCATACCACAAGCTGCATGCAGCACTGTGGGGGCTACATTGTTTGTCAGTAGAGCGCCAACTGAGGGCAGGCGGAGGTGAAATTTTGGTGAAACTCTGTAAGTGAAGCTCTGCAGGTGGAACCGCAAGACCCCGGTGCCTATTCTCGCTTTGCTTCGCGGTAAGTTCGCCCTCTCAGTGGGCGCTCTATTGACAACAATGTAGTCCCCACAGTGCTGCATGCAGCTTGTGGTATGAACTATAATAGCCATCGTAACGTCCCTGTAACTGCCTGTATACTATATCTCCCCATTCACCGCCAAAACCTTTAACTGCATTTAAAACGCTGCAGCGTAATAAAGCAGGGCAACGTACGTAGTTCATATTGCCGCCCTGTGGCTTGAGTTGAGCCACTTGGCGTAGATTGATAGGGCGTCTCGAATGTTGTATGCGTGCTGCTTCAAAACCCTGGGAGCGCCGTTGTTATTCTGTTGTCGTACGTGCGCTTCTTCTTTGTCAGAATTCTGCTTAGGGTACTGCACTGTGACGCAAAAAGCCTTGAACTAACTTTCCTCTATACCAGGGACGAAGAGGAAGTTACTTCGATTTACCATTAGCCGTGGTTCAAAGGTAGCCCTTAAGAATCACGGCCGTGTTGGGATCAGTGCTGCGTAATCGCGCGTCGCTAGGTTCCCTCCTTTGTAAGGGATACACTGCCGGATAAGAGCGCTTATTGCGATCGCTGTAACTCGCATTTTTTCCATTATTAGTCATACGCAGTAAAGCGGAAACCATATGGAGCGTTTTGCGCGCGTCTGTGGCGGCCGTCGGCTCGGCGTCTCCTGGCGGCGACGCGGAAAAATTGGCCGCGTATCTGCTTCTGTCGTTGCAAATGTCGTCAAAAGACGATAGCCTTTATTGACTTTTGCCAAGTAAATGCCTCCCTTCGCTTTCCCTCTCACCTCTCATGTTGTTCCTCTTGCGTCGCGCTAGTCCCAGGGTAAAGACGCCAAAGGTTTGCTTAAATCATTTTAAATTTCCCGCGTTCCACTGCTCCAAACCGGGTGTCTCGATGCCAACGCTGCCGTACGGCGAAGACGCGCGTGAATCGAGGCGCCCTACTTCAGCGTTTATATAACCGCGTTTCCCTACTCTACGTGCGTTGCAAGCAGAACGTGGAACCTATCTAGTGGAACCTTTCGTAACTGTTTCCGGTTGATTCCTTAAAATGCCGCAAGAAGCTATAGTGGCGCGGGCAACAGCAGGCGATGGCGGAGGGATTTTTTTCCCTGCAGTTGATGAAGTATTTAATCTCGCACAAATCGAACATGTACGATTTTTTACAAAGGAACGCTGCAAATATCACTTCTGTATTACTTTGTTGTCTTATGTTTGCGTAATGTCTTGTTCTTCTTCAACAATGTCGAGAAGTATGAACATTACACCGGACTTACACGGGCACATTTAGCTGTGACTATATAAGACTATTGCGCAGGCATTGTTTTAGTTTGGCTGGGTGGCTGAATCGAGTCACAGACTGACAGACATACAGACAGACCAAAATTTCTGGGTTTAAGTAGCCCAAGAAAGACTATCGTCTTTAAAACGTTGCAGCGTATACAGTTTACCCCACTACCATCTGCCACTATGGTTTGTTAGCTAATCACCGCCAAATTTGGTCCTCTCCAACGTCCCGTTTTGGAGACGCCGACGGCCACCAGGCGCGAACAAAACGCTCCATGTGGTTGCCGCTTAAACGGTATACGCATCTTCGTATATGGTGTTACGGAGAACGGCCTTTTTACTGCATTTCCAGGGATATATAGAGAAAACTTATTTGATGAGCTATAGATACGGGGTCGTCGCTTAATTCAGGTGTCCATGTGCAGTCCCGGCTCGAATGGCTCTCTCGACCAGCAAAATGTCATCGCCGCCGCATTTAGACCCCCCCCTCAACACCCCCCCCCCCTCCCCAGTGCCACCCCCCGAGTGCAGTCTTACTTTCCAGCGTTCTAAGCGAATACATTTCGGGGGGGGGGGGGGGGGGGCATCCATTGTGTCGCAAAGAAGGCATTGTCCTTTCCCCGTCGGCACTTGGTCGCTTCACTTTCGAGGCGGACACTCTGCGGTGTGCGGGTTACCGGCCACCAGCTGCGTCGTGTGTTACCGTCTCGAAAGGGTCCGCGCACTGCCTCGGTGAGAGCTCTGGGTGCATGGACCGTCACCGCACGCGCCGATATACTGTTCCGCGGGGGCTGATTGTTTCACTTCCTCGTCCGCAGCTGGGTGCGCGTGTAATAATGTCGGCCACTAATCCGGCCACCAGCTGGGCGCCGCCCCTTTTGCATTGTCTGCGGGCGGACTGCATGTCATGCATGCGTGTCGTATGTGCCTTCGACGCCTCATGCACTATGCATGTGCGCGCAGAGTAGTGTCAAAGGGGGAAGGGGAAGGCCCGCCGGCGCTTAGTCGAGCGTAGTGGAGTTGTTCCGGTTCACTGCTCGACCCGTCGCCATGTGTAGTGCGAATTGGGTACACCGTGTCTTATACGCACCGCCACCAGGAAAGGAGCACCGGAAAGCACCGGCGTGCGCGTGGGGGAGGGTTCTCCCGAAATTTTCGATATCGGTAAATTTGAGAGCTTTTCAGTATTCTTTGCGTTTTTTTTTTTCGGTTACACAAACCTCCTTCGTGGCTGTAATGAGGCTGAGTGAGTTGCAAAATACAAGGTTGTACAGTAAAAGCTCGTTTATTCGAACTCGAAGAGGACCATACGCGCAGTTCGAATTACGCGGAGTTCGAATTAGCGGGCGGGCGCGAGACAGAATGGACATCGCTCTACACTGCGCGTGCAGAACACAAAGTAGCCACCTCTGGACTCGTTATCGCGAATTAGGTGCTACTACACGTTTGTGGCAGGTGATTTCGTCAATAATGTTCATGGAGCTCGAACAGCGAACGAAATGAATGGGTCAGTCAGTTAGTTATACGCCACAGAAACAGGCACCGGCAGGCATTCATGTGGGAAGAGATCCGTAATGTCTAAATAATGACGCGGTTTATGCCCGAAAACGCGTTTATTTACATGACAGAGTCCAGGCGATCAAAATTCAAAGTAATCGGTCGATTACTTTCAATTTTGGGCCGACTTCTGGGGCGGTATTCTCGTGACTGTCCCTTTTGAAAACGCCCCTTTTGAGTCCCTTCCATCGTGACGTACTTCCGGTTAAGCAGTGGGAGTTGGCAGGTTTGTTGCGCTTGCGTTACGTCACTTCCGGTTGTTTGATTTTAGCCAATCAGGGCTCGCCAAAAGGAACAATTTTGAAAGGGACGCAAAAGGGACAAAACTCGAGAATACCGCCCCTGGGCCGTTTTTTTTTTTTTTTACGAGGAGTGGTGTAAGGCAGGGGATCCGCGTTCGAATTAACGGTTCTGGATACCAAAGTGTTCGAATTATCAGGAGTTTTCCCCCATTGAAACATACAGGGCTGTGCCGGGACCAGCTAGGGCGTGAGTTCGCATTAACGAGCTTTTACTGTATTTTGTTTTCATGTCCCCTTTAAAAAGCAGCGGCGCCATCGCTTCAGGGTGTTTCTGGCACGGGCGTCGCGAGCGCGTGCCGCGGAACGCGAAATGCGGTGTCGAGCCTTGTTCCGTGTCACGACGGCATCGCCGTTTTTCCGTTCGAGATGTCGCGGTGTTGCTGCAAAATTTGTCCGCGCCATCGCGGGTTGACGTGCAGTGTCTGCGTTGAAGCTCGCTGAGTTATCGTAACTACCGTATCCTGTCGCGCTGAAGCTTTAACCCGCGTCCTCTAAATTCCTGTGATATGGTTACAAAGCGGATAAAGGAGCGACGGACGAAGAGACGTGAACCGGACGAACGTTGCCATACAACTTATGGGCCTGCTCGATTTACCAGCCCTGGACGGTCCGCGGGCAGTCCGAGGACTGCCCTCGGAACGGAAGCCCTACAGGAGTACATGGGAAAATCGAGCGCCGGATCGTGTCTCGGGGGCAGTCCGCGGACGATGCGGGGCTGATAATCGAGGCGACCCAATATTTGTTCCGGAAAACGCGCTCTTATCTACTTACTCTTACGCAGATCTGCGCAAACAAGCACGGAAACGACCCCCCGGGGGGCTTACGTAAAAACAAACACTACAACAAAGTGAGCGCGAAATATAGCGAGCTGTGGGGACACCTAGTGTGACTAGATAATCCTATCTAGTGACACTTGGTGCACCGCCCCAACTTTCACGTTAATCAGCGAATTCTTCCAACGAAACATTGTGCTACACATCAGTACACCTACAAGTAACAACAACAACAACAACAACAACAACAAAAAAAAAACTACGGTCGAACTACATGTCGAAACGACAACGGCGGCGGAAAGCGAAGGGGTGTATTTTATGTCTAATTTCGCACGTCCGTGCAATCCAAATCCAAATCCAAAGCCTATCCGGAATGGCGCAGTCGGATAGACCTTGGCTTCTTAACGTGAGAGACCCAGATTCTATTCTGACCACGGAATCCTGCAGTGCGTTTTCGGTGGACTGCATGTACCAGCGAGAGGCTGACAGATTTGCTTTAAACCTTTCAGCTCTGGAATTTTTATTTTCAGGAAAAATTATTTTGTGCTTTTTTTTGCGGAAGTCTGGCCCTAAAACGCATAGAAACGACAAACTAAGCTGAGAGCAAGTATTTAATAATTATTCAGTAGATAAATAATTTGGTCATTAGGCAATTATAATTTTTTTTCGAGTAAACGAACAATTTTTTTATTTTTTTTTTCTAAAAACGGCAACAACCTGGGCCCAAAGAAGAAAATAAAACGGGTAGTGCAAGTATTTAGATATTTGTGAGCATTTTTACAATCGTGGCTTCCAGTTTTTTTACCCGGGTGTCTTCATATCTTGTATCCAGCGGAGCTCCTTCGTTTATGTAGACTCCAGATGTGCGAGTGATTTCTGTCGCAAGAGACATCCTTGGACAAACTATGGCCCAGAACGCTTTCTTTTGTTCTCAAGGCGCTAGAACAGAATTTCTGTGGTGTAGCCAAATGACGACACCAGGGCCGAAAAGGTTAAAACGACGTCGACAGAGAAAGCATATATATCGTAGCTGCATATTTCGGGGCGATGAACTCCAAACAAACAAACGAGCGAGCGGTGTTTAGACCCAGCTTACCGCCGAGCGCGATTTAAAAATAAATTTATGAATACACACCCTAACCGCATCGTTTTTATCGCGTGTTTTCTCTGCGGGGAAACATGATTGTCTTTCCACGTGAGTAGACCTGTCACGCCACGAGCGGGCTATCGTTCATCGAGCGCCCTCGGCAATGCCTGTCGGAGAATAGGGGCGGCGACGGCCGCGGCGAATTGTTGAGACGGCGAGGGCCCAACGCGCCTAAAGTTCCAAAAATTTGCAGATTGAAAACAAAAGGAAAGGGGGGACTTCCGGGAGTCGTTTATCGCGAAACTGTAATTATGTTTTCTCAGCGTGCTTTGGTACGCGTTGGTTGATAGTGCCCGGTTTCCGGGACAGCGCGGAAGAGATCCGTCTGTCGTCTGTGATTGGCGCGAAGACAACGGCACGCAGAGCGCTATCTCACAACTGCGATGGCGGAAGCGAAGACGGCAGTAATACGTGGCACCGTCCCGTCGGCATGCACCCCCACACCCGAATCCACGCGCACGTCGCACTCACGCACAAAAGCTAGCCCTAGCTATGCGAGTACATACGGTAGTTATCGTTGCATTCCTTTTTGCGCGAATAATTTCCTTTTTTTTTTAAATACCCCTGCTACACTAGGGTCCAAATGTCATTTGACTCAAATGCCAAGTTGTGCTGCTACACTAGGTTTTCAAATGCCATTTGGCTCAAATGACATTCGAGCCAAATGAGCACCGAGAGAGACATTTAAGGTTTCAAATGCCATTTCCAGCACTCTCGGACGCAGCGTCTTCGATCGGCAATAAAAAATATAATACTTCCGTACGTAAAACAAAACAAAATATTGTTGTTTGTGGAACTTCGTTCACTGTTTATACGAAATCAACATATTTAATTTTCATACTCTCAAAACCAGTGGGTCAGTGTAGTGGGCTACACAAACCATTGTAGCCACACAGCACAAAACATGCGGCTTAAGGGATGAAAAAACATAAATTTCAATTCGAAATTACGCAAACAGCCACCGCGCTAGAGTCAAAACTGGTGTCTCTTCTAATTTGATATCATTTTACTGCCTCGGACTGCTCCTAAGTTTGATTGTTGTATTAGTGTATGAAAACGGAACGGGGCAACAACAGCGCCACTACAGCACAGCGAACAGTTGTGAAAGCTTTCAAATGCCATCGAAATTGTAGTGTAGCACGGCGGATTCTGAATGGCATTCGAAGCAACCCATTTGAGTCAAATGACATTTGGTTCAAATGACATTTGTACCCTAGTGTAGCAGGGGTACGCGAACTATAGCTGACGGTGCCTTATGGTTCCCCGCAACGCTTGAATGTATAGAGGGTTATTAACGCGAGCGTTATTAGGCGCATTTTTCGATCTACATGTGGCTCCTAGCCGTCCGCTATCAGCCGTGCTCATCGGGCTTCAACGGAAATACGACACCGGTGCAACCCGGAAGCTACGACTAAGGAGGCAAGATTCGAGGGCTCCGCTTAATCTGTACTGTCGCGCAGCGGCAACTGAACTGTGGAAAGGAGGTCAATGATATTAAGGCGGAGACGAAAGGAAGGACGGGAGTTTTCAGCAGGTTCCGCGCCTGCGCAGTGATGTTCGTTCTATGTCCAGCAGGCGGTAATATGCTCGCCAGACGCGGTCGCCAGCCGTGCCCGCAACTTGCGCTATCACACCAAAGCGTGTTTCCACCAGAAGATCCATAAATACAAATTTTTGGTAATTCGTGCGCCGAAGCAACACGCTGGCCAGGAGGCACGCCGACGTGGAAGTCTACGGAATTATTTAGACCGTCTTAGGATCCTCAACATGCGCCGAAATCTCGACACAGGCATTCTTGCCGTCTGCTTCCATCAGGAACACGGCTACCGCGGCCGGGAATCGAACCCGCGTCCGTCCTCGGGCACAGCAGCGCAACGTCTTACCAACTGAGCCACCGCGGCGTGTTTTCCACTGAAACCTATGCCGGCACCAAAGCGGGTTGTCGAACTAAAACAGGGTGTGCAAATGATTAAGGACGGCATAGATTTTAAGCAGAAAAGAACTAAAATAAAGCCCACGATATACTGACTAATCGCATAAGTTTTTCAAAATAATTTTCACTGTTCCCACGGTTCTGTCTCTGCTGCAAGCTCGGTTTGGCAAACGACAGATAGCGCCAAGAGATCAAGTTAAAAGTGAGTGTAAAAATGGGTACGATGGTCTGCCAGAGAACAGCCACGGAAAAATGTTCGGCGTGGCTCCGGAGACATGCGTCACACACAATCAGTGTGTGGCGCATTCGCCAAATCATCATCACACTCACGAAAAAAAAAAAAAATGTTCAACCAATTGCCCACAATATAAAACGCGTAACCAAGAGAAGAGAAATAAACAGACAAGAAGAAAGGATAAGGCTGATGCAGCCACAGATCGTGAGCCGAATATTGCAAACCGTACAGTATACCACAAATTTCCCCGCACAGAAGAAAGTGAAAGAAACACCATCATCAGGACAGCATAAACCTCCAAATTTTGACCGTGAGACGAACCAACAACGGATGGACCACCAAGGTTACAGAATATATACGCATGCATACACGGGTCTTCAAGAGAGTGACGGCCATTACCTCGATGGAGGAAATAAATCACAATATTTGGAGCAACGAATAGATTCGGGAAACGCAAGACAGGAGCGGGTGAAGGTCAACGGGAGAGGCCTTCCCGTTGCAGTCGTCCTTAATAAGATTTGTGAAAATTTACGACGATGAATATGTCTTCAACTTGTGTCTTCCCAACGTATTTTAAGAAATCGGAGAAACCACTCGCCTCGCACGAAGGGGACCGGCTGGAAAAACAAAATCGGGAGGGGCCAAAATATGGATCCAGTCTTACACGACAAGAGGTGATATGTTAGTACCAAGTTCATCCGGGGAAAGTTTCAGAATCACGAGATATACGCCGATTCTGGAATGTGCGAAAGCACGAGGCCGCAAACTGTCGTAGTTGACTACTCTCGTAATCTTTTTCACCGCATGTCCCTCCTACGTACAAAAACAAGGAAACAAAAGTTGGAGACATGCTCTCGGCAATCCGACTAGCGGAGGTATCAAAAGAAGCGTAAACATCATTATATACTCTGAAAGATCATTATTTCCACTTCCTCGAAACATGAAAGGCGGCTTTGGCCAGCCCGTTACCTCAAGATCAGCGTGAGATGATTGGCAGGGCAAGGGAAGATGCTGCTGCATCAGGTGACCTAGATTTCATATTCCACCAATGGGCTGCCTGCCATCTCTTTACCACGTTTTTCCCAAACCCCAGCTATTTATTCCTGAACAAAGATCTCTCTCTCTCTCTCTCTCTCTCTCTCTCTCTCTCTCTCTCTCTCTCTCTCTCTCTCTCTCTCTCTCTCTCTCTCTCTCTCTCTCTCTCTCTCTCTCTCTCTCTCTCTCTCTCTCTCTCTCTCTCTCTCTCTCTCTCTCTCTCTCTCTCTCTTCGCAAAAAGCACAATTGTTCAGCTCGGCCTAGACATTACAGAATTAACATTTTCAAACGCTTACGCTGACGCCTCCCGCTCAAAAGAAGCGCAGAGAGCCTTCGTCTTTTTTTTTTTTTTTGACCACGGAGATTTAGAAACCCTCGTTGCTAGTCCTTCTCTTTCCGACCGTGAAGCATAAGTCAGAAATGCAGCAGGGCGTACGAAAACGATCCGTGGAAGTCGAAGTATTGCTATCGAGCCTTTATGCTTCGAAAAAGTGGAATATGTAATGTCCCCTAATTTATCCCCAATTGGATAAATTAGGAAGTTTTGTATTTAGATTTGAATTGTATGTTTTCTGGTTATATTGTGTTAGCACTGAGTTTTTGTGTCTTTTGTTAATGAGTCTGATTCGTTTTATTAATAGTTTTTATTAGCAAGAGGAGATTCCCTCCCCCTCCTTACAATTGTGTATTTTGTAAAGGGCATGATCATGTGCGCCATGCATGCCGCGTGTGCCCAGCCGTCTCACAAGCATCGCTGCTTAAGTGGACTGGAAAATCTCGTGCAGCCGGCTACGAACCACGTCGGCATTGCGCTAAGCCCAGCAATGCATGAAAACGCAGCGTGTTGACGGAGTCAATACGAAATGCTTTCGCATGCGGCCGCACTGTTCAGTAGCACCACAAACCGAATGCACTGAAACGGCAAGGTTCTCGCACCAGGGTGAAGACAAATGCAAGCGAAGACAAGGAACTTGTAGAACAGACACGCAATAACTTTCAGCCCAGCAGACCGGCGCACGCCGTCAACGCTGCAGCCGCAGCAGCAGCCACCGCAGCTGCCGACACAGCGCAACTCGCGACCGGGGCGCCCTCTCAGCGCCTGGGGTAAAAAACCGCGCCCGCTTTGGAAGGCGCAGTTCCGAAACTGAAAAATATTCTATGAACGTTGGTTGTAACCATACAGTCGACAGGTGTCCCCCCCCCCCCCCCCCCTCACCCCCCCCCTCTTTTTTTGGAACCATCCGCCACGGAATGTTTCTGTCGAAATCACCCAGGTGGCGCGCAAATCGAACTCTTCGTCGCTTTTTGCTTTGGATCGCACGTATACAATTATTTCGGATTGGACCTTCAGTTTAGTGAAAATGCGATATAAAAATTAAAAAAAAATATATATATAATTGCAGTGCATTGTTTGTAAATGTACGTTTGCCAACCTTGGGATTCGAAACAATAACCCACAAAAAGAGCGAAAGATACTCCTACCACTGCGAAGTTGTGAACGCTCAGTTTGGACGACCTCTTTTGTGGAAACTGCAGTCTTCAGGTTTGCGAGAGGCATTGTCGCACCCGTTGAAGGTTTGCTGAGGAGCGGCTGTTGCCAGTTGAAAACAGTTCCCAAGACCGCGCCTGGACGACGTGAAATACCGTCGGCCGTGGCAATTTTTGGCAGGCCCTACGGGGCTTCGTATGAATTCCAAAGCCAGGTGCAACACGTCTTTCGAGGCCCTTTCGAGGCTTGAGGCTCCTTCTGTCGACGCTCTTTCGAGGCTCTTTCTGTGCACCATCTGCTGATTGAATGTGGAGACCTTGAACCAGAAAGACGCAGACACTTCGCAGATTTATACACAAAACACATACCACAACACCTAGCCCACTTTCTATCAGACGAAGCACTTGTCAAGCTCAAGAATGTGTTAGCTTACCTTGCGGATGTTGATTTTTTAAAGGAAATCTCATACTGTGTGGAACCGCAGCCTGCCCTCAATGAGGAGGACAGTGCTGAAGGCTTCTAATGTGATGCTCAGGGGCCTCGCCTTTTTTTTTTGCCTCGGCAAAGCCATCTCCCCGAGGCACCCTGTTTTTGAAGGCCTCACGTACTCGTGCTTCCTGAACTGTTTTATATTCACTTTTCATCACTAACCATTGGCCCTAACACCAATTTTAGACACGCACCTCTAACTGAAACACCAGCACTCCTCTTGGCGCTCCTAGTAGCCCTTGCGCCATTCAACCGCACCACCATCATCATCATTTCGGGGCTGAGCGCACCGTGCATCTCTCTCTCTCTCTCTCTCTCTCTCTCTCTCTCTCTCTCTCTCTCTCTCTCTCTCTCTCTCTCTCTCTCTCTCTCTCTCTCTCTCTCTCTCTCTCTCTCTCTCTCTCTCTCTCTCTCTCTCTCTCTCTCTCTCTCTCTCTCTCTCTCTCTCGTACGCGAGCGAAAACGCCTAGCGGCAAAGACAACGTGCGCAAGTGCTGAGCACAACGTGACTACAACGACCCGCCGCGGTGGCTCAGTGGCTCAGTGGCTAAGGCGTTGCGCTGCTGAGCACGAGGTCGCGGGTTCGATTCCGGCCGCGGCGGCCGCTTTTCTGATGGAGGCGAAAAGCAAAAACGCCCGTGTGTACGAGATTTCGGCGCACGATAAAGATCCCCAGGTGGTCAAAATTAATCCGGAGCCCTCCACTGCGGCGCGCCTCATCGCCTGCGTTGCGTTGGCGCGTTAAACCCCACAATCAATCAATCAACGTGACTACAACGCTGAATTATACAAGCAGGGTCCCTCAGTGCTTTGCCATTGAAGGACTCTGATACAATTCACGACTTTTCATCCGCCATGATTACTTTAGAGCGAAGTTCCTTAACGGAATTACTTCGCTGTCACTACATGGGTACCTACGGCAAGATTATGGTTATAGAAAGCGTCTGTAACAGAGTATGGTTATAGTTTTTTGTGCAGCTGTTTGCAAGTGCCCTCTCCTTGCACGTTTCACTAAAAATAAAGTTTAATTTGGTTTGATTTGCTGCTAAGACGACCCGATCAGTATGGCGAATTTCACTTACGTGGGCTTGGTTCACAATGAAGTCGTAAACGTTGCCGAATTCCCGCCTGGTGTCTATTTATAAGGGATAATATTATATGTGCTCGTGGGAGGGAAACGTGTAGCCCAAGTGACCGCCAGACAAAAATCCCTGTGCCCTAGCTCACCCATTCCTCAGCAAAACTCAGGAAATGACACTCCGACAATTACAAGCAGGGACGTACGCACACCCGGTTCGAAACAATCTGTAGGCGGCCGAATGAAGTGGTGTGGCCTAGCCCACATTTATTCAGAGTTGCGTGAGCGGCCGATGATGATGGTGGGCGCTTGCTGTTGATGATGAAGTGGCCGCTACAAATCTACTGTTTGCCGCACAGTACACCCCGATATGCAGATTTTGTCCTCAGCTAAGTACCCTCCGTCATATAATTCTAGAATGCGCTCACAACCCAACCCTATTTACCACCCTTTTCCACCCGTTCCTTTCCTGAGCTGTGGGAGACACTGTTGACCGGCTGTCAACCGGAGGGCCAGACTCTCCTGGCGATCTTGACCAAGACGGCTAGGCATACCTTGGCAAAGTTGGCGCGGCTCACTCAAACTCACTCACAAAATTTTTTCAAATGACGTACCACTCACTCAAACTCAGACTCAACGCTGAGCAGCAGACATGCGCTCACTCAAACTCAAACACACAGTGAGCGCAAAAATTAAAACTCACTCGGACTCAAAACCCAAAATGTACTCAGAACTCAAAATGTACTCAGAACTCAAAATCTACTCAATCTCAAAATCTACTCAAACTCAAAACTCAAAATGGACTCAGAACTCACTTGGTCTCAGGCGTACTCAAACTCAGTCGGGCTCAAACTCACTCAAGCTCAAACTCACCATGCTACACTAGTCTCGCGCTCACTCAAACTCAAACTCTCGTGTGAGTTTGAGTCAAAATGAGTCTTGAATGAGTGGACTCATGAGTGAGTCCGCCAACCTCTGCGGCTAAGGCAACGCATGGATTCCCGGATTAGGGAGCGCCACTCTCACGTTTGAGCTCATTAAGATGGTTTTCCTCAGAGTGGAGGGACGGAGGCGTTACAGGGCTTCGCATGAGTCCAAAAGCCGGAACAATACACAATGCGTCTGGCGAATGGTCGTGATTTGCGGAGTAATGCGGGAACATAGAGAGGTCCGCTGCATATCGGTTTCGAGTGAGTAAAGTTAGGTTCGTAGAAGGTGAGTGGTGTCGTCGTGGAGGGTGGTGAAGGACCCGATGACGAGAAGAGGCCAGTAGGTGACGAAGAAAAAGAAGTCTATTTACACGTATTTGCAAGAGACGACTAAACATAGCACAAGACAAAACGAAAACTGAATTACAACTAAAAGGCGCCGCAGCACACAAAGGGGGGTATCGCGGCGCGATCCCTGATGGGGCCCGGAGGCCAAAAAAGGTGCCGAACCGCCTCACGGTTGGCGAGAAATTCGTGGGGCTCTGGCGCCCAGAAACCACCACGGGAGCAAGTCTTCGTGCGACCGCTCTGGGGCGCAGCTCCGAACAAACTCGTCGAAGCATGCGCGAGCCCCTAGGGCGCGAGCAGTGCCGCCTCCCCCACAGCAGCGCACACGCCAATAAGGGTTTTGACCTCCGCTCCCCCCCTGGCCGTCCCCGAAGGTCAGGATGAAAGGAAAGCCAACGTTACTAGTTTATTCTAGTAACGTTGAGGAAAGCCTCCCCCGACGCCGCGTAAAAGCCGCCGGCGAGGCCCAACAAAGGGTTGCGACTGGCTGGCGTCGGCGGAGGCCGCCCCAACATTCCGCCACCGGATGGGGAGACCCAACAAGGCCACGAGAAGGGAGGGGGGTCATCGTCAAGACGGGTTCATCGGTGCTGCAATCATTACAGAGTGCATACTAATGTGCAGTTGCTGACGCAGTGAGGGTTTTCGAACTTTCGGCGCACAGAACACAACTTTAGCAGCGGGTGGTTTACTACTACCTCATCCGTGCTCTTGGTGACTTCATGAACACGATGCGAGTGTTGAATCCGGTCGGATAGGAAATTTCCGCTGAAATTCGCCTTTGTTTGGGGAGTAGGGTCTGTCTGAGCAGCTCGCCTCCAGGTGGCGCCCCTGCTAGCAGTAAGAATCAAAGATATCACGAGGCAAGCAAAGGAATATGCAGGCCAACTAGCCAGACAAAACTGGAATAATTTCTGCAAGTCACTTAAGGGAACCTGGAGCACATCTAGAACATGGGCTATACTCAAAAGCATGCTAGACCCCGCCTCCACAAGACGAGAAAACAACCACAACTTGAGAAGAGTGGCGCACACCTTCCCAGGGAGTGACGAAGACCTTATCGAGGCCCTTAAAAATAAGCACTGTACAGCACAGAAGAGGGAGACCCAACCAAACACATACGAGGGAAGTAAGAACGAGTATATGGACAGGGAAATATCAAGAGAGGAAGTCCTCAATGCAATGATGTCGGCAAAGAAAAACAGTGCCCCAGGAAAAGATGGAGTCTCAAACGCCATGCTAAGAAACATGGGAGATCAGCAGGTGGATGAAATCACAGAATACATAAATGAAAAACTTTGGATACCGGGCGCTGTACCAGCAGAATGGCGACATTCGGATATTGTATCTCCCAAACCAGGCAAGCCGCCTACAATTGAAAATCTTAGACCTATTTCTCTTACGTCATGCGTAGGGAAACTCTATGAGAGAATCATCACCAATCGGCTAACCAACTACATAGAAGATAACGGCATCTTCCCAAATAGCATGATAGGCTTTCGTGCAGGACTGTCCACACAGGACGCCTTCCTACTCATAAAGGAAGAAGTAATAAAGAAGGTTGCTGAAGGAGAACACTTTATCCTAGCCCTGGACTTGAAGGGAGCATTTGATAACGTCTCCCACAAAGCCATTTTAGAAACTCTCAGCGCAATGAGCTGCGGCGAAAGAACCTTCAAGTTCGTAACAGCGTCCCTATCCAACAGAACAGCAACGGTAGGAATTGGTCAACTGAGATCAAAACCCTTTCAGATGCCAAATGCAGGCACGCCACAGGGATCCATCATATCCCCTCTCCTCTTCAACATTTCGATGATAAAGATCGCGAACAAGCTGAGAGAACTCCCGAACATTGGACACGTCACCTATGCAGATGATATAACGATATGGGCGACGCAAGGGTCAACTACAGAAAAAGAAAGGCATCTTCAGAACGCCGTAAACTGGGTAGTAAAGCTGGCAGGCGAAAATGGACTCCAGTGCGCCCCGGAAAAATCAGAGATAGTAAGAATCCACGCACACCGAGGCAGCAACAAGGAAGAGAAGATAGCTGTGAAGATTGGCCAATCCGTAATCCCAGAAAGAGACCACATTCGCGTCCTGGGAATGACAATACAAAGAAACGGAAGAGCCGATCTCACTCAGTAAATCAGTAAATCAGTAAATCAGTAATCTTCAACCCAGCTAGCCCGAATTGTGAAGAGAATCACTAAAGGAAGAGCCGGATTGAGGGAAGAGGAAACATTAAGAATCATGCAAGCCCTCGTCACGAGTAGGCTGGCGTACAGTTTACCGTATCACAACCTGAACAAACAAGAGGAAGAACGAATAAACATTATCATCAGGACGGCATATAAAGCAGCACTGGGCCTACCATTGTACACGTCCACGGAAAAATTCTTTCAATTAGGAGTGTACAACACCTTCGAAGAGATCAAGGAAGCATTACTAATCGCCCAGAAGGAAAGGCTTGCCACCACTAAAACTGGGAGATCCATCCTATGGAAGATAGGTAGCCTCCCAGAAAGAGCACGACTGGACGCCATGGCGGACTTGAAACCTGAACAGCGCAGTCACATCAAAACCCTTCCTCTACCGAAAAACATAAACCCCAGTGTACACAAAGACAGAAGGCAAGCGAGAGTCAAATACCTCAGGAAAAAATTTAAGGATCATGAAAACACGGTCTATACGGATGCTGGAACATGTGACAAAATCAACACCACACTAGTGGTCACAGATTTCAAGGGAGCTCTGCAAGATTGCATGACAATTAGACAGTCAAACACAGAAGAAGCGGAGACTGGTGCCATCCTCATGGCAACTCGGCGAAAAGACGAGCAGAAGTCTGAACATAATAACAGACTCCAAGAGAGCAGTATTGAATCTTGCCGCAGGAAGAATACCAAAACGCCTCAAAAACCTTCTTCCACCTGACCTGAAGAAAAAATACAATATCACATGGTGTCCCGGACACGAAGGACTGGAGGGTAATGAAGCAGCGGACAAGGCAGTGCGTGAACTCACACACCGCACACCTGAAGATCACGCTTATCACACCCCCCTCCCCGAAAAATATGGAGAAAGACTCTCGCTTATTAGGCAAAAGAGAAGTACCTTTCCTAATCCACACAAGGAATTAAATGCTATAGAAGCTCAAATCCTGAGGCCAATACAAACAAACACGTACCCACATAAGTCACGACTGGCAAAAATGTTCCCCAATTCCTTCCAAGAAACGTGCACAAAATGCGGAGAGATAGCCACGCTATTTCACGCAACCTGGGCGTGCCCGCGCATCTGGCCCCAGGAAAACAATAGAATACAGATTAATCCTATCGAGACATGGGAGGCAGCCCTTACCAGCTCATCTCTCGAAGATCAGCTACGTCTGATCCAGAGAGCCAAGGTGGGAGCCGTTGCATTTGGAGCCCTCGACGTTGGGCCCCACCCATGAACTCCCTTTCAACTTTTCACCCCTGCCCCCTTCCCCTTTCTTCTCACAATAAAAGGTCTACAACAACAACAACATAGCATTAACAGAGTCACGACCCTTTTCCGATGTCGTCGTTTTCTTCTGGCTGTTACAATGATTGTAAGGCTTTGCCAGTCGCCCTTGTTTTCCCTACTTATTGGCCGCGAGGCCCACCACTGGAGAGGCCGGCGCTGCGATCGTTTTGACGTCACTTGTAGGATCACCGTTCCTATATTTCTGCGTAGTTGGCTTGCAGCGCGTGACACTTCGCTTAGGAAGCGCGTTCTAAAAGTATTTTCGTGTTAATTTCCTTCGTTTGAAGTTAATTCTCAGTGCGTCAAGCGCAGTTCGACCTAATGGTGACTGCATAACCGTATCAACTGTGGTAGATTATCCGCAAACACCATGAGCGGGGTGGTGTGTTACGCATGCGACCGAAGCATAAGCAGCGGCTCGTTTCCCCGATCAACAATGTGGACTACAACGATCGCCGAGTGAAGTTTATAGATTTCCCTTGTTTGCAAGAAATGTATAAAGCAGGAAATCGTGAAGCGTTAACTGCTCGCAGAAGCACACGCACCCGCCGTGCCTGCCCGCACAGCCGACGGTGCGGCTCGAACCAACGCAGGTCGCGGCAGCAACTTGTCGCCGCTTTTTAAAATCACAAGTCGTGGAAAAGAAGTTCCAGATTGGTGAAAGTGGATGTTAGTCTGATGAAAAATCCGGAAAGGTAGTGTCATCAGCTGTGGTTTTCAAAGCGATGCTCAAATACCTGCCGCGATTTACGCCGACCGGCCGCGGAGGTCGGTCCCGGCAGCGCCGGCCCGCTCACGCACGGTGCGGCGAGCGGCCGAAGGATGGCTATGCTTGCGCGCAAGAATCGGCCGAGACCGTGCAGGTAACTTGATCGTCGATCGCTTCAACGGAAATCACCGCGCTTACAGAGTTCCCAGCGCGGTGAAACGTTCTGCTAGGGACTGTCACTCGCAACTCTAACGGCGATGAAATATCTGCTGCGGCGCCAAGCCTAAAGTTCCCAACATCCGATTACGTGCATCCGAAGCCGGCTGCGAGCCAAACGCAACCCGCACGCGCGGGTTGCGTTTGGGTTCCTCTAACTTCTTGGGGGCCCCCAACGCTCGGTTCTCCTATTCTAAATATCCCCATTACCCGAAATCATTAACGACGTGTTTCTCCTCGTACGCAGCCTCGCCTTCTGTGAGCAGTCATGAGTTTCGAAATGGATGCTTGAGAAATGCCGGATTACTGTAAACATACAAAACACGCTGCAATTATAAATTACCACGCCGAGCAACTAATGAAAACTAGATATAGCCTTGTCCGAACCCGCTCGAAGGCGTTAAAAACTCGCGTTCATACCGTTCATACATTGCGGACAAGTCGCGAAAAGTAATCAGCCGTGCAGAGTACAGGCTACGGCAGTGATCGTTAATCAAATCCGGGCATGACTATAAAAACATCGTAGGGGAAATAGGCACTGATCAAGCCAAACTGCAGACCATAACAATACTTTTAAGCATGTGCAGCGAAGCAATCTGATCAGCGTTCTCGCGTCATTCATTTACCAGGCAATACGAGCAGTTCGCGCGGTGAGATCATAAGTGAGCGACGCGTTTCCGTCGCTGTTACAAGGTGTTTGCTTGCACACACATGTCCCGTCACAAGTATTTCATAATGAATTTACAGCGTACTTTTCTCGGCATCAGTTGCATCGTCCTTGGCGTTAGCTGGCTGCGTATGAAAGAGCTGTGGGTCGCGATGGTAGCATCTACCTAAACGCGGCGGTGTCGCAGGGAACAAGCGAGTCGCTGATTGCTTACCAGAATTATTTGGTTTACAGACAACTTTTTTGGTAATTTGCATCAAATCCACTAGGAGCGGGCGAGACGGTGGCCACAAGAAAAAAACACGCTTCCGCATACTCACGGGAAATCTGCTGTAGCAGACGACAACACGATTCGGCGTCCTACAAGTGACGTCACTCGTAGGTGGCGCCACGGTATGTCCTCGGGGCCAATATGCTTTCCGTAATTAGCGTGCTCAAAGGACTGCTGTAGGCTTCCGGTGGTGCGATTGTTTCCTGTCAATACCATCGTCATAATTCTCTCTCTCTTTTGTCGGTTCCTTATTTTCTCCGTTGCATGAGTGACTGAGATGATTGGCACGCGATCTCTGCGACCAATAAAACAAAACGTCTCCAGTCCACGCTGTGAACATGGCTGTACAGCAAAGCCGAATACAATCCTCGAAACAAAACTCGGCTGACCGAGGCGCAGTTTAAAGGAATGCAAGAAACTAACTACGACTGTTTGTGAATTGCTATTTAGATTGATACTCGATAAATTGGTCGCAGTTAGCACAGGACCGGGATAATTGGAGAGCTATGGGTGAGGTCTTTGCCCTGCAGTGGGCGTAGATAGGCTGATGATGATGATGATTGTGATGCCGCCAGAATTTTTCCACTTCAATCCTATTAGACAAACCTGGGGCTGTTCATTTCTCAGTGGCTTTGCATGGGGCTGGAACGGCTTATTAAGCGACGGCTTCAGGTTTATTTGTAGTGATACTGCGTCTGATAGTTATTTGTGACAACGGCTCACGTGAAACTGCCCGCGGTTGTGTAGTCTTTTGAGCAGCAGTCCGACGCTTTCGGGGTAGCCCCTGTAAAATACGAGTCACAGCCGCTTTCTGTAACCATATATTCGCCCATTCCTGTTGCACGAACGAGTGACACTGGGGCCAATGTCACACTCATATTTACGGCCCAGTGTGACACTAGCGTCATTAGGCGCCGAACTTACTAGGCACTGGCCTGACTGGGCCAGTGCCCAAAATGAGCCCAGTGCTCATTTTGGACTCTGATCCGACGGGGGTTATTACATAAGGGGTGGATACGCAGGAAAATACAACATTTGAACACGTTAGTTTTAGCAACACAGGCCCGCCGCGGTGGCTCAGTCGCTAAGGCGTTGCGCTGCTGAGCACGAGGTCGCGGGTTTGATTCCCGGTCGCGGCGGCCACTTTTCTGATGGAGAGGAAAAGCAAAAAAGGCCCGTGTGTACGAGATTTCGGCGCACGTTAAAGATACTCAGGTGGTCAAAATTAATTCGGAGCCCTCCACTACGGCGCGCCTCATCGCCTGCGTTGCGTCGGCGCGTTAAACTCTACAATCAATCAATCAATGAATCAATCAATCAATCAGTTTAGCAACACAGGTTATCTGTAACATTTGCTACGAAGGTTGATGGGCATGTAGTTGAAACAATGGATTAGGGAAGGTCGTTCCAATCTTTGACTGCGCGGAAAAAAAAAAGCGTCAAAAGTAACAGCTCTGGTACGATGACGGGGCTCTTGAAGTGAATGGTTGGTGCGGTGTGAAATGCATGTCTGGGGGTGGCGATACGATAGCGAACTGAGAGTGAATTGGAAGGTAGATATCGAAGAGAGTGAATTTGTAAGGCACACGTGTTCTAGCACGCAACTCACGGTGTTCCACTGTGGAATTAATGAATAAAGCTTTATTTAAAAACCTACCAGCCGAGATAGGAATTACCACCGTTGAAGGCACCTCTAGGAAATTTCTTGAAATCTGCCAGGGCGGCGTTGGTCGTCTAGGGCTGGTAATTGAAGCGCTGCTCTCTCTCTGGGAAAATGTTTGCACCCTTTGAAGATGCGGTCCGCGGTTGAGGGGCTTGGAGTGCGCTGGCATCCCGTTGTAGAGGGCTACCCTGGCTGGGGTTCAAAGGGTACCCATTTTCGCCTGCCTAAAAAGTACTTATCCGTGTTTCGAGATCTTGGAGGTCTAACGGGTGTCGGGGGCGAAGGTTACCAGGGTTTGGCTGCGGTTGCACGGATCCCGGAAAGCGGTTTCACGGACGATGTGTTTCACAGCGGGATCCCGTAGTGAGGCGCATTGTGTCAGCGTGCCGGCGATATCGTTTCTAGGCGTCAACAGAGCGGTGGGGAACGTCTTTATTCCCCGAAAGTTACTGCTTTACAAAAACGCCAGAAGTGTGGCTGTAGGCTTGTGCGGACAAAAATGCGCCAGCAAATTTCGTCTGCTTGTGCCCGGCTGGATGCATGCGGCGGCGAACGAACGAGCGCTCGCACTGCATGTTGTTCGTGAAATGGAACATGCCGGTTGTTTTATTGCTGCTGCGGATTCAGCTGGATCCATTAGCTCTGTTTTACCAAGCTTCGTGCGTGTGTACATACCTCCGATCGGCTGCGCTGTTCCCGGTACTCTGTTTCAGGCGGGCTCTTGGGGAAGCGATGCCCGCGGCAAGGACGGGCCAGACATCGATGCCGAACGCCTGCCCGATAAGCGTCTCTATTACGACCCACGTCGCCCGTCCTACGACGTGCCCGATGCGTCGGACCACCGCCATACAGCCGATACAGCTTCGGCTTGGACCGTTCTCGGTGTATTTCAGTACCGACGGACTTGCTCGGCTCGATCGCACAATGCCGTCGCGACGCTCGCCTCTTCTGGTTTAGGCTATATGGAGAAAGCACCGTACACGCCCGAGTTCCTGCGTTTTTAATCAGCGCTCCTTTCTTTCCAATCTCCCGTCGTCGTCAAGGGCCACGCGTTTTTCTTTCTCGACGAGGCGCCGGCTTCGTGGCGCTATCCGAACACCGGCGTGTCGCTTCCTTGATGACGATATCAACTCGGAAACCGGCGTCGCGCTGCCTGGAGGGACAGGGCTGGTGCGTGGCACAGCTCGGCGTGTGTCGCTTTATGAGTAGCCGCCCAGGTTTCCTTTCGCCCATGCAGGCGCGTTCATTTCTCCTTTTCGCCTCGCACTGGCTTCCTTATTTGGGGGGGCCCGTTAATGGCCGCGCGGATCGAAGCGGGGCGCCTTTCCGCGTTCGCAGGTGCGCACACGGCTTGCCTTCGCGCGCGTTCCGTTTAAATGGTATCGACCCTGCGAAATGAGGCTACACCCGCCCCCCCCCCCCCCCCCCCCCCCCCCCTGTGCCCGATCGAGATGTGTCCGCGTATAGTAATACAATTTACCGGCCCGCTCGTTGAAGCATGCGCCGCGCTCGTCACGTCTGACGTTACGCGGCGTGTGCCGACGCGAAGCGGCACTGCGCTGTCGGCTTGTTGGCGTGCCCGTCAGCGTCCCGTCGTCGCGTGAGTGACGTCTTGACTGGGACCTGCTAACGCGTCGTCACGCTATTGACTTCGGCGGTTAGGCTTATCACGTGTTGTTCGACACGGCCTTGCCGTCGAAATAATTCCGGCTGCCTAATGCATTGAAGGTCGCTAGTTAGTTTGCCGGGTGCTTGCGCAAGTTTGCAAGACTTTCGCTGCTGTTTCAAACTATGTCGTAGACGCGTGGAGAACGGGAAAAGCAGGACAAAAAGGAAAGACGGACCCTTAATTGAGGTCTTGTTGACGCAGGTACGTTGACAGTCTGCGGAAAGCGAGCCGACCTCACTCTGACATCATCGGCCTTACATCTCCTTACAAACTTGCGGAACGTTGTCATTGTGGCTCCGCAAAGCTCACAAAAAAGGACGATGTAGCAGAAGACGCAAAGAAAAAGAAAACGGCTCAGATATGGAGGTTTATTTGAGGGGCTCTCGGTCGGCTGTGAACTGTGACACAGTATAATCTTTTATTGAAAAGATTAAAACTATAAGTTTCGAACAAAGACGCAAGGGTATTTATTGTAAGCAGTTTTTTTTTCTCCTTGGATTGGATTGTACTTTTCCGCATGATTTTGAACTTTGCATTCTGACACTGTTTTTTGACTACTGGAAATTGAATAGTTTTTTTTTCTTTTCTTAGATTGTGTCTGTGCCTTTCTGTACGTGGCATCGTCGTTTGTATACCCATTGTACCACTCCTGCTTGGACCGAGAAGGTCTGCAGTTACTCAAATAAATAAATAAGTAAATAAAAAAGGCTACCATAAACCCCGGGAATGGATACGTTAGGATGTTAAAAGTTCTACATAAAACAACCAATATAAAGTAGGAGTGTAAAGATGACCACGGAATTAAAGATGTTGCGCAAACGAATTCACTTCTCGTGTACAATATGCGAGGGTGGTGTGCGTGAGAACCACATAGCCGGTTCTTTTTATATTCAGCAAACTTTGTTCATTCATACTCTCGACTTGTCTTCAGTCGAATGTGAAATGGTCGCTGTTCCTTTTCTTGCAAAATGCTATCCCCTCGCAAATTTTAAGTACACGCTTTATTAATCGATGGTGTCAGTGTTGTTGTTTTTCGCATTCGATTACTGGTATCGAGATTAACAGCCTTTATAAACGGTTTGCAATCGTAAACGTGCCACTTCGAAACTGGTTTCGAGCAGGCTGTCGAACAAACAAACAATAAAAATACCGGTTTGGCGGCTCATTTTGTTCCGCTTCAGCTAAATAACTTCAACCGGTTCTCGCTAGTTCGGGGCTGAATATGACGAATTGGTAAGCAAGTGCTGAAAAAATTGGCCTTGTGTGTGCTTGCTTTGCTGCAAATTATCCTGAAAGACGATTGCATATCGTGGTCTCTTTTCCTCCAGCTCTCCCTGTCGTTGTCCCCTACTCCTTTTACTCCCCTTGACTCAGTCGCACTTTTCCCGTCTCCCCTTCCCCCCAATGCACTCATCCTCGCCATCTACTCCTTTCCCAACCGATAAAAAAACCATTGTAGGTCCAGTTGGACCTGCCAAAAATATCTTTGGACCAATTGGATTCCATTGCATTTCCATTGGTTACAATTGGTCCAATTGTGTTTTTGGCAGGTCTAATTGGATCTCCATTGGTTTTTTTTGGCTGGGTTCCCTGTTCTCATCCTTCCCAAGCCCGTTCTCACTTTTATCTTTCTCCTTCCGCAATTTTCTCCCCGTAAGTCTGTCTTCACCATCTCTCCTCTGCCTCACGTCATTGCCTTCGTACCTCACTCACATTCCTTACTAATCTCCTCCCCTCACCTTCTTTTACTCGAATTCCTCTCTCCCACTCCCCCCCCCCCCCCTTTGCCCCTCCTTTTCCATTGTGCATCTCCTCCCTGTTCCCTCTCCTTACATCTTCTCCGTCCTCCACTTCACTTCACCCAACACTTTCACCTCTCGTTCTTCTTTTCCCACCTGAAATCTCCCTCATCTCATGTTTTCAATTTAGTCGTTGACTAAAGTCAACGACTATGTTTTCAATTTAGTTTCAATGTCAATGTTTTCAATTTAGTCGTTGACACATGACTAGAAGCTATTTCACCCTTTTCCTGCACTCTGTGCCCCACTCCCTCTCCCCTTCTGCTTTCCCTCCCTCCTTCCCTCTCTAATCCCACCACGATTTTTTCTCCTGTCCTCCTCCCCCACACGTTCTTCCTGTGAGCGTGTGCCTCCCCTTCAACTCTGTTCCCTTCTGAGTACTGCCACCCTCATCTCTCTCCTCTGACCCCGCTTTCCTGCTACACTTCTTTTATCCTCATCCTCCTCTATCTTAGCAGCGGAGCTATAGCTCTGTCCGTGTCGATCGTTAGCACAAAACTCCGCTCGGCGAACTGGAGCGGGAGAAAACGTTGGTGGCAAGAGGAGGCAAGGAGCCCATGGGTGTTGGGAATTCACACGCCTCAAGAACAAAACGCTTCCTGTGGTTGGAATCGAACCTGGGTCCCCCGCATTATGAGACCGCCGTATGTCTGGTTGCGCTACCATCAAATTTGGGGTGTTTAGCATTTCTTTTGAGTTTGTAGCGCGGGCATTGACTGTGGAATTTGGCTGAGTTGAAGTGGACATTGCCAGTTTGGATTTTGGACTCTAGGAGGTTGGATTGGGGACTTTGATTTGACTCAGTTTGCATAGGGAAAGCTTCGCTTTTTAACCATTTTTCTCTTAGGAAAGGGGCAGACCTAACAAAAGGCAAGTGAAAGCTAGTGAGGACCGCCAGTTGCACTGTTTCCTCAGTCTTTGCATCTCAATTGCGAAGATGGCCGTATTTTCCCCTCTCTGTCCCCCTCGTCCTGCTACACTTCTTTTCCTCTCCCTCATCTGATCCCATCATCACTAATCCTTTCCACCACCTTCTCCGACCATATTCCTCTGCTCCTTCACTTCTTTGCCATTCCAATGAGAACCCTCCCCTTCTCTGTTCTCCTAACTCCCTATATCCAATTTCTCTCGTCCCCTTTCTTCGCTGCACTCCTGTCCACCTCACCACCACCACAACTACCAGCTGCATTTTGTTTCCAGGTGGTACAGGCAGGTACAAGCCCGGAACTGCCTGTGATCACCCTGAGCCCTCCTCTGGTTTGCTTGTAACGCTCCTATTTTTGTGCAACTGTTAAAAGCACCTAGCTGTTCGACCTTGCAACCTAGCGGTACAATTGTACAGCAAATGTTCTGGGTTCGAACCCTACCTAGTATTGACAGAATTTTTTGAAAGTGTTTGTGAGTTTGTTTTTTACTGGAAAATATTGTCTTAGTTGAATTCTGCACATTCTTTTTGCAAGTAAGAGTGGTTTGGTATCTTAGAAATCGGTTTAGAGGTGTGGCGTGGCATATCAGCATGTAGGATGGGAAATAAGTGATTATAGAGAGAGGACGAGGTGAATACAAGAATGATTTGCCTGGTCAGGTAACTGGGCCAATATCAAGTCCCATAACACAGGTAGAGAACCTCAGCTGGGGCCTTGGAAAACAGGGGGGTAAGTGGTGTTCATTTTGGGTGTCAGTGCCATGTGCATTGCAGGCAGGGCTCCCAGTCGTGTAGGCGGTGTGAGGATAAGTTTATCGCATAGTTTCAAGCATTGGAGTGACATGTTGTCTGAACGGTGCTAGCCAACCATACAAAGGCTTCTACAAGTCTAGAGAACAGACAAGAGAATTTCAAAGCTTGTGGGTGTCCAGTGAATCCCGTGGGTGGATTGTAGGGACTTTGAGTCAACCTGATCTAGTTGGGACTAACGGGTGCGGGGCAAAGAAGCACTTCCATGGGTAGAATAGGGCTGTTAAGCAAGTATGTACCTTATTTGCCTGAATTGAGGCCGATAATTTTTTTTTTTAAAAGTCGTTTACGAAAGTCAGGGGTCGGTTTAGATTTGAGGATGTGGCTTTCCTCTCACCGCTAGATACTCAATGCCAACTCGCGGTCACAGGCTTGCAGCCATGGAGGAAGAAAAATTGCTTGCAGCTTGCAGGTTTGCAGGCCCAGTTTTGCTTGTTTGAATGTTGGGAACCCAGCTGTCAGCGTTCTGTGCTTGCTTGGTTACATAGCTGCATGACCTCGAGAAGCGCCCGTGTTCGTGGCACAGTGGCGCCCACCAAGTGGTGCCACTACACCGTGGCTTTTAAGCGGAAAGTAGCCTTGGAGGCCCAGAGAACCTTAAACCTCCAAGCACAGTGCGACTTCGGCGTCAATGAGAAGAACGTGCGCCGATGGCGGAAGCAGCGGAACGAACTTTTCAACTGTGCCTCCAAGTGAATGGACAGGCTGTGGAAGCATTGTAATGACGGGCTGACGCTGCAAGATCACAAACTCGCACCGACTGGGCGCATCAAGGCACTTCACTCAGCCAACTAGCGAACTGGGTCACCGCAGTGTGGGACGAAATTTCAGCCGAGGTAATTGTGCGGGCCTTCCGTCAGTGCAGCATCTCGAACACGCTGGACGCAAGTGAGGACAGCGCGCTGTGGGATGAGGACAGCGACGTTGTGGACAACGACAAGTGAGCATTGAACATGCTACGACAAGCACTGCAAGCTTAGTAAAGTGCGTGTTCTAGTCTCAGTCCCGTGTGTATTTTCATTCGGCTTACATTTGAGGTAATCTTTTTTTATTTTCTGACCTTCTGAATTTGGGGGGTTGGCCTAGAATCGAGGGCGGCCTAGATTCGAGTAAATACGGTATAATGCTCAAGACAGCTCGTAATGGTGTTCGGAGAGACTTAAGACATCACAGTGAATCATCGTGCTTCGTTCCCAGCGAATATTCCACAGTAACTTGGGAAGCACTTTGCAGTGGCATTGTTTCCATGTCCGACAGCTTGGTTGTAAAGGTCTCATGCGGTTCAGCCTGAAAAATGATGCTTGCACGGACTGCGGCAAGGGACAGGGTGAAAAATAGCAAACGAGGTCTGCTTGGTGCTTGCAGTGGAGCTGACAAAGCAGCTGTGAGCTACAGGCACAGAGTCACGTGACAGGGTCACCTGCAGGGTGTGACAGATTAACAGCTGCTCTGTGGAAGAGTGCGGTGCAGCTGTATTTTGAACTTGATGGGTTCGAGGCACATTTCCTCTGTACTCGGGTCCCGCTGAGCGTTGGTAGGTCACAGCTGGTCGTGTCGCACCTAACCTGGGATTTGTACAGGGCTCTGCATGGAACGTAGGTACTTCTCACTTCGTAGAACTGCGAGCTGGAAACGTGCGGAATGCTTGGACAACTTAGTTTGTTCCGCTGTTAATTTTTTGTGCACGAGGTGAAATGAGCAGGTGTGGAGGTGTGTTGCGTAATTTTGGGAAGAGGCTGGGGATTCATGGGAGGTCACTCACTGCGAGTTATGACGCAGTAAAAAAGTGGAGGGCTGCGCAATAATCGCTGAAATCGTAGGCTATATGCTGATCCGAGCATGTTGGTGCGCCCCACAGGAGTACTCCTAATTGCAAGGATGCATTTCCACTACCAACAGCAGTGTACTTTGTGTACGTTCCTCACTAATAGCAACAGCTACTCGTGCTCTCAGTTTGCCTTTACTCATTCTTCAACGTTTTGTTAGTTACACTTTCACATTCGACGCGATGGACAACGAGGTAATTGTTTTATGCAACATGGGAGAATTTTTTGGTGCTGTACCGCCATTTCACCAATGACTTATTTCTTCTTCTAAAAAGAAAAGACTTCTTTCAAAGACTTCTTTCTTTGTAAAAACGCAAGAATTACATCCCCCCCTCCCCCCCCCCCCCCCCTCACACACACACATCACATGTGCGGTTTCTTCTCCACATTTCTGATTTATCTCGGCAAACAAATCTGCATGCATTTATGCGCCAATTATGAGCCGGTTACTGTAAACAAAAAGGAAACAAACACGCGCTCACAGAACAAATGTTTTGTGTTTCGTTCTATTCGTCCGGTTGCTATCCAAAGTGTGTGGTTGCTCCCACCGATGGCTTGGGACTGTGGTCCGCCACGTGGGGAACAGTTCAGAAAGACATCCTTTCATTCTCTTTGTGTAGAGGTACTCTTCTCCTTCGTTTGATGGCACGGCTGTTGTGCGTAGCCGGTGTTGCACTTTTCGTGTTCTCACGCTGCCCTGGGAAGAGAGAGCTGCTGCAGCTGTGAGCCCAAATATACTGCTTTTTCACATCGCATTTATACTCGGTTTTGGTTTCCACATTTATTTTTGTGTTGATTGCATGCACTTACCTGGGATTGCAAGGTCTTCCGTTGTAATAAGCCTTCTGAAACCATAAATGTGGCTTAGGCACTTGGGTACAATTCACAACAGTGGCTAGACGGCCACAAAAGCAAATGGATGAGGAGCAAGGAGGTTCAGGAGACCTTAAGGAATTATTTTTTCTTCTTTTTTTTTCTTTTTGAGGAAAATCGGGACTTCCAAATTTTGGGGTTAGCAAGAAGGAATGGCTACTTAGCAAAGAATGCATTTGCTCGCTTTTGCAGTTAGGATTTCAAAGAGGTTTTTTTTTTTGTCTTCATGAGAGAAGAACAGGGTGAAATAGTTTGCTGGGATAGCATCTGGGTTTGTGTGCGTGCAAGCGCATGTGTGTACGCACAGACAGGCATTTCTCTTCATGTGTGGAATCACAATTACTTTCCTAGGGAGATGGTTTAGGTCCTACTGGCAATCCACTCCTTATTAAGGTTGAAGAGCTGGTTAAGCAAAAATAATTTTTCCCATTTCATTGAGTGGACGAATAGCAACGCATCTCAAGAGGCACGGTGCCGTATCACTTTACTAAGGAGCTGCTTAGTTAAGCTATCTCCTTTTAGGCGAATGCCTACAATGCACATGCCCTTGGCCCCCACAGCTGTGTGAAAGACTTCCAATATCTGTCTTTCTAGCGTGCCACTGTCACATGCCAGAAAAGCCTCTGTACCTCATTTCTTGCTAGTGGCACTTGGCGGCAAGGAGATAGCTCTTCTGATGTGGTAGAAATAATCGTGATGTCACTCTGGTGCAATACCTTTTTTTATGTACAAAAACTTTGTTTCTTCAAATACGTTAGTTGGAAGTTTAGTGTCCGTTCATTGTATTTGTGTTCTTCTGTCCCATTCGCGCACTGTTTTTCTCTTGATAGGGGCATTGAAGATGGGCTGAGTTTGAAAGAACTACGATGAGGAACTGAGTACCGAATTAAGCGAGTTGGAAAATACTCATGATGGTCAGCGCAAGCAAAAACAGCGATCAGCGAAGACTGAAAACAAACTGTCAGTTGTTAGAAGGTGCTTGTATTGTTCCCACTCTTCTCCTCCCATGTTTCGTTTGCGCTGACCATCATGAAAGAACCATGCTTTGGTGAGTCACCCTGATAGACATGAAAGATGTTTTCCTAACAGAAGAAAGCGGTCTTGATAATAATGACACCAAATTCAAACAGATAATGAGGAAAACAGGGGAAGCAGTGGACCCCAGCCCCTTTCTGGTGATTTGTCTGGGACGTCACGGAATCTTGTTTGGGCAATTGGCGGCTGCTGACTCAGAAACATGACTAGGTGATTGCAGTAAGGCCTCTAGTTCCATTTGGTCGCATTACTTGAATGCTAACATGCAGCTGACTCACTGAAGACTGTGTTTTTAGTGCTGACCTATGATATGTCAACCATATTACATATTATGGGTTACATATATATGTGCCCCATATTGTGTAATGTGGGTCACATCACATAAGGGGGGATGGAAAATGGGAAAGGCTTGATCGTCAGGCCTTTCCCATATCGCATCCCAATAGCATGAAATTTGAAAGTTTCTCAATATTTCTTGCATTCCCTGGTTAAAAAAAAAAAAACATCTTCGGTGACTGTGATGGATGTGAGAGTATTGCCAACGTCCAGTTCTGTCAAGTTAGGCAAAGTTGTACCTTGTCTTCATGGTCCATTTAAACTTTGTTTTTACTTTTCTGTGCATTATTCAAATGCCGAGGGTGTTTTGGCTTCACGGATTTAGGAGCTTTGTGGGTACGAATGGTGTTCCCTGCCCACTGCAGGAGCTGCTGGACCTGGTGTCGGGGCTGCAGTCGGCCATGGCGGAGGAGCAGCGGCGCTTCGATGCCCTGGGCATCCAGCTGCAGCGCGCCCAGGGTGGAGGGGACCCCGAGGAGCAGAGGGCGCTCTCCGCGGCCCTGTGCGCCTCCCAGCTGCGCCTGGCACGCCTCTGCACCCGAAACATGCGCTGCTTCGCACAGGTGGGGCCCATGTGTCGCTGTCTTATTTCGCTCCTCTCAAGAGCAACACTTACTCCTCACGTCGATTTTTCACTAGAGCCTCAAACTGGCCACAATTTTTGAAGAAAGAAAAAAAAAAGAAACAAAAAAAAATGGTTCTACAAATTATTTAAAGGAAAATGTGCGGGTACATTGATAACAAGAAAATTGGTATGGTTTATTCTGTGTGTTTGGTGTCACTTTTGTTTCTGAAAATGTGAACTCAAAGGTTTTTGCAAGGCGTTAAGCTCCAATTGGTGTTATATACTAAAATTAAAAAAATTAATTGGTTGATTGATTATGAGGTTGGATGCACCGACACTACACAGGCGATGAGGCACGCGTTAATGGAGGGCTCTGGATTAATTTTCACCGCCTGGGGATGTACAGCATGTGCCGATATCTTGAAAGCATGGGCGTTTTCGCTTTTCACCTCTATCAAAAGAGTGGCTGCCGTGACTGGTAAGCGAACCTGCTTGTTTGGGCTCAATAGCGCAGTGTCTTAGCCACTGAGCCACCGTGGTGGGTAAAATCTTTATTTTTAATTAAAAAAAAAATGAGAACATTGTGCACCCATCTTGGACTTTCTCTCATCTACGCTTGCACCATGCTCACGCCATGGGCACCCCAGTGGGTTTTTCGTGGTCTCAAGGGCTCCACTGGTGGTTGATATAAGTGGGTCAAGAGGCTGCATTGATCCTGAAGTATTTTGAGAAAGTCATTGAATGAGTGTGCGTAGCTGTTGAAGTGACAACCAAAATTGGTTGAGCAGTGTTGCGACGTTGCCATCCCACTGCTGGCAACCAGTTGTTGCTTTCGGAAACGTGTCCCGGAACTGGGCTCCATCGCCTCTGTCATGCGTGCAGCAGCATAGTGGTGAGCGGCCAGCAAAAGTTCCTGCCTTGGTGACAACTAGGAGAAGTCGAAGGCAAACTTAACTGGTTTACTACATGGCGAGAGGTGAGCCGAAGCAAGACAGGAACAATGCCCATACGGGAGAGTTTACAGTACAGGACTCGAGCAGAGTGACAGCATTGATTCGCTGCTCCAAAAATGAACAATCTTCTGCGCTTGGGCCGCCGTATTTATACCCAAAGTACTAACGGTCAAACAAGTTCTCCTCCTGCTTTTTGCACACGGCGCGAACATAGTTCACCTACACAGAATGTTCTTTCCAGTGTTCGTGAGAGGTTAGTAGTAGCGGCGCACGCTGAGGCTGAGAGAAGGGAGAGAGGAGTCTTCCACGGTGGTGTCTTCGTCCTTTGGACAAGTCTCAACTCCCCGCGTCTGCCGCCGCCAAAGTTTGAATCGCACTGACACCGAGGTGCCCTTGCGCCTCAGTGTCGGTGTGATTCAGTGTCGGTGTGCGCCGGCTGGGGCATGTTGTGATCTGTTGCTGCAAGCTTGAGTGACCGACAGCGAGGCACCCGTGCGGCAGGTTCACATAGTGGTATGCTCTGCCACAAAGCACAAGGGCTCTGCACGAAGCTTGCAACACAGCGGCGCTGTGAATCGCAACAGCAGCCACAGACGAGAGGTAGGGTCAGCGTGTTATGTGCTTTGTTAATTGTCTTACTGCTAACTCCAGTTAGCAGTACAAAGCCTATTCATTAGCACGGTGTCGCAAAATGCACTAATTGAATTTGTGCGTGTAATGAGCTCACTCTCCTTAATGTTGAGGGAGGTGTAACCAACATGTGCAGAATAGGCCAGCATATTCCACCCACTGAAGCATCAATTCTAATGAAATTTGTCTTCAGGCGAGCAGTGTTTTCAAATTTCACTGTGTTTGGTACGAATTAGTTACCTGCTACCCTTTATATTATGACTGCCTCACGTTGAACACCAGCATTTAAACGAGTCGCGAACTGTGAGGCAGCATCCAGCTGAGCTAAACGGTGAATAAGGCTTGTCGGCATATGAAGGCCAAACTGTTTGTCCCAGCTAACAGGCAATGAAGCAGAGTTGTTACAGTTACTCAGGCTTTGATTCGATCGCCTGGTGAATGGGTCGAAATATTCACGCTTTTGCATTTGTTAATCGTACCTAGTGTAATCAGCTGTTTGTCACACTGTCGCATTGATAAAAGCAATCAAAAAGGAATGTAAAATTTTGGGGTCAGTACTCTTTTTAAACGCGGTAGCGGAGCCGCAGTGCGAGATGATGCTTATGATGCACCACGTTTCCTCAAAGGAGGCTGGAAAAGTTTTCTTTTTATTGTAGGGCTAAAGCGTTAAATCTGTGTATTTCCAGCATGTACCTGGTGAGGTTCAGGAAAAGGGTGGCCCCCCCAAAAAGTTTAAGCTGCGCCAGCTGGGGAGCTTGCATCTGAAACCATGTGCCAGGAAGGAGAAACCACAGTGGGAAAGGATGGTAGGATAAGGGATGTGAGGAAGGGCAATGCAGCAGCGGGAAAGGGAAAGAGCAGCGCTCGTGCAGAACTGCTTTGTCCCGATAACAGTGAGGCCAATTTTAATGCGAACTTCCGAGAACTAAGTAAGGTGTGACTTTCACGGGGACTTCTCTGTGTGATTGGCGGGTACTGACCAAAGCGAGCACCAAGAAACATGACTGCGCTGGTGTAGCGGTGTGTGCAGTTATATATACTGTACTATTATGTATACTTGAATGCTAATATTGGATTAACACACTGATAACTGCCTTACTAGTATATCCTCTATTGTGCCCATTGCTGACATTGTGTAGAGCAAAATGTGAGTGCTCTTCGAAAGTTCTGATCTTCTTGTGTGTGAAAACAAGTTTTGTGGGTCCAGAATGGAGTCAAATGATCTACCAAAGGCTAGTTGTTTCAAATCAAACAAGGTGATTTTTTGCTTTCAGGGTCTCTTTGTGTACATAGCAGTTGGTTAAAAGACAAAGCAAGTGATACGAAATCATAGTTCTAGCTTATGTAACAGGATTTATGATAACAGTACTAAACTAAGTTTGTTGCATTAGAATGTTGCTCAGTTGGAAAACGCAGCCATTGGAAGTTGTTGCAGGAAACGGTGAGTCTGTTTATTCATTTGCAAAACTGATAGACTTGTCTTTCTAAATTTTGATTTTGAGAAGTGACTAAAGGGGTAAAAGTTCTAATTTGTTTTTAGTTGAGTGAGGTTTGTGGAGCACTGTCGCCTGTCTGGCTGCTACTCTCACCTGCAATGTTGCGGTTCACATTTGTGAGACCAGCAGCATTGCCTGGTATTCACTTGACCTAAACAGATCCCTCCCCCACTGGTTGCACTCTCCCTCAATGCAGCAAGCGATCCAGAAGAAAGAGGGTGAATCTCGACCCAACGGGGGTGGCAGTTGTGGCAGTGGAAGCACAGGCCACGGCAGCGGCAGCAGCAGCAGCAGCAAGCGCATTCAGCCCCCTTACCGCGACCAGGGCTCCTGCGAGCTGTCCACCTCACCTCTCATCCGGCGGAATCTCCTCGACATCTCGGACTTTGACGAGGTACGCCCGCTGTGAATTTTGTTTCACTCTATACGTCTCTCCTGATCACCTTTCCATTCCTGTGTTGGTTCATATAGGAGGTATTCACTGAGCCCGATCTCCCAGATGACACGCGCGTCTTCGCGGCTCTGTCGCCATATTGTGGGACTAGAATTTCTAGCAGTGCCCTCGGATGCCCACGATGTAGGGATTTTTTTGTTGTGTAACACGTCTCTGTCTGCCTCAAAACAACAGTGACATACCGTAACTACCCGATTCTAACGCGCCCCCGATTCTAACGCGCACCCGATTTTCCAGGCAAAGAAACCGAAAAAACTTGCACCTCCGTTTGTAACGCGCAAGGAACTTTGTGAGCAAGAAAAACGAATGCGAGAGAAACGGGCGATTTATTCCCCGAAGTAGTCTCACTCATCTCACTCCTCGTCGCTCTCTGCTGACCACAACATCTCGTCATTGGTGCCGTCAAGCGCGTTCGCGATGCCACACTTCTGAACGAACGTTCAACCATGTTCGATGGGATCGTGGCCCACGCCTCGCATGCCCATCCCGTGAGCTTCTCCAGAGGCATACGCTTCAGCCAACCGCTCATTGTGAACGCGTGGCAGCCACTCGTAAGCCGCGGAAGCGGTGCTCCTTCGTTGCCGCTGCTGCCATTGCTGTTATCAAGCACGCAAGTGGAATAATTTGACGATTTGTGGGAACGCCGAAAAAAAAGCCTAGGCGCCTAGATCCGAAAAATTGTTGCTAAAAGCTTTGGCGCCGTCTTGAGATGGCGATGGCGATGGGTGGAACGAAATTTCAGCTGTTTCGGCAGTTTCGGTTTCGTATCCAATTCTAACGCGCATGCAATTTTTCGGCCTATTTTTGCGGAAAAAAGGTGCGCGTTAGAATCGGGTAAGTACGGTACTTATTTTTCTCCGAGTTCTTGGTCATTTCTGATTCTGTCGCGGCACTCGCAACATGCTTGTACGACATTGGTTTTTCTGCTACGGATAGTTTCCTTTAGCAAGATTTTGGAAGCGAGGTCGTGTTCTGCACTGTCTTCAAATTTGACAACCACTCGATCAAGGGCAGCGATTGATGAAAATGCTTGAAAACTTGGTTTATTTGCTGTACCAAGAGTAAACAGTAGTAAGTACAAGAAGATACGGGAGCTAAAAGCATGAAAACGAGAAAAGTGGCTCCGCCAAATCAAATGAAGAGCTGCATCTGTCAGCAAGTGTTCACAAAGTTTGCTGAAAGCAAAAACACCTTATTTCAGGTTGTATGGTTCCCCACCTTGCAGTTGCAATGGGCACATAATGCTTGTTTGTCGTCTTTAGCGATTAGTGAAGAGGCTTCTTGCTGAAGGGCTGCGAGTGATGGACCTGCATGCGCACAGATCAAAGCAATCGCATTAAAAAAAAGGCTGTGTCGATTCTCTGAAAATGGTTTGGGCACTGCTGAACTATCAGGGGCTTAATGACCTGAATGTCCCAATGTCAGGTTCATGAAATTTACTAGTTCCGAACGCCTCTTGTACAACAGCCGATCAGCACCCACAATCAAAGGCCCGTAGTGGATGAACGACACGCGCAGGTAGCATACATTTACTCCATTCATGAAACATCTGGTGCTGGAAAACTAATTGACACTGAAAGGTGATACGTGCAAAATAGCACTGTGTCTAAATGCACACTGGACGGACGCACTTCGAACCCGCAGTCTGAATTTGCATCGGACGTCAGTGAATGCCCACCAGTGCTTCGGCTGCGCACTTCTGGTGTGCATCCGGTGCCTAGCTCAACATATCCCTAGGTATGCTTTGCTAAGCTAACAATAACCCTAACTGAAACCTCCACATGTAAGAGACCACATAACCATTGAAATTCCAAGACCAAAAACGAAAAGAAAAAAAACCCAGGATGGGCATTGCACTTACGCCCTTCATATCACGAAGCTGCGACATTCAACGTTAACTCCACAATCGTCTCAGCTATGAGTCGTGTCGTTTGAAGTGCCTTTAAATTCCCAATCCTTGGTATGACCGCTGTACCTTTAGACACAGCAACACAAACAATGGCAGTAACTGGCACTTGTCTTCAATTACCTTTCCACTGAGACCGACACGGGGTTCATGTACCCAACCAGTGGTTGGGATCGGGAGGCAGTGGGCCCCCATGGATTGTAGGCCTTGAATTTCCCGGGTCACAAAGATTGTAGCACCAACAATGCCCTCTTTGATGTTGGAAAGGTCGGCGTGAGGAACGAGGCTGGCATTGCGTAACACTTCCATTATCAGGGAAAGTAGGGCACATCAAAAACACCTGAGCTGCAAGTAATTTTTCCCATAGCACTAGACTTTTCTGGTTCCCTCAGCTCGCATGTATACACACTTAGGTGCGTCATAAATGATGTGCTCACCATAGTGATAAAATGCTGACGGAATGTACTGACTAACGAGTGATAAGGACGAGATTTGCACGGGAGCTGAAAATGACGTGGCCACCTCACTACATTAGTCCAAATAACAGGCAACAGCTCCGAACGGCGGGATGATGTCACATGAAGGCCTCCTATACTTGGGTACAAGTTCGGTAAGAATGGGGATAGCTCATGTAGTGTATCACTCCACCAAAGCGATATGTCAACACATGCGCACGTGTGGTGTCAGCACACACTTTGATGTCACATGTGATGTCAACTTTGATGTCAACACACATGCACGTCTCGAAAGGAGATTTGGCTTAATGCGTGGTGTTGTCTGCTTTTTCTCAAACATTTTGCTCGTCATCGCTGTGGAAGTTTATAAGCAGATTAAGTCAGAACAATCATGGAGATGACTTTTGCCACACAAAGGAAGAGCCAGTTGCAGTGGTGATGCACAGGGGAAACTTCCGTTGTTGTTATTGAGTAGGGTGGGTTTTGGGGCTTTTGGCGCATCGATCGTTTGTATTGAGGTGGCTCGATTCGTACAAGATCCACCGAGACATTCTTCTCAGTGGAATATCTTGCATTCCTTATTTCCCCACTCTCACTGGCACAACAACCCTGCTGTTCATCTTTTTCACTCAGATTGCTGACAATAAGAGGGACCATTTGCAGGAAGTGCAAACAACCAAATTGCTTTTTAGAGCCAGAGGGGGCCTACTTTTAAGTTCCTTTCCAGTGGCACCACCAGCACCAGGCACCTAATACTGCTAGGTATATCCTGAAGTTACAAATTATTTCATTCTTCTTTTCGGGCTGCGCAGAGTCTCGTTAGCACTAACATGATTGCCTTCATCTGTAGTCGGCCTCTGTTATGGCGACCCCAGGCGGATAACTTGTGCCGCACCGCCAGTCAGATTGTGCCTGCTCTGTTGTGATATGCGCACAATAGCCAATTGCATCTTGTGCTGTTTACTTTTTCGTTCACCCACGTTTCGAGTATAGAGATGTGAGCAGTTGAAAAAAACAAAAAAGCATTAGGAAAAAAACATGTTTTTTTCGTTTTTTTCAACTAAGGTAAAATTGAAAAAAAACAAACACAGTACCCCCCCCCCCCCCCCCCCCCCTCTTCCTCCGCGGAATTGTGTTGTTATGCAGCTCCTTTTGACGTGCTTGAAAGTTTCTTGTTTAACTTTTAGTAATTGTACTATTTTTGTGCTTCTTTCTTACCGCTCCATTTATTTCGCGTGAGTGATCGCCAGGAAACGGGGGTGCAAGCCTTGCTGTTTCCGGACAACCGAACATTACACCACTGCGGCTTCAGTTGCGTAGTCTCTGCTAGGGCACCACGGCGTCAGCGGCTAGCGCCGATACAACGGCAGCCGTATCAGATAGCGCGCGCGCGTGCTTAGCGCGGCGGCAACGCCCAATATCGCGCCTGCGCCAAATTCAATACAGCACAGTAGTGCTGCGCTAGTGAAGTGAACGGATGGGCGTTTGAGCACCTTTTTTCAATTACCCTGCCATTATTTCAGTCAATCCAACAAGCTATTCATGAGTACTTCAACGTAGAAAATATAACCCAGTTTCCGCTATGGTACGTCCGCGGTCGCACGTTTGGAAACATTTTAACGTGTGCGACTCGCCTACCTCGGGGAAGAAGCAACAAGCCTTCTGCAAGTACTGCGATGCATCCCATGGTTTCCTCAACGCTACCCGCCTTACGAAACATCTGTGGTCCTGCAAAAAGTGCCCACAAGAGGTTAAGGAGCGGTACGGCTTTCCATCCGAAAACAAGCAACCAAGGATCTCATCGGCGGCCTCGTCAAGTGAGTACCAAAGCACCGGTATCTCAGCAGCAAGTGTCTCAGTTGTAAAATCAGCAAGTCTCTCGTCTTTTGTTGACATAATTACACCTGAAATGCAACAAAAAATTGACGAAGCTTTGGCTAGGGCTGTGTATGCGACGAACACACCATTCTCTTTAGCGGAAAACGAGCACTGGCTTGCCGCTTTCAAGATGCTTCGGCCTTCACACAATCCTCCTAGCCGTTACATTTTGAGCGGTCGCCTGCTTGACGCTGAGTATGAGCTTGCAAAGACTGACGTGCAGGATACTCTGATGAAAGCGACGTGCCTTACCGTGCTCACAGATGGGTGGACCAACATACGGGGAGAGTCAATAGTGAACTTTGTAGTCACTACACCAAAGCCTGTGTTCTACAAATCAGTCGACACAGGCACTAACCGGCACACTGCCGCCTACATCAGCAGCGAGATCTCTAACGTCATTGATTCTCTGCAACCCAACAAGGTAGTTGCCCTAATCACCGACAATGCTAGTCACATGCAGGCAGCATGCCAGAAAGTTGTTGAAAAATTTCCACACATTGCAACAATGGGATGTGCAGCACATGGACTGAACCTGCTCCTCAATGATATCATGCGCCTAAAAGTTCTAGAACGAATTTATGAGACGTCAAGAAAAATAATCAAATATGTGAAGCACACCCACGTAGTTGCTGCTGCGCTCCTACAAAAACAGGAGTCAAAATACGGCAAAGGAACTTTTACGACACTTAAATTGGCTAGCAAAACAAGATGGGGCGGCGTCACCCTGTCATTGCAAAGCCTGCTCAACAACAAGGAAGCACTGCAAGAGACCGTTATCGTGGAAGATATCGGTGTGGCGAAGCCGATACGCCAGGCCATATTGGATGAGGAAGTGTTTTGGAAAGACCTTCGCAGCTGCCTAGACTTGGTGACACCAGTCTCCTCGGCCATTACAAAGCTTGAGTCTGACCAGGCCTTGTTATCAGACGTCGTCGAAGTTTTTCACTCCATCAAAAGTGACATCACAGCGAGGCTAGAAAATAGCTCCTTCACTGAAGACGAAAAGTCTCACATATTGCGTGTGCTCAGGGGGCGTGAAGAGTTTTGTTTGCGACCCATTCACATTGCTGCTAATTTCCTGGATCCAAGGTATCGCGGCAAGAACCTAGCTGACGCGCAAATTGTGGTCACGTTTGACTGGATTTCCTAACATGCAAAGAAGCTCTCGCTAGACGTTGGGAAAATTTTATCTAACGTCGCACAATACCGGACTTGCAAAGGAATTTGGTCCAGTGAAGGAGTTTGGGAGTCTGCGAAACATCTAGACCCATCCACGTGGTGGGAAGGACTTTGCTTTAATGAACCCTTAAATCCCATCGCCGGTCAAATACTGCAAATTCCCCCTTCTTCTGCGGCTTGCGAAAGGAACTGGTCGGAATTCGGAAACGTGCACACCAAGCTACGCAACCGGCTTTCAGGCGATCGCGTGCAGAAGCTCGTGTACGTGCACTCGAACCTGAATGTCCGGAAGGCTTCGTCGGCTTCACAGCAAAGAATCGACGTGGCAAGCGGAACCGAATCAGACACGGATTGACGACTGTTCGCACTTTTTGATCGGAACTTTAGGAATTGACGTGAAATCACTCCATTGATTTTGAAACTGAAAGCTCTGCTGGAATTTTTGTGTGCAGTAATGAAACAATTATATTCTGGAAAGTGCTACTAAATAAATGTGTCGGGTTTTTAAAACAGTGTGCGCACAAGTCTTTTTTTCCAAGTTTTCGTAATTTTCTGAAAAAAACTAGAAAAAAACCTGTTTTTTTTCAAGCACCTCAAATTTTCATGAAAACTTGCATCTCTATTCGAGTACAACCAGTGAACAAAACAAAGCAGTTCTGACAGCTAACAGAAGTCCAAAGAGTGACTCGGAAACGCCGCTTTGACAGTGATGGCGGCGTCACCTCATGCTGGAAATGCCTTGTGAGAGCGGAGGGTGGGATGCTCTAGCTGCTTCTGTGGTTTCTCTTGTGGTCTTACTCACTATTCCCATTTGCCTGGCTAGAATGTCGGTCAGGTCTGCACGGCCAGACCAGGGTCAAGTACTTCGCACAGAGCAAAGTAGGCTTGGCTGTTCTTTCATTTCATTTCTACCCCATAATAGATGGTTGCGCACACGGTTCATTAGCTCTCTACAATTATTTGTTTGGATCGCTACGACTAAAACACGGTCACAATTCCAGGCGCGTTGTTTGTTGGTGACATGAAACATTGGGCCTGAGGTCGGACCTTTTTGTTGTGCAGGTGGAGGCGGCCTTCTCCTCCATGATGGACGATGGCTCTTCGTCTCACGAGGCACTCTCCACGCCGTTCGCGGCTCCGGGAGAAAACCATGTCGACAACGATTACGACTCGAAGGACTTTGTGGTGCACCGGTATGATAGCGACTACCTCTCTGCCTGCCCCCAGCTTGAAAACCGCTTCTGAAGAGTTTGTATTGACGTCGTGACGAGAGTTTGTGCGTCTGCTCTGGAAAATTTTTATACTTCCACTCTCAAAACCAGTTGTAATGAAGTTGGTTATGGGGAGTTAGAACTTGAAATGTGCAACTCTTGTTTGTTCTACACTTGGGGAGTAGACCTGGTGAAGAATTTTTTTTTATGCCAGCTGCATTACACCATTCTTAACACCAACTGCAGCAAGACACTAGTTACTCTGTGTATGCATGAAAGGAAAATGTGAGAGGATTCGTTGCATTCTTTTATTTGTGTGCCCAGTGCAAAGATGTTTGTTTTTGTGCTCATGTTTATAGGGTTATGGAAACTCAGTTGCAGGAGAATAAAGAGGAGGGGAAATTTTTAGACTTTGCTCCAAGGTCGGAGCAAGGGCAAATGCTACATGTTTGGAAGCTGTCGTATCACACCTGTCATCACAGCTTTGTAGAATAGATATGTGTTATATGGGAAAGCATCTGAACTGCAGGCACCAACTTTCGTTGATTGGAAGGAGTTGTGAATTAAACAAAGAACGCCCTGTGGAATATACCATTGTCAAGACTTTGAAGCAAGCAAACGCTTATCGTAGGGGAATGCCAGGGGGAGGCTGTCTTTAGATTCACTGAAATTTGGTACGTAAAAGTCCTCTCAGTTGGTAGTTCAGAGCAGATGAGGTTCTCAAAGTCCATAATAGGTACAAGAGCCCCGTATGCTTGTGTGTGTGGATGCAGCCCAGTACTTATATTCAGGCTCACGAGGGAAGCAAAGTAGTTTGTTTGGCACGGTTCAGTGGGCATTTTTGCGTAAAAGTCAGTGGCTATAAATGGGGCTGGGAAATGGCAGTTTTCCCATGTGTTTGTTATATGCTGTCAAAGCTTTTTTTCCTTTGTATAGTCCCCTTTACCATATCCTGCAAGGTTTGTCTAAAAATAGATATTTGCGGTCACCTTCTTCCCTACTATGATGTCCCTTACAGCTGGGATGTATTGTTGCGCGGGAGGGGAGGGAGGGAGGCATTGGGCAGCGGCCAATTTTTTTTTTTTTTGATGGGTTAGTTGATTTATAGGGCCAGTAATCTCAGCAACACTCGAGCTTGGTTTGTGAGTTAGTCGATATGCATATTTGTGACCATTGACCTAGGATTGTGCCAGAGAATAGCATTTGCACCTCAAATTAAGTTAATGAGATTTCCCATGCAGGATAAACATTATAAATATTTTTGTAAGTCTGTAAGTTTGTAAACACTGTAAATCTGTAAATTTCATTAGGTTGATGTTTCTACATTTGAACAGATCTCAGATTAGGAGATGAAAGAAATTGGTTAATGGGAATTTCTTAAAATCGCAGCTTGTTGTATACTGATGCTAAAAAACTGTATATGGAGCTTGGCGGCCTCTTGCCCAGTCCCCCCTATACGTGTTTCCTTGTTATTGAAGCTTCAGCAGTAGCTTGCACTGTGCAGGCTTGCTTGTCAGTTCCCCCACTTTGTCACCCTCCAGCTTGTTCCTTCTCTCGCTTGCCTTGAAACAAGTGCGGCTTGGACCTGGAAACTGCAACACACGCCTGGCTGGTGCTTCACTGTAGATTCACTACCGTAGCTTTACTGCAGCTTCACTGCCGTAGCTTCACCACAGCTTGGTTGCAGCTACAGCTGATCGGTGCAGGCAGTTTTATTGCTGGTAAAACATTCTCTCGCTTGCCTTGAAGCAAGTGTGGCTGGAACCCAGAGGCTACAACAATTATACACCCCTGGAAAGTGCTTCACTGTAGCTTCACTACTTAACTTCATTGCCATATAGCTCCACTGTAGCTTCACTATCGTAGCCGCACTAGCGTAGCACCAATTAAAGCCCTCCACGGCCATTTTTATAAGTAGCACCATCATTTTAAAAGTGTTGCCTTCTAGTCCTGCTTCTGCTGGATTCGGTGAACCTATTTCCTTCAATCTCCGGCATTCAGCGGTGACAGTCATGGGCGGTAAATACGTGCATGCTTGTACGCGCTTTCGAAACGCTCTTTGGCTGCCCACGCCGATTTTGTGCTCTGCAAAATAACAATGCGTGTATCAGCGCACGTCAATGGCACGGTTGCAGTAGCAAGTGGTGGTGGCTGAGCATTTAAAATACCATGGCGGCACTTACACTTCAGCAGTGCAAGAAGGCCAGGAAAAGGATTATGTTTGCTATGCGGTGTATGAAAGCACTATGGGAGGAGCTTAGACATAGCATGCCAAGCAAAGGGACAAAGCAGCTCCACCCAATGCGTGTATACAACAGGCCATGATGGTGCTGACTACAAAACATGGCGGCACATTCGCATCCATAGCTTGGAGCAAAAAAAAGAGGGGGGGAGGGCCGGTTGGCACTACTTAACCTGGGCAGCGGAAGAAAGCAGTATGGAGGGGCTTTATTTTCACTGTAGCTTCACTACCCATAGCTTTATTGCCATGGCTTCACTGCCGTAGCTTCACTGTAGCTTCGTTGCAAACACAGCCGATAGCCGGGGCCAATTTTGTTCATAGAAAGGGCCATTCTCATCATCCCTCCCTTCTGCCCCCAGCAACACGTTCATGGGTGCCGACGACTACCACTCGGAGGACTCGACCCTTCTCGGGGAGAGCCACAGCCCGCAGCCGCTGGTGCGGGAGGCCCCCAGCGACGCCTCGGACGACGACGAGGGAGACTACCACCTGCGCTACGAGGAGGAGGAGGAGGAGATGCAGCAGCGGGGGGGCGGCTACGACTCGCGGCACCACTACGCCTACTACCCGGAGGAGACCGAGCTGGAGGTCATCCCCGAGGAGGACGAGGACCACGCCAGCAACTCCGACTGCTCCGACCCCATGGGTGAGCGGGCTGCGGGAAAATGAGAGGCCTACTGTTCCGTCGTGTGGCGCAAAATGCATTACTGAGAGTATTTTGAACGTGGCTGGAGTCGTTTCTGTGATCTTTTGCACTTAATTTGCTTATGAATAATTACAGCGGTGACAAAAGACTAGGTGAGAGAAGGCAGACGATGTCTCACATTTAGTGCAATCTCCTTTCAAAACACGTCATACTAATCACATGCAAGGCACTTCACACAACATGACACAAACACTTCAGAGAACTCTACAGACAACATATTCCCCTACATCCCTCGCTGTTTCTGGGTGACGATGCCATGGTTTCCGTGAAACGTGTGTTTGAGTACTTGTCAGACGTTAAGTTTTTAAACCTCATTTCCTATCACGCATAATCAAAACTGGCCCCATACACCAGCCATCACCATTATCTTTAACTGATTTTACTATGTTCGGTTTACACGTTTTTTTTTTACCTACCTTTTTGTGGTAACCACTTCATTAAATACCCTTTTCTCTGGCGCTCTTTGCCCTTAGCCGGCCTTGCGCCATAAAAACCCAACCATCATCATCATCCTTTCAAAACACATGCGCCCGTTGATGTCGCAAGTCTATCACGAGTCGTACGTTACATGAGCTATTGCTGCTCTTGACTTGTACCTGAGTATAGGTCATTTTTCAATCAGTGCTTTCAATTTTCAATACTCGTTTCATTGACAGCGCTGCATCTAAAGTCACCTTGCTTCGCGATAGGGAGCTTGGAAAGAAATGAAAGTTTGAACACATTTTTGCCATAATTTTACCGAAACAAAAAGTTTTGTGAAGGGGTCCGAGCAAGCTTGACACGAAAATGCAGGTGAGCGGAGTCGGATGACGGAGCACGACTCTGGAGTGACGGACGAGCACCACAGCAGCGGCAGCGACGACGATCGGAGGCACGGCAAGCGATCCGAAGACACCGACAGCGGCCTGCACTCGCTGCCCTGGGGGACGCGGGAGTGTGACTCGTCGCGGGGCAGCCCCGAGACCAGCCCGGACAGCAAGGAACGGCCGGAGCCCAAGCCGGAGCCCAAGCCAGAGCCAAAGCCAGAGCCGAGGCAGGAGTCGAAGCATTCGAGCGACGTCGCTGTGCCCCGGGCAACGGTGTCCATACAGTGCAACGGCCCGGACTCTCTCCGCAATGTAAGTGCAGGAGCAGGTGCGCTTGCTTGCAGGGTTACTCCACGTCATCTCGTGCGATACTCCTCGCGGGCCTCGTGTATCAAAAACCAGTCTGCGGTTTGCCTACCTGCACTGGGGTAAAACAGGGGCAGGCTGGGGCAAGTTGAGTAGACTGTCATCTGTTGGCAGACAGTTGAAGTAGCACTCACGGCTGCTGCCATAAGTCACAAAAGAAAAGCTAAGGAAACGTTAGTGATGTTCACCTAATTTAGCGCCTCCTCGTGTGAAAAGCAAGCTTTACTTTATTCAGTTGTGTAAATAACGCTGAGCAAAGTCGAGCTTTTGTCCCTTAGGTGGCGTACCAGTGCACTTGCCCCTGAACTTCAACGAAGCAGGGGTGTTCCCACAGACCAGATTCCAAAGCGGAGTTTCACAATCATTGTACAGTCTACGCTCGTTACAGCGGATCCGGCAACAACGGACTTTCGGTTACAACAGACCATTTCTGTTGGTTTGTCTGGTCCCCATGCATTTTAAATGAAGTCCACTCCACTCATAACGGACCCGGCTAAAGCAGTCTATCGGCTACAACAGACTAAATTTTAGGGGAAAATTGTTTCGACTGAGTGTTTATAGCAGACTTCTGCGGGGCCGGCACCCGATATACTTTTTTTTGTTTATTTTGGCAAGAAAACTGTTATGTCTGGCAACATTGCTGGCAGCCGGGTCGTTGGCGCAGCCAAGCCAAGCCAGTGCCAGTGGCTTTTTTTTTTTGTGCGACCAGCGGCATAAGCGGCAGGGTAGCTGATTTCACTGTCGGATAAATTAGGCGTAATTAACGCTGTTGAACATGGGGAAAAACAGGCCGACATCGCCAGAAGTACAGGCCTGTCTAAGCAGACGGTTCGCTGTACCGTCAAGAACAAAGCCGCTGCCGATAAACGCGACTCTGGTGAGATTGAAAACAGGGCTATCGAATACTCGGAAGTGGTGCACTCGGAGGCTAGTCTGCCCTCGTCAGTTTTTTTATGTAATAAAAAAACTCTGGTTAAGTGAAGTTCGGCTTTTATTATTCCCACGCATGCATCGTTCCCGTTCCGTTCGGTGAAAAAAGGTAAGAAATGCCTCAAGTAGGGGGGTTGTTCCCCATCCATTGTGTGCAATCTGCCGATAATCGTGCGCAGTCCAACTGGTCTAACTTTCGATTTTACAGCTGCCCGTCATCAGATTATTTCATTGCAGCTGTTTCAATGACCAGAGTAAAATCGCTAAAAATCTGGAAGCTGCCTTGGAGGAACGTCAGGCGGCGATCCGATTTGTTTGACGAACGGTTTCGGGAAAACCTGCCTCGTCGTGAGTTGGATTTAAAAGAGCCTAGCTAATGCTGATGGCCACGACTGATGTTTTATAGCTGGTTAATAATTGTGCCTAGCTATATTCTTGCTTTACTTGCTCAGCTCATCATGCGTCTTTACACGCTTGACTTCAAGCGCTAGCTTTTTTCCAAGTGCCGGTGCTAAGCTTTGGAAACGGTGTTTACGCGATTATTTGCCCTCGCGCGAACACTGTGCAGAGGTGCTGCAGGCGTGTAGAAAGAACAAAGTGTATATACTATGCATATCGGTCAAAGAACCCACTTTAGGACTCGTACTCCTCCCCCCCCCCCTCTTTTTGTCGGATACTGCATACTTCGGCTACAGCGGACGTTTTTTTCCGGATTCAGAGGGTTCGTTGTAACGGGCATAGACTGTAGTATATTGGAGAACTCCTCCCGGCAGAGCTCTGACTGCCGTGTTCTTGGAGAGGAGATCTTGGTGAGAACTTGTGCCAACCGGGGTCAGCTACCCCCGTCTACTCGGTAGTGGCGTCTTGCTCACATCTAGAGAGAGCAAGGAGGTGTTTTACTATCTGGAGGGGCAGCGTAGTACACAAACATTCGAGAGAAGGAAAGGGGACAGGATAATGCGGAGCCCGCGACTAGGTACTCCTATTGAAAACGCAGCACATGCTAAAATGCTGAAACCAAACCCAGGTGCCTCGTAATAAAACTTGCTGCGAGTTCAGCGTCGTCTTCGCTTCTTCGTTTTCTTGTGTATTTGTCTACTACACTGCCCTTCAAAATGGTAAATGGATGCCAACTTGTCCAGATTCTTAAGTGTCTAGGTGGTTTGGAATTTCATTCTTGTGAGAAAAATAGGTGTCAACAGCAATTAACCTGTTTGCCTAAAGAAAGCCACAGAGGGTGTGGAAGAGTTGTGAGTTGTGTGAGCCATTGTAATTATAACTGCATAAATTGGTTTTGCCCAACACGCTTCAGGGAGTTTGGTGGCTTAAGGAACCAACTTCACTGATATCCCGCCATATGTGTATGCCAGTATGTTCATATCGTAGTGATTTCACCTGGCTCTCTACGCTGACCAGTCGTAACCATATAAATAATATCCATCTTTCTATACAGCACCTTGAATATTAAATACCTACTTAAATGATAGCCACAATCATGGCATTGGTGCTCTTTGGCCTTGATGCCCTTGCTCCAAGAAAACCTATCTTATCATCATCACACCTCAGTGAGTTGCTGTTTTTTTTGCATTGTTTTTTGTGCTAGTATAAATCACGGATCACCGATACCAACTAGCCCAAACCCAAACTCTGCTAAGCTTTTGGCTGGGTTGTCTGGGATGCTGGCTACTGCACTCGTCAATCCACTCTGATATCAGGTTGTGTTATTTGGCGTGTTGCATTAGAAGCAAGGTGGTCATGTCCCGCTTCAGGCTGAGTGGTTGCACCCCGTAGATTTTGCGTGCTTGCTGCTTCTTCGAGCGTTCTTCTCTGGCACGACAGCCAGAAGTGAGAGCAGTGAGCGTAAAGGCAACGCACAAAAGGTGATAAAGTTGCAGGTGCATACGAGAGGCAACAAGTTTTCGACCAATTCCATGGAGCAACGTAATGTGAGTTTTTCTACCAAGATAAGATGGTTAAAAAGTGGCCCGGCGATCTTTTATCAACATTACATGTGGTGCTGTTGTTGCTGCTACTCGGCTTGAGGCACTAATTTGATCATTGAACAGTTCGACACGCTGGTGGCAAAAAACAAGAACAGAAGCCAAGTGCTTAGAAGAGTACCTGGTAGGCTTTCATATGTTTGAGGGGTTTTGTCAATTATTGGTGTGGCCCTGCGCTTGGAGAATTCATGAACATATGGGAACAACAGTGATTTTCTCAGTGCAGAAAACTCGGGAAATGTACCCATCGTGGAAGTTTTGTGAGGGGCCTGGGTTTCGAAAGAAGGATCAATCTGATTTGTACCTCTGCCGTGTTCGGATTTTCGGCGTTTTCAACTGCATTGTCAAGAGGACGACGCCCTTTGCGTAGGTGCTGTCTGCGCAGCAGCAGAACGACTCGCTGTCGCGGGGCCCCGAGCTCCTCAAGGGCAGCCGTCTGGCCGAGCTCATCAAGAGCTTCGAGCAAGTGTCGGTCACGACCAACGGCCAGTCACCCCCACCTCTGCCGTCGCGCCATCACACGACTGCGGCCACCGCCAATGCACCGCTGTCGACACCGCCCCCCACAACCACCCTGACGGTGACTGCACGACCGTCACGACCATCGTCGGTCACGACAGTGACGGTCAACCACCACGTCACGAGCAGCCCGTTGCCGTGGACGACCAACGGAGACGCATGTCCCACGCTGACGCCGCCGCCAGTGAAAGTCGACGCCTCCCTTGTGGACGACGAGCTGCTGCCAAGGAGTTCTACGCTGATGTGGGACCCGGTGAGCACCAAGCGTTGCTTTAAAAAAAAAATGTACAAATATCTTTTTGAAAAGGTTGTGATAAGTAGTTTTTACAGAAGCGGACACACAAAAATATGCACACTTTGTTACGAAGTGCCGCATTCATGACAAAGTGTGCAGCTTTTTTTTGTGTGTGTGTTTGTTTCTGTGAAAAGACCATAGCCCCTTTCAAATGATATTCTACCAACTAGCCCGACGTCAAGCCTTTTTTCATACAAATACAGCCTAAGTCAACAGCTTGTCAGTGGCAAACTTTTAATTTTGTCAAACTTCTTTTTTTTTGACACCCTGCCAAAATTCCCTTGCAGTACATGTGTGTTTCAGTTTGGTAGGCATTTTGTGATGGTCAGCCGCAACCCTCACCTTCAACTATGTGCAGGGGCCTAATGCCAGTCTATTCTAATGTGGGACTCGGGAGTGGTAACAGAGCCTTTTGACAAAAACATTTACACAGACACTACTGCCTAAGAAGCAAAGGTGTGTCAGTGTCAAACTTTTAACTCTGTCAAACTTGTATATGACACCGTGTAGAAATGCCATTGCACTAGACGTGCGTTTCAGTTTGGTAGTCATTTCCTTGCGGCAAGTCGCAGCCTGGACCTGCGACTGGGTACAGAGGCGTAATGCCAGTGGCAGGGTGTCCAGATTTTTTTCTTTCGGTGGGTTAGCAGGTTAGAGCTTGATGCACGCTTTTTGCATGGTGGCGATAAATTGAGCTTTGTTTCTTTTCAGACTGGCCTGCTCAAGGAACTGTACAGAATTGAGATGCCCCAACAGGTGAGGAACAGATAACCATGGTAGAGCCACTGAATTCCTGTGTTTGAAGTTCATTGAAGGAGTTGGAACCTTGTTAAAGCCCTACCTGGTGTGTAGGGGGAAACAGTATGCAGAGAATGGTATTCATACGCGTTAAATAATGCGCAAATTGAGCTGAGCTCATTGAGGAATCAAGGCGCGCTGTTGAAGCCAACGATACGTATTCACGGAGGAACCTTTGTAACCAAGGTTGTGTGTTACTGCCACATGTCAGTGCAGTTTCAGAAATGGCGAAATTTCCAGCCATGGCGCTCTCGTGAGTTAGTTGCTCACAGTGAGAAAATTTCAAGAAACATTAGAGTAAAAATCAGTGGTATGCGTTCAACCCCTCACTACCTAGAACCAAGTCAGCAATGTTTTGTAGAAAAACAATCGCCTCCTTTTGTGACCCCCTGTGAAGGTATGTCCAGCCGAGTGTGATCGATTAATGTCCATGCTCAAAGTGTGTGTGATGCTGCAAAGTAATGCCCTCTTAGATGGCGTACCTTCCATATGATGATCAGTGCAGTGGGCCGTGTTTGTGGTCTCCACTTAAAAATTGCCCGCGTATCTGCTTGCTTTGTTGAAAATATGGTTGAAAGACAGTGGTCTTCTGCAGCCACGTAACTGCATCTGCTCTCTCCCCTGCTCATGCTGTCATGCTCTTCTCCTGCCATCTTGCTCCTCTCTGGATAAGCACAGTAATGTCTGCTGAATCCAATTCAAATTTCCCTCCTTCACACTGCTGGCAGGCCATCTGCTGGCACCTTTTGTTACTTTTTGGCTTGAAATGCCACCTCCTGAAGTTCGAGGCTAGAGAACGAGCCCTTTTTCTATATTTTGGTTAAATAATGTTCTTTGTAAATTTTTTACTTGATGTCGCACAAAACAAGCTAACATCTATTTTAATTAAAAGAGAACTACTAGTATCAGATATGTATTTCTGTTTTGCCTCAAATAGGGCCAGTGTTTTCTTTTTGCTTAACAGCGTTGACAAGCATGATGTACTGTATTTGCACGATTATAACGTGCCCCTGATTGTAGCGTGCAGGTAAGTTTACTTAGGGCAGTAATTTTTCGCCGATTTTACTGCGCAGATGTAAAAGTCGTGAAATTGTGTACCTGCAGGAGACATTTTACTTGACACACACAGCTGTGGCAGCGAAAATCCTGTGTGTTTCTTAAAATCCTTATCCAGCTCCTGCTGCCATTAAAACTGCAGCGTGCAACATTGGAAGCTGATTTCGGTTTTGGCCCAATGGTAACGTGCATGCAACTTTTAAGGCTGCGTTTGTTGAAAAAAGGGGTGCGTTAGAGTCATGCAAAAAGCCATGCTTCAAGATTTCCTAGTTTGAAAAGGTTTTGCCCATATATACATACTTCTTACTTAAAGGCCAACTGTAGTCAAATTTCACCTCGACCAAATTTATTTTTACTGTCTAATTAGTACCACCAAATCAGCTGGAACACGAGTGGTTGCTCCGTGAAACACCTTGTTAATCAGGCTGTAGCGTTTAAAAAAGCTCCGCCGCAGACCACGCTGCACCTGCCGGCAGACCGCGCGAACAGCCATGACACGCCTGTGACTCTACGGCAGGCCAGGGCTTCTTCCTCTGGCCAGCCACACACCTGGAGAACCGGTTGAAACCTGCTATGAATGCTTCACCCATTTGCTGCCTCATGAGCGCGTAGAGCTTGCGCGCAGGCTTGGTCCCGAGCTGCTGGCAGTTTGCTGGATGGCTGCAACGTCACTTCAATGGCCGCGCTCTTATCGATTTCGGTTTCGAAAGCGGCGATTTTTGCTGACTGCTCGCGGTGTCCACGCGCGTATTTCAGGTGTTGTATTTGGATCTTGCTTTCTTTTTAGGCAGACCATGCGAAAATAGTGTTTTCAAGAGGTCGAAATTTTGAGTGCAGTTGGCCTTTAAGAATAAACTTTTGACCTGGTAGCTCAATCGAGGAACACGCAGACAAATTTTCATGTTTGAGAAGCCCAAGAAGCTACCGTCTTTACAAAAAGTCTGAGCTGAGTGAGAGCGCCTTTACGCATCAGGCTAATGGTGTCATGTCCCTGTGCCCTGCAGGGCTCGAGGGACTTTGGGGCCTGCATCAACAAGGAGGGCTACCTGGACGTCATGCCCTCGAACCGCAAGAAGGCCACCTACTGGAACCCCTGGAGGCGGCGGTACATGCGACTACAGGACGGCACGTTGGCATGCCTAGAGGTGCGTCTACTGTTAAAGGGGCCATGAAGTCAAAATACCAGTTTGGCTCATTACAAGGACTTCTTTGAGCCCGGTAGAAGTGACGCCTATTCTGCCAAGAACTTAAAATACCGTATTTATTCGAATCTAGGCCGGCCCCGATTCTAAGCCGACCCCCGAAAGTCCGAAGGCGCGAAAAAAAAAAAAAAAAAACTTACCTTGAATGTGGGCCGAACAAAAAGGCGAGGTCAGCGTTCACAAAAAGAAAACATGTTTATTGAACATAAGATGCGGTGCTAGAACTCAATCAGTTTCTCTTCAAAATCACCGGGCAACTTCTGGGCGATTGAGGTTCGACGACGGAGGCTAAAGCCGAAGTGCTTCATGAATTTCTGTAGCCAGCCCCGACTGGCTTTGAAGTGTGCCCGCGATAAGCCTCGTTCCCTTAAAAGCTCCCTTGCTTTTGCCTGGAGCACTTCCGTCGTTACTGGAAGGGCAGCTGCTCGCTGCGTCTAAACGAAGTCAGCCAATGCCATCTCCATTTCATGGTGACGGCATTTTCGTGGTCCGGTGATTGCCAACCTCGTTGCGGCGCACGCAAATATCCTCTCCCGTTGCGTCCTCCAACGACGGACATTTTTTTCATCCACGCCGAAGTCCCGCCCGGCTTGAACGTTCAACGACAACTCCGCAGCTAAAACAACCTTTCTTTTAAAAGCGGCACTATAATGGCACCGCTTCTTTTTGCGCTGTCAAAACCAAACGCCACACCACACGCAGGCCACTATCTGCACAATTCAAAATGGTGGCCTATGGCCCTTAATGGCTACTGGCTCGTCTAGTAATGGCTACAATACTTTCTTTTCTGGGTGGCGCTAGCTGTGCACCACTTCACTTGGAAATTGGCGCGTATTTCAAAATCCTCGAATCCAAGCCGACCCTGGAGTTTGATATATCAGTATTTCAAAAAAACTATCGGCTTAGATTCGAATAAGTACGGTAGATATGGGAGATACTAGCGAAAACAAATGAAGCACTGGTGACTCCGCAGCTGGTTGCCAGACCCAGTGGTGGCCTCTTTATAACAGAATCTTGTTTGGGCAAGTGTCGTGGGGCCTCTAGTGCAACTTGTGTAACTTGAAGGCTTAACGTGCAGCCAACACTGATAACTACGTTTTCAGTGCTGTCCGATAGCACTAAGTTTGAAAGTTTCACTGTCTTCATGGCTTCTTTAAACCTCCTGGGGGCGTTTCAGGCCTATGGTTTGCATGGCCAAGTTTCGTGGCCTGAAATGTCAGCGAAGGCCTGGCACTGGTCACTCTTGTGTGCCGAAAGTCAAGCTGGAAAGCATTGCAGTGCAAAGAGAACAGGATGTCAAAAGGGTTTGAAGAAAAAGCGGCAAGAACAGGCACCAACTTGTAGTATTTGTGCCTTTCTGTGGTTTCCACCTAAGCATGCTCAAATCTCATTATTCGTCACAAACCCAACTTGCCCAGTTGAAAGCACTTTTGTTGACTGAAATAGTTCCTTGCACTGATTTAAAGCCTGGAAAGGTCTCCCCTTAAGGGGGGACGTGGCTTTCAAAATCAACTTTTTTATTTCTTTGTGGATTTTGATGAAAATTGGCACAGCAACTGGAAATGCTTCTGTGATAACACTATAAAAATTTCAAAGTAATATTTTGAAAACTTTTTTATGTATGAAATATTCTTTCTGTTCCGCTTGTACCGAGCTTGAGCGGCTTATAAAACACGATAGAAAACTTGTTCGAAGTGCTTTGCATTCCCAAATGAATGGATGAGGTCGTGACAGTTTTAGAATTTTTTTTTTACAACACAATGTTTTTTAGTTTTCATTTTTTTAGAGGTTAATGTGCAACAGGCATGTCAACTGTGAACGATTATTTGAATAAAAAATCACAAAAAACAAATCTGGAAAACCAAAAGTGTCACGACCTGAACAGTTCATCAAGGAATGTAATGCAAGAAACGGAATCAAAATAGACCCAGCGGTCATGAAGAAATCCCTGGTACAAGCGACACAGGTGGCAAAAAAAAACGTTTTGAGAAAACGGCTTCCGAAGTTGCAACATAGGTTTCACATATCAGAAGTCGTCACGGTTGTAGCCTTTCATGTCCTTTTGAACATGGGGCTTCTGGAAGGCCTTGCCTTGAAATTGGAGTGCCTTTTACAGCCTTTCTCTTTCCAGAAAACATCATTTTCAGCTCCTCCGTGAAGAGTACATACCCCCCTTTGCAAACCAAACGAAGGGGAGATGGGTTTCAATGGGCTTTCAATGCAAAGTATGGTTAGTTGGTTGGCTGTATCGCACTGGACAACCTCCTTTTGCAGTGTTGTCACCATGGCAACAAGTTAAGCATTTTTTTACTTAAATTTGACCATTTTTGGCTTTTTTTATGTTTTATCTTGCCTGGCACAGCAACTTAGTACTAATGTGCAGGTGTTCATTGCCAAAAGTTTGCATACCACAAGGATGAAAATGAGCTACTTTGAAGCTTGGTAGAGTATTCTGCATAACTCCCAACTTCAATGCAAGAGCATATTTTTTTACTACTTTTGACATTCAAGGCATCCAATATTTCTCGCAGCACAGCCAGTATGCCCTGAGCAATGGTATCAATAATTTCCCTAAAAAAAATCACTGTTAAATGCTGCCACAGTAACGTACATTTTTAACGCAGAGAGCATATTTTTATTCCTATACTACTAACTCAAACCAGTTTGCATGAAAATTACAAGTGCACGGGAAACGTTGCACAAGAAAGGCGATATGGCGCGCGCGCATCGCAGCGCACGCTTACCGCGACATATCGAACTTTGATTATACCTGATATGGCTGGTCAGGTCGCTTTTAAGATTAAATCTAACGTCGCAGGCATTAATTACAACTACTGGCGTTCAATCGTAACCGGTTGCCCAGTCATGTGATGCTCCAATGCGCGTCGGCTATGCCGTGCGCGCCGCAGCGTTTGACGCGTCGACTGTTTCTTTCCCAAGGCTAGCGAGCCCACAATCAAATCACAGCAATAACTAAGCGTGTAAACATCGCAAATCCAACTAAAAGTTCACTTCACGAACCGCGATCGCAAGCGCGCACACCGCGTCACCCTCCGGGGTCTGGCGACGGTAGAGTCACGCGCCCCACGAAGCGTTCGATGACCTCCGCCTTTCGAGCCACACAACTTCCCGTAATCCGGCTCGTTATCTCTGGCATTCCCATCGCGATAACGTCCGTGTTGAACACCACAGATTGAACAGAAACTCGTCCGAGCGCAGCGGCGAAAATGAACTCAATCCACTCGCTACGCAGCTCAGGCGGCCGCCATTTTGCGTTGCGCCCGCAACATCCAATCACGAGGGTCGTCGTTCTGTGCCCCGACCGGGGACCAATAGCGCTTCAGCATCTATTTCTAGCTTCGTTTGTGCGTCGTTTCTTTTCTGCCGTTTGTGCGTTTGTGAATGAACGAAGATAAAAGAGACGAGCAGAACCGGAAAGACGATCGCTCGGCCGATCTAACCATATCAAAATGGCCGCGCCCGGTAGCACCGTTGCGGAGATAGAGCGCTCCGAAAATTGCCGTTTTTTCGCCCTTTTGCGCTGATAGTTTGTCACCGCGCCTGACAAAAGTATTTTTTTATGCCACTTTGCGACGCTTTTCAGCGTAAAAACTTTGCAGACGCACAGAATAGGAAACATAGAAGCCGAATATGTGGGTTTCAAAAAAAACGATGTTTTGGTCATTTTTCCGAAGTTGAAAGCCGCGTCCCCCCTTAAGCGTTGTGTGGGTTGGGGTCTCTTCGGTTGAGGTATGTTCACAGTTATCTTTTTGTTTACCGCCTTGTCAAATTATGTGTACACATTTTTTTGTAAGAAAAGTCCACTGAAGAGAATCATTTCACCGTCATGTGCTTGGATTACTCTTGCCGAAGTCCGCAGTGGGGAGGGGAGAATATCACGGAGAGTCTAGGAATGCCACAAAACCTGTTGACATCATACTTGAGAAGTCGTAGCTATCACAGAAGTTTACAGGGGAGACAAAGCGGGTTCCCAGTGTCTTCCTTCGAGTTGTAGAAAAAAGTTGAAGCTTCAGGACTTCCCTTCGGCAGTAAAGTAAAAGGTGACGCAAGTTTCAACAATTTACGACACGCATTGTCGTACAAAACAGTGTCCGGCAAAATGCAAAATACTGTCACGCTCTTTTTTTTACGTTTCGGAAGAATTTACTCCTAGACGTTGAAAAGAAGAAAGTGCAGCACAAATTGACCAGCTGCTCCAATATTGCTATAAAAGTGAATCGCTGACGGAGTACGCATATTTTCCTCCTTTGTTTAACCTTTTTGGATAATACGATTTTCGCATAATACGTTTTACTTTCCGGTTCCCGGAAAAAATGTATCAACGAGATTTCACTGTATACAGTTTGTGAGACAGAGCTTTGCAGCTTGTCTGTGTTGAAGAACCAGTGTCTTCTCTTTGAGCGTGCAACGATGATGCATGCTTATTTCGGCTTCTCACCCGTCTTTGGCTATGTCTTTGTCCCCGTCTCGGATCAGAGCGACAAGTCGGCCAAGCCACTGGTGAAGATTCAGCTGCTGGGAGGCCAGGTTGACACTCTCGAGAACCACATGATCGGCATCGATGACCGGGTAAGCCACTTAGAATCGACATAGAAAACTTCAAGAAAAAAAAGGAGAATTCCCCCAGAAAAATGTTTATTGCTTTCTTATTTCTTTATTTTTAGGAGTGCTACTTTTTACACTAGTAATAAGTGCTTTTCCTTGGGAATTTACAAGGAGTATGTTGTAAAAAGTGTTGCGGCATTATTATGGACAGTTGGAGAAAGGAATTGTTCAAACTGCTTGTTTGCTTCCTTTAGTGGGTATACAACCGTTTAATGGTCTGTTTCGTTTAGCACAAAGCTCGGTGAGCGCACTTTTCACCTGGTTGTTTTGTAGTTGAGTGAAGACCAGTTCTGGCCTAGAGGTCAGCTTTCTTGTTATACATGGACTGGTAAAAAAAAAAATAAAAAAAGCTGATCTGATAGACAGTGCGAGAACTAAGCGCGGTTGCACCAAGAGCAGAGCTACAGAGAGGGAGGAGAGAGCTGGTCAATTTTTGTAAGTGGCAAAGAAACGACGCCTTTAAGGGGGTCCACTTCTCTTAAAACAGCTCCTTTTAATTTTGAAGTGAACTCTTTGAAACTTGCCAGTCTCGCTGCTCTTTTTCCACTGATTTCAACATGCCACTCTTTTTTGAGTCAGTCATTTAGTTCCCAAGATGATTAGAGATAATTAGCCATTTTTAGAGGAACAATAGACAAAACAGTGTCGGTCATAAAATTGTAATCTCTAGATTTTCCAATACTGTGAAACCTGGTGAGTGCAATAAGACGATCGGTTTTTTGATGCAACACTTGGAACTAATTTTACAGCGCAGTAAACTTTGATGGCACGAGTGGTAAGGAACCATTTTGAGTTCCCATTTCAAACACCAAAGTTCGCTGAGCTGCAAAACTAGTTCCAAGCGTTGCATCAAAAAAACGATTGTCTTGTTGCACTCAACATGGTTCACAGTATTGGAAAATCTAGAGATTACAGTTTTACGACTAACACTGTTTTGTCTATTGTTCCTGCAAAAATGGCTAATTATCTCTAATTATCTTGGTAACTAATTGAATGACAAAAATAACGCCATATTTGAAATCAGTGGAAAGAAAGCAGCAATAAGCCTTGCAAGTTTCACAGAGCTTGCTTAGAAATTAAAAGAAATAGTTTTAAGAGCCATGTTCCCCCTTAACAGGGAGTGCAGGGATTGCTTTGAATTGAGCTGGAGGCTACCAGTGTGAGAAGGACTGTGGGTGTTTTTTTTTTCATGCAAAGGGACTTTGATGACCGCAGCTTGCCACTATAGGCTGTGGGCGCCGGGTGTATGCATGTCTGTGGGTTGTGTAGGCACAAGCTTAAATCGGGAAAGACATTTCGACTTTTGTTTGTTTCTACATTCTAGAAAGATTAATGGGAGAGTGTGTGAGCAAATCCTATGTGAAGTGTGGGTCCACGTCTCAACGGTCCCACACTTCAGGCAGATCCGCCGTTGGCATTGTGCAAGGTTTACATGCGAGCAGAGGTATACCGATCGACCCACCAACCTGATGTTGACCACTTTCCTGGAATGAACGGGAGAGGTTTTTACTCAGTATGCGTCTAACCAGCCAAAGAAATTTTAATGTCCGCGTCAGCAGAAGACTACCAGGCTACTTCTGAGTACTGGCTACACCCAGGGTACACAAACAAACTACTGGCACTGCCATGGATCGAACCTGGGTGGGAAGAGAAGCAGAGCAAAGCCCGTTGTCTTGCAAACTAAGCTACGCTCACATGTGGAGACGGGGGAGACAGACAGTGGTTTGGATTCAGCGTCCAGGGATGGGTAGGGTGCTTTTTGGAGACAACACATGAAACAGGAGTGGGGGGAGGCAGTGAGAGAGATGACACCATAGCCGCGTGCGCCACCCTCCTCCTGACCCTTCGAAATACGCTCCGCTCCATTTTCTTTCTGCCTGACTCGAGTCGACCTCGTCGTGGTTCAGTGTCCTGAGTGCTGTGTGCCTGTGCGTGCAGAAGGGTCACTACGTGGCGGTCAAGTGCGTGTCGGAGCGCGAGTGCCAGTCGTGGCTGGAGGCCCTGCAGTCCCACTGCCAGCAGGACCCCCAGCGGAGCTTTGTCCAGCCTGTTCACAGGCCCCTGCCCTGCACCAAGGTGAGGGCTGCTGCTGCTGCTGGGCGTGGGCACCTCTCTTCTCTCGGTAGTCTCAATGCGAAAGCCTTAGAGGCTCCAGGTTTTAGGGAATGCCTTGAGGTACAAAAGCGTCGTGAGGTAGTCAGTCAGGGGTTCAGCAAAAGTTGGGCTGCTCAGGCTTTATTTGAACAAACAGAAGCGCAGTCGCTGACCAAATCAGTAAAGTTCAAAGGTGTTTCACAAAAGGAAAAAGACCCTGTGAACAAGGGACCCATGGTGGAAAGAAAAGACGTTGGGAACGAGGAACCTGTATGGGTTTTGAGACACCTTTGACCTTCTTTGACTTGGCCAGTGACTGCTTTTCTGTTTGTTCAATCACGAGGTACACAGAAGCATTAGAAAAGAGTTCAAGTTGCACAAGCCAGGGAGCTTGAGCCGGGGATCACGAACAAGGAAAGGGAAGCCACAGCATCAAAAGAGGGTAGGACTTTGCCACATGTGCAGCACGAGCCCCCTTGAGAGGTTATTTTGCCGATGGGAGAGAATAGGTGGCCTTTGGCTGTGGCTAGCGCATGGAATGAGCTCCAGGGGGTGCTCTGTCCAAAGGGCTGGCCAAGTGGTGACGGGCGTGGCCCCAAAGCTCGACAGAAACTTCTACAAGAGATCAAGAAAAGGTCCAACGAGGCTTTCACCCTCATGTCCTCTGGAAGTTCTCAGCTGCCCCTCAATTCTTTTCATGGTTGTTGTTAGATGGGCCCACAAGGTGTTGGTGATGAACCTGGTGTTGTCTTTAAAGCAGTGTCGAGAGAGAGAGATTGGGAAGGGAGATAAGAGCTTCTGTGTGTGTTGAATGCTTGTTATAGTTCCTCATGTTTCTATTTTCATAAAGAGGTGAAGGAAGTGCCTTTTGCCCAGTTTCGACAACGTGTGACATAGAGAGCGTCTAAATTATGCCCATGTTTTTCAGGTGCCATAAAGGCACCCACCCCCCTCCCCCCTTCTTTTTTTTCCCCCTTTTGCTTCACTTCATACCTCATGCTTTTTGTTGTTGTTTTTTTGTGTGCGATATGCGTACCCCTCTTGCCCAGGCTAATGGCCTGCAGTATTCCTTCAATAAATGAATACCCTAACTCTTGCACATTTAGGCCAAAATTCCTCAACTATTTTAGAACGCTGAATTATCGGGGATCTGAGCTAGAAATTATGCTTAGCATGGAGCACCACTCCTTTGAGACCACCACTTGTAAATGAGCAAGACCATGAACGAAACCACCACTCGGGAGTGATTCTTCTTCTTGTTCCCGCAGCGTGTTCTCATAGTGGACCTGGGTGGATGCTCTGTGCGGGCTGGGGTCCTGATGGAACAGCGTGAGTGGCCCGTCTCTTTCACATCTTTTTTGCCACCGCTTGACCATCGTGATCTGTTCACTTGTCGCGTAATACTGGCAGGCCAATGTAGCAGGAACTTTTTCAAGCATTACATGCATCGCCTACATTGAGAAAAAAAAATGAGCCCTTTGTAGATTCCACAAAGGCAGTTAGTGCCAGTCAGTTTCACTTGCATCTAGCAGACTGTCCCCTCAGGGCTATCTATGTTCGTTAGTGGCAGCTTGTAAAGTAAGTATGGTAATGAGTTTGGTATGGACTTTTGAGCTTAGTGAAAACACGGCATCTGCTCACTAATGAGTAAATTTTAGTTTGAGAGAATTTTCTCAGCAATTTCAGAATTTCTGTGTGTTCTTGGGCAATTTTATGACTTTGCAGCTGAAGAAATTCGAGCTAGATTCATTTAATGCAAATATGTTTCCCTTTTTGTTAGTTGCTAATTCAAAATATAGAAGTGGGTTCAGGTCCACAGCACAAAGAATGTTAGACATGGAACAGTTGTTATTTATGATGCATGGTTCAACTTATGTTAGTCCACAGCCCAAAAAATGTTAGACATGGAACAGTTGTTAATCACGCAATGCATGGTTCAACTTACGTTAAACGGCCTGCATGTTCGACATAAATTGTGTTTAACAGTAGTTGTGTTCACTCTTTTGTGTGCATGTTTTTTGCATGCATGGTCATCTGTAGCGTAGGTCTAACAATTAGCAGTTGCTCTTTGCTAATTTTTGGGCCAAGGTGAGATTTTATGTGCCGGGCTATCTTCAAGTCCTAGCTGTAACCTCACATGATGACTTTCTTTCCTAGAATTTGAGTGATATAATGCTGATAAATATGGACTCTTGCGAATTCTTCTTTGTTGTTGCTGAAGGGAAATTTTGTGACTATAGTTTGTTGGATGAACTGCAGTTGCGGCGATATTGAGGCCATCAAAGTACAGGAAATTGTGTCTTCTAATTGAACCTCCCGTGAGGTTACAAATCTGGAAGTTTACTTAGATCACATTTGTTGCCATGTTTGCTTGATTGTGTAGGTAAATTTTGTTTCTTCCTTGTCCCTTTTTTTTTCTTGCGCTGATTACCAGAGTGCATTTGGGGACCTTCAAGTTCTTTTCGCCATCCGACAATTTGAATGCATTCGCTTTGATTAAAAAATTCCAGAACAAAATTGTTACTCGCATGTTATTTTTGGCTTACTTTTGCACATTTGCACTGTTACACTGCCACAACTTGTCAATTTGAACCTCAACCAGCTAACCTAAAGTGCAAAGCCGGGCTAGTTGGTTTACGCTTATAAAAAAAACAGCGCTAGAAACAGGATGAGTGGACGGGGAAAACAGGAAACACAGGCCCTATTCGTTTGTCCGTGTTTGTTGTTTTCCTCATCCTTTCGTTCTGTTCTTGGCGCTGTTTTTCTGTAAGCAGGTAATCTTACTGCGTCACTTGTCTGACCAAATTCATTGGCCCTGTTGAGTCCAAAGCTGCGCATGCGTGACTTTGCTCGATACAACTGTTTGCGTGATTTGGCCAAACTTTACTGGTCAATTGTACGAGAGTCGGCTGCACGGTTGCACATAGCTGCAGTGCAGTGCAGTTGTGTGACTTGTCGCCTTGCTGACGATCTGTCTCTGTGTGTGCCTGTGCCTTTGCAGCCGCCCTGCCCACGCTCTACTTCCCGTCCGTGTGCAGCACAGACCGAAACACGTGAGTAGTGACTCGTGTGGTGCAACTCCGAAGCGTCCATTGTTTTATTTTTAAAGGGGCCATAAAGACTTTGGTTCGTTTGAGTGAATGTTGCTTTGTCCCAGTTACAGCGATGTCATTTCCGTCGCAAACTTCGAGCAATCAACGGAGATGTTAAAGAAGGCAGATGAAGCGATGACAACTCCCCAGCCACTTTCTGGTGATTTTTCTGTGCTGTATTTGGCGGCCACCGACCAAACCCATCGCCAATAAAACCACTCGGCAGTTGCAGCGGGGGCTCCACTTCCGTTTTTAATGCTAACGTGCGGTTAATACACTGATAACGTTTTTGGTGCTGGCCTATATCACGCGAGTCTCGCGTGTGATTTCAAATTCAATATTTTTGCAAAAAGAAAGAGTGTCTTTCCTGAAAGAGTGTCTTGCCCGACACCTATAAGAAAGGGTGTCAGGCAAGGAGACACAATCTCTCCAATGCTATTCACAGCATGTTTACAAGAAGTATTCAGAACGTTGGATTGGGAACAGGTGGGAGTAAGGGTTAATGGAGAATACCTCAGTAACCTCAGATTTGCTGATGACGTTGCCTTGCTAAGTAACTCGGGGGACGAATTGCAAAGCATGCTTTCCGCACTGGGCGAACAGAGTAGATCCGTGGGCCTGAAAATTAATATGCAGAAAACTAAAGCAATGATCAATAACCTCGGGACAGCACAGCGGTTTGACATAGGTGGCGAGGCAGTGGAAGTGGTAAGCGAATATATCTACTTAGGCCAAGTTGTGACCCCAGATCCAAACCATGAGGCAGAGATAATTAGAAGGATCAGAATGGGGTGGGGTGCATATGGCAGACATTCTCAGATAATGAATAGCAGCCTACCATTGTCGCTGAAGAAGAAAGTGTATGACAGCTGCATCTTACCGGTACTCACCTACGGGGCAGAAACTTGGAGGCTCACTAAGAGGGTTCAACTTAAATTGAGAACGACTCAGCGGGCAATGGAGCGGAAAATGATAGGTGTAACATTGAGGGACAAGAAGAGAGCGGAGTGGGTCAGGGAGCAAACTAGCGTTAAAGACATATTAGTAGAAATTAAGAAGAAGAAATGGACGTGGGCAGGGCATGTAATGCGAAGACAAGATAACCGCTGGTCATTAAGGGTAACAGAGTGGATCCCTAGAGAAGGCAAGCGTTGCAGGGGGCGGCAGAAAGTTAGATGGGCAGATGAGATCAAGAAGTTTGCGGGGATAAATTGGTCACAGTTGGCACAGGACCGAGGCAATTGGAGAATAATGGGAGAGGCCTTTGCCCTGCAGTGGGCGTAGATAGGCTGGTGATGATGATGATGATGATGATTTTTGCAAAAACGTCCTGTGTGGCTGGAAACGGAGCTGAGTGCGTTATTAGATGCCAGTTCTTTCGAACTGAACCAAGTTGTATTCTGTCTCCGTGGCCCCTCCTTTGAATCCCGAGGGCATGGTCTGCCCACCCCCCATTGCTCTCTGGTGTCCAGAACCTTTGCTTCTTCACCCGTGGCTGCCCTGTGGTCGTCTCCTCTTTGCCACAAATCGTTTTTAGACAACGTCACAGTGGACGACGAGGGTGTTTAAATGATGACGATCCGTCTGGTTGTGCCTGCCTCCACTGCTGCAGGGGCAAGCGCAGCTTTGGCCTGGACGCCGTGAGGCCAGAGGTGCGCCGGAACTCTCAGCTCAGCTTTCCCCTTCTCCCATCGGCCAAGATCTCCAAGGTGAGCACTTGCTGGGTCTACCGACCGCACAGTTTGTCTGTGGAGAGTGTCGTTTGTCAGTTGCCAGTGGCCTTTGGGAATTCCCTTCTTCAGAGGTTTGCAGACAGACCAAGATTGCGCCCTCCCATTCTTATCCTAACGATGCTATGAATCTTTTTAAGCATTCTTTGTACGCTTTTGGTGAAGATTACATTCTGACATTTCCTCTGCTTCACTGTATTTATAACTGTTCGATTTTAGTTGTACCTTGCACCGCTTTTATTAAGGTGGGCACGCGGCCTTTATTTGCGGCTCTTTGCCCTTAGTTGGCCTTGGCCAGTAAAACCGACCAATCAATCATCATTGCGTGCGCTAAACGGTCAGATTGGAGACTGCAAGGGTTGAGCCACACAATGCAGCCACAGCTAGAGAGGTTGACGAGTTCACTTCGGTGTCCCTTTAACTGATGCCTGGTTTGGTGATGCCTCACGCACTAGTGTGGCCGTCTCAGTGGATTTGAGCATCGGCAAACTGTGTTTTAACATCAACCGAGGCGTGCATGGGTCAGAGATAATTAGAAGGATAAGAATGGGGTGGAGTGCATACGGCAGACATTCTGAGGTAATGAATGGCAGCCTACCATTCTTCCTGAAGAAGAAAGTGTATGACAGCTGCATCTTACCGGTACTCACCTACGGGGCAGAAACGTGGGGGCTCACAAAGAAAGTTGAACTTAAATTGAGGACTACTCAGCGGGTAATGTAGTGGAAGATGATAGGTGTAACATTAAGAAGCAAGAATTGAGCGGAGTGGGTCAAGGAACAAACGCGTGTTAAGGTCGTATTAGTGGAAATTTAGAAGAAGAAGAAATGGACGTGGGCAGGGCATGTAATGCGAAGACAAGATAACCGTTGGTCATTAACTCTTTCGCTACCGCCGGGAAATTGACTAATTTTAGCGGTTCAAGAAAACATTTTTTTTTCCTGCTAAAAAATTGGTTAGGCACTAATTGCAGGAACACAAAATGCAGATTATTAAACGGCCTTTCCAATAACACCAGTAGGGATGGGCGAATATAGATTTTGAGGTTCGAAGCGAATTCGAAGCGAATAGTGATTTGGTCGAATAATTTCGAATCGAATAGTTCGAATAGTACACATTGCAAATCCCAAAGATAAATGAGCAACTTGTGACCTGACTAATGTACACATTTTTTTCTAATAATTAGAACTCACGTAGGCACAGCATTGTGTAAAACTATTACCAGTTGAACATTTATTGCAAAATCTTACACACAGCTTTCCTTTGCTGTATTCACAAGTTTTCATGAAGAAATGCCTGTTGCGCCACATGCTCTAGGTGCAGCAGTTTCCGCCGGCTGCTCATTCACAAGTTTAAGCGCCGCCTAGAAACTCGCAGAGTTAAGCGCCGCCTAGAAGCTCCGCTAAAAAAAGAAGTATTGTAGCCACTAGTATCCTCGGCCGTAGCCAAGCAAAGCGCAAGTGGCTGGCCGCCATTTTGAATAGTCTCGCTTAGTGCGGCGTACGCGGCGTACTGCCGCGCTGTGTGAGCCTATTCAAAATGGCGGCATGCCTATTCAAAATGGCGGCCTGTACAGCTTGGTGCCGCTATGTTCGGAGCGGTGTCGTTTCAGTGCCGCCTTTTTTTTTTAACTTAAGTGTGCTGGCGGCCGAGAGCTTCGTCGAACCTCTAGGCAAGGCAGCAACTCGGCAGTGCCGGCACTAATAATAGAAATGTCCGCGTCGGTGGGTCTTGAGCCAACCCTGGGGTAACTCTCGGAAAGCTTGACCGAAAAGCTTGGCTTTTAGCTGCCTATTCGGGAGCATCGAATAATTCGAAAATATCGAATACCTGCATTCGGATCGAAGCGAATAACGAATAGAGAGTTATTCGATCGAATATTCGACAATACCGAATATTCGCCCATCCCTAAACACCAGTTTTTCAAAGGTTTTTATATATCATAGTTGTAAAAAAAAGATCAAAATCAAAATTTTTGTCAAGTTGTCGAAAAATAATGATAAAAAAGGAGTTGTGTTTATCAAACCACCCGTAGTAGAAAAAAATTAGAATATACATTTTGTAGGGAAACATTTCAAAAACACGCCCTAGAAAAAATGTCGACTTGCGCGGAACAGTTTGTCAGATATAAAAAAAAAAATGTTAGCATGCACGGTGCTCGTGTCATGTGGTGAAGCCCAACCTCCAATTCAAAATGTGCAATTTCGGGTGGTTTCCTGGAATAAACCTGGTGGTTTGTCATTATCAGAGGCACCAATTTGCCCCCACATAACGTAAAAACATCATGTCAATGGCTGAATTTTCATTTACAGCGAGCACAATATTTGGGACTAGCACGCGATGCGGAAAAAAACATGCATGAAGTTGAAAACGGAACGCCGTGGCTGATGCTTGTTGTCGTTCATAGTCAGTTATCTCTCAAAACATAAAGCTGAGCTTCATTATCATCTTCTTACTCGCAATTGTAGCCTTGCTCGCAAAAATGAGGTACGATGAGCTAGAATCGTGCGCTGTGATCTTTGGCCGAGTAGCAGTTGCGCGCTGAAAAAGATCAGCACAACGAGCCTCCTCTATTGCAGCGCCACCTAACATTTTTCAAATGAAACAGTACAAAAACTTATCAGAGACTCCGTCCGAATAGACAGTTCAACTAAGCAGCAACATTAGACACCCGGATATACCTTCGCATGGAAACGAAACTGAAGGCAGCTGGCAGTGTAAGGCCGGTTTGAAGCGCTGTCCTCGGCGGAACAGATATCTGGCGACTGGGTGTGACCTTTTGACTTGCATCTGAAGTTCTTATCGCAGAAATCGTGTTAGGGTGGGGGGAAATCAGGAGCGCTGTGCTTTGTTCGAGGATCAGTCGCGGACGCTTCAGGCGCCATGGCAGGTAGCCTTGAAGTTGGGTAACTGCGTAGTAGCGCTAAATATGAATTACACGATGCAGAAACGAAACCGAATTTGTTGTAAACTGTTTCCGAATGGTCCTGGGGTAAGTAGAACTACCACAGTACTTAGAACAACATGCGCAAAGGCAATAAAACTGCCTAAAATCATAAAGTAGCTTTGCAACCAGGCACTGCTTGACATTTTCAGCCGATTTCTGGGATTATTACTGTCAGAGCGCGAACCTGACGTTTGAAAATCATTTGCTAGTTCCCCATTCACGCGCTGATAGCAAAAACAAGCGCTGGTGCAGAGTAATTACGAGTTGCACGCATTCTTCGTTGGTAGCCGTGACGCGCGATGACCACGCCCCTTTTCCACACCCAGGTGATTCAAAAGCGTGTCAAAAATGACGCTTCCGTTGCAAAAATAAAAACAAACTGATTTGGAAAGGCCATTTTCTGATCTAACTCCGAACAGCTTTACTTGTTTGAGCAACGCCTGGAACGCTATGAAAAGGCGCTCCCAAAAGTATCGATCAAATTGATCGATTTTGATAGTCGCAGTAGCGAAAGAGTTAAGGGTAACAGAGTGAATCCCTAGAGATGGCAAGCGTGGCAGGGGGTGGCAGAAAGTTAGATGGGCAGACGAGATCAAGAAGTTTACGGGGATAAATTGGTCACAGTATGCACAGGACTGGGATAATTGGAGATCCATGGGAGAGGCATTTGTCCTGCCGTGGGCATAGACAGGGTGATGACGATGAGGCGTGCTTGTGGTGCCAGCTGAGCATCTGTTTCTGAGTAGGCACATTCGCGTAGTACCTTGACGACCCTTTGACGGCTGCGTTGTCTGTCTCCTCCTTCCAGTACACGATAGATGTCGACGGACTTCCCGAGCTCATGAACAAGATCTTCCGAGACCTGAACATCACAAACCCTTCGGAGTACAAGGTGGGTGCCGGGTGTCGCCTGATGTGTCTGTCCTTGTCAGTTGCACGGCTACTTGGAGTTGATACCTTGGGTGGGCTAGCGATCAACGCCTTCAGTTTGGAATTGTTTGCATTTGTGCGCTTGTAAACTGACGGTGGTAAAGGAGCCATGTGGACAAAATGCAACTTGATTCAGTTTAAAAGAACTAGCCTTGGCTAACTCACCCAGCTCTATTCTGGCTGTTAAAAATGTTTTTTTAACCAAAAGAATGCGAAAAATATAGACCAAATTGAAAATTTCGCACTGCGGCGACGTGATAGGGACAGTAGTGGCTTAATAGAGACCAGCACTAGAAACACGGTTATCTGAGTGTCAGCTGCATGTTAGCATTCAGGTGACATGATCAAACGGAACTATGGACCCCACTACAATCGCCCACTCATGTCCCTTGGCTGTGGCTGTGGCCGGCACCTGCCAATTGCACGAACAAGATTTTGTCACGTCATGAAGAAATTGCCGCAAGGTGGCTGGAGAGTTGCCACTGCTGCATCAATTTTCCTTAGTATCTGCTTTATTTATTTGAAACTCGGGGAAAAATTGCTGTCATTGTCACCAGGACAAATTATTAGATGAACCGAACCCATTTTTCTCGAGTCGTAATCGTACATTCTCGAGTTTTTTAAGGTTCGAAAGTTGCAGATTTGCAGAAATAGACGGTTGCAAGTCGAAGCTACGCTCTTTCCATTCATTTTCGGAGCTTTCCCCACTGCTGCGTTTTCCCGGTCTGGTGAAAAGAGCGTGAACGGGGCTCCACTGTACAGGGATTTCTGAGACTGACTGCCACTCCCCCTCGGTGCCACTCCCCCTCTCCTCTGGTGGCACGCCGCGCAGGTCCAGCTGTGCGTCCCCCGAAGCCTGAGCCTGCAGACGCAGACGGCCCTGGCCGAAGCGCTGCTGGTCAAGACAGGCGTCGGGGCACTGAGCGTGACACACCAGGCCATCTGTGCCCTGTACGCCTACAACACCACCTCGGGGGTCGTCGTCGACCTGGGGGCACGCATCGACATCCTGCCCATTGCCGACGGTACGACCTTTCTCACCTCATTGCCGGACTAGATCGTTACCTCTGACTCAGGGCAACATCTCAATCCAGAGTTCTTCAGTACAGTTTAACCTCGTTATGACGAAGTTCCGTATAAACTGGTATATAGGTCGAGTTTTTTTCCAAAAAAAGAAAACGCTCAAAAATCACCCCTCATCTTATATAGCGGTCATTGGGAGAATGTAAATTGTTGTCTGGCAACAATGTGCAAGCGTAATCGTCGCCATCGCCCTTTGTGTTGGACTGCTCTCTTTCGCTATCAAGCCTTTACTTGCTTTTCTCTTTTCTCTTGTTTTTCGTCTTTTACTCGTCTTGTGTGTGTGCATGGGCATTTCTGTACGGGTCTGCTCCGAGATGAATGGCGGAAGTCGACGCCAATTCACCGCTGCGCTTAATTAAGCTGAAGGCGATTGAGCCGCCGAGCAGAATGGGAATGTGGTGGCGCAATGCCAGTTTGGAGTTTCGGAGAACAGTGTGCGGTACTGGCGGAGCCGGAAAGCTAAGCTGTGCGCGTGCAACCCCCGGAACAGATCGTTCCGTGGGCGTCAAGCGGTGCACCCCGTGTTGGAGAACAAAGTGGTTCGGGTAACACTGCTTTAAAGCGGCCATGCAGACAACATACAAGTTTGCTTTATTCACAAGATTTCATGTTTTGTGGTGCCCCCAGCGCTTGTCCGGGAGCAAACGATTTTTTTTATTCACTCCCAAATTAATCAATTTCAGTTAAAAGTTTCATTCTCCCACCAAATCGTGTTTTCATGACGTCTGCAATGTCATATGTGGTGGGGAGCCTTATGTACTGTAAGTCAACCTAGATGACACCACCATACCGCGGCGGGCAGTTTTTTGCCTTTGTTTTTGACCGTATATGTACCTGGCTTGGTTTTGTTAAGGTGAAGAATAATCGTTTTGTGAAACGTGGTGCTCGCTCGACAAATATGGTCACATAAGACACCGTCGCTTGGGTCAATCGGCCAGTGTCGTCTGAGACAACCCCAAAGCGCCGCAGTGCTGTGCAGCTAAACAAAGCATAGTGCGTGCAGTACCAACAGCTGTACGCATCGGTACTTTTATTTTTGTGTGCATTTTCGTAACTTCCACTGTGTACCCGACCATTCTTACTGCTGTAAACAGAATGTGCCCCAAATGTAAGCGCAAATAGCTCATTCAGCAAGCTTATAAGCCCTGCCAATTTGCGTTTACTTTTGCCGGCCTCACCCCATTGCAGAGTTGTCACATATGACCTCATAGGTTGTGTTGCGGGAAATGAGCTAGTGGGTTTCATGGCCATTCCCTTTTTTTCCTAATTGTATCGCTTATTTGAGTAAAGTGTGCATTAAGAGGGGTGTCATAATGTAGCTGGTCCCTGTTTGTTTATGGCCAAATTCCCAGCTGGGAGCTGCTGGTCCCAGCTGGTCGCAGCTGGGCTGAGCACCAGATCGCGGGTTCGATTCCCGGCCGCGGCGGCCGCTTTTCTGATGGAGGCGAAAAGCAAAAACGCCCGTGTGTACGAGATTTTGGCGCACGATAAAGATCCCCAGGTGGTCAAAATTAATCCGGAGCCCTCCACTACGGCGCGCCTCATCGCCTGCGTTGCGTCGGCGCGTTAAACCCCACAATCAGTCAATCAATGGTCGCAGCTGGGAATTTGGCCATAAACCAGCTGGGTCTAGCTACCATTTTCTCTAGGCAGTATGACTCTGACGAGGCAATCTTTCGAATGAACCAAACTTGTCTTTTGTCTGCGTGACCCCGTTAAGAAGAAAATAAAGCTTTGCTTTCAAATAAGGAAACATTAAGTTAGGCAATGTATACCTATGTTTCCATGGTTTTTCCTTTTGTGAACTTACAACAGCAGCCACAAACATTTGAGTACTACTTCAACTTTCCGCTGACAGATGGAAGGTTTATGGTCAAGTTGCCCCACGCCTGCCCCTGTTTGCCCCCAGTGCAGGGGGGGGGCAACTGCGGACGGGTGTCTGATATGTGGAGCCTACTTTGAAGAGTTTTGCAAGTGGTGTATGTTGAACGACTCTGATTTTAGTCAGGATGCCAAACTGGGGGGGGGGGGGGGGGGGGGGGGAATGGTGCCATTCTATTGTGATAGGGAACATCACAGATGACCAGAGGAGCTGTTTGTGGGTTCTTGGTTGGCCACAAACTGCCACTCAACCCGTGCCACTGCACTGGGAAGCATTCGCTGGGATTGCAGCTACACCTGCGCCTGGCATTTTTTGGTTTGCAGTATTTGAGGTCCTAATGAGCATGATGCTTGCGCTTGCCGTCCGTGGCCCAGTCGCCATCAGTGGTCTCCTGCTGTGCTGCTGCTTTTTTTTGTGCGTTCACTGTGTGGGAAAGCCAGCTTGCAAAGACCCAGCTTACATCAGTCTCCTCAAAGTCGCCTTCACTTGTAAACACACATGCCATGCTGAGAAGACATTTGTTCCAGGGGCAGAATATGACATCTTGTATCAAGATATGAAGCACTGGAGATAAACAGGTGATGGAGTGAATTGCTGAGGAGGGGAGCAACTTTTCGCGGTCCAGCCCGCACGCAAAATGGGGAGCTCTGTTTTGGTTCGGGTTCAGGCGGCTTCATTTCACTGAAGTTCAGTCCTGGTTCAGGTAAATCACCCCCGCATGGTGTGGGTGGCCTTGGAAGCCCCCCATGCTTTTTTTGCACTCTTGTTTGGGCCTCGTGGTGGCGGCCATCTTGGCCAGTGGTGCAGTCACATACATGTTAGCTATATCTGGCCATTGGAAGTAGAAAGCTGAGTTAGGCTGTGCGCAGTGAACCCACAGATGCAGCAAATTTCCCACCACTCTGTGCCTGTTCCAGAAGCTTCAACCTCACCTGCCTGTTTTGTTTCGCGAGGGTTCAACGCCTTTTGGGGTCCCTGAAATTGTGCGCCTCTCTTTGCTGCAGGCTACATTGTGGAAGGTGGGGTCTCTCGACTTCCTCATGGGGCCCAGCAGCTAACGCAGCAGTTGCGTCAAGCCCTTGCCCAGAAGCAGCTCAGGTGAGCCGCCCTTTTTATTTTTTGCCCAATGGATGCAAGCAACCAAGAGTGTCTGTGTGCCCGAGGTTTTGACCATCATCTAGAGCATAGAGTTTTATACTAATACATACGAGAGGGAAGTCTGTCACTGCAATCGTGTGCCATTGCGGCCGTCACCATGGCAGCTGGCAGCATCCCTCTCTTACTTGACTTGGCTAGCCACATTGCTTCTCACCACTCCTGAAGCTAAAATCGACGAGAAAGGGTAACATTTTTCTTCTTGCTCGTCTTGCATGAAGTTTCAAAATAATTGCCGACAAATAAATCTTTCCGGAGCTCCATTTTTCTAATAGTTAAGCTACTTTTCAGCCTGTTCATGAACCATGCCAAGTATTGATGGAGCGCTTCTCTGTGGTACGACAGCACACTCGCTGAAGAGAGGCCCGCCTAGACGCTGGCGCCAGATTCTCTCTAGTACATGCAGTGTAGACCATTTATAACGGAACCGCTTATAGTGCGGTACCGGTTATAATTCGGGTTTTCCTGGCTACCGTAGGCCTCCCATAGAAGTCAATCAAAGAGCTTACCGCTTATAACACGGTTGCTGAAGCACAATACCGTTTATAGTGCAGTTTTTTTGCGAGTCCGCTGATAGACTGGCACAGCCGGGGCATTGTTTTAGGGTTGCAAAAAAGAAAGAAAGAAGGACCCACCCTGTCGATGCAGCCTGCGCTCCCTTCTCTGCTGTACCTTAGACATCGAAAATAACGAAGAAAATAGGCACCCATCAGTTTGTGTGTTCCGTTTGCGCTCGTGTGATAACCACAACTGCCCAAGCTCTCCACACACCTCTGAAGATAGCATGACCCCCCCCCCCTCTTCCGGCTGGCCGGCCGCGGTAAGTTGTTGCATTTAGAACCTTGATAAGCAACCACCCTTTTCCTTTTCGAACATCTGGAGATAGCTGGAGGTTTCCACAACCTGCACATTGTGTTTGATAAGCAGCTGCCTTTGGCATTGTGAACGCAAGGTCAGTGGGGAAAAAAAGTCCTGCTCCTTTCTTATCAAATAAATGCAGCCGTGCCCCATCAAAACATAAACGAAAAGAAAGTTAAAGCTACGCTGTTCATTTTTAAGACCGTGCTTGGGGTTTGTAAGCTCTGCAGTAGCGGCGGCTGACGTGAAAAAAGAGGCGAAATGAAGACCGTGCCTCCGTTTTTAAGTGCTATGCATTTGAGGGATGATAAACAAAGAATGACATGACAGATAGGTTGTGATGTGGTTAGATTCTGTGTTCTGTTCATAGTGCGGATTTTTGCGGCTCGTGCGACATACGTATATAAGTGGTCTACACTGTATTAGTATGAAACTGTATGGCCCAGAGATATCTAGTTAGTGTATGTCCCACAGCTGAAAATACCCTGTAGCACAGATGCATCTTTGGCGTGTAAGGCCACAAGATTAACCTCGGAAGTTTGGTCAGTCAGGTGTGTGACCTTTTGAAGAGCATGGGGAAGAGGCATGTACCCTTGCGTTTGCACCAAAGCACGACACAAAAGTAGGAGCGAGTTTCAACTCCAATGAGCCACGGAACGTGGGTAGGTCAGAGAACGCTCGTTAGCATGGCTGCCGTATTTACCTGCCTAATGATAAACACGACACTCATCCTCACCAAATCGAGGTGTATAATCTGGGTACGTTCATTATGCGAGGTGTCAGGAGCCTATTTTTTTTCCTCAGCAACCCGCCACAGTTGTTCAATGGCTATATTGTGCTGTTGAACCAAAGGAGGTGGGTTCAATCCTGATTACAGCAGCTGTTTTTTCTGACCGAGGCGACAGGCAAAGATGCCCTTGTGCCAAGGATTTGGCGGACATAAAAGATGGTTGAAATTATTAATCCATGGCCCTTCACTGCGCTGGGCTCCATACCCCAAATGTGGCTTCGGTATGTGCAACCCCACTTGTTTAAATTGTGATTCCCCCCACGCAATGTTGACGCTCCCCCTTCCTTGTGACGCCGGTTCGATCCCAGCCGTGGTGGCCGCTGTTGACGTGGAGGCGAAAAGCGAACATGCTCGTGTGTCGGCGTTTAAATGCATGCTAGAGATCCCCAGGTGGTCGAAATTAGTTCATCGGTCTCCACTACGACGCTGTTCAGAGCCCAGGTGTAGCTTGGGCGTGTTAAACCCCATAACGTGAGATTTGTTGGGTACCCCTCAAACCCTTCCACTGTGGTGCAGCCTGTTCGGGGAGCTGGAGCTGTACCTGGTGCGCTGGGTGCAGCAGCAGGCGTGCTACGTGGCGCCTGACTACCGGGCTGAGCTCTGCGCCTGCCATGCTGACCCGGCCGCCTACGAGACCTGCCTGCCCCTGGGACGCTTCTTCCAGCCGCCCGCCGCGCACATGTGGGTGCCCCCTCTCCCTCCTTCTCTCTCTCTCTCTCTCTCTCTCTCTCTCTCTCTCTCACACAGGCATTGACTATGACCAAGTCAGCGTCTCGGGTGACGCGAGTCAACCGAAAAAATTATGGGGGAAGCCGCCCACAGCACATATATTCTTTTTTTCACTCACACAACTTGAGTACAAAGTGCGAGGAGTCTTGGATGACGGAGACTGTGCAGCGTTGGAGTGTCGACACCAAAGAAGTTACGGGGGATACGTAGAGCTTTTCAAGAATGTGAAGGTGAAGGCCTAGTTGGGCCTCCTGTCAATCTGCTGTCGAAAACCTGTGGGCACGCATGCCGAATATTACCAGGCACTCCAAATTGATCTGCAGCCCTCCACTGTGAACCCCAAGGCTGCTGGTTACAAGGCTCTGGCACTATGTACTTCAGTCTGATAGTCAAAGGGCTGAGCTTTTAAGTGCAGAGCGCTTTAGATGCTCGCCTTGTCGTCTTAGCTCGCTCGCTGGATCCAAGTAGAGCCACACGGCGTTCCGCCGTCATGGCGTCCCACAGAGGCTTCGAAAGCCAAGCAGTTTATATAGTCATAAGCGTTCAAAACTCAGTAACTGTTGGCACTTGTCACACATCTACCCGTTGTTTAGTGCAAAGAAAACTGCAGGTACATTTGAGGCAAAATATGCGTAATTAACTGCCAGCGCCCGCGTTCATTTAGTTAGGAACCTTCCTTAGGTTGGTTTTTACGATAGTAAGTGAAAAAAAAGTGGCAGTGCAACACCGGCACGTGCGGGAGGAAAAGCAAGCACAAAAAGAACAGATCTCCCACTGGCACAGTTTCAGGCGGGGGGCACGCGAGCACTGCGAAGACAGGAAATCTGAAATGCGTTGGACATACCTCTGTTGAATTCATCAGGAGAAGAGTGAGACAGGGTGGCGAAGAGTGTGATGGGTGGCAAGAGTGAGCAGATAACGGCGCCACAGCCCATTGTGGCAAATCACTGCTCTGCGCTTCTGACAGCTTTCACGTTGGGTGGAACAGCGTGAATTTTTTCCTTCCTTCCATTTCTTGTTCTCACGGCGATTGGGTGAAGCAGGGCAGACTGATTGATGCGTGCCGTGACTCTCCTGTTCGAACCCGCAGGGAGGCCCGGCTGGACATTGGGCGCTTCCAGTGCCCCGAGGGCCTCTTCCGGCCGGAGCTGTGGGGGCTGGACTGCCCCGGACTGGGCAAGCTCCTCCAGAGGGCGCTCCAGGAGTGCTCGCTCGACGTCCGCCGCCAGATGGCACGCTCCGTCTTCCTCTCCGGTGGACTCTCCCTGCTGCCAGGGCTGCCCCAGCGGCTGCAGGCAGAGCTGGATGCTCTCACGCCGGACTCGCTCCAGCCAAAGGTCCGTCCCAAATACCTTTTATGTACCCTTAGATAAGGAAATAGGTAAAGGTAGCCTTATCTATTTCCAGCCACTGCGATACTCTGTTCCGAGATATTCCATCTGGCACTTGTGGTGCAGTGCAGAACGTTTAGTGGATGTGTTAATTTGCCTCACCCTGCCCTAAACTAACCTGAAAGATACCAAAGCGCATTCATATACGAAGAGAATGTGTAGAATTGAGCCAAAAGAACATGTTACAGTAGAAGAAATCGGGGGTCTTGCGAAAATTTTAGCACTGTTGGGGCTTGGAACGCATGCTGTTGAAGCCAAACAGCGGGGTTCTTTTAGCATTTGCTGAAAACAACAGAAGGAGTGTTTGAAGCAAACCACTATATGGCACTGATAGTGAGCAAAGATTGCCAGGCTTGTATCTATCTGGGAACAGAACACAAACCTACCACTCCTGTCACGTTCTTTGCTCAGCTGAGTCTGTGTCATCCACTTCTTTCGGGGTAGCCACTGCTGAGCCCAAGGACGCAGGCTTGATACCTGCCAAGGCGGCCATTTTTTCTGACGTAGGCGGAAAACGAAAGCACCCGTGTATCGAGGTTTTGGGGCGTGTTAAGGATCCCCGCGAGGTCAAAACTCGCGAGGTCAAAACTAATCCGGAGCCCTCCACCGTGGTACGCCTTGTAGCTCAGGCAGGGTTCTTTCTCCCCACAGTGGGCGGTGGTGGAAATTCCGCCCACTTTTCTGCTTCACCGCCCACTGCCTTTGGTAGGTCGCCCACCAGTCCCACTGACCCACCCATCTGAAATGGGGGCCTTAGGATCTAGGAACGGCCACTGTGTGAAAGCAGCGCCAGTGGCAGTGGGCTGAACCTCCCTCCAGCTGGTTACGTGAAAAAGGGTCTGAGCAAGTGGCTTTGAAGTCTCAGATTGTCAGGTGCAGGCAAATCTTTTGAGTCGATGCCGCTTTATTTTTTCACCGCGCTTCTGCACCACAATAGTCACAATTTGACCAGAGGTGTTCAATTTTTATTATAAAAATTAGAAATTCTTAACCACCCCCCCGGCCATGTTCTCAATATGGCCACCTCTCGATAGTTGCTGGGGAGAACCCTGAGCCCAGGGCCCGTTTGCCCGAACGCGATAAGTGTGGGAATACGTTCTCAACTACAACTTTAGCGCTGTCTTGGTAATAAGTCGTTTGCCCGAAACTGATACAAACAATCGGTTAAGGTTGTGTTTCTGCCAGGTTACCTGGCAACCGGCTTATTTGCCGTGGCCGACTTCGACTTATTGGCGCTTTATTCGTAAGTGGGTACTTAATCGGGAACTTATGCGTACGGGCAAACAGGCCCAGGTGTAGCTTCGGCAAGCTAAACCCGAAATCCGAGTTGTAGCCAGTGTAGCCTCTGCTACGCGGATGGTCCCACCTTTCGTCTGTCCCTCACACATGAGCAGCCAACTCCTTTTGTTCACTCTTGTAATTTCAGCTAGCATGTCATCTACACGAGTTTGTGCTGAGAAAAAGTTGTTGAACATGGTGATGTGGAAAACAATGGGTTCCAACTTTTCAACAGTCCGGGAAGTTCTTCATGTTCTCTCACAAAGCATTACTTTCAGCTCGGTTTAACCGTCTTTCGGTAGTTGCACACTTGTGCGTTCAACATAAACAAGTGTTGCTATACTGCTTGGCTATGCAGAAGCAGGCTGAGCTGCTGAGAAACGTACTGTATTTTCGTGCGTGTAACCCACCCCTGCATTTAATCCGCACCCCCTCTTTCAGCCCCGCCGGAAACGAAAAAAAAGAAAAAAAATCCTCGCGCATTGCTCGCACATTTGATACAATGAAAGGCTGCACCAAAGCTACTGCTTAAGGGGGGACGCGGCTTTCAACTTCGAAAAATGACCAAAACATCGTTTTTTTGAAACCCACATATTCGGCTTCTATGTTTCCTATTCTGTGCGTCTGCAAAGTTTTTACGCTGAAAAGCGTCGCAAAGTGGCATAAAAAAATACTTTTGTCAGGCGCGGTGACAAACTATCAGCGCAAAAGGGCGAAAAAACGGCAATTTTCGGAGCGCTCTATCTCCGCAACGGTACCACCGGGCGCGGCCATTTTGATATGGTTAGTTCGGCCGAGCGATCGTCTTTCCGGTTCCGCTCGTCTTTTTTATCTTCGTTCATTCACAAACGCACAAATGGCAGAAAAGAAACGACGCACAAACGACGCTAGAAATAGATGCTGAAGCGCTATTCGTCCTCCGGTCGGAGCGCGGAAAGACGACCCTCCTGATTGGATGTCGCGGGCGCAACGCAAGATGGCGGCCGCCTGAGCTGCGTAGCGAGCGGATCGAGTTCATTTTCGCCGCTTCGCTCGGCCGAGTTTCTGTTCAATCTGTGGTATTCAACACGGACGTTATCGCGATGGGAATGCCAGAGATAACGAGCCAGATTACGGGAAGTTGTGTGGCTCGAAAGGCGGAGGTCATCGAACGCTTCGTGGTGCGCGTGACTCTACCGTCGCCAGACCCCGGAGGGTGACGCGGTGTGCGCGCTTACGATAGCGGTTCGTGCAGTGAACTTTTAGTTGGATTTGCGATGTTAACACACTTAGTTATTGCTGTGTTTTGACTGTGGGCTCGCTAGGCTTGAGAAAGAAACGGTCGACGCGTCAAACGCTGCGGCGCGCACGGCATAGCCGACGCGCATTGGAGCATCACATGACTGGGCAACCGGTTACGATTGAACGCCAGTAGTTGTAATTAATGCCTGCGACGTTAGATTTAATCTTAAAAGCGATCTGACCAGCCATATCAGGTATAATCAAAGTTCGATATGTCGCGGTAAGCGTGCGCTGCGATGCGCGCGAGCCATATCGCCTTTCTTGCGCAACGTTTCCCGTGCACTTGCAATTTTCATGCAAACAGGTTTGAGTTAGTAATATAGGAATAAAAATATGCTCTCTGTGCGTTAAAAATGTACGTTACTGTGGCAGCATTTAACAGTGATTTTTTTAGGGAAATTATTGATACCATTGCTCAGGGAAGAGTGTACAGTCGAATCCCGCTACAACGAAATTGACGGGACGTGCGAAAAATTTCGTTGAAGCGAAAATTCGTTGAGGCGAAATCTGCCCCAACACACCACGGAAAGGCCAGAAAAATAGCCCCGTACGTTTCCGCAACATTGGCAGCATAATACAATGTTTAGAAAAAGGAGTGACGCGCAAGAACTCATGTTTATTTGGATAACAAACATACCAATGGTTATCTGTTTTTTCACCACCCAAAGAACGCGTTACGGAGGGGGGTGAAGATATGCAGGCGCAAAACGTATCGCTGTACAACAAGGCGTGCCCACCGAGCTGATTACTTGCAGATAACTGCTAGGCCGTCGGAAGCCCCCCTCTCGCTTGTGGCAGGAGCAGTGCCATTATCTTATCCTCCGACAGGGCTCGGCAGCTACTGACCTTGGCAGGCAAGACGCGCGCGCTTGCATTTAACATGACCGCGCGCCCGCGACTAAGATAGGATGACTAGGCTTCAAGACCAAACGCGCAAACATGATTTTCGCTCTTGGCTATGAAGAATGGTAGAAGGAAAACGGCAAGGACAGCTGCTCACAACGCATACATGACGGCACCGCGCCAGCTGCGGAGCACATTCATGCAATTTCGACTGGATACGGATTGGCTGTAGCTCTGGGGCTGGCTCTGGGACTCCGCCTTGGCGAAGCGGGCCTGCGCCTCGTGTAAAGACGGCCAGCCACATCGTTATCACCATCAAGCAATGGCGTGCGCCTATGAGTTATTTTTTGTTTTGTTTTGGGTGGCGGTGTGGTCGCAGCGCGCATGTTTTCGGTGAAACTAAGCGTCCTGAATGTATAAAAAGTTACAGATAGCTGGCGCTATGCTTATTTTATTGTAAAATAATTGTTCGAACCCAGCCCAAATCATCTAAAATTTCGTTGAAGCGAAAGCAAGCCAGACAAATGGTTCGTTGTGGTGAGGACTTTGTTGCATTGACTTCTATGGCTAGCTGACGGGGAATTGGAAATATTTCGTTGAAGCGGAAATTTCGTTGAAGCGGTGTTCGTTGTAGCGGGGTTCGACTGTACTAGTATACACTCTACTCAGGGCATACTGGCTGTGCTGCGAGAAATATTGGATGCCTTGAATGCCAAAAGTAGTAAAAAAATATGCTCTTGCATTGAAGTTGGGAGTTATGCAGAATACTCTACCAAGCTTCAAAGTAGCTCATTTTCATCCTTGTGGTATGCAAACTTTTGGCAATGAACACCTGCACGTATGAGTACTAAGTTGCTGTGCCAGGCAAGATAAAACATAAAAAAAAGCCAAAAATGTTAAAATTTAAGTAAAAAATGCTTAAGGGGAGACGCGGGTCTTGGAATCCCGAAATTTGGCCAAAAAATCGATTTTTAGAAATCGCCATTTTCGGAAAGTAGAGCTATTTTTCTACCGGTTAGCAAAATATCCAGACCCAGGAGTACGTATTTGAGCCATAATATCAATTTATAGCACCGACGGCCGCTAAAATGGGCCAAGATTCGACGCGAAAATAGCATTTTTTCGACGACTCGCCTCTCGGGTTCTACATGCGCCACGGCGTCCATCTTGGTCTCATTCGAAAGCGCGTCTTTTCGTTTTCAATTCCCCGCCAGAACCACTCCGTTTCGTCCGTTGGTTGCGAGTAAAACCGGGGTAGAAAAGAGACGGATCGCGCCGCCTAATTGGTTACTGACTGCACGTGACCGCAGGGCGCAACCTCATTGGCTGGGCGCCGTGGGTCGTCTGCTCGGCACTCTCATCACAGGGCAACGGCTCATGTATTCGTCTATGCGAGGACCGGCAAAAGCCCCGCATGGCGTAAAAATAAAGTAAAGATGTCTATCGATAACCGAAAGGAAGAACAGGCATTATTAAAAGCGCCTGAAATACGATTTTCTGCTCCTGTGACGACGACTTATCGCGAGAACGGCGCCGAGACGGAGGTAGGCTTAGCGCCCGCGCGGGCTGCCGAGACGATAGCGTAGCGATATGATTACGCCTGCGGGGCCACTAAGGTGCGTCTATCTTTCGATCAGCAGCAAATAGAAAGAAAAGAAATGATAAAGTGGAGGATGCCCCACGCCGACGTCGCAAGGGAAGTGTGTTCATTCTGTTATCAACGATGCTGCGGCGGTTCGGCCCGCACACCGGCGCGCGCTTCCTCGTCGGCAGGTTACCATATAGATGAGCGATTTGAGAATTATAAATGTTCGCACTGTGCACAATGTGCGTTGGTAACGTGATATACGAGTAGATTAAACCGAAAACGTGGTTATCCCACCTAGCCAAGCGCATGCACGTTACAGAACAGTGGCGGGCATTCCGTTACCAGCCCCTTCGCTGCAACTCACTTCACGCGACACAAATCCGATTTGATTGCTACAAATGAAGCAGTAACATAACAAAATAGCGTTTACAACTGTGGTGCACGCTCGGCACCTCAGCCCTAGTCGCCAAAGAGAGACGGCGCGATGCCAACAGCATAAAAATTGAAGCAACGTTCTGGCTTTGCTTTTGTTCAGTTTTTCTGCCAGGTGCCATCTGTAGACAGAGGATTTCATAATTTTCCCACCAACTGATTTCAGCAAACTTGGTATGCTCGTGTTGAGCGAAAAGCGAGCTACATTCTAGAACCTTTCTTTTTTTCATATGCTCAATAGATAAAACTGTCACTTGTAGTAAAACTTCAACTGCGATTTTCTCAGCTTCCCTTTTTTTGCATATGTGCCTAGCCTTACAGGGGTTTTGAGGTAGTTTTTTTCAAAGGATTTCTACAAGTGTTATACCGTTGAATTCGGGATAAAATGAACTGCATGCTGAAGCTATTTTAATTGGCTCATTTTGCCTCAAATAAATGTTATGAGTTATAATTAGAGGTCATTAAGTTTTCAGAAAACTGTACTTGGCATAATTAGATTAATTCTATCCAATAAACTATCTTTACAGGAATATAAATAGCTTCAGCATGCATGGCAGGTCTTAAGCTACACACCCATACCATTTATTTTTAAAAAAATTGAATAAAAAGTTCCTTAAAGGCCCGTAAGAAATTACTTAATTAGGCTCCAGTGTTTTCCTTATAACTCAAAAAATAATTCTACCACTTGAAAACTAATTACATATTTGAAATGAGGAAGCCAAAACACATATGCACAGTGATTTTCATTATCACAGACCAATTAATAAAAAAGTTCATTTCAAGACCCACGTCTCCCCTTAACTTGTTGCCATGGTGACAACACTGCAAAAGGAGGTTCTCCAGTGCGATACAGCCAACCAACTAACCTACTTTGCATTGAAAGCCCATTGAAACCCATCTCCCCTCCGTTTGGTTTGCAAAGGGGGGTATGTACTCTTCACGGAGGAGCTGAAAATGATGTTTGCTGGAAAGAGAAAGGCTGTAAAAGGCACTCCAATTTCAAGGCAAGGCCTTCCAAAAGCCCCATGTTCAAAAGGACATGAAGGGCTACAACTGTGACGACTTTTGATATGGGAAACCTATGTTGCAACTTCGGAAGCCGTTTTCTCAAAACAGTTTTTTTTGCCACCTGTGTCGCTTGTCCCAGGGATTTCTTCGTGACCGCTGGGTCTATTTTGATTCCGTTTCTTGCATTACATTCCTTGATGAACTGTTCAGGTCGTGACACTTTTGGTTTTCCAGATTTGTTTTTTGTGATTTTTTTATTCGAATAATCGTTCACAGTTGACATGCCTGTTGCACATAAACCTCTAAAAAAATGAAAACTAAAAAACATTGTGTTGTAAAAAAAAATTCTAAAACTGTCACGACCTCGTCCATTCATTTGGGAATGCAAAGCATTTCGAACAAGTTTTCTATCGTGTTTTATAAGCCGCCCAAGCTCGGTACAAGCGGAACAGAAAGAAAATTTCATACATAAAAAAGTTTTCAAAATATTACTTTGAAATTTTTATGGTGATATCACAGAAGCATTTCCAGTTGCTGTGCCAATTTTCATCAAAATCCACAAAGAAGTAAAAAAGTTGATTTTGAAAGCCACGTCCCCCCTTAAGCAACACATCACATACACTGTAGACAGAAAAAGTGTAATTTTGCAAGTAGAATACACTGACTGCAAGGCGAAAGTCACAATTCACTCAGTGTCACTGCTCTCACTAGAGCTAGTGCACTGACACTACACTAGCACTGCACTAGCAGTGCTAGGGCACTCGTCCTTGTTTTTTCTTCCTTGCCCTCGTGTGTTTTGCGCGATTGCTTCCTTGGAAGGCTTAGTCAGTGTTACTGTGTAGGAGCTTCGCACCACAACGCGCATTGCCGTGAAGCTGCACTAAAAGAAAAAACACGTATTATCCGCACCCCTACATTGCCACTGGAATTTTCGCATTTTTGGTGCGGGTTATACGCGCGAAAATACGGTACTTGCCCTGGTTTTGCTGATGGCAAGCTCGTGAACCAGCGCTTGTAAGTAAGCATCTAAATGGACCGAAGAATTGTGAGGGTAGAAACGGTGTCGTTCAATCAGGTACCTGCATTGGCAGGTGTCTCGGCGGCAGTTTCAGAAAACTCAGCTGAACTATGATACAGAATCACTTGTTAAGAATCAAACCACATACAACTACAGTTTAATTCACAAGCTTTTGACCGAGTCTGAATGCAGGCTGTTGAAGGCATGGATGCCTTGATGTAGGTATCCAAGGGTGCCCTGGATCCTTTTCTAAGGATCCAAGACAGCCTGTATCAACCCAGATGATGTCCTTTCTAACCATCTGCTTCACGACGCTCACGGAAATGTGAATGAGGTCCAAGCTGGCTAGCTGGCCGTGCAGCCATATATTTTGCCATCTAAAAAATCGTAAAATGAAAACGTACCAATGAATGTGCGTGCGTTGCGGCGTGCACCTAAACTCCGGAACATTGCAGATGCACAAGATATTACAGACATTGGTGATTCGCAGACAACAGGAAAAAGTGACTTTTCACGTCCACCGTACAACAACGGACAACTGAGCAGTAATCTAAGCGAATTCTTGGTGTTTTCGCACGTTATTTGCAACTGGCACGCGTTCTGTTTCTCTTCAGGTTCATGCATCTCCGTACCGCGTTCACATGGCCTTCCTTGGAGCGAGCACGATGGCGTCGACGTCGGCGTTCGACGAAGTCTGCGTGACACTACGCGAATGGAAGCAGAAAGGCCCTGCCTGCCTTTCCAGGTGGCACCTGTGATTGTGCGCGGCACCGTTGACGCAGGTGTTGCTCTCATCGCCATAGGGAACATCACGGACATCTTTTTTTTTCTTTTTTTTTTCTCGAAGACTTGCAACACCCCCGGCGTACACACTGACTTGGAACGATTGAATTCTGCGAAAAGCAGTGCTGCCCCGTTGCTGTTATTTGTTTCCGGCCACTGAGCGCAGATGAAACATTTATGGATGATGCAGTAGTAGTCTCTAGAGTTGGATGCGTTCTGCTGTTTTTTAGCTGCACACAACGACCTCGAAAGTGACCTTCAAGCTGACGTAAGACCGCAGAGGTTGTTCATCTAACGGATGCGGAACTTAATGCTTTCCAGCCTTTCCCTTTTTTTGTGAGTGCCTCTAATTTGACTAGCCTCGCAAACTAAAAATGGCTCCTGTAGCTTTAAACAGCATTTACAAGAAAAGCGCGGCAGACCTTGCACAACGAATGCGGGTTTTTGCACGCTTCTACGGAGACCAACTGATTTTACTGCTGCCAACAGGCTGGTTAGTAAGTTGTAAGGAATGGCCACGAACGGTAGGTCGATCGTTTCAGTGTTAGCTAGTGATGATCTAGTTGGTAAAGTCAACGCTGTTTTCAAGTGTCGTTGCCTAAAGCGCTTCCAATCATGATTCCGCTCAACATTCCACTGGGCTTCCAGTTCGGGTGTGTGCAGGAGACTCAGCTGTAGACTTGGTGAACTGGAAGCTCTCCCGTCGCTTTACAGAGGTTGGTTTACGGAGTTAAAAATGTATAGACATTCCTGTCTGTGCCTTGTCTGTGTGAATGGTGGAATGGGCCTTGTGTCAGGCTTATCCATTTGGTTTTACTGTTTTTTTTTCTACGTTCGAATCACTGCTCTGAGTTTGGTGGACCTGCTTCATTTGTTAGGGTATTGGCAAAGGCAGCTGCGTTTTTGTCAGTTTCTTTCGTTGCTTTTTTTGGCAGCCTTCTCGAAGCAGATAACCGCGTTGCAGTACAACGGAAATGTACCTACTAAAGTTGTCTATCAATGAAATGCAACATGAGAATACTGTGAATTTTCTTGGATCCTGATCATTGAAAAAAGACAAAAAGGAAATTCATCAACACCATTTTGTGCACATTTTGAATGTCCTTCAGTCGCGTACAGCGGAGGTTTAGATGCCTAGACAATGGCTCTAGCATCACCAACTTTCTTGCGATAGTGTTGTTTGATACTAAAATGTTGAGAAGCATATGTTCCTCCTGAGAGGGGGAATGACTTGATATCTTTCTGGCAGAATACAGCGTGCAGTCTGGAATCTCTGCTAAAGTTGATGCACACGAAATTGCAGAACATTCCAAAGGAAATGGTGTATCGCATTGTCACTTACGGTCCTGAGCCAAACTGCCGGTGAAATTTAGGACGTATCTGCTTTTTCGTGTCAGGTATTTTTTTTTTTTTTTTTTTGGTTTTGCCAGTTTCTACGCTAGTTGATCGTGCATTTACTTTTGTAGATTTGAGTTTCTCTTCACCGTCTTTTGCTTCTGTGCAGAAACGGGGGAGTGTTGTAATCTGTGGTTTGTGCGGCTCTGTACAGATGTCATTTAGAAGGCCGTATATAGTACCTCTAGTGTCTTAATATCGTGTTTTTGAAATTTCACCTAATTTATAATATTTCCTTTGGTTTCGTTTTGTGCTCGTCTTGACCCTTTGTTTTTTGTTTCTTGGAGGCGAACGGTGTTAACCCTTGTTTGTCTTCCGTATCGCCCTGTGGGATACAAGTGTGATGTACGCTCTCTGCTGTATGTTTGTGCTCTGTTTTCTGTCATTAGCGAATTGTCTTTCATTTTGTGAACCGCTTCCACCAGCCTTTGCTGTAGTCTTTCCTGGAGGTCGCAGGCTTTCAATTTGCAGGTTTTCGAAATCTCGTAGTGTTAACATGGTGGGCAAACACAAGCTTTTATTCCCAACGCTAGTGTTGCTTTGTGAGAGGACCTGAGTGTTTTGTTGCAGCTGAAGCCGCGTTGTGATTTCATACCATTTGAATAGCGTTGCGGCTTTTGAATGCCGTGGTGGTTTGAGAATCCTTGCACACGTTGCTTCGTCACGAAGCTCATAGCAGGTGTGTTTGACTGCTCGCATCAATGGATGCCGAATTGAGGAGGCCCTTTATTTGTTTCACAGGAAAGATGAGCTTGTTGATCGCAACGCTTTTGTTTAAGTGTCATTTTTGAGGAAGTTTGGTGTGCTGCGAGTGTATGTACTACAGGTTTATGCAAGGTCGCCCCCAAAAAACAAATCAAAATGAAAGAAATGCACATAGTTGCCTTCTAATTCACGGTGCAGTATTGCTGAATGTTGTTTTCATTCAGCTTTCATTCACAGTGCCTTCCTGAGGACCTATTTTGCAGCAAGTGCGCTACACAAGTGTTGCTCCTTTGGTGGCTTGCTGCGTTCTGAAACTCTCCTAGGTGCCTTAGCAACAAGCGACCAACAGTTTAGCCTAATGCTTGCAGTTGGCTTAGAAATCTGCTCAGACGTTCCAGTCAGTCATGCCAGGTCATGCTTAAAACTGTTTTTCTCCCTGGCATTAATGAAGTGGTAGCTCTCTGAAAAGGGGCGCTATATGCCTGGTGTATTCTCAACCTTAGCTCGCTCGTTTGCCGTCCTCTGTTTTCAGATGCAATGTCTAAGGGTCACGAAGTGAGCAACGTTTTTTTCTGATAGCTGGGATAAAGATCGCAGTAAGAGATACGTGCTACCCTTCTTCATACAGTTGAGTCAAAATAAGCCAAACTCAAAACTGTGTGCTGGTATGCACCACACGTTTGTGGTGAAGGATTTTGGCACGCTGAGTTTGAAAACAATCACTCAGTTTTTGGCGATACTTGCGTTGACAGTCGTTAAGACTACACAACTCGGTGGCACTTTGCATTTGCTTTTTTTTTTCTGGAAGGTACTTTGTATGAAGATATTTTGCAGGATGGCTGGTCTACTGCACCGGTTTTGTGAAGAACTGTTGTCACATTGCTAGTTTCCCGACCCAGTGTTGATGAACTCCGGTTGCCAGGTTGACGTCTTGAAGCATAGCGAGTTCCCTCCTTTACAACTTTCGCTTCATATTTTTTTTCATTAATTTGACCTGGGTCAAGTTTTTTGAGTGTAATCTTCATGATGGGTCTTTTGAACACACCGTGCAGTTTCCTCAGTGGTTTTTCCCATCCAATGGAAAGCCTGTCCCCTCACTCTGTCGCCATGATTCTTTTTCCTGTGTACTAATTGCTGTGATTGCTTCTTATGTGGGCAGCTGTTTTGTGCACCTAGGTCCTCGTTGCTCCCTGTGTTTTTTTTCTCCACTCCGCGCAAAAGCACTATAATTTTTTTTTTCCTTTCAGTTTGGAAGTGTTTCACGTGTTGCCTTGTCATGTAGCTCGCGCCAAGGGACGCACATTTTCCGGTGTTAAATAATACATGATATACTTGAATAAAAATGTTCACAAAATAGTTGCTTTCTTGCATTTATACTGTGCAATATTGGTGCGAGCGTACGAGTTTGTGTCGTGGCTTCCTAAGGTGTGAATCAAGCCTGCAGTGCTATTTGCTACACTACAACAGCGCCATTTTTTGTTATTTCTCTGCACTTTCAGTGCTGTGGCTTGTGCATCAATGTGTTGTGCTATGTGGGGTCCTGGGTACTTCACTGCTGTAGTAACTGCAGCTCTGATTAAAAGGGTCACTAAATAGAAGACCTCTTCTTTTACGCAGTATTAATGGACCTAAAACCACTGATTTAAATTAACTTTGAGCCTTTCACTACCGCGTGCTTTGTAGCATGTGCCACCCTGAATATGAACTGTCAGCCTTGAATTGAACAACCAATTGGGTTATAAAGAAAGGCTGAGTAGTACAAGCATCTGATATTGAATATACAGAATTTAGTTACAAGCCTCAATGTTTCATGGGTTTTTGCCCAAAAAGGGAAGTTGCTTGACATAACTTCCCTTCCACAAGCTACTGTGTTCGAAACAATGATCAATAGAAGGCTGCTGTCCCTTTTATAATGTCATGGTATCCTAAATATATAGCTACCGGTCAAGTTTCTTTTCAGGAAGGTCTACGACCAACCAGCTTGTGGAAGGACCAACTTGTTTGAGCATTTGGTCTCTGCTGGTCGCAAGTGGACTTCAGTGTGCGGCAACTGGGCGGCAGCTGGTCCCAACATGTGTTCAAGTGGCACCGTTTGGGCTTTAGTTTATCCCAGCTAGAGCCAACTACAGTTCATGCGATTCATCGCAGCGTGCGACGTGTATGGAACACTGAAAGCAAACGTTTTAGTTTTACGGCCTTTCGTGTCTGCGCTGCACATAAACAGTCATCGTACTCATTTTACTCCTTCCACTCACAAAAAATGTCTTGGCTTTCTTAGTGTTGAAGTCCAATTTTTGCGACGCTTATTCTCCACGGCTGCCCGAGAAACCTATACAGAACGATGGCAGGCTGCTTTTCGCAATTGTGGCAGTCCTTCACGCAGCAGTAGCGGCGTGGCCACTAATTCTTTCCTGCAGCATTTTGATCCTTTCGGACCCTGCAACTTGCAATTATATAACTATGTTTCTTAAAAAACTTCCGCCGCACAACGTCGAACCGCACGCAGCACGCGTGTTTTTACGTGCGCTGAACGTCCGGTCGCGACATCCACCGACCCAGAGTTGCTAAGCGGCGGCGAGCGATGGCGCTGCAGTCGCATGCAAACTTAAGTGTCCGGTGCCTATAAAGAGCCAAAACTTCGATTCTTTTCGTAGCCATATTTAGGCCTCAAGTTGCGACGTGTATGGACCGCGCTAAACCGCGTGTTAGAGTACCTAAGCTCAACTCGGCAACTTTTCGTTCTAGCAGCGCACCAAAACAAAGCTCTATATACCTGCTTCGAGACTCCCGAAAACTTGAGGAGTGAGGAAAAGTACGCTGATGACGCATTAACGTCGGAGTTAAGTCCGTACATTTCGCCTTGATATACGATTTAAACTGGCACACACAGCTTGAAGATTGCTTTTCTAAATGGATAGTAACGAGCGACGGTGCAACCAAAGTGCCTTAGTGACAGCGAAGGGTTATCATCATCAGCCTGTCTACGCCAACTTCAGGGCAAAGGCCTCTCCCATTCCGGTCCTGTGCTTACTGCAACGAATGTATCCCGGGCCCGCAAACATCTTGATCTCATCTTCCCGTCTAACTTTCTGCTGCCCCCTGCGACGCTTGCATTCTCTGGGGATCCAGTCTGTTATTCTTAATGTGCAACGTTTATCTTGCCTTCGCATTACACGCACTGCCCACACCTATTTCTTCTTAATTTCTCCTATGTCCTGCACACGCGTTTGTTTCCTGACCCACTCCGCTATCTCATTGTCGTTTAATGTTACACCTATAATTTTCCATTCCATTGCTCGTGAGTCGTGCTAAATTTAAGTTGAGCCCTTTAGTGAGCCTCCAAGTTTCTGCCCGTAGGTGAGTACCAGTTAGATGCAGCTGTTATAGACTTTATTCTTCAACGCGTTTGTTTCCTGGCCCACTCCGCTCTCTTATTGTCGTTTAATGTTACACCTATAATTTTCCATTCCATTGCTCGTGAGTCGTGCTAAATTTAAGTTGAGCCCTTTAGTGAGCCTCCAAGTTTCTGCCCGTAGGTGAGTACCGGTTAGATGCAGACTTTATTATTCAGGGAGAATGGTACGATTAATTACCTGAGAATGCCTGCCAAATGCACTCCACCACATTGTTATCTTTCTAATTATGTACGCCTCATTTACTAATCCCACAAGTCATGATTACCATCTGAGGCACAGATAATTGCTTATCCAGTGCAGTATTCATGATGCATGATTACCACATTGTCCCTGCCTGATGTGGTAATTATGCTTTACATGATTACCAGACGAGGGAGGGAGAGATAATTGCTTATTTTGTGCGGTAATCATGCAAACCAGAATTACCAATAGAGGTAGAGATAATTAGAAGGATAAGAATTACCTCTGCCGCATGAGGCCGAGAAAAATTGCTTATCCAGTCCGGTAATCATGCAAAGCATGGTTACCGCACCGGATAAGCACAGTAGAATCGAGGGTGTGAAAACTTCTGAGCGATGCGGCGAACGAGGTGGAGCATCTGTCCGGCTTGCTGACGAGCAGATTGGAGCCACCGAGCTGCTGACCCTGATGCCGATATTTCAAGTTGTAGGACTTGAAGACGGTGAACAGTGGGTATGTCGTTCCCATTCAGTTGCAGTGAAATGGGAGACACTGCAAGGAGGCGGCGGCCCCAAGGGTTGGCCACGGGAAGTAAAGCAGTCCTCTTGTGAGAGAGTGAGGTCCGCATACTCGCACCATCACTGGCAGTCTGCTAGTGCTTGCTGGAGGCACTCGGCTTGTCGTGACAGGTGTGGATGCACTGACCACACCATAATGTCATCCGCGTACATGAGGAAATATAGATCTCGGATTGAAGCAAGGTGCCAAGGTAGCGGCAACAAGACGTGGTACGCCTCGGACTGGTGTAAAGTGACCGAAACTTGCTCCGTTGATGGGGATGGAAAAAGAACGGTGTTGAAGGAAGTATCGGACGAAATCGCGGACTTTGTCTGGAAGGTGGAGGCCATTTAGAACATGTAGGATGGAAGCGTCACTAACGTCATCATATGCCTTGCGTATGTCTAAGGCGAGCACAGATCTCACACGGCGGTCTCGGCCTCCAACTAAAACCATAGATGAGAGGTGTTCCAACCCATCCTCAGTACAGAGATAGGGCCTGAATCCAATTTGTGCTGGGTGATACCATTGGAAGGTATCAAGCCACCACTGAAGCCGTGTTGCAAGCATTCGCTCGAACAACTTCCACAGCGTCGATGTGAGGGCGATCGGGAGCCATTTATGGAGTACATCTGGTGGTTTCCCAAGCTTTGGAATGGGAACAATATCTGCCCGAAGCTAAGGGTCAGATAGTTGACCGGAGAGCCACCTGATTGACCGAGTCCAAAAGCGGCATGAGGGCTAGGTCGTCGATGTTCTTGTACACCTCGTAAGTTATGCCGTCGGGACCCGGAGCAGTCCGCTGCTTAGCGTGACCGATCGCTGCCAGGAATTCAGCCACTGTACTAACCGCAGCACCGCTGTCCTCCTGTATTCATACATATACTTAATTTTTACTGCAGGCATCCACAAATGTTGATGAATGAATTGAAAATGCGCCTGTGGTAGCTGCACTTGGTAAGATAGTGCATAATATATTATCATGTTAGTGACTGGAACCCTCATTTATAAAGCAAACTATCAAATCTACGCACTGGCACAACTGACCCATCTTCCACTCCCCGCTTGCACATCGATCGTTTGGTTGACTTCTGCGTGCCTTGAGAAAAGAACATAGCCGGAGTTCCCTTCTGGAACCTCTATTTTATGAAATGCGTAGTGAGGAACAGAAAAGCAGCGGTAGAGAAAATTTGAATGAGATCTGGCCAGATCTCATTCAAATTTTCTCTACCGCTGCTTTTCTGTTCCTCACTACGCATTTCGAAAATTCGAATCTGACGTAGGTCCGTCGTAGCTAGCCCTTTGCGTTCTGACTATGCGCACTGGTCACCCTTGAAAGTTCTACGTACGTGAAGCTTCTACGTACGTGAAACTAAAACTCCACTAACATGTGCAGCGCGCTTTCCCAGATAACGCAAAACAAACCTGGGTAAATCCTCAGGATGTCCGACTCTGGGCATTTCAACATCCTCAGGTTGTCAAGATCTTATCCCTAGCCAGTCCAATCGGGGTCCATTTGTCCGTCCAGCGTACATCCTCAGAACGTCGTCAAAATGATGCCGCTGGACAATTTTCGTGCACTTCCAGGATACAAACTAACGTTCTTTTTTCTTAGTCTGAAGTTACCTACAAGCTAAGGCAGCAGGCCTCACTACACACTAAACTTTCTTGTACCCTTTTTGGCCGAAAAGAGTGTAAGAATCTTGTCCCATGGCGAACAATTATCTTTAAAACGTGTTTTAGATGAATAAAGGGTGTTCGTGTGAACACCCTAAAAAAGGGTGTAAGGTTGCTTAACACCCTAAAATAAGGGTGTGGCCAGGGACCAGCTACGTGTGGGAATGTGAATCGGCGGAGCGCGCAGCAATCAACACAAAACAGTCAACACACTCAAGTTACACTTGGAACACAAATGAATTGAGCAACGATGTGCTGTTCTTGCTTTTATATCCAGCATAGAAAAGCCCCCCGATAGAGTCGGTGGGCTTGTCGCAAAAAACAGACATTTTAGCGCTTAATTTTGGTACTATGGATTTTACTATGAGAATATACAAATTAACACGTGGATTTGCAAAAACTTTATGATCACGAGGTAGTTTTAAGAGCGAATGCTCTTTATAAGCGACCCCAAACCATCCACCGCCGGCGTCGGCGGCGGCGGCGGCGGCGTCGGCGGCGTCCGCAGTGCTCCTCTACATTTAAAAAAGAAACAGCATCCGGCGCCAGGTTTCGATCCGAGGACTTTGCGGCCGCAGCGCGACGCGCTACCGACTAAGCCACGGAAGCCACGCTGATATCAGTGTGAGTAACGCGCCTTATATCTTTAACGCATTCAAACTACGTCGTCAGCGGCGTGCGTTGGCGACTCAGCGGCGTTATAGCGGCTTGATAACTGCGTGGTGTACACGTGTTACTACAAACCCGATGGAAGAGATGGAAGAGAAGGCGGCGAAGCGGTGGGCTGCGGGGGCCGAGCGCAAGCGCCGCAAGCGGGCCGACAACCGTGCATTCGCACTTTCACATTCTCCCCCTCGGGGAAATGCGGGATAATTTTTTGTGTTCCATAACTTGTAGGATTTTATTAAATTCAAACATCTTTACCGCCACCTCAACACCCTTCACAAAGGGTGTTCATTATTTCAACACCTTTTTTCCCAGAAGGGTGTAAAGCTACAAATTAGGGTGATCTAAACTAAGAAAAAGGGGCTAAAATGGGTGTAAGAAAAGACCGCCAACTAAGAAAAAAGGCGAAGAGACCTCCAACTTTGGAAACATTTTGTACCTGTTTACACTGGTGGACTGAACATTTTCTACAAGCGGGGGGTGTTTTGTACCTCACTGGTAATAAATTAGCATAATTTATTACTGTAATAGCCTCCACGGTAACAGCAGCGTCAGACGGCCATATGGATTGTGATCCACTAGAAGTAATACAACGTATCATTTAGGGATCATTTGCAATCTATTGTGATACAAAATAAGCTCTAGGATGGACCATTGAGGGATAATTTACAATGTCCAATCCTGCGGATGTCCCCTGGAAGCCCAGATAGGATCCAGGACGTTTGGACCATTTGAGGACGTCCTCAGGACGTTTTGCGTTATCTGGGTAGAAAGAGAAAAAAGTTGTGTTGGCACACAATGCGCAGCACGTAAGAGAAAAAAGTCTAGACACGAGTTTTCAGAATTCTTGCAGCCTAATGGGTTAGTTTTAAAGCGTAAAAATACAAACCTAACAACGAATAAAATCGCCAACAGCTTGCAAAACCCATTCAATATCGTCTTCCCAGTCCGCCTCGTTACCAGACTGGAAGGCGAAAGCACACACGGGTGTGGGAGGTTAGTTAGCTTACGCATCTCTATCTTCTTGGCGAATGATGAAGTCGAAATAATGAAGCTCTTTTGATGCTCGAGCCGTGAGGACGATCTCCACTCGCTCCGATGACCGACTTCCGATGCTTGAAGCAGCTGAGGGATGAGGACTGCCTTTCTTGCTGGATATTAGGTTTATTTACACTATTTACATTACTCCAAGTATTTACATCAGGACAGAACGACGGTTACATTGACACTCAGCCCGCAGCATCCTGTTCGGCCAAGGTCTATACTGAACTATATCCCCTCTTGACCGACCGACCGACCGACACCGGACGAAACCTAACACTCCAGTTTTGATTCCAAAAACCACGCCTCCAAAGCGGGCGTTCGAGAAAGAGCGAAAACCCTTTTCAACATGATTCATATGGATCACGGATTGGGCACAAGAACCAACCAGTCCTAAACATGTCACAGGGTTTAAAGGCGCAAGAAAAACGCGGACACTAGAAGAGAAAAACAACCAAGACAAACGAAGCGCTTCGTTCAATTGTCTTGGTTGTTTTTCTCTTCTAGTGTCCGCGTTTTTCTTGCTCCTTTAAAACCCTGTGATCATGTCGAACCAACTGGCCCACATTAAGCTATTGCTAGTCCTAAACATGTCCCCGCCTGCGGTCACATGACCCAACGCTCTCTCTTATGCAACTCCCTGTACGTTTCCCGCGTACCTTATTGCAACCAACAAGCAAATACAATACATCTGCCACCTAAAGTCACTGACCGCGCGGAATGGTCACACCATTACGTTAAAGGAGTACTGACACCAAATTTTGACGCCTAAAAAATGATATAATTGGCTTCAGTAGTTTGTACAGACGCCACACAGAAATTTTTGCAGCGATCCGAGGCCGGAATCACATCTAAAATCGATTTTGATTGTCCAGGCCACGAGCTTCCAGAAATCGGCAGCACTAGCGAAATCGCTTTCGGCGTGACGAAACCTGCGTGTCTGGCCGGTTCAGGGTGACGTCATATAGTCGTTTTCGGAACTGGAAACGATATCCTGCGCTGCTGTTGTCGGTGGTATTCGTTTGGGCAGGAGACGTACGGGTGTAGCTGTGTGAGCAATGCTTGTAAACTTTGCGCACACACACAACACAAATAAGCCGGAATGGGAGTAAATGGCTGGTTGCATATCTCAGTACCAATTCGGAGGGAGTTTTCAAAACTCCTTCCAATGGGAGTTTTGCCTTACTCCTATTATTTCCGCAGTTTTTTCAGTAGCATATGGGAGTTTCATTTTACTGCCACTACAATGGGAGTTTTCAGGGGTACTATTGGGAGTGTACTGTTTCCTCCAACTGGGAGTTTTCAGGGGGCGCGTCAGGAGCAGTGTTGACCTGCATTCGAGTTTTTTTTTTTGCTTTTTGTGCGCTTGATATAAGCGCAGCACAGGAACGTATTACTTTATTTGGGAATTCTTAATGAGCGCACAGGTCGCATTTTCATTTTTCATTTAGGATTACGCAATTTCTAGTCTTTTTCCGCTTCAAACGTTGAATGGCGAAACATGAAAAGTTTGTTTTCTGCACAGTCAATTTATTGCATAAAAATTACATAAATACGATATACGTGTGAACACGTTAATGACAAAATAAAAACACTGACTAAACAAAACACCTAAATCGAGAACACAAGCTATCTTGGTAAGAACTTTGTCATTAATGCGCTCGATATGTACCTATGGCTGGACCGTACGGGTTTGAGGAGCTTTTTCTGATTGCATGCTGCAGCAATTTTGTGGATTCGCATTGCAATTTATTCGTTCGTTCTTAATCAGGTTACGGACTTACGTATCATTATATTATTCAGCCAGATTTCTGTCTGCCAGAGGAATTAATTTGCCTGTGTACCCTGATAATAAAATGCGTTGCCATGTTTCATTGCTTTGTTCGAACTTGCACTGGTTCTGACAGAACCAATAGAACTAGTACACTCTGGTAACCTACCAGACTAATACAATCTGATAGACCTACCAGACTCATACAGACTAATAGACCTAATAGACTAATACAGACTGATAGAACTAATAGACTAATACCGACTAATAGCCCTAATAGACTAATACAGACTGATAGAACTAATACAAACTGATAGACCTAATAGACTAATACAGACTGATAGGTCTATTAGTGGCAATAAGCATATACGTGTATTAGAATTTGTATCAGAATTTTTGCTAGGGCTGGCAGTTTTTCCACCATCATACTACCACACGCGAGAGCAGGCCGCCTGCCGTGAGGAGTTTAAAAGACGTATTCCAGCCGAAAAACTCCCATTCAGGCTAACTTGTGTTTTGTGTGCAATTTGCGTGTACGACGTCTTTGCTCTTCAGTTCGCGGCCTGCGCATGGTGTTCCCTTGCACTGGTGCCGAAAACTGCGCGATGTCGACGAGTACCGCGGCGACGCGGCGGTGCGCGTCGCCGAGCTCGCCCAAGTTGTGCTATGGCAAGCTCGCGCTATGCGAAGTACTGCTCGTGGAAGCCTGTCCGAGCAAATCGACGACGACGCCGAGATGCATTATTTTCCACGCGACGACATGCAGCGCTAAACGTGGACTGAGTTCGTGCGCGGCGGCGGCCGCAATAACTGTCGCCCAAGCCAGCGGGCTCGGCGTTGCACGGGCCAGATTGGGTGTTGGGAACTTTAAGCTTAGCATCGTGGCGACTATTTGATCGCTGGTATCTGTACAACTGCGAATGATCATCCCATACACAACTTTTCACCACGCTATCATCCCCTTTTTCGCATATGGAGCTTTATTTTGGCAATTTCCGTTTCAGCGATCGGTGACCAAGACATGTGCCGCGGAATGTTTTGATTCTAGTGCGCAGGTGGCGCCATCTTTCGGCTGCTCGCCGCACCGTGGTGCCGGCAGTGCTGGGTCGGAGCGCCGAACCCCCGCTGTCGGTCAGTGTAGGCTTACCATCGCGGCAAATATCTGAATGCCACTTTTAAATTCAGCGCTGATAACAATCCCTAGTACAATTTTTCAACACACTAACATCTACTTTCTCGCATGTGGAACTTCTTTTTCGCGATCAGATTGATTAGAAGAGTGGCGACAAGCTGTTGCTATCACGGTCTGAGCCGGTTCAAGCCGCAGTGATATTAAAAAAACGGACGACGGCGAAGACATCGCCGGCCTAATCGCCTAGCCAAATAAAGTTGTTCTGTCTGTCGAGTGGCAGCGACTCATCCGAGTCTGACGATTCAGACGACATGTCGACTGCGCGGAGGAGTGCGGACCATTTGCAATCGTAGCAGACGATGCGGCGAACGCATGGAGGAAAGAAAAACGTCCCTGACGTCACGGGTGAGACCGTGACGTAAGGCTGGCCCGCTTGCAGGCTGGCCTTCGAACGGCCATTTTCCCGCGCGGCGACCAAATTTGAAATTGGTTGCAATAAACGTGCTACAATTAATTATGTGTTGGCGGCTGACGGCTTTCGGTTCGATTTTCGTAATTACTGGGCCAATAGGTATTCTTTACAGCATAAAAACTGAAAGCGAGAAATTTCGTGTCAGTACTCCTTTAAGCGGTTGGCACATGCACAAAGCCAAAGACGAACGCTGAGAGCGGTCTTCGTGCGGCTAACACCATACAGTGTCCTCGCCTTGCCGTCTCGCACTTGTCCGCGCGCGTGCCGGCACAATGAGGGAGTCGTGGCTAATCCCTTCCTCAGACTAAGGGACCCGCTTCCCGCCGCCTGACTCACCGGAGGAGCTGCTCTAAACCCAGGCGAGCATTCTCGATGCGAATGACAAATAAGCCAACAGCACCCACGCCGGCTTCGCAAATCCTCAAAGGCTACGCCGCGTGCCTTTTCGACACTAAGAGACGGCATCCTTTCGCTTCCCGTTAGCTCGTCAACCTCGAACGACCGAGCCACTTCCCAGTGTCGGCAAGCCATAATAGCGGCGTGCACGCTGTCCGAGAGGGGCCCCCGCGCCGGAACTGTTTTCACTACTGTGCACCCATCCGCCTTTCACTGAGACCGCCCGGTTGAACTGACCGCATACCAACGCAACAGAGGTACTCCGGCTAAGCACCCGTGTATTTTGCCACACAAAAGGAAGGGACACAAAGCATGCACTCAGCGGCCCCCAAATTCGCGTCCCTGCGGTTGCACGAAAGGAATGCAGCATGACAGCTACAAGCAAAGTCAACGCCCATACATGAGCCACCAGAGGCTTGGAGGCTGGAAATCCGGTGGGAAGGCATACAGTGTGCATAATTTATTTACAATGCTTTTCATACTTTTTTATTATTCATTTTAATTTATTTTTATAAGTTATTTAATACTTGAAGGGAAAGCCTAAGCTTACAACTTTGTAAAATGTAAGCCTGAGCCCGGACCGAGCCCGTACCGGACCTTCACGTGAAGATACCCCATCTGGCAGTCGTGACTCTAGCGCGAGCCAAGCTTAAGCTAAGCCTTGCATTGCAAATGTGGGGGCAACCATTTTGCATTGGGGAGGGGGGGGAGGACCTTCAAGCACCGTGGAGGGCGCACCCGCCAGAAGAACCCGGCGATAAGGATGACAGCTCGTGGGAGCATTCCACACGTGCCAAGCGTTCTAAGAGGTCGGCCCAAAGGCATCCGACGCGGAGGGAAATTGGAATGTCTTCCTATCCACCAGCTTCACCTTACCTTAACAGGCGCACTATAATTTTGAGACGGTGCGGACAGTACGCTATGAGTGACCTGCCACCACGTCAACTGCACAGTGCGATCAGCAATATCATCCTCGCGATGGGAAGGTTCAGACACTGTGTCTTGCACAAGGACAACTCAATTGCTGTCAACGTGTGGAGCCACGTGCATGCGACGCAGCTGCTTTGAGCCACGTAGCTTGGTGATCCGTGGTTCCCCATTCAGCCTTACGAAGCCTTGGCACAAAATCAAGTCCGAGGCGTCATCTACAGTACTGAACCAGAAGACACGCAAAGAGACCTTCGCCAGAACCTTATCTGCAAGACTCATCGCATAGTATCTGCCCGACAAAGGGAGCTAAAGGCAACGCGGCGCGAATAACATTTGAAGAGAATCAACTACCACGTTAAGTACTATATTACTGTGAAGTCAAAAGGGTGCTTCCATACCTCCCAAAGGCAGTGAACTGCAGTCGTTGCCACAAGATTGGCCACAAGTACAGCGTGTGCCCTAACCTCGCACCATGCTCTGCATGTCACCGGGAAAAGACCAACGACCACAAATGTGTGGACGCCCGTGTGAAGTGCCGCAACTGTGGGGGCTCGCATCTTGGTACGGACCCTGCAGTTGTCCTTCAGGGTTCGAGGAAACGCAGACAATCAGAGCGCGATTGACAACCCGAAAAGGCGCCAACTCACCGTAAGAGCGCCATAAGCAGTTTCAGGATGGTAGCGGGGAGAATCGTGTTCCGCCACAACAGCCTCGCAATTCGATCCTTCGACCGAAAAGGAGAACACGTAAAAAGGGCCCATCTCCCCGCGAGGGGGACTCGAGTAAATGCGTCGCATAGGGGGTGGGTGTATTGCGTTAACGTTTAGTGTTTGGGGAGTTGGTGGTAGTGAATGCGTTGTATCAGCAGCTTCTTGACGTAGTTTGAATGAGTCAAGGATATAAGGCGCGTTCGTAGCCTTTCATTCTGTGTCGGTTTTGTGGCGCAGTGGGAAGAGCACCATGTACCTCGCGTTCCGCCCAGAGGTAGTGAATGCGTTGTATCAGCAGCTTCTTGACGTGGTTTGAATGAGTCAAGGATATAAGGTGCGTTCGTAGCCTTCCATTCTGTGTCGGCTTTGTGGCGCAGTGGGTAGAGCACCATGTACCTTGCGTTTCGACCGCAGGGTCGTGGGATCGAAGGCAGGCGCCGGTAAGTATTATTTTTTATATAGTGTAGGGGGAGGGGTGCGGACCTGTTGTTGAGAGCGAGGAGGGTAGCGTGATGCGGGAGAGGAGGAGTGGGGGAGATGGCGCACCTGGAACGGCTGTTGCGGACGCCGAGGCACGCCGACAACGCCGGGTGACATCGTGAGTTAAAGAAATGCTCTGCATTTAAAAACTACCTCCTCCCCTCGCGGGAACCCTCGTGTAGATGCGACGCATAGGGGGTTCACGTTGCAGCGTTGGCCAGCGGAGGAACGGCGCTGGAACAATGGAGCGGAGCGGCGCAGGCACCGCGTTTTATAGCGCGCATAACGGTGAGGGGACGCGCCGGCGCCAGTGCGTCTGCCGCGGCTATGACGCAACACAATCCAATCCAAGCCAATCCAATCGAATCCAATCCAACGCCGCTCGCGAGAGAGTGTTCGCTATCGGAGAGGAGAGGGGGTGAGCGGCGGAGAGCGAAGCTGGCGCGGCGAGGAGAATGGGGAAGGGGCGGACGCCGATAGCAACGACGCCGACGCCGGATGGAGGGACAAGGCGGGTGAATGAGATAAAAGGCAACATGACGAAAAGAAGGCGCCTGAAACCGCTTTTTAGGTTGTGTCTCAAACCACCTCCAACTCTCAAGCTGAGTACCAGAAGAGTGTGTCTTCACGAACAGGTCCCGCCTTGAACATGGCCAGTACATCTGCCCCAGTGCTCACTCCACCACCGCCCAACTGGGCTCGGATAGCTGCAAGTCAGGCGGCGTCCACAAACAAGGCACCCACTCGCTCTGCACCCTGTAATTTGAGGCAACGCAAAACACTTTCGCCACACCAGCGTGATGTACCTACTGTTGGTGAAGTAGACAGCGGCGCAGAGCAATGCTCGAAGTCTGCGGACGCAACTGTGCCAGATGTACAAAAACAAATATTACTTCTCCAACAAACTACGGCAGCGCTAGAGCAGAAAATAAGACGGCTCGAAGAGCAACAAACTACCATGCACAAGGAACTCGTTCAGGTGCTCAAGCGTGGACGAGAAGCGGACCAACGGGACAGAGATGAATTAGGGCGCGTCAACGAACTACACTTCCGGATGCTCACAAGTTTGTTTCAAGCTCTGTTGCCCGGCCAAATAGCGCCGTCAACAAGCTCATCGATGTCTAAGGAGGCATATGACCTGGCTGAAAAACAAGGCAACACACATACAAGAAAGAGGCCAACGCGACATGTCGAACACGAAGATGAATCCCAGCCCGCAGGTCCTGCAATGGAACTGTAGAGGCTTCGCCGTTCGTGCTGCGCGATCCTATCCCGGTTCTTTTGCTGCAAGAAACGGACTGTCTTTCGGTTCACCTCACGGGTTACAATACCTATTCGTGTCCAACGATGCTTAAACTTAGAAGAGGGAGACGTGGTAAAGACAATCACCCGCACCTGAGGCTAGGGGTCAAGCTGTGGTGCTCCTGGACAGACGCTTGCCACAAACTTTTGTCGACACTAGTGACATTTGTACGCAGTGTGCGAAGTGGTTGCTGTCATCATAGCTATTCGGAGTGTCAGGTTAATGGTTGCATCAGTATACACACATCCTGCTGTGAACTATGGCGATGACCCCGCATGGATCATAGCTCTTTGTCGTCGAGACCAAGGTTTGCCCATTCTAATTGGTGGAGATTTTATTGCTGTTCATACAGCTTGGGGCTACACTAAGGACAAAAGATGGGGGTCTCCCTTGATTGGGGCAATGAAGGCTGTCCGCCTTGATCTCCAAAACGAGGTTGGCACTGTGGCCCGCCTCGCCCACCTTGCCAAGCAGACCAACAGTTCTCCGGACTTGACCTGGGCAAGCACCGCTCTCAAATGCGAACATTTCCCCATCGAAACTGAAGTGCCTCAAAGATCACCGCCAGTCACGCCAGGCCTACGTGATCCGCTGGGAGAAATTTCAAGAGACTCTTTTGCAAACTCCATTCGTTGATAGCAATGGTGAAAAACACGCCTCAGCCCCCATTGTAGACGCTACGCACGCGGCGACCGAAACGGATACCGTGAAGGTGGACTCTCAGAATCCTGACATTCACTTACTCAACCTTTGGGCCAGGCGCCTTCAGGCGCAGCAGCTGTACCGCAAGAACGGCAAAACACTTTCACTATGGATTAAGCTGAACAAGGCTACAGCCGCCGCTCGTCAGTACTCCAAGAAGCTGCAGAGAGCTCAATGGCAGACGCACTGCTCCTCTTTCAACGAAAAAACGGGCCAGTCCAAAATATGGAGACCGTTTCAAACCATGCAAGGAAAGCGGCGAATGCGCACAGCTGGCCAGAACCTTGCCCTTCGCCTCAACATTGACGAGGCCGCTCTCGATAACATGGCAACAAATGTTTTCTTTCCACAGCCATTAGTTCTGTGTTCACTTAGAGAACCCAAGGCGGCATCAACTATAGAAACGCAAGAAAACCCTATGGACACTCCATTCACGATGGCGGAGCTGGTTACGGCAATCAGCCAGTCAGCGTCAGCAAGCGCGCGAGGACCCGACGCCATTACACGTTCCGCGCTCAGAAACCTTCCTGACAACATCCTAGAACAACTACTTGATTGGTTCAATGACATCTCTACACCACCGGAATGGAAGGAGTCCTGGGTAATACCAATTCCTAAGCCTTGGAAGCAACCAGACAAGTTGGAAAACCTGCGCCCCATTTCACTTACTTCAAACGTCTTCAAAGTGACCATTACACGTTCCGCGCTCAGAAACCTTCCTGACAACATCCTAGAACAACTACTTGATTGGTTCAATGACATCTCTACACCACCGGAATGGAAGGAGTCCTGGGTAATACCAATTCCTAAGCCTTGGAAGCAACCAGACAAGTTGGAAAACCTGCGCCCCATTTCACTTACTTCAAACGTCTTCAAAGTGATGGAGCGCATTGTTCTGAACAGGATTCAATGGCACCTGGAAACTACCACTCATGAATGGGGACACGCAAACTGCGTTTTGCCCAGGCCTTTGAGCACAAGACAGCCTGCTTCTTCACCATGTAACGCTTAAAGAAGCTCGTACGTCGGTTGACCCCGGGATCATCGTAGCAATTGATGTGCGGAAAGCTTTTGACTCCGTTCCTTATGACTCCGTCGTGAAAGGAGCGCGACGCCGAGGCTTATCAGGAAAGACCCTTACGTTCATACACTCTTTCTTGCAAGAGCGAAGCGTCCGCGTCAAGGTGGGCCGGGCCTTTGGACACAAAACAGCAAACCGAAGAGGTGTACCTCAAGGGGTAGTGCTGTCTCCAACACTTTTTAATATGGTCAAGGCGGACCTTCCACATATGCTGGACAAGATTTCAGGCGTATCTTACACCATTTACGCCGACATCACCATCTGGTCGACGGGCGGCTCACTCGGCGAAGAAGAGCAGGCTCTGCAACAAAAACTGAACACAATCACTGATTTTCTGGAGTCAGTGGGTCTCTCGCCTTCTCCAGAAAAGAGTCTTTTAGTGGTAGCCAATGCCCGACTTCGCAAGAGGCAAGTGAAGGACCACGGTACCCTATCTACGAACGGGGTGAGACTGCAAGCGAAAGAGAGCGATCGTATTCTCGGTCTCCCTGTTAATGAAGATGGTTGATGCAGACCATGAATGTCGCAACTTCTCCGCACGTGGAAGAGCACAACCCACCTAATAAAATGAGTCACGTCGAAATCATGGGGAACTGACGAGAGCTGTCTACGCCCACTTGTGAACGGTTTCCTGATTTCCAAAACAATGTACGGCATCAACTATACATACCTCAGAATAAAAAACTGGCAGAATCTTGAAATCCCGAATCGAGAAGCTGTGCGCGTCGTTACAGGAGTGCCAAAATTTACAGCCAAGGACGCTCTGTACGCAAAGCGCAAGCTAATACAGTGAAACCCGGTTATGGCGAACTGTAATATGCACCGCAATTAGTTCGACATATCTAATAGTTCTATATGCGAAACCCGCCGATAACCAGTTTTTTGTTACGAGTTGACAATATAGGGGACACCCCCCGTCCCCGCATGCGGAAACGAACACAGTATGAAGTAGGTCGTTACCATAGGCAAAACAATCAATTTCTTGCAAAAGGCTCCTTTCCACCTCAACTGCCTAATTCGCAAAAAAGAAATGATTCTAGTTTTAACTTTCATTTTGGTGGCGTCAACTATATACTGTGTCCTTCAATATCAAAGCAATAGTGTCTGAGCATATCGACTCCCGAAAGCGCGTCGTTAAACATTGGACGGCTTTCACTCGTGACATCCTCTGCCTCTTTGGAACTTTGGACAGCACCAGCTGCCATGACATCGACGCAGGGTCTGCAACGAAGCGGCTCTGAGTGACGGCACCTGGTCGTCGACGACACTCAGGAAATCCCCGAAGCAATGCTATGGTACCGTATTGTTGTTGTCTGGGTCTTTTTGTTGTTGTGCAGCCATGACCCATTGTTAACTAGCCCGGCTTTCTGAACGTCTCAATCACGACCAATCAACATCTCGATTACCGCTGTGGGACCATGCATTTTGGCTGCAATTCTGGGTTCACCAAGTTCGATATATCCGGTGTGAACTTCGTTGTAAGGAATATGTTCCCCATGCATTTTCAGAACTGATTTGTTTTTGTTCGATATATAGCATGATTCGCTCTATCCGGGTTCGTTACAATCGGGTTTGACTGTAGACTTGACGACATAGCCGAAGACAGACGGATTGGACAATTTTATCGTCTGGACAACACCAATGCTACAGGAGACTTCTTCTCAGAGCTGGTTTCGAGCTTCCTGGCAGACACCCGCACGAGCTGCCGGTTCCGCCTTGGGAGGAAAATATTGTGACAATGAACAAGCCACTGCCAAAAAATGTCGGTCATGACAACCCAAGACGAAGGAAAAGGAAGGTTAAAGATCACCTCCTAGAACGAGCCAGTGGAGACAGCGATACCCCCGCAAATCGTACCCTACGTGTCTACACAGATGCCGCAGTTAACATGACCGCGTCTCACTCTGCTGGTACAGCCTCGAAGACCGAAGCGCAATTCAGTACACGTGCGCTTTGTCAATATTTCCTGCCGATAAGGCGAGCTAAGGGCCATCTTGCTTGCCTTGACTGAATATACAGGCAAATATCCAAGTACCCTCGGCCCTCCCGAAGGCATAAAAACTTACAGACTCAATGGACGCAATTTGAGCCCTTCGTTCCCGCAAAACTACAACCCGCATAATAAAGAAATTCATTGCTGAATGCCAACAGAGTGGCCTGCAATACAAAACCCGAAGGGTCCCTGGACATGAACGGATTGAAGGCAATGAAGAGGCACACAGAATTGCCCGCGGACAACTTCGTATTCACCCCGAGCAAGACTGTTTAGAACCCTCTGATTCAGATGCAGATGCCGACATACACAAAGAGGACGGTGCTGCTTTGGCAAAGGCCGAGCGGAAGGCCGTTCTTCAAAACAAAATTCCGGAAAACCCTAACCCGTTGCCCTCCGGATTCAGCCGATGGGCAACAGTGCGGCTAAGGTGTATAAGAACGGGCACCGCCCTTACGCCTAGTACGGCTCAATATTTGTTCTGGCGTCGAAACCCGTACAGCTCTCCGAACTGCCAAAAATGTGGCACCGGTGCCTTGTGCAGTGCACAACAGCTCCTGTGGGAATGTTCGGCACTCAGTGTTCTGAGAGAAGGCTGCCTCAAGACACTCGAACTGTTACGACCGGCACACTACGAACTCTTTGGGTCAATCCCCTTGGAGCCCCACCTCACAGGAAGCACCTGCTGGACACTCTCCTGATTTTCACCACCGAAGCCGGCATTGAGGACTGCTTCTAGCTTCCTTTATTTCTCTGTTCTCCCCAATCCTCAATTCCCAACCCTTTTTTTATTGCGGAATTTTGCTACTCAGCATAAGGGGAAATTAAATCGACAGATACACCCCGGATTCCAGAAGGAATCGGAGCAGGGAGCCACGATGTGGTCCTTGTATCCACGCCATGAAATCTGGCGGACGTCCGGGGCGCGGTCCGCAGGTGGCGATGTGCACAGCGCGTAGGCTTCGAAGAGCAGGGCAACTCCACACCAGGTGCTCTGCTGTAGCCTGGTCAACTGGAGCGGGGCAAAATGGGCAGGTTGAGTTGAACGGGGCATGGTATTGAGGTGGTTTTAATGACTATTGATCAAGGCCTCTGGTCATGCCAAGGGGACTTCTCTTCCTCTTTTTCCCCCCAAAGGGCGTGTGTTCTTTAACCGAAAAAGCAAGACTAGATAAAGTATGTTGGGTTTTATAATACTTGGACCGAGCTTCGTACACGATATATACCGTTAGAGAAAAGGCATTGTCGAGGATATCGTATTTGTGCGTAATCTCAACTTGTATTTACTTCGCTGTTTGAGTCTTTATATACCATTGCTGTAATATTTATGCATACCTTATTGTTGGATATATACCTAAGCCGCATTTCTTCACCTGTGTATGATAATTATTCTCCCCATGTACAATTGTATTGTTTTTGCAACATTACCACTACCTTCTGAAAAATCCTCCGGGCCTTTAAGGTATTGAAATAAATAAATGAATAAATAAATAAATGAAGGCGAAATAAATTTTTAACGGTTTTTTAGTCACCTTGAACTTTGCCTTTTTGTTTTCTTTTAACCTAGAAGGCCAATGGGCGAACTTTTTCTTAGCAACGATTGAGAATTTTCGGCGCGGTATTCTCGGGCTTCAGGCACTGCCCGGATAAGTATGGCCCGAAAACAATTTGTTGAAGCCGGAGCCCACCCTGGCCTGCCAAAACGCGTGGTACCCAGCATGGGTCATTCCAGTGCTCTAATACACTCAGCCGACGCGAAAAATGTTTTTAAAACTTCATTCAAGTCAGCGAAAAGCATCAGCATTCGCCACCATAATTCACAAAAAAGCACCACATGGGATATTTTATAGCGCAATAATTTAAGAACTCGAGGTTTTACTGGTCTTACGTAAACATAAAACAATTACCACATTACAAATGCACGAGTTTAAGAATGGTAGTGTCCCACGTATCTCTCGGGCGTGAGATATGAAGAAACGCTTGGAAACTGATTAGTTAGGAGCAGGCTAGAAGAAATCGCGAATATAAAATCTGTCTTGTAAATTAAACATTTATTCATTCTTCATTCCCCCTAGTAATCACACAAATTTATTTGGGGTGCAGTTCCATCACACACTCTTGCACTGCGGCTCATGGCGCCCACAAAAGTGCAAGATTGACCCGCATCCCTCTATCACGCACTGATGCAGCAAGGTCTCTGCGGTTCATTGCCCGCGAAGTCACTCTCGCTAAGTGTATGAATACACCAGAGTTCTCGAACGCTCATCTTTACTCGCTAGACCCCGATTTGCAGTGCCACCTACCTAATAACGTGCCACACTCGGACGCCGCCTGACTATGTCGCCTGTGGCTAGGTGTTGCCTTCACCGATGCTTACTCCGACCCGATTGGAATGGCCAACAGCCCTGCTTGTAATGTGTGCGTTGCCGACGCGACGATTGATTACCTTCTGCACCATTGTGACCGATCCATAACGCCAAGGCAACAGCTCTCCACCAGTCTTCGCCGAATCGACGACCACCCCTTTACAGCACAGACAATTTTGTGTCATAGGCGTTGTCCGTCCCAGTCCGAAAAGGCTACAAAAGCCTTACTTCGCTTTTTGAAGGACACAAGCCTGTCTGAATGATTGTAGGGCCATTACTACAGTGCAGTGCCCTCAGTTCGCCAATTTTATCAGTGTACCGACTTCGTTTTATGAATTTTCTGGTTTTGTGTGCGTCATTTGTACCGCCTTTGTTGTTCGTGGTCACGCCTTGTGTTTTCTCCTAATTTTCTTCCTCTCATTTTCTCCTTTAATGTGTACCGCTGCCATTTCTTTCCCTTTCATTTCCCGTATCCCCTCCCCCCTGAGTAGGGTAGCCAACCGGACAATATCCTGGTTAACCTCCCTGCCTTTCCTGTACTGTTCCTTCCTCCTCCACCTCCTTCAAAGTGCATGAGTCATGGCCCTTGGGAAATTGGATCCACCATCGCAAGCATAACAATATGTCCATTTACAAAACCAAAAAGACGAGGAACATTTATAGATCAGTGCGGTGCCTTCTAGGCTACTCTTGAAATTAAATACAAGAGAATAGGATGCGCAGAGGCTTGAAAAAAATGCAGGAAGCTCACACTATTTAACGCGTAAGACTTGAAGGTAGCGAAGCTGCCCGCAACCTTAACAGCGATCACGAAGGCGTAAGTCTACCATTGCAGTCGATTTGCTTCTTATTTCTGCTCGCAGCGACCTGCTGATATAAGTGTGAGCTTCTTCATTTTTTTGTAAGCGATAATCCTTGAAGAGCATTCTGAATGGGCACAGACTCTTACGTGTCTTCCAAGTTCCGAGTAGGTGTGGCCACGATTACGACGAGCGCTGGTGTTTTTTGCCAATCTTGGCTAATCTGCCTAAGTTGGTAAGCTTTGCTCGTCAAATGCTTTGCTTGTTCTAAGAAAAGATATGCCTTGTGGCCGTGGTGGCGGAGTGGCACTTTTTATTAAAAGTGGTATTTAATTCTCTTTACTGCCAGAACTCCCAAATACTGAATCTATATGGTGCAAACTAATGCTTGATGATCTCGCTATTGTTGTTGGTGCTCTCCATCGTCCTCCTAACTTTGCCTCAAACGTTTTATCGACTGTCAGTGACTATATTGTTGGACAAAAGCTGGACTGTTCTAAACTCGTATTCACCGGTGACTTTAATGCCCCCTCCATAGATTGGAATTTGTTAACATCAACTGGTCGTGACAGAATAATTTGTGATTCTTTAATTAATATGTCAATAGCTTTCGATCTATCGCAGCTGGTTGATAAGGCTACGCGCGAGGATTCTATACTAGATCTTGGTTTTGCCAACCATGAATTGGTTAAGAATGGATATCCCTGCAGGGTTGTCGATGGAATTTCCGACCATACGGCCGGTATCGTCGATTTAAATGTTGCTTGTAAGCCAGTACGACCAACGCTTAATTTTTAAATTTAAAGCTTAAAACTGCGCTTAATTTTGAATGCGCAGACGACACTTCTATTTTTGCTAAACTTGCAACATGCTTTGACGATTTCTTATCTTGTAGTGACCACTGCAGTATTGATACGTTGACTAACCAATTTTACAGCATAGTTAATGAATGTATAGCGCAGTTTGTTCCTTACAAGAGCATAAAACGTCATGCCAAACACCCTTGCTATACCAGGTCAATTATACAGCTTAAACGTCGTATTAAGCGACTGCGAAAGCGACGGAGTGTTCACAATAACGACGGGGACTCACAAATTAACTTCCTAAATCTGAACTAAAAGCTAAAATGAGTGATGCGAGAAAGTTTTACTTTAATACCACGTTAAGCTCTTTTATGAAAAATAATCCCATTAAGTTTTGGAGCACTATCAATCCTGCCTGTCCGTCAACGTTCGTGATAGATGTGTCCTGCTCCGATTTGTCCAAAATTTCTGAAGCCTTTGATAGGTATTTCCAAACTGTATTTGGAGATGACTATGGAATGATTCCTGACATTCGTAGCAGCCAGGAAATAGATTAGTTTCCAGCAATTGAAATTAGTTACACTGGCGTTCTTAACCTTCTGTTGAATATCGACACTACTAAAGGTGTCGGGCCAGATGGTATAACAAACATGTTTTTGAAGCGTTATGCAGAATGGAATGCTCGTTATTTATCTATAATTTTTGCTAAATCGTTAGAGACAGGTACTGTGCCGACCGTTTGGAAAATCGCCAATGTAATTCCTGTGTATGAATCGGGTAATAAGCACCTCATATCTAATTGCAGGCCTATTTCATTCACGTGTACCTGTTGCAAGCTTCTAGAGCACATAATTCATAAAGATGTACTTCAGTACCTCACTGATAAATACGTATTGTCGCCTAATCAGCCTGGTTTCCGCTCTGGTTTTTCTACAACTACACAGCTCATTGAACTCACTCACGACATCGCTTCTGCTCTAAATACTCGAGGTCAGGTTGACGCCATATTCATAGAATATAGCAAAGCATTTGGTGTAGTTTGTCGCAGAAAACTTCTTGCTAGACTCAGAAATATTATCAACGAGGACAAAATAATAGGCTGGATAGCTGATTGGCTACGTTTGAGGTCACAATTTGTTACATTTGAGCATGTGCAGTCATCGTCTTGTGCAGTCACTTCCGGAGTACCACAGGGCTCGGTACTTGGGCCCCTATTGTTCATTATTTACATTAATGATGTCACACAGGTCATTAAGGACACACCAGTGAAGCTGCGATTGTACGCTGACGACTGCGTTCTATATACTAGCGTAAATAATGCTCATGACCAAGATGTTCTGAACAAACTATTTTCGTCCTTTTGTGGTTGGAGCACCACGTGGCAAATGAACATTAATTACCAAAAAACTGTTCAAATGACATTTTCCAATAAAAAACAGCCGATAAGGTTTAGTTATAGTTACAATGGGACCTACCTAAACTCTGTGAATACATTCAAATATCTTGGTGTTACCTTCACTGAAAACCTAAAGTGGCACCATCACATCGAAACAATTTGCGCTAGGATGCTTAGAAAACGGCGATACATAAAACGAACACTCAAGCACTCTACCAAAGATTGCAAATTAACCGCGTACAAATCGCTCGTCCGACCTCGGCGCTCTAGAGTACGCCTCAGCGGAATGGTCACCTTATACTGCACTTGACATAAATATGCTTGAGGGCATACAGAAAAAAGCAATACGGTTTATTTTTGGCCGGTATGACCGCAATTTTTCTCCTTCATTTCATGCATGCTCATTGTCGTTGGAACCCCTTGCTTTTCGACGCACACTTGATTGTATCACTCTGCTACATAAGATTGTACACAACCAGCAGTTGCATTGAAGCACCGATTACTTTTTTTCATTCAGCACGACGAGCCACGCCCCGATCTCACCCACTCAACATTGTTCCCTTCCAGCCATTTGTAAATTGCTTTAAGCATTCATTTTTCCAGCCGTTGTTGAGATTTGGAACAACCTAGATGGTTCCCTGCGCGAAAAACCAATTGAACTGTTTTTGAAAGAACTGCCTAACCATTATTTGTAATATGTTTTAAATGCTTTGTATGTTTATGTGGTGTAGCTTAATGTATGTTTTTTTCTTTTCCTGATGTACCCACTCCTGCTACGTCTCGTGTATCGAGACAGCAGTATCTGTAAATAAATAAATAAATAAATAAATAAATAAATAAATAAATAAATGTGCGCCGGTAATGCTTGGCAGTCGCCGCGAGGCCAGCATAAACGAGGCCTCGACATTTGTTTTTTTAGCTGCTGGGCGGTCGCTGCAATCTTGGCAAAGCTCCATAAGTGGATATGCATGACTTGAAAGACGTGCGCAGGGATGTTAGGGCGGTCGTTGCAAGTCACGTCCACTCGGCCGCTCGGTATGCCGGGCAGTCGCCGCAATCTTTGCCAATCTCCCTAAGTGTGTATGCTGGGCTTCACAAACGTGCTCAGATGACGCTGGGGGGTCGTCGTAAGGAACGCAGACGCGAGCGCTTGGCATTTTAGATGCGACTGCATCTCATTCACTCGCCTTGTCCCTCCATACGGCGTTGTTGTTGTCCGTCCACACCCCTCCCCCTTTCTCCTCGCCGCGCGAGCTGCGCTCTCCGCTGCTCACCCCCTCCCCTCTCCCCGATAGCGAACACTCTCTGGATTGGATCCGATTGGGTTGGCTTGGATTGGATTGGCTTGGATTGGATTGGATTAAAGTGGATTGTGTTGGATTGTGTTCCGTCATAGCCGCGCCACGTTGCGTCATACCCGCGGTCGCTCCAGCACCGGCGTTCCGATTTCGGGCACGTGCATAGACTTGATCTTCGCTGCAAATTGCACGGTGGTCCCGTTACTTCACCATCCGCCGCGTGTTAAATAAAGAATACATCATACGCGTTCCTCACACGTTTCACGCAATTAGAGAATCAACCCAACGGAAACACCAAGTGAACCCCCACGATGCGTCGCATCTCCACAGGGTTCCCCTCGCAGGAAGGTGGGGTAATTTTTTCTTGTTTGTTTTAATGGCCAGAAGGTCGCGCAATCTTGGCCGATCTCCCTAAGTGGGTAGCTTGGCTTGATAAGCGGGCGCAGGGGAACTAGGCGGTGATTGCGAGGCAGGCACTCACGAGCGATCAGCATTGTCTTGCATCTTGACTACCTGGTGCCAGGTGGTCACCGAAATCTTGGCCAATCCCCCTACGTGGGTAGGTAAAAGGTAGGGCAGGTTCTCGCCCACTAAGCCATGAGCAGAATCAGTTGCTATCCTTTTTTCCTCATTTCAACTGGTTTTTCGGCACTTATAGCTTCCGCGTACATGACCATTCAACTGATTGTTTTGTTTCGTCTTCAACAATTCGGGTGAAAATATTCCTATTGACACTGCTGCTTGGCGGCTTCCCTAACTGCACTTTTAATAGCGAGGGATATCAATTAGTGCTAGCGGAAAGAAGAAGACACCAACGAAGCAGTGCCACCTCTTCATGTTCTCGTGCGCCTCTTGAAAAGAGCGAGAAAATATTTCGCCAGTATGAAGCCGTTTGGATGCCTGTCCGCTGGTCATTTTTCGATCGTCGACATCCAGACAAGCGAAGGCTTTGACTGCGAGGAAGTATTCGGCAGCGGTCAGTTCCAGAACCGTCTCATCCTGATAACCGTGGTCGCGCTGTGGGCCGCGCATTGTCACACGCTTGCCTTCTCGCTCGTCTCCACGGATGTCGACCACTGGTGCAAACAGCCCACCGGCGTGAACCTTTCAGCACACGACTGGAAGCGCATCGCAATTCCCGTCGAAACCGATGGTCAACGCAGCAAGTGCACAGTGTACACCAACACGAGTGACCGTAATGACACTAATGTCGTCGAGTGCAACGCCTGGGACTTCGATCCCGAACGCGCCAAGAGTACCATCGTAAGCGAGTGGAGCCTAGTGTGCAACCGACGTTCACTAAGGATGCTCGCCACGGCAATCTGTATGGCTGGTGCGCTGTTCTCACTGGTAACCTCGGCGTACTGCGGCGACTACTTTGGCCGCCGCCCGGTCATCCTAATTTGCATTACCATCGCGCTGCCGGCCACCCTGTTGTGCTGCTTCGCTAGAACGTATCCACTGTACGTGTGCACAGGGTTTTTTATATCGGGCTGCACCATGTCGCCTTACGCCCTGATTGTCACCATCATGGTAGAGTCTTGCTCATTCGCACGCCGACCTGCCTTGCTATCCTTGTGTGTAATGACGAGCCTCATTCTGGCAGAGGCCTGCACCACCGTTCTCAAGCGGGTGCCGAACCTCAGCTGGTCTTTTCTCCAACTCATGATGGCTGCGCCCTCGTTCGTCCTCCCCATCGCGTTCTTCCTGGTTCACGAGTCTCCTCGCTGGCTGATCGCTAGCCGCCGGCTCAAAGCGGCCGAACGCGTCATGCTAGCTGCTGCCAAATCAAATGGGAGGCCGAATGACTGCGTGGCGCTCCTGCTGCTACGAGTAGAGGAGAGGCTTAAGGCTGAAGAAAGTGCGAGCGCAACCGCAACAGTGGTCAAGGATATGACGAGAGTCATGCGACGTCGTTTGGTGATCATGTTTGGATCGTCTTTTTCCGTCATAATTGCTTTCTACGTCTGCATTTTTTATCTGACAGAACGTCGCACTGCGAGTGAGTGGCCCGAGTGGGCATCACTGGGGGCGAAAGGGCTCGCATGCTGCTTGCTCTTGATGGTGATCAATCGGGTGGAAAAGACGAGGCTCATCAGCAGCGTCTTCCTCATCCTCGGCAGCTTCTGTTGCTTGACAAGTATCGCCGCCCTCACCACCGCCGGAGAACCATCGTGGCATATCGTCGCCGACGTCATCCTGGTGCTTACGCTCGCCATAGCTTCAGTCGGTGTTGTGGTGAACTTTGTCTTCGTCGCCGAGCTCCTTCCAACCCCCTTCCGCGGCTTCGCCGTCTGCTTCCTGCTTGCTGCTGGTCGCCTCGGGGGCATGCTCGCCGCTCTTTTCTCAGCAGTTGTAGGGATCGCGCGCGAGGACATCGCCTTCTGGCTGGTTGCTACCCTGGTGTACTGTTGCGTTTACACCTTCAAATACTTGCCACTTGAGTACGGCACCTACGCGAAGCTGGCGGATGCCGAGGGGAAGACCAGTCGTCCTTTCGGAGAAAGCAAGGGAAGCCTGAACACGGTCGAAGGAATGAAGCGTTCATTAACAGGTATGGCCCCGAAAAATATAAAGAAGGAAGTCACTCGGAAACGCCGACGACACGGTAGTCAGAAGGGATCGGACTCAACAGGCTCTGTGACGAGAACGCCGACTCCTTGCTCAGCAGCGTCGCGGACTCCTGTTTTGGTGTCGCCGCAGCCCTTATAGAACGTTGGAGTGTACGTAGCCATGCTCCGTTTTTTGTGCGTAACCTTTAACTGCGTCTTTACTTCATCGTCATATGGAGTGCAAACACCTAGAGCGTGACGAATTATTTTACAGTCAGTGCTGAAACATAAACCATCCCGTATTCAAAAACGTTTGGCTATGAGGCGTGCAAGAAACTAGATTTGTGTGTTCCCTGAAGGCAATGATAAAAAAAATACGACAGTGCTGTTTCTGGTCTCTTGCGTATTTTTAATCAATACACTAGCGTATAGGAACACTATTTTTTTCAGCGAGTTAATGAGATGATGCCTAGTTTGCTGAAAAGTATTTATGGCGGCGAGACACCAGCAAAGCATTTCGTATAACACGAATTTGTGCAGCCGGATTAGAGCTCGCCAAGACGAAATTTGTGAACAACATGAGTCGTCTGTAAATGTACAAAGCTCTTAAAAATAAGCGGTAAAGAGAAACCACGTTTTTTGGGACCATCCTGTACTCTGTACGTGTGTTTATAGGATCATAGAAATGAAGAAATGGCCGAAAACATGTGTAGGACACCGCCAGTGTCCCGAGTCGTGACGAGGTGTTAAGACGTGCCCGGAGGTTCTGCCACTCTTGCAGTAAGACAACGACGCGAAAACACGAGGCACAACATTTAGAGCAACTGATAATCACTTGGTACTTTGGGATATAGTATGGAATTACTCTCGATGACTCGATTACTCTCGGCTTGTAAGCTCGCCTGAAAGAGAAGCTGCGGATCTCTATGAAATACAGGAAGCCCAAGTACACGAGAGAAGCTGCACGCATCCAATGACTTTACCCTGGTTCCACTCCCTCTATGGACAATGAAACTTCGTCTCTTTTCGTAGTCATATTTAGGCCTCAAGTTGCGACGTGTAATGGCCGCCCTAGACAGTGTGTCAGCGTAGCTAAGCTCACCTGAGAACCATCTTTCGTTTAAGCAGCGCACCAAAACAAAGCTCTATATACCTGCTTCGAGATTCCCAACAACTTGAGGAGTGAGGAAAAGTACGCCGATTATGCATTAACGTCGTTTTGCCTTGATGTACGATTTAATCTGGCATTCACAGCTGGAAGATTGCTTTTCTAAATGGATAGTAATGAGCGACGGTGCAGCTATAGTGCCTTAATTTAATGCCAGCGAACGGTTATCATCATCAGCCTGTCAACACCAACTGAAGGGCAAAGGCCTCTTCCTTATAGCTCCAATTATCCTGTTCACGTGCTTACTGCGACCAAGGTATCCCTGCAAACTTCTTGATCTCATCTGCCCGTCTAACTTTCTGCATCCCCCTGCGACGCTTGCATTCTCTGGAGATCCAATCTGTTACTCTCAATGAACCACGTTTATTTTTCCTTCGCATTACACGCACTGCCCACACATATTTCGTCTTCTTATTTTCTTCTACGCCCTTAACACGCGTTTGTTTCCTGACCCCCTCTGCTCTCTTTTTGTCATTAAATATTACACCTATAATCTTCTGCTTCATTGCTCGCGAGTCGTGATAAATTTAAGTTGAGCCTTTTAGTGAGCCTCTAAATTTTTGCATGATTACCACATGAGGCAGAAATAATTAAAGGATACGAATTACCTCTGCCACATGAGGAAGAGAAAATTGCTTATCCACTCCGGTAATCATGCTTTGCATGGATGGACTGGATAAGCAAGGTAGAATCGAGGGTGTGAAAATTAATATGCAGAAAACTAAAGTAATGTTCAGTAGCCTCGGGGGATCCCAGCGGTTTGAGATAGGTGGCGATGCATGGAAGCGGTGAACGAATATATCTTCTTAGGCCAAGTAGCACACCCGGATGCGTGAATGACAAGTCTAGCCACATAGACACACATCACGTGACCCACTGACGTCACGCCCGGCCAGCTTTGGATTGTTTATTTGTTGCCATGACTACAGTCAGCCTTGGCTAATGCACTTGGCGGCACCCATTGACGCGGTGTGCACACGCTCGTTGCTACGTGGCTAGATTTAAAAGAAAACGACCTGAAAAAGAGCACTTTGCGCCGCACTGATTCTTTCTCAAGTGTCCCTACATGTTCATTGTGGTATGGCGGTACATTTCTGTTTTTGGTGCTACAATGCCACGCATACCGCTTGCATCGCTACACCGGAGCATCCACCAGCCCCCTCTAACGACTTCGGAGTCTTCGTTGCCGTGTTTTCGCTGCGTCGACCTGCGCTACGCATGTTCCTTTTGTTGAAGCTTTAAAGCGTGCACGCCAACCGAGACCGCAATGAATACACTACGCAGTCTCCCGTCTTCATCTGCGCGAATGCCGAGTCCCAGATATATACGAACAGGTTGGTATCTAACTACTTGTATGCCATGGTATGTTGGGCGAGCGAGAGAGAAAACAATACTTCTCAATAATGTTTAGTGCTGTTTGGTTTTAGCTGCGGTGTGTTAGATGTATTGAGCAGGATGGAATCGCAGTGGAGGAACTACGTGACGTATAATATAATTTTTAGAAGAAGAAGAAGAAGAAGGAGCCTGCCTATCAGCTGCCTTGTATTTCGTCTCTCTTTTTCTGTGGTATTTTGCTATTTGAGCAATATTTTCCACAAGAACGCCTGCCTCTTCACGGAGGTTTTCCTCGTATGCATCGCCGGGGTCCTCCTTAGAGTCCACCGCCATGAAAGGCCAGCGCAGACCGAGTGATGCTGCCACCGCAGATCCCATCATGGCCCCCCCTGCTGAGAAGCACTTAGCTGCCCCTGCGGAGGACTCGCCATCTGTGCCACCGGTACCCTGGGACGACGAAAACACTGGTGATGCCCCCTCTTCCCAAGGAGACGATGCCACGATCGTGGGTGAAGGAGACGACGTCGCTGAGGTGACTGACGCGGACGAGGAAGGCTTTAAGCTGCTAAGCCACCGTAAAAAGCGTACCGTCGGGATACCTGTGATCGTGTCCCCGACTAAAAGCGACCACGACCTCAGGAAGGTGAACCCCATCACCCTGTTCTCAGAGTTTCAATCTCTCCTGGGAAAGGCTCCGATTCGGAGTAGATTCACTGCTCAATGTGCCCTGCTACATGACGTAGCCACGGAGAACGATGTGAATGCTTTGCTGCGATGTGACCGAATCAGTGGAATTACAGTGTCTGCCCGCCTACTTTACTCGTACGTGAAGAACATGTGCATCATCAAAGGTGTGCCCAAGTGGTACACGGAGGAGGACCTTCTGAGCTATCTCAAGCCTCAAGGGGTACTGCTTATGAGAAGGGTTATGCGTCGGACTGGCTCTTCGGGAGATAACTGGAAAACAACCCCATCTGATGCAGTAGTGTTGTCGTTCGCCCCAAACACTGAACGGCCGAACATGATTAACCTCGGGTTTACAAGGCACGCAACGGCCGATTAAACGGATACCCCTCCACGTTGCTTCAAGTGTCAACGCTTTGGGCACGTCGCAAAATGCTGCAAAGCAGAGCAACGCTGTAAACGGTGTGGTGGCCCGCATGTCTCAGCAATGCAAGGAAAACTTTGCCTGCGCCAACTTCGGCGGCGATCACCCTGCAAGTTTCCGCGGGTGCCCATTTCGCGTTAGCGCACTACACAGTAGGAAGGCTTTCATTGAGGGACCCAAATCACCTCCACCGCCACCAGACAGTGACAGTTTTCCGGTTCTGCTTCCACAGGAGTCCTTAAAGGCGACAAAAAGCACGGAACCTAGCGCCAGCGTTGCACAACCAGAGCCACGAGATTCCTGCACCACTCCTGCAGTTCAACACGGACGCGATCAGTACGCCAACATCTTGAAGGAGCGTCGTGCCCTTTCAAGGGAAGTCAAGGTAGACGACTATTCAAAAGTTGTACGAGCCCTTTTAGGTGCGACCGCATCTCATTCACCCGCCTTGTCCCTGCACCGGCGTCGTCGGCGTTGTCATCGGCGTCCGCCCCTCCCCCATTCTCCTCGCCGCGCGAGCTGCGCTTCCGCCGCCCACCACCTCTCCTCTCCTATAGCGAACACTCTCTCGCGAGGGGCATTGGCTTGGCTTGGCTTGGCTTGGCTTGGGTTGGATTTGGATTGGCTTGGATTAAAGTGGATTGTGTTGCGTCATAGCCGCGGCAGACGCACTGGCGGCGGCGCGTCCCCTCACCATTATGCGCGCTATAAAACGCGGTGCCTGCGCCGCTCCCCTCCATCGTTCCAGCGCCGTTCCTCCGCTGTCCAACACTTCAACGTGAACACCCTATGCGTCGCATCTACACAGGGGTTCCCGCGAGGGGAAGTGAGAGTTTTTTACAGCCCTCCGGTCCCACCTTGCTTCCATGACACCAAGCTTCTTCAAAACCATTCTGGAGACCATGCTGAACCTGGAACCTGTCATTTTGGGGTTTACTGCGACGCTCCTACCACAGTTTAATGTCGCTTCGGAGTATCATGGCCTCTAATTCAAGATCATTTTGGGATGAAGTCAAACGCGCCACCATACTCCAATGGAATGCAAGAGGCTTCAAGACCCGTTTTTCGGACTTTAAACAGTTTGTGTTTATAAACAATTTCCCCATCATCGTCATTTGCGAACCGAACGCCACGGACGCGTTCAGGCTCTTTGGATATGAAGCATTTGTGTCACCAGCTAGTGATGGTCCTAGTAAAATTCTGTTTTTCGTCCGATGGGAACGAACATATGATCTCCATTCTGTGGAACCTCATGACAGCAACCAATACATTTGCCTCACAGTGAAGAGGAAAAGTGTCTCGTTCACATTCATAGGAGTTTATTTATCTCCTTCAGGTCGCTTCGATTCCAACAGATTAGACAAAATCATCAGAGACACCCCTGGTCCTTCGGTCCATATGGGGGACTTTAATGTCCATCATATGCTCTGGGGAAGCCACAGAAGTGATCCAAGAGGTCGAAAACTGGTTTCACTGGCGCCCCGTCATGAGCTTTGCTGTGCCAACGATGGCAGCCCAACATTTCTTCGCGGTACGACGTATACTAGCTGTCTGGATTTGGCTTTTGTCTCGAGAAGTCTCATCGACAGCATTAAACGGTTCACAGACATGGAAACTCATGGAAGTGACCACCTTCCAACATATCTGAGGATCGAGGGCTTTGATGGTTTACTTCCTGGGAAAATCATTCCACGAATAGACTGGAAGAGCTTTAAATCTGGCATGGAAGATCTCTGCTGCGAAGGGCTCTCCTCGACTTTTGAAAGTGTCGTAACCAGCACTGCGCAAGATTCCATGCATTTTTTCCGGGTGCATACCAAGCTTACAGAATTTGACGAAGGGCTAGAACATCTCAGAGCTATTCGTTGTCGTGCAGAACGAAGATACAGGCGCACTAAGTCTATTCATGACCTTCGGGAGGCCCGACGTACGTACACAGAAAAAAAATTCAACGTCGCATCGTACAAGTACAAGTGCAGCACTGGAAATCGTTCTGTGAGAAACGTGATCCTCGGAAACCTCTATCTCACATCTGGAACACTGTCAGGGACCTTCGAACAACAACACAGCAACGTCGGCCTTTCAGTTCTTTGGCGCTTCATCAGAAATGCCGAGAGGTCGACGTAGCGGAGGACTTTTGCTTAAGAATCGCCAGTGGTCCAGCTTCGACCAGCCAAGCGGGCATACGCGTCGTCCCCGTATCACGCGACTCCTTCATGAACGTCCCATTTTCAATGGAAGAGCTCGATGCGGCGTTACATCTGTGCCGAAGTAGATCTTCACCAGGACCAGATGGAGTGACGTACGGCGCCCTGCGTCACCTCGACTAAGAAGCCCGTCACACTCTTTTGTATAGGCTGAACCAGTCATGGCAAGATGGTTTGGTCCCTGAGGATTGGAAGGGTAACCGCCTGGTACCGGTTCTTAAAGCAGGCAAGTCTCCCCTTGACCCGGCATCATATCGTCCTATAGCCCTTGCAAGCTGCATTGGAAAATTAACGGAAAGGATGGTTTTAGGTCGTTTGGAATGGTACCTTGAGCACCGTAAAATTTACCCCCATGCTACGGCTGGATTCCGACGCGTTCATCCATCGACAACGTAATTGACCTTTTCACATCGGTACAGCACAACAAATCATTCAAACGTTTGTCAGCCGCTTTGTTTGTAGACATAAAAGGAGCGTACGATAACGTAATACATGACTCCGTTCTGGGCGGCCTACAAGATGCAGAGTCGGTGGACGGACATTTAGATGGATCCAAAGCTTTCTATAAGGAAGATATTTTTTCTTTGAGACTTCAGATGGCCCAACATCACAGCACTGTTTCTCGTGGAGTCCCGCAAGGAAGTGTGCTTAGCCCTACATTGTTTAACCTCACATTGGTAGGACTTACTACCACATTACCAACCAACGTCCACCTCTCCGTCCATGCTGATGACATCTGCATTTGGGCATAAGGAGTTTCACCCCCTCAGATTCGGGCCCGACTTCAGAAAGCCGCAACACTAACACGTTTGTTCCTGCGTGAAAAATGCCTGGAAATATCTCCGGAGAAATGAGCACTTGTTGCTTTCACCCGCAAAAAAATGTCGCAGTATAAGATTTCTTTAAATGGACAACATATTCCTTACGTCAAAAGTCACCGTTTTCTGGGAGTTATTGTGGACCGGGATTTATCATGGACTCCTCAAGTTTCATATCTGAAAAAAAGCTAACTGCATACCGTGGGCCAGCTTTCAAGTTTCTGGCCGGAAAGACGTGGGGTGTCTCCGTGCCCTCAATGTTACCCTATACGATGGCCTATTTCTCGGTGTTTTGCGTTACAGCCTGCCTGTATTAACCGACACATGTAAAACCAACCTACAAGCGATTCAGGCCATACAGGCCCAGGGTCTTCCTACATGTCTCGGTGTCCCGCGTTGCGCCCCAACTGTGGCCACAATTTGCGTTGCAAGGGATCACCCGATCACAACCCACATGGCAGTGGAGACACTGAGGGCACACATTAGGCAACTCACCCGGTTGCCACATCACCACCTTGCATCCCTGCCTTCAACACGACCGCAGGCATCTTTTAGTAAGGTGGTTGCCGCTCACAGTGGGAGCTTGCCATCGAGCTATGCACCTCCGTCTCGGCCCCCGTCGCCCCTTTGGTGCCTGTCACAGCCACAACTGCAGTTAAACATCCCGGGTATAAAAAAGAAAGCGGACCTTCCACCTAGCGGTCTTCAACAGCTATCCCTACTCTTTCTACATGAGGCATACAGAGACCGTGTCCATGTCTACACGGATGGGTCGTTCACCACGTCCAGTTCTGCCGGCGCTGTTATAATACCACAGAAGTCGCCCTATATTTATTTTAAGCTTTGAAACTCGACGACGTCAACCGCTTCTGAATTGGCAGCTATTCGGGAGGCCCTTCTATTCATCCAGCGGGAATCGCCAGAAAAATGGGTTGTGCTATGCGACTCGAGGTCCGCTCTTCAGTGCATCCAGTCTGCCCTCCGCCGCTGCCCATGCGAACAACTTGTGGCTGAAATCCGGTGCTTATATGACACATTAGTCAGGCATATACATGATATTGTTTTCCAGTGGCTCCCAAGCCACCGCGGCATTACTGGGAATGAACAGGCGGATAGAGCGGCTCACGGCGCCCACACAAGTGCAAGATTCACCCACATCCCTCTAAAACGCACTGATGCAGCAAGGTCGCTGCGGTCCATTGCACGGAAAGTCACTCTCGCTAAGTGGAATACACCTGAGTTCTAAAACGCTCGTCTTTACTCGCTCGACCCAGATTTGCATCGCCACCTACCTAATAACGTGCCACGCTCGGATGTCACATTACTTTGTCGCCTGTGGCTAGGTGTTGCCTTCACCGGTGCTTACTCCTACACCATTGGAATGGCCAACAGCCCTGCTTGTGATGTGTGCGTCCCCGACGAGACGATTGAACACCTTCTGTACCATTATGACCGATTCATAACGCCGAGGCAACAGTTCTTGACCAGTATTCGCCGACTCGATGACCACCCCTTTACAGCACAGACAATTTTGTGTCATAGGCGTTGTCCGTCCCAGTCCGAAAAGGCTACAAAAGCCTTACTTCGCTTTTTGAAGGACACAGGCCTGGCTGAACGATTGTAAGACTGCAGTGAAGTGCCCTTAGTTCGCCAATTGCATCAGTGTACCGAGCTAATTTTTTGAATTTTCTGGTTTTGTGTGCGTCCTTTGTACCGCCTTTGTTGTTGCGTGGTCACGCCTTGTGTTTTATCCTAATTTTGTCCTCTCATTTTATCCTTTAATGTGTACCGCTGTCCTTTCTTTTCCTTTCATTTCCCGTATGGTAGCCCACCGGACAGTATCCTGGTTAACCTCCCTGCCTTTCCTGTACTGTTCCTTCAACCTCCTTCTCCTTAGAAGTGCATGAGTCATGGCCCTTGGGAAATTGGATCCACCGTCGCGAACATAACATTATGTCCATTTATAAAACCAAAAGAACGAGGAACATTTATAGATCAGTGCGGTGCCTTGTAGGCTTCTCATGAAATTAAATACAAGAAAAGATAATGCGCAGAGGCTTGAAAAAAACGAAGGAAGCTCACACTATTTAACACGTAAGACTTGAAGGTAGCGAAGCCACGATTACGGTGAACGCTGGAATACTTCTTGTTCCTAGCAAGTGTTGCCACGATTACGAGGAGCGTTGGAGTTCTTTTGCCAATCTTGGCCAATCTGACTAAGTTGGTATGCTTTGCTTGACAAATGTGCGCCGGGAATGCTTGGCTCTCGTCGCGAGGCCAGCATACACGAGGGCTCGGCATTTGGTTTTTTAGCTGCTGGGCGGTCGCTGCAATCTGGGCAAAGATCTCTAAGTGGATATGCATGACTTAAAAAACGTGCACAGGGGACTCTGGGTGGTCATTGCGAGTCATGACCACTCGGCCGCTCGGTATGCCGGGCAGTCGCCGCAATGTTTGCCAATCACCCTAAGTGTGTATGCTTGGCTTCACAAACGTGCTCACATGACGCTGGGGGGTCGTCGTAAGGAACGCAGACGTGAGCGCTCGGCATTTTCGTGTTTTTTTTAACGGCCAGAAGGTCGCGGAATCTTGGCCGATCTCCCTAAGTGGGCATGCTTGGCTTGATAAGCGTTCGCAGGGGAACTGGGCGGTGATTGAGATGTACGCACTCACGAGCGATCACCATTTTCTTGCATCGGGACTGCCTGGTGGTCGCCAAAATCTTGACCAATCCCCCTGAGTGGGTAAGTAAAAGGTAGGGCGGGTTCTTGCCAACTAAGCCATGAGCAGAATCATTTGCTGTCCTTTTCTCATCATTTCCACTCGCTTTTCGGCACTCTTACAGTTTCTGCGTACATGACCATTCAACTGATTGTTGTGTTTCGTCTTCAACAATTCTGGTGAAAATATTCTTATTGACACTGCTTTTTGGCAGCTTCCCTAGATGCACTTTTAATAGCGAAGGATATCAATAACTGCTCGAGGAAAGAGGAAGAAGAAGACACCAACGAAGCAGTGCAACCTCTACATGTCCTCCGGCGCTCTTGAAAAGACCGAGAAGATATTTCCCCAGTATGAAGCCATTTGGATGCTTGTCCACGGGTCATTTTTCGATCGTCGACATCCAGACAAGCGAAGGCTTTGACTGCGAGGAAGTATTCGGCAGTGGTCAGTTCCAGAACCGTCTCATCCTGATATCCGTGGTCGCGCTGTGGGCCGCGCATTGTCACACGCTCGCCTTCTCACTCATCTCCACGGATATCGACCACTGGTGCAAACAGCCCAGCGACGTGAACCTCTCGGCACACGACTGGAAGCGCATCGCAATTCCCGTCGAAACCGATGGTCAACGCAGCAAGTGCACAGTGTTCACCAACCTGAGTGACCGTAATGACACTAATGTCGTCGAGTGCAACGCCTGGGACTTCGATCCCGAACACGCCAAGAGTACCATCGTAAGCGAGTGGAACCTAGTGTGCGACCGACGTTCACTAAGGATGCTCGTCACGGCAATCTCTATGGCTGGTGCGCTGTTCTCACTGGTAACCTCGGCGTACTGCGGCGACTACTTTGGCCGCCGCCCGGTCATCCTGGTTTGCATTACCATCGCGCTGCCGGCCACCCTGTTGTGCTGCTTCGCCAGAACGTATCCACTGTACGTGTGCACAGGGTTTCTTATGACGGGCTGTACCATTTCGTCTTACGCCCTGATTGTCACCATCTTTGTGGAGTCTTGCTCATTGGCACGTCGACCTGCCTTGGTATCCTTTTGTGTAATGACGAGCCTCATACTCGCAGAGGCCTGCACCACCGTACTCAAGCGGGGGCCGAACCTCAGCTGGTCTTTTCTCCAGCTCATGATGGCTGCGCCCTCGTTCCTCCTCCCCATCGCGTTCTTCCTGGTTCACGAGTCTCCTCGCTGGCTGATCGCTAGCCGCAGGCTCAAAGCGGCCGAACGCGTCATGCTAGCTGCTGCCAAATCAAATGGGAGGCCGAATGACTGCGTGGCGCTCCTGATGCTACGAGTGGAACAGAGGCTTAAGGCTGAAGAAAGTGCGAGCACAACCGCAACAGTAGTCAAGGATATGACAAGAGTCATGCGACGTCGTTTGGTGATCATGTTTGGATCGTCTTCTTCCGTCATGATTGCTTTCTACGGCTGCATTTTTTATCTGACAGAACGTCGCACTGCGAGTGAGTGGCCCGAGTGGGCATTACTAGGGGCGAAAGCGCTCGCATGCTGCTTGCTCTTGATGGTGATCACTCGGGTAGAAAAGACGAGGCTCATCAGCTGCGTCTTCCTCATCCTCGGCAGCTTCTGTTGCTTGACAAGTATCGCCGCCCTAACCACCGCCGGAGAACCATCCTGGCATATCGTCGCCGACGTCATCCTCGTGCTTACGCTCGCCACTGCTTCAGTCGGTGTTGTGGTGAACTTTGTCTTCGTCACCGAGCTCCTCCCAACCCCCTTCCGCGCCTTCGCCATCTGCTTCCTGCTTGCTGGTGGTCGCCTCGGGGGCATGCTCGGCGCTCTTCTCTCAGCAGTTGTAGGGATCGCGCGCGAGGACCTCGTCTTCTGGCTGGTTGCTACCCTGGTGTACTGTTCCGTTTACACCTTCAAATACTTGCCACTTGAGTACGGCACCTACGCGAAGCTGGCGGATGCCGAGGGGAAGACCAGTCGTGCGTTCGGCGAAAGCAAGGGAAGCCTGAACACGGTCGAAAGAATGAAGCGTTCATTGACAGGTATGGCCCCAAAAAAGATAAAGAAGGAAGTCACTCGGAAACACCGACGACATGGTAGTCAGAAGGGATCGGACTCGATAGGCTCTGTGACGAGAACGCCGACTCCTTCCTCAGCAGCGTCGCGGACTCCTGTTTTGGTGTCGCCGCAGCAATTTTAGAACGTTGGAGTGTATGTAACCTTGCTCCGTTTTTTTGTGCGTAATCTTGAAATGCATTTTTACTTCGTCGTCGCATGGAGTGCGAATACATAAAGCATGACGACTTAGTTTTACAGTCACTGCTGAAACATAAACCGTGCCGCATTCAGAAACTGTTTGCTGTGGAGCCATACAATATACTTGATATGTGTTTCCCTTGTAGGAAATGATAAAAAAACATGACAGCGCTTTTTCTGGTCTCTTGCATATTTTAAATCAATGCGCTCATGTATTGGCCTCAAGGACATACCGTGGCGCCACCTACGAGTGACGTCACTTGTAGGACGCCGAATCGTGCTGTCGTCTGCTACAACACATTTCCCGTGCGTATGCGGAAGCGCGTTTTTTTGTTGTGGCCACCGTCTCGCCCGCTCCTTGTGGATCTGATGCAAATTACCAAAAAAGTTGTCTGTAAACCAAATAATTCGGGCAAGTAATCAGCGACTCGCTTGTTCCCGGTGACACCGCCGCGTTTAGGTAGTTGCAACCATCGCGACCCACAGCTCTTACATACGCACCCAGCTAACGCTAAGGACGATGCAACTGATGCGGAGAAAAGTACGCTGTAACTTGATTATGAAATACTTGTGACAGGACATGTGGTTGCAAGCAAACACCTTGTAACAGCGGCGAAAACGCGTCGCTCACTTATGATCTCACCGCGCGAACTGCTCGTATTGCCTGGTAATCGAATGACGCGAGAACGGTGATCAGCTTGCTTCGCCGCACATATTTAAAAGTATCGTTATGGTCTGCAGTTTGTCTTAATCAGTGCCTCTTTCCCATACGATGTTTTTATAGTCATTCCCGGATTTGATTAACGATCACTGCCGTAGCCTGTCTCTGCACGGCTGATGTTTACTTTTCGCGACTTGTCCGCAATGTATGAACGGTATGAACGCGAGTTTTTAACTCCTTCGAGTGGGTTCGGACAAGGCTATATTAAGTTTCCATTAGGTGTTCGGCGTGGTAATTTATAATTGCAGTGTGTTTTGTATGTTTATAGTAAGCCGGCATTTCTCAAGCATCAATTTCGAAACTCACGACTTCTCACAGAAGGCGAGGCTGCGGACGAAGCGAAACACGTCGTTAGTTATTTCGGGTAATGGGGATATTTAGAATAGGAGAACCGAGTGTTGGGGGCCCCAAGAAGTTAGAGGAACCCAAACGCAACTCGCGCGTGCGCGACGGGAGGGCCTTCCCCAACAGCTCGCAGCCGGCTTCGGATGCACGTAATCGGATGTTGGGAACTTTAGGCTTGGCGTCGCAGCAGATATTTCATCGCCGTCAGAGTTGCGAGTGACAGTCCTTAACAGAACGTTTAACCGCGCTGGGAACTCTGTGAGCGCGGTGATTTCCGTCGAAGCGATCGACGATCAAGATACCTGCACGGCCTCGGCCGATTCTTGCACGCAAGCATAGCCATCCTCAACCGCTCGCCGCACCGTCCGTGAACGGGCCGGCGCTGCAGGGACCGACCTCCGCGGCCGGTCGGCGTAAATCGCGGCCGATATTTCAGCATCGCTTTGAAAACCACAGCTGATGACACAACCTATCAGAATGTTTCATCACACTAACATCCACTTTCACCAATCTCTAACCTATTTTCCACGACTTGTGTGATTTTAAAAAGCGGCGACAAGTTGTTGCTGCCGCGACCTGCATCGGTTCGAGCCGCACCATCGGCTAGCTGTGCTGGCAGGCACGGCGGGTGCGTGTGCTTCTGCGAGCAGTTAACGCTTCACGATTTCCTGCTTTATACATTTCTTGCAAACAAGGGAAATCTAGAAACTTCACTCGGCGATTGTCGTAGTCCACATTGTTGATCGGGGAAGCAAGCCGCTGCTTACGCTTCGGTCGCATGCGTAATACATCACCACGCTCACGGTGTTTGCGGATAATCTACCACAGTTGATACGGTTAAACAGACACCATTAGGTCGAACTGCGCTTGACGCACTGAGAATTAACTTCAAAAGAAGGAAGTTAACACGAAAATACTTTTAGAACGCGCTTCCTAAGGGAAGTCTCACGCGGTGCAAGCCAATTACGCAGCAAGAAAGGAACGGTGATCCTACAAGTGACGTCAAAACGATCGCAGCGCCGGTCTCTCCAGTGGTAGGCCTCGCGGCCAATAGGAACACTATTTTTTTCAACGTGTTAGTGAGGTGATGCCTAGTTTGCTAAAAAGTATTTATGGCGGCGAGACTCCAGCAAAGTGTTTCGTATACGCGAATTTATGCAGCCGGATTAGAGCTCGTCAAGACGAAATTTGTGTACAACATGAGCCGTCTGTAAATGTACAAAGCTCCTACAAATAAGCGGTAAAGAGAAACCACGTTTTTGGGACCATCCTATACTCGGTCCGTGTGTTTGTAGGATCATAAAAATGAAGAAATGGCCGAAAACATGTGTAGGACGAAGTCGGTGTCCCGAGTCGTGACAGGGTGTTACGACGTTCTCGGAGGCACTGTCATTCTCTTGCATGAAAATGACGACGCGAAAACAAAACGCACAACATTTAGAGCAACTGATATTCACTTGGTACTTTTGGATATAGTATGCAATTACTCTCGATGTACTCTCGGCTTGTAAGCCCGCCTGAAAGAGAAGCTGCGCATCTTTATGAAATACAGGAAGCCCAAGTTCACAAGAGAAGCTGCACGCATCCAATTACTTTACCTTGGTTCCACTCCCTCTATGGACAACAAAACTTTCTCTCTTTTCGTAGTCACATTTAGGCCTCAAGTTGCGACCTCTGCAGTTGCATTGGAAGATGTTTTCTGTTCCCATTATTTAAATTTAAGAATGACTGGAGTGTGTGTGTTCGTGTGTGTTCATGTGTCGTCTTTCGGGGCTGTTACTCTTGGATTGGGCGTTTTAGGCCTTTCTGATGGCTTGGCCGTCGGAGGCCGCTCCTTGCGGTGCATTTCAGGCAAGAACGGCGTGACGTCCATCTCGTCCTCAGATGTCCGGGGGGTGCCCGTCGAACCAGGCCCCCCGGACTTGGCCGCCTTTCGGGAGCCCTTCGTTTGAGCCGCCACCGTCGGGGGCGCCAGAGGTGGCACGGGCGGTGGGGTGGCGGTGGGAGCCGATGTGGGGCCCGTGGTGTCCATCTCCTCGGCGCCCTCCAATGCACTGGAGGACGAGGAGGCAGAGGCAGGAGCGGCACCGGTCCCAACAGAAGTGGTTTGCACCACAACCGCTGCTGTCTCAGCAAGCGGCGTGGTGCCGGGTTGGGCTGCGTGAGGCAACGAGGCGGGGGGCGGGAGCGGGACCAGGTCAGACTCGCTGAACTGGGTCCCTGTGGACACCAGACGCTGCTCCGCCCCCCGGCGAGCTGCGTCAGCGTACCTCCCCAGGGGGAAAGAGGCGAACCTCTTTCGCGCCTACGGGAAGGTGATGTTCTTAGTTACCTTGATGTTATCTTTTTTTCCAGTTGGAATTTTTCACACTTGCGGGAGTACGCTGCATGCGGCCCGCCGCAGTTCACACAAGACAGGGTATGGGATGGACAATTGTCGCTCGGATGATCATGCGCCGCGCATTTCGCACACGTCGTTCGGCCATGGCAAGAGCTTGTACCATGCCCAGACTGCTGGCACTTAACACAGCGCCGTGGGTTCGGGATGTACGGACGGATGGAGCAACGGATAAAACCTGCATTTATTTGTTGTAGAAGAACTGCATGGTCAAAAGTCAAGATAATGTGCTTGGTGGGAATCTCCTTGTCGTCTCTGCGGATAGGGGTGCGTCTCACGGCAGGGACGCCCTGATCCTTCAAGCCGGCAAGGAGATCCGCATCCGTTTCGTTCAGGAGATCTGTCTCGGATATTACACCATGCGAGCTGTTGAGGCTCCGATAGGGTGAGACCCTGATGTCGAAATCAGCCAGGCTAGTCTGAGCTAGAAGCTTTTCAGACTGCTGCTCGTCTTTTATTTCGATTAGGAGTTCACCAGACCTTTGTTTTTTGTACTTATACGATTTTCCTATTATGGCTTCAAGATACTTGGCGATCAAGAAGACTGACTGAGATTCAAGAGGGTGGGTTGGATTGAGAGACTCCATGACAAGAAATCGAGAGTAATGATCTGGTTCAGGAAATGCCAAAGATGGAAATGGGATGGGGGAAACGATACTTCGGTGGGACCCCTTTTAGGGGGCCGATCACGGTTGGGGGGGGGGGTTGAAAATATTATACGGCATAGTATAAATGCAGGGAGACGGGGGTACTTTCTCCTTTGACTTTACCCTGGTAGTTAAAGAGGTGCCGGAGCTCCCTGCCTGGTAGACAGGCAGGGAGCCCATCGGCCGGATCTTGACCACGGCTCCGACGGCCACCGTTTATGGCTTGTACCCTTCACCTTTGAACACCTCGCCACGGTTGGACAGGGCTTATGTATGGGAGCTCGGGGTCCGCGGTGTCGCTGCTCACCGTCACCATGAATACTCTAGGTGCCCCGTGCGGGGAGCGCCGAAACGTGCGCCGAAGTCGCGTACCCACGGGCGGTTTTAATTTGCACCACCATCAGAAAAGCGACCGGCCTCGGCCGGTAATCGAACCCACGACCTCGTGCTCAGCTTCGCAATGGCTTAGCCACTCGGCCAACGTGGAGTGTCAGGACGATGCTTTCATCCCCGCGCTTCCCGCCGCCGTTCCGGTGTTGGCCCCGCTCCCTTTGCGCCTCCGAGAGGGCCTTGCACACACCGGCGCGCATCCATGCAGATGCACGATGCTCGAACAGTGAGACGGCGGCCGAAAGCGCACTTCAACACTTTATTCATCATACGAAAATGCGACCGAGCACAAGAGCAACGTGCGCCGATAAGCACTGATGTACGACACGGCATAGCAAAAGTTGACATTAAAGGGGCACTGACAAAACTTTGAAGGCGAGATAACTTCGGAGATAGATTGGTGGGAACACATATACATCATCTGCAAAATATCAGCGGCGAATACAGCCTAGAACATATTTAAAATCAATTTCAAAGTGTGCGAAACGCAACCGAGCAGCCAGCAGAGGACAACGCGCAATCGACATCCCGAGGATATTGGGTAAATAAACAACATACAAACACGTCACGAGTTTGTGTTTGCCGCTTCCGCACTGCCGGCTCTTTTCGCCGGCTCGCCCGGCTCGCCGCTCCAATCGGAAGGCCGGAGGGCGGAGCTTCTGCTCTCGAGAACAAACGAACCGATCGTTGGCGGCGGAGGCACCGTGATTTCGTCAGCTCATGGGGCAGCTGGTCGCTACCAAAGTTCTATAGCGATTCCAGGCACTCTGTTTCTATTACTGTTTATTACCATTGGATGCGAAAACGCGCCGGAGGCACGAAAAGCCCACTGAGCTAGCCGCACGGTCGCTCTGCAGGCGGCGGCCACGGCCGCGAAGTGGCCCAGGACGGCGCAGGTAGCTCGAGTGATAGCTTGTTACCGCTGCACGAAATTGTCCCCAAGTCCCGACCATGGTGGCTTACATGAGAAAGGAGTTAATGATGCGATGGCGGGTTGCATTAAAAGTTGTCATTTGCACCGTTTACGGGAGCGGCACTCGAATATCCGCCGCAGTGCTAAGCCGAACACATCTGTAGGCGGACCTGTAGGCAGACCGGCCGGCTGCTCCCAGCGCGCGTCTTGCCACCCACCGGCTCGAGCGTCGCGCGTCGTTCGTTAGCCGCGGTAGCATTTGCACTCGCAGCGCCTGCGTCACATCCACGGTCTCTTTTTAATTAAGCGCCTCACGAGATCAGTACGTGGGGGCATTCGCAGAAACTGCCGTCAATGCGGATTCGACAGTGCTACGGCGGCTCTGCTCTGTGATATCCCTCCGACGGTCACGTGGCCAGCTTTGTTCACACAAAATCCACAAAATCCATCGTTTCGCGGCACTCGCTGAAACCGAAACTGCGACTGGCCGCATTGAAAATGCCTCTAATTAAACAACCGTCGCACGCTGAAGCAAATGAGGTTTCTACAGGTTATAAGTAGGTCACTAGCTACTTATCGCAACAAAAAAAAAAACAAGATGCAAAATTTTTGTGTCAGTGCCCCTTTAAACACGCTACACATAGTTTTACAGACCTTATTAATAACCATCTTTTTAAACCTGTTCTCAACGATACACCTACAACCCAGCTATTTTTAAATCGTCCATCTGTTTCTTTGCCCTGGACACTGAGAGTGAGCGAGGTTGTTTCAGGTCTTTCAGTTGGCTTTTTGGATGTATGCTCATCATCATCATATTCTGACAATGTACCACCATGGTAACTGCAGCCTGTTTATTACGAGTTTTCTTTTATGAAAATGAATAAAAACAGGTTTCCGAGTACAGCAATTCTGCAGCACGTCTTGTCCCTGCAGGATAAATATAGATGTGCCGACTTTTATAGTGATGCTTAGAGAGAGAGAGAGAAAAGCAAAGGGCCTGCGATATACTCGTCCCCGCATAATCTGCTGGACACGGGCGCCCACAACACGGTGGAGGAGCTGATCGAGGAGCTGATCGAGCGTGTATCTTTAACAAAAAAAACGCAAGCATAGATCAAGTATGCTGAATTTTTATTATACTTGGACCGAGGTTTGTACAACATATACACCGTTAGAGAAAATGCATTGTCGAGGATATCGCATTTGTGCGTATGCTCAATTTGTATTTACTTCGCTGTTTGAGTCTTTATATTACCATCAGCAGTGTAAAATTTCTGGAAAACTTATCGTTGGATATATCTTAGCCGCATTTCTTCTCTTGTGTAACTTACATATTCTCCCCATGTACAATTGTATTGATTTGCAACATTACCACTACCTCCTAAAAAACCCTCCGTGCCTTTAAGGTATTGAAAAAAAAAATAAACAAATAAATAAAAAAATGAAGGCGAAATAAACTTTTAACGGTGCTTTAGTGACATTGAACTTAACCTAGAAGGCCAATGGGCGAACTTTTTCTCAGCAACAATTGAGAATTCGCGGCGCGCTATTCTCGGGCCTTTGTCACTGCCCGGATAAGCACAGCCCGAAAACAATTTGCTGAAGCCCGAGCCCACCCAGGCCTGCAAAAACATGTGGTACCCAGCCTGGGCTATTCCAGTGCTCTAATACTCTCAGGGGACGCGACAAATGTTTTTAAAAACTTTATTCCAGTCAGCGAAAAGCATCAGCATTCACCACCATAATCACAAAAAAGCAACACACGGGACATTTTACTGGTTCTTCGTAAACATAAAACAATTACCTCATTACAAATGCACGAGTTTATGAATGGTAGTGTCGCACGGTATCTCTCGGGCGTGAGACATTGTCACGTTGCCAAAGACGACGCAGTTGTCTTCTAGGAAAACACGTTTATTGGAGCGAACGTGTGCTCCCCTAACAACTCAAAAAATACAGAGGCGGTGAAGCAGCATTCAACAAAGTGACGTACGCATGCGAGCTACGGCGAGTCCAATACCCGGCGTCTGCTCAGCAGGCTTTTTATCTTTTGGCGCGCCTGGTTCTCGAACCGTCGATTCACATCTAGAACACTGTAAATCCAAGAAGATTAATCTGGGCTGTTCAAGTTAGATCGGAATGCTCTCCCTATCAGAACAGATGACACATGCGGCACAGAAAGAAAGAATGGAACACGCGCTTCCCTTGGCACAGAGATAACACCGACCGGCGCAGCCGGGCGGTGAAAGCAAAACACAAATAAACACAATACATGGTTTGCGGCAATATGAAGAAACGCTCGGAAACGGATTAGCTGGGAGCAGGATAGAAGAAATCGCCAATATAAAAACTTTCTTGTAAAATAAACGTTTATTCATTCTCTATTCCCCATAGTAATCACATAAATTGATTAGGGGTGCAGTTCCATCACACACTCTTGCAGTGCGGCTTATGGCGCCCACAAAAGTGCAAGATTGACCCGCATCCCTCTGTCACGCACTGATGCAGCAAGGCCTCTGCGGTTCATTACCTGGGAAGTCACTCTCGCTAAGTGGAATACACCAGAATTCTCGAACGGTCGTCTTTACTCGCTAGACCCTGATCTGCAGTGCTATCTACCTAATAATATGCCACACTCCGACGCCACCTGACTTTATCGCCTGTGGCTAGGTGTTGCCTTCAGCGGTGTTTACTCCGACCCCATTGGAATGGCCAACAGCCCTGCTGGTGATGTGTACGCCACCGACAAGACGATTGAACACCTTCTGTACCATTTTGACCGATTCATAACACCGAGGCAACAGCTCTCCACAAGTCTTCGCCGACTCGACGACCACCAATTTACAGCACAGACAATTTTGTGTCATAGGGGTTGTCCGTCCCAGTCCGAAAAGGCTACAAAAGCCTTACTTCGCTTTTTGAAGGACACGGGCCTGTCTGAACGATTGTAGGGACATCACTACAGTGAAGTGCCCTTAGTTCGCCATTTTTATCAGTGTACCCACTTATTTTTGTGAATTTTGTGGTTTTGTATGCGTCCTCTGTACTGTCTTTGCTGTTGCGTGGTCACGCCTTGTGTTTTCTCCTAATTTTCTTCCTCTCATTTTCTCCTTTAATGTGTACCGCTGTCCTTTTTTTCCCAATTATTTCCCGTATCCCCTCCCCCCTAAGTACGGTAGCCAACTGGACAGTATCCTGGTTAACCTTTCTGCCTTTCCTGTACTGTTTCTTCCCCCTCCACCTCTTTCAAATAGCATGAGTCATGGCCCTTGGGAAATTTTTTTTTCCGTTCAGTTCAGTTTATTCCCAGAAGAATCTGGACGACTTCCTGGCTAAAAGCTGCTCGAGCAGCTTGACAAAGGCGCAGGAAGCCGTTACAAGGCATGGAGGACGGACCATGTAACACAGATGTAATCATAAGTAACAAAAAAACAAAAATAAAACACGATTTCAATTTAACAAATCAGTTCTACAAATTTCATCAAAGATAATCAAACTTAGATGAAGGAAACACAGATTAGAGAAACAGGCCACGAACAGAATGAATAGTTTACATTATCAATAGGAGATTCAAGCACACTGTAAATAAAAATTAAAAATAATACGCTAGAAATATGTAGGAAAAAACATGATTCAGAACACAGTGCATAATCGATTCCAAACACACAGTAAACATACAATAGGACAGAAATACAGAAGTAAAAACCAGTTAGGTTCAGTTACAATAGGCCAGGAATACAGAAGTAAAAACAAGCTAGGTTCAGTTACGATTGGATCCACCTTTGCAAGGATACCACTATGTCCATTTAAAAAACCAAAATGAACGAGGAACATTTATAGATCAGTGCGGTGCCTGCTAGGCTACTCTTGAAATAAATATAAGAGAAGATGATGCGCAGAGGATTGAAAAAAATGAAGGAAGCTCACGCTATTTAACACGTAAGACTTGAAGGTAGCAAAGCTGCCCGCAGCCTTCAAAGTGATCACGAAGGTTTAACTCCACAATTGCAGTCGATTTGCTTCTTATTTTTGTCCGCAGTGACCTGCTGCAATAAGTGTGAGCCTTTTGATTTGTTTGCAAGCGGTACTCCTTGGACAGCATTCTCAATGGGCATAGACTATTACGTGTCTCTCTCGTTCCGAGCAGGTGTAGCCACGATTACGGTGAACGCTGGAATACTTCTTGTTCCGAGTAAGTGTTGCCGCGATTATGACGAGCGCTCAAGTTTTTTTGCCAGTGCGCCAGGAATTATTGGCGGTCGCCGCGAGGCCAGCATACACGAAGACTCGGCATTCGGTTTTTTAGCTGCTGGGCGGTCGCTGCAATCTAGGCAAAGTTCCATAAGTGGATATGCATGACTTTACAAAAATGCGCAGGGGACTCTGGGCGGTCGTTGCGAGTCTCGACCACTCGGCCGCTCGGTATGCCGGGCAGTCGCCGCAATGTTTGCCAATCTCCCTAGTGTGTATGCTTGGCTTCACAAACGTGCTCACATGACGCTGGGTGGTCGTCGTAAGGAACGCAGACGTGAGAGCTCGGCATTTTCTTGTTTGTTTTGAAGGCCAGAAGGTCACGGAATCTTGGCCGATCTCCCTAAGTGGTTATGCTTGGCTTGATAAGCGTGCGCAGGGGAAATGGGCGGTGATTGAGATTTACGCACTCACGAGCGATCAGCGTTGTCTTGCATTGTGACTACCTGGTGGTGGTCGCCGAAATCTTGGACAATCCCCCTAAGTGGGTCGGTAAAAGGTAGGGCAGGTTCTCGCCCACTAAGACATGAGCAGAATCATTTGCTGTCCTTTTCTCGTCATTTCCACTTGCTTTTCGCCACTCTTACAGCTCCCACGTACATGACCAATCAACTGGTTGTTTTGTTTCGTCTTCAACATTTAGGGTGAAAATATTCCTATTGACACTGTTTTGTGGCGGCTTCCCTAACTGCACGTTTAATAGCGAGGGACATCAATTAGTGCTCGCTGAAAGAAGAAGACATCAACGAAGCGGTGCAACCTCTACATGTCCTCCTGCGCTCTTGAAAAGACCGAGAAGATATTGCCCCAGTATGAAGCCGTTTGGATGCTTGTCCGCGGGTCATTTTTCGATCGTCGACATCGAGACAAGCGAAGGCTTTGACTGCGAGGAAGTATTCGGCAGCGGTCAGTTCCAGAACCGTCTCATCCTGATATCCGTGGTCGCGCTGTGGGCCGCGCATTGTCACACGCTCGCCTTCTCCCTCATCTCCACGGATATCGACCACTGGTGCAAACAGCCCACCGACGTAAACCTCTCGGCACACGACTGCAAGCGCATCGCAATTCCCGTCGAAACCGATGGTCAACGCAGCAAGTGCACAGTGTTCACCAACCTGAGTGACCGTAATGACACTAATGTCGTCGAGTGCAACGCCTGGGACTTCGATCCCGAACGCGCCAAGAGTACCATCGTAAGCGAGTGGAACCTAGTGTGCCACCGACGTCCACTAAGGATGCTCTTCACGGCAATCTCTATGGCTGGTGCGCTGTTCTCACTGGTAACCTCGGCGTACTGCGGCTACTACTTTGGCCGCCGCGCGGTCATCCTGGTTTGCATTACCATCGCGTCTTTTTCCGTCATAATTGCTTTCTACGTCTGCATTTTTTATCTGACAGAACGTCGCACTGCGAGTGAGTGGCCCGGATGGGCATCACTAGGGGCGAAAGCGCTCACATGCTGCTTGCTCTTGATGGTGATCAATCGGGTAGAAAATACGAGGCTCATCAGCCGCGTCTTCCTCATCCTCGGCAGCTTCTGTTGCTTGACAAGTATCGCCGCCCTCACCACCGCCGGAGAACCATCGTGGCATATCGTCGCCGACGTCATCCTGGTGCTTACGCTCGCCACTGCTTCAGTCTGTGTTGTGGTGAACTTTGTCTTCGTCACCGAGCTCCTCCCAACCCCCTTCCACGCCTTCGCCATCTGCTTCCTGCTTGCTGGTGGTCGCCTCCGGAGCATGCTCGGCGCTCTTCTCTCAGCAGTTGTAGGGATCGCGCGCGAGGACCTGGTCTTCTGGCTGGTTGCTACCCTGGTGTACTGTTCCGTTTACATCTTCATATACTTGCCACTTGAGTACTGCACCTACGCGAAGCTGGCGGATGCCGAGGGGAAGACCAGTCGTGCGTTCGGCAAAAGCAAGGGAAGCCTGAACACGGTCGAAGGAATGAAGCGTTCATTGACAGGTATGGCCCCGAAAAAGATAAAGAAGGAAGTCACTCGTAAACGCCGACGACATGGTAGTCAGAAGGGATCAGACTCAACAGGCTCTGTGACGAGAACGCCGACTTCTTGCTCAGCAGCGTCGCGGACTCCTGTTTTGGTGTCGCCGCAGCAATTTTCGAACGTTGGAGTGTATCTAACCTTGCTCCGTTTTTTTGTGCGTAATGTTGAAATGCATTTTTACTTCGTTATCGCATCCAGTGCGAATACATAAAGCATGACGACTTAGTTTTACAGTCAATGCTGAAACATAAGCCGTGCCGCATTCAGAAACTGTTTGCTGTGGAGCCATACAATATACTTGATATGTGTGTCCGTTGTAGGAAATGATAAAAAACATGACGGCGCTTTTTCTGGTCTCTTGCATATTTTAAATCAATGCGCTCGTGTATAGGAACACTATTTCTTCAACGAGTTAGTGAGGTGATGCCTAGTTTGCTAAAAAGTATTAATGGCGGCGCTGGGTGTGCCCCACTGGGGGCACAACGCCGCATGCCACACGATGCTCAACGCTCTTTTAACCTTTCAGGCTGTGGTGTCCTGGCTCTCTGCCAACGCCCCAGTGTTTCCCAACCCACCACGGGTACCTGTACCGGCCCCTGAGCTTCTATCCTGGAGCTACAAACGTCCCTGGAACCCACCAAACCCGCCCGGAAATCCAGTTTCGGCTGGATCCCGCTTTTCATGGCAACAACCACCGGCTTCAACGTCATCGGTCACATGGCCCGAAAGAACGCAATATATTCCTGCAAGTGACGGCGTCTGCTCGGGGCACAAAACCGCATGCCACACGATGCTCAACGCTCTTTTAACCTTTCAGGTTAGTTACCTTGACTGTTCGAAGCAGTATCGTTCTAGCGATCGCTTTCTAGTGTTGGTGTTGTGCCCCGGCAACGTTCAACACGTTGTCAACTTTCATTTGTGCTGCCACATGCTCACCTGTCTTCTACTTTCTTATTTGATATTACTGCTTTCCGGGGACATAGAAATTAACCCCGGGCCCCCAGATGCTGTTGACCTCCCATATGTCTTAAGCACCTTTTGGCAACTAGAGAACGAACAGGCTGCATTGCGCACTGAACAAAACCAGCTTAAAGAAGTATGCAATCAACACTCCATTCTTCTGACATCTTTTGACCAACGCGTTACAGCACTAGAAACAAAACAACCCTTTTCACCCACGCCTTTAATGAATGCTGAAACAGGCCATCTAACGCAAGAAATTGCGTCGCTGAAAGCTGCTAACATCGACGTAAGCAATCGCGTGCATCGGAATAATCTTCTTTTCTTTGGTCTTGATGACGACCCCAAAGAAACATGGCAGCAATCGGAAGATAAAGTTAAAGCGTTTTGTTCAACGCAGCTCTCCTTGCCGCTGCTTTCAAGCAACATCGAGAGAGCCCACCATATCGGCACCTTTACGGGCAGCAAAAAACGTCCTGTTATCGTTATATTTTCTAACTTCAAGGCTAAAGACGTGATTCTATCTTGTGGACCCAAGCTGAAAAATACTAATTATGCGATTAGAGAAGATTTCGCTGCCGCCACTCGCTTGGCCCGCTCCAAGCTTCTTAAGTACATACGTCCCGCCAAATGCGCTTTTAAACTGAAACTTGATAAACTTCTTGTAGGTAAACGTTGTTATAATTACGATTGTGTCAGTGATACCATCTTAGAATGCACCCAAGATGTCTCTGCTGAGCCCACACCTACTGAATCATCTACAAATGCAAGCACTACCACAGATTGATATGATGTGAAGGCGTCCACGACCTTGCCACGCTATCGGCTCTTAACGTACCATCTTTTTAACGTCGCTTTCACGAATTGTCGCAGCGTAATCCCCAAACGTGACCACCTTCATAGTCTAATCGAAGACGTTGATGCAGACACCGTACTCTTAACAGAAACGTGGCTATATCCTGACATTAGCGATAATGAAATTCTCCCATCTAATCTGAACTTCAGCATATATCGTCGTGACCGACTGGACCGAAGGGGGTGGTGTTCTCATTGCTGTCCGCAATACCTTATGTTCCACTTTTTTATTCCACGACGACACCCTCGAACTCACATGGATCTGTGTGCGAAACCGCACCGTTACGGCTGTATTTGGTATCTGCTATAGGCCTTCCGACAGTCCCAATTCTTTCTGTTTTTTACTCGAGCGCGCCCTAACTAAAGTCAAAGAAAAACTCCCGATACCCCTATCTTTTTGTTCGGTGACTTTAACTACCCTTCAATCAGCCGGCCCCTCCTCTCCACTCCAAACACCTCCCCAACAAACGAAGCTAATCAGTTCATCCACCTTACTCTAGACTTTAACTTTCACCAAGTCATATCGTGCCCCACTAGAGGGAACAGCGCACTAGATCTTTTACTAACCACGAACCCTGATGATGTAAATAGTGTAACGGTGTTACCTGGTATCAGTGATCATAGCGTTTTGCACATTTGCTTATCCTTGCCTCTCATAACGAAATCACCCGAAACTAAAACAATCACAGATTACAAAAGAGGAAACTACGACGCCATAAATATGGAACTAGCACAATTCTACGAAACCATCCGGCATTCCTACCAAAATCGTACCGTCAATGCTAACTGGGAACTGTTCAAAAACAAGCTCATAAGTCTCAAAAATAAATTTATCCCTACTAATCTTATCAAAACCGATTCACTCAATCAGTGGTTCACTAAACGCCTAAAATCCTTACTGAACAGAAAAAAACGCCTATACCGATCGGCGAACCTGCGCAACAATGCCGACGCCTGGGAAAAATATCGCCTGTGCGCCGAGCAGTACATGAAAGAGGTAGCTGAAGCAAAAGCTAAATATTTCTCAGTGAATCTGCTATCTATCCTAAAATCGAATCCTAATAAGTTTTGGCGTTTGCTTTCACCAAAGTCAAGTATCAACTACATCGAACTTATTGATTCAGGAGGCCAACCGATAAACAGTGAGGATTGCGCATCCGTCCTTAATGACTACTTCGCATCAACATTTGCCCCCGCCAATAGCACTGCCGTCTCGCCCTCCCCCTTCAGTTCCCCTCGAGAACTCTCCCCATTCGACATAAATCCTGATGAAAGTTCTAACTTAATTCGTAATCTTAAATCTTCATCGGCTGGCTGTGACTGTATCACCACCAAGCTTCTGAAAAACATTGTCCCTTATTCTAGCCTATTACTTTCTCTAATATATTTGCAATCCGTCGAGCTGGGCACCGTTCCAGACGAGTGGAAAAAAGCCCAGATTATACGGATCTTTAAGTCAGGTAACCGGTCAACTCCAGCTAATTACCGTCCAATTTCTTTAACATGCATTTGTTCTAAACTACGTGAGCATATTATAGCAACTAGTCTCATGAGCCACCTTGAATCAATTAATTTCTTCCATCCATTTCAGCACGGCTTTCGCAAACATTTTTCCTGTGATACCCAGCTCGCCGAATTTACGCACGATTTACTTAATCACATGGATAATAACCTTCAGACAGAGGCCATTTTTCTGGATTTTGCAAAAGCCTTCGACCGCGTACCTCACAATTACCTGATTCGCAAGCTAACTTCTCTTGGTATTCCTCCTAATTTATTAAGCTGGATTAAGCACTTTTTGACGGGACGCATGCAGTTCACGTCAGCTAATAACTGTCAATCAGCATTTGCTAAGGTAACATCCGGCGTGCCGAAAGGGGCCGGTTTATCGCCCCTCCTGTTCCTCATCTACATTAATGACTTGCCGGCTAACATTAAATCTAATATCCGACTTTTTGCTGCCGATTGCGTCATCTACGCCGTCATCAATAGCCCTGATGGTGCTAATTAGCTACAACGCGACCTCGACTCAATTGCTTCATGGTGCGATAAATGGCGCATGCCCCTAAACATAGATAAGTGCAAATCATTATCATTTACCCGCAAGCGTGGCGTGTCCATCGCTTCCGTATTATGCTACAAATATCTTGGCGTCCACTTGACTTTATCGCTATCCTAGACCACCCACATCGATTCCATCTGCTCTACAGCATCCCGTACACTCGGATACCTTCGACGCAACCTCAAGTGCTCATCCCCCGACATAAAAAAAACTAGCTTTCATCACCTTCGTCCAACCAAAACTTGAATATGCTCCAGCAATCTGGCATCCTTCACAAGCCTACCTAACAACTAAATTAGAGTCCATCCAAAATCATACAGCTCGCTTCATGTCTTCGCAATACTCACACAAAACCAGCGTTACCGAGCTAAAACACTCTCTTTCCCTCCCAACTCTTGAATCCCGCCGCTTGATCACCCGTCTATGCCTTCTTCACCGCTTCTACTATCATCCACGCTCAAGACATCAATTGCTCCAATCTGCACACAGAACTTCATCGCGCATAAATCACAGCAGACCCATTGAACGTATAAATGGCCGGACGGCAGCATTTATCACCTAATTTTTTCCTAATGCAATAGCCCTCTGGAATGCCTTACCGGATGACTCCGCATCATGCGCCGACAGGGAAACGTTCCGCGCAAAGCTGAACGAACGTTTTTTCAAGCATCTCTCCTGATAATTTTAACTACTCCGTGTTTATCGCTAATCGTTTTAGAATTGTAATCGTTTTAGAATTGCAATTGTATAACATATGTAAAACATCGTTTATTCTTTTTTATTTTTGTTCTAGTTCGTTCATGTGATTTCTGATTCCTGTCTCCTGTGTAAACTTATTTGCTTTTTTTTTGCTTTTTTCTGTTGAACATTGTACCCTATCTTGTCACTTGTATCCCCTTATGTAATGGCTTCGGGCCCTTAAGGGCGAAATAAATGAAATGAAATGAAATGAAATCAGACACCAGCAAAGCGTTTCGTATAACGCGAATTTATGCAGCCGGATTAGAGCTCGCCAAGACGAAATTTGTGTACAACATGAGTCGTCTGTAAATGTACAAAGCTCCTAAAAATAAGCGGTAAAGAGAAACCACGTTTTTGGGACCATCCTATACCCGGTACATGTGTTTGTAGGATCATAGAAATGAAGAAATGGCCGAAAACATGTGTAGGACACCGTCAATGTCCCGAGTCGTGACGGGGTTTTAAGACGTTCCCAGAGGTTCTGCCACTCTTGCAGTAAGACAACGAAGCGAAAACAAGAGGCACAACATTTAGAGCAACTGATAATCACTTGGTAATTTGGGATATAGTATCGAATTAGTCTCCATGACTCGATTACTCTCAGCTTGTAAGCGCGCCGGAAAGAGAAGTTGCGCATTTTTATGAAATACAGGAAGCCCAAGTTCACAAGAGAAGCTGCACGCATCCAATGACTTTACCCTGGTTCCACTCCCTCTATGGACAACAAAACGTTCTCTCTCCGTAGTCATATTTAGGCCTGAAGTTGCGACGTTTAATGACTGCCCTAGACAGTGTGTCAGCGTACCTAAGCTCACCTCAGCACCTTCTTTCGTCTTAGCAGCGCACTAAAACAAAGCTGTATATACCTGCTTCGAGATTCCCCTAACTTTGATTGATTGATTGTAGGGTTTTTAACGCGCCGACGTAACGCAGGCGATGAGGCGCGCCGTAGTGGAGGGCTCCGGATTAATTTTAACCACCTGGGGATCTTTAACGTGCGCCGAAATCTCGTACGCACGGGCGTTTCTGCTTTTCGCCTCCATCAGAAAAGCGGCCGCCGCGGCCGGGAATCGAACCCGCGACCTCGTGCTCAGCAGCGCAACGCCTTAGCCACTGAGCCACCGCGGCGGGTCGATTCCCCATAACTTGAGGAGTGAGTAAAATTACGGCGATTACGCATTAACATCGGAATAAAGTCCGAACTTTTGCCTTGATGTACGATTTAATCTGGCATGCACAGCTAGAGAGAGAGAGAGAGAGAGAGAGAGAGAGAAACTTTATTAAAATCGGGCCCTGTTAGGCGGGGCGGGTGGCCAGCAGCCGCAGCTGCTCAGCGACCTTGGCTGCTCTGTCCGTCAGGGCTTGTTACGTCGTCAGGTCAGAGCAGCCCAGCGCCGCCTCCCAGAGCTCCGGGGTGGTGATTGGGGGTAGGGGGTCGTCGGGACAGGCGCACATGTGGTGCTGCACAGCGGCCTTCGCGCCGCATGATGCGCAGTTGGGAGAGGAGAATAGGGAGGGGTGAATACGGTGAAGGAGAGTTCTGTTGGGTAAAGATTCTGTTTGTAAGAGTCTCCAGAGTCGTTCTTCCATAGATGAGGGAAGGGTGGGCGGGGGGGGGGGGGTATCGCAGGCGAGAGAGGCGGTAATACATGGTGATGTCATGGTAGCCCAAGAGGCTGTCACGAGCTGTCCTGGCTCCGTGGGAAGCAATGGGGCTGGGGTATGCCCGGGAGGTGAGCGCTCGGGCCGCTGCATGAGCCGCCTCATTGCCTCCAAGCCCAGTGTGGGCAGGAGTCCAGATCAGTTCTACTTGGGTGGTGGGTGGATTTTGTATAAGAAGTTTTAGGGCCTGGGGTGAGATGGCACCCGCAGCAAAATTTCGAATGGCCGTTTTCGAATCGCATAATATGAATTCAGGGGTTGGCCGGTGCGACAGGGCTAGTGCGATTGCCGCCTCTTCCGCCGTCGCAGGTTCCCAGGTACGAATTGTAAGGGAGTTGATTGGGGGGGGGGGGGGCGGGCGTTGGGGGCATTAATGATCGCCAGTGCGAAAGAGGTCTTGTGCCGGTACTCGGCGGCATCTACGTACACCGTGGCGGGCCGTATGGGGTAGCGTTCTGCTAAGGCTCTAGCTCGTTGCTCTCTGCAGCGCTGGTGAATATGAGGAAGCATATTGCGGGGTAGGGGACGTACTTTGAGGCAGGAGTGGGTTTCAATGGGTATGGGGAGTTTAGGATCTCTAATTATAGGCGCATTTAGCTGTAGGCGTTGAAGGAGGTGTTTGCCGGGGTTGGTTTTGGCAAGCCGGCTTAGTTGGCTTATCCAGTGCGCCTCTATCAGCTCTTGGGCCGTGTTGTACACCCCTGTTCCTTCTAGTCTGGCAGTGGAGGTGCCGGGTGGGAGTTAAAGAGCAGCTTTGTATATTGTGCGGATAAGGCCATTGATTTTGGCCAGTTCTGAATTAGAGGGGAGGAGGTACGGGAGAGCATAGGTGATCCGGCTAACAACGAATGCTTGAACGAGGCGGAGCCTATCTGCTTCCTTAAGCCCATGTTTTTTGGAAGCGATGCGGCGAAGGAGTCCGATGGTTTGGGAAACATGTGAAGAAAGGCGCTTGATGTACTCTGTGTTTGAACGATTACGCTTTATGACTAGGCCGAGGATTTTGATTTGTGGGACAACTGGCACAGGCTTTGAATCTATGTAGATTTGGATGTTGGCAGTTGTGCGGTTTGCGCGCTTCGGATTGAGGAGAAGTAGTTCTGATTTAGATGGGGAGCATTGTAGGCCGGCTATAGTGGCTCCCTCAACCACGGCTGACGCTGCTGCTTGGAGAGTCTCCTCTACTTGTGCGTCACTACCTCCGCTTGTCCAAATTGTGATGTCGTCTGCATAGAGGCTAAAGCGTAGGTTGGGAATGCAATCTAGCGCCTTTGGAATATGAAGGAGGGCTATATTGAAAAGGAGAGGGGATAGCACAGCTCCTTACGGAGTGCCTACTGGGGGTAGGTGAAGCTCGCCTGATTCTAAGGTGCCTAATCGGAGGGTTGCAGTCCGCGAGGAAAGGAAAGCTTTAACGTAATTGTACGTTCGTAAGCCAGGGGAGATAGAGGAAAGGCCATTGAGGATTGATTGATGTGACACCCGGTGAAAGGCTTTCGTGAGGTCTAGTGCGGCCTCCAACGGAAACACGCCAACTTACAGATGCTAACTACCTCGTCCGACCAACCCCCCTCAATAATAGCCCTACAAGAACCTGGTCCCCACGCCAAACTAGGTGGCTACCAATCCTTCCAAGACCCCCGTAACCCATACACCGCAATCTTAGTGCACCGTAACGTCCCAGCCAAGCGAGTGCACTTTGACAGCGTTCCTATCCCTCACGACATGGTCGTCATTTACTCCAAAACTCCGTCCTCCCCCCGACTACACGTGCTCAACGTATACAGCGGCCCCAAAGAATACACGCACACTTTCAACAAACTTTTTTCGTTAGCCAAGAGAGAGGCACAAAGCCACCCCCTCATAGTAGTAGGCGACTTTAACGCCCAACATACAGCTTGGGGTTATCCTACAATCTCGAAAAAAGGCCGCCTACTTTGGGAACACCTTCACTCGCACAGGCTCACACTAGAAACCCCTCCTGACGTACCAACCAGACTTGGCAATAGTGTGCAACGAGACACAACACCAGATCTCACTCTTACCCATCGCGTATCCAATGCACACTGGCACAACATGGACCACACTCTTGGAAGTGACCATTGCATCATCCAGCTCACCATCCCCCTTCAACGCACTTATGTCCCCCAACACAAACAACAATACATAACAGACTGGCACGCCTTCAGGACCACTCGCAACGAACAACTGACTGAATCCTCTACAGTACAATCCCTAGATACATGGGTAGCCGACCTCCTTCGAGACAAAAAAGCCCACGACCAACCGCTTGACCCGCAAATCCCGGCTGAAATGGAAGACTCCCGTCTCAAAAATATGTGGACTGCACTAAGCAGCCTTCGGCGAAAATGGCGGACAAATAAACATAATAAGCGCCTCAGGAAGAAAATTGCAGAGCTAAGCCACAAAACCGAAAAGTACGCAGCAGAACTAGCCGCAGCCCGATGGGGAGAAATCTGTGACAAGCTCAGAGGTACCCTTACCATGAAGCGCACCTGGTCCCTCCTCCGTCACCTCATCGATCCCCATAAATCCAAAACTGCTCAGATCAACCGCATGGCCCAGCTTGTACACTCCTACCCAGGTACCCCACAACAACTCCTCTCTTCACTTCAAGAAAAATACATCCCTACTGGTGACCGTAACCCCCTACCAGACTACCAAGGAACACCCAACACACTCCTCGACGCGGATATAACTGAAGCAGAGGTCCTAGCCACTCTTCTCACTCTCAAAACCAGTTCGGCTCCTGGGAGAGACGGAGTAACTAACAAAATATTACGCAACCTTGATGACAACTCCATTACAGCACTCACACTTCTACAACAAACACGGGAAAGAAGGCACACTACCCGCGTCATGGACACATGCGAACATTTCACTCATCCCCAAGCACGGAAAATCGTTAAGCTTAGATCACCTCCTGCCGATTTCTCTCACCTCCTGCATCGGAAAAGTGCTTGAACATATCATACATGCCAGACTCACCAAACACATAAACCAAACCAACGCCCTGCCTCCCACCATGTTCGGTTTTCGGGCCGGACTCTCGACAAATGATGTACATCTCCAACTCTACCACGACATCATTTCTTCTCCCTAACAGTCTGACACCGCAGCGATTTTTGCACAGCTAGAAGATTGCTTTTCTAAATGGATACTAATGAGCGACGGTGCAGCTATAGTGCAATAATGAAAGCGAAGGGTTATCATCATCAGTCTGTCGGCACCAACTGCAGGGCAAGGGCCTCTCGCATAGATCTCTAATTATCCCGGTCGTGCGCTTACGGCGACCAACGTATCCCTGCAAACTTCTTGATCTCATCTGGCCTTCTAACTTTCTGCTGCCCCTACGACGCTTGCATTCTCAGGGGATCCAATCTGTTATTCTCAATGAACGACGTTTATCTTGCCTTCTCATTACACGCACTGCCCACACATATTTCGTCGTCCTAATTTCTAATATACCTTTAACACGCGTTTGTTTCCTGACCCCCTCTGCTCTTTTCTTGTCATTAAATATTACACCTATAGTCTTCTGTTGTATTGCTCTGAGTCGTGTTAAATTTAAGTTGAGCCTTTTAGTGAGTCCCTAAATTTCTGCATGATTACCATATGAGGCAGAGATAATTAAAGGATAAGAATTACCTCTGCCACATGAAGTAGAGATAATTCCTTATCCAGTACGGTAATCATGCTTTACATGGATGGACTGGATAAGCAAAGTAGAATCGAGGGTGTGAAAATTAATATGCAGAAAACTAAAGTAATGTTCAGTAGTCTCGGGAGAGCCCAGCGGTTGGAGATAGGTGGCGATGCATGGACGCGGTGAACGAGTATATCTACTTAGGCCAAGTAGTGCACCCGGATGCGTGAATGACAAACCTAGCTGCATAGACACACACCACGTGACCTGCTCACGTCATGTCCGCCAGTTTTGGATTGCTTATTTGTTGTCATGGCTACAGTCAGCCTTGGATAATGCACATGGCGGTGCCCATTGACTCGTCGTGCACACGCTCGTTGCAACGCGGCTATATTTAGAAGAAAACGACGTGAAAAAAAAGTAGTAGTGAAGTCCTTTATTGGGAAGGGATGGCCGGTTGGCCAGAGGGGGTAAATGGGAATAGCAGGGAGGGAGGATTAACCCTTCTTGAATCATCAAGGGCCGTAGAGGATCTAATTGTCCATTGAGGATCTAATTGTCCAGTTGGAGGGACCAAATGGGTTGTAGGCCCCGGCTCACACTACTCGAGCCAGACCGCTCTCAAGGGAAACAGTTCCTAGCGTGGCAAGGAATTGGGGGTCATGATATCGGGGATTAGCTGGTGAAGAACCATTTGGGAGTTCATTTTCCATAATATATCGAAGGTCTGAGGAAGCATTGCAGTGCCAGATTAAATGGTTTAGGTCCGCGATAGAAGTCGCTGAACAGTGCGGACAACGTGGGGGTAGTGACATCCAAGGGTGAATCAATTTGTATATTATTGATGATGATGATGGTTGGTGTTTCATGGCGCAAGGCCAACGAGGGCAAAGAGCGCCAAAGAAGTTATATGATGAAGCGAAGTGATTACCACAAAAAGGTAGGTATAAAAACATGTAAATCAGACATAGTAAAATCAATTAAAGGTAATGCTGATGGCTGGTGTATAGGGCCAGATTTGATTATGCGTGATATAAGATAAAATTTAAAAACTTAACATCTGACAAATAATCAAACACACGTTTCATAGAAACACTGGCATCGTCACCTAGAAATAGCGATGGATGTAGTGGGATATGTTGTCTGTAGAGTTCTCTGAAGTGTTTGTGTCGTGTTGTGTGAAGTGCCTTGCATGTTATTAGTATGTGGACCACGGATAGGCCCTCCCCGCACCTGCTACACAGGGGTCTTGGAGATCCCGTGAGCAGGTGGGAATGTGTTGCATGCGTGTGGCCTATCCGTAATCGAGCCAGGGTAACTTCGTTGTGTCTGTTGTGAGTATCAGTGGTGTATGATCCCAAAAGTGGCTTTATAATGTGTAGTTTGTGTCAGTCTGTTGATTCCAGTGCGCTTGCCATGTTGTGCGAAGGTGTTGTCTGATGTGTGGTTTCACGTCGGTGTAGGGTAATGTGGTTATGTCTACTGCATTCGAGAGTGTAGCAGCAGCAGCCATTCGATCCGCTGCTTCGTTCCCGGCTATACCACAGTGGCCAGGGACCCAGCAAAGAACAAGTTCAAATTTGCGTATATACATAGACATAACACCCTTGACTATTAAATTTATAACGTGATTTTTTGAAGACTTTGTTGACGACAACGCCCGCACAACACTGAGAGAATCTGTATATATAATGGATTGTGGGATGTGGCTTTGAAGGATATGATTAACAACTAGAAGTACACCATAAGCCTCTGCCGTAAAGATACTTGTATTACTGTTAAGAGTTCTAGTGACACTAAGCCCGGGCCCATGCGCCGCTCAGGACACCGAGGTGGAAGTTCTAGAGGCGTCCGTATAAAATTCAGAATAATAATTTGTATATTATTTGAGGAGTGACAGCAGCGTTCGCAAGAGTCTTATTAATGGAAATTTCGGTTGGGCGTGGCAGGAAAGGGGCGCCGTGTAGGCAGCCAAGCGGAGTGCTTGATGCTAGGCGGCATCGGCGCGCGTGGCGAGCGTGCTTCAGCTGCAGGCGAAAGGAGATGGGCGAGACAGCAGCACGGGATTGGTCATCCAGCGGAGGGGTTACGAGAAGGCTGTCCCTAGCCGCAGAGTGCGCGGTCTGGTTGCCATGTCCCTGCATCATGTGTCCCGGTATCCATGCCAGGCGAGTTTTAGTGCCATTCTTAGCGAGTATGTTGACCATAGCTTGAATCTGGTGGACAGTAGGATGGTCAGAGAAAGCCTTGTTGAACTCGTCAATAGCATTTTTGGAGTCAGTGAGAATACGAATGCGGGCAGGTAGTGGAGCAGAGACGTTGTACGCAAGATGGTCCAGTGAATGCAGAATGCCACGCAGTTCGGTTCAGTGGGAGATGGATAAAGTATATGCTTCGTAATGGAACCATCAAATTCGGGTCGTGCTGGACAATACCAAGCGAGGCCCATTCGGTGGTGGCCAAGGCTGGCTTCAGTAAAGATGTCACTACTGTGGATGAAAAAAAAAGCACTTTGCTCCGCACTGCTTCTTCCTCAAGTGTCCTTACATCTTCATCGTGTTATGGCGGTACGTTTGTTTTTGGTGCTACCACGCCACGAGAATCGCTTTCATCGCTACACCGGAGCGTCCACCAGCCAAGACTTCGGAGTCTTCGTTGCCGTGTTTTCGGAGTGTCGACCTACGCTATGCAAGTACCTTTGTTGCAGCTTCAAAGCGTGCACGCAGGCCCAGACCGCAATGGATACACTACAAAGTCATCCGTCTTCATCTGCGCGAATGCCGAGTCCCAGATATATACGAACAGGTTGGTATCTAATTTCTTGTATGCCATGGTATGTTAGGCGAGCGAGAGAGAAAACAATACTTCTCAATAACGTTTATGCTGTTTGTTTTTCGCTGCGGCGTGTTAGGTGTATTTATTTCCTGCTGCATTTTCTGTTAGAATTTTTCAGGGCTCGGGTTACGTACCCAGATGGGACGCACAGTACAGTGAAAAAAAAAAGAGCACTGTACTAAAGTAAAGTGCTTCCGTGTGAAGATGATGAACATGCAAGTACATCCGCATTTAAAAAATTAGGCAGAACAAATATTCTTACCTAGATTACTGTGAAAGAATTTCTACACAATAACGGCAATGCTACCAGCAAGAAAACCAACACGAATGAAAAGAACAGGAAAAGATTTTATTATGCATTAGGCAACTCAAAACAGGCAAATGTGCTGTGGGGCTAATTGGTGCAAGGCAACATAGAAAACAGAGAGATGTAGGCAGACACAAATAAAAGCACAGTTGTTAGTCTACCTTTCTGCGTGTGTGTGCACAGTTTCAGTGCTTCATTTTGAAAACAGGGCCTGATCTGTTCTTACAAGCAGTAAAAAGACAGGTAATGAACAAGTCCTACCTTCGCGGTAACGGGGACATTAAAACGTCGAATCTCGATGCGAGATAAACAGACAATGAAACCGCTGCGATGACTGCACTTCAATCGTCCTAGAAGAAAGACGGTGCGGAGCGCAAATCGACCTCTTCATTGTCCACCACGGCCGTGAAGAGTAAGGCCTGCACGCCTTCCAGGTAATTAGGAGCCCTGCAGACTTCCATCCACATTACCGCGCAACACAATGTGCGCACTACCTCAATTGAAAAGGCACCTTGATGCAGCACACTTTCAAAAGATGTAATTAATCTTGTTGACTCGTTTCTTAGCGCGCATGATGATTACAGCTGGCTAACTTGACCGCCATTTCACACAAAGTGCGATTGGCTTGGTTGTCTTGACTAGGCATAAAAAAAAGACTTCGGATGTGCAATGTTGCCAATGTCCTTTTCTATAAAAAAATATTTTTTTCGCATCGAGGGTCCTTATCGCCTGCGCCATTTTGAGGTATGCAAAAAAAAAAGAAATTTGTTGTAACAAGTACCACTAGCTTGTTTAACCCCCCCTAATAAAGAAATGTGGTCGACGCTTTGAGGACTTTGTGTGAAACAGGAACAGCTTCGGATGACGTGTTTCGCCTTGTATATTTCACTGAAATCAATCAAAAGAAAAATATATAAATGATTGGCTGTTTCAAACACCAAAAGTGGAATTACCTTGTCCAACTGACACATAGGCAACTTCTTCCCAAGATGAGCATAGTTCGAACTGAAATTTTTGTACAGCTGGAATACAGCATGCGCTGCTATGCTGGAAATTCTCGCCAGCTGGAAAATGCCATTTTCAGCTGGAAGCCAACGTGTGCTGCTTGTTTGGAAATTCTTCCAGCTGGATACTCTACGTTCCAGCAGAAGGGCAACATTTCCAGCCTAGGCTGGAAATTCTCGCCAGCTGGAAAATGCCATTTTCAGCTGGAAGCCAACGTGTGCTGCTTGTTTGGAAATTCTTCCAGCTGGATACTCTACGTTCCAGCAGAAGGGCAACATTTCCAGCCTAGGCTGGAAATTTTCGCGAGCTGGAAATGAGTTACCCGCGGGAATGCAACATTCTCAGCTAGACTGAAAATTCTTGCAGACCAAGTCAATAACTTTTTCCTCCGATCACTCCATGGCGCCGGAACCGAACCCCGAATATCGTCCTGCTGTAAGGATTGCCGATGATCATGTCAACCTGCCACCCGCGCAAGCTTGATGGTCACGGTCTTTTGTGAAAATGCTGCTCCTCATGTCGACGCTGTCGTAGAGAGTGATCAAAAGTTGCTTCTCGACCGCGGCGTCTATCGCAAGAGGGATTGCGCGCATCAGGAGACACCAATCCCACCTTTTGGTCACTAGTTTCACCGAGGAGTACCAGCATTTAAACAAGGGTGGGACAAAGGCGTTCCTCGAAAAAAAACGCAAGCAAGTGACGTGATCGCGGTCACCGACTTTGAACGCACACTGAAGACACATTGAAGCTTCCGCATCACTTCGACGTGAATCCGGCGCTACCGCAAGAACGACGGAAAGACGTATTGGCTTTGCTTCGTCGCTACAGCGAGTGTTTTTCGTCGAACTCAAAATACGTTAGACACCTCTAGCGAAACACCGAATAATACCCGAAGATGGAGCCTGACCTACTCGACAGTCACCGAACCGCGCCTCTTCAGACAAGCGGGAAGCTATCCGGACTCGAGTCGACGACATGCTCAGCGACGACATTATACAGCCATCGAAAATCCGTGGGCTGCGCCGGTCGTACTCGTGAAGAAAAAAAAATTACACCATCTTCCCGTGGGGAACCCTGATGAGGATGCGAAGCATCGTGGTGGTTCCGTGTGGTTCCATTGTGTTGCCGTTATGTTCAGTGATCTGGTTTTTACTAGCGCCAGAGGGAATTCCGCGTCCGGGTCCACACCGGTGTCAAAGGCACGCAAGTGCTGTTGTGTTACGGTGAGTAGGCGGTGGTTCTTGAGGCGCCGAAACTCGTCCATCATGTTCTTGTCGATGTTGTCTCTGTGGTAGAATTGGTAGTCTCCGTCAGCTTCGGTGAGGTAAATGTTGTTAATATTGGTGCGCCGGCTGAGAGCAATGTACACGCCCTCCTTTTCGCAGCTTTGTCTTCTCGTTCTTCTTCTTCTTCGGCGGTCCCCCTACGGGAAGATGACGACGGTGGTTGAACGCGAACCTATCTCGTGATGGATTCTTTCGTTCGCCAAACCCTAGGGGCATCCTTCCACAATCAGCATCAGAGGCGCTGCGGACGGGGCTGGTTGAGCTGCAAGGCGCGTGGCGCTTCCCGCCATAGCTTTCCCTCGGGAAATTCAGCATCCCCCTCTAAAGTTTTCAGTACGTCGTTTCCGTTGACGTTCAGCTTCGCGTGCCTTCGTTGTATCAGTAGCTTCTTGACGTAGTTTGAATGAGTGAAGGACATCAGGCGCGTTCGTAGCACTTGCTCCTGTCCCGGATTTGTAGCGTAGTGGGAAGAGCACCGCGTACCTCCCGTTCCGGCCAGAGAGTCGTGGGATCGAAACCGGGCGCCGCTAACTATGTCTTTTTTTTATAGTGTAGTATCGCGGAGCTGTGGGTGTAAGGAGGAGAGTTGCGCATGCGCAGTGAGCGTGTGGACGGCTCCGCCATCAACGACGGAGGACCAGGCGAGCCTAAGAAATGCTCCGCATTTAAAAGACAGCATTTTAAGGTTCTGCGCTGACTACTGGCGACTGAACAAAATCACCAAAAAGGATCGTTGCCCCCTGCCATGAATCGACGACATCCTCAATCACCTCTGCCATGCGAAGTACCTCTCATCGTTGGATCTGAAGACCGGCTATTGGAATTGAGGTGGAGGAGAGAGACCGAGAGAAGACCGCCTTTATAACCCCGGACAGCCTATACGAGTTCAAATTGATGCTGCTTGGGCTGTGTACGGCGCCAGCAACGTTTCAAAGAGTCATGGACACTGTGCAAGCAGGCCTGAAGTGGCACACCTGCCCCGTATACCTCGACGAACTTGTGGTATTCGCCCGGACGTTCGACGAACACCTTGCAAGGTTGGGGCCTGTACTTGAGGCCATTCGTAAGTCGGGGTTAACGCTGAAGCCTGAAAAGTGCCGTTTCGCGTACGAGAAGCACATGTTTTTGGGCCACGTCGTCAACGGTGCGGGAGTCCTACCTGACCAACAAAATCTTCAGCCATTGCGAACTTCCCCAGGCCGAAAGACAAGAAAGGGGTGGGAAAATTTTTCGGACTGTGCGCATACTACCGGCGCTTCGTCGCAAATGTCGCACGCATAGCAGAGCCGCTCACATGCTTGATGAAAGACAGCACCCCTTTTAGCTAGGAAAACGACCAAGAAAATAATTCTTCGAGCTGCAGAAATGCCTGCAAAGCCCGCTCGTGGTCACTAATTTCGACGAAGACGCCGAAACGGACATACACAAGGACGCCAGTGATATAGGCTTGTGTGCCGTCCTCGTCCAAAAACAAAGAGGTTGCGAAAAAGTAATCACTTTTGCCAGCCGTGGTCTGCCGAAGGAGGAGAAAAACTACTCAGCGTCTGAAAAAGAATGCCTCGCCATTATATGGGCGATTTCAAAATTTCGCTCATACGTGTATGGTAGACCATTCAAGGTTGTGACAGACGATCATGCGCTGTGTTGGCTCGCCCATTTGAAGGACCCCTCAGGCCGTCTTGGGCGCTGGACCTTGTGCCTGCAAAAGTTTGACGTTACAATCGTCTATAAATCCAATAGGAAAAACTCCGGCGCCGACTGCCTTTCCCGCGCTCCCGTTGACCCACCACCACAAGACTCTGATGAAGACAGCGCGTTCTTCGGAGTCGTGACGGAGAGCGACCTAGCAGCCCAGCAGCGTGCCGACCCGGACTTTGGGTCATAATCGACTACCTCGAAGGATGCAACGCCGCCGTGCCTAGGACCTTCAAACGCAACCTACGAGCATTCAGCCTGAAAAACTCAGTTGTAGTGAAGAATTTCAGCCCTGGAACGAGAACGAATTATCTTCTTTTCATCCCCGCAGACCTTTTTCACGGAATTTTGGAAGCGTGCCACGGCGACCCATCTTCCGGACATCTCGGCACAGGCCCCACAATTGGAAAAGTCATGACCACGTACTACTGGCTCCGACTTACATCCGACCTCACCCAGTACGTCCTGAGCTGCCGTGACTGCCAGCGAAGAAACACGCCACCGACGAGACCCGCCGGACATATGCAGCCAATCGCCGTCCCATCGAGGCCCATCCAAGAGATTGGAATGGACTCTCTAGGCCCGTTCCCTACATCCCTATCCGAGAACAAGTGAATTGTCGCAGCGACAGACTACATGATGCGCTACGCTGAGACCCCCGCTCTTCCATGGGGAACTGCACAAGAAGTTCCAAAGTTCTTCATAAGCCAACTTGTGCTGCGACATGGAGCCCTGGAAGTCCTAATCACGGAACGGGGAACGGCCTTTACTGCGGATCTGACGCAAGGCATATTGTAATGCATCAGCTCCGGCAGATGCAAGGGGAGATGCAAGGCACCTGCCCCTTCTGTGTGACTCCTGCGCCAGAAGCTGACGTTGAATACCTGTTGTGGACTTATTCAGGTCTTAGAAACGCCAGAATCAAACACCTCCGAGGTACAGGGCTCCATGCTACGAGATCCCCGATCTTAAGCGTTGGATATGGGGACCCCAGTACCGGTCTCTTGTTGGCTTTCTGCGTGCTTCTGGTTCAGTGTTGTACCTATAAACCTACCTGTTATACCGTAGGGCAATCTGTCGAATTAAAAAAATGCAAGGCATATTACGCTCCAGCAACGCGGATCACCGAAGAACGACGGCGTACCACCCCCAAACGAACGGACTAACGGAGCGTCTGAACAAACGAACGCGTATATGCTGTCAATGTACCTCGACGTTCAACATAAGACTTGGGACGAAGTGCTCCAGTATGTCACGTTTGCGTATAGGACGGCTATCCAGGAAGCTACAGTAATGACGCCGTTCGAGCTTGGCTACGGAAGACGGCCGACTACGATGCTTGAATCCATGCTTCCGCATGTAGAAGACGACGACCTCAACCCGGACGTCCAAGGATACCGTCAGCGTGCAGAGGAGGCCCGCCAGCTCGCTCGAGGTCGTGCAAAGGACCAGCATGTGGTGGATTCCGGGCGCTAAAACCTCCGACGCCGAGACGCCGTGTACCACCCAGGGGATCGTGTTTGGGTTTGGACTCGCATCCAACGACATGGACTAGTGAGAAGCTTCTGCGACGGCATTTCGGACCTTTCCAGATTCTACTACAGGTCGGTTAACTTACCTACGAGGTGATCCCCCGATGGTGAAACGGAACATCACGACGATGCAGGCGGCCCGAAGTCGTCAACGTGGTTTGCTTGAAACCTTACTATGCAAGATGACGGTCTTTTTTTATTGTTTGTTCGGACTGTCTTTTATTTTAGCATCGGGTCGATGCACTCTTAGAGGGGGGGGGGTAATGCCGCGAACCATGTATGGGTTTGGTTATTGTTTGTTTGCTGCTCGGCCACGCTCGGCTCTGTTAACTGTGTCCCAAGCGAAGCTCGTCTTCCATTGTGTATTTTTATGCCGCACGGTCTATCTCATTCAGATAAGCAGACTGTTTCACCCTATCGTCACTAGCCCAGAATGATCATCTGTGATCTACAATGTTCTGGATGCAAATGGACGGTTCCAGAAACACTCACGCCGAAAGATAAAAGCCCCAGAGCAGACGCCGCGGCATTAGGATCGCCAGAGCTCGCCTGCACACGTCACTTTGTTGACTGCTGCTTCGTCGGCTGTGTATTGTTTGAGTTGTTAGGGGAGCACAAGTTCGCTCCAATAAACGTGTTTTCCTTGAAGGCGACTGCGTCGTCTTTGACTTCAGGACAATATAAATAGGGCTTTTGTAACGTGCCCACAGGCAGAATTCAGAAAAGCCTCTTGAAATTTACCGTAAGGTTGATGCAACGTACGTGCAATGTGTCATATGGTCCCCGTATTTTCTGCCGCTGTGCGGCATGTTGGGCTAATTGGAATTCACCATGATGAAAAAAGCGCTGAAGCAGGGGTTCCTTGCCTGCTTCTTTTTTCGTCCTTGTTATTTCAGCGCTTTTTCCACCACAAGAAACTTCGCGATTTCTTTTTTTTTTTTGGCGAAGCGTTATTTTGCACTTTGTATTTCAATCTACATGCCACCCTTGCCCTGTGTTTCTGAAAATATAGAGTTTGGGCAAGGAAACGATTTTGTTTGTTTGGAACAAACCACGCAAGTGGTTGGAAAAGAAGCTTTTAATTGCGCGATGCTGACTTTGCAAACATTTCACGATTTAGAAAAATGGCCTGTTAGATAGACAACACTATCTTCGCAATCCTGTAGGGTAACAAAAATTTAGCCTCAATATTCAAACATGTTAAATTGCTAGTACTGGGGTGCTATGTTGGGCTAGTTAGTATGAACTGAACACACAAAAACAGTGCGAGTACGGGACGACAAAAAAGACGGAACTGCGACTGGCAGTGCTGGTGTTTGTCCTTTGTTCCATTCTGCCGCTGAGCTGTGTTCAGTGTGTTTATGTTCACCGTACTGAAAGGGAACGGGCATGAATGCAGTATGTTACCGCTTGCAAAGCACAATTATGCAGCATGAGCATTCATGAGTGCTAAGAGGGAGTATGGAGGTAGGGCGATACAGATTTCAAGACTGAGCTCTCTCCCGTAAGTCTCTGTCCGAATCTAGTAGTGTTGCATAATCAATGTAGCAGGATATCAGTGATGCAGCTTTTTTCTGTGTACTTTCATCTTTGAATGTCTTGCAGGTTTTACACAAAGGCCTTGCAGTCTGAGCAGAAGAAACACAACCAGGACAGGACATGGTTTGAATGGCGGATCACTGTGCTGCATGTTCATTCGATCAGCCACTGAATTCGAAGACCCTTGCCATCAGTCGCCAAGGAATCTTATCGCCTGGGCCTGGCCTCCCGGATGGGTCGAGTGACTTCAGGGCCCTGCTGTGTTATCCCACTCTGGCTTGAGCCTGCGTTCCTGTTGCAGCGGGAGCCTAGTTTGTTGTGCCTCAGTTGTTTTTGCTCATGCTCAAACCGCTTCGCTACTAACACTTGTCCTTGGCATTCTGGCTCATTCTAGGTGGCCCTTGACGTGGTCCTGAGTGTCTCGTGTCAGCTCGTGGATGATCTTGCCATACAAGACGCTGCCGAGCCTGAGAACCTTCACCTTCGGTGAACGCCGTGAGTGATTGCACCACACAGGCGAGCTGTGCTACGCTGTGAGTGGATCATGTGTCCAGCACTAGCCAGCTCCACAAACCACAGGAGTGGGCCCTATTTTGCAAATGTTCCCCCATTCACCATATTTTCTTTATCACGTCAATGTCTGACATCTTGTCTGGGCGGTAAGTGCATTTCGTAGAAAAAACACACTACAAATGAACTTCACAATGTGTTCGCTTTATCACAGGCTGTAATCTTTGTCCTTGGTAGTAGCAGTGCAGGGAGTTTAACACCTGTACATCATTCATTGCAAATTTATTGCAAAATCGTTGTATGCGCTTCCCATGCACACAAGCCTAATACTCGGTATTCGCGACAGCTTCAGCACACCTTTTTGCACGTAAAACAGTATATCCAATGCAAACAAGCTGATTGATTGATTGATTGTAGGGTTTAACGCGCCGACGCAACGCAGGCGATGACGCGCGCCGTAGTGGAGGGCTCCGGATTAATTTTGACCACCTGGGGATCTTTATCGTGCGCTGAAATCTCGTACACACGGGCGTTTTTGCTTTTCGCCTCCATCAGAAAAGCGGCCGCCGCGGCCGGGAACTGTGAATAGAATAAAAACATACACATGCTGTTGTGCGTGTGTGCACGTACAACGACATGAAAAGTCCCTGCTTCCGCGACTTCGTAGCCGGATACACTAAACTGCACTCGCGGCCGCACTTTCATGTGCGAACCGAGTGAAAAACGCAGGCTTGTAATTCTGGGAATATGCGCCAGCGAAGACTGCGATCAATCGATCGGGTAAACTGAAATTACAGATTTGTGGCCTCTCCTTTTTCATACGAACCAGAGATCGAGTCCCTCTAGGTACAAATTATGTAACTATTTACTGCAGGTAATTATTCATGAAATACATTTTTTCACCGGGTGCGGTCGTTTACAGCCGTTATTAATGGAGGCGCCTGGACAGAATTGTTTTATACTGGGATATATTCTGGCATATTTGTACATTGCACTAACACACGAATACACCCGAAAGAAATTCGAAAGAGAACCAATTTCACGATGATAATCAAGAGAAAACAATCACAAAAATGAATTGGTGCCACCAAATAGATATTTTATTGGAACAAACGTCCGTAATGACGTCGTGCAGGTGGCTTGTGCTGCTGACGTGGCTTCCTGTGAGAAAAAATGTTGGGAGCGGCATTTGGGTTTAGTTTTTTAACGCCAAGCTTCTCCAATATCCGTTGCTCAAATTGATCTGTGAAATAATCCTATAGAGAAGGGAAAAAAATGTCGCCGCCGAGTTTGAGATGCGCCACAAACAGTACGCAAACATAGGGAATAATGCATTGCAGAAGAGAGTTAGTGACCGTTCTACCGTAGCATGGTCAAGTTAGCGCATCTACTCAGTGCCGCGTCCGCTCAACTCGCTTACACTAAACCCAGCGCTTTGCTTCAAGCGCTCTGCTGGACAAATTCAAGCGCTTTGCTGGACAAAAATAGGTCTGCTGAAAATAATATAGTCGCCCAGTGTGTTTTGCTTCAAATCGCAATGACTGGATACGCTGCGCCGTTGACTGCTAAGTTGAAGTAAGCGCGTACACCACAAATGTATAGCATCACGTGTAATGCAAACGTAAGATGTAATTAACAGTCCTCTGTGCATACACGGATGAAAGGGCGTACTTCCGTTACGGTGCGAATAGGCATTTGAAGTGCCCATTCAAATGTGCGCGAATTTAACAAAGCGATAACAGAAATTGCGAATCAAACGTACGTCAACGGCGGGGTCCCTATATTATCTGGCCTTAAATTGTTTACCTAGCCGCAATTTTTGTTCTCGCAACAGCCTCAAGCCCATATTACGCAGCAAATCACTCCAATGTCATAACAACGAGATTACAATACCACCCGAGTCGCTAACACACTAAACATGACTTCACGCCAAAAAGAGCGTACACGCACTCGGAACGGTCACGCTACATGGTCAGACGCAAGCTGCCGTCGGCCAAAAAAAGCGCGAATTCAGGTGAACAATTCTCGCGTCACGAAAACATTACGACAACCGACTGAACATGCTACGCTGCTGATAATGATGCTGGAAGTTAAGCGCGCACATGACAAATACGGCCTCTTATCCAAATCAAAGCTTACGACGGGACGAACTCGGCGTTGCGCGCAATGCCTACTCAGAACAAGGTGTGGACGACGGTCACGGAGGGAATACGCATTTCTTCGTAAGTGGCCGCTCAAGCTCGCGCAGAATTTAACACAGCAAAAACAAGCATTCAGAAACTTACCTCCCAAAAGAGTGATGGCAGCGTCGGCCTGAAGTACGCCCGTTCAAATCTATGTAACCAAACTTTTTTCCATTCTGCGTCGCGTTTCACGGACGGAATAACGGTCTTTTGCCCTCCCTGGCGATATTCGTGCTGCCTAAGGCACAACACACCGACACCGAAAAGCGACATAAAGCGACACCGGTGCGACATTTATTGGGAACGAGCAGCTAATTCTTACTTTGCCATTAACTGCCCCCAGGCAGCACAGGACTGTTCGGCCTAAAACAGGCCGGTGTACTTTGGCCGGTGATTTTCTGTCCGGCCGTTTTCCGGCAGCCATGTTCGGCCCATGTCCAAATGTGGGCCTTTTGGCCGTATACGGCCGTACTCCAATGGCTGTCCAACGGCCAGTGTCCGTCGGCCAGTCGACCGGCTTACGGACATACGGCCAGATTCCAGCCGTAGGGCTCCGGCCATTCGAAAGCCACCCGTACGGCCGACGTACGGCCGTCGGAGGACAGCCGAGGTGCGGTCGTCGGACTCCAGCCGGACTAAAGCTACCGGAAATGCGGCCGCGCTACGGGCATTGGACTTCAGCCACAGTACGTTAACTGTACTGAGGCCGGTCGCTGCATGTCGCGCAAGCAGATGACTCATTCGCGCAGTGCAGAAGCAGCACGAACCCAGCATTTTGGGTCCAATGCAACCACATCAAAGTGAGCTCGCGTGCAACCACCAGCCGTCAAGCTTTCAGCGCAGCCTTGCTTAATTACCAGCCTCAGTTGACAGCAAAATTCATTTATTAAACAGTGCTCACAAATTGTCGTTCCTTTAATTGCTGTGCCTCTTTTACTACCGAACACAAAAAATATTCAGTTCTTTGTAGAGCTTGAATAGATGTATTGTCCAGGTCCTGATATCCTCTGTGGGGCGGCTTACCTGTAATAAACGGGGAAAGGTGAAGGGGGGGAGGGGGGCGGCAGCGGGCGCATACTTTAGTGGGTTGAATTTCAGAGCGATAAATTGCGCCGCTTTTAGCCAATTTCTTTTAGGGCAATATTCCGGAACACTTTCATGCTATGACTACATAAACTATTTTTAAAATAGTTGCTTGACCGATTTTGATGTATATAAAACCGGCGTGAATGCCTTTGCGAAGCGTTTTGGTTCTCAAAAAACACTCAGGAGCATTTAATATAACTCCTTCACAAAAAAGTATGTCAAGTTTTTGCCCATTTTTCTTGCAAAGAAATTTTCTACTCGATCAACTTTTCTGATGACCTTTTTCTTGCAAAGACATTTTCTACTCGATCAACTTTTCTGATGATCTCGCGCAGGGCTGATCCTAAGAAGGAGCGAACAGGTACTTTCATTTTCAATCTATTTTAATGTTGTTTTCATGAGTATACGTCCACACCACTTAATAGTCCAAAAGAACTTAATTTTCTTCTAATGTCATACTACGTTCCAAAAATTCTAGACGCGTTGCGAATGACGCCCTGCTTCAGGTGGCTGCAGTTGTATCCCTCTGTGTTCACGCAAGGAAAGGCGTAAAATTAGAGTTACATAATTTGTTTCAAACAAATAACATAGCAATGGCAGCATGCATAAAGGAAACCTTGAATACTGCAACGAATAGGGCAATAAATATTATATTGGTCAAGGTCGAATGCGTAGGGTTCTCAACCCGTCCGAGGCAAACTTGCGCCTCTGGAAGTTTATTTATTTATTTATTTTTATTGATTTATTTATTCATTGTTTTATTTATTTATTTATTTATTTGATGCCTGCTTGCCTTTGCATTCATTACAGAAGGGAGATACATAACACTAAGCAATAAATGTGAGACAAAATAACAAAATAATTCTACAAAGCGCGCTGAAAATCGTCAATATAAACAGTTAATGCAATGATACGTGGAAGATAATTGCACTGCAGTATTGATGTAAAATAAAATGAATCGCGCAAGGCGTCACCTTTAAAGGAAAGTTAATAATTTGCTTTAAGCTAGCGGTCCCACTTTGCGATATGTAGAATGGTGCTCGGACATACTTCTCCCCTTCTACTCCAGTTTTCCAATGATAGATATTACGAAAAAAGTTCAACCTGTGGTTTCGTCTGTGATCTTTCACGTCCTGCCATTTCAGTTTACTTTTACTTTCTCTCATGCTAAGTTGAGCGTTCCAATTACCTAATACGAATCGCACTGACATATTCTGTATGTTTTCGAGGGTATCAACCACCTCTTTGGTGTAGGGATCCACGAAAACACGTGCGTACTCCAAGATTGAGCGCACATGAGTGAAATACGGTTGTTCTTTTCAGTTAGATGGAGGTTCACTGAAATTTCGTCTCAGAAAGCCAAAAACATATGCAGCCGTAACTTTTATGGCGTGAACCTGCCTATTTAACCTCTAACCACTCCCTAAATAAACTCCTAGGTATTTATATTCCTCGGCCGTTGTCACAGCAGCATAATTTACGGTATACGTATTCAATTGGAATGAAGGTTTTCTTGTAAAGGTGCCGTTAACACACTGTTTAACATCCAAAAACGTTTCTCAATCAGCACACCAGGCAGTTATTAAATTCGAATAAAGCTGCAGGTATACGGAATCACGTTCATTCGCTATAGTCCGGTAAACTACACAGTACTTTTGAACAAAGCTATAGGGCCAATAGTAATAACAATGCAAAAACCGATTCATTCAGTTCATAGGGTGAAATGTACTACGCAGAAGGTGATATGGAACACCATCATTTGCTTTTTTGCAGTCCAAGAATATACAGTCAACCACTTTAAGCTTATCTATTGCAAGAGCCAAATCGTGCGTGAACTCAACAATCTGCGTTGAGCAAGAAAATCCTGACAAAATTCGTGTTTGCTAGGATGCTGGCGATTATGTTTAACTAAATGAGTCATATCCCAAGAGTAGCTAAGCTCACCTTCAAACATCGGAACTAAATTAACAGCTAGGCTTCGTCAGTGACAAGGCTCTGTTGTTATCGCAAATTTAAAATAATTTTTTTTCTAAATAGATAGTCGTAAAATATTATGAAGTAACATAGTGCAGGGCATGAAGTTGATCCTACCAATGCACGAGCGAGTCTCTTCTACGTATATCACCAACAACATAGTGCTACATTGCTTGTCGCAGTTTAATTGTAAGCAGAATAACGCGTTTTTGCTCGCACTTGCCTTTCTTTGGTGGGGAGTCCTTGACATGGTGGTGGTTTAGCTCGTGCGTGGTGGCCGCTTGCTCGACGCCCTTGAAGGCCAGTTATTTTGGTGAACCATCTCCATCTCGGATCGGACATCTCTGCCGGGTCGATGTCTCCAATGCTCTCCATTTCTTGAGGGGGCGAATAGCCTCGAGCTGATGCGTCGACGAATCCGGCGGCAGAGGCGTGGTAGCGGCGATGACTGGCGAGGCTTAGCTCACCCGTCGGTGTTGCACAGTCTTCTTGTGGCAATAAACGACATTTCGATGGCCTAAAAGGTTCCCTGCTAATGTCCAGTGAGTCCTTGCACCGTGCCCGTTCACCGAGAACACTCATTACTGTTTGACAAACGATGTTCGTTCATTTAAAACGTAGAAACACGGAGCGGATGAAAAACGCGTCCCCGTCGTTCGGCTCCCTAACGGCTTTTTCTCCCCCCAGGAAAAAACCGGCCGGTCTCCTTCCAAACACGTCTGTGCATGAATTCTCGGCGCCCAGGCGCGTGCCGTTGTTCGGCTGCATGCCGTTTGCCGAAAAAATGACGTATAACCAGGTACCTTACGTAGGCCGGTCTCCTCTTGAACACCGGTTGCCAAATATTCTGTGGCCATTCGCTTGCCGTAATTCGGCCGAGGACAGCTAACCGAATGAAAAACGTATATTCTGGGGCCGTACGTCGGCCGGTATCCTTCATAACACTGGTTGCCCGAAGAAAACGAATATTCTACCGCCGGACGCGCGGTTCACCGGTGAAACAACGAATGCACGGCAGCCGCACTACGGCCGGTCTCCTTTCGAACACCAACTGCCGCAAGAATACACATATTCTGTGGCCGGTCGCTTGCCGTGCTTCGGCCGATTACCGCTTCCCGAAGAAAAAACGGACGCCCTAAGGCCGTACTTCGGCCGTCCTCTTTCTCAACATCGGCAGCCGTAAGAGAACTGAATATCTGGCAGCCGGTTAGCTGCCGTTGTGCGTCCGGACACGGGCGGACGGAAAAATACCGAAGCGCTGGTTGCCGAATGTTGGCCGTTCAACGCATGATCAGTGGCTGCCAGAACCTGGATGCTGGCCGGACATGCCAGAAAGCGGCCATAGACGGGCCGGTCTTGGGGCACACTTTCTGTGCCGCCTGACGATAAAACCGGTACTGAAGCTCCGTGGCTCGGCAGCCAGCAATGGCGTCGCAGCGGCGGCATTGCGCAATGTCCCAGCCGGCGAGGAAAACAGTATGTAAAAATGGATGCTCCTCCAACTTGTAGAAGAAAAACCGAGACACAAGTTGGTGCACAAATAAATGCATTAACCTAACACCACCAGACCATAAAGGAAGAAAAAAATTATCCCTGCGCATTGGCTCCCGTTCAGATCCCCACACGAAGGTAGCAAACACTCTGTGTAGAGCCTGGACTTTCGCCCGCGCACAGTGCAGTACCTGAAGCACATAAACAAGCTTTGCTACCAAGAAGACATTGGAGACTTGCGCACGAGCAAATACAGAAAGTTCTCGCCCCATCCATGCCTGCGAGGCACGCTTGACATGCGTGAGTGCTGAAGACCAGTGTGGTCCTGAGTTCCTTATTTGGTGCAAAGGCACACCAAGGTACTCAAGCGGTGTGTTGTCCCAATTAATACCTGCAAATTTGGAAGGTTTGGTTCCCCACAGGCCAAATCAAAACCCCTTACTTTTCTCCATATTGCCGCGAACCATGCATTGGGTTTCTTTATTTGTGGTTTGCTTTTACTGCCCGGCTGCGTCGGTCTGTGTTATCTCTGTGCCAAGGGAAGCGCGTGTTCCATTCTTTTTTTCTGTGCCGCATGTGTTATCTGTTCTGATAGGGAGAGCATTCCGATCTAACGTGAACAGCCCGGAATAACTTTTTTGGATCTACAATGTTCTCGATGGGAATCGACGGTTCGAGAACCACGCGCGCCGGAAGATAAAAAGCCTGCAGAGCAGACGCCGGGGTATTCGATTCTGCCACGCTCGCCGACTCACGTCACTTTGTTCACCGCTGCTTCGTCGCCTCTGTATTCTTTTGAGTTATTAGGGGAGCACAAGTTCGCTCCAATAAACTTGTTTCTTTTTCAAAACAACTGCGTCGTCCTTGGCTTCGTGACAATATTCATGACCGCTTCAAACACGTCACAAAACTCCTTAGTCAATACAAGAGTTTCGTGAACACTACGCTTCTCAGCACAAAAATAGGCAATGTCATAAGCATACGCAAGAACTTTAACTTACACGTCACAAAACTCCTTAGTCAATACAAGAGTTTCGTGAACACTACGCTTCTCAGCACAAAAATAGGCAATGTCATAAGCATACGCAAGAACTTTAACTTCACATGACGCTAACGAAAAACGACGTACTCTTTGGCTCTTTTGTATGCTAACGCAAAGAGGCTCTATGTACAGTGCAAACAGTAGAGGCGATTGAGGACAGCCCTGTCTAACAGACGACCTGATCTGAAATGGCTTCGAGAGAATGCGATTGACGACAAGTTGTGTAGTAGAATTCTTGTAGGAAAGCTGAATGCCTCTATATAGCACATCACCTACATTAGCCGCTTCCAAAAGTGAAAATAAAAATTCGTGAGACACCCGATCAAATGCTTTCGCAAGGTCAATTTGGATAAGGGCCATCTGTTCAACCGAGTCAGACACGCATTCCAATATTGAACGAGCAATATGTATATTCGTTTGAATAGTTCTGTTCCGAATACCGCACGTTTTATGAGAACCAACTAAACTAGAATTTACATGTTGAAGACGGTTAGATAAAATATTGTCGAATATTTTATAGTCAACATTGCCCAGAGAGATTGGCCGATAGCCCTCTACAGATCTCAGCTTGTGTTCATCCGCAGTTTTTTGGTATTAACACTGTGTGCCCTAAGTAAAAGGTTGGTGGCAAAACACCGTGATCGTATGCGGCTATGAATATGTCCAAGAGGACTGTAGCAAGGATATCACAAAACTTCTGATAAAATTCCCCGCTCAGTCCATCCGGTCCAAGGGTCTTGTTTGTCTTAAGCGAAGAGATGGCAATCTTAACCTCTTCCAGTGTAATAGGGCCGGAAACCCCGGCACACTTATCATCAGCAAGCCTTGGAAGTGCCCCAATGAGAGAATGAAAGCCATGCTCTTGACCGACGACATTGGACCCACCAAATAACCTGCTGTAATGAGCATGGAATGCACCGGCAATATCAGCTGAGTCGGTATACCTAGTACCATTATAATTAATCTCAATTATCTCCTTTGCAAGAGCCGATCGGCGCTCATCACACAGCGAACGGCGAGTGGGATAACTGTCAAAAAACCTTTGTGTTCTTGACCGAATTAAAGCACCGTGGTATTTTTCAGTAACATGTTGCTGCAATTGTCCTTTAGTTACACCAATTCCATCTATACTTGATCCAGGCATTGCTGCCTCCAGTTCATGAAGGTCAACCAGTGTACGGGAAAGTTCACGAACATGAAAGCTGCGCTACAAGCTTAGACGGGAGCATGTGCTATGAACGCGCCTTATGTCCTTCACTCATTTTTAATATGCATTTTGGCGAGAACTCTAAAGCACCAGCAGTACTTGTAACGCTCTCTACATGCACCAAAATGCGAATCTGGTTCAGAATGCTAACGTGTTAGAAGGAAATTATCAAAATAGCTGTATGTTTGCGTTCATAATTAAACGGCGTCACCATGAACGGGAATGGGGCATGTCCTTGGAGGCCGCCGAGCCTCAAGGGCTACAGGCTGCCATCGGACGAGGGGAGGCGTTTCTGGGATCTCCATCGCCACACTGTAAACGCAAACTAGCCGGAAATGGAGTTTTAATCAAGTAATGTGCCCTGAAAAGTACTTATAGCAAAAAATGTACTCCCTAGGCATGGTCTAAAAATGTGGACGAACCTCCATGGTAGTACCGTTGCCCATCCGTGTAGCAAAAGGGAGGATTTAGAACCACTTAACACCATTTGTGAGATGGCTTTCGGTTCCTTGTATAGTACCACGTCCAAAATAAACTCCCCATCTGGGATAATCATCTCAAGCGGGCGGTTGCCATGTTAGTCTTCTGTTGTTTCCGTGTATCAGCACTTCAACCGTGGCCTAATGCTAATTAGAACGAGTAAGCAGGACGCGTCGGTTGCATGCAGCTACAAACCCCATACCGTACGTATACCCGTATAGATGCTTCAGCCAGCGCGATCACAGGCAGACGGCGCGGCCGTGTTGTTTCAATCTGTTTATTTTGGCGATAGGTGTTGTCAAAGTCTACTGATAACAAAGAGACAGTTCTCGCCGTTGAAAACAATTGCAATGCTCATCTGCTTCGCTTGCTTGCGCATATATAGACGATTGAAATTCTCGTGCCAGCGCACCAACGCACCCGACTGCAGCGACTCAACTTGTCCTGGCGGCACGACTTGCTGCCCGGATGTAAACAACCTCCGTGCTATCGACGCAGCGCGGCCGGTGGCTCGGTGCGGCCGGAGCTTCAAGCCTCGCCTTGGGCCATCGTTTTTTCTTATTTGAGAAGGACTAGTAGTGCCATTTGGTGGAAAGATTTTTATGTGCCCCTGTCACACGAGGAACGGCCGCTAACAGCATTTGGATACGGCGACAGCTGTGGACAGCTCGCTGGTAAGTGGTCTGTTATCAGTCGATGCGTTTGTCAAACGTTTGGATAGGGTTAACTGCGAAGTACCCGTGCCGCACACAGCACGTACACGCACGGGTAAAGAAAAAAATTCCCCGCATTTCCCCGAGGGGAAGAATGTGAAAGTGCGAATGCAGGAGTTGAATTTGCGCGGTTCGGTAATGTTCGCGAAAGAGAGATCACACACACACACACAAAACTACAAAGAAAGAAAGATGCATTTATTCACAGAAACCTATTTGTGTTGTCGGTGTACTTGATTGCTAGAGCGGATCTCAGCTTTGAAATTTCGTGTCAGTACTCCTTTAAGCGGGTGCATTAGCCCTTCTCACGCCCGATTCCTGGCCAATTCCCCACGTGGGTATGTGCCATGCACAGACACCTATTTGTGTTGTCGTTGTACTTGATTGCTAGAGCGGATCTAAGCTTTGAAATTTCGTGTCAGTACTCCTTTAAGCGGGTGCATTAGCCCTTCTCACGCCCGATTCCTGGCCAATCCCCCACGTGGGTATGTGCCATGTCAGCGGCCAGGCAGCGCGCGCCCATCTCCCCCCGTTGCCAAGGAAGACGAGGAGATTCCTGGCCAATCCCCCACGTGGGTATGTGCCATGTCAGCGGCCAGGCAGCGCGCGCCCATCTCCCCCTGTTGCCAAGGAAGACGAGGAGCGCGCGCACCCGCAGCTGTTGCTATGTGGACGGACGGCGGTCACCGGAATTCAGGGTCGCTTATAAAGTGCATTCGCACTTAAAAGCGCACACTCGTTTTATTGTACTTGTTTGTGGCTTTTGGGGTATGCATTCGCATTCTTTTGTAGGCCGGTTTGTAACAGGGCATTCGAGATGAAATCGTTTGTTGCGCGCGGAGTCGTTTCAAAGCAACGTGACGGTTACTCAGGTAGCCGGATCGCCCCCGACAGCGGTGCATCGTCGGGCCCGGTCGGTGAATATTGTGGGACTCTGTCTCTCATATGCATCGAACTGCTCGTGTTCTTTTTAGTTAACTTCTCTACTTTGTAATATCTATTTGTTAACGCTCCTGATGGCTTGCCTATCCAAATATAAGTCTTTGTGTTGTTTTCGTTCAAGGCTCTGACTCATTCTTAGCGCTCTGGTCGGCGAAAGCCGCAGATCAGACGGCCACCCCCTTCGAAAACTGTGCCCTGTAGATTCGGTGGGGTTGTTTGCTCGCTTGAGTCGACTCTTCACATCTAACAGCGTACCCTATTAATGAAACGGTGACATGCGTAAAAGATTCTATGAACCTATCGAACGATTAAATGCATATAGTGTGGACCACGATGGCGACGTAGTTCGAAACCGAAATGTTTTTATTCCCTTTCGGATGACAATGAGGGGTCTGTATACAATCGGGGCCCGTCAGTCGCCAGCTAAGGCCACGTAATTAAAAACACAAATTCATGCCCTTATGGAAGAGAAACGAGTTTGCCGTAGCATGACACAAGTCCGCCGGGCATAAAAAAGGATATCATTTTTTAGAAGAACAATGCACACTCTTCTTTTCTTGGTAATAACTTTGTCATAATCAATAGTAAGACCATACACAAAAATTACTCCATTCATTTGACACTCGATTTTGACACGGAGCTTGCAGCTCCAAAAAGTGCACTGTGGTTTTGCGTGACGGAAACTTGTACAATCACGGTAAATTAACTAAGGCAGGTGTGTGTGGCATGCAGCGTTGGTAAGTTTGCGAGAATAGCGTTTCCATTTCAGCTGTTCTTTTTGGTTGCCATGCAATCACAAGTAATTTGGTGCCATGAACGAGGTTTACGTTAGCTAACAAGGCTGTAGTAACGGTTGCGGCTACAAATGACCTTATGCACCAATCATGCTTGTCAGCTCGGTGACACAGAATATTAAGTTGTCAGAATACGGATGACTGAGTCGCCTAGTTTATCACTACTGTAAAAAAAGAAAGTGTTTTCTGACCCAGTGAAGGACTTTCCTGTATGACTAGCTGTGTTATGACAGATGACCATACTTGATGAGACAAGCCGTAACAAATTAGCTTTGGATGTAACACCAGGAGGGAAATAGGTGGAGGTATCTGCAAGTATAACTGAAACAGTGGGTGCCTGTCCGGCATGAATTCATTATTTGCTGACACGATTTTCTTCTGCAGATCCTGATAAATGATCGAGTTGAATGACTTCATAAATCTTAAGGCAGGATAGGCTGTGCTGTACAAGGCAAGGCTGCATTCGGAAACCACGTTGGCCCCTCCAGCAGAAGTGAGTATTGCCACGGCTTGCAACAGCCGTCCAGCTCGAAAAAGCTGCACTTTTTCTATGAAAGTGAGCCACCATGGTAGGGGAGAGGTAGTGTAAGGGTTTGCATCTTTAACTGTGTGCCCATTCACTTGAATAGATGCAAGCTGGCATCTTAAAGCAAGAGACAGCAGTTAACAAAATCATGCAATACCAAAGTATTTTTCAGTCAAAAACAAAAACTAATCTATCAACCTACAGAGACTTGCATTTTATCTTCACTTTCGTTTAAAGTTGGGCTCGAGTATATTGTGCGGAAGTAATATTTTTTTTATTGCTGCCAAAGCCACGACGGTTAATGTCCTGGCACTTGGTTTTATTGCATTCCTAATTTAGGTACGGGAATTCGCAGGGAACCTGGCCTTACAATTTTATTACTGTACCGAATCATTAAGTTCATTTAACCATAGTGTCTGTTTTCAATTTTACGTGTGGGGCATTTTTTTTCTTTTTTGATTTTTCAGGCAGATGTTCCTCTGACTCCCTGCCTGCATTCCGTGAACGGGGAAGTTAGCCTCCACATCGATGGCCAGCGTGTCTTGACTGCATCATCTTTACTGGGAGGACTGTGTAGCCTGTTTGCATCGTTCTGGGTTTTCAACATTCAATATAAGTATTTATTTCGGAACCTCCTTGTGTACACCATGTATCATGTAAACTTGTCTGCGAAAGTTCGTTTGAAATAAACCTGAAATCGAGAAAAACCGTATGAAATCAGTACTCCCGCAGGGAACTAGAAATTCTCCCTTGTGGCCTTGCGAACCTCCTTTCGGAAGGCCTACAAAACTCCCCAAGCTTTCGCCAAACTCCATTCAAAAGAAGTAAATGCTTCCCTTGAACCTCCTAAAAACGCCCCTAAACTAACATAAGTACTTCCAAAGGGAGCCATAATAGGCTCCTATTCAACCGCCTTAAAATTCCATAAACAGTAAAGAATACTCCATTTTGACCTCCTTAAATTCTCCCGAACATTTCTTAACACTCCCTAAATACCTCCTTTCTATAACCTAAAAACGCCCTGTTTTGAGGAGGTAAACAAAACCTCCCTGTTCCAAGTAGTAAAAAAACTCCTACAAGGAGGACCACTAGGGGACAGGCGAAAAAGAACCTCTAGGGAGTATATGGGAGGGAAAAAAGTTTAGAGTGCATGCGTCCCTTTCTGAGTTGGGAACCAAACAAGGTTGTTCATCATCATCATCGTAGTCGTCCTCGTCATCTTCTTTATCATCATCATCATGTTGTCGTGTCACCGCACTCTCACCGCATCATCATCTACAGCACAACTCGCGCCCAGGCACGCGAGCTCCAGAAGAGCGAGCAGACCAAGAATCCGCCATTTATTCTTCCAGTACAGTACACAGGCTGAACAAAGCCTGTATACGCTCTTTTCGAATGAAGAAAATATTCTTGAAATACCTCAGCGTGCACCCCATCGCTGACGACATCCGACACCCGCCTGCGCCAATTCCGCTCCAGTGCTGTAGGATGAGTTCGGTAGGAACCAACAGCCCCTTCAGCGTTTGGGCTGAGGCAAGTACAAGCAACAGCATCTACCCAAACGTTCACGGCAATGTTAGCACCTCCGATAGCACCGCTGAAGAAGAAGGAGAAGAAGACAAAACTGCGAAGAGGAAGGCGCGTGAAGCTGAACGTAAACGACAGCGCCGAGCAGCGGATCCCAAACTCCGTGCATGCGAAGCCCAGGTGCGCCGCAAACTCCGTCAGGAAGCTACTGATGCTGCTGCGAAGGCACGTGAAGCTGAGCGTAAGCGCAAGCAGCGAGAAGCAGATCCCTAAGCGTTGAAAACTACATCGAACGCGCCATGGTAGCGTAGGACGACACGTACAAGGACACCGTGCCGTTCATTCTCGCTGGTGACTTTAATGTCCACATAATTGAGTCTACATGGGTCATGCAGTACATGGCATCGAGATACTCTCTGTGCTGCATTAGTACGACCACAAACAACCGACGACCATCCGGGGGACGTGCATCGACCTCGTCTTTAGCAGCTTCAAGATGGAACCCTTACTGCAGCATCCGTTCACGGTGCACTTCACCGACCACAAAGCCGTCATTACTCAAGGCCAAACGACAACCGCAACTAGACGTAGTAAAATTTCGCCTCTGCATCTTCTTGGCACACTGATGGAGACGAAATAGTGATGTTCTTTTGATGCGCGAGCCGAGAGGACGATCTCGAATCGCTCCGATGACCGACGACCGATGCTTGGAGCGGGTGAGGGATGAGGACTGCCTTCCTTGCTGGATATTAGGTTTATATACACTATTTACATTACTCAAAGTTTACATCAGGTCAGAGTGACGGTTACATTGTAACTCTGACAGCACCAGCCTGTTCGGCCGAGATCAATACTGAACTAGATCCCCTCTCCACAGACCCTAGACCAAACCCAACACTCCGGTTTTGATACCTAAAACCCCGCCTCCAAGAAGGGGGTGGACAAGAAAGAGAGAAAAACCTTTCAAACAATTAATAGAAACTATTGATTGGCCACAGGAACCAGCCAATCACACATGTGTCCCCACCTGCGGTTACGTGACCCAACCCTCTCTCTTATACCCTCATAGTGCATTTCCCACGCACGCTGTTACACCCGACAAGCAAATACAGGACGTCTGCGTCCTAAAGTGGACACACCATTACGCTCAGCGGGCGGCATCTGCTCAAACGCCAAGCCGACGGCTTGGAGCGGTCTTCGCGCGGCTAACCTCCTTCCGCGTCCTCGCCTTGGCGCCTTGTCTGCGCGCGCGCCGGGACAAAGAGGCAGTCGTTGCTAATACCCTCCCAGACTAAGGGGTGCCGCCGCCCGTCTGAACAGCCCACGGGAAGAGACGCTGCCAGCCCAGGCGACCGTCGTCGAGGCGAACGACCCGTCAACGAAGACCGCCCGGCGCCGGCTTCGCAAATTCTCAAAAACTTACACCGCGCGCCTTTTCGACACTCAGAGACACACCATCATTCAGCTTCCCGTCAGCTTGTCATGCCGAATGACCCAGCCACTTCCGACGCGACAGAGGTACTCAGGCTAATCGCCCCCGTCTTTTGGCACACAAAAGGACGCGCACAAAACACGCTCTCCGCGGCTCTGAACTTGGCGTCCGTGAGGCTACATGAAAGGGACACGGGATAGCGGCTACCAGCGGAGGCGACGCCGATACATGAGCCACCGGCGGCTTTCATTAATTAAATGAGGACCCCGAACTTGACAGACGCTACTTACGTTGTCTAAATAAAGAGACAAGAAGACACTCGTTCATACCGGGCTTCACACTACGTTCCCATTCGTGCTCCGATAAATGAAACAACATAACGGCAACACAATGGAACCTACATGGAACCCCCATGATGCTTCGCATCATCCTGATGGTTCCTTACGGGAAGATGGTGTAATCTTTTACCCTAATTTGCAGCCTTTAAAGGGCTAGTCCCCACTAAAGAAAGTAGACGTTTAGCTGAGAAGCACTTTCAGATTCAGTCCAAGGAGAAATGCATAAAACTGTCGTGTGTTGCCTTTAATCTTCGTTCATTCCATATGGCTAGTGCAAAACTAGGGAAATATAGGGTGTCGAAATAAAACGCGAAGAGCCATTACATAGTTAAACTAGGTCTGCTTCATATTTTCAAAAAAATGGAACTCTGGCCTCCCCTTTCCTCCGTCTAGACAGAGGGCATATAGGCGGTGTGCTCGTGTGGAATCTTCTTGGGGGGGGTGTCGAAATCCTCTTGGGGGGGGGGGGGGTTGGGAGGGTGTGCTGGGGGGGGGGGGGATTTAAATCCCTGGCATTGGAGTGGCGCGTTTGTCTTCTATGACCCGACCGTGGCCCCCAAACTACCATGCTCCGTTCGATGCTAAATGCCCCGTCTGCCCAGCTCCTGCCGAACCAGCTGATGCGGGCCATCTAATTTGGGCGTGTCATTCACTGGACTCAGTCAGAAGGCGGCAGCTGAGGGGCACACGCCTTCATTCTGGGGACCCCACCCCCGCTTCCCTCTGACCTTCTCAGAGAGACGGGTGCTCATCTGTACTTATAAATAAATAGGTTATTTTTGCGCCAATGGGAATTCTATCGTAAATAAAAAATGTCGGAGCACACAACCTTCGCGAAGTGGCTTAAGCGAAAGACGAAAAGTAAAATACCAGCGCACGTGAGCGCGTGAACAGCGGCGACTGCCCGGCGTCATCCAGGCCTGCGCGTTGGGTTACGCCTCATGCGAAGTTCTTACCCTCGTCGTCGCCGTCGTCGTGTAGCGATCAGTGGACGCGCCGCGGGTTCTACGCGCCCAAGAGAATGGCGACGAATCAGTCAAGCCATCTGTTTGTTAAAAGTATTTCTTTTTTCCTGAGCATATTGTTTCTCTCGGGGAGCTCCCCTTTCTCGGTCAATCCCCCTGAGTGCGTATGAGCCATATCTTGTGGCACCACCAACATCATCCATACACAGTCCACACGTGGAGACAGCCCCCGGACTACCTGACGAAGCAGCGGATGTCTACCGAGTCGACGACACGCTACAAGAGGGTTTGCCTCACGTGGCTGTACCGTTGGAAGACGAAGACGACGATTGCTACTGGATAAAACACTGTATATAATTTAATGGTGTTTGGTTCACAGTGCCGTCCAGAACGGCTTTGCACTGTTGGGGTCTGGCTGGGCCCTCTCTCGTGGAATCTGCTGCCAGTGTGAGTAGGAGCTAGGTCGAGCCCAAGCTCTGCTATTTATCCAGCCTTGTACCACAAGTGTCAGCTGCGCCAGTTTTCTTCCCTCACTTTTATTGCCAATCCCCCAGGGTGGGTGAGAGAGATCAAAGTGGCACTATCGCCAGCACATCCCTTAATCCGTCTAGTTTTTGATAGCTGATCGTTGCGCCACGATCGGTGCAATTGGTGGCGCGAGCTTTTCGGATGCGCGATTTCAAGCACCTCGTCCCATTGAACGGAAGGCTCGCCTCTGTTCTCCTCGTGCCAACGTCCGCTGCCTAACCTGCCCAATTTTCGTGGTCGTTCAGCGTCGCCAGTGATGGCAGCGTCCGACGACGCGTCCTCGGACAGCCTCGAAGACCCCAGAGACGCTCGGGGGCAAGCAAAGCAACGTCTAAAGGCAGCCCGCCGAGGGCGAAACAAAGTAAATGAAGTCGCTAAGGACCGCGTAGAGGATATCTACCAGCGGAAGAAACCTCGGGAGCATATTCTGCACCGTCCGGACACATTTATCGGTGCCACTGAACCCGTGAAAAAGAAGGCGTGGGTATACCACGAAGACGACGGAGAAGACGGAGGCATGAAGTACCGTGCAATCACGTATGTTCCGGGCCTGTTTCAGATTTTTAATGAGATATTGATGAACGCGGCGGACAACAAGCAGCGGGACAATGCAATGGATAGTATAGAGATCAACGTGGACTCAGACCGAGGCGAGATCAGAGTCAAGAACAACGGAAAAGGCATACCAGTGGTTTATCACGCGAAGGAGAAGATTCTGGTACCGACACTTTTGTTCGGCAGACTTCTTAGCTCTTCGAACTATGACGACGACGACAAGACCAGCACTGCCGGACGCAACGGCTACGGTGCCAAGCTGGCCAACATTTTCAGTAAATGCTTTATGGTCGAAACTTATTCCGGCAGCGAAAAGGCACACTTCGCGCAGGTAAGTCATGGCCTTGCTGCTCGCTTTCGAACGCGCAAGCTTCCGATGACTCACAAGGAAGGCAATTTCAGTTTGCCTAAAAGCAGGAAAACACATTGCGATGAATTCAAACAAACACGTTCCCAAACCTAGTGCGATTAAATCATGTGTTCCCCACACAATACTCCCCGAAGCGTGCGTTTTGCGGGAATTCAGGTGAACTCTATCACATCATCTGGGAGTGCGACCGAAACCCCCGACGGCAAGGGTTGGGAATGGGGGAAGCCCCATTCCAAACCCTTCCCGTGAGCAGTGGGAGAGAATCTTATCCAGCTAAAGCCTCGACGGCCAGATTATCCTTGTTGACCGAGCGGCGAGCGCCAAGATTGCCCATGGACTTCCGGACTTGGAAGCCACCCCATAATATATTTTTGCTCATTAATTTCTTTCTTCTTGTTCTTCTCGAACGCTGGCTGCACAGTTGCTCGTCTTTGAACGTGTTGTAACATCAAAGCGTATCCTTGCTGCTTGATCAGCTACTAGCACCGCACAGCGTGTGACCCCCAACGGTGGTTGAGCAGCTAGCCCAGTTCGAGGCGCCACGAAGACGAAATGCAGGCAAGGACAACAACTGGTTTGTCCCGATAACAATGGCGCCAGTTTTTAGAAAGCCTTCGACAAATTATGGAGATGATAAAGAGAACATGTGAATCCGCGGAGCCTGCTTAGTTACTTTTGTGCGACGTCACAGAATCTTGTTTGTGCAATTGGTGGATGCAGTATACATCGCTAAGACACATGACCCTTATTGACGTTCCCTGACTAACGCCGGACTCGGATAGCTATTCAACGTCACTAAGTGTGAGATGTGATCACTCTGAGTAGCCATAACTAGCCTTGCTGGAATTCAGACGTTGTGATTAAGGTCTTCTAGCAATGACCAGAAACATTCTACTCCGGGCTTGTTTTGGTGCGGAATAAATATTACGAGTGCAACAGGGCTAGCTAGCTCGACCATATTCCAAACCAATTGGAGCACGGGTGTATAGAGAATTGGGTGTGCACATTCGCCGGTCTGCGGCACTGCACGGGCCAAGGCCGCCCCGAAAGCCCGGGCCCGACCCGGCCCGCGGGCCGGGCCGGGCCGCCCGAAGTCGATTATCGGCGGGCCCGGTCCGGGCTCGGGTTCAATGCCGCGGGCCCGGGCCGGACTCGGGCTCGATGCCGTGGGCCCGGGCCGGGCTCGGGCTTGAATTCATAGGCACGGCCTTTAATAGGTCCGACATGAAGTGTAGAAAAGAGCATCAAAATGAATATTCTTGGTTTATTGTTGCGCGCTTCTTGCTGTTATTTGTACGCATCGTCTTAAAAACGTGTTTTGCTAGGTATGATGGTCCCTATACAGCAATTTTAATGACATTTCTTGTACTGCATCAAGATTTTATATTATGCTGTATACCATACCAAAGATACGATTACAAGGAATGCCCAAGAGGGGAATGAATTAATTCAGATATCCTGGAGCTTTTCACCTATGTCTGTGTATGTACACGTGTGTTTTAGATGTCGCACCAATCAAAATGCTGCTGCCGTGGCCGGGAATCAAACTCGCGTGCCAGAGAAACACCACCGCTTAACAACCACTGCAGGTGAAGTATTTCAACGCGCGTACATACTTGTTGTTTCAAATGCGGATCAAAAAAATTTCAGCAATACCAACTTGTGGCCTAGACAACCACGTGAAGTTGCCAAGAGTCTGGTAATCAAAGGTGATGATGTCTCTCGTGCAAGAATACTAGCTATAATTACGGTGATGTGGCGTGAACTCAGACGGTGAAAGCTAAACTAAGTGCACCTTTAAACCCTTATTTGTTGCGTTTCAGTTAATGACGTGCTTGTACAGACTAGATGCTCCGTCTGATCGCCCGGATTATAATAAACAAACCTGATTCAGCGTCAAAGACCGGGCCTGGTCACACACGCGGGGGCCATCCCTAGGCCAAAAAACAAATTACCGGGCCGGGCCGGGCCTGGGCTTGAGATGGCGGGCCCGGTCCGGGCTGGGGCCAGGCTCACTTATGAATGCCCGGGCCCGGACCGGGCTCGGTGTTACGGGTCCGGGTAGGGCTCGGGCTTCGCGAAGTAGGCTCGGGCCGGGCTCGGGCCTTAAAATCAGTCCCGTGCAGTGCTCTAGTCTGCGCATTCCAGAGGACTGACCTCATAGCCGCGGCGACGCACTGGCGCCGGCGTGTCCCCAGCTGTGCGCTTCCGCTGCGCAGTAGCAAAGTTTGACGCTGCGCCGGAGCCGCTTGATAGCCGTTTCTTGTGGCTCCTGGAGAGCCGGGCTACGCATGCGCGAGGAGCAGTGACTGGACTGGACTCGACTGGATTGGATTGGATTGAACTGGATTGAAGTGGATTGGAAATCGTTTTAGCAGAGTAAGCATGAAAATCGTCTAATCCTAGATAACCAGGAAACTCAAGAATATCAGCTGAACCTTAGCTCACACTACGTATATCCTGGCATAGCCGAGCTAAGCCACTGCTAATTTTTCCACCCTATGGATTTTTTACCACCCTCTGTATTCTAGTATAAGCGTTTATTTGGCCACGGTTGGGTATTGGAGCAGGGGGATGATTTTCTGCGTATGCCTTGAAGCGATCATACTGTGTAAAATAACGTAGAAAGGTGATGGCCTATGGCTTTTTATAATATCAGAGATGGTCGAGCGTACCGTCTAGGATGTTGGGTGTGAATGAGCAGCATCTCCTCCAAAACCCGAACATTGAAAAAAAGTTCCCCACGCAAAGGAATATTCCAAATACACAAAGAAATAGCAAAACCAACCTTTGACTCGGGCTTGCATCTTGTACAACTACATGATTGTTCCAAGGAAAGACACATAATCTCTTTAACGGTACATATTTACACACCCCTAGCGAAAAGAACCAAGAGAAAAGATTAAAAATACTAAAATCACCCTACGTACTTGGCTACTCAAATCTGACTGTAGGAACCAACCAATATATACAAGCCGCGTTCGATTTCTCCGCAGTAGGTTATTTTTTATATTTGTGCACATTTTTTTAACGTCGAAGTGACCACAAATTCTTTCAAGGTTTTTGTTACAAGTATTTGCAATCTCGGGCGCACGAGCGGATTTCAGCCTACGTGCAGAACCAAACATAGCCAGCCGTAAATATGACACCCATCCAGCTCTCGTACGACGAGCACAGCAAGATTTCCAACACGTCGTGATTTGCTCCACTGCTCCACTTTCTTTCATAGATCTTTATGGGTTCATGAATATAACCTTTTTTTCTGCCGTTTTCTGTCGAGTAAATTGCTAAGTGTTTTTTTTTGTTGTTTCGTTGACTAAAGTTAGTAATGTAAGGGCCTATACATCTGTCCACAGCGTACGTGGAGCCCGCGTCGATGCTATCTTGAATAGCGCGCGTACCGTTCGGCAGAGCGACGTCGGCGTGATGGGAACAGCGGGTAAAGCGGCAGACGGGAGAGGTCAGTGGGCGAACGGCCAGTCGACTGTGCCTGACGGGTTTCACATGCCCTTTCCGAGCTCGACGAGTTCAGTCAACCTCCCCCTGCCTCCGGGTCGACTTGACTCGCCACGATTGCTCTCTGACCCAACACGTCCGTTTATACGGGAGGGAGGGGTTAACTTCAAACAAATCCGGGCCATCACCACTAACGTGAAACGAGGGGAGGGGCGAAGAATGCTGTGTATAAGTGGTATAAGTGTATTATTGGCGCCTTGGCATTTTTGCCTACGGAGTTGAAACCATTTCGTGGCAGAGGTATGCAGCTTTGCTGTAAAAGTCTCCTGTCTTGCACGAAGCTCTTGAGCGCGAGGCGTAAACGAGTTTCCCAGTGTTAGTACGGTGACTACATGAGAGGACAATTACGGCGATGACGACAGGAGACGCCAACAACCCCAGCCCCTAAGGGGTTTCGCCTTTAAAACCTATTTATTCCGACTAAACTCGACCTCGTCGAGTCTGCGCAAACAGGACTGTGGACTCTCCCTCCGGTAACAAAAACAAGCCAAAACGGAAGCTCATTCTACCTAGTCTAGGGTAGATGGTTAGGCCGCGTTAGGGGGCGCAACGGCAGCGATTGATGGGGTCTTCGCTCTCTGCTTTCTTTATTTTTATTTTTTCCGCACCCAGCCAAAGCGCGTTTGGCCGCGACGACGACAAGAGGGAAAACAAACGTGCATGTTTTCGTTGTCGTGCGAGCCAAGCAACTTCCAATTCAGCTGAGCTGCCTCTAAGCTCTCTTTCAGCGTCGGTCTCTTAGGCAATGCACTGAGCAAAATTTAGTCGAGAGTTCGAGCGATGCATGAGCCATTTGGATGTTTTAAAAACTATGCAAACGGCCACTGTGTAGCAAGGATTGCGCAGACAGTAGAGGCACACAGAGCTGCAGGCAGGCGAGCACACAAACTGGAGTAGACGCGAAGCAGACCACGATACAGGCAATCAACACTGAAACGAGAGAAGTTCGATGGGGAGACATATTTTGCCGTATACTATAGCCACAGCGCAGGACGGATCCTGGTTTTTATGAGGGGAGAGTCAACTTGTCTAGGTGATGATGATAATGGTGATTAGGAGGATGGGATGAAGGATAGTAGCCTTTTTTATTCCCCAATATTTTGGCGAATCAAAAATACGAGAAATAGAAAAAATACTGAGGAAAGCGGCTTCGTGAAGTTAGAAGAAAACAATTTGGCGCTGAGTCTGAACTGTCATTGCAAGGGGTAGGCAGATAGAAAAGGCTGGGACTCGTCTTCTAATAAAACCTGCTTCCTCGGTGTACTTGGAGGAAACACCGAAAAGCACGGGCCGAAACATGACATATCCGTCTTTCTTTTTGTTGGCGTCATTTCTTAGTATAACTTGGTCACCTTGCATTTCAATCTACAGGGTTCGGAAGTGTTTCGATGATTAGGGCTCAAGACGATTGTTGCTGATTGTGATTATGATGGAGCTAGAAGATATACTGACGAAATATCTGTGTGGTTTTTACATCAGTATCCAGGGTTCTGTGCAATGCCATTTCTCAAACATGTTGGCGTTTTTTAAAAACCGCATTCCTGTTTGCCTTGCCTTAATATTCACTTCAATTTAGAAAATATCTTCGTAGAAATTGCGGTGCTTGTCTATACACGTTTGTGTTTGTGTAGGTACAGGAAACCGCCTATACACTTTTTATCATCAATAAAACACTACATTCACCGCTGGGTGTGACGGCATGTAAATTATGGGAAGTAAGTGCTTAGCAGGAACAGCAGTACTCTAACAATAATATGGTGTCGGCAAGAAGGTGCAAGGGGAAAAGAAACGAGCCTAATAGAAAATTATAATGTTAGAATGGAAGAAGGGACGTGTTTTTAGCAGAATGATTTAATCGTATTGAGCTTCGCGCTTGGCGCCGCTCTATGGAGCAAGATTTTTTTTCCGAGGCCGTGTTTAATTATGCCAAAAACCAGAAGGGCATGGATTGATTCTTCGTTTAGACGGCAGGAGGTGCTCGAGCCCCCCGTTTCGAAGCATCTGTTTCAATCGAACTTAGTGGCAGTGTATGGCATTGCCCCAGCGGAACGGCATTTGGCGTGTTGGCGCATTGTCAGAACCACGGTATCGCTCTTAGACGTTGCTTGATAAGAGCACTGTGACAAATGTTCAGCATTTGGCCTTGAAATTGCTTGTTCGGTGATGCTAGTTACACAAAAGTGTTCACGTGACTATGCACATTTTTTGCCCCTTTGTCCTGCCGGTCAGAAGTGGAAGAACAACATGAAGTCGGGCGGTAAGCCAGAGGTCACCTACGGGGTCGCCGGCACAGACTTCACCGAGGTCACTTTCGAGCCGGACCTGGGAAAGTTCCACTTGAAAGAGATGGACCGAGATTTTGTGGCCTTACTCCATCGCCGGGCCTTTGACCTCGCCGGCTGTCTTGAGGGAGTAACGGTATATGCACTTTCCTCTTTCCGTTCAGAATGAGGGGAATGGCGCCGCGTGCGTGCACTTGTGAGTGAGTGTATATACAATTTGTGCTGTAAAATTTACGCGCGCTTCACAAAGGCGCGAGTCTGCTAGAGCATTTTGCGAGGGGAGTGTGAGGGCAAAGCAATAATAAGGGAAGAGATTAAAGCGTGTTCGTGTCGTCACGTTACTTTTCGCTGTTATGCTGTTTCACACGTTTATTTCATCCACACTGGCTCAGCAGCTCAGATGGAAATCTCGGCTTCAGATTGGACCGTCGTCGAAGCACACGTGCTACCTCTGCCTAAGCGATTGGCCCCATGACGTGCCAGCGATCTACTGGTGCTACTTTTTGTGTGAAGGAACACATTCGCTGCGCATCTCCATGTTTAGTTGCTTGCCCATCCACGAAATGTGCTTTGCTTTCAGAGCGATATTTCGCAAAAATTGGGCTGCAACATTAGGAACGCTATATTTTAAACCTTCCTCTATGGATTACTAAAGCCTCAAACACCAGTGAGATGTTGTTTGGCGCCGAATGCACGCTCTGGAAGCATCGGGGCTGAGCTTGTTGACCCCCTGGGCAGCCCCGCAATAAGGATTTTATGTCTAGTTGTTACGCCTGCGGCTAAAAGGGTGGGTGCGTAAATGTGCTCTACGAAGCAACGCACAGCGCCAGCGCGTCGGTCATTGTTGCGCAGGTCAAGTTCAACGAGAAGGAGTTGCCAGTCTCCAACTTCAAGCAGTACGTCCAGCTGTACACTCGAGGCGTTGTAGACGAGAACGGGGACCCCCTCGTGGTCCCCGTTGGCTGGGATGTGGCTGTGACCAAGAGTCCCGATGGCTACTTCCGCCAAATAAGCTTCGTAAACAACTTGGCGACCACCATGGGTGGCGGACACGTGGACTGCGTGGTGGATCAGCTGGTCAAAAAGGTATGCCGTCTCTCCGCCCCCTAGCCTCAGGCAGGGCCGTGATGAGGTACAGAGGGTGGGGCCTAGCTCAATAAGCATTCTGTGTCCGGAAGAAACACGCCCCGTCCAGCAATGTCGAGCGCGAGTGGCCTAAAGAGACCGCGCATTGCTCTGGTACCTCATGACAGTTTTGGATGTGAGCTAGAGACGGCCAAGCCTAGTAGGGGAAACTGGAAGTGGACGTGGCTTCGTGTCTATTGACTGCCCAGACCAAATAATAAGCTGCGCTTCAGAGTAACGACACTGATGCACGTCGGCAACCATTTTGACGCCTGTCGCCAGGTTGGCCCCCTTTTTGTGCCCAATGTCAGCCAATTGGGATGGACGGAATATGTTCGGGCTCCGCTACGCAACCATGAGAGCTGTTTGTGCTTTTCGAGGGTTTCGAGATTGCGCGCCGGTGCGACGGGGTCAGGCTTGGCTACGCTAGCGTAGCTCATTTAGTGGCTCCAATTTACGCCAGACCACTATCGTTCTTACCCAGCGGGAAGCGACGCGCGCGTTTTCCACCTTCTGGCCTGTTGACAGTCCAGTATAGAGCATGGATTCTCTCTGTGGCTTAAATACTCACTCTCAACGGGTCGTACAGGCACACTACGCACTAAAAATCACGATTTATTGAAGAACGCACGCAGGCGACAACACAGCGGCACCAATACACATGGTTCATCCGCAGTAAAAAAATTCCCGGCATTTCCCCGAGGGGAAGAATGTGAAAGTGCGAATGCACGAGTTGAATTTGCGCGGTTCGGTAATGTTCGCGAAAGAGAGATCACACACACACACACAACTACAAAGAAAGAAAGATGCATTTATTCACACACACCTATTTGTGTTGTCGTTGTACTTGATTGCTAGAGCGGATCTCAGCTTTGAAATTTCGTGTCAGTACTCCTTTAAGCGGGTGCATTAGCCCTTCTCACGCCTGATTCCTGGCCAATCCCCCACGTGGGTATGTGCCATGTCAGCAGGAACAACAACAAGAATGAGCCATGGGGACGCGGCCAGGCAGCGCGCGCCCATCTCCCCCCGTTGCTAGGGAAGACGAGGAGCGCGCGCACCCGCAGCTGTTGCTATGCGGACTACGGCGGCGGACGATTCAGGCTCGCTTAAGAAGTGCATTCGCGCTTAAAAATGTCACGCGACGCGGTACAAGTAACGGCCGCTGTCGGCGGCCGTCAACACTTAGAGGAAAGGGTGCCGATACTCTGAAACTTGATCATGGTTCTAATGACTACGGCAATGTAGAGATTGTTGTTTAATGTTACAATATAAAGAACAACCGAGCTTACTCCTGAGAACGTCCAGTGCCCAACATAAGTTGCCGAGCACAGACAAGATACGACGAAACGTGTGTACCTCAAGTTCCATCATTTCTGATAATCTTTGGAGTTTGCTTCTTGTCCGAAATTGCCGTGAGCCGCGGCCAATCATTGTTTTCTGGCTTGCTCCCTGCAATGCTCAAGAACGTCAGGTTAACCGTTTTGGTTTCGAGTAAGATTCCTGGTTCCTCCGAACTTGGTCGAACATGATACGGCGGTGTTATTTGCCTGGTCGGGGTTCTAGTTCGTTGCAGTGTTTCCTGACCTACGTGTAGAATGCCTTAATTGTGCTAGATTGGGACATCTATGGGTAGGCTTAGATTGAAAGCAAGGTTTAACGGGCCGTTGCTAAACTTGCGCCTTGAGGCGCGCCGTAGTATGCGGCTTTGTATTAATTTCGACCACCTGCGGATGTTTAAAGCACCTAGTTCTGGCCCCACAGGGTGTTTTCGCTTTGCGCCCATAAAAAAAGCATGCCCTTCAGCCGGAACCGAAGCCGCGTCCTTTAGAGGAGCAGCACAACGCCGGAGCAACCGGGCAACCACGGCGGGTATTCCTCACATCAGACAAATGGCATGTTTGTAAACAAGTGGGCATGTTTGTAATCCTGTGGCACAGTGCAGCACCCCGAAAATGGGATGTCACTGCCATCCCGACCTTGGAGGACTTATGGGTCTCAGGCAGCAAACCTTAACTTTTGGGTTATTGTCAGAGAAATTGCTTCACATGCGTGTTACATTTTCGCGAACTCATACAAAACAAGTTACATGGAACGCTTACGCTAGAACATGTAAGTTATACCGCGAATTTGTTTATTTAAAAATTCTGCATCTTCTACTAGTGGCGCGAGGTTGAAGTAACAGCAATGCTTGCGGCCCCTCTCACTACGTCGGAAACGCGGATGTTGCACCTCATATGAATTTCCGCACTTGCCGCTGAACGTTCTCCATAACCCGGATCGTTATGTACGCGGGGTTTTACATCTCGCCTGAACCGGTGGTAAGCAGCTTCGCGAACCCGGCGACTGTGGTAGGCACTTCAGGCGTAAACGCACGTGACTGACCTCTCCCTCTATGTAAACACCGTCACGTCACGAAGCGCAGGAGCTCGAAGTGGGCGCCTGCTGGCGGCCGTGACATACGGCGGTGGATGGCAGAATGCGCCTGCACCGAAGGCCCGACCCGGCTCCGCGGCGGCCGACAAAAACGTTGTGAGGCCGGTTTGGACCGTCGATAGACGCCTAGATTACAAATGGAAGGGTTTAGCTAGCCTAGCTGCGGCCGTTGCATGTCCATGTGGGTTTCTGCACCTAAAATTACCGCAAACGTGTCATGTACCGTGCGGTCAACTGACGACGGGCACTTATGCTTTCGACTAATCCATGCGCGACACAACAGGTGAAAAGGGTTCTTTCTGATGGTTCGCATTGTTGCGACGCGTTTCGAGAATGTTTCTGTGTACGCTTTGTGTCGGCTACACACCTAGGAAAGATTAATCATTTTTGTTTTGGAGGTCCGGTTACACCGAGCGGTGCCTCAGGCAACGTGTGCGCTTCCTGTTCTTGGTTTCCTTCCATATCCCGGAGCCGGTGGTGCACACAGGATTTCATGTCGAGGGGAAGAAGGAAATCATACAGGGTAGAATAAATGAAATGAACAGCAACAAAGCAAAAATATAAAAAGCCACGGCCAGAAATTATTACAAAGCAATATCGGGATGATGGGGTGCTCTACATAAGTTTCAACCGTTTGTTTAGCTACTTTTCTTCCGCAGTGAAGTCGCGAAGTGCATTATCGTCGTTGTCAGAGTGCACGTGGCAGTCACTTATGGTCAGTGCGTAGCTTGCGAGTGACAGTAAAATAATTATGGGTAGTCATTATTTCTTGATAGTCAAAGTTAATGCCATAATCTAGCCGCTCCCAGCACATACGCCAGCGCCTGGGGACCGCGAAAAAAGAAAACATTCCCTGAGTCTGTTCCCTTAGAGCAAACTGATTTTTTGAGTTCAGTGTGCAGCAACACGGACGCGTGAGCTGTCCATATCGCGGCGAAGGCCCGATGCGAAATGAGGGCATGGTACGCATCTCTCTTTTGCCACTGCCTCAAGCCGTAATATAGTTATCAAGATATAGATGTATTCTACTTGCAAGCACGCGTTTCTCTCGTACTTCTGCTTCTAGAACCGCGAATTCGCTGGTCGAAAGATTTATCCCGTGTCGCCTGAGCAGGTTAGAAATTCATTGTCTTTTTATGCTGCATGTACTTTACTTCGTGAAAGCATAAAATATTTCGCAGCCGGAAAAGTCCCTATTTAACGGGACAACATTTATGCTGGGGCTGCATGAAGGCAGAGGATTAGCACACAGCATCTTTTTATGCGCTAAATGGCCTGGACTGACAATTTAGGCAGTGCGACTGTGCTTTCACGACGAACAGCTGAAGTTCGAAAATGCGCAATGTTACCAAAAGTGAGAGCTGACCATCGCTGCATTGGCTGCCAGCCTCTTGGACGCGTTCCGCGCAGCCACAATGTCAGCCGAATTTCATTTTCGGGGGACGTGAAAGAGTCTGATGCCGCTGCCGTTGCTGGGTCAATTCGCGTAGCCGATAGCACAACACCCCCCGTCATAAAAAAGCCAACGCATGAACAAAAACCACGTTTTCGCGCTTCTGAAGCAGCCTCACTGAATACACGTCGCGAGCCCGCGTGCGAGACACGCCGCGGTGGCTCAGTGGCTAAGGCGTTGCGCTGCTGAGCACGTGGTCGCGGGTTCGATTTCTGGCCACGGCAGCCGCTTTCTGATGGAGGCGAAAAGCTAAAACGCCTGTATGTACGATATTTCGGCGCACGTTACAGATTCCCAGGCTCTTTCCTTACGGCGCCATAGGCCATCAGACACGGAGTTCCGATGATTTCAAACGTCCCGCGAAAGCTAGAAACGGGGCCTGGGTAACAACTAACGCCCTCTGGCGTATTTATTGACAACTCTTTTTTCGATTTTACTTTGTTTTGTTTATATTTCGCGTACCCGCTGCGATGGCTCAGTGGCTAAGGCGTTGCGCTGCTGAGCACGAGTTCGCGGGTTCGATTCCCGGCCGGGGCGGCCGGTTTTCTGGTGGAGGCGAAAAGCGAAAAGCCCGGTGTGTTCGAGATTTCGGCGCACGTTAAAGATCCCCAGGTGGTCAAACTTCACTACGGCGTGCCTCATCGCTTGCGTTGCGACGGCGCGTTAAACCCTACAATCAACAACAACAATCATATTTCGCGTGCAGAGACTGCGCCAGGAGGGAAATTTGAACCCTTGATAGTGGCGAGTTCTGTGAAAACGGCATCCGCTGTATTTGGGCTGTATTTATAAACAAAACTGGCTTCCTATCTGACGACTGCGGCTTTACACATTGATGTGTACGGTCTGCACAACGTACGGTGGGGATATTTTGCCAAATGCGCCGCGTCATATTGTGTTATCAGCTTTATGATAGCCTGGTACTCGTGTCAGATTACTGCTACGGAGGGATGCGCGACACTTCTCAAGAGCGCTAGATATTTTTCTGGTCTTTACCACTAAAGTGAAAAGGAATTGGTGTCAGAACACAAAGTGGTCTTGGATGCATGACCGACTTACACCACTCGAGTGGCTTCGAGGAGGGGCACAGCCGTCAGTTCCGCTAGGTTGACGGGCCCTCAAAAATGCAAAACATGCTGTACAGCGTTGATATATATATATATATATATATATATATATATATATATATATATATATATATATATATATATATATATATATATATATATATATATATATATATATATATATATATATATATATATATATTTATATATATATATATATATATATATATATATATATATATATATATATATATATATATATATATATATTGAATCATAGCCAAGAAATGTAGGAACAATTTGCATATCTTAGAATTCCTAAAATAATTTTTAGGCTCATTACAATCGCCAATATAAGTTGCGTGTATATATTTGTGCATTTTTTTCTGATTATTTGACTAATAAACCCTGAGTAATTGTACCTTTCACATAACTGCTGTTATGTGTTTCTAAGAGCACTCTATAAGCTACAATTCTATGCAGAGCAATGCTAAATGTGTCCACTAGCACAAGAGAAAAAAAAATTCACAGCATATCCACGGGGTGAATGATGATGAGTGGGCGAAGCTCCTGAGGGGAAATCATCGGTAAAACCGTGACTCTTCAGTGAAAGTTCGCCCACTACATCTGTGTCCGAACGTAACGTCTAGAAAGTCTCGCTTAAAGGAGCCATGAAGAGAAAACACAAGTTTGGTTCATTCAAAAGATTGTCTCGTTAGAATCATACTGACACCACTTTTAACGTAGACTTCGCTCAAAAAAGCTACATAATTAGGAAAAACGGGAATGGTCATGCGACCCACCAGCTCATTTCCCGCAACAGAACCTATGATGTCACATGAGCTAAGCTCTGCGATTGGCGGAGGCTGGCAGAAGCAGACGCAAATTAGGTAGAGCTTACAAACTAGACGAACGAGCGATTTGCGCTTAAATTTAGGGCACATTCTTTACAAAGCAATAAGAATGATGGGACAAACAGTGGTAGTTACGAAAGCACATGTAAACATAGAAGTACTGATGCGTTCCGCCGTTCGTACTGCGCACAGCATGCTTCGTTTAGCTGCACAGCACTACGGGGCTTGGGGTTGTCTCAGACGACACTGGCCGATTTACGCAAGCAACGGTGTCTTACGTGACCCCATTTGTCGAGCGAGCACTGTTTCAGGGAACGAATATTTTCTCCCAGAACAAAAACAAGCCAGGTTTAAATGCGGGCAAAAACAAACCAAACGCTTGCCACGGTATGGTGGCGCCATCTAGGTTATGGAACGTAAAGAAACGCGGGAACAAACCAACACCGCTGTACAGGGTGGAGACAACCTTTGAACGGTCCCGTGCCGCCGCAATTGGGCCAACGGGCTCAACGCGTTATTCTTTTCGTTTCCCACGAGACCTAGCAACGCGAAACAGACAATATGATTCAAACTTCTTCAGTAAACCGCGTTGCGGCGATAATTTTAGCGCGGTTTTGACACAATGACTTGCTTCGGTGGCGAGCGAGCAACCGAAAATGGCGGCGCCAGCGTATACGTGTCTCTACCCTGTACGGCGGATGCGTGAATGAAGGTACTCTAGGCTGCAGAGCGGTCGGTTCCTGTGATGTCATTTGGGACCACGAAAAAGCACGATTGAGCGGGAAAATCAAAATTTTAACCTAAATTGTTTAATTTCTCAGTGAATAAAGCACCGTTTGTATCCGGACAAGCGCTGGGGGCACTATAAAACATGAAATCTTTCGAATAAAACCAACTTGCATTTTCTCTTTGCATTTTCTCTTCATGGCTCCTTTAAACCGCGCGTCGGCACCTTGGGGCTGAGCTCGCCTGATGCGTTTTGCAGACGCCTCACGAGCTCTCACTGCATCGGGGTCTGCCTGCCGATACGCGCGCTTTCTCGCCGCTTCCCGTTCTCTGACGTTTTGGAGATCCTCTTCGCGCCGCAGCCGTGCCGCTTCGCGTACGGCAGGGTCCTCGCGCCGTTGCCGTGACGCTTGGGCCTCTCGTTCTCGAACGCTGGGATCTTGGCGGCGTCGTCGCGCAGCCAGACGACACGCTTCGGCCTCCCGCTCTCGTACGGCAGGATCTTGGCGGCGGCGTCGCGCAGCTTCACGGAGCGCTTCTGCATCGCGGGCTCGCACATCTGCAGCCTTATCCATCGGGCGACTCCGAGCGCGCGCCAACAGCGAACGGATTTTATTACAACGCTCCCCGCCATCTAGTAAACAATCCAAGAACTAAACTAGAGGTAGCCACGCCATCTAGTAAACAATCCAAGCGCATCTTTTCATCATATACAAGTACCGCCATCTAGTAAACAATCCAAGAACTAAACTAGAGGTAGCCACGCCATCTAGTAAACAATCCAAGAACTAAACTAGAGGTGGCTACATACATACGTCGAGGATGGACAGACCCACGCCCTAAGGAGCTTCGCCCCTAAAAATAGTTTTGTGGAAGCACTCAAAGTCAGCCATTTTTCCGCCGTGACGAAAGAGATACGTATATACGTCACCACACTGCGGACGTGACCTGAGGTCTAATGCACGTGCTCGGTAAGTCCGAGCGGCCGCGTGGGTTGTTTGAAAAACGTTCGCACGGGCTCGCTTGACTGATTGATTGTAGGGTTTAACGCGCCGACGAAACGCAGGCGATCAGGCGCGCCGTAGCGGACGGCTCAGGATTAACCCGGAGCGGTGCGTTGGCGTGGAGAACAGCACGTGACAGGTTACGTCGCGAGCGCCGGGCAGAGTGTTCAGAAAGTCGAGTGGTGCCGGTTGGCGCCATGACGTCGTAACTAGGCGTGACTTGGTTCCGCCTACACTACACGGCTGGGCGAATGTCACGCCTACGCCTTTATATTTTTTCTTGGTATTTTTTTGCCCCCCCAAGGGACCCAGGTCGAGCTTAAACAGCTCGGATGTCAAAAGACGCATATTGTAGGGTACTCTTTTTCTTAGCATATTATTTCATACTCAGAATCAACACACTGCCGCACGTCCTTCAATTTTTAGGGAGTAAATGCTTTTGCGTGCAGTAGTTCAAGGGATGCGTTAGGGAAAAGGAGTCCTAATTGGGGATGTTGGCGTGCTAGGAGTCGCTGTGTCAGTTTTATTTACCAGCGCCCTAAGCCTTAAACAAGTAATTTTATCGCTCGCTCAAGCCTTCATCCTACCCTTTATCGGATGCTTTGTTGGACATTCTTGCACGTCGTTTTTGTTGTGCTGACAAGATAACCTTACTTAACCCTGTATTATCACTTTGTTGTAAAGTCAGCTGTTGAACTGCTGGTAGGCTGTTCGGGGGTGGGGGTATCTTTGGTAAGCCTCTTTCACGGACCTTTGGGTGTCGAAACCGGGCAGCAGTTACTGTGAGAGGACACGGCTTGTCGCACTTCCACGCCAGACCGCGTAGTTCGAGCTTGTACTTCATGAGGTTCATGGCCACGTGCAGATCTTGACAACGGTGAGAAGGAAAACCAAGAACGTCGGAGTGAACATCACCAGCCGCAAGATCAAGGACTTCATCTGGCTGTTTCTTAAAGCACGAGTAGAGAATCCGAAGTTCGGGTCTCAAACTAAGGAGCTGTTGACGGTCCCCGCAGACAAGTTCTCGGAGAACTGCTGCTTCAAGGACTCGTTCTACGCGAAGGTGAACTATGAACTTCTGACGTGTACTTGCGTGCGTGGTAACAGCGCTAACTTACATGGGCTGCCCCAGTTTGAATTCTAGGGAGACTGGCGAATTACGGATGCAAAGCCATACTTTAACTTTTTATGTAGCATGGGAATATTAATGTAGCTCGTTGTGCTTCAATAAAGAAGCCATATAAAAGGCGCATGAAAATGAAGCAAACATTATTTTTAGATACATTTTTGGAGGGTGGAAGGGCAAAATTATTGTTTTGCTCAATAAAACATTTCTCTCGTCTTCCTACCCAAAGGCAACGCCTTTGGCAAAGATCGGAAAATTTTTACCCAGTGTGCAAACTCTAAAAACACCAAATTTGCAGTAGTCTTTTTTTTAATAAAAAGCCTTATAGCGGTGCAAGCAACATTGGGAATAAACACTATAGTAGCGGCTTTCCAGCCGCCAAAAAAACGAAAATTTGCTTTAATCTTTTCCAAACAGTTTTATTTTTTTTTTTGCGTTGGGCTCTAATAGCATTTTTACACGATAACTGTTGGACTAATAGGAAAAGAGGCGCCATAAAGCAACATATAACCAGCTAGGCTTTTCAGTGATGCCGTTATTTTAGAAAAAATATGCAGCAGAATCGCCATGCTGAAGTTTCAAGACAAAATGTTTAACGCACTTGACGTAAACGGCGAAAGATTAGCTTATATTTCAAAATAAAATGAATAAGTGGCGCTACTTGCACTTGTACGAGGCTGAAGAAGAGCGGAGCCGGGTGCGGACCTATTTTATTTCGGTTTCGTCAAGTTTTGCTATTCTTTGATAACGTTTGTTAGGTTTTGCGGTGATTTTGCTAGGCTAGGTAATACTTGTGGGGTGAGGCCCAGTTTAGCAGGATTTTACGCGGCCGTTGCGTAACACCCCCACACTAACAGAGGATTTCAGGGGGGAACATAGGTGTACCCCTGCTCCGCTGTTTCTACAGCCTTGAACTATTAGGGCAAGGTGCGCTTTTCTTTTCATGTATTTAGCTCAAGAAACACTATCACCTTTCAAATGCTGCAATACGAGTTCGGATTCGCATATGCTCTCGGTGCCCACACTCCAGAGGCATGAAAGTCGACTTCACTGTTATAAACACCCTAACTGCGGTGATGCCCCCGTTACATGCGGTGCAGTTTGGCTTCTTGGTGTTTTTTTGCTAACGCCACCGGACGCAGCTCACACCTATACAGTTCCGCTGTTTCAAAGAAAGGTGTTTGGGAATGCGACACACCTTCTTCAGTGTATTAGTGAAATTTTAATTTAAAAAATATTTTCATTTGCGCATGCTGTTGTGCGTCTGGCGGTGCGAAACGCCTGGCAGCATTATTGTAAGCTCAGTCCGCGCATTTGGGGTCCCAGTCAGAACTCAAAGGGATGCTCTGATTCAATTCCTCGAAGAAGATGCAGAAAGCCCTATCCAAATGATGTTTACACCCGATTGACGAGCTGAAAAACGTATGGGCTATTCGTAACGCACTTGAGCCGGCCAGAGATTGTCGAACAAACTAGAGGAACACGAAACGTGCTGAGATCAGGTGCCCAATGTTTTCATCATGTTCCTTTGATTGCCTCTCTGAGAATTAAACTCTGATTATATCCCGTCGTATACAGGCTCACTGCTGCTGATAACATCGTAGAAATGGGACGGAAATGCACCGTGATCACGCGGTTTGCGCAGTGTTTAGCTTTACACGCGGCTTGACCACACTTCCTTGGTACTCACCCCAGGAAACCCACAGCATCTCGCGGAAGCAAGAAAAACGCGCCAGAAAAACGCCAAAGAATTGCTACGTTATCCACGCCAAACGGCTCATCCATAATCAGTGGACAGCACACGAGCTCGCGGCTCACTACGTAGAGAAGCAGTGCTCGGTGGATTTTTGCGAGGTCTTCTTCAGGCGAATGATGACTTTTTCAGCTGCAGCCGAATTGTGAGTCCGAGCTCATCGTCACCGTGAGTACCAAAGAACCGGCGCAACAGGCCTGCTGCACCCCGGTATAGTTCTTGTGCGAGCACTCAGGTACTCTGCCGGGAGCTCAGGAGACGCGCTTCTCGCGCGTGCGTCTAGGCACTCACAGCCATTTCAGCGCGCTGGAGTTAGCTAGCTAGTTGGAGTGTTGAATTACCGCATGCGTGACGTGACGGAAACCGTCGCGCACTAGAAGACCTTGACCTGACGGGTACCAAAACGGCCCGCAAACGCTCGTTGTGGGGAAAAAAGATGCGATATACCCACGTTGTACCCGTCATCATAAATGCATGGGCGCAAGGGCGCAAGACATGTGGGGAAAACATTCGCATAGATCAGCATGGTCATCGGAGCATCGCGACATAAGAAAGCTAACTGCCTCCACAGTGAAAAAAATACGACGGCGCTTCCCCAACACCCTCTGCCTCGGTCGCTGTTCCTTCAAGCAGTCATCACTCCCGCGGCTAGGAAAGCACCCTTTCCGCTTTGTGATTTTGTGTGGTTGTAATCACGTGGGCGCTTTCTTCTTGGTTATCGTGAGCAGCGCTAGTATCCGTTGTTATAAGTGCCCAGTATTTCACGACAATGTGTTAATGCGCACCTTTTCGAAAAGTGCTGTAAGATGCAAATGGGACGTAGTCGGTGCGTGCGCGATAAAAAAGGTGGAGGGGGTTACTGATTTTCCCGCGGGCGTGATGCGTGGTTGCATAAACAGTTAGTGAGGGAGAGAAGAATGCGTAAACTAGGAACCACGCACATTAACACAAGCCGCGGGGGGGCGTTATCGTCGTGGTGGGTCGACGCTCGCGCGATAACCTTCAAATCGCACGCGAATGTACACTTGCAAGCTCATACAGCCAGATTATCCGGACCTTGCGTGGTTCGCTTCTCTGGAGTCTTTTCTGAGTGCACTGACGGTTCCCTGGGTGCTTTTGCATCCCTCTTTCTTCCCCCAGGTCGTCAACTGCGGCATCGTGGAGGCCGTAAGCGCGTCCTTGGTATACCGCGTAAAGAGGCAGCTGGAAACGAAAGTTTCCGGCCAGAAGACACCCCGCATTAAGGGGATTCCCAAACTTGAAGACGCGAACGACGCCGGCACCGAAAAATCGATGAATTGTACTCTTATACTCACAGAAGGAGATTCAGCGAAAAGTTTGGCTGTGTCCGGCTTGGGCATCGTGGGAAGAGATACCTTCGGTGTGTTCCCATTGAAAGGGAAAGTGTTAAATGTCCGCGTAGCAACATGTGCCCAGGAACTAAAGAACGCGGAGCTGAACAACCTCACAAAAGCCATCGGACTCCAGGTGAGATTTCTGGCACTACTGTTTTGGAACTGCTTAATGCTTGAAATAATACTGCATAACCCAGCCCAGGAGACAATGAAAAACTTTCTATTTGGAATATTTGTTCTTGCAGTACAGTCCCGCTTGTCCCACTTTGGGACATACCACAATTTCAATTTCCCGCCGCTCGGAATGTTTCCTGACGTCGGCAGTGATGTGTTACAGGCCCGTACACAGAGCGGAGAGTTGGCATGCTGACTGCATGCTTAATACTATAGGTGGAGTCCAACAGGAAGCGGAACTGAGCTTTCGCCATTCCAGGAGGCTACGCTGAATCGCGGTTCCTCACCGTCGTCCTTCCTACAGTTTAATTCACAGTCTTCGTGCAACAGAGTGGATGTTTGTAGTTCTCCCAGTGTGCCCACTGAGCAGTTCCAATCAACCGGGACGTATTTTGCTGGCCTGCTGAAGAAAAAATTGGATCCGATCTACGCTGTGAAGGTGCTTGGAAAGCAAAGCTTAAACGACACCTACAACAATTAACCATGCGACGTCACTTGAATTCACACACGTCGCTCTTCAAAGAGTGAAACCAGAGATTCTGTAAGCCGTTAACTGGAATTCGCGGTGGCGACGTTCCGAACGCAGCAGCAGCGTCGGCCACAGCAGGGCTTGAGCGGGGGATGGTGGCGCTGTCGTTCGGCGGTGAGTCGCGAGAAAGAAAACGGAGAGGAGTCCCTTTGGAAGGGTGAGACAGCGAACCTAGCCATCCTGATGTGCTAGCTTGGGTCTACGCCACGGCGCGACACAAGCGCACACACAGAAACAATTTGACGTGCGAGCCTAGTGATTTCAATGCATTACGGTGTAAACTATTTAGTTTGTTATGTTTGAGAATGTGAGAAAGCTGAGAAAATATTTATAATCACTGTTTATCACAACCACTTGCTACTTTCGCCTTTTGTAATACCTCATAAACCTCAGTGGAATTGGTAATCACCAGTTTAGCGTTACTTTAGCGCCAGATGTCTGTATGTGGTTCGTATATTTTCTTTTCCCGCACTGCAAAATAATCCTGAACGTATGTTTGCGTACGACCACTTAACTCTGTCGGGGGGGGGGGGGGTTACCCTAGAGGTACAGTGTAACAAGTTAATCAAGCCGTGCGAAGGCCCCACAATGGACGCGAAGCTGCACCAAAACCGGCCCAGAACAACCGCCGCTAAAGCTGACGACAAAGCCGTACCGACGACGCAACCGCTGACGAGCAGACACTTCTGCGCAGAAAACGCTGGGAAATTCGACGCTCCATCTCTAGTGTGTTCCGTGAGTGAAACCCTCCGTCCCGCGTTCCGTCCCGCGACACTGCCTCCGACGTATTGGGAGTTTGTTGTCCCGCACGCCACGAAGGAACAGTTGGCTGGTAGGGATAGAAAGCTTTCCTTTAAAATTGATTAAGCCCACGCCAATGTGTTTGAATCAACGGGCAGCTAAGCTTCAGTTGCGTGCGTTCCCTAATGTGTTACTTTTGAAGTACCCGAAAGACGAGGCGCACTGCTGTCCCAGGCACCAAAGACGTTGTTCTGATTGTTGGCTGTCGTATTAGTTCTCACCACATTGCCCGTATCCCACGGCGTCACACACGAGGCCAGCACGCTGTTTAGACGTCAGCAGCTCTCGCCTCTCTTTCCGACGTCGCCAAGCACTCTCTTTAGTTTTTCTTTGGTGTGCGCTGCGAATCGGTTCGCGCAGCGCCGTTTCCGTAGGAATCGCGATACCGCACGGAGCGCTCGTTTGACGTTCTTTGAGCTTGAAGGTCAAGTGGACCCTAGCAGGCCGTTTCTGGCTGTTTAGCTGCACTAATAGGCTTCGCGAAAAAGCAACAGTAGGTACTGGAGCCATGGGACGGCATTTAACTCACACCCCCTTCCCTCCTCGATGTGCCGCAAGGCTGCAACACCCATTTTCGATTTCCTTCAGCTGGCCACACTATAATTTAATTGCGAATTAGGTGGTCTAGGTAACCTGATTGTTGAGAACAGTCTAGCATCCACCGCTGCAGGCAGTAAAGGGAGTGAACTCGAGATGGTACGGCAATGCCGCGTGGACACAATTGATTCTGGTGTTTTTTTTTTTACACCAATCATTTTGAGCGTTTTGGGTATAATCGACAAAGGGTGTTACTTCAGGAACAATTTTCTCTGATCCCAGTTGGCCGGCGTCGCGCTAGAGATTGCGGGCGGGAGAGGGGGCATCTCCGGACCGAAACTGCGACAGACTTGAGGCTCGAAGCAGTCATGCGGGCAATGAATGTTCGAGGGTACCAGGCAAAGTCTCAGGCGAGCTAGAATGTGGAAGCGTGGTTCGGTTTCCCCAAGGACCTGCCTTCCAAATGATTGCTTACCCTACGGCAGGGTTTCGGGCTGTTCTTACTGTTCTTACTGTAATCTAGCGCGCCCTCTAGCCTAGCGCGCACCTGGACTTGGATAAAAAACTTGTAAACGTTTCCCTCACAGGCAAGACTTCTATGGGCGCAAGAACTTCATTTTCTATCGCGATACGACGGCGCTCGTCCGTCTGAGATTGCAACAAACTGCATGGCAAACCACGCTACATGTCGCCCTGCCAAACGCCCGGTAAAAATGAGAGTAAAAAACGTTCAGGAACGACTAAGCACTTCATGCGGTGTAGTGAATGTGAACGCTACAGTGCTGAACTATGGAACGTAGATAGCGGTATATTGTGCGCCGCCATGTTTAGCAGATGCTGTTGATGTCGAAAATTCTGAGTCCATAGCCGCATACACCACACCAATGAAATCTTTAGAACGCGCGTCCTATGGGAAGCCATGCAGACAAAACCCAAGTTTGGTTCATTCGAAAGATTGCCTTGTTAGAATCGTACTGACACCACGTTTCACGCACACTTCGCTCAAAGAGGATATATAGTTGGGGTAAAGGGAACGGCCATGCAACCCACTAGCTTATTGCCCGCCACAGATCCAATGATGTCATATGCCCAGCTTTGCCGGAAGCTGTGCCGGCTGAGGCCGAAAAAGCAAACGCAAATGAGGCAGGGCTTATAAGCATGCCGAGCGAGCTGTTTGCAATTAAATGTAATGCATATTCATTTTTCAGCCATGGAAATGGTGCGGTAAAACATGAAAGGCGAAAATACGCGTAATTTTAGAAGTACCGATGCCCAGTGCTGTAGGTACTGGGCGCACTATGCTTGAATTAGCTGCACAGCTGTCACTCACCTTGGAGTATATAGTCTTATCCGACACTGGCCGATTGGCGTAAGCGAGGTTGTCTAACGTGACACTGTTTGTCGAGGATACCGCATGCTTCATGAGACGAATACTTTCTACGGTAACAACAATAATCCAGGTGCAAATGCGGTCAAAAACAAAGCAACGGCGGACAACGGTGTGTGGCTGAGTACGGTAGCGCCGTCTGGGAGGACTGACGGCAAGCAAGGTTGCGGAGCCAGTTATGCAGTGGAAGTTCGTTTGAAGACGCGTAGTTATGGTTTCATGGCACACGTCACGGTAGCACACGATTTAGCGGGTGAATCAATATTTTAACATAAACTCACTAACTTCTCAGTGAAGACGGCACCAGCTGCTGCTGAACAAGCGCTGGGGCACTATGAAACACGAAAGCTTTCGAATAAAACAAACTTATATTTTCTCTGCAAGGCCCCTTTAAGCGCGGCAGTGATGTGGTGGGTTTGGCGGCACGTGCGCCCAGTGGCACGCGTCTACCCTTGCGCCGTTTTCCTGCTTTTTCGGTTATCGTGACTGCGAGAATCGCCCGATCGCCCCTGTCAGCCGTATGTATACGCGATTAGCGGGCACCTCCTGTGCTTCTCACCTAATGGTCTCTAGGGCAATTACCGTGGAAAAGTTTCTCCTGGGGTAGTGAGTACATTCCTAAAAAGTCCCAATTCCACAATCCGCCGAGCATGGGTGTGCAGGGGGGGGGGGGGATACACCTTCCTGAAGCTTCGGCTGTGGTGATCTAAACGTTTGACGACGTAGGGCAGATAGTCTCACCGTTGCCAGTGAGACGTTCCCCTGTGACAGAGGGGTACTCGCGGCTTCTGTGCGAGCGTGTGCGCGTGAGTTTTAACGAACAGACGTTTCCTGATTGGCGCGTGCCTGACTGCGGAGCCGAGAGAGGGGCTGTACCTAAAGATGCCTATTTATTCTTGCGCACAAAAGAGCTCGCTGTCTGTTGACTGAGGTCGACAACGATGGAAATACTTCATAGAGTTTTCCTCCCAGCAGCTTGGTCCTGGTGACTTCCTTGGGACGACACCAACCCTATTCACTTCGACCACGATGCCTCGAGTCCCAATGGCAGGGAACAGCTTTTTTCCTTCGTCGGGCCAGAGTACACAAGGGCTGGGCTATCGATCTAATTACGAGCGCTTCATATCAGCAGTAGTTTACTGTCCGGTTCTTATCCGCACGACAATAACCGCCAGGCCTGCTTCAGGCCAAGTGTCTGCCAAACAGGTAGTACTTCTGCACGCACAACCTATTGGAACGGTGCATTCGCTCACTGCGCGCATTTTTCGTCCGTTGCGTTTCTGCACTGCAGCTTCCATGCGCTCGGTGACTCGCTTGCGCGTTAAAGCGTAAACTTCTCAGGCGCATTTCTGGTATTTTGGCGTTGCGGGGATGGCGAAATCTATGACTTTACTCGCTTAAGCATGCCACTTATGTCCGCCCCACTAGGCCGGTAACGCTAAACAACCACTCACGCTGCTTAGGTGTGTCACCGGTGAAGACAAGCGTGTGATCTGAGGACGTATTCTTCCACGAAAATTAGTGCGAGGGCTGTTCTGACGAGGCAACACTTCACATTAGTCGATCCTCTTTTCTGCACCCAAGGCCTTTCCATACAGGCCGAGAAATGGGCAATGCTTTGAAAATGCTCCATTTTTAATCATTACACTCCAGCCCCCCCCCCTGCCCCCCCCCCCTGCCCCCCCCCCCCCTATCAAGAAAATAAAAGTCCGTAGAACGTGCATGAACGCCTTGAGGTGCCCGCAAGAGATGCAAATGCTCACAGTACAAAAAAGGGACGGACAGCGTGCCGAGAAAAAGACAACGCACAAGCTGCGCTGGAGCCATCTTTTCTTCGGTCCCATCTCCGTCTTTTTTGCGCTGTGAGCATTATGGTTTACCTACCAGCCGGCACCCCCTTACGTTTGCAAGAAATCGCGCTGTAGGAAGAAAATCGGCCCCCTTTGAAAACGACCGTGTCGTCTTGAATGCTGGCTGATTGTGGTGCTAGGCCACGAATGTAACGTTTCCACCTAGGAACCCGCAAATGCATCCCCGCTACTTTCGATCGCTTCTGCTGGGCTTTTATATCGGCTGCCGTGAATGGGGGACTGGCTGTCGCCATGACACGTGGCCGGGTCTCCTCGCGTGGCGTCCACGAAGCCCACGGGCACATTTTTTGTTCGTCCGAAACAATTTTGGATGACGCAGTAGAGAAAAATACTCCCACCTCCCCTCGCGGGAACCCCTGTTTAGATGCGACGCATAGGGGGTTCACGTTGCAGCGTTGGACAGCGGAGGAACGGCGCTGGAACGATGGAGCAGAGCGACGCAGGCACCGCGTTTTATAGCGCGCATAACGGTGAGGCGACGCGCCGGCGCCAGTGCGTCTTCCGCGGCTATGACGCAACACAATCCAACACAATCCACTTTAATCCAATCCAATCCAATCCAATCCAAGCCAGGCCAAGCCAAGCCAATCCATTCGTATCCAATCCAATGCCCCTCGCGAGAGAGTGTTCGCTATCGGAGAGGAGAGGGGGTGAGCGGCGGAGAGCGCAGCTCACGCGGCGAGGAGAATGGGGGAGGGGCGGACGGCGACAACAACGCCGACGACGCCGGATGCAGGGACAAGGCGAGTGAATGAGATGCAGTCGCATGTAAAAATTACTGCCATCATCCGCGCTAGAGTCAGTGGTCGCGCCCCTGCAAGGGAAAGCGAAAACCCGAGCGAGAGAATGGGCTGCACACATGGCAATGAGCTCTATGGGCGAGTGAAATTGCGACGTGCCTTCCCTGCATTTTGGGTGTCAGATTTTATAAGCGACCATTTCAGCGCCTTCAGTCAATCGGTGAAGAATTCGGCAACGTTGCAAAGTAAGGACATAAGCACCAAGGAAAGCGCTTTACTGCGAAATCAGCACGGATCCGACCTGCGTGGGGCGCCGGGAAAATTCTGTGGGGTTCGCAACTTGCCTCGCTAAGCAGTTCCTAGTGCAAGTACTGGCAGGCTGCCAAATATTTTCCTTCATTCCGAAAAAGTAAAAGCAAAATATTTCTTAGGTTTATTGTTTCTTGATTTCCCACTACAAATATTTACTGGGAGAACCTCGGCAAGGCATTTGTGCAGCGCGATAATTCACGCAGAGCCGCTGTATGGGAACTGATTGTAAAAATTTCAAGACGAGTGCAATTTGAAGAAATTGAAAATTTTAGCCTGCCAACTGCATTACTATAGAGGTTGCGCAATCAGTTGTAAAACTGCAAGGCGCGGGAGAAAGAACGCCTTCTTGAACGCATTAGTTTTGGGATTAGATGCAACTGTGCTGTTGGCACGAACTAGAACGGTTGGATACCGCGCACCCCCCACGGGATTTGCTGCTCGCAGTAATGCTGTTGTGGTTTTGGAAAAACGCACACTCCATGTGTACGCCTTTCTTAGCTCGTTCATTCCTCTGCATGCATTCTTTCAGCACGGGAAGCTGTACGAGACCATGGAGGACTTGCAGACCCTGCGGTACGGCCGCGTCATGGCCATGTGCGACCAGGACCAGGACGGGTCGCACATTAAGGGCCTCCTCATCAACTTCATCCACAAGAACTGGCCGTCCCTCCTCAAGCTTCCCTTCCTGGAGGAATTTATAACTCCTATCGTCAAGGCGTCCAAGGGCGCTTCCCAGCACGCCTTCTACTCACTCCCCGAGTACGAGGAGTGGAAGCGGAGTACCCCGGATTGGCAGCGATGGAAAGTAAAGTATTACAAAGTGAGAGGAGCCAACTGATGGCGATACCTTTGCACCTACGATGTTCTAGCGGCGTGTTCTGTGCCCTCCAGGAGTGTGCATACACTTGACGTTAGGCTAGTTATTAAAATAATTATCGAGATAAATGCACACTGTCCTACAAAATTAGCCTGGGCGATTCTCCATGGCAGAGGGCCTAAGATCAAAACTTCTATTCTTGGACTGAGGATGGTGGAAATTACGGGACATACGTAGGTTCTCAGTGAGATTGCACATCTGAGTTTTTGGGGTAACGCCTCTGTATTCGTCCAAATTTGTGACCGTACGTTTCTGAGAGCTGGTGCAAAGAGCAGCTTGAGAGGTGCAGCTATGCATGGCAGGGGGCAAACGGCGCGCAACTCGAGGCTTGGAATTGTGCAACTTGCGGCTGTGAATGAGCTGTAATACGCAGCCCACAAACTAGTGCAAAAAACCAAATCCGGAATGCACTTCGCGGCTCTACGAGGACTGTTCTGAGGGTTGCGTCTATTTACCGGAAGGTGTCAAGTATCCGTTTGGATTCAGGCGGAGTGCACAAAGCACGCTGTAATGCACGTTGCAAACACTCGCAGGACCAGCTCAGCCACGCTCGGGCGGGCGACGTCGTCTCCACGAGCTCGCGTCTCCGTCCATAGCGGTAGGCTCGGTTCATCTTGCGGCGGGATGTTTTCTTCTTCTCAGAGTCGAAACGCGATGCCCCTAAAGGCGGGCCACGCGGTTCTAAACTGTCGCAGGAAAGGCCTTGGGGAGGCAGATATCGCGGCGCTCGTCACCTTGCTTGGGATAGAGGACTTGTCAGAGGAGAGAAGGGTGCAGGCGATAGCAGCCGGCCACTAGGGATTCTTTGCGTTCCGTGCGTCATGTCAGACGGTGGGGGTCGGTGCGCACAGGCTGCGGCTCTGCCAAGCGCGTACACTACTAACCCTAACGACGACGTACAGCATGGCGTGGTGACACACACGTCGTCCACACGCCTCCGATCCTCAGGAAGTGATTGGTGCAGTCTCAATAGCTCACAGTTGAGCCACGTTGGGACACGCCCACGCACCTGACACGAGCCATCTACGAAACGGACAGGACATGGCATTTCTCATTTCTAAGATATCCGCCAAATACCTCACAGTTGCGGCAAGCGGACACACCCACGCACCTGACACGAGCCATCTACGAAACGGACAGGATATGACATTTCTCATTTCTAAGATGTCCGCACAATAGCTCACAGTTGACGCACGCGGACACGCCCACGCACCTGACACGAGCCATCTACGAAACGGACAGGACATTTCTCATTTCTAAGATGTCCGCAAAATAGCTCACAGTTAAGGCACGCAGACACGCCCACGTACCTTACACCATCCATCTACGAAATGGACAGGACATGGCATTTCTCATTTCTAAGATGTCCGCAAAATAGCTCACAGTTGAGGCACACGGACACGCCCACGCACCTGACACGAGCCATCTACGAAGCGGACAGGACATGGCATTTCTCATTTCTAAGATGTCCGCACAATTGCTGACAGTTGAGGCACGCAGACACGCCCACGCACCTGACACGAGCCATCTACGAAACGGACAGGACATGACATTTCTCATTTCTAAGATGTCCGCAGAATAGCTCAGAGTTAAGGCACGCGGACACGCCCACGTATCTTACACGGGCCATCTACGAAACGGACAGGACATGAGATATCTCATTTCTAAGATGTCCGCAAAATAGCTCACAGTTGACGCACGCGGACACGCCCACGCACCTGACACGAACCATCTACGAAACGGACAGGACATGACATTTCTCATTTCTAAGATGTCCGCAGAATAGCTCAGAGTTAAGGCACGCGGACACGCCCACGTATCTTACACGGGCCATCTACGAAACGGACAGGACATGAGATATCTCATTTCTAAGATGTCCGCAAAATAGCTCACAGTTGAGGCACGCGGACACGCCCACGCACCTGACACGAACCATCTACGAAACGGACAGGACATGACATTTCTCATTTCTAAGATGTCCGCAGAATAGCTCAGAGTTAAGGCACGCGGACACGCCCACGTATCTTACACGGGCCATCTACGAAACGGACAGGACATGAGATATCTCATTTCTAAGATGTCCGCAAAATAGCTCACAGTTGAGGCACGCGGACACGCCCACGCACCTGACACGAACCATCTACGAAACGGACAGGACATGACATTTCTCATTTCTAAGATGTCCGCAGAATAGCTCAGAGTTAAGGCACGCGGACACGCCCACGTATCTTACACGGGCCATCTACGAAACGGACAGGACATGAGATATCTCATTTCTAAGATGTCCGCAAAATAGCTCACAGTTGACGCCCGCGGACACGCCCACGCACCTGACACGAACCATCTACGAAACGGACAGGACATGACATTTCTCATTTCTAAGATGTTCGCAGAATAGCTCAGAGTTAAGGCACGCGGACACGCCCACGTATCTTACACGGGCCATCTACGAAACGGACAGGACATGAGATATCTCATTTCTAAGATGTCCGCAAAATAGCTCACAGTTGACGCACGCGGACACGCCCACGCACCTGACACGAGCCATCTACGAAACGGACAGGACATTTCTCATTTCTAAGATGTACGCAAAATAGCTCACAGTTAAGGCACGCAGACACGCCCACGTACCTTACACCATCCATCTACGAAATGGACAGGACATGGCATTTCTCATTTCTAAGATGTCCGCAAAATAGCTCACAGTTGAGGCACACGGACACGCCCACGCACCTGACACGAGCCATCTACGAAGCGGACAGGACATGGCATTTCTCATTTCTAAGACGTCCGCAAAATAGCTCACAGTTGAGGCACGCGGACACGCCCACGCACCTGACACGAACCATCTACGAAACGGACAGGACATGACATTTCTCATTTCTAAGATGTCCGCAGAATAGCTCAGAGTTAAGGCACGCGGACACGCCCACGTATCTTACACGGGCCATCTACGAAACGGACAGGACATGAGATATCTCATTTCTAAGATGTCCGCAAAATAGCTCACAGTTGACGCACGCGGACACGCCCACGCACCTGACACGAACCATCTACGAAACGGACAGGACATGACATTTTTCATTTCTAAGATGTCCGCAGAATAGCTCAGAGTTAAGGCACGCGGACACGCCCACGTATCTTACACGGGCCATCTACGAAGCGGACAGGACATGGCATTTCTCATTTCTAAGATGTCCGCAAAATAGCTCACAGTTGAGGCACACGGACACGCCCACGCACCTGACACGAGCCATCTACGAAGCGGACAGGACATGGCATTTCTCATTTCTAAGATGTCCGCACAATTGCTGACAGTTGAGGCACGCAGACACGCCCACGCACCTGACACGAGCCATCTACGAAACGGACAGGACATGACATTTCTCATTTCTAAGATGTCCGCAGAATAGCTCAGAGTTAAGGCACGCGGACACGCCCACGTATCTTACACGGGCCATCTACGAAACGGACAGGACATGACATATCTCATTTCTAAGATATCCGCAAAATAGCTCACAGTTGAGGCACGCGGACACGCCCACGCACCTGACACGAACCATCTACGAAACGGACAGGACATGACATTTCTCATTTCTAAGATGTCCGCAGAATAGCTCAGAGTTAAGGCACGCGGACACGCCCACGTATCTTACACGGGCCATCTACGAAGCGGACAGGACATGGCATTTCTCATTTCTAAGATGTCCGCAAAATAGCTCACAGTTGACGCACGCGGACACGCCCACGCACCTGACACGAGCCATCTACGAAACGGACAGGACATTTCTCATTTCTAAGATGTCCGCAAAATAGCTCACAGTTAAGGCACGCAGACACGCCCACGTACCTTACACCATCCATCTACGAAATGGACAGGACAGGGCATTTCTCATTTCTAAGATGTCCGCAAAATAGCTCACAGTTGAGGCACACGGACACGCTCACGCACCTGACACGAGCCATCTACGAAGCGGACAGGACATGGCATTTCTCATTTCTAAGATGTCCGCACAATTGCTGACAGTTGAGGCACGCAGACACGCCCACGCACCTGACACGAGCCATCTACGAAACGGACAGGACATGACATTTCTCATTTCTAAGATGTCCGCAGAATAGCTCACAGTTAGGGCACGCGGACACGCCCACGTACCTTACACGATCCATCTGCGAAACAGACAGAACATCAGAGACGACAAAAAAGGGAGCGGACGCCCACAGTTTCTCCGAGGGCACCAGAAAGCGGCCTCTACAGTCCACCGCGGGGCGGGAATTACGTGCTCGAATGCAGTTACAGGGGAGTGCTAGCGGCAAATGTACCTGTGCCGTGGACCGCACAGCTTCGCTCCCGGTCGCAATGGCAACCCGGGCGGCCACTGGAGTCCCGAAAAAGCCCCGAGGAGTGCGGCAGATAAAGGGCGTTTCTTGGAGAAGCACCTGCAGGGTGAGGCCGCAGGAAGCGACAGCCACCGCGAGGTAGCGCTCGCAGGCATCTCAGAGGCGACAACGCCCCCCCAATGCGGTCCTTACAGTGGTTGTGTGCAGGGAGCAGGTGTCCTCCACGGCCAGGGCAGGCTGTGGCGCGGCAGTCGCCAGGCGATTTTATTCGCGTCTGGAGGCGGTATGGCTGCACGTACTGGTGGAAACAGCAGTCGGGTGAAAGGAAGGCGAAAGAAAAGGAAAGCCAAGGCGAAAGGAAAAAAAAAAAATTGGCTGCCTATCTGCTCCTTTCGTTGCAATTGTCGTTAAAAGACGATAGTATTTGTAGACATTTGCCAAGAAAATGGTCCCCTTTTCTTTCCCGCTCACTTCTCATGCTGTTCCTGTTCTGTCGCGCTCATCCCAAGGTAAACACTTTAAAGGTTTGCTCAAGGCGATTTGAATTTATCGCGTTCCACTGCTACAGGCCGGGTTTCTCGATGCCAGCGCTGCAGTACGGCGGAGGCGCGCGTGAATCCAGGCGGCCGACTTCAAGTTTTATAGAACAGCATTGCCGTGCTCCACGTGTGTTCCAAGCAGAACGTGGAACCGAGCTAGTGGAACCTTTCGTTGCTGTTGCCGCGTGATCTCTCATATGCCGCCAGCCAGGAGGTGGCGCGAGCAACAGCAGGCGGCGGTTTTCTGCAGTAGATGTAGATTATCATTTCCCACCAAAAAACCATGCATCCATTAATTTTTATAAGTAAAGAAACACTGTAAATATCCCCTGTGTATTCATTTTCGGTACTATATTTGCGTAATATCTTGTTCATGTTCAACAAAGTTGACAAGTATGAACATATAAACCGGGCTTAGACGCTCACATATGGCTGCGAGTATATAAGACCATTGCGCCCTGTACATTTTACTTAGGCCGGGTTGCTGAATCGAGTCACAGACAGACAGACCAAAAATTGCACCCACCTCCCCACGAGGGGAACCCTGTGTAGATGCGACGCATCGTGGGGTTCACTTGGTGTTCCCGTTGGATTGATTCTGAAATCGCGTGAAACGTGTCGGGAACGCGTATGATTATGATGTTTTATGATTATTATTATGTTTTATTGGCCAATCTTGGTCAATCTCTCTAAGTGGTATGCTTGGGGCTTCGCTGTCGGAACGACCTTTACTCCATCATTGTTGCTGTAAGTGGGAGCTTATTTTTTTTTATTGCAAGTGTTAATCATCGCCCCATCATGCGTTGTTTCAGTAGCTTCTTGACGTAGTTTGAATGAGTCAAGAATATAAGGTGCGTTCGTAGCATTTGATTCTGTCTCGGTTTTGTGGCGCAGTGGGAAGAGCACCATGTACCTCGCGTTCCGCCCACAGGGTCGTGGGATCGAAACTGGGCGCCGCTAACTGTTATTTTATAAACGCAGAGCATTTTTTTAACTCACATGTAGCGTACGCCGTAGGTCCGTAACAGCTCAGCGTGCAGGTGCGCCCTCTCCCCCACTCCTCCTCTCCCGCATCACGCTACCCTCCTCGCTCTCAACAACAGGTCCGCACCCCTCCCCCTACACTATATAAAAAAATAATACTTATCGGCGCCTGGTTTTGATCCCACGACCCTGCGGGCGGAACGCAAGGTACAGGGTGTTCTACCCACTGCGCCACAAAGCCGACACAGAATGGAAGGCTACGAACACGCCTTATATCCTTGACTCATTCAAACTACGTCAAGATGCTGCTGATACAACGCATTCACTACCTGTGGGCGGGACGCGAGGTACATGGTGCTCTTCCCACTGCGCCACAAAGCCGACACAGAATGGAAGGCTACGAACGCGCCTTATATCCTTGACTCATTCAAACTACGTCAAGATGCTGCTGATACAACGCATTCACTACCTGAGGGCGGGACGCGAGGTACATGGTGCTCTTCCCACTGCACCACAAAACCGACACAGAATGAAAGGCTACGAACGCGCCTTATATCCTTCACTCATTCAAACTACGACAAGAAGCTGCTGATACAACGGATTCACTACTTGTGGGCGGGGCGCGAGGTACATGGTGCTCTTCCCACTGCGCCACAAAACCGACACAGAATGAAAGGATATGAACGTGCCTTATATCCTTGACTCATTCAAACTACGTCAAGAAGCTCCCCAAACAGTAAACGTTAACGTAATACACCCACCCCCTATGCGACGCGTTTACTCGAGTCCCCCTCGCGGGGAGATGGGCCTTTTTTATAGTGTAGGGGGAGGGGTGTGGACGGACAACAACGCCGTATGGAGGGACAAGACGAGTGAATGAGATGCAGTCACATATAAAATTTCTGTGTTTATGTACCCCAAGAAAGATTATCGTCTTTAAAATTACACCATCTCCCCGAAGGGAACTATGTGGTGATGCAAAGCATATGGGTTCCGTGTAGGTTCCACACCAGGGCAGAACCGGCGCAGGCAATGTCTCAGAGCAGACTGAAGGCCGCGCAGCGCGCGCACCTGCTTTTATACAGCTGGAGGAGAGGAGAATGGCGGAGAGACGCGCATGCGCAGTGGGGGTGTGGACGGCGCAACAACAAGGGAGGGACATAATCCCAACCATGAGATGGCTCCTGGAGCGACAGTGTCGCCGGTGTCTTCCTGAGCCGGCACGTGACGGACCGAGCGGTGAGGAGGAGCAGCGAGGAGGAGAGCGGCGTTATCACAGCTGGTTAGGGCTCCTGGAGCGACAGTGTTTCCGCTGTCTTCCTGAGCCGCACGAGACGAGCCGGGCGCGAGGAGGAGAGCGGCGTTATCACAGCTGGCGTGGAGGGGGAACGAGGGGGAGAGGTGCGGACGCCGGACGCCATCGGAGCGTTGACTAAGAGATACTTTGCATCTCGAAATTACACCATCTTCCCGTAGGGGAACGCTGAGTATTATGCAAGGCAGCCATGGGGTCCGGTAAGTTGAGGTACGTAGCTACCGTTATATTTATAGTTTGGTTTCCACGGTAACTACCACACTTTTCACTTACCGGAACTACGAAATGGGAAATTGCGTTGAGCCCATGGCTGTTTCGCATACTACTCAGGGTTCCCCTATGGGAAGATGGTGTAATTTTATTAGATGCGATAGGACTATGTCCCTCCCTTGTCGTTGTTGCGGCGACCACACCCCCACTGCGCTTGCTCGGCTTGCTGGACGCCCGATGGTGTCTTACCCTTTAAAGGCTCCTGGAGCTACAGTGTTACCGGTGTCTTCCTAGGCCGGCCCGAGATGAGCCGAACATGCGCAGTGGGGTGTGGACGGCGCCACAACAACGGAGGGACATAGCCCCGACCATGAGATGCTGGAGCGACAGTGTTGCCGGTGTCTTCCTGGGCCGGCACAAGACGAGCACGCTTCCCCTTAAAGGGCTCCTGGAGCGGCAGTGTTGCCGGTGTCTTCCTCGGCCGGTGGATGGACGGACGTCGAAACGGAGAGCAAGAGCTCCAGCTCCAACTCACACCTTCGCAACCACTCTTGACATTTGATCTTCAGTCTTTGTACACGCTCCTTCCATTCCCGCACTTCTCGCATCTCTGGCTCCGCCCCTTCGCGCACTTCTATTCTTTCCCGCTCCTTCGCTTGGAGCTTCAGTATTTGAAATTCTAGTGCCCTTAGTCTAAGAATGATCGCCTCAGATTTCGCTTGGGTAACCCCTTCTACCGTCGTACCTCCTCGAGGTGGCGCCTCACGTGTCTGACAATTTCCGTCTCCTTCCGCCATGTTCGCCAGCATGCTCCGCGTGGCTACCATGTACCATAAGACTCAGCCTACACCGCCACAACGAAGCGCAAGAAATCCCACTCACCCGCACCTTCAGTGGTCGGCTGCCGCGTCGTCGGCCCCGTGCGCTGGCTTGGTTAGGCTGCTCCACTCCGCGCGAAGCTCGGCTGGTGCCGATGAAGGCGGGCTTGCGTCCGCTTGCAGGCGTTGGCTGTGGCCTGGTGATTTCTTCGGCCCAATCCTGCCGGCTGCACCAGTAATGGTTGTTGTTGTTCGTTTCTCCTATGTCCGGTAGCGATCAGGAGCCCAACCGCCCGGGCTCCGGTTGAATTGGCAGGATGCTGGCAGGGTACTGGTGCTGAAGGTTTCGGAGATGGTGGCCGAATTGATGCACCTGAGGCGTTTGTAGTTGATGAGGGGAAACGAAGAGTTTATATACAGCCATTTACAATAGGATAACTGGGTACATGAGCAATAAAAGGAAAAACTTCAATCTTCAGCTAGACGCTACCTCCAAGTGCGTACAAATCACTCGGGCTTTCCAACTCCGTCTAACTCTCCTATCCTCGGAGCGTACACAAACCGCTCGAGTAACTACGGCCGCGACTCTGTTCCCGCCACAGGACCCGTCTCGTTGCCCGGTACACAGCTGTATCCTAAACTTCCGAGGCGATCCTAATGTCTACCTTTCGTTTAGGGGGCTCAGAAATCCCAGCCTAGCGTTAGCAGTCGAGACTCCTTGTCTCGCCGAGAACTTGCCTAGCTGGGAGCTCCGACAAGAACGCAGTTTTGCGGCCAAGTTCGGCCTTATAACACTTCGGTATTTCCTCTCCCGGGCACGCCCCACTATCCTCCGTACACACGTTGGTGAGGGCCCGACTTCACGTAGACCGCTGTCACTCAGCGCACTACGGAATATGCATAAGGCGCCACCATCTTCGGGTCAACAGCCGGCACGCGGGCGGGCAAGCACGCGCGACCCCGAGGGGGGTAGAAAAAATTGGCCGCGTATCTGCTCCTTTCGTTGCAAATGCCGTCAAAAGACAATAGTCTTTACCGGCTTTTGCGAAGTAAATGCCTCCCTTCGCTTTCTTGCTCACCCCTCATGTTGTTCCTCTTGCGTCGCGCTACTCCCAAGGTAAAGACGCCAAAGGTTTCCTTAAATCATTTTAAATTTCGCGCGTTCCACTGCTCCAAACCGGGTGTCTCGATGCGAACGCTGCCGTACGGCGAAGACGCGCGTTAATTGAGGCGCCCTACTTCAACGTTTATAGAACTGCGTTTCTGTACTCCACGTGCGTTGCAAGAAGAACGTGGAACCTATCTAGTGGAACCTTGCGTAACTGTTGCCGGTTGATTTATTCAAATAGCGCCAGAAGCTACAGTGGCGCGGGCGACAGCAGGCGACGGCGGAGTGAATTCTTTTTCTGCGGTTGATGAAGTATTTTATTTCGCAAAAGTCAAGCATGTTTCATTTTTTTATAAAAGAACACTGCAAATACAACTTCTGTATTGATTTGTTGTTTCATATTTGTGTAATGTCCTGTTCTTCTTCAACAATGGTGACAAGTATGAACATTACACCGGACATAGACGGGTAGATTTAGCTGTGACTATATAAGACTATTGCGCAGGCATTGTTTTGATTTGGCCGGGTGGCTGAATCGAGTCACAGATAGACAGACGGACAGACAGACAGACAGACATACAGACATACAGACAGACCAAAATTTCTGGGTTTAAGTAGCCCAAGAAAGACTATCGTCTTTAAAAAACTACATCCACTGCAGGAACTCTGGCCATGGTATTTGTTTTTCTTAGAGAGCCTTTCAGTTTGATCATATGCAAATGTTTCAAATCGCGCGCCATCAGCCGCAAAGGGTTCGCACAACATCCGACAGATGGCGACGAGTGTACTGGCCAGTAGGAAGACGCATTGAAACATCCCCCTCGCGAGGGGCACGATCAAATGCAGAGCATTTCCGGGGGCGCACGACGTTAAGTAGTTCGCGTTACGTTAATGCTGTTGCACTTGTGGCAACTGCTGACGAGAGAGCGCTCGTCAGCAGTAATTTGAATCAGTCAAGGATATAAGGCGCGTCCGTAGCCTCCAATTCTGTGTTGACTTTGTGGCGCAGTGGATAGAGCACAATGTACATTGCGTTCTGCCCGCAGGGTCGAGGGATCGAAACCTGGCGCCGGATAGTATTTCTTTTTTTTATATAGCGGGGAGGGGTGCGGTGCGGACTACGGACGCCAACGCGGGTGACATCGTGAGTTACTGAAATGCTGAAATGCTGTGCATTTAAAAGCGGCGGCTGCCGAAAGCTAGCCGATCCGACTGAGGCGCACAACAATGGTGACTCGCGGTGAAGCCACCGCGAGGTCAGACGCCGATATCCCCCCCCCCCCCTCCATTGTCTGCTACGTCAACAATTTTCGGAACCTGGCGGGGCCGTCTGCATTCTTAAAGGAGATTATTCCCACGGCATACTTTCGACCAGACAAGCCGGCTCCCGCACGCGCCGTGTCAAATTGGCGTCGACGTCTGCGTATTGTCGGTAGCGCTGTGCCGCTACACCGAACGGCGGGGATCTTTCCTTTCACACGCGCAGGCTGGGCGCCTGGCAACTTACCCCATGAGTGGACCTTACAGTTTTCATAAATTTATAGCGACCCCATCGCCATCATGATGAGCGCCAGAATTATCAGGGGTGCTTGCCCGGTGGCGTCAGCAGTGCGAAGCGCCACGGGATGAAACACGACCGAGCGCCTGGGCGGTAGCTCAACATCGCAGCTCTCGAAGTTCCGGCTCGGCCTTGCGCACCCGCAATAAATGTACGAGAGCTACAGTGCATAACCGAGCCCACGGCTCCCTTCCCTTTCCTTTCCCTCACACGCCGTCAGGGTTTGGCGTTCGTGTGATGTAGGCAGCTCTTTCTCTGCACAGGGCATGACGACGGTTGCGTCGTAAGTCGCGCCATGTCCGTCTAAGGTCCCGGTTCCGGCTAAAGCCCCGTTTACATTGACCGGACGAGGGTGCGTTGAGTCGAAATAAACAGGTTTTTTGGACTAGACACCCCCATGTATAAGCGGACGGGGTGGGTCAGAGAGCCGTCAGGGCGAGTCCAGTCAACTCGGAGGCAGGGGGTGGGTTAGCTCGCTCGTCGGGCTGAGTCGGCGGGCCGCGGGGAGCAGAATACCGTATTTGCGCGGCTCTAACGTGCTCCCAATCGTAACGCGCGGGTAATTTCGCGCAGGAAAATTCGAAAAAAAATTGTGACACTGACGGTACAGCGCAGATAAAAAAGACATTTCGCCACATGCCTGGAAGGGGGATATTTTATTTGGCGTATGCAGCTCTAGAAGCCAAAAATGAATTGTGCTTCACAAGGTTGCTTATCCAGCTGCTGCTGGAAATAAAGTTAAAGCGGGGAACACTGAAGCTGCTTGCGATTTCAAGTGCCTTGATCTTCATAATTCTAAGCGTTAGGGGCTAAGCAGAAGCACAAAAAATGTGCAACAGCTGGCCAGGGTATGCAGAATGCCATAGAAATTAGTGCGCCGAAATTCACTCACGTGGTGTTGACGGATTGCTTTTATTGGATTGAGTTAGATTTTGCGGGTACTTCGTGTCCGTTGCGCATGGCAATGCTGCTGGCCGCTTTAACGCTCATCTCGGTTTTGAGCCCGATTGCCACGCGCACACAAATATTAAGCTAACTTTTAGCAAAAGAGGGTGTGCGTTAGAATCGTGAAAATGCGGTAGCCCCTTTTCCTGGAACCCCGCCGCTCCTGTCACCTCGATTCTTTGGACGGGGTTCATATAAGCTCGGACGCGTCGAGTTAAGCTGAACCCGCCACTCAACTCAACCCGCCCCCGTCGCGCCCATGTACACGGGGCTTAAATGACATTGGCACTCGTGGTGGTTTTTTACAGTGCCGGGTCCTTCGACGTGCGAAGGAACATGAAACAGGTGAGCGGTTGCAGAATGTCCTGGGCAGTCGTATGGGTAGGCGTCGGTGACAGCGGGCGGAAAGTTGCCTGCGCTTAGCTGGCGACGCCAGCACTATCGTGGCAGTGGCTGGTCGATGCGGAGTGATGAGCCGTCCGTGAGGTGCACAACGTTTGTGTGCTCGGATGTGGCTTTGGCGACTCGGCCTAGAATACGCGGCGTCATAAGCGTACCAACAGCCGAGAGTTAACGAGGTAGATGGCTCGGACTGCGACTGTGGTCTTTCGTCTCACTTACTGGACAAGTCAAAATGTTGGTCGCCGGTAAATTGGGAATGTCCATCTTTAGCCTGGAAGAATATACTAGACCACGTGGGTCCTGCTTGTCGATCAAGCCGCTCGGAGGCACGGCAGTTGCGTACACAGTTTTGTTGCAGCTGAGGACGTCGCACAGAGTAGGGGTCCGGTGCTGCCGTAGATTCACGAAAACGTTAGCCGAAATTTCATGACGCCCGCTCGCAGGTGCGACGATGACCGCTTCGTCCGGGGCGCAGTGTGCCTGCCACGCAGTCTGGCAACGTTGTGGAGCACTGGTCGTGGAGTGGTGTCAGGAGAGGGCTCGGAGTGGGTGTAGATGGCGGTGGTTCTAACCGAGGCGGAAGGGAGGTTGCTGCCGCGGTGCTCCGTGGCTCACCGACGCCTTCTCGTGTTATGTTAGCAGCGGACGAGGCAGGCTGTAGTCGGTGAGCGTCCGCGATGTCGTCGGCTGCCAGTACCATCGGTAAAGGCGAGGCTGTGAGTCTTGTTCGTGTAAGTGTGGCTGCCGTGCTGGAGGCGGTCGAGGGGGGCGACACTAGTGGCAAGGGACGAGGGCAATGGCGCAGAGGGTTGTCCGGCTGTGAAGCGTGCGCGGAGAGTGCGTGTACCCGTTCAGCTGCAGGCCGAAACAGGTCGTCCGTGAGGCCGTAGTGCGCGAGCGCGGCAGCGCGAAGGTCGCCGTAAGGGGTGGCGCTGGGCGCTGGGAGGACGAGGACGCAGTGGATGTATCGGAAGCGTCTCCCATAGGATGGAGTGCTTCAGAGGCTGTACACTGACGTGGTTGAGCCAGAGGGTAGCCTCGAACTTGAAGAACCATCCTCTGATGTGGTGTGCGTCGACGGGTCCCCCCACGTCGCCATGTCGGTGTGCCGCTGGCCGGGTATATGGCGTGGAACCTCCGGGTAACCACTTGTAGGAAAGGGAGCCGTGGACTCGGTTATGCACTGTGGCTCTCCTAAATTTGTTGCGGGTGCGCAAGGCCCGGCAGGAACTTTGAGAGCGGCGAGATCGAGCTACCGCCCAGGCGCTCGGTCGTGTTCTGTTGTGGTTGTTGTTGTTGTTGTTGTTGTTCCTGGCGATTTGGCTCATACCCACGTGGGGGATTGGCCAGGAATCGGGCGTGAGAAGGGCTAATGCGCCCGCTTAAAACACCGGAAACTAATACACCTCTCTATTTATACGCAGAAAGAGAAAAAATGGAATTGGTTGCAAGTTATAGGTGGATTTTTTATTAGAACTGAGCTTTTTGGAGCGGAAAAAATACATGCCAGTATCAACGCTAACAGGGCAGGCGCCTGGACTCGGAAACGTATGCATGAATGGCTGCAGCCACCCCTCGGTGACAATATCCCAGTGATGTGGCCCCAAAAGATAATAGAACGGGCATGGAAATAGGCAGGCCAATTCGTCGTAATGGCGTGGCAAGATGACGTTGCCTCATCATAGCAAAACCGCGGCAATGCAATAGAAAGTGCTCTAAAGTCTCCTGATCACCCCAGACAGCACATCGGGAGGAGGAGGCTAGACCAGCCCGGTGCATATAAAAGTTGAGTTAGGGCACTCGGCATCTGAAGGTAGTCATTGTGACCTCGCATTGTCGAGATTCACAAAAACGGGTATTCCAATTATGTTTTAAATGGACATAATCTTCAAAATTAGTGATGATTCCTTCCTGCACTCCTGCTAGGCGTTGGTAGGTACGAAGCCTTGCTCCTGCTACAATGAAGGGAATAGGGCATAGGTCGTGTTCTATCCCTTGGCGCGTGGCACTGCTGACGCCACCAGGCAAGCACCGCTGATGATGATTGTGGCTCTCATGATGATGGCGATGGTGTCGCTACAAAGTCTTTGCATTTTGTACCTAAATAAATGTGATACAGAAATAAATATCGTTCACAAAATATAAATATTGCTTAATTGTTAAAGAAAAGTTTTTCTTGCTAGTATTGTTTGCTCCTTCCTCACCTAGTCGCGCTTCAATTGCCACCTCCCTCACCCCCATGTTGGTGTCGCTTGCAGTAGGTTCTGAACCGCTTTTTTCCCGAAGCTTCACTACCATTTATATTTACCGTGGAGGCTGCGCGCGAGGTCTCGTGTATGATACTCAGCGCATGCGTATAACGACGCCAGCTTCTACTACGATAACGACGCCGAAGGGTTCTACTACGATACTGAGAGCACGCGCACGCTCCTCTAGAGTTGCGGCGACCGCTATCACGTCTTTCCATTGTCGAGTGGGTATTGCGACATCTGAACGACGCTTGCGCGGTAGCGTTCCTCGCGGGGAGTTTTCGGCGCACACGAAGCCCGAACTTAAGGACTGTAGCAACAGCTCCGCTGTTTATTATTGAGGGCGAGACTCGAACTGCCACAGTTCTCGAGCACAGCGAAGACCAATAGGGATTCTCAAGGCCGGGCTGACAGAGACGCCAAGACTGGACCGATGAAAAGCCAGGGGAATACGGCCCTTCACTTGCGCCTTCGCAATCGATACACATGCCGATAATGCTGCTGTGCGTGTCTCCAATCAGGCAGCACCATAGGACGAAATAGATTCCAAGTAATATGGGCCCGTACAGTTTAGCACTGCGTAACGGCGAGCGCGCGAACGTCAGCAGGGGTTTCTCGGTTTTGCTTTCGGGTTGGCCTATTTAACGCGCGCTCCAAATCGTCGTGAGCAGAATTTGGTGTCCGTAATCCCCTCTAAGTGAATCAGCTGCGGGACAAGCGGCGTCTATTTCGTCCTCACTCGCTCCGAGCCGAACCAGTTGACCTACTGGGAACCCGAAAAGACCTCTGCAGGGTCACTCAAGCGTGGTAGCGCCAGGACACAAGGCGATCTACCTCTTGCTGTCTCTTCGGTCCTGCGCATGTTTTTGCTAAGGTAGGGCAATGCGCTCCGCTCATTCCGCAGCCAAGATTCTCCGCGGACTCGGCGGAAGCTGCTATCTGCCCCTGTTTGCAAAATTCAGAGCTGAGAAACGCGTGGGACTATCGTTGTGAGTGATTAACACTTGTTCGACGGGATAAGCCAGTCACGTGGACGTATGCTGAGGTTGTCTAGACAAGCTCGGAGAGATTGACGAAGGAAAGGCGTTGGCATGTCTAACACAACAAACATTTACGCACACTTGGAAAACTCCTAAAGCAAACCACGTAATAAATCAATTGCACTCAACCAATAAACAATTCAAAATTCAACCCCTAACTAAATATCTCAAAATACAAGTCACATGAAAACCCAAAAAGTCTCCACAATAAGGTTCTACACAATTCGTCTTAATACCCTCATTAGTAAACAATAACACTGTCCTCAGCCAAGTCTCTACCATAACTACTTCCGAGTTGTGTCTTACGACAAGTGTCCCTCATAGACTGGCCTACACCGCTGTCGTCAGCGCTGACATGTCGCACCAGCTGCGTGGCCGCGACTCGGTGGTAGCCGTCTTCGTCTCGCTTCACTGCCGGCGTTCGATGCGCGTGGTCATTCCCTGGACGGCGTTGGGTCCGCGCGTCCCGACTTGTCTCCTCTGTGGCTACCCCCTGGTAGCCGCTCCCGCTGGAGGTTGTTGATCCTTGATGCCGGCATTCGACGCGCTCGGTCGCTCCTTGAGCGGCGTGTTTCCTCGGTAGCTACCTCCTGGTAGCCTGTGCCGCCGGAGGCCCCAGGTAGGCTCGACACGAACGTAGCCTTACGGGGCCATCGAGACGAAGGTCGACGGAGCGTGGACGTTGGCCGCAGGTGCCCGACCTATGCAGCTGGGGCCACAAAGACACGGGTTCGTGGTGCACCTAGGATGACGGTGCCGATGCGAAGTCGGCCCGCTCCCGCCCAGGCTCGGATGGCGTGGTCGATGGCCTGGCCGCGTCCCCCTGGCTCGCTCCTTGAAGATCACGTGCTCCTGTCGCCTCCTGGTTTCTTGCTTTCCCGGTTTCTTGCCTCTTCCTTCTGTTCTTGCGCCCCACTTTTAACCCCTCTGGGCTCTCCCGTGGGGCGATCTCATTGGCTCCTTGCCTTTTCCATGTCCACATATGGTCATCACGCGTGGCGTTCTCTAATTGGATGGCCACCGCGCTGCCATATTTTACCATGATGCCTCGGGGTTTAGGCGCTGGCGTTCCCTAATTGGTGCGCTCCTGGCGCGCACTTCAAAAAGCCGTTTCCTTTCTTTTTTTCCCCTTTTTTGTGGGTTATGATGCATCCCCACTCAGGGGGTGCCCTTGACACATGACAAAACCTATCTCGTGAGCGTAAGCGGCCCAATATATGTACATGTTAGTCTGTGAACGCTGCATAGCTGGAGGTTTCCCGTTGAACCGCGGGTTTTCCTGGCGCATTGTCGTTACGCAGCATGCGTCAACGAACACCTTGACCATCATGTGGCACCCGCCGCGGTGGCTCAGTGGCTAAGGCGTTGCGCTGCTGAGCACGAGGTTGCGGGTTCGATTCCCGGCCGCGGCGGCCGCTTTTCTGATGGAGGCGAAAAGCAAAAACGCCCGTGTGTACGAGATTTCGGCGCACGATAAAGATCCCCAGGTGGTCAAAATTAATCCGGAGCCCTCCACTACGGCGCGCCTCATCGCCTGCGTTGCGTCGGCGCGTTAAACCCTACAATCAATCAATCAACCATCATGTGGCGTGCTTCATTAGTAATGAACTGCGCTGACAAACGTTAACGAGCACGGTCAAATTGTTTCTTCAGCGTGGGCCGAGCTGAGTACATGGGGAAGCAGCTCTGTGTTGGCTGTGACAAACTAGGCTGGGTTAGCCGGCTTCCTTAAAAATGCCCGGGGTCTTTGAACCCGTCAAGCTTCTTTCACATGGCGTAAACAGCAGTAAGCGTCAGTAAAACATCGTCGAGGGTTTGGGGTTCATCTTTCCACGAATTTTGCTTTTAGATTTCACTGTTGATGGCGCTGTCGAGCGCAGCAACAACGCAAACTACGAGGAAAAACAGCGGGGAGAGCCGAATAACGCGTGCTGCCGCTGACACAAAAGACTCGTGCGTTTAAGGTCGTTGGAAATCAAAGCTTAAAATGACACCCACTACAATTGCCCATGCGACATCACTTGAATTAACGCACGTGCCTCTACATAGAGTGAAACCAGAGATTCTGCCCGCCGTTACCTGGAATACGCGGGGACGCCGTCCCAAACGCAGCAGCAGTGTCGGTCACGGCCGGCCTTGAGCGGCGGCCGCCGCACGTGTAGCCCGACCGTGAGTCGGGAGAAAGAAAACGGAGAGGAACGTGTTCGAAGGTTGAGAGAGTGGACACCAGCGATCCTGATGTGCTAGCTCGGCGCTATACCACTGCGCGACACAAGTGCAAAAGTGCAGACATACAAACAATCCGGCATGTTAGCTTGGCTATTCCCATTTATGCAGATTTAAACTAAATAGTTTAGATCTGTATATCTAAATCTAAACCGATACGTGCATGTACGCTAGTGGAGCCCTTCAGTGCTACCATTTGCCCGGCGATTTCGCGAGCCTCGATGTCTAACAGTCGCATTCTACATTTTGACTGTATCTCAGCCAGCTTAAATGCTGCTGATCTCTCCGTAACCGCCGTACTACCTTGCACCAAAGCGACTCGACGCCTTTACCCTTGAGCCATGCCACCCGCACCGCAACGCAAAAGAATACCGCTCACCCGGCGTGAACCTGGCTATCGTTTTCTTCCATCTTCTCGGGCGGTGTTCTCCTCGGCAGTGGCTCAGAAGCGCCGTGGCAACTGGTCCACCCAGCCATGACTCGAGGGTAGTCGGATATAGTGGCCGCAGGTGCTTCTTAGCTTGATGGAGAATCGCTTGCCAAAATTCGCAAATATTGTTGGTTACGCTTGTAAAAGCTCGTTGGTGCGGTGGGGTTTTTTTAGGGGAAGGAACCCTTAGCTCTTGAAACTCAACGTCGGCGGCGACGGAACAGCAGGCGAGAGACGATGAAGCCTGAATGTCGTAGCAAAAAACTATTCAAAACAACATACAAAATTTTGTTTACTCAAGCGGCTGACCGAGCGTGCTACCTTAGCAATCGCCTGAACTCTGCCACGCCAGAGGCATTCTTTCTTGGCGATCAACTCTCCAGCAGGTACGCCATGGACACATGGTTTGAACTCTAGCCATGAGATTGTGGAGGCCGTGGTAAGCAGAGCCACCAAAGCCACCAGCAACCATCAGTGACTGTTGCAAAAGAGTGCATCATTTAAAATATTTAGTTTCAACAACACGTGCTACAGAACGTAAGGCGCTTTAAAGGCGACTGGGCTTCATGCGTGCTAGGGATAACCTTACACATACGAGCTTCGCTTAGAACACGCGTGCGGTAGCACGAGCTGCTTGAAGCCTTCTCAGAACTCGGCTCTCTTTCCTTAGCCTGTAAACCAGTTAGCTACAGCCTTCGTCTTGCAAGAAATCTTTACAAGGCGGCTCCTTGTGCTCAGTGATTATGATAGCTCTAATGTGCCGAGAATAGTACCGGTGGAGTGTACAGTGTTCGACAGGTTCGTGACTTCGATCGAGGTTCACGGCACGGTGCCGCCATATATGGCCCGTCCATGGCAGAAAACCGTCGGAAAAGCAGATCTTGCGGAGCTTGCCCCCTTGGTTTGAACAGAAACCCTAGGACAGGGAAGTCCTGTCTGGGTCTGCTGGTGGCGTTGGCTACTGCACCTGACGGGGCCGCACAGCATGGCGTGGCCACAAACATTCAAGCTAACAACATTGTCGGTGCGTCGATGGCCGTTCGACGCTAGCCTGCCAGCCGTCGCTCCACGTGCTTGGTATGAGCTTGAGAAGGCGCACAAGGTGAACAAGGGAAGAGGGCAAGAAAATGCGAATAATGTCGCTGCTAGCGATAGCGTAGCAAGGAGGGTCACGCGTGTTAGTGGCCAAAATACACGCAGTGACTGACCGATTGGATCTCGGGCCAGCCCCACAATTCCGCCGCCTCTTCGGTTGTCTCAGTGATTGTATTCAGGACTTTGTGCCTAGCAAAAAGAAGTTAAAAATTGTGAGTGATCTCCCTCCGTGAAGGTAACGACCTCCGCCCCTTTTAAGCAGATTTCAGCGAGAAGTGTCGGGGCGTTTAAGCGCTGATGGTGGCCTGCCCCCTGAGGGATTCGGCACACACACACACAGCCATGTAGTGCTAAGCATCCGTGATAAAGTTGACTTGACTGCACAGGTAGAATAAAAATGCATGAAACCCTAGCCAATGTCCCTCCCTCACGCGAACAACTTGATGCTCAAAGATGCGTAGCTTGCATCAATGACGAAAATACCTTCTGAACCTGTTCGGGGGGTTTGCTGTGCTTGAACCCAGGTCCCGAAATCCTTTCGAGAGGAAAACAAGCATCCCGGTGTGTTCCACAACTGCGGCGCCACCATCAAAATCATACACAGTTTGAAACACGAGAGGACACGCAGAGGGACCTCGCTTTCCAACGCCCCACGATTCAAAGACATACGCAGCCTCGGGAATTCCCACTTACCGACCGCAAAACATATAGAGCCCTCATAGAAACCCATATAAGCTTCGCATGAAACGAGCCCTGTGCGTCCCTGTGGGTTCGCAACCAAAGAAAGCAAACCCAGGAAGGTGGGCTTTGGGGAATCCCGAGAACAAGTCTAGAGGAAATGTAGAACCGGAGTGAGGCTGACGGACGACGCGGCGTGCCAGCTGTCAAGGCCAGACAAGAAAATAAGGGGGGTTTTTCAGCGAATAAAACTGCGACATATGGTGCGGACTTGGAGAAAAATAATGAGGTGGAAAAAGCAAAGTAGAGCAGCGCGATTTCTCAAACGTCCTGGGTATTTCCATTCGTGTAAACCACCGAATAGAGCCGACCGTGCTAGCGTTTTCGTGGCATACCAGGGGTACTTAGCGCAGCGTCTCTACGTTTCATCGTCTTCCGTGAACGCGATGATCTGTCAGAAGGCCCTGGCGGTCGCAGCAGCCGGAACATATAACGGGGTTTCAGTGCTGCTGCTGTATTTGTTTCTGCAGGATCATGTTTTAAAGCGGGGGACCTTTCATCGATGATGATTCATCAGGGTAATTATGATGTGAGGAACACGAGACAGGACTTTCACGGCTCCCCCGTTCTTCCCTTTCTCCCTGCTTAGGGCCTCGGGACCAGCACATCAAAAGAAGCAAAAGAATATTTCAGCAACATAAGCCGCCACAGAGTCGAGTTTACCTACGAGGGACCTGAAGACGACCAAGCCATCGTGATGGCGTTCAGCAAGACCTGTGTCGAAGAGCGCAAGCAGTGGCTCACCCGATATTGGCAGGAACGCCGGCAGCGCCGGGAACAGGGTCTGCCCGAGCCTTACTTGTACAGCAGAGACACGAGCCGCATCACGTACAAGGAGTTTGTAGATAAGGAGCTCGTCTTATTTAGCGCCATGGACAACGAACGTTCTATTCCATGTGTCGTAGACGGATTGAAGCCGGCGCAAAGGAAGGTCATGTTCACTTCTTTACGACGCGCCGACCACCGGGAGATCAAGGTCGCCCAGATGGCTGGATGTGTCGCTGAGCAGTCGGCGTACCACCACGGCGAGGCATCCCTCATGGCCACCATCGTACACCTTGCCCAAAACTTTGTGGGCACAAATAATGTCAACCTGCTGCAGCCGATCGGACAGTTCGGCACCCGCCTGCAGGTGAGAGGCAAGCCCGGCAGAGCACTGCGGCCTCATTGCTGTTTGTGCCGTTCTTGTACGGCTGCTGCAGGGTTTGTTCAACAGGGCTTGTTTCCGCCTGGTGTTTCACGCGGGAAACTGCTTTCCTGCTTAGAAACCACTGACCACTTGGAGTAGACATTTGATGGGTGAAAGGAGCAAAAGTTTAGGTTACCACACTCGCCTGGAGCCTAACGGGTTGTGGTGTGAGGCCAACTGAAAGTTAGATTTCTGAAAGTCCGTTTTTGATATGGTTAGCTCAAAGTGTATGCTTCCGGGTGCGCAACAGGGCTAGTTAAGTTACTGAACTTCCAAGGCATAGGAATATTTCACTTTCTTACCTACAGTTTGGAATACTAAGTTTGTGGGCGCGCTTTTTGAGGCACCACTGTCTCTACTAGAGTGTGAAAATAGTGACTTTTGCGTTCGAAGCGAATACTGATCGAATGATGATGTAGTTCGACCACTCGAGAATGCAAGCGAATGTTTTCGAATAAAGGGTATTGGTTAGTGATAACCGAATAAAACAATACAGAAACTTAATAATTTCTCAAGAATGCTTTAGTAAAGGGCCCTTAAAAATGGGACGCTCGCTAAAGGGTGTTCGCACATCTTTCATGGCGCGAAAAAAAGCGTACACAAGCTATCCATTTACTGTCAGCTCTTTTTATAGTGCTACATTTTATATGAGCAAGTTTCATTTGATGTGGGTACCTCCACCGCACATGTTTCATTGTATGTATGTATTTAGCTCATACCTATACGTCCTTAAAAAGTAAAGAAGAACGGAATTTTTTTTTGAAAAGAGGTGGACTTTGAGGTAGTTAAAGTTGCCAGTCAGGTTTAGGAAATACTCGCGTATGGAGCAACGCCAGCCTTGAAACACTACTCTGTTAAATGCTCACTCTGAGGCATGCCCTCATGGCGTAATGGTATCATCCCCGTTTGCAAATTGCAATACATACGATGCCCGACTACTTGCGACTTGTTGAAAAAAATATGTTTCGCATTCGTTCAGCTGGGCTTTTAAGCATTCGATACGAAAGAGGGAGCGTTAAATCAATTTACCGAGCAAGAGGTAATGGTATAGCACGCCTGGCTCTCCTCGGCACGACTGGCTGTCCTCGCTGAGGTTACCAGATTGAGCTGGAGTCCGTGTTGGGGCTACCAAGGAAAGTCCTCCACTATTTAAATGAGGGGTGGGGAGTAGTTGCATAGCGGGGCTCCATCGGCATGCCGATGCTATGTAGTGTACCCAATGAACATTCATTATAAAGAGCACCAAAAAAGAGCTGTTGGTTTGGTAAAGATGAGGTGTAGGTGGGAGTGACGAAAATAGGGGTCCCTTTCGGGACATCGCCAGGTGGCTTCCTCCCGGGAAAGGCCTCAGTGAGTTTCGGCAATGTGCGAGGTGTGTGCGTAGCCACTGTACGCATTGATAGGGTTGGTCCGGTGCGAGTCACTCCGGTAAGTCCCTTGGTGTACGCTATCACAAGACGCTTCATGGTCGGGGATGGCAGCATGTCCTTGTGCCCAGACGATGCGTATGTCCACGGTGTTGAATGGCAAAGTGAAAACGCTTAGCGCTGATAGAGAGATTCAGTCAATCTGGCACTTTCAGCAGGCTGCGTGGAAATTGTTAATTGTCCCTGGTTTCGAGCGGGGAGTAACCGCTGCAACAATGAGCATTTCCTTGGCGACGTAGATGACGGTTGTGGTAGTAGTGGCGCCGTTGATGCATCGCCGAGTATGCGTAACTACCACCCAGAAAGATGCTTATCAGATGAGAAACCGCCCTTTGCGGTAGGCACGTGGGTGCAACCATACAATCTCACAATGCAACCGAACGTGGACTGCAAAGCGTCGTAGCTCCGCTGGCGAAATAGAGAATAGTGCCACCTGATGGACGAAGTTATAGCGGCCACAATTCATTCCGTGGTTGCGCACTGAAATGCCAATCGCAAAGGCCCGCAAAGGCCGCCTTAGGAATCGTCGTCCCCTTGCAAGAGTTGTTCTTATTCTGGGGTAACTTTACGGCCGGGGTGTCCGGTGTAGGGGGTAGGGGAATTGACTTCGTATTTATATCAACGGTACACTTGGGACCCACAGAAACGGATGGGAAGCCTTCCAAGTCCACCATGCATGATGCAGGCACGTAGCCAGCATGTTTTTTTTTTTGGGGGGGGGGAGGGGGGGGAGCAAGGCTGAATTGTTCGGAACCAACTCTTTCCATGGCAAAAAAAGAAAAACAATTCCCATAAATACAGAAGGCGCCAAATCATTAGCAGAGAACGACAATAAGGGAGAATGCAGCGCAAGAGGCGAGTTATTCCTAGATGGAAAGCAAGTTTTTGACACTGCAATAAAGCTAGTGCGTGTGCACTTTCCACCAAATTATCTCCACCAAGAAGGGCCGTACAGAGCCAGTGACGAAAACAGGAGTGACAAAAAAAAGGGGGGGGGGATGCGAAGGAGTCAGGTGCCTACTCAGGGAGACGTGCGGCGAATTCAACAAAAATGTCCGACGCTTTCTCTACCCTACTTCTCTCTCTCTGTCTCAACAACGGGCCGGCGAGAAGTACGTGAGCCATTTTATGACAGCAATTCTTAAACAACAGACACACATATTTGGGAAATCAGTTTTATTGAACACAAAGAACCAAAACACGGGTGCTTTCATAATCACAAAAGATGCAAAATGCTAACAATCGTTTCTAGAGCAAGCAATTTTAAAGAATGGCATTGCGATTGTTTTACTATAGAGTAAAATTCAATGCAAAAGAAAAAAAAAACGAACATGTAGCTTGTCCCGAAAGACCGGTTAACTCTGCGATTTTCAAACGTCGTGGTTTCTCCGTAAACACAGCGATAACTTCGTCGACACTGACTTGCATCCGGTGAATGGATATAAGGGTTAGACCACGAAGCCGCTCTTTAGACGTCCAGGTCCTCGAATATGTTTTCACTCTTTTCAGTGTCGAGAAGCTGCGTTCTGCAGCAGCTGTAGTCACTGGGAGCGTTGCCAGTATCTTGAGGAGTGTGTGAACGTTCGGGAAGAGGCCTTTGTCGCATTCAGCTAAAGCGTCCGTCGCAAAGCGGGGAAGTTCAATCTCTTACATGGCTTGTCATTTAGTTTTCCACATTTCCTATTCACCTTTTAGTGTAAGGATATGCGTTGCTGTCATATATATGAGGTAAAAATCGAAGGCTGGCTGCACAGATTCAAAATTGCCCTTGGAGGGGTGCTTTGGCTATAAAAATTGAAAACTTTGCAGTGTTTTCCGATGGTTCGCAAAGGGCCGTTTCAGGGAAGCTTTCAGGTCATATATGTATGGAATGAACGTGGCTCGCGTGTAGTACTCTTCCGCAGAACTACACGGGTAGTTTGCGCGGTATCTGTGCTCCTACCAGCCGTGGAATCTCGCACTTAACTCCGAACTCCGCCGCTCTATCTTGACACACAGAAAATATTTTGTGGAATTCTGCCTCCGCGTTAGTGCCAATCTCTTCGAGTTTAGTCAGCACCTGGTCAACCTGCTCCAAGGCGACGCTCATGTCAATAGCTGGGCTCTGTAGATACACAGACAAGTGGTGTGTAAGGCCTAGGAATGTCTCACTAACAGCGAGGCATAAAAAAAAGTTGAGTGCATGAACAGATTCGCAGATGGAGGCAATGAGCGGTGGACGCTGTTGCTTTATCTGGGGAGGTGTCCATGAACTCTTCAAGTGAGTGAACTATCTCAGAAAGTGCTTCTCCAAACAATGCGACTGAATCATGACGTTCCACCCACCTTGTTTCACAGTATCGGTGCAGCCGGCGGAAAGATTTTGTAGACGCTTCCAGATGCTTTTTCAGGACCGCTGTCCTTTTGGTTGATAGCCGAAAGAAAGTGAATACCTCACTAATTTTTACAAAGGCCCGTTGAATATGTTGGACAGCTGAGGCATCGCTCAAACAAAGGTTCAGGGAGTGCGAGGAGCAGTGCGGGTACAACGCCGTTGGGAAGTCATACCGGATGACCGCCTGCCCGCCGTTGAATATCGCTGCTCATCGCTGCTGCTCCATCGTATCCTTGGCCTCTCATCATGATCAAAAACAGGTCAAGATTCAGCAGCTCCCTTTTAAGTGTCAGCCAGGCTAGACGCACTGACATCGTCAACAGGTACGAAGCAGAGGAAATCTTCCCGAATGCTCGAAGTAGTAGGATCGACGTAGCGTACGCACAAAGAGAATTGCTCGGTTCGGGATACATCCATTGTTTCATCTGCAAGCACCCAAAAAAATCCGGCCTCGTTTACCTGTCTTACAATTTTATCTTGTGTAAGAATGCCAATTATCCAAATAATTTCATTTTGAATGTGCGGGCTGGAGTAAAGATAATTGCTGCCTGCTGTGCGAATGATATTGGCCAAAATGATGTCTCCGCCATTCGCTCTATAACGTAGGAGCGCCCTGAAGTTGCCGTCCTTCTGTAAGGGTTCCTCAAGAGAAAGACGCCCCGAATCCTTGTCACCTCTCAGCGCGAGGTCTTGAGGGCCGCACAGTAAAACTGTCTCGACAATCGCCCGCAACTTTGTCTTGTTGTTTTCGAGCTCGCCGTTTGATTGCTGATTAAGGTGTACGTGGAAACTGCTTGATTTTCCTCTGGCGACTCGGAGAAAGAATTCAGCGTCAACCGTTGCCGTCTTGTGGTATTCAGTCCGTGCATGATTCTCGAATGTCTCAAGGGCATCCTTCCACTTCGTAAACGGAACAGTTACGAGGTTCTTAAATGTCTGGTGAGAGCCTTTACCCGCTCCGCTCTTACGGCAAAAAGGTACTCAGGATTTGCAGAAAGCTCTCTTCCGCACTTGAGAAAATGCAAGCCATTCATATCGCTGCAGCCACTGAGACTGAAACGTGCGCTTTTTCCCGTTTTTGGCGACCCAGATTTCAAACTTGTAACTCGGGGTTGGCACCCATACGTTAGAGTATACCCGTTCTCGGATGTCATCGGGTATGTCACTGTTATTGACAAACATTCCAATATCGTTGTGACAAAGAGGGCTGACAGCTTCCACACCGTCCTCGCAGTCATCCGTTCTCTCAGCATCCAAGTCTGCAGGTACTGTGGCGTTTTCGGAGGTAGCTAGAGCCGCCTTCTGATAAAACAAGGCTTCCTTCTTAGATGCACGACAGAAATGAAAAAATAATCATAGATAAGTTTTCTGGCAATAGTTTTTACTTCATCTTTCAATTATTATTGTCGTAGGACTTATGCCAAGTTCCGCTTTTACAAGCACCCTAAATAAAAACGACTCCGACTATCCACACATTCAATACACTTCCGTTTTTGCGCCATATGCGCCTCTGTATAGTGCTCTTTGATTTAGACTAGATGCAGTCTAGTCTCGTTAATTCAAACACGATTATATAGAATTGACGTTGTAGTCCTACGGAAGTCATCTGTATTCTAATGGGCGAAAGCGCAGTCTTATCATCATCATGACATTGAACCCTTTTCATTCCCCAGCGGTTCGCTACTGTAACTGAACTTACTCCAATCTAATGCGCACCTTTTCTCCAAGTTATACGAGTCCAACAATTGCCTGCGCTTTGAAACCGAATATTGAACCGCAACCACGTTCGCGGGTTTCGTAACAGCCTCCCATGATCTCATCGAAGGGTTCAAATGGAGTATCATCGACTCATCGTCATTACGAAAAAGTGACGGAGCTTATTTTTGCGTGTAGGCGAACATTCGTCTAGTGTTCCAATGAACTGTAAACGGTGGGCGCAGCTTTTTTTATGAAAACTGCGGTGTAAGAAAAGACCTTTAGCATGCTTAATACAGCTGCGTCGCGTGTTTTTGCGTGTCCGACGTCGTGGTGACTGTGAGTAGCGCAAAAGCAGATATCCGTGCCTCGAACACAAACGCACTAGAGGACTTTTGCCATCTGTGGAGAAGGAACTGTCAAGGTAAAAGCCCTTGAATTAACACGCGAACGGTATTATACAATAAATTTAACTTCCACGGGAAGAACTGATCAATAAAAGAGGGGCGAACTGTACTTGTCTCTCTCCATCTTTGTCTTCTTTTTAAATCGTCAACATGGGAGCATCGTACAGTATTATTGTTAAAATCTGCTACCAATACCTCCAAGTGCAATTTTATATTGAAACTGCAAAAATTTGGTTTGCGTTAGACTGGAGTAAATTCAGCCGTCTGGGCTGGAAAAGAATGCGTGTTTTATAGATGGTGTAACCGGGCCGTCGTTTGCGGTCATGGAGACATCATTCCCAACGGCCCGATTAGCAAGCGGCATGGTTGTAGTGATAAGAAAACGAAAAAGCGTCGTGCAGTCATACCCATAGCAAGTGTACAAGATATTTAAAGGGATGACTGCACTCGCGCTATATGAGGAAAATTGCACTCCTCGACAGATGCATCGTGTTTAAAGAGTCATCGCAGAAATAGACATTTATGGCAAAACCATCTCAGAAGCTCGCAAACTGGGAATTACTAAGTTTCGCCTTCGCTAGAGCGGGTGTAACAAGCAAAGGCAATAAGAAATACGGGACCCACCTTCGGAACTTTAGCGAAGAAGGTTGTTTATTTCATTGCTTGTCCTGGTCGCTTCCTGGTCGTTGAAGTTGACCCCTGGATGGCACCTTCTGGCTGCATGGCACCGCGGCTGCGTGCTGTTGCGCCAGAGCGCCCCGACGCAAATTTGCTTGGTATGAAGGAGAGCCGAACAGAGGTACTGAATCGGCTGAATCATGACTCGCTGTGCCAGCCCGCGGCGAACATGCCCCTATATACATACCTGGGAAGGAGCGCCGAGGAGTCGCCCTCCCTTCTCCCTCTTCGGCGGACCCCAGCCAGTCCGTTCGTCGAATGCAAACTGTGGATAGCGGGGGGTCCTACTTGGAGAGGTATGAACAGCTCGCGCCAACTCGCGGCTGAAACGGACCTCCGGGCGCCGAAGGCGCGTCCCAGCGGCGCGGCATTCAACGGAGTCACTCAGCTGATAACTAATCTCGCACTTTTCTTCCTTTGGCATGTTGTGCATCCACTAAAGATGAAATCAGTCGCGATGTCACCGCCGTACTTGGGCGGTCGCATGCCCAAAGTAAGAGGAGACGACGCCGCCCGTGTACACTTACTGGGGAGCCGCATATCCGCTCATTCCTGTTTACTCCTTCCGCCACGCAGACGCTCGCCCGACGACACAGGCAGCGGTCGAAAGGTGGTGGGGTTCGCAGAGGCGCCAGCGGGGTCGAAAGGGTTAATGGGTCGTCAAGACGTCGCTTTCCATACAGAAATCCCCTTTTCCTAGCTTTCGGTTAGCTTCCGCCGTCAGGTCGCGGAAAAACTCTGCGTCTGCGGCAAAGCAAAGCCGTACGCACGCATGCGTGTTCTCACGCCGCGCAGCTATCAGTCAAACAAGGCACTTAGTTGCCATACTCCCTTAGTTGCCACCACTGCACGGCGGCGATCCGTGCTGCGGTGGCTAATCCGCTTGTCGGCGACTTGGAGCACCCCTACCCTCGGCGGGCGGAATGCGGCCCTCACGACCGTAGGTGATGACAAAAGCCGTGGGCGGCATCTCGCTTTCGTCGGCGAGCTGCGTGCTGACGGTTTCCCTCATTGGCGGCATGTGGCCGACGCCCGAGAAGCTGTTGTTCAACGAGTTCCAGAGCAAGGGAATGCGGGAACTGCTTTTCCGGGACTTCGACATTGGTGGTCGCGGGGACGTCGACCTTCGGCAGAAAGCGCCACCGGAGGCGACAGACTTTCAGCTACGAGAGGGGGAAAGATGCCCTCTCGGTGTGCGTGTGCGCGCGCGTGGGTGCATTTTGAACTCTTCGGACGTTTTCCTCATTGGTGCCTCCTGACCATTGCGTGGAGACAGGGAGAACAGGGGTGGACCGAACAAAGTCTATTTAATCTTCCGCCACGAGGAACGCAATGCCTGTTCACTCAGGCCCTGAAAATATAAATACTAGTACAGTCGAATCCACTTATAACGATACCGCTTATAACAATATATCGGATATAACGATGGCCAACGATTGCACCGTCCAATTTTGTATGCTTTCTATGGTAAAATAACCCGCTTATTACGATGCTCCCGAGCCGCGATATCGGATATAGCGATTGAATCCGCTTACCGCGCGCGCCGAAAATGCGAGCTGCCGCCGGCGCTGGCGCCGGCACTCGGCGCCGACAGCACGCGACGCGCCTTGCATCCCGTCCAGTCCTCAGAAAACGAGTCGACTGCGCCAAGCGAGAGGAGAAGCAGCTTTTCTTATGGTCGGCGCTTCACGGAGATGCGTCGGGTCTCGACGATTTTCTCCATGCCGACGATGGTGTGGAAACGTCCGAGTGCCTCAGTGACGAGGCGATCGTTGCGAGTGTGCGTGGTGCAGCGGACAGCGGTGAAAGCGACGACGACGACGACGCGGCTAAGCAGCCTACCCAGGTACCGTCATCGCACGAGGCCCAACGAATGATACAGTGCCTACGGGACTTCATTTTCGCGAAGGACCTCCCGCTCAGCTATGTGGAGCAATTAGATGCTCTCGAAAAAGATGTGCGTCAGCTTCGCGTGAAGCAGTCAAAGCTGACTGACTATGGCTTTTCTGCAAACGAGTAGTTGCACTACCTCACTTGCATGCTAATAAAATGTTTTGATCTCTCTTGTAGCTTTTTTTTTCTCGACCCGCTTATAACGATTATCGGTTATAACGATGGGATTTTCTTGGCACTTGGATATTGTTATAAGTGGACTAGACTGTATAACGCTTTCTTTCTTGATCGACTTGGTCCTGGTGGCTGCCCCGGCACGACACCAACCTCGTCCACTTCGACCACGATACCCCGCAGTCGCAACAACATGATCTTGCTCTTAATTCCGCGTTATTTTAAGTCTGTGGAAAGTTATGCGGCCTTACAAAATAGTCTTATTTAGTTGCGGGATAATAGCCGAAATAAGCGTAGTTTTAAAGAATAGTATGGTTGATTATTTTTTTTATCTCTGACGACTTATTTTCATTAGTATCTTTATTTGAAAAATCAGCGAAAGTAAAATTTTTTTCAATTTTCTTGAGCATGCGAAACAGCGGCGTGATTGTGCGCAATTGCTTGGGGAAAGGAACTTGTCGCTTTCTAACGGTATTACGGAGAACTTGTAAGATTTTGGCATTCTGCGTTCGTGTGCATTGCTGTGTGGTGACACCTGCTTCACCACGCCGGACCCTTTTGAAAGTTGGAAAGCCTCTCGTTTCAGTGTTCTCTGCAAAAGCAGTGCTCATTTGGAATTTTCGGCGTTCTGCTGCAAAGCATACTGGCCATAAATTGATTCATCTTCACCGATACCGACGTCATTTGCAGCGCTCTACCACCTGTACCTCTTTAGGCGCAAAAAAACTGAAGCAATCACTTATGGCAGAGAAGCCCGCACAAGCAGGGGTCGGCACGGCCTAATGGAGAGTGTAAAAAAAAGTACCCGTGGAGTGCGACAGGCGGCTTCAGGATATCATGAGTCACTACGACTCAAATCGATTGAAAACATGAAAGCGAGCTTCAAAAAATATAGCATTTTAGCGCTAAAATTACGTAGCAAAAAAATGTATACAACTGTGGGCTTAAATCATGAGTACCGGAGTTAAGAGCGGGTCTTCCGGCGCGGGGCAATCGGCACAAGGGCAAATGTGTTGGAAGCTTATGAGTACGGGGCTTTCCAAAACGGGGCATAACGAGTTGGGCTACCGGCGCGGCGAAATCGACACGTGGCTTTTGAAATCGTGGGCTTTCGTGCACCACCCGATTGGGGTGGCCGGACGCTGAATTCCTCGGCGAGCGTTGCTGTGCTTTCGGAATTGAAGTGCTAATGCTAAAATGCTAGCACTAATGCTAGTGCTAAGTGCTAAAATAAAGGTTCTTGGTTAGCTGTTCTTGGTGAGTTCCTTGACCATCGTTTGTTTTCCATTTGTTCCAATGCGCGTGCCGCTACTAGTACTCTCGCCTCTATTCTCTGGCCTTAAAGGCCGACTGGACGAATTTAGGGTGGTGGCCCGGCCCCCCTGGGCCCCCTCCTGCCTACGTGCCTGTTCTGCTGTGTAGTGAACCTGCGCATTTGTACTTTCGAAACTTGAAATATTGTGAAAATGTGTTTGAAGATTTATGATACGTTTGTTGGCACCGATGCGGTGTCAAATGTCGTGTTATTCGCTTTGACATCCGAAGCTTCCGTATATTCCGAAATGCGTTCATAAGTTACGTTGCTGAATAAAAGACTGGGCAAGCTTACTGAAAAACACTACGATCTGGATAATCGTTCCCGTCGGGACAAAATTATTATCCATGGTTTAGAAGAAGACTCGGCGCAGATGGCGCCAGCTTAATGCACAGTGTTTGAGAGTTTACAATAACTAAATTGCAGATTGATTGCCCACTTTTAGAACGCTGCCATAGACTCGGTAGGAAACCAGAAGGAACCGCACGCCCGTCATTTTGAAGGTGCTAGATTTTATAGGGAAAACTGCAATAATGTCTAGCGTGTCGCAACTCAAAGGTTGTGATTTTTATATTACTGAAGATTTCTCTCCGAGAGTAACAGCCATCCGAAAAAAACATGTTGGCTTCTTCAGAAAGAATTCGTGCAAACGATTGAGTGGTGAGGCTTCGATAGCACCCCGCCTTCATTGACTAAATTCATTACTCATGGGACGAAGCTTCCAATGCTCTTGTGCCGGATAGCAGCCATTCAGACAAGCAAATACATCGGGTCTCGCCCGGGAACACAACTAAACTTCAACGTTTGGTCCTTTCCTTCAAAGATGTCAAAATTTCTATAATGATTTTTAGTGTGGTGTTTGTGTGGTAACGTTTTTCACGCTACATGATAGCGCGTAAATACAAGGAAGAATATCCTGTTCGTGTGCAACTACACTGGGGCTCTTGAACTCATTGTTCAGTCCAGTCTGCCGCGGGGAGCAGAATATCGCAAAGGGTTTCAGGGCGCATATCGATGAATGGGTCACCTACTTTCAGGTTCCTCGTGTTTCTACCCTTGCAAGAGGAAGCCACCCTAAAATTTTGTTCTCCCTCACCCAGGGCGGAAAAGATGCCGCAAGTCCACGCTACATATACACGGCTCTGTCCCCTCTGGCGCGGCTGGTTTTTCCAGAACTTGACGACACCATTTTGAAATATGCCCACGAGGACAACCGTCAGATTGAACCTGAATATTTTTTACCGGTGATACCTCTGGTGCTAGTGAACGGGGCCGAGGGCATCGGCACCGGGTGGAGTACCAGAGTGCCCAACTACAACCCGCATGACATCATCAAAAGCCTCCTCCTGATGCTGGCCGGAGAGGAGGCCCCCGAGCTGAAGCCATGGTATAAAAACTTCCGGGGATCAATCGACCAGGTGGGTGCTTTCGGTGTTGCACTGGGGGGACAAAAGAAGAGTTCAGGCGAGAGTTATCCTCGGAAACTTATCGCGCTGAAAAGGGCGCTGTCAGCGGAGTCGCAGGGTTCTTTTGCAGGTGGTCGTGGTGCTTGCCGTTGCAATGAGAGTGTAGTGCTGCTAATTACGTAATGCTTAATTACGTAAAGCTAATTATAATTGCTAAAAATACGCAATTACGTAATGCTAATTCGTTTAGGTAGTTTTTTAAGCTTTTGGGCGCATTTTCTGTGACGTGGGACACTTTATTTTAGATATTTTTCAAATTTTTCACAAGAGCGCCGTGGGCCCCATTGCCACTATGTGGTTTACACTGCGCGCCTTTGCGGTTGCATCTGGTTGTCTGTGCTTTCTTGTACACCATTTTGGGCTCGCGGTTTTAGTTGTAGCCATTCAAGGAAACAGTTATAATACTTTATAGTATGCAGTTGTAGGCATAGTGCGGGGATGGCGCGCCTGATTGGTAGCTCTCATATAAGAGGAAGGCCGCGCGTGAGTCAGCCGGAGACACAAAACAGGCAAGAAAAAAAGGATGTGCTCTTGAGCTCGCTCAAAAGGAGATCCTGCCGCTTCAATGGAGTGCCCACGGTATGGACGTTGAGAACTTTAGGCACATTTACTGTTTTTTTATTACATGTGCAATTGGTCTAAACCTTTAAAGCATTCTTCTCAAATCTTGATTTTTTGTACCACACAGCTACGCGAACGGTGATAACATTATTTCTAATCAACATATTCGTATGAACTTCTGCGTGGTGTTTTTTTATATACAAACCTACGAAGTCAAGCTCAATGACCGAAAACAATTGACAAGTTTTTATACTATGGCCAATTTTCTGAAAACCAATCCGGCCGTATACCGAAATTTTCAGTCTTTCATTGATTACGCAACTTGGCTTAAAGATTCGAAGATCATGGAGGTTGATACACAGGTTATTGTCCTCATTACGTTCCTCCCAAGTCTTAGTTGAATTGCACCGACCGTTTTCTAGTTATTACTGTTTTGCACAACATGTATATTTTCGCATATTTATATTTATATAAATTTTTATTATGCATTTTTAGCAATATCAACAGTTCCGAACTATATAATCTTTACAAGTAAAAAGTATAATTGCAACGTTTTGACAAAAATTGCAAATTTGTTTCGAAGGTGGTGACCTACCTGAAGAACAGCTATCGATGAGCATTCTATCACCAATGTGCTCTTCTAAGGGGAATCATAGGTGGACGCGTTATTTGATGCTTATGTTGGTGATACCTGCACCGACGTGTTGTGTAGGTTTGTGCACGCATGTAAATGCACGCGTCAGCTGTTGATTTAGCGTGTGATATTGCAGGCGAGAAAACAGCCGTGAAGTTTTTCATTTGAATTCCCTTTCAGTTCAGCTTTTTATTTATTTATTTATTTATTTATTTATTTATTTATTTATTTATTTATTTATTTATTTATTTATTTATTTATTTTGTAGCGTTGATTATGGATCGGATATCAGCAATTAGCACAGTCGTCTATGCATGGACAATTCCCCTTTGGGGATATTCGGTGTGGTACACGCTCGACGACGAGAAGGCAGAAGAAGCGCTTGGCGCACGGGCCGATCCTGTATCGCGTCGGACCTTGCTTGCTTAGCACCTAGAATCTCGGCTTCTCCGCAGCTCTAACTGCTCGTTAGTGGTCCAATAAACCACGCTTCAGTTTGGTGGAGGTGCGGGGTAGGCAGGTACCCCTTCCCTTTTTCCCTTGATCTGCGGTCTGGATATTGGCAGGTACCCATGGCGGAGGCCGATCGCGCGAAAACCGCGTTCATCACTACTGACGGCCTGTATGAATTGAACGTTATGCCGTTTGGCCTGTGCAACGCTCCTGCCACGTTCGAGAGGATGATGGACACCATTTTGCGTGGCCTGAAGTGGAAAACGTGTCTCTGTTATCTCGATGACATAGTCGTTTTTTCTCCCGAATTCGACACTCACTTGAGGCTCCTGGAGCAGGTTTTGACTTGCCTTGCCAATGCCAGATTGCAACTCAACATGAAGAAATGCCACTTTGCGGCGCGAAAGTTGACCATACTGGGCCACGTTGTGTCGAAGGAGGGAATTCTTCCCGACGCCACCAAACATCGCGCGGTCGCCGAGTTCCCTAAACCGACCACCATGAAGGCCCTACGGAGCTTTATTGGACTATCTTCAGATTTCCGCTGCTTCATTCGCAACTTTGCCGCCATATTTGCGCCCTTGACGGCGCTTCTCGGCAAGGAAAGCGGTATTGGCGCTTTGTCGAGGGATTGCGATGAAGCCTTCGCAAAGTTACGGCGACTCCTTACTTCCCCGCCTATTCTGCGACACTTTGACCCGACTGCGCCAGCAGAAATCCACACGGATGCCAGCGGCGCCGGAATCGGTGCAGTCCTTGCCCAACGAAAAGCTGGTTTTGACGATTATGTCGTCGCTTATGCCAGTCGTACGCTCACAAAAGCTGAGTTAAATTATTCGGTCACGGAAAAGGAGTGCTTGCCAATCGTATGGGCGCTTACAAAATTTCGACCATATTTGTACGGCCGTCCTTTTGACGTTGTGACGGACCATCACGCATTGTGCTGGTTGTCGTCGCTCAAAGACCCGTCTGGCGGTCTTGGTCGCTGGGCTCTGCGACTTCATGACATCCGTGTGCTGTACCGTTCCGGCCGGAAGCATTCAGACGCTGACGCTCTGTCTCGCTCCCCCCTACCGGCGGAAGAATCGTGCTCCGTTTCTGTTGATGCTGGCCTGTCGTCCCTCGACATCACGGACATGCCAGGTGAGCAGCGCAAGGACCCCTGGATTGCTTCGCTTATTGACTTCCTCTCTGATGTGTCCTCTGCTCCAGAATCGCGTGTGCTGCGCCGACAACCTGCCCACTTTGCACTCCGCGACGAAATGCTCTTCAGGCGCAACTACCTATCAGGAGGTCGCAAATGGTTACTGGTAATACCTCGCCATTCGCGCACGGCCATATGCGCATCCTTCCACGCTGATCCCAGCTGCGCTCACGCCGGTGTGTTAAAAACCTATCAGCGCCTTCGCCTACGGTATTACTGGCGGGGAATGTACACGTTCGTGCGCAAGTACATCCAGTCATGCATCAACTGTCAGCGGCGCAAATCCCCTCCTGCTCCCGCGGTGGGTCCGCTACAGCCATTGCCGTGCCCCGAAATGCCGTTCGATCGCATTGGGATAGACCTTTATGGCCCCCTACCGTGCACAGCTTCTGGCAACCGCTGGGTCATTGTGGCAGTGGATCACCTTACGCGCTATGCAGAAACCGCTGCTCTAGCAACTGCCACGGCACGTGACGTCGCGTCCTTCCTGTTAACGCCGTTTCATACTTCGCCATGGTGCTCCTCGAGAGCTGCTCAGTGACCGAGGTCGCGTCTTCCTGTCGGAAGTCATCGAAGCCCTCCTGCGGGAATGTCGAATTGTTCACCGAACTACGTCGTCTTACCACCCGCAAACGAATGGACTCACAGAACGATTTAACCGCACTTTGAGTGATATGCTTTCGATATACGTGGCGTCGGACCATTCTGATTGGGACGTGATACGTCATTTGTCACGTACGCCTACAACACGGCTACGCAGACGACGACGGGATTCTCACCTTTTTTCCTGCTCTACGGACGGGAGCCGGCGTGCACCCTTGACACAATTTTGCCGTATCGCCCAGATCACACCGAGTTCGCACCCATTTCGGAAGTAGTCAATCATGCCGAAGAGTGCCGTCAGCTCGCCCGCTCACTCACATCTGAACACCAGCAACACCAGAAGCATAATCTCGACGCTTCCACCGCGGCTTCCACCTATAGGCCTGATTCACTTGTCTGGCTTTGGGTGCTATGCCCTACACCCGGTCTCTCACCGAAGCTTTTTGCAAAATATCATGCACCCTACAGAGTCGTCAAGCAAACATCACCAGTGAATTACCTCATCGAACCGGTTGCGCCCGCACCCGACCGTCGACACTGTGGACGCGAGATAGTTCACGCCAACCGGCTGAAAGAGTATTACGATCCTGTGGTCTCCTCGTCCCCTTGAGTCGCCAGGACGGCTCCTTTTCCACCGGGGGCGAACATTGTAGCGTTGATTATGGACGCGATCTCAGCAATTGGCACAGTCGTCTATGCAAGGACAATTCCCTGTTGGGGATATTCGGTGTGGTACACGCTCGACGACGAGAAGGCAGAAGAAGCGCTTGGCGCACGGGCCGATCTTGTATCGCGTCGGACCTAGCTTGCTTAGCACGTAGAATCTCGGCTTCTCCGCAGCTCTAACTGCTCGTTAGTGGTCCAATAAACCACGCTTCAATTTATTCAATCCTGCCAGCCGCCCTTCGGCAGCCATGGCAGGAGTGGTAGAGTGCAGAGTACGAACACAGAGTTTACACGCGACTAGTTATACGGCCCGCGAAAGCAGTAATGCAGTAAGCTTACAGATTGGTACGACACACAAGCACACGCAATCAGTAACATGGTCCACGATTCGCAAAGCGGCAGTAGTGCTCGTTACAAATCAAATGGCTACATGACCGTACAATGAAACCGGCAACACTAGTCTAATGCAAAACACAAGCAAAGTGCACTACGTGCAATGTCCTGGAAGTGGAACAAAAATAAATCTGAATTTGTCTTGTAAATACTGGAAAACACTGCGGAGAAGAAGAAAGACGAGCAGTGTGCATTACCGGCATGGTTGCAAGCTAACACGTGAAATAGGTAGCTGAACAGAACCATCAGCTCAACTAAAAGAGAAACAAGACTAGCACTTCAGTCATGCACAATTTTGAATAGCCGTTAAAAAACATTTTGATTATATATGTTAGTAACGTCACGTGGCAAAGTGTTCCATTCTGCTGTCGTTTTCGTGAAAAAAAAAGAAAGACGGTGCGCGTTTGTTCTCGTGAAAGACATGAGGATTGGTTTGTTGTGCTTCTTCCGGGTGGGTCGTGGCATGTTTAATTCGAGGTAGGTATTGAAGTCAAGCTTTCAATAACCATTGACTATGCTGTGTTATAATTTAGGTCTATGTAATCTGCGGCAGGACTCTAGTGTTGGTAGGTCAGAACGCCAGCGCAGTTCTGTCACGGATACTCGCCTGCTGTATGCGTTGTGAATAAATCGGCACGCTTTGTTTTGTACATCGCTGAAACCATCTTTGTGTGGGTCCCACACAGTGTCTGCATATTCGAGCAAGGGGCGGACCAGCGTAGTATACGCAACGGTCTGCGTTCTGATTGTACAGTGCTTAAGTCGGTGCCTTAGTAGCCAAGGTCTGCGCACCGCTGATGATGTAATGTTTTGTAGGTGTTGATTGATTGATTGATTGATTGATTGATTGATTTATTGATTGATTGATTGATTGCTTGTAGGGTTTAACGCGCCGACGCAACCCAGGTGTTGGGGTGCGCCTTAGTGGAGGGCTCCGGATTAATTTTGACCACCTGGGGATCTTTACGTGCGCCGAAATCTCGTACACACGGGCGTTTTTGCTTTTCGCCACCATCAGAAAAGCGGCCGCCGCGGCCGGGAATCGAACCCACGGCTTCGTACTCAGCAGCGCAACGCCTTAGCCACTGAGTGTATGTGTTATTCCAGGCGAAGTTTGAAGTTGTGGTTACACACAAATATTTGAACTCGTTAACAACCTCCAGTTTAATATTGTCAGTTTTGTAAGCACATTGAAACGGACAGTTTTTGCGCGTTATTGTTATCTGGCGGCACTTTTTTGTATTGAGGCGCATTTTCCAGTCGGCACACCAATTAATAACAGCTGTTAAGTATTTATTGAGAACTTTCTGGTCGTTTGCCGATTCAATAGGGACATATACAATGCAGTATGTAGAGGCACAGTACCTGGCATGAAAGAAGAGAGATGAACGAAGGGCTAGGTAAAATGTCCACAGAATGGAAACGCAGGACAGCATTAAGCGGTGATCGTGTATCGAGATGGGTCCCATCTATTGTGTCAGGCGTCTATCCCCTGGCAGCTACGTTCATTGTCGCGCTGAGTAGACACGTTTTGTTATAACCAGCATTTTACCTGCTTGTTTCGCTCCGAAATTCCGTTGCGGGCATCATATGTCGGGAGGTCGAATGGCAGCTCGATTGCCTAATGAATGGGATTTGCGTTTCCTCACGAAGTGTGGATTTTTCCTTTTTGCTTGTCACACACACTGCAGGTGAGCGAGAGCCAGTTCGTTATCAGCGGCGAGGTGTCGATTCTCGACGAAAAAACCATTGAAATCACCGAACTGCCGCTGCGGACCTGGACGCAATGTTACAAGGAGGGCGTACTCGAGCCACTGCTACACAGCAGCGACAGGCTAATCGAAGACTACCAGGAGTACCACACGGACACCACCGTAAGGTTTGTTGTGACGCTCAGCAAGGAGAAGCTCCGCCAGACCCGGGTCGAAGGACTCCACAAAGTATTCAAGCTCCAGACCACGCTCAGCACAAGATCAATGGTACTTTTCGACTCCAACGGGGTGCTCACTACCTACCGGAACCCTAGCCAGATACTGGAGGAGTTTTATGCCACCCGCCTCGCAGGGTAACAGCACTCTACTCTCTCTGTTAGCCGGGGTGGGCCACTCTCTTTTGATCCGGCGTGCGAACGTATGCCGAGTGAGTTTTTTGGGGGCTAAAACTTGGTGTGGAACCAGGTTCCAAGCGAGCAGACGGTGGAGGTGACACACTAGGAGCTCCCGTAGTCGTGCATGTGGCAAGAACACAATGCGGGTGTTCTCATGCAAAAGCTAGAGTAGGAGTTATGCTCGTAAGCTCTACGCCATCATTGTGGTACAAGTCGTTCTGTGTGTTGCAACTGAGCTGCTCCTGCCACGAGAGAGGAGAACCACTGAATTTGATACTAGTATGTATTTGGCATGGTATATCCGTCCCTCCACCGTCGTGCCGTCATGGGAGCCGTCGCAGCAGCTGGAAACGTGTCCGTCTAACTTCGCCTTGCCTGGAACATGCTTTTTCTGTAGAGCGTAGCGCCAAAATCAACAGGGACCCGTTTTTTTTAAACATGAAAATATTCAGGACGACAAAGCATTTCCCCTTAGATACATTTGCATTGTTGCAATAACATAGAGTAGTTTTTAACAAAGATGGTACCGCGCTTGATGTTAAAGGAAGCAAAAGAGGAACATTCCTTCACATTACGCGACCACAGACTAATTAAAGCACGGCTCGAAAAGTCTCTGTCACCAGACGTATGAAGCTATGAGTGGAATGGCTTGTGGTGATAGCTGAAATACTAGGAATGCCGATAGAGCGCAGACTCGGTGTTCGCACATCTTTACGCACGATGCTTATACCTTACAGGAAGTAACCTTCGTGGCAGCTACTCTGTTTTGCTCATTACACACATTTGTGTGCCGGAATTAAGAAAAAGTTCTGTCTTGTACTTGCCGGGTGCTTTAGGTAACACTAGCTGTCCCCAAGCCTCCAGTACCCTAATAGCGGCCAGCCACAGAAAACCGCTGCTTTTCTGATGCTTGTATGATCGCGGCACTTCTTTCCACAGGTTATTTGCAAGCTTGTGTAATGATTACTTCATTAAGACAGCCGTACTTCTTCACTATATTTTGGTTTTATGTAAATATGGAGAAGTGCGTTTGCGGGGCATTCAGAACAGCACGAACAGGACCTGTTGTCTTGAGGGTGCCGGCATATGGTTTGCCTGCTATCCTCAGAGAAATATCCAGTGAGGACTCCTAGCCGCTTGGTCTTAAGTGCGTTCATGTTGCTCAAAAGCTTTGTGATTTCAAACGCTGAAGCAGGGGCCCGGTTTGTGCAGGTACAAGAAAAGGTACGAGCATTACGTGGGCCTCCTCTCTGCCGAAACCAAAAAAATGGACAACCAACTGCGATTTACGGAAGAAATGCTAAAAAAAGGCATGACGATCGGCAACCAGCCCCTGGAGGACATGGTTAGAGCCCTGAAGAATCGCGGCTATGCACCTGACCCGGTGGGCGAGTGGAAGAAGCAGCAGGCGAGCTGTTGTAACGTTGACGAGGAAAGGGATATGACCGAAGAAGGTTTTGATGCTGGCCCTTACCTCTACTTACTCAAGACAAATATGCTGAATTTGTCGACCGAAAACGTAGGGAACCTCCGCCGCAAACTGAACAAAAAAAAACATGATTTAGAGGAACTCAGGGAGAAGACGCCTAAAGACTTGTGGCGAGAGGACCTTAGTGCGCTGCAGAAAAAACTTAGCGACATGGAAAAGGCCGAACAAGACAAGGCGTCGAGAAATAGGCGGGTGGAAACCGAGCCGTCGCCTTCAGGACGCAGAGTCAAGCCTGTCTTTTCTGTGCCTCACAAAGATACAGGACAGGCAGGAGCTGCGGCGAGCGACGAAAGTGAACTGGAGGACGCCGACCACATCCTGTCTTTCGAGACAGTTGGGGACGCCGGCGGCCACAGCGACAGGGACTCTGACAGTGGCGGCAGCTTTGGGCCAGGGGAAGAGCCCCTCAGTGGCAAGGGTCAAATACGAGAGAGTCTCTCCGATGCCCCCTCGGATACCTCTGCGGCGGAGAGCAGCTCGGCAGCTGCCCTTGAGCAAAAAGCGGACAGTGGCCCTTCCCGCTCCGCTCCAGCCAGAGGCGCCCGGAGGAAGGCGTCTGGTAGGGAGTCGCCCGCCAAGGGAAAGACGGTCTCCTCCTCAAGCAAGCAGGCTGCATCGAAGACGCAAAGGAAGAAAGCAGCGGCTTCCGCCTCCAAGAAGGGAAAGCCGGCCAAAAAGGCCGCACCCTGAAAGGACCTCACAGTGCTTTCTGAGCAAGGAGCAACTTGCGACCTTGCCTAACCAAACCCTTTGCAAAGCACATTCCCATTAGGACTGAACTGCACCATCTGGTATGGCTTTCGCCATCGCGGTGGTGCTTCCGCTATGTGTATCAGCTATGCTCGATGACTTCGGAAAGTGGTGTCTTACGCCGTTGGCATTCATGACGCTTGTTTACCTATTGCCGTACGGCCCCAGATAGTTTCTGCGGGTAGTGTGACCGCGGGATAGTAGTGAAATCACGTGTGTTGCCGAGGTGACTTGCCATTTCCTCGTCATGAAAAGGCTGCCAAATATCGTATCGAAGTTCTGTGGGAACTACGAGCAGCTTGCGTCTGCGACCGAGAGACGTTTCGTTTCGTAGGGGACGCCACGAGGCCGGCAAAATGATGAAATGTCGGTTCAGAACAGCCTCGACACGGCGGTCGTGCGTACGTCTAGGAAGTAAACCAGTGGCCGCAGCTCCGGGTCTGCGAGACAATCGGCATCAGCATGCACTCGGACGGTCTGCTACACCACGGAAATGTCCGGTTCTTAAAAACGAAGGCTCAAACGGGTGTCGTCGGGAGAGAAAAAGAGAAAAAAAAACGTTTATTTGAGCTTCCTGAAGTGGCAGTGGTTATGTTGTCCGGAAATCTACGCGGCGAGCCGAAAGCCTTCGCTCTAGATGCCAGGAGTTGCTGGGCGTCCACATGGCCACTGGACACCAGGTTCTCCCACAGCTCAGGAGTGCGCAGAGGGGATCGGAGAGACTAAAGTTTGGGGTCACACTCACACTGTATTTTAATATGAGATAGAATTCCTGGTTAAACACAGAAGTGGCTTTCAGCAGAATATTAACTAGGAAACATACGATGCAGGCGAACGGGGTGAGGAAAGATATTAGTTTGCTGTCAGCGGAGTAACAATTCTTCCTTGGACAGTACAGGGTGAGGGGGAGGAAAGTGTGGTTTGTTGCACCGGTAATATTGCGTTTTCTCTTGATATGTTACAAGCGGAATGAATTCGCAATACTGGATAGAAAGTACGCAGGCTTGCTGATGAGCAAAGTTGTTGCTCGTCAGGGACGAATGGCGAAAAGTCCAGATGATGTTAACTTTCCGGCGGGGTTGATGTGGCGACAGTAACTTTAAAGTAGAAGTGGTCACCCACCCGGCTAAGAAGCTTCAGCAGGCATCTGGGTATCCGGGATAAGGATTGGGCGCTTCGTTTGTGTTAAGGCGAAGGTGACAGGTAACTTTTCAGCCACCATTTTTGACGATGTCTTGATCGATGCACAAGTGATGAGGGCACCCTGTGGGGTGGCACTTGTTACTTTGTGTTGACCATTAGGGGGTACAGGCATCCCTATAGGTGACATCTGTTCTTATGCCAACAAAATGGCAGCATATCCACTCCGTGGACGATGGCGAGTGTACGGAGTAAGGGGACTCGAAACGACATCCAAGCTGCGCCCCGAATGACATCCGATTCACGCCCCGACCGTCGTTCGATTTGAGCCGTGAGTTGCACCTTGATTATTCCTTAAATGGAACTGCAACTCACGGCTAAAATCGAATTTCGCTTGAGTTTCGCTTGACTGTGGTGTGCACACGGATGGACGCGCACGATGGACGCGGACGCATATTGTGTGGTCCTAAGGTACTCCGCTCCGTTACAGGCGAGGGAGTAAGCCGTTTGACTCTCTGGTGCTGACACGGGGTCGTAGCCCAATACGGGGCCTCTAGAGAGGAGGAGGTGTTTCTTTTGTGCTTGTTAGTCCATGAAATGTTTTGTGTTGTGTATTGTGTTTTGGGGGTTTGGGGCACATGGGAAGTGTCTCTTGTTTCAAAGGTGTGAATGCAATTGCTGCGTGGTTGGTCTGGTTCATCTGTTCATCTTTATATGGTTTTAGGCAAACGTAAGCGCTTTGCCACGCTTAATGCGAGTGGTCTTGCTTATCGGAGGCATCAGAATCAGTTGTATAGTTTACTGACAGATGAGGACATCGACATCGTGGCCTTGGAGGAAACCAAGGTTGAGAGGGGAACCAGACCGACTGTATGGTACGGCCCTTTGCGTCGCGGTGTGACGTTTGTGTCTCACACGCCGTGGGTTTCTCCGCGGGTTCTGCGCTGTTAATACGGCGTAGCTTGGGCGACCCTGAATACCGTTACCGCGTTGGAATCGGGGCGGTTTGTTGTTTGCGACTTTCAGTTCTGTTCACACAAATGGCGTGTAATTTGTATTTATGGTCGAACAAAGGCAGCCGAAAGAACTTTTTTTTTTGAAGATTTAAAAACCTGGTGTAATACCGAGCGTCTCTTCGTGTTTTTAGGCGACGGCAATTGTGTGTGCTCCGCGACAGATAAAAGTAGCCTGACAAATTCCAGAGATGCGAGTACGGGGGTTTTAAACGAGATATTCGCCGACTTCGTTCTGGCAGATGTAGGTGATAGTATGAGCACCTCTCGCTACGCGCACTTTCAGGGCACCAGTCACTCACGTCTCGACGAAGTGTATGTGTCATCAGATCTTGTTCCTGAATGTGACGATTACCAAGTGACTCTTGTATCTGTCAGCGATCACTGCCTGGTGTCCGTAACACTTGAAAAGGGGGTAAAACGTCAAAATGCCTTTTCTTGTGGGGCTCTGGAAGATAAACAACAAACTGCTGCAAGATGAAGCATTCCTTGGCATGGTCAACGCATGCGCACAGGTGATCTTTTGTACTCGAGGTGAAATGAACTATTTTTTTAAATGGGAAAGCTTTAAAAAGCAAGTTAAAACGAAAGCGCTCGAAAGGTCAGGTGCCATGAAAAATGGGGAGAGGAGACTGGAAGCCTTGCTTCGCAGTAGTCTGGATGTGCTTTTAAAGTAAGAGTGTAAGTCGCCTAGATTGTTTGAAGATGACATTAGAATGCTCCAAGCGAGGTTATTGACAAGGAACAATACCACGAAGCACTGGTACGGCCGAGAGCGGAACGCTTTCGGCTACTGGAAGCACCAACCAAAACAGCTTTCAGTTCTGAAAAAAAAGTTAGATCCGGAGAAACGCTATAGTCGAAATAGAAAGTGAAGGAGTCTTGTACACCGACCAGTCAAACATTCAGAAAGCTTTCTGTAGTTATTACGAGAAGTTGTTTTCCCGTCATGGCGTCGAAAGGGAGAAATTTAAAGAAGAATTTATGCGCTTGCTGCCCTGTTTGGACAAACATTCTTCCGAGTACCTGGAAATAGATATTACTGTAGATGAGGTAAAGCAAACTATAGACGAGTTGGGCCCAGGCGAAACGCCGGGCCCTGATGGTCTGAGCGCATCCTTCTATAAAAATTTCAAATATGATGTTAGTCCAGTGCTATGTAAGGTATTTGCCGAGTTTTATGACCATGGGACGCTTCCACCTTCGTTTCTGGTATCCCACACGGTGCTCATTCCGAAATCGGAGGACGAGGCTAGGTTGAAGCAAATTTCAGGCTATCGCCCAACTAGCCTGACTAAAGTAGATTATATGATTTTAATGAAAGCTCTTGCCAGGCGAATGCAGACCATCATAAAGGACAATGTGGGATCGCACCAGACATGCGGAATTAAAGGGCGGTGAACTGTCGCTAACATTTACACCGCTCGAGGTGTTCTCGAGTGTTGTGACAGCCTGCAAGGTGCCCTAGCAATGCTACAGATAGATTTGGAGAAGGCTTTTGACCTGGTGTCACACAAACGTTTGTTAGAAGTGTTAGAGCACGTCAACGTAGGTGGTGTTATTCTCAAGGGTGTCCGCATGGTCTATACTGGGTGCTCCACAAAGTTCGCAGTCAATAAGACGCCGAGTAAATCCATTCAAGTTAAACGAGACGTGCGCGAAGGATGCCCGTTGTCTCCTCTGCTTTTTGTCTATATATTGTAACGTTTTTTGTGAGTATAGTTCGGAGTGAACGCGTCAACTGCTTTCGCCTAGAGTCATGCGAGGGGCGGATTTTAGCGTACGCTGACGATATAGCACTCTTTTGCGTTGATAGAAGTACCATAAGCGTTGCTTCAAACACCCTCAAGTTGTGTTGCAAATATAGTGCCAGTGGCGTTAATTGGCAAAAGTGTTAGGGTTTTTGGCATGGCCACTGGGACAAGGCCCCGGATTTATTCGAGTATTTCAGCTGCAGACGAAGCCAGCGAAGTACATAGGAGCGCCTTTAGAAAACTACAGTGATAGTGACCCATACTGGCGCAGGCTAGCCGTCGAGCTGCGCGAAAAGGCCGAAAAATGGAAAGGCACTGGTCTGTCAATGTTTGCGAGGGCCTCAGAGTGCAATGTGTGTTTTGTGAGTAAACTATGGTATGTTCTACAGGTATTGTACTGTTCGCGGAAGAACATACAGGCACTCTACCGTGTTTTTGGAGTGTTTACTTGGGAGACGACATGGGAACAAACGACCCGCACGAACCCCGTTTCGGCGCGTGCGCCTCGGAGGCCTTTTACTCTCACATTTGTTTTTGCGTCAGGTCGTCAATCGTTTTTTGTTTCAGCGGGACGTACAGGAACCTTTCTGCGCACTGCGTGTCAGATGAAACTACCTAGGTCACTGCCTTATTTTATTGTTTCGACAGCGTGTTTTTCATTTGTTGCACCCAGATCATATTTCCGTGAAGTGGCTCTGGCAGTCCAGTTTTTTACAAGCCCGCTTCAATCTTGAATACTTATCCAGCGTCACGCGCAAAAAACTTTACCAAGACCTTGCAGATATTGCATTGCCTGTGCCATTGTATAGATCAAGCTACCGCGCAGGGCAAGGCCAGGATGTTCTTAAGCCTGTCAAAAGGGCACGGTCGCACGGTCGCACCGCAGCAATGACGGTCGCTTACCAGTTCACTCCCATTGCACAGATTTGCCTCGGCCTGCTTCAACACACGGAGAGCGTGCGCGCGGGATCCCCTGCGCTGACCCAACCGCTGCATCGGCTCGAGACTGCCACCTTTCGACGCCCCGGACCGGTTCAGGGGAGCCCCTTGGGAAGCCTGGCCATGTCACTCGACGTCGACAGTGCCGCTCTCCTACGAGAGTACAAAAGACCTTCCGCCCCTCCCCGAGACCGCTGGTCACGGTCGCACCGCAGCGATGACGGTCGCTTACAAGTTCACTCTCATTGCACAGATTTGCCTCGGCCTGCTTCAACACACGGAGAGCGGGCGCGTGGGATCCCCTGCGCTGACACAACCGCTGCATCGGCTCGCGACTGCCACCTTCGACGTCCCTGACCGGTTCAGGGGAGCCCCTTGGGAAGCCTGGCCGTGTCACTCGACGTCCACAGCGCCGCTCTCCTACGAGAGTACAAAAGACTTTCCGCCCCTCCCCGAGACCACTGGGCATGGTCGCACCGCCGCGATGACGGTCGCTTACCAGTTCACTCTCATTGCACAGGTAAGACGGCGTTACGGCCTGTGCTACCGATCTAGTGACCCATTTCTGTTGGTGCTGCCGTGCCCACGGCTTTTCTTGTGCGCGGGTGTTTGCATGTTAATCAGAAAGCTGCTCCTATTATGCGGGGACGTCGAGACCAACCCAGGCCCTGAAATGAAACAAATCCTTGATCAACTTAAAGCCATAGCACAAGATATTAACGACATAAAAGAAACAAGACTAGCAGACATCGACAGAAAACTGGACGCGATTGAAAATCTTGAGCAAAAGCTAGAGCGATGCTTGCATGCAATATGCAATCGAGGCGACAAACGAGGTCATAAAGAGACTGGAAAAACGCGTGGATGACCTTGAGAATCGTAGCCGAAGGTCGAACCTCATTGTGTACGGCTTAACAGAAAAAGAGGGAGAGACCAGCAAAGATCTCGAGTCAGCCGTTAACGACAACATAATTAAAGGTAAACTCGAACTGGAACCGGTCACCATCGAGCGCATCCACCATATAGGACAACCGGGGACAGGTAATCATGACCGGTAATCCTCAAACTTTTGGATTCAAGTAAGAAAATGCCCATACTGAGAAGCTGCAAAAAACTTAAAGGAACAAACATTTCAATCTGGGAAGACTTCAGCCAAAGAATTCGAGATGTTAGGAAGAAGTTATAGGATAGTGCTAAACCAAACAAAAAAAACCAGGACAAGGTCTCTCTCTCCTTCGATAAGCTGTTCATCAATGACTGCGCGTTCATTTGGGACGAAGATAAGAACGAAAGAGTGTCCTTGCAAAAAAAGTCTGCGCGGGATGGATGTCAGGGTGCATAATTTTGATAAAGGGCGAACACGGATGTGAATTCTCCAATGGTCAGGGAGAGCCTGAGAGCAATAGACTGCGGTCATGTGATATGGAGATTGTTGAGGGGGGCTACTCCTGCAGGTGTTTGCGTTAAACGGATCCCTTGGATTGATAGGTGGCCTTCGATTAGCTGATATACCGTATTGTGGAGGCCAAGTTGTAAGAGAGCGGCCGTTGATGTGTTGATAGGTAACTTTAGTACTTGTTTAAAAGATTTGCAGATTAATAGATCAATGGTTTCCGTGTAACTTGGGGGGGGGGGGGTAGGGCGAGGTTTACTTACATACGTTACTTATTAAATCAATAAAGCTTGAATCAGTCGAATAACAACTTTCTCCTTCATGCCCCGGCAGCAGTTCGAAATGTGTCGAAGCATGTTGGAGACTCGGTGAAACGCCTTTGAAAGTTTCAGTAAAGTTTGATCATTCTATGCGTTGTCTTGGATGATAAGGCCTAAAATCCGGTTTGAGTAGCTGGGCCACAGGCTATGACCATCGAGGTGGATACAAATGGGTTTTGTGTGTGAAGCAGGGGTATGTTTAGGAAGGATGATAAGTTTAGATTTTTCTGGTGAGCATTGAAGCCCGTTTGATAAGGCACATTTGTTAACGACATCCCTGGCCTGTTTAAGTGAGTCTTGAATGTTTTCCATGGAGTCCGTGTCTGTCCCTATTGTGATATCATTGGCATGTCGCGTGTGATTAAGGTGCGGGATGGCGTCGAGTTGATGGGGTAAGCCCACGAGGGCTAGATGGAAAGTAGTGGACAGAGGACGGAACCTTGAGGCGCGCCCCAATTAGCCCAGTGCTGTAGGCTGGGAGAGAACATCTCCTACCGGGATAATAGCGCGGCGTTGAGTTAGGAAATCAGCAATATATGAGTATGTGCGTTGGCCGTAGCCTGCTTAATTCAGACGGTATAGTATGGATGAATGCGAGGCGCTGTCAAATGCTTATTTGAAATCTAAGTCAAGGACGGCTCGCGGGGATGACGGGTTGCAGGAGCGAAGACCTCTTCTTTAATTTGAAGGGGATTATTCTAGGCACTCAAATGCTTCCTGCACCTATAGATGGTGTTGGAACTGAGGCCCTTGTTTTCAAGGAAGGTTTCGAGGCGCGTTATTTATCATCGTTACACTAATTTACCCGCACACGATGTTAGAGAAATACGCCGCAGGTTATAAGGTGAGAGCACTTCATTGGCTTGGGCATGAACCGGAACTCAGCTGTCTTCCACTGGGCAGGGGGGGGGGGGTTGGCCGGAGCCCTAGAATAAATTGATGTAATGTGGAGCATAATAAACAGGGTCGCCATCCAGATTGGAAATGAGCCTGTAAGTGGCTTGGTCTTGCCCGGGAACGCTAATTTTGTTGCAGTCTCAAAGAGCATTTCTACCCAGCAATGCAGTAAAATCTCTGGGACGTCCCAGAAAGACCTGAATGTCCCACCAGTATACCTATTACACATCCAAAAATACCTGAAATATTTTTATCAAAAAATGGCTGTGGTTTACCTAGGCTAACCTCGGATATGCAAAGCAAAAGCTTTGCTTAGTCTGGTTGAGTCTTGGTTTCGCTTGGTTAATCGTTGATTTATAGCTTTATTGCCGATCATGTCTCAACGCTATTCGGTTCCATGCAACGCTCACAGAAGGAGGCCGGAAGAACGCGGCGTTTCTCTTCGCCGGGCGCGAGGCGATTCACGTTGCCCGAGACGACACCACGCCGCATGCATGGGAGGCTGCGTGCGGGTTGGTCGGCTGCCTCGGTCCACAGACATAACCAACTGGATCGACTGCGAAAATCCCCGCAAGGCCAGGACATTCTCCGCGCTGCGGGCTACAACCCCTTGCGAACCCCTACCGGAGAACTGGCTATACTGCCACCAGAACTTTCCAACCTCATTCAGACAGCACCCATCCCGAGAAATATGGACAAGGAACGCAACCCAGCAAGACGACTCATCCGGGCCAAATTTTACGCGAAGAAAGCCACCAGAGACGCCCATCAGATCCATGTTTACACCGACGCGGCAGTGCAAGGATATAGCTATGGCATTGCATTCACGAGCAGTTCAGGCCAGGAAGGGACAAACCAAGGCAATGGCTATTCCGTCGAAGAAGCCGAGGCCACTGCAATAGCTTGGGCAGCCGCCTGCACTGCGACACAGCACACTCTCACCAACATATACACTGACTGCAAGAAAGTCTGCACCCTTTTAACACAAGGCTTCATTCCCAAACCGGCTTTAGAAGAGCTTAAGCACCTTAAAGGCACGATAAGGGTACACTGGGTACCGGGACACACAGGTTTGGCAGGAAACGAAAGAGCAAACCTGCTCGCCCGCGAAGCGCTTCTCCGGGCACCTGCCAACTGTGGTCAAACCCAAAAGCCCGTGACACCGCCAAAACTGCAGCTAAAAGAATACGCAGACAGCAAACGCAAATTCACTCCTCCGCACAAGAAATTGCCCAGGCAACAGCAAACCACTATAAGGCTGACGCAAACGCAAACGCTACTCACACCCGACAAAGTTTACATCTACAAAGGCTGTATGAACACTTCCCCGCCAGAGTGTGATGAATGCCACGTACCGATAAATCAAGAGCACATGCTATGGCTATGCCCCAAGGCAGATAGAAGCAGTATCCGCAGGGAGTGGCTGACTCAACCGGCCACGCTAGAGCAGCAGCTATCGTTGGCAAGCTTTGTCCAAAAGACCATAGGCACCCCGCCTTCCCGGCTAGACCCCTGGAAGACCAACTAACGAGGAATTCCAGTGGCCCCCTGGAATGAGGAGGCCTTAGCCAAAAGGGCAAATAAAATTTTCTCTCTCTCTCTCTCTCTCTCGGGCGCAGTGGCATCGGCGACCACAGCTAGTTCGGCACAGGACCGCTGAAAGCGTGGGATTGTGCGCAGCGCCGTCAGCGAGCCCGGCGAATCACGTGATGCGCTTCGAGGGGGTGTCGCCGGGGGCGTGTCTCCAGACAAAAGGTCATTTGCGAATCGTCCACGCAATCGCTGGACGAAAGTAGTAAAGATTTGCTTCAAAATTTTCGATTTTAACAAATGTTGCTGGTACCTTATATTCAGGAGTTATTTTGACTATGTTAAAGATGTACTCTCGATGTTGCTGACGCTTCATTTGTGGGCGCTATTTAGACGTATTGTGCTGACATACCTAAGACGTTGTTGGTATTTCATTTTATTACTTCGCCCATATTTATCACAGTTACACTTATTTTAGCTATATCTGGTATACTTTACTTTCAAACTCCCCGCAGTCGTACTTTTTAAGGTTACCTAGGGGCTTGGTACGTGAATGTGAAAGTTTGGTAATCCACGAGTAGTGCTTTTTTGGAAATATAAATGCCGAGGCTGTAATAAATAACTTAGACTCAACGTGTACCTTAAGAACTTTTGATGCTCATAAAAGTTCTTTAGTGTAACCACCCTTTTAATTGGTCGTTCCACCTGCGTAATGAAAATACAAATGCTGACCTGACAAATCACTGGCGACACTGTGCAGCCATATATGTTTGCAAAAAAACTGTCGCAGCTTGTACCAATGGTGGAAGGCTCGAGGAACAGGAGATATAGCGGCCTTTTCCCCTCCGTCGGAGACCCGCCTGTTGCAGATACCATGTATTTCGGAACTTGCTGCTCAACGATTTTCTTGAGGGGCAGGTCCGGATCGTTTGGTCCGCTGGCTTTCACATATTTAACAAGATGGACCATATTAGCAAGCGATCGAGCCAGCGGAAACCGGGTTCGAGGAATCGGCATCTGTAGCGCGAGCTGGTCCGAGCACCTCGCTTCCGACGCGAGCGTACGTGAAATGGCGCGTAGAACAGCCCCCGAGAGATGACGCCACGAACGCTGGGCAGAGTGTTCTCGAAGGGGAAGTTGATGATGCCACGCGCTCGTCATGAGGCATACGCCCACGTGCGCTCGGTATTTTCTCTTTTTGCCTGTGCGCCCCGCACGTTGTGTAAGCCCACGCGCAAGCCTGTGCAAGGCTGGGCGCTACTCACGTGACGCACGCTCACATGCGCTCGTATTTTCTGCACTGAATATTTACTGTCTTAGTTTTTGTGAGTAAAGCGCACGCGCAAGCCTCGACAACGCCAGGCGCTCTTCGCAAAACGCTCGCTTGCGTGCGCTCGGCATTTTCTTGGTATTTTGTTCTGTTCGTGGGTGCCGCAGCCAAGAGCTTAAACAGCCCTGCAGCTAAAAGATCGCAAATTTCAGCGAAAAATACCAAAGCCCATAAGTGCTTTTCTGTAAAAAAGACGCTATGCCATGTTTTGAAATGAATTCCAGCAGCACCAAGCCGAACGTACGGGCTAGAAGGCCCGTGAAATACCCCCTTGGAAGAAGGTATGAAAGAATTAAGAATGGGCTGCTATTTAAGGTTGGCATTTATGTCAGGGTTTAGCAACAGGTGCACATTGAATGTAAGAGAGTGGATACCAAAAGGTGGGTATAGAAGAAGGGGAAGGCCAATAACACGATGGAGGGATGAAGAACGCATCTTCGGGGGTGAACTGTGGACCCGAGCAGCGCAGGACAGGAGCGGTTGGAGGTCAATGGGAGAGGCATTAGTCCTGAAGGCGACCTAAGCAGACTCATTATTATTATTATTATTATTATTATTATTATTATTATTATTGTTGTTGTTATTGGATTACGTAAATTCGATAAAATACTTGGGTGTCTATTTTGACAGTGACTTATCGTGGAACAGTCACTTAGGTTTTGTGTGCGGTAGACTGCGCGGGGCTGCGTGCGCACTGTTTAACATGAAATCTTTGGGGCCACTACCGGTGAAAAAAATGGTTATGCATGCCCTGGCGTACAGTGTCCTCAGATATGGTATCACAGTTTATGCACATTGTTCTTCCAACTGGAAGGATCGAATTGATAGCCTACTGAAGAACATGTTAAAAAGTATCGTTTACAATTCTTCCGTATCTGTTTCTGATAATTTGTTCACAGCTATTAAACTGCCGTCGTTTCATTCTTTGTTTCTTGAGACTGTCATTCTCAAGCATTTCTGGAGCTGTGATTTCAAGATTCAACCCAATGTTTCAAGAGTGTTAAGAAACGAGTTTCGTTTTTCAGTACCCCGGTGCTCTACCAGATACGGTAAAGCAACAAGAAATGTATATGTGCCTGTTTGTTTTAATCAATTATCTGAAGATTTTTTTACTGCGACCTCAAGACGAAAACTGCAGAAACTGTTACAAACCCTTCGTTAAAGTTTTTTTTTTAAAGAGTGCTAAAAAGCAGCATTCACAGTGTTCGTTGATGTTCCTTAGTCTGTGTCTCTGTTGTTTTTTTTTTCTTCGGCCATTGTTTGACTCGCCGATTGCCGGGCACAGTCCCTCAAGCCTCCCTTTGGCTTTGACGGGCCCAAACAGTGTGTATTTTCTCATGTGAATGGCAATAAACAGATTATTATTATTATTATTATTATTATTATTATTATTATTATTATGCCGCAAGATGGCGCTTAGCAAAGATTGCTGTGTTCTATGCTCTTGTGTTTTTTAAGCAAGAGTTTTTCCGCTGCCTTCCTTTCCTGTAAGAAACGCGTGCACGCGAGGTGTGTTGTATGGCCGGATGCTGAGCTTCGCTTTTGAGATGTGGTGCTCGGCTATTCAAGCGCAACATCTGTGAAACGGCTGAAGTGGCGGCTAGGCCTAGCGTAGCCAGCGACGACATCGGCCCGTCCGCAAGCAGGGCTTCTTCCCCCTGCTCCCTTCGGCCAGACTCGCCGGTAGTCGTTGAGAAAGCCCCAGCGCCGCTGTTCCAACCGGTTGACCTTGGCGCGGAAGCTGCCGGTCTTCGCGCACTCGTCATCGACGCGCTGGACGGCATTTCTTTCATCAGCGACCAAGTGGCCCGGCTGCGGCAGGACAATGATCTCCTGCGCCGGTAAAACGCACAGGCTTTCGACCGCCTCCGTCGGAGACCGCGAACGTTATGCGAAGGTGGTTGCTTCCTTACGAGAGCAGGTGTGCTCCTTCCGTGCCCAACTACTTCACCACCACTCCGCTTTGCCGGCAGGAGTGCGTCACAGCTCGGGGAAGCCTTCTTTCGCCCAAGCTGTAAACAAGGAAGTGTCGCCTTCGGCTGCGTCTGCTCCACTGCAATCGGTGTCTTCGGCTTGTCTTGCACTGCCTCCTACTCCGTCCCCACTTTCCCCGATGCCTTCTATGCCTGTGCTTGACGGTCTTCCTCCTACTGTTGAGAAGAAGCGCCGAAGCCGGGCATGTGTAGGTGCATCGGACACACGTGGACTAGTCGTCGTTCCGCAGCCGAAGCGCCCCAAAGCAATGTTCGTTTAAAAGCCTTCTCCGTCTACCACCTCTGCTAGTCTTAATGCCCATCTGTCAACCTTAGGTGTCTCGCCCTGAACGGCCGACGACTGAAGACCAAATTTGCCACGTACGCACGTACGCATTATATTTCCCTGGGTGAAGAGTTTTTCGAGCGCTTGAATTACCCCGCTGTTTGGCCGAAAGACTGCCTCTTTAAGGAGTTTCGAGGCATGCTTCGCGAAGGCATGCTTCACAGCTCTCAGCGCATCACATAATAAAAACAATGATGACTAGTTTAGGTGTGTTTTACCAGAATGTGCGAGGTCTTCGTACTAAGGCAACTGAATTTTTTGGTAATGTTCTGGCTTCTTGCTTTCCGTGAAGAGAGAGAAGAGAGAGAGAAACTCTTTATTAAATAGGAAAGTGCAGAGAGGTTTGCCGACATCAGTTCGCCGGCATGGTACTCTGCGGGGAAAGGAGGAGAGGGAAAAAGGTAGTAGGTGTAGTGAAGAAAAGGAGAGTAGTAGCAGTGAAAAAAAAATATGATCCTTCTTCAGGGTATTGAGTTTAAAGGCTCTTGAGATGGAGGAACGACTACAATTTCGTCGACACACCAATGTCCTGGAGGAATTCGAATAGCGCGGACAAGATATTGCGCTGAGCGGAGGGAGAGGGCCATGGTCCAAGTACCAATCTTAATGTCAATGGTCCAGGGTGGAGGCAATCAATTTTATGTTGTAAACGGCACCTTGAGTCGGCATAGGCAGAGCATTCCAGTAATATGTGTTCAACAGTTTCAAGTGAACCACAATTGTCGCAATATGGGCTGAAGTCTGGCCGATCCGATGTAGATAGGAATTTGTTAGTGCTGCATTAAGACGAAGTCTATGCAGCAACGTCTCCAAGTGGCGGGGTAGACGCTCTGGCAGCCGCATTCTGACATATGGGTCTATGGAATATAAAAAGCCGTAATGATGCTGCTGCAAGGACCATAAACGGTTCCTTTCCGACAGAGCTAGTGCCTTCGTCATTGTGGCGGCATCATGCTTCGTGAAGAAAATCTTCTTTCTTTTTCTCATTTGTAGGCCCCTGCGGGCAGCCTCGTCCGCTTTCTCATTTCCCATGATGCCGCTGTGGCCTGGGAGCCATTGGAAGGTAACGCGATGTCCAGCGACGTATGCCAGATGGTGCAAATACTTTACATCGCGCTGGACATGTTCGTGAAAGCTGAAACAGCTAGCACGTTGTAAGCTTTGAAGTGCTGCTCTCGAATCAGAGAAAACGGTCCAACATGTCGGCGGCTGGCGTAGAATATATCGAAGTGCTTCTTTAATCCCGTAGACCTCCGCCGACGCAGGCGAAGTCGGTCGCTCAAGCCGATATGAAAATGCTTTTTCATTTGATGGAATGAAAATTCCCGAGGAGCTGCACTCAGGTGTTGCCGATCCATCGGTATAAATGTGAGTAGTTGCCGAGTAAAATCTGTTAATGTGTGTAAGCGTCATCTGTAGCAGGCCAATTTGAGGGATATGTTTTTTTGAATCAATTCCGGGTATGAATGATTTTATCCGTAGAGGCGTCAGATTCCAGGGCGGGAAGTTCCGTGGCATGGTCGGCGGTGCTTGAGTTGGAATTGGGGCATTAATACTTTGTATTGTTTGTCCAAAGCTAGAATTCGGATTTTGAACCGCAATACGGGACAGGAAATGGGTTCGTGCATGAAGCGTATGCCTCAAATAAACGCGGAGCGTTTCTTGGAGCCGTAGCACGTCCAAGGGGAGGCAACCTGCTTCAGCAGTTGTCCCAGAACATGACGAGCCTTTCCGAAGTCCGAGGCATTTTCTGCGGCAGTTATTTCTCGCCGCCTCCAGCTGTCTTTTGCTTGTAGGTGTCAGTTGCTGCAGGACAGGAAGGCTATAGCGCAACAGGCCATCCACATACGCCTTGAACAGCAAAACCATGGAGCGGCAATCGCTACCCCAGTGGCTGCCAGCAAGATACCCAATAATTTGCGATGCTGTTGATATTCGCTTCCGTAGCCTCTGCACTTCAGGGGCCCAGGAGAGGTTTCTGTCTAAGAGAATACCAAGATATCTTTGGGTCCGTCTGCAATGCAGAGGCCGACCACCCAGGATTAAGGGATATCTATCCATGCCATAGGTCGGCGTACTCACTCGTGAGTACACTCATTTGTACTCATTTGTACTCAAACTCATGAGTGAGTACGATGATGAGTGATCACACACCCAGAAAAAAACAGTGAGTACGATGACGAGTGAGTACAGGGGTAAGTCCACTACTCGTGAGTACAGTACTCATGAGTACACTACTCATGAGTATGAGTACTCATGAGTACAGTATTCATGAGTATGAGTACTCATGAGTTTGAGTACTAATGAGTACACAGTACTCATGAGTACACAGTACTCATGAGTACACAGTACTCATGAATACACAGTACTCATGAGTATACAGTACTCATGAGTACACAGCACTCATGAGTACAATACTCATGAATACTGTCTACTCATGAGTACTGTGTATTCATGAGTATATGCACTCCTGAGTACAGTAGTGCAAACAAGTTTTATCACGAGCTCGAGTCCGGACGCGCGTGTACGAGTCGCAAACATTTAGCCGTGCCGCTGTGCAGCTTAACTGTCAAGGATGGTAAAATTAGACAACGAAAACTGCACCTCCCTCCTTTCCCGGTCCCTGTTTGGCGCGTTTTTCGGCGGTCGCTCGCAAAGGGGTCAGTCACGGTGAAGAGGGAAAAAGGAGGGGGTGAGGGCCCGGCGGGAAACGCGGCCTCAGTTGCTCTTCTCTGATGGGACTTGTTGACTGCCGCAGTTATTTTTGTTGACGCGGCCTGTGAACGCGTGGCGGCTTCATTGCGCTTGCTCCCTTGCAATTGTTTTAGGGGAGAGGCGGTGGAGGCTGCTAACAACGCACGAACTAGGCGCACTGAAGTCCCTCTTTTTCGGTCTTCAGAAGTTTCCGTAGACGCATGTCACGCTGAGTAGTCTTTTCGTGAGCCGAACCGCTCATTTCAACAGTCGCAGTTAATTTACGTAACTCGCGTCAAACCGACTGCGTGGTTTGTAACGTTCGCTGTGCGTATTCGAGCGACAGTTTGGCTGATGTACGTGCGCCCATATGGTTTTATTAGGTTCCCGTTTTGAAACATTTTGCTCAGGTTCGCTAGTAATATGGTCTCGTGTAGTGCCATTTACAAGTGAGCATATAGCCCCACCGTGCACTACGGCGTGCACGCGCGGCGGTGGAATTTGCCCCAGCAATGGAAATAAAATATCCGAGTACACCTAAGCACGTTTGTGAGTTGTGAATCGGACATCATAATATCCAGTTCAACGCGTGCGGCGCCTTGTTTAGCCTCACATATTTTGTCCAAGAGATCTGTCATCTTGCCGCTGGAGGAGTGTTTTGCTTTCGAATGGCTTTACTTTCGAGTGGCAACCCGATTCGCCGCTTCTCGTTTATGCCACCGTGTAATGAGGGCGCTGACGATGATGGTGAATTTCGGTGGTTGTTATTCCCCTACCTTCACTACTGTTTACAGGCGGGGCGACCACCCCTCGCTAGCAACTATACCGCCGAGTTTAAGCTCGCACTGTGAGAGGCCTCGTGAAGGAATTGTTTTGAATTGATGAACGCCAACGCCAGACGCCGGGATTGTCGCTTAAGCTCTCATCTTGGAACGTCTCGTAAAACATGTAGATTGCACATAACGACGTCACCGCACTTTTTGATCGATCGCTGCTAGCTAAATCCGCGTTGCTCGAGATAAGAGCTGCAGATTTCCACTGTGCAACCAACCCACCAACACGGCAATACAGTGACGTCAGGGCAAGCTATCACGCCTCCGAAAAACGCGTCTACAAACTTTGTTCTCGAGTACACGAAGCACGGCAGAGCAGTTCGACACTGCTTTAACGGCTGCCAAGCACCGGCAGCAACTGGGTGCCCTGCGGCCCTCGACTGCGACCGATACCCCCTCCCCCCCCCCCCCGAACACACAGACACACACACACACACACACACACTGTTGGGACTGGGCCATTCTAGCTCAGTCACCACTGTTCGATTCACTTCACTTTATTTCCTTAAAGACCCCACAGGGGGGTGTTACATAAGGGGCGCGTTGTACAACATAGATACAAAAGCCACAGGTTAACAATACAGATGCATAGATGTTGCGACGTTGCCCTGCTCAGTCCGCCATCGACGCGGCGCAGAGGAGAGCGATGAAGTTGTCGAGCCGACGGTGATTTTAGGCTGCATTCATATACAATATATACAAAGGTAGCAAGAGCGTTATATGGCTCGCGCAGAGGCACTTCTCAACTCAGGGCCTCCGATGAAATGCCGCCGCACAGCCGCTGCTTCAAGGCTGGTTTTATACCCCCGGGGTTCCGCCGCAGCCGCGTGCAGTTCGAATCTTTCCAATCAGGACTATGACTGGCCGCAGTTTGAATTCGGCGAATGCAGGCGAAGTGATTGCGTCAGCCGAGCCACGAATGGGAAAGGGGAGGCGACTCAGCGGCGCCGTCTCCAGAGTCTACTCGTCGCTGCGTGTCTTTTGCGGGCCGGTCGTCCCAAGCATGATTTGGTGCGGCCGTCTCGATGGGAAAAGGAGAGTAGACTCGGCGGCGCCGTGTGCCGCCAGTTGCGGCACGTCTGCCGCGGGCTGGCTGACCGAGGCGCGAATCGGGCCCACCGTCGGCGCGTCGCCAGGTGCAGCAAATTTGTGTCGGGTGCTCTGGTTAACCGCACACACACGCATAGAAAAATTAGTAAGATCAGACCCGTGTGGGTTTTGGCCTAGCTGTTAACGGAAATAGACACAACGACGCGTAGCGCCCGTCCTGTCCCTTTTTCGCGGCGGGACCTCCCTCTTTGGCTTTTCGCGCGCTAGCCGGTTTTCGTCTTTCTGTTTATCTCTTACTTTGCGGGCTGGCGGCGGTTGCGAGGGGTACGGTTGCGCAATGTTCGCAGAATTCGGAACAGCGGCGGCAGCGTCTCTTTCCAGATGGTTTTAAAGGAGCCATGAAGAGAAAATACAACTTCGTTTAATTTGAAAGAACTAGGATTCAGTATCTCACTCAGCTCCATTACAGCCACAAAAGATGTTTTTTAACGAAAAAAACGCAAGAAGTTTTTTTAAACTTTCAAATTTTGCGCCACAGTGACGTGTTATGAGCAAGAATGACGTCATACGGGCCAACAGTAAAACAATTTTCAGTGCGTTAACTGCACGTTAGCATTCAAGTGATGCGCTCAAATGGAACTAGAGGCCCCATTACAGACGTCCAGTCATGTGTCGTCGCGACAGTTCCTTTTCACCCGAACCACCTAAGAAGAAGAAGAACAGGTCAGTTAGGCGGCCGCCAATCGCACAAACAAGGTTCCGTGACGTCATAGAAAAGTTGCGGGAAATTGGCTAGGGGGTCGCGACTGCTTCACACGTTTTCTTTAATATCTCCGTTATTTGTTCGAAGATTGCGATGATATTGGTATCATTGTTATCGGGACTAAGCCGTCTTTCTAATAAACCAAACTTGTATTTTGTCTTCATGGCTCCTTTAAAGACGATAGTCTTTCTTCGGCCACTTGAGCGCGACAATGTTGGCCTGTCAGTCTGTCTGTCTGTGTCCGTCATAAAGATAATTCATTATTGCAACTTAATATCACGCCCCGCTGTACACATGGGAGCTACTGTGGTCGCCGTTAAGTAGCTTCATGTACATAATGCGCCCTCTCTACAACTGGCCAACTGCCCCGCGATTCAACGGCGATTCAGCGCGCGATTCAAAACGCGAGGGCGTACGTCCCGTTTCGCTCTCTCCCGTGTACGTGCCTTCGCGCAGTGGGAAGCCCTACGACAATGCACCGTGTAAGACGTTTTCTTCTCGGGCTCCTCTGTCCTGATGTATATGTAATCTCAGTATTTCTAATTAGTTAAACATTTTATTTTTTTCTGTTTAGCCTTTCATTCGAGCCACGACCTAAGATGTTGCAGTCAACAGGATCATGATTTAAGGCCACGGGAGGACGAACGGACGAACAACCTGGACGGACCGCACCATGACTACGAGAGTGCAGCACGCAGACATGGGGCACCGACGCACTCCACGCCAGCGGTGGTCGACACAGTGCTGACTTCAACGGAACGCTACGTCCTATGCTCTACGAAGAAACAGCAGTTCGTGAGCGCACTACGATTACGAGGGCTACCCTGCTCTGGCCGTAAGGACGACATCATCTTGCGTCTTCTAGAGGACAACGAAGAACGTCGCCATCTCTCCAAACGAACGAATGTGCCAACGCTACTTCAGGCTGCCTCCGACAACAAACGGCAGAGGACCATGCAAGCGGCGCTGTTAGAGCGCAGAAGGCTGCGTGATGAACGAGAAAGTTTTCTGAGACAACTGGCGAGAGTCGGCCACACGTTTTCCACGGTGCCTGGACTGCACGAGATCCGAGCACAGGCAGAATGCACGACGGCACGCACATGAACGAGACGACGCATGCAAAATTGTGATTGCGTGCTCACCGGACCTTTCCCAGGTAATCGCCACGATTACGGAGACGCATCGAAGGTCAGCGCATTTCTGGCGAGATGACGAACACACGTTGCTCTGCTACATCGCCCACGAGCTACATCGCCCACGCGCAGGTCATTCCAGCAACGAGCCACGAGACGCGCAACGTACGCAGCGCGCACGAGCCAGAAGGCACCACGTTCCTGGCACCCGCTCTTCCGCCACAGACGTACATGAACGGAACGCTGAGAGCACGGAATGCAACGGAGCCGGTACGTACATTTTCCGCACGTGCTGTCCCGGCGCGGGTCCACGCAACCAACGACATCGCATCCGGATTGGTGGATATGGCCACGACAAGCGAGCAAGACGCACGGCGCCCGAAATGCACCATACGTGGCGAACGACCGCACCCTAATTATAGGGGAGTTTCCTAGATAAAACGAGACGCACAGCGCACGAAACGCACCAGAAGTGACGAACGACATCCAACTTGAACCAGTGGAGCTGACCACGGAGAACGAAATGCACAACGCACGGAACGCCACTAAGCCGCAGCACACACGGAGGAAACTGCTGTTCGCGACATCCTCCGCTCCCACTGCAGGTGCTATCCGGACTTGACCAGCGAATGTTACAAGCGCAGAAATCACCTGGCTACAAGCAACAAAAGACCCAGCGCACGCGGTCCAACCCTACCGGAAAGTACGAGCTCTCCGACACCCGCTGCTCCCGCCCGAGTCCAGCGGACGAACGACATGACACTCGTGCAAGTAGGTCCGTCAACGAGCAACGACACGGCCAGCGCATGCGGCATGTCCGAGCCAGAATTAACAAGATCACCGGCACCCGCGCTCCGATCGAGACTCACATGACAAACACCATTTCGTACAAGAGGACGCAACCGCGAGCAAGCGGACTCGCGATAAACGGATCCTGCTTGTATGGGAGAGATAGCAATTATAGCATTCTCGAAACAACGGGCAAAAGACGAGGTCTTGAGCGACGACACGAACACGGCAAGAACGGCAACGAATGAACCCGATCCAGATGAAGCATCGAATGCCCTGACGATGAAGTCACGCTTGCGACGCCGAGGAATGTGGGACCGAACGGACGGCACGAACTACGCCCGCTTCCCCACCACAACGGTTTCACTTCCGAAACAACCACGGCGACTGCGAGCACGGAGCCGCAACGACTTTGACCGATCAGCCATGCCACCCTACGAAAACGCCCCGCTACCGCACACTAAACGAAAAGCCAAACGGCTCCCGCACCATACGCAACGCACGCGTCAATTCAAGCAACGTCCTCAACGCGCCGAACTATGCCATCCCTACACAGCGCAGCTCGCCACCGGACAAACCAGACGTCTACGCCCCCACATGCATCAAGCACGCGACGAGCTACACGAACACAATCACCGACGGAAGCGGCGCAACCAACGCAACGCCGTAAACACTGTCAAGTTCAGGTCTGACGAAGTGAATCCCACGGCACACACACAATAAAATCAAGCAGATTTGAAATTCACCGAAACTCAACGAGACGAACACCCTCTTAACGAAGTTTCTAGTATCTGGAACAACAAAAAACAAACGCCAGCATCGAGCATCTGTGAACAAGCGGACAGTGATCTGGATACGAACGGACGTCAATCTACGCGAACGCTTCATTGTGCCAGGGGGCAGGCGCATTTCGGATTCAGAGCACGATTAGGATACGTATCAGCGCGCCCGGAAACGAAAACGGGCGACAAAAGCTGCCACCCGAAGACACGCAGAAAAACAGTTTACGGCCACGGCCGCACCGACAAGCCCCGAGCTCCCCTGAGCCCGACCCGGCCTGAGAACAAGACGAGACGCCAGGCGCAACGCGAGTGCTTACGTTCCGTTTCGCTTTCTCACATGTACAGTGTACTTGCCTTCGCACAGTAAGTGATTGATTGATTGTAGGGTTTAACGCGCCGACGCAACGCAGGCGATGAGGCGCGCCGTAGTGGAGGGCTCCGGATTAATTTTGACCACCTGGGGATCTTTATCGTGCGCCGAAATCTCGTACACACGGGCGTTTTTGCTTTTCGCCTCCATCAGAAAAGCGGCCGCCGCGGCCGGGAATCGAACCCGCGACCTCGTGCTCAGCATTCGCACAGTAAGTCGCCCAACGACAGACGTTTTCTTGCTCTGTCCTGATTTATATGTAACCTGTGTTTTTCTAATCAATTAAACAATTTATTTTTTCTACTTAGTCTTTCATTCGAGCTACGACCTAGCTAACAGTGCAGATAAGTTGATTATTCGTGAGTAATACAAATTGAGTACTCATGAGTACTGATTGAGTACTCATTAGTGCAGAATGAGTAGTACTCATGAGTGCAGAATGAGTAGTACTCGTGAGTGCAGAATGAGTAGTACTCGCGAGTGCAGAATGAGTAGTACTCATGAGTAGTACTCATGAGCAGTAGTACTCATTGAGTACTCATGAGTACAGATTGAGTACTCATGAGTACAGATTCAGTACTCATGAGTACAGATTGAGTACGAATACTCGTGAGGACAAATGAGTTTGAGTACAAGTGAGTACGATTACAAATGAGTATTTGATGAGTGAGTACGATAGATTTTGTGAACAGACGAACTTTTTGAGTCTGAGTTTGATTGAGTACAGCGTAAATAAAAAAAAATGTGATTGAGTTTGAGTGAGTTCTTTCTGTTTTGCCGACCTATGATCCATGCATTTGCGAGTGAATGCCATGGCGACGCTTCTTTCTGAGGAAATATGGAGTCCTTTAGGCGCCAGGTACGCAGATATATTTGCAAGCGCCTTCTGAAGTTTGTTTTGCGTTATCCTCCGGGATTTTGATGCACTCCAAATACAGATGTCGTCCGCGTAGAGAGTGATCTTGACGCCACGGGGGAGAACACGCTTCAGGTGGATGAGCGTGAGATTAAAAAGTAAAGGGCTTAATACAGCTCCTTGAGGTACTCCTCTTTTTATTTCATGATGTGATGTTGGGCCTTCTGCCGTGCACATGAAGAGTTTTCGTCCTTCAAGGTAATTTGAAATCCATACGTATAATCTTCCGCCTAGTCCAAGTGCAATAAGGGATGATAGTATGGCATCGTGATAAACGGAACCGAACGCTGATTTAACGTCTAGAAACACTGCGACGGGTACATCTCCAGAATGTAGTTCTTCTTCAACAGACGATACAAGGGCAATGATGTTGTCAATAGCCGATCTGTTTTGCCGAAATCCATTCATTTGAGGTGGATAAAGTTTTTTGGTTTCCATGTACCAAGTGACCCTCTTAAAAATCATTTTTTCCATTAATTTTCCAACACAGCTGAGCAGGGCTATCGGTCGAAAGGAGTTGTAGCTTGTCGGTGGTTTTCCAGGTTTTAAGACAGCAGTGATTTTCGCCATTTTCCTACCAGAGGGGACGATGCCATGTAGCCATGCTCTATTGTAATATTCTAGAAGACGTAGACGGGAGTGCTGAGATAGATGAGAGGTTGCGTCGTAGGTGATTTCGTCATAACCAGGAGAGGAGCGTTTTCTGACGTCGGAAATCGCTGCGTTGAGCTCCTCTATTGTAAACGGAAGGTCCAAGGCAGGTGAAGCAGCTGGCGGAGGAGCGATATCGTTGAACTGTGAGCGCATGTGCGTCGACGAGGTTGCCGAAAGGAGCTTGCAATACTGTTCAGCTGCTTCCATCTGAGAAATGTTTTCGTGCAGCGTTAGCGCCCTGAATGGGTGCAGCTGCGAGATATTGTTGCGCATGCCCTTTACAACGCGCCAGATGTGCGATGAAGGTTTGTGAATGTCTAAATTTGCGCAGAAGTCTTGCCATCGCTGCCTTCGTAACTTTTCTAAATGGCGCCTCACATGTCTCTGTGCCTTGCGGGCTTGTTGCAGGTCTTCTAAAGTTCTGGTGCGTCGCGCCTTGCGCTCCGCACGCCTGCGAATGGCTCGTAACCTCTCATAATCCTCATCTGTCTTGATGTTCAAACGCCTTCGCATCACACACGACGATTCCTTAAGGCAGCGAGCTATGGTTGGAATGAGGTCATCATCTGTAGTCGCAGCAGTAATCAGCTGATCTACACTGTATTCATAGGTGTCCCAGTTGGTGCACTTCATTTTAATTTCCAGTCGGGACGCATCTTTACCGAGGTAGGATAGTAAAATCGGGTAGTGGTCGCTGCCCCTAGTTTCCATGTCTGTGTGCCATGAAAACCTGTGAGCGCTGCGGCTTGAGACAAATGAAACGTCAATGCAGCTGCTGACTGTCGTGTTTTTCATATATGTGATGCTTCCATTGTTAAGGGGCTCAATAGAGTGTCTCATCATTAGCTCGGATAGTTTCACTCCGCGGGAACTTGTATATGCGCTGCCCCAGATCTCGTGGTGCGCGTTAAAGTCTCCGCAAATAAGGTAAGGCGGGGCCGTGCTGCTTATTATACTTTGTAACCTTGAGGCATCGAAACCGTTGCCTGGTTCTATGTATGCAGCGATGAAAGTGAAATATTGAGTCCCGATCATGGTTTTGGCACATACGTATTCTTCAGTCTCATGAGTAGGAACGGCAACTCTGGCTACAGGCACGTCATTGCGGACGGCAACAAAAAGCCGACTTACGCCGTTATAGCGTTGCGAGTGTAGTAGATGGTAATTTTTTAATCTAAAGTCATCCTCAACCCGAGATTCGCATATTACAATGAAAGGAAACCGATATGTACGTACAAGTTGCCGAAAGTCGGCGAGCTTTGATCGTAGTCCACGTGCATTCCACTGGAAAACTGTACAGGTCTTAAGATTTGCGTTGATAAACGGTTTCAGGGTGCAGGTGTCCGACGAAGTCATTTTCGTTGGTCTCCGGAGCCACGCCGCAAAGCCGAAGAAGAGGCAGCCACAAGATGTTCTAGGGACAAGACAGCTTCTACTTCAGGAATACGTTCGTAGGAGGGGTTGGCACGCAGCAGAGCCTTTATGGCCGCAAATAGCATGAGGATCAAGATGCCAGTAATGTCGGCCGGTGTGTCCTGACCTGCCTTCTGCTGATTCTCCGTGCGGGAACGTCGACTTGCTTGGTAACTTGCATCCTGCGAGAGCGCGTCACGTGTGACCTGAGTAGTCTTGGTGGTCCGCTGGTCCTGTGTGGCTTGCGCGTAAGACTTGCTGGCAGTGGCTTCACTTTGAAGCGGAGGGTCATTTGTAGGCACAGCCAAGGCTGATAGGACAACTTCTGGGTTCGATGGTGGTTGGCGTCGTGCAGGAGCTTTCCCTTGTAGTTGCTCGACACTGCGGGCAAGTGTAGCTGCCTTTTTCTTTGGGCAAGCCCCATACGACGCGGGATGTGGGCCATTGCAATTTGCACATCGGGGTTGGTTGCGCGCAGTGCAGTCCTTGTGTGTGTGCTCTCCAGAACAGATCTTGCAGCGGAGTTTTCCCCTGCAGTTCTTGGCGATGTGCCCATGTCTCTGACATTTGAAGCACTGCACAGCAGATCCAACGTATTCTGTGACGGGGAAGCTATAAAATCCAAGGAACACTCGAGCTGGCAAAGGAGAGCCTGGCTTGAACTCCAAGATGACGGAGCGTCGACGACTTTCAGCCACGGCTTGGTTTTCATCTCGTGAGTAGGTGACTTGCCGACGAGCAGATGTCACACCTTGATCGTGCAGGTAGTTCCTTAGTTCCTCATCCGTGTACTCGAGGGGTACGCCTTGAATTTTCCCATACGTCGCCATGTATGACTGCGGCACACGCGTCTCGACTGCCGCACCTGCAAGGGTGGATATACGAAGGAGTCGGTTTACGGCGCTGAGCGACGACACGGTCACAATAAGGCTGCCATCTTTGTTCAGGCGATGGGTCAAAACTTTTTCTTGCGCCGTTGCCACGACCTCAGACGCCAATAAGTTGGGGTTCGCTCTCCACAAACTGTAACCTTCGGCTGGTTTGAAGATCACGGGAATTCCGGCGGCTCGCTTTTTCTTGTAAGTGACCATTGTGAATTCTCCTTCATTCATTTCCGTGTCAGTCGTGTCAGAAGACGCATTTTGACTGTCGTGTTCTCGGTCAACAGCACGCTTTTTAGAGACTGGCGCATTTTCCCGGTTATCCTCACAATTGAAGTCGTGTGGAACTGCAGGAATACCTTGGTGCGGTCCACTTGGGGTAGGCAGAACCTGGTTAGTGGAGTCCATTACGGCACCATGCAGCGCAGGTGATGGCGGCACCCTGCTCAACTGCAGGGCCCGCTGGCAGCTGCGCTGAAGCCGTTTGACGCGGTGAGCCCGCCTTTTTGAAGTCACTGGATGGTCGTAAGGAGGCAGGGCGAAGGATTATAGGCACTGCGAATAACCACGGCTACAAAAAACCAAAAAACTGCAGAGCGGCGAAAGCAAGCAGCCGGTTCAGCCGATCTTCGTCTTCCTTACTTCGTGAATAGCTATATCTGAAACTTGGTTGTGCCCTGATATCCTATCCAGTGATTATTTCGGTCAAAAGTACCATGTATGTCATAATGATCGTGCCTTAACGGGATGCAAACAAAAAAGGGGCGGGGTCCTTCTCGCCGTAGAAAAATTTCTCCCGTGTGTGCTACGTAGCGATATTGAAAATGCAAATGAGTCTTTATGGGTTCAAATTCCTCTCTCTAAAACGACAAAATTTCTAGTTGTTTTTTTTATTCCTCCTGATGTAGTTCCTGGGGCGTTCACTAAGTTAGTGTTCTCCATTGAAAAGGTGCTTACAACTCATTGCCACTTTAAGGTCCTCCTCCTTGGAGACTAACGCTCCTGGCGTTCAGTGGAGCCACCTCACCTCTTTCCACTACAACCACCACTTTGAACAGCAGGGTAATATGTTACTAGATTTTTCGTATTTCACTTCCATGGCACAGTGTAATCACATACAAAACTGTAGTGGTAACATTCTGGACCTGTGCTTTTTGAACTTTGATGGCGTTAGTGTGCCGCGCTCTGATTGTTCTGTAGTAATACCCGACAAATATCATCCTCCTCTCTTTTTTGTGTTGCCTTCCTACAATGCTCCACCGTTCCGTAAGTTCCAGCAATGCACAACCTCATTACGCTTTTTCCCGGGGAGATTATGTTGAGCTGTATGGCGACTTTTCTGCTTCCCCTTGGTCAACAGTCATTTACCACTCTGATGTCAATGAACAAGTTGACCATTTTACTGAGATTGTGATTTTGGGTATGAAGAAATACACTTCGCGATATTTATCACAGAAGTTTAAGTTCCCACACTGGTTTTCTTCGTAATTGCGGAATGCCCTGAAGCTCAAAAAACGTGCGCAGAGAAAGATGAAGCGCTCTCGTGCGAATGTGTTCGCGCAGGAGTTCCGGCGCCTACGTGCCCTATGCAAAATATTGCAAAATCGTGATCATGATTCGTACCTGACGTCAGTAGAAGCTAAAGCAACTCATCAGCCAGGAGCCTTTTGGAAGTACATTCATTCTAGATCTAGTACAACTAATGAATCTATTCGTCTTTTAGATTCCAGCGGCGATGAGGTTGCAGATGTGGCCGACTGCTTTGCTCCTCCGTTTTCTTCTTTTTTTGACGGCCGCGTCCCTTGTCACCAGGGCGGTGACTCCGGTTGTTTCCAACTGGATGAGGACATCGTGCGGACCAGCATCATTCGGCTAAAGCCCTCATTTTCTTCTGGGCCAGATAGTATTCCGGCTGCCATTATAAAAACATATGAAAATATATTCGCTCTTGCGTTAAATTCAAAATTTAATAACTGTCTCCGGTCTGGCACGTTCCCTCGCTCATTGGAAATATCTCCTGTATCCCCTGTTTTCAAGTCAGGCCCAAAAACTGACTCCATAAACAATAGGCCAGTCTCGCTCCTTTGTTCTGCCTCTAAAATATTCCAGTTATCTCTTCATACGGCTTTGTCTTTTTCACTTAATCACGACCTCATTCCTAATCAACATGGCGGGCGTTCAACTTCCACAAACCTCGCGTGCTTCATGGAGCAGGCTGCCCCAGCAATTGTTGGTAGAGGCCAGCTGGATGCGGTCTACTGTGACTTGAGCAAGGCCTTTGATGTAGTCAACCACTCGTTATTGCTTGCCAAGCTCATTGTGTTAGATGTTCACGCTTCTTCGGTGGGTCTTATACGTTGCTACATCCAGGAGCGATATTGCTATGTATGTGGTAACGGTAAAACATATCATTTATGTCAAAGCAACCAGTTGTGTACCCCAGGGCTGCGTTCTAGGTCCCCTTTTTTTTTCCATTTTCATTAACGATGTTGCTTCTGCTATTCAAAATTTTTCTTTGTTGTATGCTGATGATATAAAAATCTTTAGAGAAAGGCAGAATGTTCGGGACTCTAGTTCTCTTCAGGCTGATATCGTGTGATTCCATCGTTGATGCATCGAAAATGACCTAATTTTGAACCCCTCAAAAACGAAAGTTCTCTCCTACAGTAGGAAAACCCAACAACTGCAATACCCGTATGAAATTGCAAGCACTGCACTGCCGAGGGTAACCGAAATTTGGGACTTGGGAGTACTACTTGATTCTTCTCTGACTTTCTCTTCCCACGTCACACAAAGTACTCGACGCTGTCTTGACGTCTGGGGGCTGTTTGCAGGTAATCTAGAGAGTTTAAAAGTCCTCTTCCTTTCATGAAGTTGTATTCGGCTCTCTGCTTACCTCTTCTCGAATACGGTTCTCTTTTTTGGAATGGAACTTGCAAGTCCGATAGTGACCGTATCGAAAGCGTACAAAATAAGTTCCTTTCTATTTTTAAGCACAGTTCCTCTCATGTACAAGAAGACTCAAACGGCAGCATGTCTTTTCTGAAAAGTATTCATTCCCTTTGGTGCTGACGAATGCGAGCTGATATTATCTGTCTTTTTAATTTCTTCATGGTGATATTTTGTGTGATGACTTGGTTGCACTTATGAATGTCAACTTGCTGAACAAACTTTTCCGAACATTTCGAACTTTCAGAACAGATGCTTTAAGTAGACGACGCTCGTCGATCTGGAGGATGCAATGTGCATATAATGAATATTCCGATGGTCTTGATATATTCCAGAGGTCTTTTTCTTTGCTCTCGAATGACTTGAAAACTGTTGTAGTTTAAGTGTTTTTATGTCATTCCAAATTTATGTGCCGTATTTGTTTTAGGGAAATCATGTTCTTGCTTTTTAGTTTTTCACTTTTCCAGGTTTTGTGTTGCTTGAATTTTGTTAGGTTTGAGTGTAAGTGCTTGCAACGCTAAACTTCGTTTTTCCATTTTGAAACTTCCTAACATTTTGTTGCAAAACCTTCGTTTTATGTGTATAATCTATCTCCGTCATGTTCGTTGAGTATTTCCTTGTATATTTTCGATTTTTCACGTGCCTTCAGCGTTTTGCTGGCCGAGTGTCATGGCTTACAACACTAGGCTTTCTTTTTTGCAGTTTTGCTTTCTGGGATATTTCTAACTATTTTTACTTTATTGTTTCCGTCATACATATTGTTTTGTGTGTTGTGTCGTCTTGTTTTTAGTTTTTATGTTTTTATATGGTGTACCACGACCAGGACCCTAGGGTTGTTCCGTGGCCCCCAAAATAAAGGTTGATCGATTGTTTGACTGATTGATTGCTATTAGAGCATTTATAATCTGTTCAAGTGAATTTCAGTCCTCAGCGTTACCATTCTACTGCTGGAGCATCAAAACTCATCGCACAACTTTGGAGAGCTCATTGTGCTTGAAATTGTTTCATGCGAGTTTTAAAGGTTTCTAACTCTGCACCATTGTTAGGCTTTGTACCAGTATTGTCACGTGTTTCATCGGCGTCAAGAGATGACTGTGAGGACGAAGAAGTGGTTGAGTGCGCGTGCTCTCTCATCATTGTCATTCAGAGCTCTGGCGCTCGCGCTTGGAACCCTGTGCTCGAGCTATCCCACTAAAGAGGCTCCGGCTGTTTGTACTGACCCGGTCTTCTCCTTCAAGGACCCCGACTCAGCATCTGCGTGTTTATAGTACGCGACACTGGTGGAGGTGCGGTGTACGACTACTCCATGCAAAGGACCCCTTCGGCCAGCCCGGAACGGCTTAGCCCTGTCCACACACCTGTCGTCGCAAACGTCGCAAACGCGGACTGTCTCCAGAGTACGGTCGCCTTGACTTCACGGCACCTAGACGTCAGGCTCCGGAACCTCAAGTAATGGCGCAAGCACTTACTCCCCAGGTAACTCTCCAACAGCCACGTACTCCGGCCATCTTTCACGGTGAGGTGTTTGAGGACGTCGAGGACTGGCTGGAGCAATTTGAGCGAGTCGCATCGTTCAACCAGTGGGACGCTCGCCAAAAGCTGCGTGAGGTCTATTACGCGGTCGAACATGGTGCAAGAACGTGGTTCGAGAACCGCGAGGCGAGGTCGTCTACTTGGGAAGAATTCCGGCAGGAGCTTCTGGAAAGTTTCGCCACCACAGACCGTCGGGACCTTGGACAGCGGCTGTTGGAGTCGCGGATCCAGAAACCCAATGAAACTGTGACTATGTTTACGGAGGAAATGGCGCGGTTGTTCAAGAGGGCTGACCCTGAAATGTCGGAGCCGAGGAAGCTGCGCTACCTGATGCACGGCGTTAAAGAACAGCTCTTCGCAGGTCTCGTACGAAACCCTCCTCGCACGGTGAAAGACTTCGTCAGGGAGGCAACAGCCATCGAGCGAGCCCTGCAAGAGCGATGCCGGTAGTTCAACCGCGTGAACGGCACTTCGCCCGGTACTGCTGGCGCCCTAAGAAGTATGGCCAATGAGACAACCCTTCGACACATCATCCGCTCAATTGTACGAGAAGAGCTGCAATTGAGTAAGATCGGCGGGCTGGAACCTGCGCCTGCCTCGGTCGCTGATGTGGTCCGCCAAGAGATCCGACAAGCGCTTTCGATCGCGGAGCAGCAGGTACAGCCGCCACAGGCGAGTTATGTAACAGCACTCCGTCGCCAGCCGCCCATCGCAAACACGCCACTGCCGCCCCTGGCGCATCGAACCGACCCCCGACTCCAGAGAGCAGATTCCGCCACGTACTCTCGGTCCCAAAACAGAGTTCGTATGGAACGCAGGTGCGCAAGACGGACGTTTGGCGCGATGACAACAACCAGCCACTGTGCTATCATTGTGGCGAAGCAAGCCACGTTTACCGCCGTTGCCCGTACCGTGAAATTGGGCTTCGTGGCTTTTCACCCGCCGCCCCAGGACCTCGCTTTGGCCAAAGACCTGCGGAAATCGAAGCTTACCTTGCTGCCAGACAAAGTCCCGCGCCGATCCTCCGACGTTCGCAGTCACCTCCCCCGCCAATCCTTCGACGTTCACAGTCACCGTCTAGCGGCTCGTCACCTGACCGTCGAAACCCCCGAGGACCGCCGCGTGGAAGATCCCCTAGCCCTGGGCGGGGAAACTAACCGCCGCAACCTCAGGAGGCAAGTTTGCTACCGGCAGGCCTTTGCAAGACCTCCGAAAACCAACTATGCCGCCGACCGAAGACACGACCTCGCCGATACGACAAATGATGACCTCGTCGGCCGAACACGCAGCGTCCCCAGTAGAACACGCGACCTTGCCGACAGCACCCACTATCCCGCAGACGGGAGCCATGACGTCACCGTCTGACCGCACGGCGAGTAGAATAAGTATCGGTGAAGTTGGCAGCGCGGACATTTTAATCTCCATAGACGGGCACCAGTTAACTGGTTAACTGGTTTAGTCGACACTGGTGCGGACTACTCCGTAATCAGCCAAACACTCGCTGATCGCCTAAGAAAAGTAAAGACACCGTGGTTCGGGCTCCAGATTAGATCGGCTGGTGCCATTGTGCTATTTTGTTTGCCATGCTTTCGGTTTGTAGTGCACCATTAGGCTCCAGAATTCGACGTGCCACCAGTCCCAGTTATCCTATGTAACTGACTCCGGGAAATCATTGATACTGCGTCTTTTTTCTCTGCAAAAATTACAGCAGGACGGAACATTACATATATATACATAAATTATTCAGGGCTTCCAGCTGCCTCTTGGCAGTCAGGCCTGGAGTGGTTCAGAGCAGAGGAAGAACGCAAAGTTACACAGAACCAGTAGTACAGTCTGCGGTTCACAAGGCAGCAGTAACTCTCACTACAAATCACATGCCTACATGCATACATAATGAAAAATGGTAACACGTATCTACTACAAAATACAAGAGCAAAGTACACTATGTTGCCAGTCCGACAACTGTGAAAAATAAATTGCACGTTGACATGGAAACGTAGTCAAAACATAGTACACAATAAAGGACTAGCAGAGTGCGTTGTTAGCATTGTTGCAAGGTGAGACATGAAATATGTAAGGTCGAACAGTACGGTCAGCAAATCAAAATAACAAACAAGACATGTAATCAAACACAATTTTCAATATCTTCGGAATGCGCCTTCAAAACGTGGGAACTTGTGACCCACTCCTCGCCGTTACCCCCATGTGCTCCCCATGAATGTTCAGTTGCTGAGACACGTGTGTGAGGTTTTTGCTGTGAACGGGCTTCCCCCAACCAAATCAATGAAGCTGCTGTCAGCTATGTTGTGCAACAGAAAAACCCTTTCCTTCAAAAAGAAACTCGAAGTTCTCAGCAAAGTTGACAGCAAACCGCAAAAGAAGCGCAGCAACTCAGCAAAACAGCTTAGCTTGTCGCTGTTGTGCACCATTGCTGGGCAACGCGACATGATTTTGAAAACGTGCAGTGCTTCAGCGTGAACGTCAAGCGTGTACGCCAGGCTTCCTTTCCTATGCATCTGCACATACTTGCAGATACAGTGAAGACATTTGACTATTGACACTGACATTCTACATAAACATTTGATGAGTTCGCATCAGCGAACACTGCATGAGTAAAGCAGTGTTTATGTGGTGACTAGGAGGGCATAGTACAAGACAAAATTGAACAGACATTGAGCTCTGCCTCAAACATAGACTGAGCACAGTATTTTGCGAGATTCACGCATGTGGGTCCGCAAAGCTCATGCGAGGATTGGCCAGCCTGCTGTCAAAAATCACTAAAGGTGCTACCACAGGGTAAAGTGATTTCTGAAGAGGTAATTCTTTGAACAAACGGGGGGCACCGCTTGCAGTAGGCGTCCCCTAGTGGCCTTTAGCACTAGGAACATTCCTGCTGATGCTCATGCTCAGTGAGTGGCGGCGCTTGGCTCATGGGTCAGCCCCGGTTTTGGTTGGTCGTCCAGCAGGCACCCGCTTAGCTCCCCGGGACAGGCCAGGTCAACGTCTTGCCAAACTAGTTGGTTGGACTTTGATGATCTGCCAACGGCGCCTGTCTATTGTGGACGAAGCCTTCAGCCGAAGCAAAAGGGCATAAGCAGAGCTGCTGGTGTTCACGGTGCTCAGTTGTGCAGTGACAGAGTCAAGCAGTGATGCGTAGGATGCGTTGCCTTCGCCCAGGCAGTGGATACGGCGGAGTTGCTGTTCCAGGTCGCAGTACTTGTCTTCCATCTCCTGCTAGTTTGTTTTCCTTATGAGCAAGAGTGGAAGTGCACAAGTAGAGCACCTGAGTTTGGGAGACGTTATGCGAGACACTCTTTCATTCTTTTGATAGCAGACTAAGGTTCATAAAATTGTGGAGGGAAAAATGGCTGTTGCAGAAATGCTAAATGTGTAACAAGAACTTTACAGTTACTTATCTCTTAGTAAAAGTTCAATGTCTGTTTTTGTCAAGAATGGGGCCTAACTTTTGGTATGGGCCCATACCTTTGCAGGTCAATGTTGAGGTAGTTTAAGCTGTTGCACGGTTTTGTAGACTTGGATGCTCCTCCCCAGTTGTAAAAATGGCAGCAGTGCTGCGACGCACCTCAGGTGTTGGGAGTGTCTCCAGAACATGTGGTTGCTGTGATGTTTCTGCTGCTGTTTCTAGAGCTGCACCGTCCTCGCAGTGTGGTTCGGCTGCTACGCCTGGCCCAGCACTTCCCAAGACCTGCGGCACCCGGGCAAGAAGAAGCCCCACAAGGGGCACCTCTCGCCGAGGGCCAGCAGGCCTAGCTGTTCACAGTACTCCGGTGTCAGCTCGGGGCTGTTTGGGAAGCCCCCGCCAAAGGCCTTCTGCCCAATGGCCTGGTGCTTGTAGAAGGCCCCCTGGCTACCCGCCCAGCAGCCGCACAGGCCAAAGTCAGCCTGCACCTCATACAGCACAGTGCCACAGGAGCTGGGTACTAAAGTGCCTGGTCAATTTGGACTATTTCTGGGGGGTCAATGTCAAGCATAATTGGGAACAAATTTTCTAAGCTAATTCTATGTGAGGGCTCCAGATTGTTTGCGTGGCGGAAAAAAGTTTGCTCTTTAAGTGACTTTCCCAGGTACCTGTCACGAATTCTACCAAGGCCACTGCATTGTACGCTTTTGTGCGGCTAAGCACAACATCTTTCAAAATCCGAATAGAGGCCTCAGAGTAGTTGTTAGTATTCTGACCTCTTGTGAGAGTGCCTGCGTGGTATAGGAGTACCCACAGCTCCTCGCACTTCCGAAGTGCTTGAGCTCTGCGGGCGTAACCCTCATGAGGCAGAGCACAAAGCGCTTCCTTGGCTGCCTCCAACTCGCCTGGTTCTTTCGCGTACAAGACCTGAAATAGCAATGTACATGTTATACTCAGCACTACACACATCCGGAACGAAAAAGAGACGCCGACCCGTCCAAACAAAACGTACTGACGTTTCGGCTTCCAGCACGGAAGCCTTGTTCACAATATAGAGAAGTGGGTCCCAATCAATCTTGTGGTCATTCACGACGGCGTGTTCGGCGTGTTGAAACAATGCAAGAATCGTTGCAACAGAAAAAGTGACATCATCACGGCTGCACTGGAATCACTAATCATTCAGACCACATCTAAAACAGTCAATCGTAACGACGGAATTCTAAATCCGATCTACGCACGCTCTTTGCAGTGATTACTCAAGCCCACTTAAACAACCCACGTCTGGTGATGCATTTATTTGAACAAGGCTTCCGTGCTGGAAGCCGAAACGTCAGTGCGTTTTGTTTAGACTGGTCGGCGTCCCTTTTTCGTTCCTAATGTACTCTACCGGCCAGACGGGATTCCGTCATGCTCTCGATTACACTACACACATCCGCATTAAAGAAACTGAACACCCACAATCTCCCAAGTAAGTGCTACAGTAAGTAAGTGCTAACTGCCAAGAAGTGCTACAGTAAACAATTTACAGTAAACAATCTGACTGATGTGTAAACTAAAGGCTTAGGAAACATAAAAACAACTGCCAGCAGATTACGCACCCATTGAGGCTGACGGATTATTATCACCGGTGCTCATGTGTTCCACATTTTGAGAAGATGAGTATCATCGGCCGCACGAAAGAAAATATTTAAAAGAAGATTTTGGAAGCCTTCCCCATCGTATAAGTGGAAAATTGCATAATCGTGCCGTCAGTGTCCCTCACAGATAGCAAGGTCAAGATGCTTCAGGTGGATGGGATGGGTTGGCATGTCCTTGTAATCAGTTTTCTATCATTTATATCGATTGCCGGAAGGACATTTTATACTAGATAGCGTTTCAAACAAATATATCAGTTGCTATTTCGTGCATCAAGTGTGTGTTCAGTCCTAAAAACTCTCAAAATTTCGTTGATGTTCAATCTGTTACATTCAAGGGAAGGCTGGATCTTTTGGCATACATTTAAACTGGTCATCAAGCTACCAGTAAAAGTGCCTTCATGGGGAGATACAAGAAGAACGATAGGTTATCCCGAACGTTCTCCAGTTCCCTTGAAGTGTATGCCTATTAGCAGGGGTCGGTAAGAAACTAAAATTAGTTTATTTTATGAGATCTGCAGTGAGTATGCGACTTATGAAAGTGGTGTGTCTGCAACCCGATGAACTGCCGTGCTAAGCTATTCATTTTAAACAGAGCATCTTTCCACTGTTAGTTTTTTGATTGGCATCCTGGGTTAGTACCTTTTTGAATGCCGCCATCATGGGACGTCGCTGGTCCTGGGGCACTTGGTTTGTTGTAGCCGTCGGCCGTCGCCACTCCGCTTGGAGCACATGGAAGTGGCAGAGGAGCTGCCGTGCTGAGGCCCACGTGTCTTTCAGTGCTCCTGTCTCTGCCGGGGAGTTGTCGGTCATGAAGGCTGCTGGGGCCTGCAGGAGCCGCGGGGTGCATAAAGAAGCAATGGGTTTTCGGGCAATCTTAAAATGCTTAATACTGGATAGGCTGTCTGGTACAGCGGATCCATGCAGGTTTTATTTTAGGTGGCGAATTAAAAAAAGTATGGTACGGCGAAGCCCGCAAGCTCACCTCTCATAAGCTAGGCAAAAAAACGGTTCAAAGTAGTCCAGGATAAGGCGTATGCATGCCCCCACTTGAAAATGTTGTGTGATCAGGGCAGATCTGCTTTGAAGCCTCGTGTTCCTGAGAAAATCATCTGTGAGCATGCCATCAAGTTTTCACAAACATGCAAAAGAGAGTGCTTAACGTATGGCTGAGTTTGCCAGTGCAATATTGTGGCATTTGCAAGAGTATAAAATTAGCGAGTAGCGTAAAGGAATAATTAGATATCATTATCTGTGCCTGTATTTGCGGCTTATTTATACCAGGAGGAAGCAAAGTTGATTGAATCGTTTGTTTGCCCATACCTGGCTATTGCCAAAACACAGTGGGTAGCGGTCCCTCAGCAGACGGAAGGCCAAGCCGTACCCCTCTTTGCTTTGTGAGCTGTGTATGAGCACAGCTATTGGCACAGCTCCTGCTTTGGTTGCCGTCAGCAGCACAGTGGCCGTACTTTGAGTCGCATCGCAGGAGTATGTTGAGTCTACGAATATTGTTTCTTGGGCCGAGGTAAAGAGCTGGGCACGCCGCATAATCGGTTTAACACAATTTAAATTTGGGCGAGTTGGTGATACATCTTGGGTAAAAGCGGGAAAAACGACTACACGTAGAAAAGAAGGATTAAGTATTAAGAAGTATTAAGCGCGCCGCCCTGGGTTCTTTTCTACGTGTAGTCGTTTTTCGTGCTTTTACTCATGACGCATAATCGGTGTCGTCACGAGCACCGCCCAGCAGTCATCTGTCGTGCTGCTCGTGAAGACCTCTGCCCCTGCGCAAATAAAACACAAACAGCATGATGTGTGTAAACTTTGTGTACTTGTTTCATTGCCTTCTATTCAGACAAAATACAAGTTTGTTTTATTAGAAAGATTCTATTTTTTATAGTGCCCCCAGTGCTTGTCCGGATGGAAACGATGCTTTATTCACTGAGAAATTATTTTAAGTTTAAATTTTAACTTTCCCACTAAATCGTGTTTTCATGGTCTGCAATGACATCACAGGGATTGACTGCTCTGCAGCAGATTGTGAAGCCTTGTTTACCGTTAGTGAACCTAGATGGCACCACCATACCGCAGCAAGACATTTCCTGCCTTACTGTCGATTCCGCATCGGCGGCACTTTCTGCTAATGCAACTTACGCTGTAATGTCGTCAGCCACTGTGGGTGTGATGCAGGCGCTGCGAGTGCAGATTGCTGCCGCGGCTAGAGAATGAGGTATGAAGCTTTACGCAGTGGGTAGGGAGACGCGCTCTGGAGGACTCCGGCCGGTCTTCCTACCGTCCGCCTAAAGATGTTAGGACTAGCACTGTGGCGGATATTCGATTGCCACTCTCGCGAGCCGTCAGGAGACAATTTTTATGCGATTCGCTAACACAATTACCGCCTTTCCCGTATGTGCAGCTTTGTTTGGAACGTGTGTTTCAATTGGAAGAGCGGTAGCAAGATATTACTCGAGCAACCTGCGCCTCCCAGCGCCACTTCGCGGCCACGTCCGCCGTGTGCGCAACGACCGTGCTGGTGATATACGCGGCTTACCCAGTATTTCTGTCGTATTCCTTGCGCGTTTTTGCGTCCAGTGTAATAAAAAAGCAATAAAAACAGTGCTTGAAGTTGTTGTAGAACTTAGGTCACGGGGAGCTGCTCGATGAGCGAACGAAATAGTGGCTCTTAAAAGGGTCGAAAGTTGGGCAAGTTTGTATTGACGCATCTTAAAAATTCAACTGCGCGCAAATTAGTGGCACTTCCGCCGCTATTCTCGGATCGTTCGTTTGCTCCCGAGCAAGACGGCCAGCGAGAAACGCCGGCGAGACGGCGAGCGAGAAACGCCGACAGTGTGGAAGCGGCGAACACAATACTCATGGTGCGTCTGGATGTTGTATATTTACAAGATATCCAACTAGATGTCAATCTTCCGAGGACTTCCGCTGGCTGATCGCGTGTTACTTACACTTTAAAAATGATTTTAAATTATGCTCTGAGCTGTATTTGCTGCTGATATTTTGCAGTTCATGTGGGTTCACACCAATCGACAGTTGAACCTCCTACTAACGAGCAGAAATTTAGCCAATTATTGGCAATAGCGAACTAAATACGAATTTTGGTTGGCCATGCTTTATTTCAGTGATTCATTTTCTTTACAACGAAGCCGAATCCACGAGAGCCGCGCGATATCGGCCGTAACGAAGACATACTTGGTCCGCGTGAGGCTATAAACTCTTAAGCTATAGCATAAAAAGCAAAATAACAAGTTGAACCGATAGTTATAATTCGTGACAATCATTTATTCAGATCTGCTGTGTCGACTTACATTTCCAGCCAGTCATGAATGTGCCATTTTTTTCCCTGGAACATTTCTGCCTATTTGTTGTCATTTTGCTGTAATATTATCTACTATCATGCTTCACTTGTGCTGCGTTACCGCTTGTTGATTAGATGTCAAAAATATCCTGAATATGTACCATTTTTTTCATCTGTTAGTCATTGTATTTACGTTAGTTTTGCACCGTTTGCCTGCTGTTACGTCACACAAGACTGGAACGTTACTGCTGCGTTTTGTTCCCAACTTGGCCTGATCTTATTTTTTATTCTGCCATGTGCATTCACATTTTTTTTCTGATCTCAATTTTTTTCCTTCCTTGCTGTGTCTGCTCCTTATTGCGTTGTTTTGTTAGTGACTGTCATGTTCCCACTCCCCTCTTTAACGCCCTACCCGGGCCCTGATGGTAATGTAAATAAATAAATAAAATGAATAAATAAAACACAACCCATTTTTATTCGTCTCAAATATTAGCCGCGATATTGTTCGTCCGGCGCAACAGCGCATGGTACTGGCCTGAAATGAGAACTCTGGCCTCTTTTGTAAAACAACTTTGTTCTGTTGTAATGTCATGTTCTCATGCTTCCGGTCAGTTTTTCTTTGAAATTCCACAAGGAGGCAGGTAAGGTATTATCCAATGCAATTCAACCTTCCCGTATTCGAAGTGCTCGCGCGCCTCCTACCTGGAAATGCGCAAGCGGGAGTTCTGCTCTTTTGTGCTTGCTTTTCCTCCCGCATAAGACGGCGCTGCCAGCGCCTTATTGCGCTGTTCGGAACGGGCCATTCGTTTCATGAACGGGCACTTTCTTTCGCTACCTATCGTAAAAACCAAAGCAACGATCGTTCCTAACTAAATACACGCGAGTGTTGCCGGTTACACACGTAAATTTTGCCTGAAATGTCCTGCAGTTTTTTTTTTCGCTAAATAACGGAGAGATGTACGACAAGCGTCAGCGGTTCGGGAGTTTTGGACAGTTATGGTTAGAGAAACAACTTGGTTTTCGAAGCCTCTGCGGGACGCCGCTATGAGGGTAGGTCGTGAGGCTCTACTTGGGTTCAGCCCGTAGAGTGCTCTGCACTTGAAACGTTTTTGTCCAGTACACTCGATAATTACCCTCCGCGAATGCTACGGTGGTCGCGATGGCAATACACGGTTCACTCGTTGCCCGGAATATGGTGACAACCCCAAGGCTGTAAGTTTTAGATGCAGAGCATCTGATTCACTCGCCTTGTCCCTCCGGCGTCGTCGTCGTCGTCATCGGCGTCGGCGTTGTCCGCCCCTCCCCCATTCTCCTCGCCGCGCCAGCTGCGCTCTCCGCCGCTCACCCCCTGTCCTCTCCGATAGCGAACACAATCTCGCGAGGGGCATTGGATTGGATTCGATTGGATTGGCTTGGATTGGATTAAATTGGCTCCGCTTGAATTGGATTGGATTGTATTGGATTTGGATTAGATTGGATTAAAGTGGATTGTGTTGGATTGTGTTGCGTCATAGCCGCGGCAAGTTGCGTCATAGCCGCGGCAGACGCGCTGTACAGTACTCTCTCTTCCGCGGTTTCCTCTCCTTCGGGCGCGCTGCGCATATAACCGGTGTGCCGTTCTCCGGCGAACCAACATCCACGCTTGGCTCAAACACCTAGAGTCCACGCCGCTTTACAAGTACGCCAACGTCGTCATCGACTGGGACCGGCTTACGCAAGCCCCTCAACGTTATGCGCGCTATAAAACGCGGCTCTTCGCCGCTCTGCCTATGCGTCGCATCTACACAGGGGTTCCCGCGAGGGGAGGTGGGAGTTTTGTTTTGACAAGAAAAATAAAAGTGACAAATGAAAAACTCCCTTAGCTATCCCTCGCCGTGCCAGAGTCAATGCTCCGCTTTCGGCATGCCTGACATGTGGAGCATCGCTCTCATCCACATTGAGAACGGTGCTCCAGCTGGTGAAACAGCCAGCTAGAAAGACCCAAAAAAAGCAGCCATAACCTGACCGTCGGTTTTCCCCAAGCGTGACGGGTTTGGGTCAGCCACGTCTTATGACGTCTTGCTCAGCCGTTGGCTAGAAATCTGCTACCACAGACCCTTTCACGTGACGCCGTTTTCAAATTCCCAACGGCGGCGCGCCTCGTCGATGCCGAAGGCAGATGCGATATCGGGCGGGCGCGGGATTTTTGCACGACCTCACACGTCGGAAAGCATTTGAGGAAACACCAAGAAAATCACGTAACTTTCACAAAACATTACCGCCGCATTTACACTGTGCATGCGGTAAAATCCCTTTTGCGTATGCTTCTTGGCGCCACATTTCACGAGTCGAGCGCAAAAACGATGTAGGAAGTTGGAAAGCTGAACACTCGATCTTTCCGCTGAACACGGACCAACTGCACGTGCACGGGGAGCGAGCTAGCTAGCCCCGTGAATCCATGCGATGTTTTGCTTGGTATGCACAAGGACCTAATTTTCCTGCAGAGAGAAGTCCGTGCGAACGATTTCACAAACAGTTGCGAAATCCTGTAAGCGTAGATGCCATGTATATGACTGTCTATACCCTGTAGACAATCCGCAGACGTAGAAGTGTATACGCTGCGGTTTACTATTCCGTGGCCAGGGAGTAGATGTCTCCAGTGAGCAAGCGATTCCTAATGGGTTACAGATTTACTGACAAGGCTCGCGGCCGTCTCGGGGGAGACGAAATCTTCGAAACATTCCCGCTTCTTTGTGAGAGGAGCTCCTAAACAAAATAAATGACATATGGTTCCGCGGGCAGGTGCCACGAGCTCTTGAATACCCTGTATTAACTCTATTACCGAAGCAAGAGAATGACAAGTCATATATGGCCAGACTTCGACCTATCTCGCCTACGTCTACCCTCTGTAAGATACTGGCTGTGACCAAAGCGAATTACCACCTCGGGGACAAACCTAAGTACTTCCACGCATGTCAAACTGGGTTCCGGCTAAATTTGGAGACGCATGACACCCCGTATCTCCTACAGCGAATTCTACGGAAAACAAATAACAAGCAGCTGCAAGTCATGGTCAAACTGAACTTCCACAATAGATATGACACCGTTACTCGCGCAACCGTGCTTGAGGCGTAGCGAAAGCCTATCCGGGCAAAAGCTTGAACAATTTCGTCCGGAGTTTCTTGGCCAACCGGACTTTTCAGATCTGCTCTGGCTGCCGAGACACTCTTGAATATAAAAACAGCTGAGTAATACCTCAGCAGGCCATCTTCTCTCCCACTCTTTTCAATTTGGTCACGGCTGAACTTGTGCAAGGTATTTCAGCGGCCACTGGCGTGCATGACAAGGCATATGCCGACGATGTCACCATCTGCACCGAAGCTGCGGATAATTCCTCGACAGAAAGCAATGTTCGTAGTCTGCAACAAGCTCTTAGAAACATTCACTGCTCTCCTCGCACTACCGGAATGGGCGTTTCCCTGACGGAGGCAAACGCCATCATCGTTATGGGTAAGTTAGACAAGCACGCTCTGGTTGCTCTCAGCGTTGCGAATCAAAACCTTCAGCGTGCCCAAGAACGGTATATCAGAGTGCTGGGCATTCCACTGTTAGAGTCTGGAGGAGCTTCAGAAAAGCTTCGACACTTCGGAGGCCCTTTCGGGAAGCCGTGATCGTATAGCAGTTTGTACCTTGCGTTGTGTGGCAGTTGCAAGCGCGATGGACTCTTCTGCTGGGGTTAATCCGCAGGATTTCTCATAACATCAGCGGAGCGTCCCAAAGCATTCCCCGCCGACTAGTTCAAGCGATCCTGGTGAGCAAATGTACGGGTTCTCCTGCTTCCGTCTCACAAAACGTGAGATGTAACAGCCGCACACGCCCTGCAGGGCAGCCTTTCTTGTCATTACGGGCCTTCCAATACACACAATGGTCACTGCGCAGTACCCCTATGGTGGGCTTTGCCCGGTTGAAGAAACAATCTTGCATGATCCCGACGAGTCCACGATCGCCACGATCTCCGACTGCAAGGGCGTCGATTACTGACGGCTGATGGCCACATTCCGCCGACGGCACATGCCGCTTATACAGAAGCCGATACCACCATGGAAGGACAGAATTATTAAAGTGCAACCACAAACATTCTGTTAGACAGCGTCAGAAGCACCCATCGCACTGGACCGCACTGGGTGTAGCATGTGCTACTTGTCCGCACAATCCAACACTTCAGATTTCTGTAGACACGTCTTCTACGCCAAAGACCCGTATAGCGGCACTGGTTCCAGTGTCTAAACCAGGCGGCCACCAGACCATTCGACTCATTTCTCTGGACGCCGACCCAGAAATTACAGACATTAGGCTATGACCTATAAACGAAGGTCTTCACGTTACACACCAGGTTGTCACTGATCACCGTGAACAATGAAGTGCACATATTGGCATTGGCCGTCTGTACGGAGACACCTAAATGTCTCATCGGTCCACCGAGATGCAATGGCACCACCAACGCTATGAACCAGATATTCGGGACAGTCAGGGAGGATTCTGGGGTGCTGATAATAATATTCTGGATTTCTGTTCGTTAAGGACACCCAGAAAACGAGAGGACTCATGGACTCGCGAACGAGGCTTTACGACACCTCGCTCGGTTCGTGATGACTGTGCGACCAATTTCGCTCCCGACTGATCCAGATGTTAAGCACCGTCGTTGACGTATTAGACGAAGGGAGGAATTATCAACTACTATTCCAGCATGCGACGATCCTACAACCCCTAGTCTACCCCGAGGTGCAAGGGTATTCCTTAAACTGATGTGCTCGGGGTACGCTTCTACAGACTACATCGCTTCTCGATGGCCCAGGTTCCCGCAGCAACCGATATAGCAGGATGGCAGCCTCCCCAACGGCGGTTCAGGCGTTGCGCTACCAAGACCAGTCGGATGCTTCACCTGCAAAACCGACGTGACCCCAACTATCATGATTACGAGTGAAAAAACAGCGCTAAAAAGACAGGACAAGAAAGGACACAGGACCACGCCGCCATCTTATTTGGAACTGAGGCGCACTAGACTTGCTTAACAGAAACCAGCGTCCAGACGGCGTTTTTTTATACAAGGACTGGCTCAGGGCACGTGGTCGGCGCCAAGACACGTTGGCCGCGTTGTGACGCTTCGCGTGTGATGCAGCCAGTGCCCGACATTATTAACCTACTCATTTCACAGTATGGCGTCGAGCCATTCCACTTAAATATTTGTCTCTCTGGCTGGCTGAGAGACGTGTAAAATACGCACATAATAAATTTTCCAATCCCCCTCTTCTCCAGCTCCAGCTTCCCCCCAGACACCAGATAACCCCGCTCTTCTATCCATCCCAATTGAGATAATCAAATCACTGGTAAACGAGCAATTTCAGACACAAGTGCTTCCCACTATCGATCAGCGTTTCGACGTCCCCTAACCGAACTCAATAAAGAAATCACGAATTCAACGCCAACAATTCAGCGACTCACTGACGCCCTGACCTGCCTCCTCAACGCCCTAGAAAAAGCCCTCTCCACAACACTCTGTACCACTACTCCAAAAACCAAGAAAGTCAAACTGGCCCCCGCACGCGACGATTACTCAGTAGCAATGGACACAGCCCTCGCGGAAGATAATGTCTGACCCTTCTCAGCTGCACATCTACCAGTGGAACTGGAGGTCCCTCAACAGCAAAAAAGCGCAACTAAACCTTTACATCGCACCCGAGCCGCTCGACGTTATTGCGCTACAAGAAGTGGATACCCCCAAACTTGAGCTTCGTGGCTATTGCTCGTATACACAAGACCCAGGCCACCGAACAGCTGTTCTAGTAGCACAGCATATTACTGCACAAGAACACTTCATTGCATCAGAAATCGCCCACACCTTTATTGAAATTCTCCCTCCCCGCCCAAATCTCCCAAGTGTCTACATCCTGAACGTGTACAGTCCGCCGCTCTCATCCATGAAGACCGTTGACCTGCTTATTCATGAAGCAAGCCGAAAGTCGCAGCAAAGCCCTCTCATTGTACTAGGGGACTTCAACGCCTCACATCACTCATGGGGATATCACCAAGCCTCTAAAAAAGGAACAGCCCTCCTCCATGCAGCACAATATGATTGCCTAACCCTATACAATGACCTCACCACCCCCACCCGCCTTGGAAACAGTGTCTCTAGAGACACAACACCTGATCTCACCTTCGCCCGGAACGTTCCCCATTTAAGCTGGTCCCTCTGTACGGATACCCTTGGCAGCGATCACTATATATTAGAAATCAACCTGCCCAACCTCTAAACGGCTCGCAAAACCGGAAAAGCCCACATAACAAACTGGGCAGCCTTCCGTAAAAACCCTACATTTCCTCCAATCGAAGAACACCTTGAAGCCTGGACAGAAGCCCTTGAAAGTCTGGTCCAAAAGTGCACCAGCACTGTCCCTTTAACCGACAAAAACCCAGCAGCAGACGCCCACCTACAGCATCTTTGGGCAGCCCGCCACGGTCTAGTTAATCGTTGGAAGAAAAGGAAACACAACCGGTTCCTCAAAAAAAGAATAGCCGAAATTACTCAACAGGCAGCAACTTATGCCAAGATCCTCCAAAATCAAAATTGCCGTAGCTTTTGCGATCAGCTTCAGGGCACGCTCACTACCAAAAGAACCTGGCATATTCTCAGGAAACTCCTAGGCGACAAAGCCGCTCGACGACTAGGACAGCAACAAATCCAACGTCTCATTCATAATCACCATCTTCCCCCCCAAGAGCTGCTCGATTCAATTCGCACCCACCTCTTCGGGCACCCAACAACTTACCCACCCCCACCTGAACAGGCCTACACTGGACCCCCAAATGACTCACTGGACGCTCCGTTCACTTCCTCTGAACTGCAACAAGCACTCGGCAGACTCACACGCAACACGACCCCAGGAACAGACAAGATAACCAATAAATTAATCCGCAACCTGGATGACGAGGCCCAAGAGCACTTACTGACTCGCTTCAACCATCATTGGAAGCATGGTACTGTACCTCCTCAGTGGCGCCACTATGACATTACCCTGATCCCCAAACCTCACAAGCCTCTAACAACGACCAACCTCCGCCCAATATCACTGACCTCATGCCTAGGCAAGCTCTTTGAGCATCTAGTACATAACCGCTTGACCACCTACCTGGAAAACCGTGACCTCTTCACCCACACTATGTTCGGTTTCCGTAATCACCTTTCCACTCAAGACGTCCTAATTCAAATCAAGGAGCACATTATCGACCAACTTAGTAAAACCAACCCCAGCTATGTCCTGGCCCTAGACGTTCAGGGAGCTTTTGATAACGTGACACACGAGGCTATTTTGCAAGGCCTTCAAGAAACCCACTGCGGCCCGGCCACGTACAACTACGTCAAGGCATTTCTAACCAACAAAACGGCCTCCATCCATCTTGGTACTCATCAGACACCTACTTTTCCAACACCGGCAAAGGGGACACCCCAGGGCTCTGTCATTTCGCCTCTATTGTTCAATATCGCCCTGTTGGGCCTCCCTAAGCTCCTCTCCGAAATTCCGGACCTACATCATGCATTCTATGCAGATGACCTCACTTTATGGACAAACAAGGGTTCTGCCGGGCACCAGCAAGACAATTTACAACAGGCAATTGATACGACAATGACGTACCTCACCACTCGCGGCCTACGTGCGCACCTCAAAAGTCTGCACTTCTTATCCTTCGAGCCCGCACTAGAGGACGCCCCCAGAACCTACTCCAGATCCGACAGTTTTCATTCAAGGCACCGCTGTACCTCAAGTTGTACCGCTGTACCTCACTCCGAATACTGGGCGTGCCCTTTCAGGCTGACGGCTCTGGTGCTGCCCTCTTACCCCAACTACATCGTACAGTCACACAACTTATTCATCTCATCAAGCGAATTTGCACCCACCAGCACGGTATTCGTGAGCAAGACACTTGCCGCCTCATACAAGCCATTCTCATCAGCCGCATCACGTACGGCACCCCATATGTACAGCTAAAACAGCTAAAACCTCAAGAACACTCCAAGATTGATGCACTCATCCGTCGGGCGTACAAAATCGGCCTCGGTCTTCCTGCCTTCACACCCACCCAGAGGCTACTGCAGCTAGGAGTGCATAACACTCTCGCTGAACTCCTGGAAGAACAGCAGGTAAACCAACTCCCCCGCCTGGCCCTGACACCTACCGGCAGAACGGTCCTCCGATCTCTGGATCGACCAACCCCTCCACCAGCAGAGACACTCCAGCATCTCCCCCAACCTATACGTAGCTTCATCAGAGTAACCCCCATACCACGCCACATGCACCCAGAGTACAAGGGCCGCCGTGAAGCTCGTGTCAATTACCTCAACAGACGTTATTCTGGCCAACCAGACAGCAGATACACCGACATCGCGCACTGCCATTTCACATCTCGTGCCACCCTAGCAGTCACGGATTCTACAGGTGCTATACTCACCTCGGCCACCTTACCTAACACCACAACCGCAACAGCATAAGCAACCCCCATAGCCCTGGCAGCCACCACCACTACAAGTACGGGCCACCTCATCATCTTAACAGACTCTCAGCAGGCCTGCCGCTACTACCTTCTTGGCCGCATTCCCTACCACGGTCTCAAGATACTTCAATCCCTCAAGACTCCCCCAACCATCCAGATAGTGTGGACACCTGGGCATGCCTTCCTACCAGGGAATGAGGCGGCCCAGCCGCTGCCCGTGAACTCATTTTCCGGGATTCCCGTCCAAGGACAGACGACTTGGCATCCGCACCATCCCTCCACTTTCTGCCGCTCAGATACACCGACCTGCTTGCCCACACTCGTTTCCACTACCCCCCTTCCCACCCGTCGCTCACTACAGCAGAGGCCCGGACGTGGCGCCGGCTACAGACAGGCACATACTTTAACTGTACCGTACTGTCGCACATCTCCCCTACCACATTCTCCTACTTCTGCCATTCCTGCAACCTCCCCGCCACAACAGGCCATCTTGTATGGTTCTGCCCGCACCATTCCGATCCCCTCCCTTCCCCATCCCCTGAGCGGTGGGAACGCGCGCTGAGCAGCCTGCACCCGGAGGACCAGCAACCCCTAATCAACCGGGCCACCCGGGCTGCGGAAGCGCGCGGCTTCCTCAACTGAGGACGCCACCCACCTTCTTCTTTCTTTTTTTTCGCTCAAAAAAACATTTTGCCTCCTCCTCCTTTCACTACCTCGGGCAAGAATTCCGCATTTAGAAACTCATTCCATCGCCTCACTTTAAATGTCTGCACCATCGCGCCTCATTTAAAGCGGTGATACACTAACAATTTAATCCAGGCATCTTGTTGCACCATCCGAATCTACACACAACGGCTAATCCTAATCTGCGGTCATCCACGATTGCTTCGGCTGAGGAGCGGGACTGGCTCTCAAGAAAGTGCAGTGGTGCCTGTTTCATTGGCTGGAACACGCTTGGGGCCGTCCCTGCGCCGCACCTCTGGTAGAAGGTACTTATGGAACGAGATGACGTTATGCATCAGATCAGTTGCACAGGGTGCAGGTTATGATCGGTGGCTGTGAATGTTGGTACTACTACGTCATTGGGTGCACTCCACACCCTCTGTTGCAGCTAGACTCGAGGGCAGGCAAGAACGCGATGTTTGCTGAAGTGGTTTGCGAAACAGATGGGCAACTTCCGAACTGTACTAAATTGCTCCAGAATAATCCCACGGGTTGTTTGGGGAGCTGTAGAAGCCGCCACTGGCTCCATGGAAGGCGTCATAGGGGAACTTTGAATAGTTGGATTCAAGGTCACAACTGTGGCTTTGGTCTGAAGGAGCCCGCCCTGTTCTCCGACGAACAGGCTGCAACCGGCGTACTGACCAAACCGCCTGTGCACTTCACGACTGAGCACCGTTGAAACCGATATAGATGTACACAGGAAATGTCTATACACGGCGGCATTTCTCTACGCGAACGCAAACACCCAGCCCGCTCGGCAGAGACTTCCGAATAAGTCTTTGTTACTTTTTGCTATGTTTTTGTTACTGGAGAACCCGAAAGAGAGACTTGCAACCAATTTTCATTAATCTGAGCCTTCAAAATGAAGTATTGGGAGGTGGCTTCAAGAAAACCTTGCAGTCCTCCAGTCCCTCCAGCAGTACATTTTTTGCGCTGTAAGTTTACTCCGAGCCAAATTTGTGCTGCGTACACACAAAAATCCTCGCGCACGCTAGGCGTACCTCGCGGCGACCGCCCTGCGTCGTCCAAGCTTGAGCGTGGTCTTACCCCACATGAGGAGTCCCCGCCTTCGTCGTCGTCGTCGTGTAGCGATCGTGGTGACACGGGGCCGCCGCATCGAAGACGAGGAAGATGAACATGTCAAGCCATGCCTACACAATCCATGTGTGCAGACGACCACCGCACCAACTGACGAAGAACTAAGAAGTGGATGTCCAGCGAGGGGAGCACGCACTACAAGAGTATTTTTCCTACGCTGCTCTGCCGTCATCAGACGTCGACAAAACAGATGATTACAATTGCTAATGAATAAAACACTTCACAAACTTTAATGGTTGTTTGCTTTGCACTGCTCTCTCAAACGGCTTTCAACTCCCAGAGTCCGGCTGCTCCTTCTCACTTGGGACCTGCTGTCCGAGTGATGAGGAACTCGGTCCACCCCCAGCCCCACCGTTTTTCTAGCCTTCCATCACTAGTGCAATTGCTACGCCAATTTTAACAAGCTGCGCCAGTCCTTCTTGGGCTACCTAAACGCAGAAATAGTGGTCTGTCTGTCAGTCTGCTGTCTGTATGCGACTTAATTCAGCCACGCGGCCAAAGTGAAACAGAAGCTGCGCAGTAGTTTTATATACCCACAGCCAAACCTAAAAGTGTACGTACGGTGGCGATGTTTATCCGTATACATGAGTAATATTTGCAGTGTTCCTTGGTTGAAAAGTTTATGGATGCTTGTAATTTGCGATAGCAAATGGAATACTACCACTACAGAAAAACCGATTGCCACGTATCTGCTCTTTTCGTTGCAGATGTCGACGAAACACGATAGTTGATTGGCGCCCGGGCCAAGTAAATGCCTGCCTTATCTGTCTCGCTCACCAATCACCAGACTTATTCCTCCCAAGATAACTGTCACGCTCGCGGACAATAACAAATACAAGTAGACACTGTAATCGAGACTTGTTTATACATACCCGAAACCCAAACAATATGCACGCAATGAAGTAAAGAACAATGATTTGATTGATTGATTGTAGGGTTTAACGCACCGACGCAATGCAGGTTATGAGGCGCGCCGCAGTAGACGGCTCCGGATTAATTTTGGCCACTTGGGCCTTTTTAACGTGTGCCAAAATCTCGTACACACGGGCGTTTTTGCTTTTCACCGCCATCATATAAGCGGCCGCTGCGACCTGGAATCGAACCCGCGACCTCGTGCTTAGGAGCACAACACCTTACCACTGAGCCACTGCGGCGGGTAAATAAATAATGGGTAAATGAAGTGAAAAGGTAGAGAGCATGGTAGCAAGAGCTCAAATAAAAGGAAACAAATCTGAGTCGAGGAGAGAAGGCAAACTACACACAGTTCGTGGTTTTGAGTTGAGGACGTCGACACGTCAGGTAATTTGATCAAACGCCCTGTAGCTTGGAGGTGACGGGTCGTAGCCCGTGGTATAGTGCAGCGCGCTCCGAGCTCCACTCACCGTCGTGGCGAACGCAGCTCTCTCGAAGCGTCACAGTCTTCCATCGATGCGCGGCCAGACGACTTTGTTGCGGAGGAGACATCTTGGAGGTTGCAATAGTGGAGGACCCTTTTGCGGCACAGCCTGGGTACGGTCGCCCGACGGCCATACATCCCTGTCACGCCCCACCCCTCAAACTTCCCTCGGTGTTCCTTCCCACGTGATCGCTTTTCTGCCACCGACCGCTGCCGCTGGCTGCTTCCGGTTGGCCGGCGGCCGGCACGAGCTCATGCCGTGGTCTTCAGCGCTCGGCGCCACAGCCAGGTTGACCACTCGTTGTTGGGCGAGTTAGTGCATCTTGGTAAATAACAACGGGCTTTGCGAAAAAGACAACACACAGAAAGGTCGGGATGGGCGCTAACTCTCAACTAAACTTTATTAGATGGTTAACCCAAATATATGTACACTATTATCTCGTCACACATGCGCATTCCTACAATTAATGCAATCTTCACCGGCAGCTCTATCACAACGCTACAGGCACGTGTCAAGATATACAATCTCTGGTTCATAAAGAAACACCCAAGTGTCACTCACGCATCCTTCTCCCTTCTTTCTTACATGGAAGGCCTCTGAAATTTCCCGTTGCTTCGTGTCGCTGGACATGCGCAGAACCTTAACTTCCTTTAACAGCGGTTCACACTCGCCATTCGTACAGGCCGGACAGTGAGCGGGAAAGTGGACATGAGTTTTGTTTTTGACAGAGCGGTCATGCTCACGCATACGGTCATTGATACAGCGTCCGGTCTGCCCTACGTAGACTTTTCCACAGTTCAATGTATTTGATATACCACACCCACTCTGCAGTTCACGCAGGGGTTGGCGTGTGTCTTGAAGCACACTTCACGCTTCTTGTTTACTTTTGCGATGCGTGAGCACACGCCTGAAAGTTTCACAGTGGCCGGAAATACCACTTTAAATCCCAAATACCATTTTAATTCCACACGTGTGAAATCCAAAGCACTGGTGCTCTGCAAAGAACTGGAACACCGCAAGCTAGCCACCTCTGTTAGCAAATGTAACATGATAGTAGAAAAAACTGCGCGTAAAAGACAGGACGGTGACAAGTAGACAGGACAAGCGCAGACTCACAACTAACTTTATTGAAACAATGAAGAAGAATATATGTCATTTCTGGCACATGCGCACACAGAAGCCAGTTCGCTTATCTTTCCCTGTCAGTGCACCATCCTCTTTACAAATTCAAATTCATTGCCGTACAAAGCAACAGATGACACACTAACACAATTTTTGTCATTCCTGCGTATAAAAAACGCCTCCATCAACTTTCGGGCGATTCGATCACGGCCTTTGCCCAACACTGTAGTTTCATTTATCAACGGCCGACATGGTTTATCTTCACAGGAAAGACAATGGTGCGGGAGGTGGGACCCTGTTTTGTTTTTTATTGAAAGCTGGTGTTCCCTCAGGCGGTCATTGATGCAGCGCCCCGTCTGCCCAATATATACCTTCCCGCAAGTGAGCGGTATAGAATACACAACCCCCGTTGCGCAACGCACAAACGGTGTAGCATGCTTCGTTTGGCATGCTGCGGCCTTGTCGGATCCTTTTAGAATCTTGGGGCGTAAACCAGCCAACTTACGAGGGGCAGAAAAGACTACCGGCACTCCGTGCCTGTTGGCCACATTTTTATGGTTGTGCGCTACTTTGTGGACATATGGCAAAACTACAGGGGTTTTTCGCTTAGGAGCGTCAACCTGACAGGTCCGGTTACACTTGATCTTCTTCAGCAGTGACTCAGCCACCGCTATCAACACCATCAGAGGGAAACCAGCAGTTAGCAACCTGGACACCTGGGCAACAAAACTTTCACGCACCCTGTGGTGGCAAGAATTAACAAGCGCTCCTTGGAGACATGCCATAGCAACCGCCCTTTTCAAAGTCTTTGAGTGCGCAGACTCATAAGACAACAACTCTTTACGTACCCTTGGCTTGTAAATCCAGCATACATGATCCGGTAAAAACGTGAGGTTCAGGTCTAAAAACTGGAGACAGTTATCGCTCGGCATTTCATTGGTAAAAGACAGGCCTTTCCCCACTCGTTGAAACACTTCTAAAATCTCGTTAGCAGTGACAATGTATTTAGAAACAGGTAAGGTTAACAATGATGCTTTTAAAATAATCAAGAAGTCGTCTACGTATCTAAAAACCTTCAGTACCTTTCCTTCAAGGTCGTGCTCCAGAGATTGATCAATGCGGGCCAAAAACATATCACAAAGAACTGGGGCCACGCACCATCCAATACACACGCCCCTACGTTGAACGTACAAATTGTCCCGGAATGAAACAAACGTGGACTGAAGATAGAATTCTAGCAGGCGATAAAAATTCCCAGGTGGTCAAAATTAATCCGGAGCCCTCCACTACGGCGCGCCTCATCGCCTGCGTTGCGTCGGCGCGTTAAACCCCACAGTCAATCAACGAATTCTAGCAGGGTCATGAAATTATCTAGTGTCATGCCGCATGAGTTCTGGAATGAAATTACATCGCCATCTTCAATGCACTCTCTGACAGCAAAAAACATGTCTTGGTGCGGAATAGAATAGAATAAATCTGTGACATCAACGGAAAAGGCGAAACCAACTGGTGGGCATTATTTTAGGTATGACACGACCTCAAACGAATTCTTGGTAGCAAAAAGATCATGTAGTTTAACGGCGGTAAGGTGCTTTTGCAAAAACCGACTGATTTGGTGCTGCCACGTGCCCCTCTCGGTGACAATGCATCTAAACGGGAAATCGTGCTTATGGGTCTTCACAGTGAAAAAGGCCCCCGCATTTCCCCGAGGGGGAGAATGTGAAAGTGCGAATGCACGGTTGTCGGCCCGCTTGCGGCGCTTGCGCTCGGCACCCGCAGCCCACCGCCTCGCCGCCTTCTCTTCCATCTCTTCCATCGGGTTTGTAGTATCACGTGTACACAACGCAGTTATCAAGCCGCTATAACGCCGCTGAGTCGCCAACGCAACGCCGCTGACGACGTAGTTTGAATGCGTTAAAGATATAAGGAGCGTTCCTAACTCTGAAATCAGCGTAGCTTCCGTGGCTTAGTCGGTAGAGCGTCGCGCTGCGGCCGGAACGTCCTCGGATCGAAACCGGGCGCCGGATGCTGTTATTTTTTTATATAGTGTAGTGGCCTGGCTGGCGCGCCGAGAGAGGGTGTTGCGAGCTGGAGAGTAGGCGAGGGGGGAGAGGAGGCGCTACGCGAGCGCCCTCACACGTCGGAAATCCGGCGCCGTTGCAAGGCACGCTAGCTGGCTCCGTTGCTAGGCTGCGGACGGACGGACGGCGGTGGACGCGTGATTCAGGGTCGCTTAAGAAGTGCATTCGCACTTAAAAAATTTCTACGCTGTTGCGTTTGCACGCACTAACAGATTTTTCAAGCTTCTCAAGGGACATTTCCTTGCATAACTTCACAGCACATGCTTTTTACCTTGGAGGCCACAACCTTCCTAGGCGAGTTCTTTGTCACAGCCTGTAGCGCTTTGTCCCCATAGGCACCCGACGGCAAGACAACGAATCCTCCGTCCTTGTCGGCTTGAAGCAACACCAGTTCGTTGTCTCTGAAGTACTTCACAATGTGCCGGGTTGTTTCCACAGGTGTCGCAGAAGCCTTCCTTGAAGTCTTGAGCAAACAGTCCACACCTTCCAGCAGGCAACGCTCACGGTCTTCTTCTCCGGCCTTGTCCGCAACGCCAGAAATGACATATATTCTTCTTCATTGTTTCAATAAAGTTAGTTGTGAGTCTGCGCTTGTCCTGTCTACTTGTCACGGTCCTGTCTTTTACGCGCAGTTTTTTCTACTATCATGATGCTGCACCAACTAGCCCAACAACATGCTGTACTAAGCTTCATTTCTTCTGCAGTGGGCCCTTTTAAGTGTGTCTCCTCTTACACCCATCAAGCGTCCGTTATAGGCACCCACAATGCTTTAACTTCATGTCGTTCACGGTTTCGCGGCTATTGCATCAAGAACAGCCTGCTTCCGGCTGAGGTATCGGCCTTGTTTGGGATGGTGCTACCTTTGGTTGGCCACGGCAAACGCGTGTGTAAAATTCTTCGTTCGGAGTTGTGGCGGCAAGAGAGACTGCTCTACGATTGGCTTAGGGTAACCTCCTATGGCCAGGATGATGCGTGTCTGGGGGAAGCAAGGCTACGCTCGTTCCAGCGTCTCGCTGCCCAGACCAAGGAGTTTTTGTGGCAAAGCATTGTACCTCGTCTACCCAAAGCCAGGCGTAACAAGCCAGGGGGAAAGACAGGTCCAGTTGTATTGGGAGACACTGTCCTTCCAGCTGATATTGCTGATGTGCTGCAAAAAGGCCCCATGTTCAGCCTTGAGCCAAGGATTCCGCCTCATGAGATGTTGACGCTTAACAGGCGCGTTGCGGGCAAGGCCGGAGAAGAAGACCGTGAGCGTTGCCTGCTGGTAGGTGTGGACTGTTTGCTCAAGACTTCAAGGAAGGCTTCTGCGACACCTGTGGAAACAACCCGGCACATTGTGAAGTACTTCAGAGACAACGAACTGGTGTTGCTTCAAGCCGACAAGGACGGAGGATTCGTTGTCTTGCCGTCGGGTGCCTATGGGGACAAAGCGCTACAGGCTGTGACAAAGAACGTCTCGCCTAGGAAGGTTGTGGCCTCCAAGGTAAAAGCATGGGCTGTGAAGTTATGCAAGGAAATGTCCCTTGAGAAGCTTGAAAAATCTGTTAGCGCGTGCAAACGCAACAGCCTAGAAATTTTTTTCACTGTGAAGACCCATAAGGACGATTTCCCGTTTAGATGCATTGTCACCGAGAGGGGCACATGGCAGCACCAAATCAGTCGGTTTTTGCAAAAAGCACCTTACCGCCGTCAAACATGATCCTTTTGCTACCAAGAATTCGTTTGAGGTCGTGTAATATCTAAAAGAATGCCCACCAGTTGGTTTCACCTTTTCCGTTGATGTCACAGATTTATTCTATTCTATTCCGCACCAAGACATGTTTTTTGCTGTCAGAGAGTGCATTGAAGATGGCGATGTAATTTCATTCCAGAACTCGTGCGGCATGACACTAGATAATTTCATGACCCTGCTAGAATTCTATCTTCAGTCCACGTTTGTTTCATTCCGGGAGAATTTGTACGTTCAACGTTGGGGCGTGTGTATTGGATCATGCGTGGCCCCAGTTCTTTGTGATATGTTTTTGGCCCGCATTGATCAATCTCTGGAGCACGACCTTGAAGGAAAGGTACTGAAGGTTTTTAGATACGTAGACGACTTCTTGATTATTTTAAAAGCATCATTGTTAACCTTACCTGTTTCTAAATACATTGTCACTGCTAACGAGATTTTAGAAGTGTTTCAACGAGTGGGGAAAGGCCTCTCTTTTACCAATGAAATGCCGAGCGGTAACTGTCTCCAGTTTTTAGACCTGAACCTCACGTTTTTACCGGATCATGTATGCTGGATTTACAAGCCAAGGGTACGTAAAGGGTTGTTGCCTTATGAGTCGCCGCACTCAAAGACTGAAAATGGCGGTTGCTATGGCATGTCTCCAAGGAGCGCTTGTTAATTCTTGCCATCACAGGGTGCGTGAAAATTTTGTTGCCCAGGTGTCCAGGTTGCTAACTGCTGGTTTCCCTCTGATGGTGTTGATAGCGGTGGCGGAGTCACTGCTGAAGAAGATCAAGTGTAACCGGACCTGTGAGGTTGACGCTCCTAAGCGAAAAACCCCTGTAGTTTTGCCATATGTCCACAAAGTAGCGCACAACCTGAAAAATGTGGCCAACAGGCACGGAGTGCCGGTAGTCTTTTCTGCCCCTCGTAAGTTGGCTGGCTAATGCCCCAAGATTCTAAAAGGATCCGACAAGGCCGCAGCATGCCAAACGAAGCATGCTACAGCGTTTGTGCGTTGCGCAACGGGGGTTGTGTATTCTATACCGCTCACTTGCGGGAAGGTATATATTGGGCAGACGGGGCGCTGCATCAATGACCGCCTGAGGCAACACCAGCTTTCAATAAAAAAACAAAACAGGCTCCCACCTCCCGCACCATTGTTTTGCCTGTGAAGATAAACCATGTCGGCCGTTGATAAATGAAACTACAGTGCTGGGCAAAGGCCGTGATCGAATCGCCCGAGAGTTGATGGAGGCGTTTTTTATACGCAGGAATGACAAAAATTGTGTTAGTGTGCCATCCGCTGCTTTGTACGGCAATGAATTTGAATTTGTAAAGAGGATGGTGCACTCACAGGGAAAGATAAGCGAACTGGCTTCTGTGTGCGCATGTGCCAGAAATGACATATATTCTTCTTCATTGTTTCAATAAAGTTAGTTGTGAGTCTGCGCTTGTCCTGTCTACTTGTCACGGTCCTGTCTTTTACGCGCAGTTTTTTCTACTATCATGATGCTGCACCAACTAGCCCAACAACATGCTGTACTTAGCAAATGTAAAGGAGGCAAGCTGAATGTATTTTTCTCAGCAAGAACAGACAAGCCCGAGGTGCCATTTAGAACAATGGTTAGTGAAAGGGGAACCTGGGAAAATGAACTTAGTCGGTTTTTGCTCAAACATTTAAGGCCTCTTGAGGTTAACGAGCCTTTCGAAACAAAAAATTCAGAAGGGGGATTTAATTCTTACAGGCATGCGACTCTTTAGGAAGCGCGTTTTCAATTGGCGTTGAAGATCTATTTTACTCAGTCCCTCATGCCCAATGTTAAAAGCACTTCGCAAATGTATTGAGTTTAATGGTGAAGTAGCGTTCCAAAATGCAACAGGACTGGCTGTGGATAGCTTCTTAGCCCTGCTGGATTTTTACATCAGCGCTACCTTTATTAGCTACGAGAATAAAACTTACCTGCAGAAACTGGGCACCTGCATAGTCTGGTGCGTCGCACCCCGTTTTAGGCAACCTATTTTTATCCCATGTTGACCGTGCTCTGCATGACATACTCGACACCTATGTTGTTGCCAACGTTTAAATGCACGTGGATGACTTCCTTGCTCTTATAAGAAAGAGACCTGGTTTTAAAAATGACTAAGCGATTCCTCATGTTTTAAAGGCCTTTGAGGCGCATGGCGAAGGTTTAAAATTCAGCTATGAACTTTCATCAACTAACAAAATGCAATTTTTAGACATCACGATCACCTTTTTAGATAATCATGTACGTTGTAGCTACCACCCACTGTCGAAAAAAGAGCTGCTCCCTTACGATTCTGCCCACTCGAAGACTGTAAAAAGACCGATAGCCACTCAGTGCATCCGATCATCACTCATAAAATCCTTCTCTCATTCTATGCATAAAAGTTTCGATACACAGCTAGCTCGCCTCAAGGTTGCGAGTTTCCCCGAGCCGGTTATGACCGCTGCAACGGTGACCTTACTGAAGAAGCTTAAGGTCAGTGAAAGAGCGAATATGATAGAGGAGCAGCAGAGAGCCAGCAAGCCACAGGTCGTACCTTATGTCCACAGAACATCCTATACTCTTAAAAAGGTCACCAAAAAGTAAGGAATTAAAATGGTATTTTCGGTCGCTGTGAAACTTGCAACATGTGCTCCCGCATCGCAAAAGGAAAGAAGAAGCGTGAAGCGTGCGGCAAGAAGCGCGTTAACCCCTACGTGGGCTGCAGAGTGGGAGTGGTATATCAAATACCATTGAAGTGTGAAAACGTCCACGTAGGGCAGACCAGACGCTGTATCAATGACCATATGCGTGAGCATGACGGCTGACTCTCTGGCCTGAACGAGTGGCGGGTGTCAAGCGCTGCTAAAAGACGGTTAAGGTTCTGCGCAGGTCCAGTGACATGAAGGCATGGGAAATTTTAGAGGCCTAGCATATACGAAAGAAGGGAGAAGGATGCGTGAGTGACACATCTGTGTTTCTTCACAAACCAGATTGTATATCTTGACACGTGTCCGTAGCGTTGTGATAGAGCTGCCGGTAAAGATTCATTGTTGTATGAATGCGCATGTGTGACCAGATAATAGTGTACTTATATTTGGGCAAAAGTTGAGAGTTTTCTCTCGTCCCGTCCTTCCTGTGTGTGTTCTCTTTTAGATGCGAAAGCATCTTATGGTCTCGGCATGTCCCGCATCGGCGTCCGCACTCACACTGCGCATGCGCAACATGCGCAACTCTCCTCCTTACACCCACAGCTGCGCGATACTACACTATAAGAAAGGAAATAGCGGCGCCCGGTTTCGATCCCACGACTCTGTGGCCGCAGCAGGGAGGTACGCGGTGCTCTTCCCACTACGCTACAAAATTTTTTTTCTTTATTTTCAGAAAAACACCGCTGTTACAAACATAATACACAACAATAAAACAAACCCATTACACTCAGACATAAAACCACTGTTCCACTCTAGGATACAGTGCTGACTACTAAAATATTTTCATTTTTGTTAACTTCTCCACTTGTGACAGCCAGTCTGGAACACATTGGCGTGCCTTTTGAACTTCAAGAAAAGATAATATGGCCTCTCGGAAATACTCGTTTACTGGCCGCGCATCAATGTCCGAGTGGCAGACTGCCATTCGGCATCTCCATATACTGTGCAGACCTATACTCGGTTACAACTCAAGAACGGCACCACCTCATGTAGTGTATCACTCCGCCAAAGCGCTGGACCCGTGACGTCACTGCGCGCGCGTTTTGAAAGGGGTTTGCTATGAATGCGTGATATCGTCTGCATTGTCTCACGCGGTTTGTTTGTCGTCACAGGAGTCGTTCATAAGCATATTAAGTCCAAAAAATCACGGTAACGGCTCACGCCATGTTAAAATATTCCAAGTAACGCCCTACATGCGCCACGTGGAGAAATATCCGGCTACGATGATAAGGCACAGCGGCAACTTCCGGTGCCGTTCTTAAGTTGTCACCGAGTAGAGTAAAATTATTAGATCTAGATGGACGCCATCATCATCATGTTCAACGGACAAATACCGAATACCATGGGCATCGATTGGCAGATCTTTTTTCAGCGTACGGTGCAGCACATCCCAGAAGAAGACCCCGTCCCAACAGTCAATGAAAACATGTTCAACGCTACAAATCCGGGACAGGAGCAAGTGCTACGAACGCGCCTTATGTCCTTGACTCATTCAAACTAAGTCAAGAAGCTACTGATACAACGACGGCACGCGAAGCTGAACGTCAACGGAAACGACGAACTGAAAACTTTAGAGGAGAGAGAGAGAGAGAGAGAAAGAGAATAGTCTTTAATGATACTGGTGAGGTTAGCCTGGCCAAGGCGCCTAGCTTGCTACACCAGATGTATATAAAAAAAAGAAAAAAAATGAAATCGATGAAGAGATGATGATAATGACTGTAATGAAGATGACGCGCTCATTAAGAGAGTCCTGTTTAAAAAGTCTGATCAAGTCCTGTACTTCGCAGGAAAGACAGTAGAGCTTTTGTCGCTCGAGATGCTCGTTTAGAGTTCGTCCAAGGGCCTAGCACGTCACTGAGAGTTAGGCCTCTAGACAGCGGAAGACCCACGGACACTAAAAGGGACGTTCTGGCGGCTCTATACCGCGTACACTCACATAGCACGTGGTTCATGTCCTCGCGCACGTCATAAAGAGTGCACAAGGGGGAAGCGGCCTGTTTCGTCTTGAATCGAAAGTAATTGGTGTAAGCGACATTTAGCCTCACACGGTGAAGAACCGCTTCGTCATGCTTGGAAAGTCCTTCAGGCATCCTAAAGGTCCCGTGCGGGTCTATGGAGTGAAGCGGCGCGTAATTATGCGGCGCAACAGCCCACATGGATCGCTGAAATCTCCAGGCAGCCTTGGACGCGAGGGCAGAAGCATCTTTTCTGGAGAACGGTATCGGTATCGCTGGCCCGTGCAAACCATGCGCTATCGATGCCGCAGTGTCCTCCTTGAGGATGTTGAATTTCCCGTGCGAAAGCTGTGGCGGGAAGCGCTACGCGCTTTGCAGCTTAACCAGCCCCGTCCGCAGCGCCTCTGATGCTGATTGTGGCAGGATGCCCCTAGGGATTGGCCAACCAAAGAATTCATCACGAGATAGGTTCGCGTTCAACCACCGTCGTCATCTTCCCGTAGGGGAACCGCCGAAGAAGAAGAAGGAGAAGACAAAGCTGCGAAGACGAGGGCGTGTACATTGCTCTCAGCCGGTGCACCAATGTCAACAACCTTTACCTCACCAACGCTAACGGAGACTACCGATTCTACCACAGAGGCCACATCGACAAGAACATGATGGACGAGTTTCGGCGCCTCAAGAACCACCGCCTACTCACCGTAAGACAACAGTACTTGCGTGCCTTTGCTACCGGTGTGGACCTGGACGCGTAATTCCCTCTGCCGCTAGTAAAAATCAGATCACTCAACATAACGGCAACACCATTGAACCACACGGAACCGCCACGATGCTTCGCATCCTCATCAGGGTTCCCCACGGGAAGATGGTGTAATTTTTTTGTTTCCCGAAAAGCCTGTGCTTATTCACCAGGCTAACCAGATTGGCACCGCGTGCTTTGCGCATTCTTCTTTGTCGTCCGCTTCATTCGGCGTTTGTTGTTGCTGTGGAAATTTTAAATGCGGAGCATTTCTTAGGCTCGCCTGGTCCTGCGTCGTTGATGGCGGCGCCATCCACACGCTAACTGTGCATGCTCAACTCTCCTCCTTACACCCACAGCTCCGCGATAGTACACTATAAAAAAAAGAAATAGTTAGCGGCGCCCGGTTTCGATCCCACGACTCTCTGGCCGCAACGGGAGGTACGCGGCGCTCTTCCCACTACGCTACAAATCCGGGACAGGAGCAACTGCTACGAACGCGCCTTATGTCCTTGACTCATTCAAACTACGTCAAGAAGCTACTGATACAACGAAGGCACACGAAGCTGAACATCAACAGAAACGACGAACTGAAAACTTTAGAGGGAGATGCTGAATTTCCCGTGGGAAAGCTGTGGAGGGAGGCGCCACGTGCCTTGCAGCTCAACCAGCCCCGTCCGCAGCGCCTCTGATGCTGATTGTGGCAGGATGCCCCTAGGGATTGGCCAACCAAAGAATCCATCACGAGATAGGTTCGCGTTCAACCACCGTCGTCATCTTCCCGTAGGGGAACCGCCGAAGAAGAAGAAGAACGAGAAGACAAAGCTGCGAAGAGGAGGGCGTGTACATTGCTCTCAGCCGGTGCACCAATGTCAACAACCTTTACCTCACCAAAGCTGACGGAGACTACCGATTCTACCACACAGACAACATCGACAAGAACATGATGGACGAGTTTCGGCGCCTCGAGAACCACCGCCTACTCACCGTAACACGACAGCACTTGCGTGCCTTTTCCACCGGTGTGGACCCGGACGCGGAATTCCCTCTGGCGCTAGCAACAACCAGATCACTCAACATAACGGCAACACAATGGAACCACAGGGAACCGCCACGATGCTTCGCATCCTCATCAGGGTTCCCCACTGGAAGATGGTGTAATTATTTTTCTCTTGCGATTTTTTCGCATCACAAAAACACGCTACAGGTTTGCTCAACTCAATTTAAAGATACCTCCTTCGCCCGATCCAGGTGGGGGGCCTTGATGCCAGCGCAGCCGTGCGATGAAGACTCGCGTGAAACTAGTCACCCTTCTACAATATTTATAGAACCACGTTGCGCTACTCCACGAGCGTTGCAAGCGGAACGCGAAATCTATATAGATGACCATTTTGTAACCTTTGTCGTTCGATTTTGTAAAATGCTTAAGATTGGCGTGAAACTCGCGAGTCAATGGCCAGTGCATGCGCCGTTAAGCGTTGCTTTATACATAATCGGCAAGCAGAAGATAGCGGAAAGAAGCTAGACACGCGACCATGTCTAGAAGCGTTAAAAGAGGTAACAGACTAACATAAAACCGTTCGCGATAAAAAAAAGGAAATCTCCCATGAGGGTTTCTCGGCAGCCCCTCGGATTGTCGAAGTCACGGCGCGTGAGGGGTCAACTCAGACGTCACGGCGTGGCTGGCTCGATGTCTGGTTCTACGCTGCATCGCATCTAGGCACAGGATATCGAGCAGGCATCATCGACCTTGCAGATGAGTCACGCCTCGATGGCGTAGCAGGGGGTGTGAGCGGAGGGTTCCACCTCCAGGTGAATCCGGACCCGCGCTCTCTCGCCCAGCACGTCACCAGCTCCAGGCCCGGCCAGCCCACAGGTTTTCTTGATCAGCGGTGGACGGCTCATGGACACAGCAGCGATTTCGGCCCAGCTTCTCACCCGAACACGATCACAGTTGCGCACTCTCCAGCCCAGCGCGTCAAAGGCGTCCCGGCCGGATTCGTTTAGATGCGAAGCATCTCAAGGTCGGGGCTATGTCCCTCCCCTGTTGTTGTGCCGTCCACATCCCCACTGCGCATGCTCGGCTTGCTGAACGCCCGGTGGTGTCTTCCCTTTAATGGCTCCTGGAGCGACACTGTTGCCGGTTTCTTCCTGGGCCGGCACGATACGTGCACGCTTCCTCTTTAAACGCTCCTGTAGCGAGAGTGCTTCCGGTGTCTTCCTGGGCCGGCACGAGACGAGCATGCTTCACGCGCCTTCGAAGTTTCATCGTCGTCGGCAACGGCGTGCTTCGGCGAGTCTCGGTGGGCCGTGATTACAAGAAGCGCACAACCGTCCGGGGAAGCTGCATTGACCTCATCTTCACCAACTGTAGGGTTCATCCACTACAACAGCCCTTAACCTTACTATTCAGAGACCACAAGGCGGTCATATTAAAAGCGGAACGCCAACCACAGCTTGACGTCACCTACGTTGAACATGATGATGACAATGCCTAAATAAGACAACCTCATACCACGTACAACGTCTCTCTCTCTCTCTTTAATGCCTCTCCACTCTGACAATTCCCAACCCCCCCCCCAATAAAACTACACCGTCTTTCCGTAGGGGAACCCTGAGTAGTATGCGAAGCAGCCATGGGGTCGACGCAATTTCCCATTTCGTAGTTCCGGCAACTTAAAAGTGTGGTAGTTACCATGGAATCCAAACGGTAAATATAACGGTAGCTACGTACCTCACCCTAACGGAAACGACCAACTGAAAACTAATGGGCACTTGAATCAACCCCATGGCTTCTTCGCATACTACTCAGGGTTCCCCTACTTGAAGATGGTGTAACTATTTTTCTACATACTGTCTCCATCTGCGCGCGCGGTCTCCTCTTCTTCGTCGTCTACCGGCACCTCATCACAATGGCCCCGGGTTTAAGAAAGTTGTTGGGGAGAAACAACTATTCTAAGAAATAAACAGGCAGGGTGGAGATGGGAGAACCTCCCTGTACCCGTGGAAAACGTTCTTGCACACAGTACACAAGAGCACCATAAGTCCTGCCGGTACACTTCACCGCAATCAGTAGCACGAAGGATATAAAAGAAAATAGAGTAAAGAAAGTGAAGCACCAAGATCCCGCGTTAATAACAACGGAATACCATACTATGTACGAAAAAGAAGAGGCGAATTTGGTGGATGAAACTATACTCATGTAGTCAGCCCCTAGATTGTCAGTGCCATTGTATTCGCCAGCGGTTTCCTGCGGGGGACCCTCTGACTGGCTAACGATGAATCTGGTGTGGAGGATAGTTTCATCGCGGGGCAGACGGTGTCGTTTGCGGTCTGGTCACCGCGTTAGAGGCGAACAAGAACTTGATTGCACTGATAAAGTTTTGTCTTCTCTCACATCTTTTGAGAAGGGTCCACAACCGTAGACAAAAGCAGGCTTTGAACAAACAGCATAACATAACTTAACCGTGCGAAACCAATACTTAACGACGCTAATCCAATCTCTCGCTTTGCATATTCAAGGTAAGCTGATCTAAGCCGCAGCCACTTTTTTCTTTGCTCGGTTGTGGCCGCTTCGCGTCATAGACCGTGATTGTAGTTTACGGGGTGATGGCACCTAGGAAATCATGAATTCAGCCTTCCTTTAGTCTGTTGTAGTTTCAACCACTAGAAGAGGATTCTTCGTGAGTAATTTGTTCCGGTGCTAATCACCTGCGCGCCACCGAAGTAAATTCCTCTGTAAATCTTTACACAGTCTCAAGCAGCACAAAGTGCCAAGCGCAAACATTGCAAATGATCAGTAGTCAGTGTGTCCTAGCTTGGCAATGCCTCGGCCGCCATTATGGGCTTGGGTTTGGGAAAGGTGACAATTCAACAATTAGCCAATCTCTGGAAGGCCAATATTGGACAATGCTTGGCAAAGCATATTCCAATAACAACGACTATACGTGGACCCCATGCTATTTTCACGCACATTTCCGGCTCTCTGGCCAGTCCTTATGGCTAATGCCTATTCTGTGAGTTGCCTCATGACCCGATCGGTGCTGTATTAATGTCTTTATACAAACGTTATTTATTGCGCTCGCATTAAACACTTTTCTGTAGAATGACATGTATAAAACAATAATAAAGCCGCAAGCCACAATTAACAAACTGCATCAACTTTGGGAAGCAATTACGCGACTTCCCAAAAACAGTTGAGCACAATGAAGCAGCAAATCTCTGTACTTAGTTTTTTAGTATGCGGAGCAAATTTACATCGAGAAACCTGACTTAACAGCGCAACAATACCAAAAAAGTCTGTTCAAAACTTCAACCTGAAAGAAAAATACAATAGCCGACAAAAAATGAAAAAGCTCATGAAGCGCAAACAGATCCATGTTTCGTTTAGCCACTTGAGGTGCCTACAAAACATAGGCATTCAGGTAATGAAAACAAGACCCTTTCTTCGGTAATTCACTGATTTTTCAGGCTAGCAATCTGTAGTTCAACAGCCCTATTGTGGAATATCCCAGCTTTCAAGACTTGTTCTTTCTGCTAGATCCGCCACTTGTGCACGGGCGACACTTTCACGTTGCAGCGTCTGTATTAAGTAAACCATTGTTTACTACAATCGTAAATGCACGCTGCTTACTAAATACAGCACGTCGCACCATTGTAAATGCGTGCACGTGTGAAAATATTCACCCTAAACTTTTAGCTTGTTAACACTCGCTCTCAAACTAGAAAGTACTGCACTTACTGCAATTTATTTGTCAGTACTGTGCTTTACGATAGCAGTTACTTTACGCGTTTTTAAAAAACAAGAGTCTAGTATTTCCCCGAAAATTTGCTTTACAATATGGCAGTCGGAGAAGATAACATGAAAAAGTTTCGAACATCAACAGGGGAGCCAACGGTTGCGTGAACTTTTGTGCCTACCGTCGCCACGCAAACAATCGCAACAGACAGATGTCGTGCCGCCAATGTTTTATTAGCATAAGTTTTGTTTCGAAACAACACCAGATCAGATTAGAAGGCAACGCACTACACAATGTGTTGGAAACGCAAGAACTTTCACGTGTTCTTTCGCAAGACATCCTTGCCCGCCTGTAGCTAGATGAGGTGCCCTGTGACCTTTCATGCGTTTTGATTGTAAGTGGTAGCCAAATAAAGCGGCAATTCTGAGTGACGCGTCCAACTTAACCGATTGGATACTTAACTGCTTACAGTGTTGCTGTCGCCGTCACTCACTTCTGCCTCGTAAGACGCGCCAGAACGAACGGAACCGACGGAGAAGCCCCGCGGCAACGTAATTTGCAGCTCGACAATATTCCTACGTAGACCACGAAAATAATGAAACGAAAGCTTCATGTATAGCTAACGTATGATGACGTCAGCTAAATACATTCGTAACTCTTAAGCTATACACCAGTCTTGCTTGGACCCATGCTGGACGCCGTGAACCTACAGTGAAGCACGGGCGCTTGTTCGGAAAATATAAAGCCGGAAAGAGTAGCTAGAACTGGCCTCCCACAAATGGAACAAATGTATGTGGCCCGCGTTGTTCGTTAGCAAGAACGAACAACACTAAGCAGTACTCAAGCATGTACTGAAAAATGAACTCAAGTACTTAAGCATGAACGTAAGGCGGGAACGAGCACGACCTCTCGTACCGTGCACCGAAAAATGAAATGGTGCCGCACGTTTTGAGCTGCCGGTCACAGTAGGCAAATGGCGTTATTCTACCAGGCATATATTCTTCAAACACAGTCACCGACAACAAAACCCCTCACAGGCACCAACAAGAGTACTAAAACATTTTGAATTCCACAAAACAGACGCAACTATCACAGCGACGCGCCCGCTGTGTGTGAAGCCGCGCAGAGAAAAGAAGCGCGGGAGCGCCCATCGAAGTAGTCCGCCAGAAACCGTTGCGTTAGCACGCACAAGTGACTCTTTCTACAGAACATATAGCACTATCTCGCACGCTATTTTTAATACGGTGCACTCTAGTTTTAGTAGGGGGTTCTTTCGTGACACGATGCTGTGGCTGTTAAGCTATTTTTTTGCGGCGATGTTTCCTGTTCACCACGCTAACTGTCGTGCTTGCACACGCCATGCACCCCGCAAGCGCATTGCCAGTGAGCGCTTCTGTCGGTCTGCTAAAGCTTGATCTTCGATGGGCGTTCCCTGTGACGATCCTTCCAGTCGCCGTTTGTTTGGGGCTCCATCACTCTTTCGTCTGAGTTACCAATGGGTGGCCGATAGCTCGGAGGCCAATGGGGACCCATGGGGTTTCCAAACACTAGTAATAGGCCACATCTGCTTGGGTTGTTTTTTCGCGCCGTGTTCAGCCAATGCACTGCGAAGTATAGTTGACTTGCGGACGTAGTTTGTGTGCTGGTGGGGGCGTTCTGGAAATGTCCGCGTGTATCTGATGGGGCATTGTAGACGAGTGGTTTTGTAAACAACCCCTGTGGTTTTTATTTTTGCGGGCGATTCTTCAGTCGTGGCATCCGCCGTGGGTTTGTGGGTGGCGAGAATGCCTTCCTTTATGAGAATTTGGCATATTGTCTCGCTTAACTCATCAAAACACAGAAGGAAAATGGACGTTGTTGGCCGGGCGGAGGGGTAGGGGAGATGCGGTGGTAACGGCAGAGGCAGGGGAAAGGTGGTTGACCAGCGCCATTTAAAGAGCAAAATGTTCTTCCTTGTTGCCCGATCGGTGGACACGGTGTTCAACGCACGGGATAAAGGTGCTGGTGTATCCGTTTTTCTTTAGCTTCGTCATGATGACTTTTCATTCTTTTTCCGGACGTCTTTGTTGAGCAGACATTATTTGCTCTAGGTAAGGGAGCCGGAACGGCATATGACTTGTGGGAACGTGAGTTGGAAAAATGAAATTATGAGTAGCGTCCAGTATGGGTAGGTTTTGTGCAACTGTGCAGGTGAGTCGTTCTGCCTCTCTTTTTAATAAAACTTGGAGGCATGGTAATAAAGACAGACAACACTTTACCATAAATAAGTACACACTAACATTACTGTACCAGAAGTGAGGTACCTAAACTTAAAAGCCGGTCTTTGGTACAAGCAGCTTGCAAACAAATAGGATATTTCTTCCTCGAAGAGTGGGAAAAGAGCAAACATAGCGACACATGCAACAAACCGCGACGAGCATGATGCGGCCACTTGCCACTGGCAACGCTAGACCTTGTAGAGCAAAACTGTGAGCTGCGCGCTGCGACATGGTGCCATGGCGCGCATTGGGTCCATGGCACCACCGCGGCCAGCGCCAATGTCCGACCGCAGCATCCATGGGACGCCGGAGAACTGGGTCGGCAGCGGGCTCTTCTGGGCTCGGACGCCGTGGTGTGGGGAGATTTTAACACCCACCACCCAGCCTGGGGCAACCACCGCACCACACACAGGGAACGAGAGCTTCTGTATGTTGCCACCTCCTGTGGGCTGCTGGTGGCCAACACGGGCAGCGTCACCATCACCCTTTCCTGGTCCCCGAGTCCCCGTCCAGCTCGCGCATATTGATGTGACCCTGGTGTTGCGGCGGTGCGCCTACTCCTTGGACACCGCAACCAACACGAAGGGATCTAACCACTTTTTATTCCTGGTCACTCCAGGAACGGCCATAGGAACGCTGACACCAATACCTATGCGGTCACCAAATGGGCTGATTTCCGAAAGAAGATGGCATAGTGGGCGGGGGATTAAGAGGACGACTTACTCGCACTGGTCGTACGCAGCGCTGTCAGAGCTATGGTACGAGGCGAAGCACCACTGTGCATGGCAATGCCAGACCTGGAGCTGCGGCAACTGCTGCCAGGCGGAACCAACTGCAGCTGCGGGCCTTCCGAAGGAGGCGTCCGAAGGACTCGACAGTATACCGGCAGGCGGATGCAAGTTGCAGGAGGAGAACCAGCCATCCTCGGAGAGACACCTGGGAGTCCCTCTGCGCCTCCTTCGACTCTCGCCGAGACGCAGCCTGGGCTTAGCCAGTCTTCCGGGCCCTTCTTCAACCCGCCACCGCCATCCGAAGACCACTGATAACGGCCGCCGTATCCCTGGGCATCTCTGAGGGAGCCCTGGCGGAGCTGCTGGCCGATCAGTTTGCCCGGGGCCCACCTGCAGCAGCCACTGCAGCCCTCTCCAACGTAATGCCGGCGCCCCCCATGACGAACGGGCCATCGCCGTTTGCGCAGCGGACATCACACCACCGGAACTACAGGCCTTACTGGACCGCTGCCGCAAGCGTCGGAGCACCCCCGGCCTCGACAGGGTGACGTACCAGACGCTGCGAAATCTGGACGTCACCCAGCGGACGCCACTCCTGTGCCTCTTCAACTGACTGTGGAGCGCGGGTGTCCTCCGGCTGGCATCACCCATCCTAAAGGTGGGTAAGGCACCCATGGAGCCAACAGCCCACTGTCCAGTGTCTCTCACGTCGGCGGCCGGCAAGCTCATGAAAAGCACCATCATGGCCTGCCTGCAGTTGATAGCTGACCAGCATGGCGTCTTCCCGGAGCAGCAGAGTGGCTTCAGGTGGCACCGCTTCACTGCTGACTCAGTGGGTGACGTCGTCTCCATGCTCGAGCAGGCGCGCCACGACGAGGTGGCCTACCTCTTCTTCCCTGATATAAGCTCGGCGTTCGACTCTGACCCACACACCACCATCCTGGAATCCTTGGACGGCATGGGCGTCGTGGGGCACCTGAGGAGCTATGCACAGGCGTTTCTCGCTTTCCGGACCCTTCCGAGAAAGGTCGGCCGGCAGATCAATAACCCACAAGACGTCCCTTTAGGGTGCCCCAGTGGAGCGTGCTGAGTCCGTTCCTGTTCAACTTTGTGTTCGCTTCCCTGCCAGACAGCATTCCCGCTGGGCTTCGGTATCCACTGGGAATTGCAGTGTAGGCGGACGACATCGCAATTTGGATGCACGGACCAACAACACAGCTGTCCAAGTTGAAGGCGTGCCGCCATGAGGTGCTGGGGGCGGTCGCACACTTCCTGAGAAGCCGTGACCTGCAGCTTTCCGAGCCCAAGGCAAAGGATGTGACGTACCACCAACCTGGCTACCAGGCACACAGAACAACACCCCCCTCACCCTGAGCGGCCAGCCGCTGCCGTGGTGCCTGAGGGTCAAATACCTCAGGATCGTCATTAACTACCGGCTGAGCTGGATACCAGCAGTGAGGGCACTCCACCAGCACACGATGGGAGTTCAGTGGGGCATGCGGAGCCTGCTGGCACGAGGCCGTGGCTGCTCGCACTCCGTGGCCCTGTGGGTGCCCAGGCAGCACAGGACTGTTCGGCCTAAAACAGGCCGGTGATTTTCTGTCCGGCCGTTTTCCGGCAGCCATGTTCGGCCCATGTCCAAATGTGGGCCTTTTGGCCGTATACGGCCGTACTCCCATGGCTGTCCAACGGCCAGTGTCCGTTGGCCAGTCGACCGGCTTACGGTCATACGGCCAGATTCCAGCCGTAGGGCTCCGGCCATTCCAAAGCCACCCGTGTACGGCCGAAGTACGGCCGCCGGAGGACAGCCGAGATGCGGTCGTCGGACTCCAGCCGGACTAAAGCTACCGGAAATACGGCCGTGCTACGGGCATTGGAGTTCAGCCACAGTACGTTAACTATAATGAGGCCGGTCACTGCATGTCGCGCAAGCAGATGACTTATTCGCGCAGTGCACAAGCAGCACAAACCCAGCATTTTGGGTCCAATGCAGCCACGTCAAAGGGAGCTCGCGCGCAACCACCAGCCGTCAAGCATTCAGCGCAGCCTTGCTTAATTACCAGCCTCAGTTGACAACAAAATTCATTTATTAAACAGTGCTCACAAATTGTGGTTCCTTTAATTGCTGTGCCTCTTTTACTGCCGAACACAGAAAATATTCAGTTCTTTGTAGAGCTTGAATAGATGTATTTTTCAGGTACTGATATCCTCTGTGGTGCGGCTTACCTGTAATGAACGGGGAAAGAGGAGGGGTGGGGGGGGCGGAGGGCGCATACTTTAGTGGGTTGAATTTCAGAGAGATAAATTGCGCCACTTTTAGCCAATTTCTTTTAGGGCAATATTCCGGAACACTTTCATGCTATGGACTACATAAAATATTTTTATAACAGTTGCTTGACCAATTTTGTTGTATATAAAACCGGCGTGAATTCCTTTACGAAGCGTTTTCGTTCTCAACAAAACACTCAGGAGCATTTATTTTAACTCCTTCACAAAAAAGTATGTCCAATTTTTGCCCATTTTTCTTGCAAAGACATTTTCTACTCGATCAACTTTTCTGATGATCTTGCGCAGGGCTGATCCTAAGAAGGAGAGAACAGGTACTTTCATTTTCAATCTATTTTAATGTTGTTTTCATAAGTATACGTCCACACCACCTAATAGTCCAAAAGAACTTAATTTTCTTCTAAAGTCGTACTACGTTCAAAAAATTATGGACGCGTTGCGAATGACGCCCTGCTTCAGGTGGCTGCAGTTGTATCCCTCTGTGCTCACGCAAGGAAAGGCGTAAAATTAGAGTTACATAATTTGTTTCAAACCAATAACACAGCAATGGTAGCATGCATACAGGAAACCTTGCATACTGCAACGAATAGGGCAATAAATATTTTATTGGTCAAGGTTGAATGCGTAGGGTTCTCAACCCGTGGGAGGCAACTTGCGCCTCTGGAAGTTTATTTATTTATTTATTTATTTATTTATTTATTTATTTATGTATTTATTTATTTTTTATTTATTTATTTGTTTGTTTGTTTATTTATTTATTCATTGTTTTATTTATTTATTTATTTATTTATTTATTCATTTATTTATTTGATGGCTGCTTGCCTTTGCATGCATTACAGAAGGGAGATACATAACTCTAAGCATTAAATATGAGACAAAATAACAAAATAATTCTACAGAGCGCGCTGAAAATTGTCAATATAAACAGTTAATGCAATGATACGTGGAAGATAATTGCACTGCAGTATTGATGTAAAATAAAATGAATCGCGCAAGGCGTCACCTTTAAAGGAAAGTTAATAATTTGCTTTAAGCTAGCGGTCCCACTTCGCATTATGTAGAATGGCGCTTGGACATACTTCTCTCCTTCTACTCCAGTTTTCGAATGATAGATATTACGAAAAAGTTCAACCTGTGGTTTCGTCAGTGATCTTTCACGTCCTGCCATTTCAGTTTACTTTTACTTTCTCTCATGCTAAGTTGAGCGTGTCAATTACCTAATACGAATCGCACTGACATATTCTGTATGTTTTCGAGCGTATCAACCAGCTCTTTGGTGTAGGGATCCACGAAAACCCATGCGTACTCCAAGATTGAGCGCACATGAGTGAAATACGGTTGTTGTTTTCAGTTAGATGGAGGTTCACAGAAATTTGGTCTCAGAAAGCCAAAAACATATGCAGCCATAACTTTTATGGTGTGAACCTACCTATTTACTCTCTAACCACTCCCTAAATAAACTCCTAGGTATTTATATTCCTCAGCAGTTGTCACAGCAGCATAATGTACGGAATACGTATTCAATTGGATTGAAGGTTTTCTTGTAAAGGGACCGTTAACACACTGTTTAACATCCAAAAACTTTTCTGAATCAGCACACCAGGATGTTATAAATTCGAATAAAGCTGCAGGTATACGGAATCACGTTCATTCGCTGTAGTCCGGTAAACTACACAGTACTTTTGAACAAAGCTATAGGGCCAATAGTAATAACAATGAAAAAACCGATTCATTCAGTTCATAGGATGAAATGTACTACGCAGAAGGTGATATGGAACACCATCATTTGCTTTTTTGCAGTCCAAGAATATACAATCAACCACTTTAAGCTTATCTATTGCAAGAGCCAAATCGTGCGTGAACTGAACAATCTGCGTCGAGCAAGAAAATCCTGACAAAATCCGTGTTTGCTAGGATGCTGGCGATTATGTTTAACCAAATGAGTCATATCCCAAGAGTAGCTAAGCTCACCTTCAAACATCGGAACTAAATTAACAGCTAGGCTTCGTCAGTGACAAGGCTCTGTTGTTATCGCCAATTTAAAATAATTTTTTTTCTAAATAGGCAGTCGTAAAATCCCATTAACATAGTTCAGGCCATGAAGTTGATCCTACGATCAACTACGTGCGTTGATCCTACGTTCATGCGTTGATCCTACGATCAACGCACGAGCGAGCTTCTTCTACGTTTATCACCAACAACATAGTGCAACATTGCTTATCGCAAATTAATTGTAAGCAGAATAACTTGCGCTTTTGCTCGCACTTGCCTTTCTTTGGTGGTGAGTCCTTGACATGGTGGCGGTTTAGCTCCTGCGTGGTGGCCGCTTGCTCGACGCCCTTGAAGGCCAGTTATTTTGGTGAACCATCTCCATCTCGGATTGGACATCTCTGCCGGGTCGATGTCTCCAATGCTCTCCATTTCTTGAGGGGGCGAATAGCATCGAGCTGATGCGTCGACGAAGCCGGTGGCAGAGGCGTGGTAGCGGCGATGACTAGCGAGGCTTAGCTCACCCGGCGGTGTGGCACAGTCTTCGTGTGGCAATAAATGACATTTCGATGGCCTAAAAGGTTCCCTGCTAATGTCCAGTGAGTCCTTGCACCTTGCCCGTTCACCGAGAACACTCATTACTGTTTGACAAACGATGTTCGTTCATTTCAAACGTAGAAACACGGAGCGGATGAAAAACGCGTCCCCGTGGTTCGGCTCCCTAACGGCTTTTTCTCCCCCAGGAAAAAACCGGTCGGTCTCCTTCCAAACACGTCTGTGCATGAATTCTCGGCGCCCAGGCGTGTGCCGTTGTTCGGCTGTATGCCGTTTGCCGAAAAAATGACGTATAACCAGGTACCTTACGTAGGCCGGTCTCCTCTTGAACACCGGTTGCCAAATATTCTGTGGCCATTCGCTTGCCGTAATTCGGCCGAGGACAGCTAATCGAATGAAAAACGTATATTCTGGGCCCGTACGTCGGCCGGTATCCTTCATAACACTGGTTGCCCGAAGAAAACGAATATTCTACCGCCGGGCGCGCGGTTCACCATTGAAACAACGAATGCACGGCAGCCGAGCTCCGGCCGGTCTCCTTTCGAACACCAACTGCCGCAAGAATACGCATATTCTGTGGCCGGTCGCTTGCCGTGCTTCGGCCGATTAGCGCTTCCCGAAGAAAAAACGGATGCCCTAAGGCCGTACTTCGGCCGTTCTCTTTCTCAACATCAGCAGCCGTAAGGGAACTGAATATCTGGCAGCCGGTTAGCTGCCTCTTTGCGTCCGGACACGGGCGGACGGAAAAGTACCGATCGCTGGCTGCCGAATATTGGCCGTTCAACGCATGATCAGTGGCTGCCACAACCTGGATGCTGGCCGGACATGCCAGAAAGCGGCCATAGACGGGCCGGTCTTGGGGTACACTTTCTGTGCCGCCTGGGTGTTTTGTGGAATGGCGTACTGCCCATCCTGTATGCTCTGATACTAGTACACCTGCCGCAACTGCGCTGGAATGACCTGGACATAGACCAGCGCTGGGCCACACGCCTCAGCCTTGGGCCTCCCGAGCATGTCTCCGGCTGCGGCTACCTACACAGAGGCCGGCACAACGAACATCCAGATGCGGTCCCTGCTGACGGGACTGGGCCACATCCACCGGCTCCATTGCACACCGCATGGGGCAGCCCTTCTGCAGCGCCAAAGAAGCCGCCCCGACTCACAGATGGGCATGCTGCGTCCATCTACGAGAGTCACGTTGAGCTGCCATTTGAGACAGCGCCACCTGGCTCCGGGCGAGCTATTCACATCAGCACCACGTTTTCGGGGATTTGTAGCGAGTGCTCAACAGCAACCCAGGCTATCCACCAGGAGGTTGCTGCCCTGCTGCAGGACGAGAGATCCGGCCTCTTGCAGCTCTACGCAAACGGCTTCATGCACCCTCCATGAGAAGAGCTGGAGCCGCCTGCACGGCCATGGATCTTGGCACCAGTCGAGTGTGCTGCTTGCCCTTCCCTGCCTCCTCCACTCATGCAGAGCTGGCTTGGCTGCACCTTGCTGCGGACCTGCTCCTAGGGAAGGGCAACCAGATTCAGAGGGCCGTCATCTTCATCGACTCTCGGCCCACTCGCTTGCGACTGCGAGCGGCGGACCAGCCATCGAGCTCCTGCGGCTACGTGGAGTTGCCGCTGGCTGGGAAGCTTCACCTGGTGGAGTCCCGCGGTTGTGACCTGCGACTTCACTCTTAGCCATCTCATGTCGGCATCACCGGCAATGATGTGGCTGACATCCTTTCCAGAGTTGCTGCTCGCCAGAAGGGAGTACCTGCCTCCCGCGACCTGTGGCCCTTCGACGCCGCACAACCGATCGTGGCGCGGGAGGGGGAGACGACACCCGGACCCTAGAGTGATCTGCGTGCACGCTCCACAGGTCCTGCCTGGCCGCATCAGCATAGACGCCCACTCCATACTCCTGTGCATGCGGTTCGATTGCTACAGCCCACTTGCACTTATAAGGCCGCCTGTCGTCGCCCCCTTGTGCTGATTGCCTGCACTGCACTGCTGTAGGAGCACCTGCACTGCTCCTACAGCAAGCACGATGGCCTGAGAGCCGAGCTCTGGGCCGCACATCAGTGTCTTGTGCTGCCCAGTCACACCCTGATAAACCTGCGTTTTCCGACGGGCCCCAACCCCATCCGGCGAGAAGCCTTCCGACTTGTCCAGGCCTTCATCTAGGTGACCGAAATCATCAAACCGCTGTAGCCCAATACCTTTCGGCCAGCCTTACGCACTCCTTATCTCTTTCTTTCTCTCCCTCTTCGTCTGTCCCCAATTGTTCTCACCTATGAAACCCCCCTCTTCCCATCCCCCGGACTGGGTTGTATGCTGGTGAACTCCGAAATGAGTTCAAAATATCCCCAGTCCAGTTCGTTTCCACTGTCTATATCAATAAATGACTTTCTCACTCACTCACTCACTCACTCACTCACTCACTCACTCACTCACTCACTCACTCACTCACTCACTGCCTCTAAGATACAACACATCCTTTTAAGTTCTTGCATAGCTGTGGTTCTTTCGATCTTCGGTCCGCAGACGCACTATATACTGCTTCTAGATAAGCAGCACCGCAATTTGGCCTTCACTGGTTGGTTGATTGCATGCAGGAAGCGTAATATGCAAATATGCAACAGATATTGAAGCCCCCCTCGTGAGGCTCAGTGAGGGTTTGGTAACAAAATGCGCCCTGCAACCCATTTAACAAAGGAAAATAGTGCGGCGTAAATAACGCGGCCTGCAAAATTCGTACACGTATTTTGAGGAAGATTTTCCGTTCAGCATACACGTGGAACAAAAAACGCACTGCTCTGCCTTTAATATTTAATTTCTACGTCAGCACATTCACCTAGAGTGAGCATAATTAAAGCATAATGTAGCTATTTGCGCTGTTAAGGGGTGCGCGCACTTCTCCTTCCTGTGCGGTTCCATCGTTTTGTCTAAGCAATTTCGCCCGTCAGGGCGTCCTAAGCAATTCCAAGCTGCACGAATCTCTGCGGGAGTCATGCAGCATTGCTGAAGGTGCCGATTTCATTCGGTAGTTTGGGCCACCGTGGAAGAATAGGTGTCTGAAGGGCGCCGATTCTCCAGCAGGCGATGTTGACGGCAGCCGGATCGTATTTCCTAGGGCTGCCGTGAGATGGCGCTAGGCGTTTAGGGGGTCAGCGCGTACACCGCGCGCGCGCGGGTGGTGTGGGTTTTGACGGTGGCGTCTCGAGTCGGGGGCAACCGCGTAGCCAATCTTTTCATACCTGTACTTGCTTCTAGCTCTCCGCGCTCTTGTGTGACTTTTTTTTCTTTCTTAAGGAGCGGAGGAGAGAAAAACAAAATCACGTCTACAAAGAGTACGCTATGTGCGACGTGAGGGTGTTTTGTTGGGTTTTTTTCCTCGTGTTTCCGCTGTTTCGTCGTTTCGGGCATTGTGTTCGCGCACAACGGTCGATGGTATCGCTCCGTACGCGAGGCTGGCATGCCCGTTTGGAAGCTTACTTTCCAACGAGGGGTGGGCTTCTGCACCCAAAGCTTAGCATTTTCTTTTTGCTGCAGGCGGCCGAAAAAGAGCTTCAGCAACACGCCACGCAGAGAAACGTGCGCGATCTCACTGTGGTGGGAATGTTGGAGAAGCATACATTCTCGTTCCCATGTCAGGAGCACAAAGAGAACATAATGCAAATTTGCTGCACTTTTACATAGCTATGCGAATGGCACAGGTATGTAAGCAAGCGAAGATTCAGTCTAAAACAAAGATGCAACACCTTCGGAAGCTTGCAAAGCATGTGTAGGACGTAATGAAGAGCTTGGAGACATATTCTTCATTGCCTGTATACAAATGTGACTGTATCAGTGAGCTGCTTTATTTTTTATTTCTTTTTTAGATCTAAAAACTGTACAAACTAGGTTTTTTCTCCCTTACGTAAATTCATGATACAACAGCGCCTAAAATTCTTACTTTTGTGCACATGTGTGGTTTTCTTGCCTGTTTTTCTTTTTTGTTTCCCACGTGTGACATGCCTTGGTTAATGTATAGCTACTTCTCTTAAACTTCGAAATATATTGTGTTTTTTGTTATCTATGCAAGGGGGCTCCCATTTATATATATTTTTTTACGTACATAGGTGTATGCACGTGTGAGTACGCGTCTGTTCATTTTATGTATACAATAACGTGCGTGTGCTTTTAGAGTTGCCCAACAGCTGCTCTGCATGTGGGCCGCCAGGAACCCTTCAAGTGGTCTCTGACCACTTTTTAGGCTGGTTGACCCCCACCACTTCAATGTTGGAAAATAAAACTTGAAACTAAAAGTCCATTTGCTCTGTTTTTCGCTGTCGCGTGTTACCTCAAAGTCACGGTTGGCAGCGGGCGTGTGCGCTTGCAGTGAATACGCATAATTAGAGACGCATCATTTTGTGAAGACGCGGCTTTTCAAAGTTCGTGCGAGGCTGTACTTTTGGCGAACGGAATTAGCAAGACACGCGCGCGCGATAGCGCCTCACATAAAACTGTGCGAAACAACAATCGCCTCCAGTTAGCGGCAGCGCGTGAATCTAACATGCGTGCCTAGAGAGCCTTGATCTCAAGCAAAACATTTTCCAGTAATTTTGCATTCCGCACAATCTGGATTGTGTTGCGTTTGTTCCGAACTGAACGAAACACGCCGCGATACATTGGACTGTCACGTGTACCCAGACACACGTGGGTCTGAATAGTGCTGCGATGCTTAGATATATAAGAAGGTATACCGAAGCTTGCTTCTCAAAGTCTCACCAGACGCTTTAAAGTGGTACAGTCACATGTAAGGCCATCAACTGGTTATTCTTTTACGCGCGCCGCGCGCGCCCACGTACGTGCCTCCCCGCGCGCCACGCCAGCTGACCCCCCAATGAGCCGCGCCATCTGTCGAGGGAGTCGTAAACCCCGAGCGAAGAAGTCGCCGGAGCGGCAGCCTCGTTCAGACAACTAGTCTATTCTTCCACCGTGGTTTGGGGGTCTCCAGGTGATCCATACGTTGTAATCTAGCTGCTGCATGTGCCCGTAGGATTGTCTTGCGGGGTTGTCTTGTCATGCTAGCATCGCGGAAGGTTCCAATTTCATTTGGTAGTTTGGACGTCTCCAGGTGATCATCATCATCATCACCAGCCTATCTATGCCCACTGCTTATCTTACTTCTTACCAGCCTATCTATGTCCAGGTGATGCATGCGTTGTAATCTGGCTGCTGCAAGTGCCCGTGGGATTGTCTTGGGGGATGGTCTTGTACTTTGGGTTGGCCCGGACGCTATGCGCGTCGGTGCCATACACAAATCCGCACCCTTCGGCGCCACAACAAGTTTTTATTCAGACACGCCCACCCCAGTCCCCGTCACGGGTGGCGCCACGAGACGGCTGGCTGTACACGGGTGACCCGACAACGCCTTGTTCAAGAGGTTGTGTAGCCTTATAAGTCGAGACGGACTTGTGAAACTACGCGGCAGCCACTACGTGTTCTCATAACACCCCGTCTCGATAGTGACTCCCGACATCCTTTACTGCGTTCTGTGAAGTGCCCGGTATTTCCGCCGTTGGATTTGGAGGGTTGTGTTAGTAGGAATTGCAGGGTCCATTCGATTCTGCTGTGAGAACCCCGACAGGTGTCACCGTGTACGCTTCAGGACTGAAACTAGATCAGTCTCTACACTATAACGGCAAGGTCGTTGGCCCTTACTTAACACTGTACCTCGAATTCATTCAGGTCGAACCCACACTCGTTCTCCTGTCCCGTGTCCAGAGACCGATGTTCTGATGACTTCGAATCTTTAATGAGATCCCATTCACCTTATGGACACCGACGCCACCGCCTTCACATTGTTTGGTACCCGTCCCGCCAGATTGGTAGCCCTGACGTCTTCCTTGCCGGATTTCCAGGCAACGTAGGATGATAAAGAAAGCAGCCCGAAGCCGCCGTAAAGAAGTAAAATCTCTACTCACTTCATACTAAGTTTCTTTATACTACTAATATGGCACCAGAAAGTTCGTCTTTCTTAGTTTTCTCTCGGCCCCCTTGTTCCGTCCTCGTCTTCCTCTGTGCAATTTTCGTAGATCAGATTAATGAAATATAACATCCTCCCTGCACCACACATAAATGTGATTAAGCAGTCACCTTTAAATATGTGAACCTTTAAATATGAGTACCGCTAGAGACGACGTATCCAGGTTGAAATTCGCATTCCGTCTTGTACGGTCTTTAACTCCGACGCTAATTCTTCGTTTGTAGTAACAGGTTCCCTAAAAGGGATGTTTAGAGATTCCTTCCTCTTTCTTGAGCTTTTGGAAATTCGCCTGTTCATGTGTGATGTATTCTTACCGTCCCGACAATGCTCACAGTGACCTGATGATCACCACAACGAAACTCTGGTTTTCGCTTTGCACCGGTTTACACCTTGATGACCAAAGAACAAAGCAGAGTCCAACCTTGGTGCAATATCTCAAGCGAGAACGACGATTGGTCAGAGCCGTGACCTAGGAAGTTGTGGTAAGGCCTCCCCCTTTATGAAGTGTGGAACGAACACATAGTCGGACGGGTGCGGTGGCGGGTCTACGTTATCTTTTACGTCCTTTAGCTCACATGTTTTGTCTTCTGTTTGGGCGGAAGCAGCTAACTCGTCTTTGCCTGGGGGAAACATATCCTCATGTTCTTCATAGCTGTATGTCGCTCGGACGCTCCACGCTACATCCGTGTTGGCCCTCATCTAGATGTTCCTACCATTAGCCTCACGTTCGGCATTCTCGTATAGAATAGCCAGGGATGTAAGGGTCGCTTGTCCTTTCGCCCACACTTGACAGACGTTACCGGACAAATTCTTTTGATCGCCCTATTTTGTGCTGGTAGAGGTAAGGTTAGTTAACACCGCGTCGCGTGTCGCCCTGCACCGAGCGGGTCCTCGCACCACCCGCTCGAGCAGTTGTACACCGACGGACCTGTTGACCTCACGCTACCCCGACTCGACGCTGCCTACATAGGTATGCGCGCAAAGCGGTGTAATACTTATCCAATACTAGTCGTGAACATTAACGTGCCTGTCTCCTGCACGTTGACAACATCATAAACATTCTGGTAGCTCTGGACCATCATCTCGACACGGTAACGAAACCCCTTGTACCCTGATACCTCACAGTTGAAAGTTGAAGCCTGCAGGTTTAGCAGTACAACTGCCGAGTGTGATGGGCGTGAGCCGCAAGGAAAGAGGTCGTCTGGATTGGTTGCCGGGAGAGCACCGTTGGACACGACGGTCAATGGTCAAAACTAAATGGCTTCGCTGAAGTACTGTTGCTGTTAAGTATGATGGCGGTCGTTTCCGAACACTTCAAAGCAGAGCGAAGCCGCTTGAAAGCACGACGTATTTTCCTTACTACGACGAGGCATAGACGTAGTACACGTCCAGTTATTCACGTTCAAGCCACTCTATAATTTTTTATATCCAGGGCCTGAGGCCTATTTATAAATAAAGTCGTTCATTCATTCATATCCGCCTCCCACAATATGGAGCCTTTGCTTCACTCACGAGCGAAGATGGTGATTCACCGTCAACGAGATCGGTCGATTCGTTAAGCAGTTTTGTAAGATCGCCGCAAAGGTACGTTGCTCTCGGCGCAGCTTATCCATCGTATACTCTTACGGTCAGACTTCATTAGCCGACCAGGGCCAGCTATGCCAAAATCCAGCTGAGGGTGGGGCTGAGCAGACGAAACGATTGTCAAAATAGCGGGTTCTACTACCCTCAAGCCAATAGCTGCATCAGTGGTCTCCTTCATGGCATGCAGTCATTTGCTGGGTTTAACAGCACTACAATGTTGTCATGCGAAGAAATCGCAACGACATAAAAGAAACGCCCAAAGAAGACGACAACAAAGAAGACGGAAGACACGCGGCGCGAAGGTCATCGACACCGGCTACGACGCCGAAGGCTCGCGACCATGGCACGAGCTTGCGCCGGCGACCAGCCAATGGGAAGCGGCCAGCGACAGCAGCGGCGGCAGAAGGGGTCGAAGAAGAACACCGAGAGTGAAGAGAGACCGGAACGCTGGCGGCCGGGAGCCCTGACCCGGGCCACGTCCAAGAGGTCTTTCACAACAAAACTCCTGATGCCCTCTCCCGCAAGCAAGTTGTCTCGTCGGACATCGGCATAAGGCAGCGACGTTCCAAGAGAGCTGCGTCGGCTCCTCAGCGACGGGAGCTTGGAGCGCGTTGCCCTACCTTCAGCCACAAGATGTCACGCCCTGACTGTGCTACCAGGAAGCCAGGTGCGGCGGACTATTTGCGGTGACAAACACGTACTTTCTCTACTTTTGTTTGAACGGTAACGCTTTGTCGATAGTTAGCCACGCTCGCCTTTCGTTATTCCCTCATCACTGCATATGTTTCTGTTGTGTTTATTTTGGGTGGTTTGGAGCAATAGAACCTAGTCTCGTCGAAAGTTTTTCGTTGTCTTATTATTATTGTCCCGAACCTGACAATCATTAGCGTACGCGACAGGACGAGGCTAGTTCATTTGTGTATACTCCTAAACACCCGACATGGACCTTGCATAGCTAATTGATTTGGGGAAGCGATTGGGATTAAGCGGCGACGAGCCGACGGAGTGGGCTCTCGAGGAGCAAAGGCTCTGGCGTGAGGAAATAGCTCTAGATATCGAGGCGGCCAAAACGCTAGTTGAGATTTAAAAGGAGCGCGCGGAAAGTGAAAAGGAAACTTTGAAGCTTCCGCAACGACTCGCGGAGCTTGAGGCTACGCTAACAGAGCCCCGTAAATCTAAGGATGGCGAGGAAAGCTTTGATAAAGTACAGGCTTTCTCAACCCAGCGCTCTAGTGCAGATCAACTGTCGCCCCCTCTTGAAGTGGTACGAGATGCCAATGAACGCAGGGAACTTCATGTAACTGTGGAACACCAGGCGGCCCTTCCCTCACCTGATAAAGTAACTTCACTTAGTCCGCAAGCGGAGGCATTGCACTTGACCCTTTCAGGGTTGGCCGAGGTTAATGTGGACCACAAACCGTGTTTGCAGGACAGCCCGTCTCAAAAGTGGAGCACTGTACCAAAAGAAGTCCGTATCAGAGACAGGGACTTTACGCCGCTCCATATTTCAATTCAGAGTGTCCATGGGTCGAGCAAAAAGCACGGGCCACATAAGCTCCGAAGGAGATACTTCGGCCGGCGTAAGTTGCGACACAAGAGAACCAAGATAAAACTCAGTTGTTCACGCAAAGAATCGGCCAGTGGGAATAAAAACTCAACCTCACCGCGTTTGCACACTTCCTTTGAATACATATATAAGATTTCAGCCGGTAAGAGTGAGAAAAAACCGAATCACCACCAGGCCAGTAACGTGTATGGAAGAGGCAGGGGGTGGAACCGTAGTCACTGTAGAAAACGGGACAAACTGCGCCTGCCTAACCTTTCGATTGATTCTTGTCCGTGTTTTTCCAGTTAGTGTGTGCTCTTAAAAAATATAGGCAATGAGTTGTTTTCGGGTCCTTGATGAACCACGTGCTGTTGTTGAAGTAGGTTTTCGTGGCTGTTAAATTCATGAAGTATGAGTGTGCTCTGCTACTGGTGGACTGCGAACATTTTTGTGAAGTGATATTGAACTGTGCGTGGGGCGTGAACATTTTTCAGTGAAAAATGCTTAAGTGGGGGGACGTGTCATGCGAAGAAATCGCAACGACATAAAAGAAACGCCCAAAGAAGACGACAACAAAGAGGACGCAAGGCACGCGGCGCGAAGGTCATCGACACCGGCTACGACGCCGAATGGTCGCGACCACGGCACGAGCTTGCGCCGGCGACCAGCCAATGGGAAGCGGCCAGCGACAGAAGGTGGTGGCAGAAGGGGTCGAAGAAGAACACCGAGAGTGAAGAGAGACCGGAACGCTGGCGGCCGGGAGCCCTGACCCGGGCCACGTCCAAGAGGTCTTTCACAACAAAACTCCTGATGCCCTCTCCCGCAAGCAAGTTGTCTCGTCGGACATCGGCATAAGGCAGCGACGTTCCAAGAGAGCTGCGTCGGCTCCTCAGCGACGGGAGCTTGGAGCGCGTTGCCCTACCTTCAGCCACAAGATGTCACGCCCTGACTGTGCTACCAGGAAGCCAGGTGCGGCGGACTATTTGCGGTGACAAACACGTACTTTCTCTACTTTTGTTTGAACGGTAACGCTTTGTCGATAGTTAGCCACGCTCGCCTTTCGTTATTCCCTCATCACTGCATATGTTTCTGTTGTGTTTATTTTGGGTGGTTTGGAGCAATAGAACCTAGTCTCGTCGAAAGTTTTTCGTTGTCTTATTATTATTGTCCCGAACCTGACAATCATTAGCGTACGCGACAGGACGAGGCTAGTTCATTTGTGTATACTCCTAAACACCCGACATGGACCTTGCATAGCTAATTGATTTGGGGAAGCGATTGGGATTAAGCGGCGACGAGCCGACGGAGTGGGCTCTCGAGGAGCAAAGGCTCTGGCGTGAGGAAATAGCTCTAGATATCGAGGCGGCCAAAACGCTAGTTGAGATTTAAAAGGAGCGCGCGGAAAGTGAAAAGGAAACTTTGAAGCTTCCGCAACGACTCGCGGAGCTTGAGGCTACGCTAACAGAGCCCCGTAAATCTAAGGATGGCGAGGAAAGCTTTGATAAAGTACAGGCTTTCTCAACCCAGCGCTCTAGTGCAGATCAACTGTCGCCCCCTCTTGAAGTGGTACGAGATGCCAATGAACGCAGGGAACTTCATGTAACTGTGGAACACCAGGCGGCCCTTCCCTCACCTGATAAAGTAACTTCACTTAGTCCGCAAGCGGAGGCATTGCACTTGACCCTTTCAGGGTTGGCCGAGGTTAATGTGGACCACAAACCGTGTTTGCAGGACAGCCCGTCTCAAAAGTGGAGCACTGTACCAAAAGAAGTCCGTATCAGAGACAGGGACTTTACGCCGCTCCATATTTCAATTCAGAGTGTCCATGGGTCGAGCAAAAAGCACGGGCCACATAAGCTCCGAAGGAGATACTTCGGCCGGCGTAAGTTGCGACACAAGAGAACCAAGATAAAACTCAGTTGTTCACGCAAAGAATCGGCCAGTGGGAATAAAAACTCAACCTCACCGCGTTTGCACACTTCCTTTGAATACATATATAAGATTTCAGCCGGTAAGAGTGAGAAAAAACCGAATCACCACCAGGCCAGTAACGTGTATGGAAGAGGCAGGGGGTGGAACCGTAGTCACTGTAGAAAACGGGACAAACTGCGCCTGCCTAACCTTTCGATTGATTCTTGTCCGTGTTTTTCCAGTTAGTGTGTGCTCTTAAAAAATATAGGCAATGAGTTGTTTTCGGGTCCTTGATGAACCACGTGCTGTTGTTGAAGTAGGTTTTCGTGGCTGTTAAATTCATGAAGTATGAGTGTGCTCTGCTACTGGTGGACTGCGAACATTTTTGTGAAGTGATATTGAACTGTGCGTGGGGCGTGAACATTTTTCAGTGAAAAATGCTTAAGTGGGGGGACGTGTCATGCGAAGAAATCGCAACGACATAAAAGAAACGCCCAAAGAAGACGACAACAAAGAGGACGCAAGGCACGCGGCGCGAAGGTCATCGACACCGGCTACGACGCCGAATGGTCGCGACCACGGCACGAGCTTGCGCCGGCGACCAGCCAATGGGAAGCGGCCAGCGACAGAAGGTGGTGGCCGAAGGGGTCGAAGAAGAACACCGAGAGTGAAGAGAGACCGGAACGCTGGCGGCCGGGAGCTCTGACCCGGGCCACGTCCAGAGGTCCTTCACAACGGAACTCCTGACGCCCTCTCCCGCAAGCAAGTTGTCTCGTCGGACATCGGCATAAGGCAGCGACGTTCTAAGAGAGCTGCGTCGGCTCCTCAGCGATGGGAGCTTGGAGCGCGTTGCGCTACCTTCAGCCACAAGATGTCACGCCCTGACTGTGCTACCAGGAAGTCAGGTGCGGCGGACTATTTGCGGTGACAAACACGTACTTTCTCTACTTTTGTTTGAACGGTAACGTTTTGCCGATAGTTAGCCACGCTCACCTTTCGTTATTCCCTCATCACTGTACATGTTTCTGTTGTGTTTATTTTGAGTGGTTTGGAGCAATAGAACTTAGTCTCGTTGAAATTTTTCGTTCTCTTATTATTATTGTCCCGAACGTGACAATAATTGGAGGAAGGCCACGCAAAATGAACCTGGGCTATGGCTGCCCGAAACGGTCACGAAAATAGTAGTAGTAGTAGTAGTAGTAAACTTTATTTGGTGAAAAGGGGTGAGGGAAAACGGGGAGAGATCAAGGGTGGGATCCAAATTCCAGGACCCCAGAAGCTATTTGGCCATCCCTGGCCCTACTAAGCAGCGCAAGCTGCTGTGCAGGGTCCGGGCTGGACAGGGCTTCCTCCCAGGACTCTAATGAGGTTTGGTGGGTATTTTTGTCCCAAGTAATTGGGCAATTCCAGACTGTGTGGAATAGATCGGCCTTCTGGTGACACTGCTTACAGTCCTCATTATACTTTTCTGGGAACATAAGTGATAGTCTGGACTTATGTAAGTAGGTGTTTGTCTGTATTTTTCTAAGATTTCTCGCTTCTTCAGCAGTTAGGCTGGGGTGTGGCGTAGGCATTGATCTTCGGTGAAGCCTGTAGGATGCTAATTTGTCTGTGCCTTGACAGTAAGCAGGGAGGGCGTACGAATGTTCCGGGTCTCTGCGGTGTATGGTAGTCCTCGCAAGAGAATCGGCCGCCTCGTTACCCTCTAGCCCCTGATGGGCGGGAGTCCAGACAAGTGTGTGGTTCTGTTTTAGAATTTTTGGGAGAAGTCTTTCAGCATTCCTTGGGACGATGCCGCAGATGAAGTTCCTTATGGCGCTGGTCGAGTCAGTGATAATTATTGAGTCCTTATTCTTGAATTCAGCCCATCTGATTGCTAGTATGACGGCAGCAGTTTCTGCTTCTTGAATATTTAGTTGTTTGGTAATGATGAAATCCAGCATCTTCCCTTGTTCATTGGTAGCTACGGCTGACGCATTGCCTTGCTTGTTTACGGCCGCATCGGTGTAGATTGCGTTTGGATTGTCCTGATATGTTTTTCGGATGTAGCGAGTTCTTGCCAATCTTCTGCCCTTATTGTGAGTGGGGTCCATTTTCTTGGGAATTGGAGAGGTCTTGATACAGTGTCTTTGAGCGGGTGTTAAATCAACCATCCTATTAATGAAGGCTGCATGAACCTAGTAGTTGCACCTTGAATGATCGCACATACCCACGTAAGAGAGTGATCAAGAAACGCTTCACCTACATTATGATAATAATGGTGATGATTCAGCATACCCATCGGGGGATTCAATGGCATAAATATTGCCCCCGTATCATAGCCCACCTAGTTACTGAGGGAATGCCCCTTACAGAGACGTGAACCATTTTAATGCGTGTTGTATGCTGCGTCAAGCTGTCTGCTCTACCCCAAAGGTATGCGCACAAGCTGGTGAGACCTGGAGAGGAACCACTGCACATAGAGCCGGGTGAGTGACATCAGTCTTCACCAGTACGCTCAGACGTGCGCTCGTCTCGGTTCTCATACGTTATCAGCCTTGTCATCAATATTCCTTGTCAGCCCTCTCCCGGGCGTTTTACAATATGTCTTACAAGTTGTGGGGAGCTGGCATTACGATCCAACCTTGGAGCTTCGCAATCGGACGATGCCTGGAATGAACCAAGAAACAAGCTGGCATAGTCTTTCGTCGGGACGACTAATCTTGGTTCATACTATTTAAATACGAAACCGTATGCGGCCATCTCTAAAGGCCCACAGGACAATGTTGAGGGCTCGTTTTCGGCGTCCATATATTCGAGTGTACACTGCAAATGAGATGCTAACGCCAAGCAGAACAATGTGAAATTGTATGTTGCCGGCTTAGCTTATTTATAGACAGAAGCCATAAGTGCGACATCCTAACTGAGTATGACTTTTGAACGATTCTGAACCCCTCCCCCCCAGGTTTCATCCCGGTGTCATTGATTTACTCGGCGCCGCTCTGGGGCTCCTCACCACCGCTGACACCTCCTTCACAAATATTTTCCCCCTCGCCTCCACCGATGCCCCTTTGGCAAGTTCAGCAGATGGCAGCTAACGGCGGTAGTGCGGTTATCAGATGATTGCGAAAAATAAACAGAAGCCCGGATGGGCGTAAAAAATGCACTGACGATTACTGCACTCCCTAATATAAAATTTGTGCGCAGCGCAAGCTGCAGTCTTCTCAGTCATGGTGCATTTCTGCTGCATCTCAGCAAGTGTTCGCGTGATCAGTAAATGTACGGCGGCGTGCGCTACTCCGCTGCTACCTCGCAGTGCGCCGCCAGCGGCGGCTAGCATGTTGCAAATCAAATCGTGTTTGAACCTCTTGCGCAAATGTCACGTGGTTCGGATTAGCCCCACGCAGGGGAGCAGCAAGCATGTTGTTGCATATCGTGTTTGAACCTCCCGCGCAAATGTAACATGGTTGGATTAGTGGAGAATGGAACAGCGTCTGGGGAAAGTGTCAAGGGGAGGGAGCTCCTTGGTGGCGACACATAAAACGTGTAAGGGAAAGGCAGTGAGATAGATGACGCCGTAGCCGCACGCGTCGTACTCCGCCTCACCCTTCGCTAGATGCTCCTCTCCGTTTTCTTTCTTTCGTCGCTCCTGCATTCGCTCGATCAGTTACGCGGCCATAAACAGACGCCGCTCCGGCGAAGCCCAGGTGGTTGTGGTTTGCGACGGGAAAAGGAAAGGAAATTCACTGGGGATATTTTGAGCTCGGCAGGGAGCTCACCTGCATACAACCCAGTGCAGGGGAAGGGACGTACAGGGGGAGTGATAGGATAAAGTAGAAAGAGAGAAAGAGAGAAATGTATAAAGAGAGCTTCCAGTCCTAGAAAGCTGTCAGTCCGGGCACATCAGTCAATCAGTGCACTGCGGGCTACAGCCGCTGTGTAAGGCCGGTCGTCTCCAGGAAATGAAGCAGATAAGCGAAGACTTCCCGTTTGGTTGCCGCAGGCCCCTTCGGGAACAGCAGGTCCTCCATGCCGACGCTGGCAAGGCCTCGACGAAGGAGCGCTCGCTGGAGCTCAGCTCTCGGTCCCGCGTGGTTGGGGCAGAAGCAGAGTAGGTGCTCGAGCGTCTCCAGTTCGGAACAGTCCGCACATGTAGGGAAGTTCTTGCGCCCGTGTCGGTGCAGACGCTCCGCCACATTGCAGCAGTTGAGCCGCCTGCAGAGAAGCAGGCAGCGGTCGTCCCTGCTGATGCGTACGGGAAACAGTCTGGGCGCCAGGCCGCTCACGACCAGAGAGTCTGTTTGCATCGTCTGCACCATGCGGGCCAGGGCGGTGGGGGCCTCGTCGTACGCGGTGACGTCTTGGGAGACTGGGGTGCCCTCCTGGTGGGCCTCCCTGGCGCGGGCGTCGGCGTCTTCGTTGCCCCGGATGCCACTGTGGCCCTGCAGCCAATGGAGCCGCAGGTCGAAGCCTCGGGAGGCCACAGTGCACAGCTTGGTTGCAAGGGAGCGCTCCGGGTAGCCGCTGCTGTTGGTGGGTTGATCGGCCGCATGCAGCCACAGCAGGGCAGTCCTGGAGTCTCTGAGGATCACCGCTCCTGGGTGGTTATGGGGAGCCCTCTCGAGGAGGAGGTTGGCGGCCAGGTGCAGCGCTGCCAGCTCCTCCCGTGTGGAGGAAGTGGGGAAGAGCAGGCGGCAGCTCCGGCTGGCTCCCAGCTCAGGCACTACGCACGCAGCCGCCCCTCGCATGCGCTGTGCTTGACGGAGCCGTCCGTGAAGAGATGCAGGTAGCTGCTCAGTTCGTCCTGCAGCAGGGCGGACGCCTCGTTGCGGATAGCCTGGGGTGGTGTGGTCCGCTTGTTGCAGACCCCGCGGAGGGTCGTGGTGATGTGCAGGGCCTCCCCGGTGTCTCGTGGTGGCGGCTCCAGACGGGGTCGGTTCGGAACCTCGATGCCCTCCTCGTAGATAGTGAGCAGCGCTCCCATGTGCGCGTTGGGCCGGCTACGGAACCTCTGCAGGAGCGGAGCCCCGTCGCGTACGGTGAGCAAGCGCTGGATGTGCCGAATCCTCGTCTGCAATACCCGCATCTCGATGGGCCAGGTGCCCGCCTCGGTGTAAGTGCCCGCCACCGGTGACGTGGAGGGGAGGCCCAGGCAGAGGCGGATGGCGCGGCGTTGGTCGATCTCCAGCTCCTGCCAGCGTCGTCGTCCCAGGTAGGTGAGTGGAAGCGCGTACAGCACAGCTGCGGAGGCCATGCTGTGGAACACGCGCTGCGCCACTTGGTGTGAGCATCCATTGCCTCGTGACAGAAGCTGCCGCACCCCTTGAAGCACCCGTGCGCTATGTGCCCTGATGACCTTGACAGTCCGCAGCCGTGTGAGCCGGCAGTCAATGAGCAATCCCAGGTACTTCACGGTACGCCGCCAGGAAAGAGGCCGCCCATTGAGTGTGATGGGCGGCGTTGCCCGTCGAGCCCTGCATCCTGCCGGGTGCAGCATAAGGGCCTGCGTTTTGGCCTCAGAGAGCTGCAGGCTCTCGAGGAAGACTGCAACTGCGCCCAGAGGCGCCTGGACGCACGCCTTGACTATGTAGCAGTCTTTGGTGGGGCCATGGATCCAGAGTTACACGTCGTCAGCGTACACCGCCACTTCCTCTGGGTGTCGCAAGCCTCGAGGGATGCTGTCGGGGAAAGGAGCCAGCACCAAGTTGAAAAGGAATGGTCTCCGCACGCGTTCCTGGGGCACCCCGGAGTGGAAATCTCGAGGACTGCTGGTCGCCCGGCAGACCTTTACCCGCAGGGTCCGGTCACGCAGGAACGCCCGGATGTAGCCTCCTAGGCGCCCCACAACGCCCATACTGTTCAGGGTCTCCAGGATGGCCTCGTGGGCAACCGTGTCGAATGCCGACCTATGTCCAGCAGGAGCAGGAAGGCCACCTCCTTGTCATGGTGGGCCTGTTCCAGCACAGAGATGACGTCCCCCAGGGAGTCAGCCGTGCAGTGGTGCCGCCTGAAGCCGCTTTGCTCCTCCCGGAAGACGCCGCTGTGGTCCGCAATCCACTCGATACGGGTCAGGGCTGCACTCTCCATGACTTTCCCAGCAGCCGACGTCAGGGAAACGGGACGGTAGGACTCTGGCTCCGTCGGGGGCTTGCCGAACTTAAGAATTGGCGATTTCAGCCCCACGAGCCAAGGTGGCGGGAGAACACTAGTCTGCCAGGCCCGATTGAACAGTCGCAGAAGCGGCTCTGAGTCACGTCCAGGTTCCGGAGCATCTGGTACGTAACCCCGTCCATACCAGGAGCGCTCCGCCGCTTGGGGCATCCATTCAGGGCGGCTTGCAGCTCACAGAGCGTGATGTACGTGGAGCAGAGGGAAACCACTTTGTGGTCCTGTGGGTGGCTGGCGCCGCGTCGGGTGAGGCTGCAGGAACTGGAGGCGGGGTTTGAGCGGCCTTGGCAAACTGTTCGGCGAACAACTCCGCCAGGGCCCCTTCTGTGATGCCCAGGGATATGGCGACCGCATGCAGGGGACGCCTGCTGGTGGTGGTAGGCCCCAGCAGAGCCTTAAAGATAAGCCAGGCTCTGTCCGTGTCCTTGCGAGAGTCCATGGACGAACACAGCGACTCCCAGCCCTCCCTGCGACGCTGCTGTGCCCGTCGGCGGCATTGGGCGTCCGCCCGCCGATACTCCGTCCAATCCTCTGGGCGCTTGCTTCGCAAAGCATTCCTCTGTAGCTGCTCGCGGCGTGCCCGAAGCCGTAGCAGCTGCATGTCCGGGAGTAGCGTGCAGAGAGGTACCTCTCCCTGTACCGTTGCCTTGTCGGCGCTCCGCACGACTGCTGCGAGGAAGTCGACTTCAGGGTCCTCGTGCATTTGGTCATTTCCTTGCGGAAGTCTGTCCAGCTAGTGACTGCGCACGCCCTTGTGTCGGCTCGCTTGCGGTGGTTCCCGGTGGTAACCAGTATAGGGTAGTGGTCAGAACCCCACCTGCTGGCGTCGGTCTTCCAGGAATAGGCGCACCGCTGCGTCACCAGGTCGATGCATGACTGCTGGACCGTGCCACGGCGACGACAACGGCGGACGAAAGTAGGGCTACCGGTGTTGGCAACGTGCAGTCCACAGGTGGTGACGGCGTCTAACAGCTCTCGTCCCCTTCGGGTGGCTCGGTGACTTCTCCAGGCAGGGTGATGCGTGTTGAAGTCGCCCCACAGTACAGCGTCCAAGCCCGGGTTTGCGCGCAGCCGGCACAGCGCCATGGCATCACATGGTTTATTCGGCCGGATGTAGACGCTGGCCACGGTAGTGTCCGTTGTCCCCATGCGTACTGTCACGGCGGCACACTCCATTGGGCCGTCAGCAACTGGGGCCAGGTTAACAGGAGCACTGTTGAGGGTGGCGCGCATATAGACCGCTGCCCGTGACGTTCCCGGTGGGTGGTGGGTGGCGTCGCGGCATGGTGTGCTGCTGCAAGACCTCAGGCGGCAGCTCGTGGCGCTGAGATGACACACGTAGCGCGGCAGGCCCTGCGTTTTGCTATAGATGTACACTTCCTGCAGTGCCAGCACGTCGAAGGACTCCTGCAACAGGTGCTCAGTCAGCTCCGCGCTGCGCCGGCCCAGGCCGTTGCAGTTCCACTGCAGGATGCGTGGCAGCTGGCCTTTCCCACAGGGTCTGCTAGCCATGGTAGAGGTGTGCGGGGTGGCTCAGGAGGGCCAGGACGTCAGTGGCCGCCATCCTTGCAGGGTCATCGGCGGGCAGTCGGCCCACCAAGCTGTGCGTCAGGGCCAGGAAGACGGGCATCAGTTGCTCTGGGCCGGGGGCTGCAAGCGCAACTACTGGGGCTGTGGGCGGGGCGGGCTGCTTGGCAGTGGGGCGCCTGGCTGCCTTCGGCTGGGATGCATACCGGGGCTGCAGTCGTTCCTGGGGCGTCTGTGGGCCAAACCCGTCACTGCTGCTCGGTGCTGCGCCACCTGACCATCTCGGCGTAGCTGGGCTGCGCCGATCGAACCAACGCCTCGACCTCAGCACGGGGCACTGGCTTTAACGCCTGGGCCATGGCTGTGGCTGCACGGCGCTGGTGCTGCAAGCGTGGGCAACGGGGGTCCATCACACTGTGGCGGCCACTACAGTTGGAGCAGCGGACAGCAGCTGCGGCCCACTGTTGTGAGTTGTGTCCTCCCCACAACGCGCACACTTCACGTTACCCTTGCAGCCCGCCGTCACATGGTCAAGTCTCCCACATCGGCCGCAGTGGATAGGTCTGGGACGACAGGCTATCACCAGGAGCAGCAGCTTGTAGACAGTGACGAAGGGGGGTGGGACCGGTCCCGCAAAGTGCACCACTACTGCACCATTGCGTTGCCGGGACACTTCACTTATCGGCACGTCGGATTTAACATTGGCCATTATCTCGTCCGCCGTGAGTTGCGGGCCCGCCCCGAATATCAGGCCACGACTTGTGCCGCGTTCGACGGGTCGATATGCACGTACGGGTATACCGCATATTTCCTCTGTTGCCAGCAGAGAAGAGAGGCACTCAGCAGTCTCGGCATCGGCGGCAACAATGTTTAAGCGAGTGTTCATTCTTACTTGGGAGACACCGGCGACAGCGGCCAATTCACGCGCGACTGCCTCCCTCGATACAGCAAGGAAGGAGGCAGAGCAGTGAGTGGGGCGAAACAGGCAGGTGCCGACAGCAGGCTGGTGTATCAACAAGCGTCCGCGCTTTGCGACGGTGTGCCTTTGAGATCTTCGGCGTCCATTGGCCCTCCATGTCGTCCGAAGTTTCGGCGTTGGATCGCCCTTCTGTGGGGACGCCTGTGGCCGCAAAATCCATCGGCGTGACCACGCACTGAGCCGCATCACCATCTTCCTCGTCCAGAAGACCGGACGTGGCCGCCGCTCTGTTACACGCAGCTCTGCGGCACGCCGCGCAAAGCGCACAAGCTCGTTGGTGAGCTTGGCACCACTCGGCGATGTAGCGGGGGCACCATTCCACGAGGCAGCGGGACGCTGAGGAAGCTCCCTCGCAGCAGCTGCCATCGCAACCTGTCCAGTGGAGGCAGCAAGGGGCCGGTAATGCGCAGTAGAGCTCACGTGGGAGCGTGGCCTGGCCTTTTGTGTTTTGCCGATCTGCGCAGCCTGGGACATTTTCACCCCTTGCGGAGCATTGCTGGTGTGGTTGCGCCGCGTGGGGGTGAAGGCGCGCGCATTGGCCGCCGCTTCTTGGTCCACTGTTGCAATGTCACCAGCTCTATCCTCGGCGTGCTCTTGTTCTTCTCCCGAACGGTCGGCGGGGTCTCGGCCGCGTTTTTTTGGCGGCGCAGAGTCCATGCTAAACACCTGGTTGTCTGCATCGGCGTCGAGAGGGCTGTGCTGCGTTTCGACGCCTGCACAGTGGTCGCCAGACGTACCCAGGGAGGGCGTGGTGGTCGATGATACAGCGCCAAGAGGGAGAGGTCTCCTGGCCCGAGCTTGCAGCAGCTCAGTGGCGCGTGCATGGCTGGCCAGGATATCGCTGCACGCGGCTAAGAGGAGTTCTAGGCTGCGTGCACAGTCGATGCTGCTGGTTCGGCGCTGTCGCGTCACTTGCCGGCGTACCTCAGCTGGCACGAATGTCGTTGTTAGCGGCAGGCTGTCTTGACGCAGACTGTGGCTGGGCGAGCTTGCTCCTTGCGTGAGCATGCCGATGCACCGAAGATGAGCTTCTTTGGTGGCACGAGGGGTTTCTTCGGTGGTGAGAGCGCGTGCTTCAGCTGGAGATGCATCGGCGGCACGTAGCGACAGCGGCAATTGCGCCATTGCAATTGCACCAAATTCGAACTCCCTGGTTAGGCTTGGCGAGTCGCGGGCATAACTACGCCTTCGGAGACGTGGTTCCCAATGTGTATGCGGTCAAATGCGACAAATGATGGATCAGAATGATCCTGGAGACTTGCCGAATAGAGTAGACCAGGTGCTTAAGGTCCCAGGGTCGGCGGCCTAGAGCGATGAGCATAGATTGCAGAGCTCGGTGTTGCGCCGTCTTTCAAGCGAACGACGCACGTGCCGATTCCTGCGAGGCCCACGCAATGGATGCCAAAGGGCTGCCCCCTAAAACGACCGAAACCCGCCGTCGCGGCTTATGTCACTGCTAAGCACGCGTATATGACCGGTTCCCTGTTTATGCGTGCGCAGTTTTGTAGTGAAAAGTAGTGGTACGGAGTAGGGGAGGAGTGCACGATCAGCTGTAGGTTTCATGCCTGTACTGATGGATGGTATGTCTGTTGTGCTGGTACGAGATTTAAACGCGGACGTTAACCCGCCTACTGGGACCTGTCCGGAGTCCTTAGTGGTATAGCGGATTTGGTTTGTCTGTTAGGTTAAGTTCATATTACCGACGCAAAACCCATTACGTGATCTATGGAGGAAACAAAATGCCATGTCACGCAGTTCGGTTAGCTGAGACGTGAAATAACGTCCTTCTTTAAGTCATTGCGACAGTTGCGGCAGCAGTCTAAACCCTGCTGTGCACAAACAGTAAGATGCTTACGACGCGGGAGGGACACAGGCAAGAACAAAGATTGGATCCGTCAGAGGGTCATTCAGCTAGTGGGCTAGGAAATATACTCCATCGCAAATTACGACAAACGTGTTTTGTTTCGTGCGCTCCGTGGACTACGTCCACCTTTGCAGGTCATCCTTCTTCGCAGAGTGGAAAGGCACCAATTTTTAATACTCTTTTTTACGCAAGCTTCATTCTGAGAACCGCTCACGGGTGCGAGTTCGAGAGACTGGAAACCGTTCAGCAGCGGTGTTGAAAATGTCTTTGAGCTTAGCAAACGTGTCGACTACCGTGCGTCAAAAACAGACAAGGTCTGGCACAACCTAAACAAGGTTGATGGCCAAGCTTTCCAGGTACTCCTGGGCCGGCACTGCACACTTTTGCGGATGCCCTCAACCTGTTCACAAATTGTCACCACCCCTGCAAACAACTAGCTACCACCCGGCAAGTTGGTGGTTGGTACGAGTCCACCGAAGGCGCCGCGTAAATCGGTCAGGAGGACTCTACTCTTGTTGCGGGAATCGAGAACTTCGTATGTGAAGGAGTGGCAGTCCAAGTGTCCCTCCCCCTTTGCTGAGTGGAGCCGTCCTCTCCACGGGCACTTACGCTTTCCGAGGTGAGCGCAACCGGTGAGCGCATTGAGCCTCTACCCCTAGATATTGGACACGAGCCCCTAACCTTCTCCCGAACAGCAGGATCGTTGCGCCCTGCTTCGTCTTGCCACGGCAAAAGACTGCGATAGCACGCTGCGTTCGTCCAGCCTCCAGTGCCCCTTGCACCTCTTCACGCACCAGTACGACCTTGGTCAGCCGCTGTGACCAGCGCTTACCTTGCATCTGCGAAACGCACGGAGTGCAGCCGGCTCATCTGTGCTGCAAGTGCCACACCCGGGCATGCCGCTCGCGACTGGCGCTGATACCACGTCTGAGACGTTCCCTTAACCTATTCCCTTAACCAATTTGATAAAACGGTCTTACTGGTCCGTCATTCTAATCAGCTAAAGGGCGAAATAATAGAGGCGCTCAATATACACAGGCTTGTTGACGAGCGCATCAGTCAGGCTACCGTCACATTACATAATAACGAAGTGCCTTATCTTGCTTGTTGTTGACACAATGTAGGGGCAATCATGTTTCCCCTTTTTTATCTGCATTAGTGTTTGGTGTGGCACGGATGTTACCGCATGCACCGTTTCAATGTTTTGCATGTATGTATGTCTTTTTGTTGAAATAAAGTTTCACTTGATAGTCAGCGCTCGTCCTGTCTAGTTTCTTTCCCGGGTATTTCGTCCTACCGCGCTGTTTTTAGATCATGCCGAAGTACCAACTCGCCCAATTTTCCATCCTGCTGCTGCAACCTATTCCGTGGTCGTCCACCATTGTCTCTTGTGAGGAGCGGGACTGGCTCTCAAGAAAGGGCAGTGGCGCATGTTTCATCGGCTGGGACACGCTTGGGGGCCGTCCCTGCGCCGCACCTCAGGTAGAAGGTACTTATCAAACAAGATGACGTTACACATCAGATGAGTAGTTGCAAAGGGTGTCGGTTATGATCAGCATCTGTGCTCGGCACAACCACGTACCCTGATGCACTCCACACCATCGGTTGCAGCTAGACTCGAGGGCGGGCATGATGCGGTGCTTGCTGAAACGGTTTGCCAAACAGATGGGAAACTTCCGAACTGAACTAAATTGCTCCAGAATAGTCTCACAGATTGTTTGGAGAGCTGTAGAAGCCAGCCACTGGCTCAACCGGCAGGCGTCATAGGGGAACTTTGAGTAGTTGGATGCAAGGTCACAACTGTGGCTGCAATGTCGCAACTGCGGCCTTGGTCTGAAGGAGCCCGCCCTGTTCTCCAAGGAACAGGCAAGCAGCCGGCGTACAGACCGCCTGTAGACTTCACGCCGGAGCACCGTTGAGGCCGATGTAGTTGTACATAGGATAATATGTATGGATGTAGTTGTACATAGGATAATATGTATGACGGTGGCATTTCTGTACGCAAACGCCAACACCCAGCCCGCTCGACAGGGACTAGTAAATAGGTCTTTGTTTTATTTTTTTACGTTTTTTATTGTTAATAAAAACCCACAAAATACCTGCAAAAAATTTTAATCAGGTTAGTCTTTCAAACCGAAATATTTGAAGATGGCTTCAAGAAGACAACGCAGTCATCGCGGCCCTCTCGGTGTCCTTTCTTGCGCTGTTAATTTATACTGGCAGAAATTCGTCCGGCGCAGACAGAAAACTCCGAGCGGCCGTGAGCGCGTGCCCTGCGGCGACTGCCCCGCGTTGTGCAAGCTTCTGCGTTGTCTTACTCCGCATGCGTAGTTCCCGCCTTCGTGGTCGCTGTCCTCGTGTAGCGACTGGCCCGCCACACGTCTGTCGCGCCGAGAACGACAACTACGAATCCGCCAAGAGAGAGAGAGAGAGAGCGAACCACTTTATTGTACAACTGAGATTTAGGAAGGAGGGATGGCCGAAGCCCATATGACTACGGCGAACGCAAGGGCCCGTGCGGTTACAATTTCCTGAACCGCCAGGTCCTACCTCCTCAAGGCCTGTTGCAAGTGGCGGGGCGTGGGGTAGGGGGGAAATTGGGCATGTGAACACTCACGGAAGGAATAAAAGGGGGTATCACGTTGGTGGCAATGAGGGCAGTGGAGTATTAGAACCTTGCGTGGGTGCGTGTGTGTTAGAAACGTTCTGAGGGGGAAGCAGTTTGTAGGATGCGCCACATGTTGACAGCAGCGTGGCTTAGCGACGGGTGCGGTGGGGGACAGTGCTTGCGGAATTGTAGTTAATACTAGGCAACTTCTCGATATGTTAGAAATGCATACCGAGAAGCCGTTGGAACACCGTTGTTAGGCGGAAAAGAGAGGACTGCTCGAGTTGTTAGTGCTCGAGCTTGGTGGTGGGCCACCTTGTTACCGCCTCTGCCATTGTGGCCGGGGTCTACAGCAGCGACACGGGTTGGGTGGGGGGCTTCTTCCGGAAGATTTGCAGTGTTACTTTAGAGATGGGGCCCCGAAGTGCTTGTTGCGAAGTGCTTGTTGGGAATCGGTGAGAATTTTTATGGGGGTGGGGTTTGTGTGTGGGCCAGGGCCACTGCCGATTCCTCCGCTGTCAGCGGGGAGTTAGTGAGGATGGTTAAGCAATTGGTTGGTGCATCCGCCAGTGAAGTAAGCATCACTTCAGCGAAGGATTTCTTGGAGTGATACTGTGCTGTGTCCACGTACAGCGAGTGCTCCGATGGTGGGTAGTTGGTGTTTAGGTGCCTTGCCCTAGCTTGTCGTCTGGCCGAATGGAAGGTTGGGTGCATGTTTCGAGGAATTGACTTGTTCGTGAGAAGTTGACGTAGGTCGTTTGGGATGACCTCAGCTGGGTAGAGGGGTACTGGTGGGTTCAATCCATTGGAGGATCTTTCGACCCGGAAGGGATTGTGACAGCCTGTTTATTTGAGCTGTTCAGTGGGACTCTACAATTTCCTGTGCGGTGTTATGGACAAACAGGGCGAGTAGTCTTGCAATCTGGGCGTGTGGGGGCAGTAGCAGCGCGGCTCTGTAGGCTTTGCAGAGTAGAGCGTCTAAGTCCTTTCTGTTGGCTTTCGGTAGATTCGTCTATGGTAGACGGTAGCAGAAACGGCTTATTGTCAAGCTTTGCAGAAGTCTGAGGCGTTCCATTTCTGATATTCGGACTACGTTCTCCTCACGGACCCATCGCACCCCACGCGCATCGGCACGTCCACAGTCAGAGACACTACCCCGGACCTGGCGTTCCTGCACTTGCCCGACGACCGGACGGCGAGCTGGAGAAACACGGGAGTGAACCTGGGGAGCGATCATTACATAATCGAAGTCGTCGTCCCGCTCCGACCCAACGGCAGAGGCGGTGACGACACCGGAGAATGGGCCGGGAGCTCCGCAACGGCCACCGAAACGTCAACGAGGTAGCCGACGCCGCGGCCCGTGATCTCGCCACGTGCCGAGCCGCGCCAGCGACGGACGCCGACGTCGACGAGGAATCGAGCGAAGAAGACTACGACGCGGAACCCCTGACCACGCACGGCGCGACGCTGCGCTGGTACAGGGAAGAGAGGCGGGCCTACCCTCCGCCCCATCCGGGGCTCGCGAGGAGGGAGGCCGTGCTTCTGCGGCAACTACAGACTCGGACGGTGCTGACGCCGGCGCTCGCGCGCCACGTGTGCCCGGACCTGTATGAAGACTGTGTGTGCAGTGTTTGTGCGCGAGTGACCGCGGACCTGACCCACCTAATGTGGGGTTGTGAAAGACACGACGCGAGTGACGGGAGGCCGACCCTCCCTCCGGACGTTACGGACTCGATCGGCTCTTCGGAGCGCGAACACCAGCTAAGGGCTATCCAGCGGCTCGAGGCTGCACTGGGCAAGCAACGGCGAAAGGAGAACTCGCACTCCTCTCGGCCTCCTCCTGCGGGAGCGAGGGCTAGGGGAGACAGCGGCGGCACTCCAAGTAGCCCGCGCCGACCAGACGCAGGCCTCGGGGTCGGCCCGACGCCGCAGTGAGCGGCGAAGACTACGGGATGGTGAAGCCCTGCGAGCAGTAGTATTAACTCTATGCCTGCGAGACCTGACCCGTCCCCGACTGCAGGAGATCCAATAAAGTCCTTTCTCTCTCTCTCGGTGGCGTCTGTTTCTTATTCGTTTGATGAGTCTGATGGTCTGTAGAGTGTGATTTCGAAGGCACATTCTCTGAGGGTTGTGCTTCTATTTGCTTGGATCCTAAGGCCTAAGATGCGTAAGCTATTTACATACGGAATGGGGTAATAGTTAATTATGCGGATGTTGTGTTTTGCGGGCGATTTTGTTCGCGGAGGGTATTGGCCTCGAGGACATCGCGTAGCGCCACCTATGAATGACGTCACTTGTTAGACGCCAGGGCGCGTTGTCGCCTGCTACAACACAATTCCTGTGCGTGTGCGACAGCTTTTTTCTTTCTTTTTTGTGGTCGCCGTCTCCCCCCTCCTTGTTGATTTGATGAAAATTACCCCAAAAAGTGGTCTGCAGACCGAATAATCCAGGCAAGCAATCAGCGACTCGCTTGTTCCCGGCGACACCGCCGCGTTTAGGTAGTTGCTACCATCGCGCCCACAGCTCGTACGTGGTCAGATAACGCCGAGGACGATGCGACTGATGCCGAAAAAAGTCGTCTGTAAATTCATTATGAAATAGTCGTGACGTGACATGTATGAGACTGTGTGCTAGGAAACACCTTGTAACAAAGACGAAAACGCGTCGCACCTTGTGATCTCACCGTGCACACTGCTCGCATTGCGTGGTAAATGAACAACTACGTGAGCACGGTTATCGAAAGGCTCCGCCGCATTTGCTTAAAAGCGCTCCTATGATCTGCAGTTTGGTTTAAGCAGTGCCTCTTGCCCCTACAAGGTTTTTTATAGTTATGCCCGGATTTCGTTAACGATCACTGTCGTAGCCTGCACTCTGCACGGCTGATATGTTTACATTTCGCGACAACTTGTCCGCAATGTATGAATAGTATGAATGCGAGTTTTCAACGCCTTGGAGTGAGTTTGGACATGGCTATATTTAGTTTCCATTAGTACCTCGGCGTGGGAATGTATAATTGCAAGGTGGCCTTTTGTCTGTTTACAGTAAGCCTGCCTTTCTCTAGCATCAATTTTCAAACTCAAGACTGCTCACAGGAAGGGAGGCTGTGTACGAAGCAAAACGCCTGGTTAATGATTTGGGGTAATGGAGAGTTTTAGAATAGAATAACTGAGCGTTAGGGGCCCCCAAGAAGTTAGAGAACCCGAAAGCAACTCGCGCGCGTGCGACAAACCGGTCTTCTCCAACAGCTCCCCGCCGGCTTCGGATGCACGTAAACGAATGTTGGGAACTTAGGGCTTAGCGTCGCAGCAGATATTTCATCGCCGCTATCGTTACAGTTGTGAATGACAGTCCCTAATACAACTTTTCACCGCCCTGTCAACCCTTTTCTCCTTTGTCGAACTTTCTATCCGCGTTGATTGCCGTTTCAGCGATCGATGGTCAAGATACCTGCCACGGCCTCGGCCGATTCCTGCGCGCAGGTATCGCCATCCTTGCGGCCACTCGCCACACCACGCGTAAACGGGCCGGCGATGCCGGCACTGACCTCTGCGGATGGTCGGCGTAGATGGCGGCCAAGATTTGTGCATCGCTTTGAAACCCATAGCAGAAGACACTATCTAGGACAATGTTTCACCACACTAACATACACTTTTGCCAATGTGGAACTACTTTTCCTAGACTAGTGTGCTTTAAAAAAGCTGCGACCAGTTGTTGCTGCCCCGACCTGCATCGGTTCGAGCCGCTCCGTCGGCCATGCGGGCAGGCACAGCGTGTGTGTGTGCTAAGCGTTTGTGCGAGCAGTAAACGCTACACTTTTGCCAATGTGGAACTACTTTTCCTAGACTAGTGTGTTTTAAAAAAGCTGCGACCAGTTGTTGCTGCCGCGACCTGCATCGGTTCGAGCCGCTTCGTCGGCCATGCGGGCAGGCACAGCGTGTGTGTGTGCTAAGCGTTTGTTCGAGCAGTAAACGCTTCATGATTTCGTGCTTTACACATTTCTTACAAAGAAGGAAAATCTAGCAACTTATCTCGGCGTTCGCCGTAGTCTACATTGTTGATCGGGGAAACGAGCCGCAGCTTACGCTTCAGTCGCATGTCAAACACCACCACGCTCACGTTGCTTGCGGAGAATGTACCAGAGCTGGTACGGCTATAGAGTCCCCATGAGGTCAAATTGCGCTTGACGGACTGAGAATTAACTTCAAATGACATAAATAAACACGAAAATACGTTTAGAACGCGCTTCCGAAGCGATGTGTCAAGCGCTGCAAGCCAACTATGCAGCACGATACACTGTAAAAAAAACACCGTCAAAGTACGGGACATGTGTGTGTTAACCTTGCCGCAATATGTTCCGTGGTACGTATTAAGGGACATTTACCGTATTGCAGGACTGTGGAACATGTTTCGCATCAAAGATGCACGGAAGATATTTTGTTTAGGAGGGCGACAGAACATGTCCGTGTCATGCTACTATCAGAGCCCTTCAATGCTGTTACTATGGAACCTGTCCCATACTCCCAACTGCGAGAAATGTTCCGTGTCAGGACACCACAGAACATAGCCGTTCAAGGAAGCTACGGAACGCGGCCGTGTTATGCTACTACAGAACTTGTTCTGTACTCCAAATCATGAAAAATATACCGTCTCAGGACACTACAGAACATAACCATTTAAAAAGGCTACAGAACGTGGTCATGCCATGCTGCTACAGAACTTGTTCAGTACCCCTAGCTACGAAAAATGTTCCACGTCAGAAAACTACAGAATATAGCCGTGTCATGGTACTACGAAACATGACTGTTACGTGAGACTACAGAACGTGGCCGCATAACCTAACTACAGAACCTGGCTGTGTCAGAAGGCGACGGAACGTGGTCGTAAAGCAAGACCACGGATTATGACCGTTCCACCACGCTACGGAACTTGGCTGTATAACGAGACTACACAACATGACCGTTTCACCAGGCTGCAGAATCTACCTGTATTGCAGAACTACTGAAAAGATCCATTTGAGAGGACTATGAACATGTTCCGTTATCCCTGCCCCAGAACTTGTGCCGTATCGCAGTACTACAAAAACCTCTTCTGTATCGCAGGAGCACTGGAGCATGCTGTATCCCTGCAGCGCAGAACTTAACCGTCTGAAATATTTTTTGCACCGCTGTACTGCATGTGATCCATGTAACAGTAGAACGGAATAAGGCTATGCCGCTGTAGCGACAAACATGGTTAAGAGGACTACAAAGCACATTACTGGTTCTCCATTGTACAGGCACTTGAAATGCATAAGAAACTTTTATACCCGAACTATCATGAATATCCTAGTTGACCTTTGGCTTCAACAGTGCCAGTTCAACAGTGTTACAGAGATATTGAACCCCCATGCAAACCATTTGTGCCTGACACTCATAAGACGGGGTACCCAACATGAGCCTTTTGGGCTGAAAATGTTTCTACCTATGATTTTTGCATGGTATCAGAAGTTCATGCTTTGAGGTTAACCGCAGATAGGCAGCCTTCCTGCGTATCCACTGAAACACAGATTCATAAATATCGACATAAACTGAGGAAACATGAATTAGACTAACACAAAAATAAGTTGAGAAATATCAATAACTCTTTATTAGAATGGCAGTGAGCAAAAAATTATAACACAAGCAAAAAATGTGGCTGCATTTTCTTTTGAACTGGGTACAGCGTGAACAGCTTCCTAAGCCACTAAGGCACTTGAAGCATTCACCTCATTTTAAGTAAATTGACAAGTTTCAATGAATGCCTACAATCAAGAACAAAATGGACGTTCAAGTTTTGATAGCATTAAAAACAGACATGTACAGAAGGTCATTTTACAAAATTTCATGGAATTCTGTGTGGTAACTGTAGCGAACGAAGACCAGCGTCTGGCATCCGATGTGGTGATCTGGTCGATTAACGAGGCAGTGCGCACCCCCGATCCCCCTCTTCTTCTACTCACTCTACCCTCGCCCCCTGCCTGCGCATCTTTATTTCTTGACAGCCTCCCGCCGCCGCCAAGTTGGTTAGGACCTACCAGGCAGTTGCAGGGGTAGTGGCAAAGTCTGTGTCTACCACGACATGTTGTCCGACTTCCGCAGCGGTGCATGATTCCACAGTAGGGATGCTTGTAATATGGCTGGGGGATCTAGTGGGGCCTTCGGCTGGATTTCTCGGTGACCTCGATCTCGGTACACGGCCTTGTCATTCGAGCGAGGTAGTACAAGTCCATAGCCAGCACCATGGGCAACGAGCGCTTGCTGGGTTGCTTGACCAAAGTGACGTAGGGGTAAAAGACTGCGAATGTTCATACGGTCACCCGGGGAATGCTCTCGGTTTTCGGCCAGAAGGCAGCCGCAGGGATCGAATGGGAACAGCTGATTCGGACGGTCAAAGTTGCAGAGATCATGCGGCGAGCGTAATGGCATCGCCGTTGCGTCCACGTGTGATTCGCCTTCCGTGGAGTAATTGTTGTGTTCCAGCGGCGTGTCCGTTTTCTCTGGGAACCACAGGACCTCGCTCTGGCCGGACCCAACACGGTACAAAGGCTCGTTCAGAATCGAGCTGCGCTTGCTGAAGTAGGGGTCGTCACCATAGAAGCATTTGTTCTGCTTCTATTTGTTCGCCACGAGGATGCTTCCCCACCGGGCTTGGACGAGCGCGGCCGAAGCTCGCTCTGTCGGAACCTTCTGCCGGAACCGCGTTTTTGTTGCCGGATGCAACAAAACTTTCTTCCCATCGTAGCAGGGCAGCTGAGATGTTTCAGAAACGAGGGCTGCGTCGCCAACAAAACGGTCGCAACAGGGCTGCAGGGACGCCTCCAAAGCGGGAGTTGAATCGGGGATTCCAAGTTCATGGCAGGGCCGGTCAGGCGTGTCCGGAGCGGAAGTCGAGTCATCGATGCGAGGGTTGTGGAAGAGCTGTATTGGCGTCTCCGAAGTGGGAATTGCATATGTGACACCAGCGTCCGTCTGAGGCCACTGAGAAGTCTCCAAAGTAGAAGTCTTGTCGGCGAAGCTAGATTCACGGCAGGGCCGCTGGGCCATCTCAGCAACAATAGCCGCGTCAGCGATGCCGAGGTCCCTGGAGTGTCCTTGAGACTTATCTGAATGGGCAGTACCGGAAGCCGCAGGACTGCGCAGTTGCTGCAGCCTCTCTCCTTGGCTGAGCACCTCGGTGTCCTGCTTGGCGTCCTGAAAGGCCGCAGCGCCTCCGTCCTCGTTGTCCTGTTCTTCTAGCCGCGCACCAGTCATTTCCCGGACGGGCCGCACGTCACACGGAAGCATTGGCCACCGGGTCTCCTCGGGAAGCGAGCAAATAGTCGAGGTTGCGATGCGGGTAGTAAACAGGGCCGCCTAAGGTTGAGGGACGGGGCTTGGGGAAGAGTCTTGGCTCGCGGAGAAGCGTACGCGCGTTCGCAGGGCGCAGATACGCTCGTCGTAATCGATCGCTTCCAAAACGTCAGCATCAAATTCTTCATCCTTCAGGTTCTCCTGAACTTGAGGGTCGAGTTCGTGAAGGCTCACCTGGTCATGCAAGATGAGGTCGAGGACATTTTGTCTATCAAGGGCCGTTGCTGCCTGGCTGCCCGCAGCGTCGAGGACTGTCATGGTCCCGGAGATGGTCGCTCGCAGGACATCTCGGTGAATACGAAGAGCGTCCATTGCACCAGTCGATGAAGCAAGACGCTGGGGTTGCGAATACCAAGAGGACAAGGACGGGCTTGGGCACGAGCCGAAAGGGGCGGCGGCCGAGGGCAAGGTTTCCTGGATAAAGCAGTATGAAGGTATCCAAGCCTCGCGTGCCTCCTAGCCGCTGTGCCGTCGAACGTAGGTTCGCTCGTGCGCCGGTCCCCGGTTTTCACGGCACCAAAAAATGTGTAGCGAAAGAAGACCAACGTCTGGCTTTCAATGTGGCGATATAGTCGATTAGCGAGGCAGTGCGCACCCCCGATCCTCCTCTTCTTCTTCTTCTACTCCCCCTACCCTCGCCCCCTGCCTGCGCATCTTTATTTCTTAACAGTAACATCACTGGGCTGCAGGTCCCTCTTCAGCTTTCTTCAATGCACACAGCAATTGATCACCATGAGGGAACAGAAGTTGATCCGTGTGTCGCTCTGGCCAGGAAACACAGGACGGTGGCAGGACATTGGCAGCCTGCGATGGAAATACATTCGTAATTAGGAGGAGCTTTTCAGCACTAGGTTCCTAATTAGATAAAATTTGTTCCTCGGTCGAGTCGTAATTAGGCAGCCTGCATGTTGATAGGCAGCTTGCAAGGAGCTGCGATACACACTGGCCCACGTAAAAGATGGGCGTCGGAACAGGGGGAGCGACAGCTCCCCCTATTGTACAAATGAGGGAGCACGGCTCCCCCAGTCAAAGAGTAGCCATAGACTTTCGTTGAGTTTCGCTGAGACGGTTCTGGGAAAGTTGGTTTATTCCCAGAAGGTCTTAAGGATCAGACGAAATCCGCTTCAAATCGCAGCCTTGGCGCCGTCCACCACCTGTGCTTAACCCTCGGTAGCCACGCGCCTGCCGCGGGTAGCCGGACAACATTTTCGAGGTGGTCCCCCAGGCCGAGCGAATCACTGAACGGTGGGCCATGATAACGCTTGGCCCGGCAAAGGGAGTAGCCTCAAGTTCCCCAGGCTCAACCTGAAAGAAAACCGAGCGACACTCTTAAGTCAGAGCGGTGAGCCGGCAGTTTGTCGAGGACGGTGTGCAACAAGCTGTTCCCACACGGTCGAGTCGAAAGGTGTATCAAATCATGATCTGGCATTTTACACTACCGCTGTAAGTTCCCTGTCACTGTTTTCATATGTTTCGAGAGCGTGCAAAGCTTTTCTTTACCTCGATACATAAAATATTTAGATTTAGCATTGTGCGTGCTACCGTCGCCTTGTAGAGGCTACTCAAGCCATCAAAACAATAACGGTCTTTTTGACTGCTCTCTAGCATCTGTGATGTTTGATAAAAATTTGATTGGATTTTGTATGGTTTATTTATTTAGTTCTGTCATCTCGAATACTGTGCGTGCATGAATCCTCAAGGAAAATAAATAATGATGATGATTGTGATGATGATGGCGTCTATGTTAGCATTTTTTCGCTCCACCTATCAGAAAATAGTTCTGACGCCTGCGCGCTTTCACATGAAAAATGTTCCCGCAGGTCCCCTGTGTAAACTTCAACTCGGCGTATAACGGTGAAACAGGCTGCTTTCAAAAGCTATACTGTTTAAGCAGTCCTGTTATGGTGTAAAAACAAATAAGGTGTGACGAAATGTCCTCACCGAGCATCCAAAGCTGACACGTCATGAGATAGACTGGAGAAATGTCTAAAAACCATGTCGTCAATGTTCTCATTAATAATATCATGTCTGTATATGCGTTAAACTTTGAAGTGACCGTGTGCTGGGTGCTAAGGCACTATGAAATTGCAGGTAATGAGACCGCATACCGAATGGCTGCCGCTGCTGCACTTACTACAGTCGACATACCCTACCACAATACCCTACAGCGACCAAGTCACACATCAGACACCTTTGCACAACTTGGCAAGCACACTGTATTGAACAGATAACTACACGTTCTAAAGCCACTGTCGGGAGCATACACCACTGACACACACAACAGACAGAATGAAGTTACCCTGGCTGGATTACAGATAGGCCACAAACATGGAACACACTCCCACCTGCTCACGGGATCTCTAAGACCCATGTGCAGCGGGTGTGGAGAGGCCCGGTCCGTGATCCACCTAGTACTTCAATGCAAGGCACTTGACACAACACGACACAAACACTTCCCACAACTATACATATAACACATCCCGTTTCACACATCATATTTGTTAGGAGACGAGCCCGTGTTTTCCATCAAGCGTGTTTTTAAGTTTCTCATAGATGTCAATTTTTAGATGCTGAGCATCTCTTCGTCGGGGGGACGGCCCGCGTCCGTTCCCCGTCCGCAGCACCTCTGATGATGATTGTGGCAGGATGCCCCTAGGGATTGGCCAACCAAACAATCCATCACGAGATAGGTTCGCGTTCAACCACCGTCGTCATCTTCCCGTAGGGGAACCGCTGAAGAAGGAGAAAAAGACAAAGCTGCAAAGAGGAGGGCGTGTACTTTGCTCTTAGCCGGTGCACCAACGTCAACAACCTTTGCCTCACCAACGCTGAGGGAGACTACCGATTCTACCACAGAGACGACAACATCGAAAAGAACATGATGGACGAGTTTCGGCGCCTCGAGAACCACCGCCTACTCACCGTAACACAACAGCACTTGCGTGCCTTTGCCACCGGTGCGGACCCGGACGCGGAATTCCCTCTGTCGCTACTAAACACCAGATTACTCAACATAACGGCAACACAATGGAACCACATGGAAATCCCATGATGCTTCGCATCCTCATCAGGCTTCCCCACGGGAAGATGGTGTAATTTTTACATCTCATCCCTTATCATGCATCATGACAACCTTCATCTTCGTTAGCTTGTGTTTTACTTTATTTATTTTTACTGAAATACTTCACTTTTACTTTCATGTCACTAAAATAGACTAACCATCCTTTGGCGCTATTTGCCCTCACTCGGCCTTGCGCCATAAAAAATCCGAACATCATCATCATTACACATCATCATCAGCACACATCCTCACCATGTAGAAGATTTTGGCCAAAAATGTAAACTTCGAATCGCTAATAATACAAACCACGCCTCACACCCTTCATCGCAACATTGGAACCCCGCACCCCATGTGTGCATGCTGCCTACGTCAGGTTTTAAAGTCTCCTAAGGCCTTTTTTTCTCTGCAGTAGATTCATTGTGAACAAGGCTCCGTGTGGGAACTGAATTAAATTTTTAAAATTTGAAGTCTTAAGTTTTTCAGTTTATTCTTTGGTCGATGCCTTCTTTCTCGTTTAAATGCACCGTCCCCACCATACGGCCTTCTATCAAACCCTCGACTTTAATCTTAAATGAAGGTGGCCCTGCCAGCTAGCGAGTAAAGAGAGAAGACAGAAGTGGATGAACCGCATTGTAAAAGCATTCACACCCGCAGTTTGGAAGACACGTACCACAAAAGGTGCTATAAGTAAAATTGCACAGAACTCAGGTGCCTGATAACGTACAGGTGAACGTGCAAGCAATTCATTACACATGCGCATCCAGATCCCCCTCCGCCTTCCCTGTGGCCCACGTTGACCGATGGCAGACCACTGAGGTCATTCGATCTTTTCACATGCTGCTAGGTCCATCAACTGACATTATGTGCAGCTACAGCTTGCTTAAATTGATTCATCGTATAGACAATTCATAACTCTGAAAATCAGATCCATGTTTGACCTCTTGCAATGTAATCACACTTTTTGCTACTAACAGCCACTTCATGTTACACTTGTATCTTTATTTCTTTTTTGTTGAGCACACTTTGAACAGTGGGCTGTATTGTGCGGTCACTGGCTGCTTGGGTTCCATAAAGGACAATCAATTTTCTTGAAGATAGGTCATCTGACCCCTTCGCAGACCCAACAAAGAATTGAGGTGCCAATCAAGAGTAGAAGCCGTGTAAGTAATGCGCCTTGGTAGTCCAAATAATCGCTACTAGCTCCACCATATGGCACGTGGTCTAGTTAGCCAACACTTCTCTGCACAGCTGCATCCTGTTGGCACTTGCACTCCACATCGTGCTAAATAAGGCTACCTTCTGTAGCTGAATGTGATACAAGAGTGTATTAATGCTTTTCTGGTCTTGGAACTTCTCAGCCACTTTATGAGAGAGCCGGATACGCTGATTTAATGCAACACTGGCTGAAAGAATTGGCTGCCAGAGCGCTCACTGGGGTAGAGACAGCACAGGGTGAAGGCTACTCAGTTGGCACTGCCACAAGAAAGTTTGCACGGTCCCTGCCGCATTACGTTCAGGTGCTTGTGCTCCATGCCTACATTGTTTTCAATGAATAGCTGTCGCTCTAGGTGCAAAGGCATCGCGCCTTTGCATCATTAATCGCACGTCACCAGCCCTTAGGCCAACGTAGTGGTGAGGGCGCACGAGTTTACTTGGAAGGTTTCGAAAAAAAACTTGTATTGTCGTTGACATGAACACTTAGTGAAATTGGGGTTGCTGTGGGTGACAGACAAGCACGATATTACAGAAAGCAACTGGCCTTCACATCTGCATTCCTATATCATCACAGCCCTGTTCCTTCCCACTTGAGTGATATGACAAGGAAAGACGAACACCTCGAGCTAAGCTGGCAGTACAGACTCACACATGAGGTTAAGAATATGCATCTCTGGCATAGTCGAATATTGATTTGAAGCCGAATACTTGCGCAGGTAACCAGGCTGTGAAGTACCTGAACAACAGTTGTCACAAGACATAGCTTGCAAGGAAACAAGCTTTCTTTTACAAGTAACGCCTACACTCATAAGTGAGTAGTAGTATGCCAGTGATGTCACAACCCCATTCCTTGTCAACACTGGATTCCACTTTAGAAGATTTTATCTGGTGGTATTCATGCATGCAATAATATAAAATTCATGAGGAGGAGCAGCAAACACGCAGTTTTGTAAAAAAGTCTAGCACAGTTTGCTTAAAGTTCCAGCTCTTGCAACGGCTTGCATCCCGCTACGCTTGTGTCCCCATTAGTTGCAGCACTTGTCCCTACACAAACCTTCGGCTAAAGTTTTGTGATTAGAAGAGCACCAAAGAACTCTGCTAAGGCATGTAACTGCAGAAACATTGCGCCATACTGCTGCATTACCTTTTCTCAAAGAAAACAAGCTACAGCTGAACCAAGCAACTCCTTTCAAGGGGATTAGAAGATGGTTCAACACAGTCAGTTGGCCTCGTGAAATTAGTAACAAATATAAAGTTTTCAAGAGAATACTCATTGTGTCCTGTACAAACGGACTATGTATTAGATGAGCTTTGTTAGCACCTATCGACACAGACAGAACTAAAGTTGCAGGGGCACCTTTGCTTCCCCTTAAGAATGCGTGAGCCTTCTCGTTAATTTGTGAAAGCCTGCGTGAGTGCATACGGTGACATCCTGCCAATGGGAATTGTCAAGAAACTTCTGATGGTTGCTTCCATTTTCGCTGGACAGCCCATCTGAGTGGGCATGCTGTTGGGCCCATATTTAGCTTAAACATTTCGAGGTCTTAACGTAGAGTCTAAGCTACATCGTAGAGACCAAGCTTCATGGGTTTTGAAATGCCTTGTTGTAAGGAATGGCCAGCATTGTTTTCACTTCGATATGTCGGCTGCAAGTTTATGCTCCCTATGACCACACACCCAAAGAAGGCTGCAGAATGAAAGCAAGTGTGTCAGGGTTTTTTTGCTATTTCAAATTGAAAGCTAGGGCAGTGGTTGAAGACGGTCTCACTGCGAGTGACAAATTCGCCAAAAAACGTAGTGATTATGGTGCAAACCAGTAACTAATCTGTGGCGGCCGTTTCATTTCATGTGAGAACGGTGCAGCAAGAAAGTTCTCACCTCACGACCTGCAACATGCTTGAAACATTACGTAGTGCTTGAAATTTTCATTAAGCTTGCTGCCGTACTTTATAAATGAGATGACCCCAACTGGGCGCCCAGCCTCAACATAGAGTGTTTCGAGGTGAAAGCGCGTACATGCAGTGCCACTTGTAGGTAATTGTGGGCATCCCACTCTCATCACCTTTGACATTTCCCTAAAGATAAGTGTGTTCTGTGATAACGTACCAAAGCCTCATGTTACGCTAGTTGGGTACACAATTTGACTAATACAGAAACAGTGCAGAGACAAGGATTTAAGAATTGACAAACTACAGTGCTCTTGTTCGTAACTTCACACTGCCTTGTCTCTATACTGTTTTTAGTGAAGTCAAAGCGTGTTCCGTGACCCTGTTCTGTTTATAATTTCCACTTCGTCTACACCGAAAAAAAGAAAGCACTTAAAAATCATTGGTGGATGGAATCTTTGTTACCCCAAAAGAGTGCGTTGTCGCCACCGCATCTAAGTATATACCTCATGACTGTTTTCAACCCGCCCCTTCGCATAACCACTCAGCTTCACTGAGACTTCCCATGGAGGACGGTCACGTGTTCAGTGAATGCATCAGAACACTCGCCAGCGCACGTCACCATCTCTCACACTTCTCAAGAAGTGCACGGAAAGGTGGCAGAATAAAACCAGCGTCTTGTCTCACACGCCACCACAACATAAGATTTCGTCGCAGGCTTGAGTGGAGAAATTTTCCTAACTCGAGCCGCGGTCATCTGAAGCTGCACAAGAAATAAGGAAATCGGCGCACGGGGAGGACACTGCACTAGCACGAAGTGAACCGCGTTATCTGAACCACTGTCCATGCAGGTAGCAAAACCGTGCAGGCGAGTGGCCAGTGCATATATTCTACTGGGACGTTTGACCGAACATACCCTAGTTTGGAGCCGACAGGGAATTTTAATTAGAAGTTTTTGGCTACACACAGCCAATGGTAATTTTGATAACAGGTTGTAGCAACGGCATCTGGCGACACTGCTATTTTTGCTGAGTCAAGCAATGCGAGAGTTATGCTCACGCATTACAGTGAGGAAGGGGCAGCTCCAAGGTTGCAAGGATTATTTGTGCCACCAAGTATGGTTGTACCTATAAAAGTAAAATAGAGGCGGATCTAAATGAACCATCGTGCCTTATATGGGATTTCTTGCTGATTTTCATGTTTTTGCATCTGTTGCACAAGAAGGCTTCAGTATGGCACACCCTGCATATACTATTACTATTACATATACACTTACTATGTGGAGAAAGGGGCGAGCCACGGAGACCCCTCCCGATGGGGCCTTTAATCGAACACACTTCCCCTGACGATAGTGGAGGGTGAGAGAAGGATATCCACTTATTTCATATCCTCCCCCGCGCCACAATAAGTATGGTTCGTGTCCAAGAAATTGTTCAGTCTATGGAGAGCTAGTTTTATGTCCGAGAAGGCCAAAACAGTTCAACACATGTAGGCTTCCACCTCCACCGATGGTAAGAATGTCTTGGATTTGGTGGGCCCAAGAACCGAGACACTGGAGCGCATAGATGCACATTTCTAAGGCTAGTTGAGCTGCTTTTGCGTGTCTTGGTTGCGGGTATTTCTTTCCGTGTGGACGAGGCATCATTTTTCTTTGTTGCAGACAGATGTGCGCGGGTCTCATTCGCGTTTCGGCTCTCTTCAAAGCGCACGCTACGGTTTGTTGTGTTCCGTACTGTTCCAGTTCTGCGTTTTGAGTCATGCTTCACTGTGCATCTTCTTGGAAGAAAATGAAGATTCTTCCGTCGGGTTCCCAACGTCAGCTGGCGGCAGTAATTCCTTTTAAACTGTTGCAAATTATGAGCGCCCTCATTGAGGTCCGTTGTCCTTGAACGATTCATTTTAGCGGTGGCGTCTTTCTTTCGCACGCGCTGCTTTCTCAGTGCCTTACGTTTGAGCAATGGAGGACTAAGCACGTCTGGTTTAAACGAACATATACTCTCCCTTCGCCAGGAAAATCAGTGTTGAACATCGCGGGATCCCTACCTTTGCCCTCTCCATCACTGGTTTCTTGGAGCACTGTTTCCACATTAAAAGAAGGCTTCTCCTGGGGTATCTTTGGAGTCAGGTCATCGGTCTCAAGTCGTTGATGGCTTCCTTTGTTTGCACAAGTCCAGTTCTGGTAGACAACATTGCCTTTCGCTTCATGAACGTAGTGGTAGTTGTCTCTCCCTCGCTTCCAGTTTCTTCGGGAGAATTCACAAGACCGTTGGCTTCCATTGGGGTGATATCTTGGAAATTCCTGTTCAGTTCTTGTCGTCCGCCATCATTTTCCGATCCATGAGTTTGATTTGCATATGAAGTTCTGCTACTTTCTAAATATCTGGTCTGATTATCCCGGCGTTCCCTGCGTTCGGCGCGAACTCGTTCTTTGAGAGAAGCAATTAGGTTTTCACGAGCTTTCTTTGTTTCAACTATTTTAAGTTCAATCTTGGATTTTGCCATAGTCAAAGTTGAATGCGTCTTCATACTCGGTCTCCAGATTATCAATGTGTACACAGTATTCTACTTCTCGGTTAATCTGGCGCAGTTCGTCGTGATGTACTGTTAACTTAGTAGCAAGCTCACTCAACTCACTAATTGATGGTCTTTTCACTGGGTGGAGGTCTTCAACTTGGCCGATGATTGTCGTGATTTCTAGTCGGACGATGCGCCGCCTTTCCAGGTGGGCCTCCATGGTCCGGTCCAGCGTCGCGTCCATTGTAAGAGCTGGCCACCGGGCTCAAAAGGCAGAAGTCGGCGTCGTCTCCGCGTCGGTCTTGTCTCCTCTCATGGACGTCTCGTGCTGTGTCGGGCAGATATCTCTTGTGGCAGGGTTCGTTCAACCTTCTTCTTCTAAGGCTGCCCCGCTGTTCTCCGAGTTGGAGGCTTCCTGTGCGGCTTCATTCCCAATCTCCAGAGGTAAGAAGGCGGTCGAACAGAAGCAAAATACGCTCGCTGTAGCGCACCTCTGGAGGTCCCTTCTCCCAGGTTTCACGGCACCAAAATATGTGGAGAAAGGGACGAGCCGCGGAGACCCCTCCCGATGGTGCCTTTAATCGAACACACTTCCCCTGATGATAGTGGAGGGCGAGAGAAGGATATCCACTTATTTCACATACTATACATATACATTTACATATACACATACATATACCATTACATATACACACCCTGCATATACCTGCACACCCTAATATATTTATACTATTTCCTCTGACCTACTGCCTGCACAACAATGATTTTAGGTGAATTGCGTCTCAAATGGAACAAGCTTGTTTATTCTGCACAGAAAAACAGCGCGAAAAACCAGGACTAACAGTCAGCAAGATACACAGACGTGCACTGCATGATTTTAAGTATGACTTGCTTGGAAAATATCATCTTGCTGTGTGTAGCAAGACAATACGAGTGTCTGGATGCAGAATCGATTCGCATTTATAAATACGAAGTATGCGTTAAACAAAGTACTTCCATTTAAAGGTTACACCTAATACGTTCACTAGAAGAAAAAAACCCTGAGCACAGCTGGAATTCCACACACAAAAGCAAAGAAAAAAGAGAAATTAAAAAATAGAGAAAATATAACAGACACGTCAACACTGTTCACAAATTTATCTGTGTGCGCGAGACAAGCTGTAACCCTAACAAATGATACTTCGTAACGTGATCAGACAGGTAGGTGTTCGCTTTTATAGCCTTTACACAAAGCTTACACAGTTCAACTGTTTGAGACTACAATTTCCTCAAACTAAAGGTGCTGCGGTGATAGGGGCACCTTAGCACTAATTACGTTTCTCTCTCAATGCAAGCACCACAAGCCACTTCGCCCTCTCAAGAGCGCACGCCGCTCAAGTGATGATCAAACACAATACGCACGCTCACGGCAACGAGAGGCAGCAACGTTTTCGTGCACCACGCTTTATTAGTGGTCGCCATTAGTCACCGTTTGGGAATGAGAATTCACAACAGCATGTATATGACAACAAAGGCGAAATGGGCAGGCACGGTTAGGTGCGGCTTACCCGAGAAGAGGAACGACGCAAAGAAGTAGCCACCGGCGATCAGGTATGGTGTACTATCCTGGGCAAGTTACAAACGACATGGGCTGGCTCCAGGTTGCAAAGTTGTCGTCACATAATTCGATCGGGGTGTCGAACACGCATCGCAAGAAAAATGAGCCTAGTGGTCGTGGGACCGGGCCCCGTTTATGTTGGGACCGGTTTGGGCCGTGGGCAACACATGGCCGCGCCGGCCGCGCTCATCGAAGTATTTGTGTAAGCACACAAAATCTAGAAATCAGTACTTTATTTTTTTTATAAACGTATTATTACAGTTATTTTATTTTAAATTTTGGGTTATATGAACAAAAAATTGAAGTTTTAGTTTTAAAATGTTATGGTGTCCTCTCCCGAATACGGAAGCAGCGCTGAGGGCGCATTGGCGCTCCATTTAAACAAGAGAAAAATAGCAGAGAGCTGGATAGTACTGCATAATGACCTCCGTTTGTGTTTTTAGATGCGACGCTCAGAGCATCTCTTGTCGGCGGCCCTGTCCTTCCTGCGTGCGTTTGTTGTTGTCCGCAGCCACTCTCCCCCTCTCCTCTCCGATAGCGAACACGCTCTCGCGAGGGGCATTGGATTGGATTCGATTGGATTGGATTGGATTAAAGAGGATTGTGTTGGATTGTGTTGCGTCATAGCCGCGGCACTCTCTCTCTCCGCGGTCTCCTCTCCTTCGGGCGCGCTGCGCATATAACTGGTGTGCCGCTCTCTGGCAGCCTTTCGATCGACGGTTGCTCTCCGCTTGCGCTTGAACCCCCCTCAGCGTCGCATCACACCAGGGTTCCCGCGAGGGGAGGTGGGCGTAATTTTTTGTTTTCGTATATGCTAGTTTAGCGTCCCATTTCTTGTTTTAAGTCCATTTATTATAACTTTAACAATACCTTGTTGTTATTAAATATAACTATTATTATATTTTGCTCTTTGCGCAGCAGGAAAAGGGCTTTTTTGCGAAAGTATGCCCGTTGGCATGGATACTTTTTGTTGCTTGGGTGTTTATGATAAGCATGCGCATAATTGAGAAGAGGCCACCCACCATTTTTTTTTCTTTTTGTCGGCTCAAATAAAAACGTTTTTTCCTTCTCCTCCTCGATGCTGCTAATTGCTATTGCTTTATATTGGGTTAGTGAATCCAATGGTAAGCACCTTCATTTTGAATTGTACTCTCCCGTGTCATTTTTTTTCTTCTATCAACTTTGTTCCCTCCCTCACTCTACTTGGCCGTTTGCGTTACCTACGTTTCTCTTCGCTATTCACTTTTCATTCTATTTTCCTAGCATTAGATGCCGTGCGTAAAGCTTAGGCTGCTTATCGATAAATATACTGAAAGAACTCGACTCTCCTAGATGCCCGCTGTGCAACTTCGAGTGTCCCTTCTGCACATTTCTGCACTAAACTTGGCCTCCTCGAGATCCAATTTCCTAATTAAACGCAGGATAGTCGTGCGTCATTTTATTTCGTCCTAATAAAACACATATGCACAAAAAGATGCTGATGGACTGAAAACAGCAGCTATTATTGCTACGCACAGCCTAAGTGGAAGGAGCAACGTAATCTGCTTACCAGTCACATAACCGCATAAAGAAAAAAAAGTCAAACCCTGCCGTAACCGGCATGTAGTAAGTGAAACGACCCTGGCCAATCCCTCAAGTGGGTATGCGCAACAAACTGCGCAGGAGGCCGCCTAGTTCTTGCTGCGGCAGGAAACTAAACATCCCCGTCGCGAGGGGCACGATCAAATGCAGAGCATTTCCGGGGGCGCACGACGTTAAGTATTTTGCGTTACGTTAATGTTGTTGCACTTGTTACTGTTGGTTGTTGTATTGTAATTAAATGAGGAGACGTAATTACGTGGTCACGTGACATCATTTCTTAGAAGGTGGGTATGATTATTGTGGCGCAGTGGGAAGAGCACCATGTACCTCGCCTTCCGCCCACAGGTAGTCAATGCGTTGTATCAGCAGCTTCTTGGCGTAGTTTGAATGAGTCAAGGATATAAGGCGCGTTCGTAGCCCTCCATTCTGTGTCGGCTTTGTGGCGCAGTGGGTAGAGTAACATGGACCTTGTGTTCCGCCCGCAGAGTCGTGGGATCGAAACCAGACGCGGGTAAGTATTATTTCTTTTATATAGTGTAGGGGGAGGGGTGTGGACTACGATGGACAACTAGAACGGGTGACATCGTGAGTTAAAGAAATGCTCTGCATTTAAAATAGAAATCACGAGTTTTTTTCATGGCATTCCCCGCCAAGTTTATACGAATCGCCCAACCGCACAACAGCGGCGAGAGCATTTGCATAATATTGCACAGCGCGACTACCAATAATTATTTTTGTGTAACCGGCAAGGCCACAACAATAAGTGATTTGGCAAAGCCCCTACATAAAAACAAACACGAATAAAATAACCTAAACGTCATTCACCTACTGCATCTCAGAGGTTATTTTGAATAATTGATCGTTTTTATTTTACTCTTTTCTGGTTTCATTCTGTTGTCACGAAGCTGTTGGGAACTGTTGCGACCGGGCGGGCCGAGCCGCAGCCGGGAAGAGGTCCAGAAGCAGTAGGCTAACGTAACCGTTTACTTCATAGCGAGAGGTGAGCCGAAGCCAAAAACAAACAATGCCCCGACGGCCGAGGTTACAATACAGGACTCAAGCAGAGTGACAGCATCGATTCGCTGCTTAAACAGGAATGGTTTACAACGCTTGCGGGGGTTTATTTATACCCAAAAGCGGAAATGGTCAAAACGCACGAAGCTGCAACACGCCACGAACGTCACAAACACACTCAACGCTCTTTCCAGAGTTCGTAAGCCGTTCAAAGCCTCGGCGCACGTTAAGTCCGGGAGAGGGGAGAGAGGAGGACTCCGCTGAGTTCGCGGGGCCCCTGTGTCCTTGAAGAGCGTGGATACGAGCCTCGCCGGCAGCCGCCGAAGTTTTGAAATACGCCGAAAGCGAAGCGTCTGACGCGGCTTGTCGCAACTTGTCACCGACATGGTGGCGCCTGTTTTCAAAGGCGCACGAGTGGCTTCGCCGCACAGCCGAGGAGTGATGCGGGGAAGTACTGCGGCGCTGGCCGATTCGTAACAGCTTCTCCGCCGGGGGTACGGGATCCCGATGGATAAGGGTCTTCAACCGTTGTCCGGAGGGATGCTTTTGAATTGAAGTGCTCGACAGACGCTCGACTCCAGGCCTTGGCTGTACGACACCGTGCTGGAGCTTCACCGGGCGGGTCACTGGACGAGTAGTGGCTCCCCAAGAACGTCTCCTGCTTGGTCAGGCAAGCAACAGAACAACACAGGAAGACACAACCGCATCGCCGGCAAATGCGAAGACAAATCAACACTGAAGGTCTACCAGGCTTTTATTTGCGATAAAATACGCTAATAATTAAGTACACGTGTTATATTTTAGCCCAGCAGTACTTTAGACAAGTGCACAAACTTGAAAGGTGACATTTCGCGTGATTGGAAATGTCTCACAAAAAGAAACATAATCGTAAAGGGGTCAAATCGCTCAAATCGCAGAGAGCTGCGATTTGAGCTCTCGTCAATGCCCTGAGCTTTTCCCCTTCTGTACCGCACTTTAGGTGCACCCGTTCTCTGAACGCTGCTGCGACCACGTGAAATGACACCGGTCGTCTTGTTCGACACAGGTCGAGCGCGTGGATGAGCGAGCGAGATTTTCCAGCGTTCGAACGTAAGACGCGCACTCCTTCCTGGAGGCGGCGTTCCCTTGGCGCGATGCGAGCTCACGGCTTTGCCCGTTGGCGTGCCCGCACTGAAACACGCGCCACAAGTACGTGCAGAAGTTTTTCTCTATCCTCGTTGCTCGTCTTTTCGCGAACGCGTTCGGCAAGCGAACATCGGAACGCGTTCACGTTCTCTTCTCTAGGCTGGTCGGTTCCTGACTTCGGCTCAGCCACCGGCGACACCGGAACCTCAACTAGCTCAGCCGATGTTGGCCTATCATCGGGGGCATCAGCTGTGAGTGAAACGGGCACGACGAGCTGTTTAGACACCTTGTAGTTCCCAACAGTCACTACCTCGTCGTCCCTCGCGCTTTCAGCGACAGCCTTGGCACGTGAAGACCGAAGCGTGTTCCCGTTCTCCTTTCTAACTGCCAGAACTACACTACAACCAAGCTGCCCTGTCTCGAAAGACGGCTCAGCCGCCCCAAACACCTGAATCTCTACGAGCTCGGCTGGCCGTTGCTCGAGGTCAGCTACCTGAGCTGGTGGCAGGACGGAACCGGCTTGCTCAGTGGCGAGATCGTCATGACTCCCAACTGAACCGTGCAAACTGTTTGCTGCCTCGGCTGCAGGCTTTCCCACCACGTCGCCCATTTCCGCACTACCGTCCGAAGGAACAACTTCCGTTTCAGCGGACTCGTGCGGCCTCTCGGTAACCTCATCGTTTACGCATTCCTGCGAAACGTCGCTATCTCGCGAAATGTTCACGTTCAAGTCGGTAGCCGTTCCCAAGGCCTCCCGCGATCTAGCGCACTTCGAACATGGCGACGAAACATCTCCGCTCACCGTAGGGGCCTTACACACAGTGTACTTACGCTGCCCTCTTTCGTGAGCCTCACTAAATGCGCCATCTTCGCTTTCTGTCTGAGTTTCGCCATTCCTCACAGAGGTGGTGACCCTATCGTTACTCGAGCTCTTCGCAGCGAGCCCAGCTGCTTCTTTCCTCGGCAGTTTCTCGAAATTGTACCCTTTGTCGCTTAACAGCTGATCCGACCTGTTCGAGAATAGGTACTTGTACTCCGGAAGAAGTTGTGCGGATACTGCTGCCTGTGTCACAAGTTAACCAACTGGACCTCTGATTCTGACCTTAGCAATCGGCAGGCGCACGTTTCGTGATAATACGGCTGGCTTCACCCAAACACACTGCCCCGTTAGCTGATCCGGTTCAACGTACGAAGGGTGGACCATGTCTACAGTCGCCGCGGAGTCACGAAGAACTCGGCACGGTTTACCGTTGACGACAAGCTCCCGTACGTATGGCTCTAGAAACTGCCTGCTGTCCTCACTGTGATCTAGTACGTCAAAGACTAGTTTTCCCTTTTAGCAACTAGCGGCGAAATGTCCCGTCTCGCCGCAGTTGTAACACGCAGCCTGTCTGGGCACTTCAAAAGCTTTCTTTCTGCGCTGCTCCTCAGCGTCTGCTGCTCTCTTTTCGTTATCGTGGCCAGTTTCTCTATCCACGACAAGGATTTCCCTTGCTCCACCGTCTTTCTGTGGAGCTCTGCCTTTCGGCCCTGACTTATCAGGCCTCGGCCTGAACTCTTTTTGGCCCTCTTTCGGCCCCTGCGCACCTCGACGTGCGACGAACTCGTCGGCTAGATGAGCTGCCTGATCCACAGTATTTACCCCTGGCCTATCTTGCACCCAGAGTCTCAGGTTTTCTGGTAGACGGCGGTAAAACTGCTCAAGTCCGAAGCACTCAACTATCTTGTCGTGCTCTCCGAAAGCCTTTGCCTCTCTGAGCCACTCTTCCATGTTTGCCCTCAGCTTGTAGGCGAACTCCGAGTACGACTCGCCCTTAACTTTCTCGGCTTCACGGAACTTCTGGCGAAACGCCTCTGCTGACAGCCTGTGCTTACTCAAGAGGCTAGACTTTACTTTCTCGTAGTCCTCCGTCTCCTCCTTTGGCAAGCGGGCCATCACGTCGGATGCCTCACCTGGCAAAAGCGTAAGCAGCTTTTGCGGCCATGAGTCTCGGCTAAACTGGGCCCTCTCACACGTACGCTGGAAGTTCACCAAAAAAGACCGATGTCTTCTCCTACCTTGCAGGGTCGCATTAGGTCACACATCCGTAGCGTAGGCCGCTCAGTCGCCGCAGACTGCACGCTGCTGCCACTCTGACGTCTAGGTCGAGACGCCTCGACGTCTAGACGCTTCATTTCCCGCTCATTGTGTCGCTCCTGTTCTCGCTTTCTATCCCCGCGTTCCTCTTCTCGCTTTCATTCCTCGCGTTCCTGTTCTTGTTTCTGCCACTCGAGCTCCTGTACTCGCTTTCTTTCCTCGCGTTCTGCCTCTGCAGCCTGACGTTTCGCGGTCTCCCTGCCATTGATCAGCTCAATGCATTCCGAGAGCTCGTCATCGTCAGCCCCAACAGCGAGTATAGCCCTGGCTTTCTCTGGCTTTCTCAGCACGTCCGTAACATCCAAGCACAACTCTTTTGCAAGCTCCAACAACTGTGGTTTTTTCAACGCTTTCAAATTCATGGCCGGTCTAGAGTACTGCTTTCCCACTGCTCCAAAAATGTTTTGCGCGAATACCCCACGCGACAAAAACACACGCCCTACCAGCTATCCTCAGAAGCCTGGTAAAACTCAGTGAAAAGTCCCGCACTCACCCTTGACCGCCATGAATTCTGCGAAGTCCGAAGCCGCGGTCGCGGGTTCGATTCCCGGCCGTGGCGGCCGCTTTGCTGATAGAAGCAAAAAGCAAAAACGCCCGTGTGTACGAGATTTCGGCGCACGTTAAAGATCCTCAGGTGGTCAAAATTAATCCGGAGCCCTCCACTACGGCGCGCCTCATCGCCAGCGTTGCGTCGGCGCGTTAAGCACCACAATAAATTACATGCCATAACACCTTTTTTTATTTGTTTCACGAACTGAAACTATTTAAAACAAAGTTTTTTATGCTGTCACAATATATCTAAGAAATGAAAGCAAATGCACCAAGCAAGCTAACGTGGCATGTATGGGTTGTGTTACGAATCGGCCAGCGCCGCAGTACTTCCCCGCATCACTCCTCGGCTGTGCGGCGAAGCCACTCGTGCGCCTTTGAAAACAGGCGCCACCATGTCGGTGACAAGTTGCGACAAGCCGCGTCAGACGCTTCGCTTTCGGCGTATTTCAAAACTTCGGCGGCTGCCGGCGAGGCTCGTATCCACGCTCTTCAAGGACACAGGGGCCCCGCGAACTCAGCGGAGTCCTCCTCTCTCCCCTCTCCCGGACTTAACGTGCGCCGAGGCTTTGAACGGCTTACGAACTCTGGAAAGAGCGTTGTGTGTGTCTGTGACGTTCGTGGCGTGCTGCAGCTTGTTGCGTTTTGACCGTTACCGCTGTGTGAGTGTTGAGTGTTGCAACACTGGTTGGCAGCGGTCGGATGGCAACTTCGTAACACATGAAGCCAGCGGTGCGAGACCCAACACCACGGATGTCAAGGCGGCTTCGGACTTCGCAGAATTCATGGCGGTCAAGGGTGAGTGCGGGACTTTTCACTGAGTTTTACCAGGCTTCTGAGGATAGCTGGTAGGGCGTGTGTTTTTGTCGCGTGGGGTATTCGCGCAAAACATTTTTGGAGCAGTGGGAAAGCAGTACTCTAGACCGGCCATGAATTTGAAAGCGTTGAAAAAACCACAGTTGTTGGAGCTTGCAAAAGAGTTGTGCTTGGATGTTACGGACGTGCTGAGAAAGCCAGAGAAAGCCAGGGCTATACTCGCTGTTGGGGCTGACGATGACGAGCTCTCGGAATGCATTGAGCTGATCAATGGCAGGGAGACCGCGAAACGTCAGGCTGCAGAGGCAGAACGCGAGGAAAGAAAGCGAGTACAGGAGCTCGAGTGGCAGAAACAAGAACAGGAACGCGAGGAATGAAAGCGAGAAGAGGAACGCGGGGATAGAAAGCGAGAACAGGAGCGACACAATGAGCGGGAAATGAAGCGTCTAGACGTCGAGGCGTCTCGACCTAGACGTCAGAGTGGCAGCAGCGTGCAGTCTGCGGCGACTGAGCGGCCTACGCTACGGATGTGTGACCTAATGCGACCCTGCAAGGTAGGAGAAGACATCGGTCTTTTTTGGTGAACTTCCAGCGTACGTGTGAGAGGGCCCAGTTTAGCCGAGACTCATGGCCGCAAAAGCTGCTTACGCTTTTGCCAGGTGAGGCATCCGACGTGATGGCCCGCTTGCCAAAGGAGGAGACGGAGGACTACGAGAAAGTAAAGTCTAGCCTCTTGAGTAAGCACAGGCTGTCAGCAGAGGCGTTTCGCCAGAAGTTCCGTGAAGCCGAGAAAGTTAAGGGCGAGTCGTACTCGGAGTTCGCCTACAAGCTGAGGGCAAACATGGAAGAGTGGCTCAGAGAGGCAAAGGCTTTCGGAGAGCACGACAAGATAGTTGAGTGCTTCGGACTTGAGCAGTTTTACCGCCGTCTACCAGAAAACCTGAGACTCTGGGTGCAAGATAGGCCAGGGGTAAATACTGTGGATCAGGCAGCTCATCTAGCCGACGAGTTCGTCGCACGTCGAGGTGCGCAGGGGCCGAAAGAGGGCCAAAAAGAGTTCAGGCCGAGGCCTGATAAGTCAGGGCCGAAAGGCAGAGCTCCACAGAAAGACGGTGGAGCAAGGGAAATCCTTGTCGTGGATAGAGAAACTGGCCACGATAACGAAAAGAGAGCAGCAGACGCTGAGGAGCAGCGCAGAAAGAAAGCTTTCGAAGTGCCCAGACAGGCTGCGTGTTACAACTGCGGCGAGACGGGACATTTCGCCGCTAGTTGCAAAAAGGGAAAACTAGTCTTTGACGTACTAGATCACAGTGAGGACAGCAGGCAGTTTCTAGAGCCATACGTACGGGAGCTTGTCGTCAACGGTAAACCGTGCCGAGTTCTTCGTGACTCCGCGGCGACTGTAGACATGGTCCACCCTTCGTACGTTGAACCGGATCAGCTAACGGGGCAGTGTGTTTGGGTGAAGCCAGCCGTATTATCACGAAACGTGCGCCTGCCGATTGCTAAGGTCAGAATCAGAGGTCCAGTTGGTTAACTTGTGACACAGGCAGCAGTATCCGCACAACTTCTTCCGGAGTACAAGTACCTATTCTCGAACAGGTCGGATCAGCTGTTAAGCGACAAAGGGTACAATTTCGAGAAACTGCCGAGGAAAGAAGCAGCTGGGCTCGCTGCGAAGAGCTCGAGTAACGATAGGGTCACCACCTCTGTGAGGAATGGCGAAACTCAGACAGAAAGCGAAGATGGCGCATTTAGTGAGGCTCACGAAAGAGGGCAGCGTAAGTACACTGTGTGTAAGGCCCCTACGGTGAGCGGAGATGTTTCGTCGCCATGTTCGAAGTGCGCTAGATCGCGGGAGGCCTTGGGAACGGCTACCGACTTGAACGTGAACATTTCGCGAGATAGCGACGTTTCGCAGGAATGCGTAAACGATGAGGTTACCGAGAGGCCGCACGAGTCCGCTGAAACGGAAGTTGTTCCTTCGGACGGTAGTGCGGAAATGGGCGACGTGGTGGGAAAGCCTGCAGCCGAGGCAGCAAACGGTTTGCACGGTTCAGTTGGGAGTCATGACGATCTCGCCACTGAGCAAGCCGGTTCCGTCCTGCCACCAGCTCAGGTAGCTGACCTCGAGCAACGGCCAGCCGAGCTCGTAGAGATTCAGGTGTTTGGGGCGGCTGAGCCGTCTTTCGAGACAGGGCAGCTTGGTTGTAGTGTAGTTCTGGCAGTTAGAAAGGAGAACGGGAACACGCTTCGGTCTTCACGTGCCAAGGCTGTCGCTGAAAGCGCGAGGGACGACGAGGTAGTGACTGTTGGGAACTACAAGGTGTCTAAACAGCTCGTCGTGCCCGTTTCACTCACAGCTGATGCCCCCGATGATAGGCCAACATCGGCTGAGCTAGTTGAGGTTCCGGTGTCGCCGGTGGCTGAGCCGAAGTCAGGAACCGACCAGCCTAGAGAAGAGAACGTGAACGCGTTCCGATGTTCGCTTGCCGAACGCGTTCGCGAAAAGACGAGCAACGAGGATAGAGAAAAACTTCTGCACGTACTTGTGGCGCGTGTTTCAGTGCGGGCACGCCAACGGGCAAAGCCGTGAGCTCGCATCGCGCCAAGGGAACGCCGCCTCCAGGAAGGAGTGCGCGTCTTACGTTCGAACGCTGGAAAATCTCGCTCGCTCATCCGCGCGCTCGACCTGTGTCGAACAAGACGACCGGTGTCATTTCACGTGGTCGCAGCAGCGTTCAGAGAACGGGTGCACCTAAAGTGCGGTACAGAAGGGGAAAAGCTCAGGGCATTGACGAGAGCTCAAATCGCAGCTCTCTGCGATTTGAGCGATTTGACCCCTTTACGATTATGTTTCTTTTTGTGAGACATTTCCAATCACGCGAAATGTCACCTTTCAAGTTTGTGCACTTGTCTAAAGTACTGCTGGGCTAAAATATAACACGTGTACTTAATTATTAGCGTATTTTATCGCAAATAAAAGCCTGGTAGACCTTCAGTGTTGATTTGTCTTCGCATTTGCCGGCGATGCGGTTGTGTCTTCCTGTGTTGTTCTGTTGCTTGCCTGACCAAGCAGGAGACGTTCTTGGGGAGCCACTACTCGTCCAGTGACCCGCCCGGTGAAGCTCCAGCACGGTGTCGTACAGCCAAGGCCTGGAGTCGAGCGTCTGTCGAGCACTTCAATTCAAAAGCATCCCTCCGGACAACGGTTGAAGACCCTTATCCATCGGGATCCCGTACCCCCGGCGGAGAAGCAGCCGCCTTGACATCCGTGGTGTTGGGTCTCGCACCGCTGGCTTCATGTGTTACGAACTTGCCATCCGACCGCTGCCAACCAGTGTTGCAACAGGGAAGGCCGACTGCAGGCGTGAAGAGGTCCAGAGCTGATAGGCCAATGTAAACTGTTTACTTCATAGCGAGAGGTGAGCCGAAGCCAAAGAACAATGCCCCGACGGGCGAGGTTACAATACAGGACTCGAGCAGAGTAACAGCATGGATTCGCTGCTCAAACAGGAATGGTTTACAACGCTTTCGGGGTTCTATTTATACCCAAAAGCGGTAACGGTCAAAACGCAACAAGCTGCAGCACGCCACGAACGTCACAGACACACACAACGCTCTTTCCAGAGTTCGTAAGCCGTTCGAAGCCTCGGCGCACGTTGACTCTGGGAGAGGGGAGAGAGGAGGACTCCGCTGAGTTCCCGGGGCCCCTGTGTCCTTGAAGAGCGTGGAGACGAGCCTCGCTGGCAGCCGCCGAAGTTTTGAAATGCGCCGAAAGCGAGGCGTCTGACGCGGCTTGTCGCAACTTGTCACCGACATGGTGGCGCCTGTTTTCAAAGGCACACGTAGTGGCTTCGCCGCACAGCCGAGGAGTGATGCGGGGAAGTACTGCGGCGCTGGCCGATTCGTAACACAACCCATACATGCCACGTTAGCTTGCTTGGTGCATTTGCTTTCATTTCTTAGATATATTGTGACAGCATAAAAAACTTTGTTTTAAATAGTTTCAGTTCGTGAAACAAATAAAAAAAGGTGTTATGGCATGTAATTTATTGTGGTGCTTAACGCGCCGACGCAACGCTGGCGATGAGGCGCGCCGTAGTGGAGGGCTCCGGATTAATTTTGACCACCTGAGGATCTTTAACGTGCGCCGAAATCTCGTACACACGGGCGTTTTTGCTTTTTGCTTCTATCAGCAAAGCGGCCGCCACGGCCGGGAATCGAACCCGCGACCTCGTGCTCAGCAGCGCAAGCCACTGAACCACCGCGGCGGGTGTTTGGCATGCAAACCGTTCACCAAGCGAAATTTATCGGCAACCGGCAGCGATACATGTTCCTCATTTATTTCCGCTCTTGACTAAAGTGGCTGCTTTATTGAAGCACAGCGTGTAGTCATCACAACTACAGGTCGAGGCCCTAGGTAAAGTTTGCGACAGGCAGGTGTTCTGGAGCGTGATCTTTGGAACGCATGCTAGGGGTTACAGGTATAAAAGCCTTCAGTAAAGGCAACTGTTGAGGCACAAAATTGGCGGAGCTTGCACTAAGTCACACATGGCTTGAACCATAGCGAAGCTTCGGAATTTCTTTCTATGTAAGCACTGAAGGACACACCACCACGCGTGGCATTAGGTTTGGGACTGTTTATTGGCACGTTCCGTCATCACTTTTCACTATGGTAGTAGTAGTAACGGTCATATACATCTATATCGTCTCCCTCATCATGCATGACTGGCGACTCAAGGAGACTCAAGGTCAAAGCCTTTGCCTTTCGCGGTTTCAAGGCTTTGGCCTTGAGTCTCCTTAACCGGTTGGGTTTGGAGCGGCTAGAAAAGGAAGTGCGCGAGAGCCAATAGGACGTTCTGGGTGTGTTCTTTACCGCAAAGACACACAAGCCTGGGTTTCCGTTCAGAACGATTGTTACAGAAGAAGGATCTTGGCAAAAAGTGGTGTCCAACTATTTGAAGAAATCGCTAGAGGGTCTTGTGCCTGCAGATCCGTTTCTTGTGCGAAGTTCTTTGACTTTGGTTGAGTGTCTTCGGGGGGACTTTCCCAGTGCGAATGCTGCCTTCTCGGTAGATATTACGGACTTGTTTTACTCAGTCCCTCATGATGAACTTTTTAAGGCTGTGCGGGATCTAATTGAAGAAACGGGTGCAATCCAGAATAAGTCTGGAATCGCGGCGGATTCTTTCCTTGAACTTTTGAAAGTGTACCTGAATTCCACGATCGTTCAACATAATGATGGGTTCTTTGTTCAACTGCGTGGCATATGCATTGGATCCTGCGTCGCGCCCGTGCTGTGTGACATATTTCTAGCCCAGTTTGACACAGTGCTACACAGCTCAATCCAAGACTCCCGCATTGTCAGGGTTTTTAGATATGTTGATGATTTTTTAGTCTTCTTGCAGCTAACAGATACGGACGAGCTCACTTGTGTAGCGGACCAGATTTTAAACCTGTTTACTGCCTGTTCCCAGAACTTGGTTTTTACGCCCGAAGTTCCTTCTGACAAAACCATCAGGTTTCTAGATTTAGAAATTAACTTCATGCCCGACCAGCACGTGTGTTGGAAGTATTGCCCAAGGTTTAAGAAGGCGATTTTGCCGTACAGCTCGACACACTCAAAGTTGGTAAAGCGAAGGATTGCAAACCTGTGTTTTCTGAACGCCCTGAACAAAAGTTGGCCGCATGTCATGCAGGCGAGCCTTGCAGAACAAGTAAAACGCCTGAAAGCGTCTGGTTTTCCCTCTCATATGTTGCTGGTGGTTGGGGAATCTTTGAGTAGGAAATTAAACAAGCCTCCTGGAAAGTCTTGCTGCCCAGAGAAGAATGCGAAAAAAAAGGTGGAAGTGATTCCCTACTTCCACAGGACATCGCATGGACTGAAAAAGGTTGCGCAAAGATTTGGTGTCACCATGGTATTTTCAGCACCACGAAAACTTTCTGGGCTGTGTTCCCAAATTACTGGGGGCCATCGGAAAGGCGACCCCTGCAAGACTAACCACCAAGCAAAGTTTACGTCGTGCGCGGTGGGTGTTGTTTACTCCGTCTCACTGTCCTGCGGGAAAATTTATATTGGACAAACAGGCGGGTGCATTAATGAAAGATTGAGGCAGCACTAAGCAACTTTGAGTTCGGGCACGGGTAGCAATCTAGCTTTACATACAAAAAGCTGCCGGGATTGTGTTCCAAAATTTCACCATGCCGTAACTGTGGGGAGGGGCAAATCAAGGCATGAGCGTGAGTTACCTGAGGCGTTTTTTATAAGCAAAAACAAGGAGATATGTGTCAGCGTTCCTTCGATGGTTCTAACAGATAAAGAATTTCACTTCCTATCTGTATAAAGTTGTCTCTTCATGCTGTCAGGGTGTGCGCGTGCGCGTGGTTTTGCATATAAGTGTATCGTATTTTCCCGATTAAATCAGTTGGTAGTCCAGCGTTGTGTTCGTGTCCCTCCTTCTCTTGTCCTGCGTGTGCTTGCCGCTGGTTTCTTCTTTTTTGCAACAGTATGAACAAACAAGCCCAGCATTTCACTCTCTTAACCTATCTACGAACGGGCTGAGACTGCAAGCGAAAGAGAGCGTTCGTATTCTCGGTCTCCCTGTTGATGAAGATGGTTGATGCGGACCATGAATGTCGCAACTTCTCCGCACGTGGAAGAGCACAACCCACCTAATAAAATGAGTCACGTCGAAATCATGGGGAACTGACGAGAGCTGTCTACGCACACTTGTGAACGGTTTCCTGATTTCCAAAACAATGTACGGCATCAACTATACATACCTCAGAAAGAAAAACTGGCAGAATCTTGAAATCCTGCATCGTGACGCTGGGCGCGTCGTTACAGGATCGCCAAAATTTACAGCCAAGGACACTCTGTGTGCAAACGCGCAAGCTAATACAGTGAAACCCGGTTATAGTGAACTGTAATATGCACCGCAATTAGTTCGACATATCTAATAGTTCTATATGCGAAATCCGCCCATAACGAGTTTTTTGTTACGAGTTGGCAATACGCGGGACACTTCCCCTTGTCGCCGCATGCGGAAACGAACACAGTATGAAGTAGGTCGTTACCATACGCAAAACAATCCATTTGTTTGCAAAAGGCTCCTTTCAACCTCAACTGCCTAATTCGCAAAAAAGAAATGATTCTAGCTTTCACTTTCATTTTGGTGGCGTCAACTATATTCCGTGTCCTTCAATATCAAAGCAACAGTGTCTGAGCATATCGACTTCCGAAAGCGCTTCGTTAAACATTGGATGGCTTTCACTCGTGACATCCTCTGCCTCTTTGGAACTTTGAACAGCACCAGCTGCCATGACATCGACGCAGTGTCTGCAACAAAGGGGCTCAGAGTGACGGCAACCTGGTCGTCGACGACACTCAGGAAATCCCCGAAGGAATGCTATGGTACCGTTTTGTTGTTGTCTGGGTCTTTTTGTTGTTGTGCAGCCATGATCCATTTTCAACTAGCCCGGCTTTCTAAACGTCTCAATCACGGCCAATCAACATCTCGATTTGTGAGACAGTGCATTTCGGCTGCAATTCTGGGTTCACCAAGTTCGATATATCCGGTGTGAACTTCGTTATAAGGAATATGTTGCCCATGCATTTTCAGAACTGATTTGTTTTTGTTCGATATATAGCATGATTCGCTCTACCCGGGTTCGTTATAATCGGGTTTGACTGCAGACTTGACGACATAGCCGAAGACAGACGGATTGGACAATTTCATCGTCTGGACAGCACCAATGCAAGCAGGAGACTTCTTCTCAGCGCTGGTTTCGAGCTTCCCGGCAGACATCCGCACGAGCTGCCGGTTCCGCCTTGGGAGGACAATATTGTGACAATGAACAAGCCACTACCAAAAAATGTCGGTCATGACAACCCAAGACGAAGGAAAAGGAAGGTTGAAGATCACCCCCTAGAACTAGCCAGTGGAGACAGCGATTCCCCAGCAAATCGTACCCTACGTGTCTACACAGAAGCCGCAGTTAACATGTCCGTGTCTCACTCTGCTGGTACAGCCTCGAAGAGCGAAGCACAAACTCACACGTGCGCTTTGTCAAAATTTCCAGCCGATAAGGCTAGCTAAGGGCCATCTTGCTTGCCTTGACTGAACATACAGGCAAATATCCAAGCACCCTCGGCCCTCCCGAAGGCATGAAAATTTACACAGACTCGATGGACGCAATTTGAGCCCTCGGTTCCCGCAAAACTACAAGCCCCACTGTCCTCATAATAAAGAAATTCACTGCTGAATGCCAACAGAGTGGCCTGCAATACCAAACCCGAAGGGTCCCTGGACATGAACGTATTGAAGGCAATGAAGAGGCACACAGAATTGCCCGCGGACAACTTCGTATTCACCCCGAGCAAGACTGTTTAGAACCCTCTGATTCACATGCAGATGCCGACATACACAAAGAGGATGTTGCTGCTTTGGCAAAGGCCGAGCGGAAGGCCGTTCTTCAAAACAAAATTCCGGAAAAGCCAAACCCTTTGCCCTCCGGATTCAGCAGATGGGCAACAGTGCGGCTAAGGTATATAAGAACGGGCACGGCCCTCACGCCTACTACGGCTCAATATTTGTTCTGGCGTGGAAACCCGTACAGCTCTCCGAACTGCCAAAAATGTGGTACTGGTGCCTTGTGCAGTGCGCAACAGCTCCTGTGGTAATATTCAGGACTCAGTGTTCCTAGAGAACGCTGCCTAAAGACACTTAGCCCGGAACGACCGGCACACTGCGAACTTTGGGTCAATCCCCTTGGAGCCCCATCTCACCGAAAGCACCTCTTGACACTCTGCTGATTTTCATAAGAGAAGCCGGCATTGAGGACTGCTTCTAGCTGCCTTTATTTCTCTGTTCTCCCCACTCCTCAATTCACATCCCTTTTTTTATTGTGGAAGTTTGCTACTCAGCATAAGGGGAAATTAAATGTACAGATACACTCCGGATTCCCGAAGGAATCGGAGCAGGGGGCCATGATGTGGTCCTTGTATCCACGCCATGAAGTCTGGCGGACGTCCGGGGCGCGGGCCGCAGGTGGCGATGTGTACAGCGCGTAGGCTTCGCAGAGCAGTGCAACTCCACACCAGGTGCTCTGCTGTAGCCTGGTCCACTGGAGCGGGGCAAAAGGGGCAGGTGGAGTTGAACGGGGCATGGTATTGAGGTGGCTTTTCCTACTATTGATCAAGGCCTCCGGTCATGTCAAGGGGACTTCTCTTCCTCTTTTTTCCCCAAAGGGCGTGTGTTCTTTAACCGAAAAAGCAAGACTAGATAAAGTATGTTGGGTTTTTTTATATACTTGGACCGAGCTTTGTACAACATATATACCGTTAGAGAAAATGCATTGTCGAGGGTAGCGTATTTGTGCGTAATCTCAACTTGTATTTACTTCGCTCTTTGAGTCTTTATATTACCATTAGAACTGTAATATTTCTGGATACCTTATGGTTGGATGTATCTAAGCCGCATTTCTTCACTTGTGTAACTAAATTATTCTCCCCATGTACAATGGTATTGCTTTTGCAACATTACCACTACCTTCTGAAAAACCCTCCGGGCCTTTAAGGTATTGAAATAAATAAATGAATAAATAAATAAATGAAGGCGAAATAAATTTTAACGGTGCTTTAGTCACCTTGAACTTTGTCTTTTTGTTTTCTTTTAACCTAGAAGGCCAATGGGCGAACTTTTTCTTAGCAACAATTGAGAATTTGCGGCGCGGTATTCTCGGGCTTCAGGCACTGCGCGGACAAGTATGGCCCGAAAACAATTTGTTGAAGCCGGAGCCCACCCTGGCCTGCAAAAACGCGTGGTGCCCAGCATGGGTCATTCCAGTGCTTTAATACACTCAGCCGACGCGAAAAATGTTTTTAAAACTTCATTCAAGTCAGCGAAAATTTAAGCATCAGCATTCGCCACCATAATTCACAAAAAAGCACCACACGGGATATTTTATATAAAACGCAATAATTTAAGAACTCCAGGTTATACTGGTCTTTCGTAAACATAAAACAATTACCACATTACAAATGCACGAGTTTATGAATGGTGGTGTCCCACGTATCTCTCGGGCGTGAGATATGAAGAAACGCTTGGAAACTGATTAGTTAGGAGCAGGCTGAAGAAATCGCGAATATAAAATCTGTCTTGTAAATTAAACATTTATTCATTCTTCATTTCCCCTAGTAATCACACAAATTTATTCGGGGTGCAGTTCCATCACACACTCTTGCACTACGGCTCATGGCGCCCACAAAAGTGCAAGATTGACCCGCATCCCTCTATCACGCACTGATGCAGCAAGGTCTCTGCGGTTCATTGCCCGCGAAGTCACTGTCGCTAAGTGGAATACACCAGAGTTCTCGAACGCTCATTTTTACTCGCTAGACCCCGATTTGCAGCGCCACCTACCTAATAACGTGCCACACTCGGACGCCACCTGACTTTGTCGCCTGTGGCTAGGTGTTGCCTTCACCGGTGCTTACTCTGACCCCATTGGAATGGCCAACAGCTCTGTTTGTGGTGTGTGCGTCACCGGCGAGATGATTGAACACCTTATGTATTATTGTGACCGATTCATAACGCCGAGGCAACAGCTCTCCACCAGTCTTCGCCGACTCGACGACCACCCCTTTACAGCACAGACAATTTTGTGTCATAGGCGTTGTCCGTCCAAGTCCGAAAAGGTTACAAAAGCCTTGCTTCGCTTTTTGAAGGACATAGGCCTGTCTGAACGATTGTAGGGCCATTACTACAGTGCAGTGCCCTTATTTCGCCAATTTTACCAGTGTACCGACTTAGTTTTATGAATTTTCTGGTTTTGTGTGCCTCATTTGTACCGCCTTTGTTGTTTGTGGTCACGCCTTGTGTTTTCTCCTAATTTTCTTCCTCTTATTTTCTCTAATGTGTATCGCTGCCCTTTATTTCCCTTTCATTTCCCGTATCCCCTCCCTCCTAAGTAGGGTAGCCAACCGGACAGTATCCTGGTTAGCTTCCCTGCCTTTCCTATACTGTTCCTTCCTCCTCCACCTCCGTCAAAGTGCATGAGTCATGGCCTTTGGGAAATTGGATCCACCATCGCAAGCATAACACTATGTCCATTTACAAAACCAAAAGAACGAGGAACATTTATAGATCAGTGCGGTGCTTGCTAGGCTACTCTTGAAATTAAATACAAGAAAAGATAATGCGCAGAGGCTTCAAAAAAATGGAGGAAGCTCACACTATTTAACACGTGAGACTTGAAGGTAGAGAAGCTGCCCGCAACCTTAACAGCGATCACGAAGGTTTAAGTCTACAATTGCAGTCGATTTGCTTATTATTTTTGTTCGCAGCTACCTGCTGCTATAAGTGTGAGCTTCATTGTTTTGTAAGCGATAATCCTTGGAGAGCATTCTGAATGGGCACAGACTATTACGTGTCTTCCTCGTTCCGAGCAGGTGTGGCGACGATTACGACGAGCGCTGGAGTTTTTTTGCCAATTTTGGCCAATCAGCCTAAGTTGGTATGCTTTGCTTGTCAAATGCTTTGCTTGTTCTAAGAAAAGATAGGCCTTGTGGCCGTGGTGGCGGAGTGGCACTTTTTATTAAAAGTGGTATTGAATTCTCTTTACTGCCAGAACTCCCAAATACTGAATCTATATGGTGCAAACTAATGGTTGATGATCTCGCTATTGTTGTTGGTGCTCTTCATCGTCCTCCTAACTCTGCCTCAGACGTTTTTTCGACTGTCAGTGACTATATTGTTGGAAAAAAGCTGGACTGTTCTAAACTCGTATCCACCGGTGACTTTAATGCCCCCTCCAAAGATTGGAATTTGTTAACATCAACTGGTCGTGACAGAATAATTTGTGATTCTTTAATTAATATGTCAATAGCTTTCGATCTATCGCAGCTGGTTGATAAGGCTACGCGCGAGGATTCTATACTCGATCTTGTTTTTGCCAACCATGAATTGGTTAAGAATGGATATCAGTGCAGGGTTGTCGATGGAATTTCCGACCATACGGCCGTTATTATTGATTTTCATGTTGCTTGTAAGCCAGTACGACCAATGTTTAAGACTGCGCTTAATTTTGAATGCGCAGACGACACTTCTATTTTTGCTAAACTTACAACATGCTTTGACGATTTCTTATCTTGTAGTGACCACTGCAGTATTGATACGTTGACTAACCAAATTTACAGCATAGTTAATGAATGTATAGCGCAGTTTGTTCCTTACAAGAGCATAAAACGTCATGCCAAACACCCTTGGTATACCAGGTCAATTATACAGCTTAAACGTCGTATTAAGCGACTGCAAAAGCGACGGAGTGTTCACAATATTTACGGGGAGTCACAAATTAACTTCCTTAAATCTGAACTAAAAGCTAAAATGAGTGATGCGAGAAAGTTTTACTTTAATACCACGTTAAGCTCTTTTATGAAAAATAATCCCATGAAGTTTTGGAAAACTATCAATCCTACCACTGCCTGTCCGCCATCTTTCGTGATAGATGATGTGTCCTGCTCCGATTCATCCAAAATTTCTGAAGCCTTTAATAAGTATTTCCAAACTGTATTTGGAGATGACAATGGAACGTCCCCTGGCATTCGTAGCAGCCAGGAAATAGATTCGTTTCCAGCAATTGAAATTAGTTACACTGGCGTTCTTATTCTGTTGAATATCGACACTACTAAAGGTGCCGGCCCAGACCAAACATGTTTTAAGCGTTATGCATAATGGAATGCGCGTTATTTATCTATAATTTTTGTTAAATCGTTAGAGACAGGTACTGTGCCGACTGTTTGGAAAATCGCCAATGTAATTCCTGTGTATAAATCGGGTAATAAGCAACTCATTTTTAATTACAGGCCTATTTCATTAACGTGTATCTGTTACAAGCTTCTAGAGCACATAATCCATAAAGATGTACTTCAGTACCTCACTGATAACAACGTATTGTCGCTAATCAGCATGGTTTCCGCTCTGGTTTTTCTACAACTACACAGCTCATTGAATTCACTCACGAGATCGCTTCTGCTCTTAATACTCGAGGTCAGGTTGACGCCATATTCATGGATTATAGCAAAGCATTTGATGTAGTGTGTCACAGAAAACTTCTTACAAGACTCAGAAATATTACTAACGTTGACAAAATAATAGGCTGGATAGCTGATTGGCTACGTTTGAGGTCACAATTTGTTACATTTGAGCATGCGCAGTCATCGTCATGTGCAGTCACTTCCGGAGTACCACAGGGCTCGGTACTTGGGCCCCTATTGTTCATTATTTACATTTATGATGTCACACAGGTCATAAGGACACACCAGTGAAGCTGCGATTGTACGCTGACGACTGCGTTCTATATACTAGCGTAAATAATGCTCATGACCAAGATGTTCTGAACATCGTCCTTTTGTGGTTGGAGCACCACGTGGCAAATGAACATTAATTACCAAAAAACTGTTCAAATGACATTTGCCAATAAAAAACAGTCGATAAGGTTTAGTTATAGTTACAATGGGCACTACCTAAACTCTGTGAATACATTCAAATATCTTGGTGTTACCTACACTCAAAACCTAAAGTGGCAACATCACATCGAAACAATTTGCGCTAGGGCACTTAGAAAACTGGGATACATAAAACGAACACTCAAGCACTCTACCAAGGATTGCAAATTAACCGCGTACAAATCGCTCGTCCGACCTCGCCGCTCTAGAGTACGCCTCAGCGGTATGGTCACCTTATACTGCACTTGACATAAATATGCTCGAGGGCATACAGAAAAAAAGCAATAAGGTTTATTTTTGGCCGGTATGAGACCGCAATTTTCCTCCCTCATTTCACGCATGCTCATTGTCGTTGGAACCCCTTGCTTTTCGACGCACACTTGATCGTATCACTCTGCTACATAAGATTGTGCACAGCCGCAGTTGCATTGAAGCACCGAATAATTTTTCTTATTCAGCATGACGAGCCACGGCCCGACTCACCCACTCAACATTGTTCCCTTCCAGGCAGATGTAAATTGCTTTAAGCATTCATTTTTACCAGCCGTTGTTGAGATTTGGAACAACCTAGATGGTTCCCTGGGCGAAAAACCAATTGAACTGGTTTTGAAAGAACTGCCTAACCATATTTTGTAACATGCTTTAAATGCTTTGTATGTTTATGTGGTGTAGCCTAGTGTATGTTCTTTTCTTTTCCTGATGTACCCACTCCTGCTATGTCTCGTGTATCGAGACAGTATCTGTAAATAAATAAATAAATAAATAAATAAATAAATAAATTAATTAATAAATAAATAAATGTGAGCCCGCCGGTAATGCTTGGCGGTCGCCGCGAGGCCAGCATAAACGAGGACTGGACATTTGGTTTTTTAGCTGCTGGGCGGTCGCTGCAATCTTGGCAAAGCTCCACAAGTGGATATGCATGACTTGACAAACATGCGCAGGGGACTCCGGGCGGTTGTTGCGAGTGACGACCACTCGGCCGCTCGGTATGCCGGGCAGTCGCAGCAATCTTTGCCAATCTCCCTATGTGTATGGTGGGCTTTACAAACGTGCTGAGACGCCGCTGGGGGGTCGTCACAAGGAACGCAGACGTGAGCGCTTGGCATTTTAGATGCAACTGCATCTCATTCACTCGCCTTGTCCCTCCATACGGCGTTGTTGTTGTCCGTCCACACCCCTCCCCCATTCTCCTCGCCGCGCGAGCTGCGCTCTCCGCCGCTCACCCCCTCTCCTCTTCGATAGCGAACACTCTCGCGCGAGGGGCATTGGATTGGATTCGATGGGGTTGGCTTGGCTTGGCTTGGATTTGACTGAATTTGGATTGGATTGGATTAAAGTGGATTGTGTTGTATTGTGTTGCGTCATAGCCGCGCCACGTTGCGTCATAGCCGCGGTCGTTCCAGCACCGGCGTTCCGATTTCGGGCACGTGCATAGACTTGATCTTCGCTGCAAATTGCACGGTGGTCCCGTTACTTCACCATCCACTATCCGTACATTTTAGCGACCACAAGGCCGTCATCGTTAACGGTGCGCCGCGTGTTAAATAAAGAATACATCATACACGTTCCTCACACGTTTCACGCAATTAGAGAATCAACCCAACGGAAACACCAAGTGAACCCCCACGATGCGTCGCATCTCCACAGGGTTCCCCTCGCAGGAAGGTGGGGTAATTTTTTCTTGTTTGTTTTAATGGCCAGAAGGTCGCGGAATCTTGGCCGATCTCCCTAAGTGGGTAGATTGGCTTGATAAGCGTGCGCAGGGGAACTAGGCGGTGATTGCGAGGCACGCACTCACGAGCGATCAGCAGCATCTTGACTACCTGGTGGTCACCGAAATCTTGGCCAATCCCCCTAAGTGGGTGAGTAAAAGGTAGAGCAGGTTCTCACCCAATAAGCTATGAGCAGAATCATTTGCTATCCCTTTTTCCTCATTTCAACCGGCTTTTCGGCACTCTTACAGCTTCCGCGTACATGACCATTCAACTGATTGTTCTGTTTCGCCTTCAACAATTCGGGTGTAAATATTTTGCTTAAATATTCTCTCCATTTTGCTTAAATATTCCTATTGACACTGCTGCTTGGTGGATTCCCTAACTGCACTTTTTATAGCGAGGGATATCAATTACTGCTCGCGGAAAGAAGAAGACACCAACGAAGCAGTGCCACCTCCTCATGTTCTCGTGCGCCACTTGATAAGAGCGAGAAAATATTTCGCCAGTATGAAGCCGTTTGGATGCCTGTCCGCTGGTCATTTTTCGATCGTCGACATCCAGACAAGCGAAGGCTTTGACTGCGAGGAAGTATTCGGCAGCGGTCAGTTCCAGAACCGCCTCATCCTGATAACCGTGGTCGCGCTGTGGGCCGCGCATTGCCACACGCTTGCCTTCTCGCTCGTCTCCACGGATGTCGACCACTGGTGCAAACAGCCCACCGGCATGAACCTTTCAGCACACGACTGGAAGCGCATCGCCATTCCCGTCGAAACCGATGGTCAACGCAGCAAGTGCACAATGTACACCAACACGAGTGACCGTAATGACACTAATGTCGTCGAGTGCAACGCCTGGGACTTCGATCCCGAACGCGCCAAGAGTACCATCGTAAGCGAGTGGAGCCTAGTGTGCCACCGACGTTCACTAAGGATGCTCGCCACGGCAATCTGTATGGCTGGTGCGCTGTTCTCACTGGTAACCTCGGCGTACTGCGGTGACTACTTTGGCCGCCGCCCGGTCATCCTAATTTGCATTACCATCGCGCTGCCGGCCACCCTGTTGTGCTGCTTCGCTAGAACGTATCCACTGTACGTGTGCACAGGGTTTTTTATATCGGGCTGCACCATGTCGCCTTACGCCCTGATTGTCACCATCATGGTAGAGTCTTGCTCATTCGCACGCCGACCTGCCTTGCTATCCTTGTGTGTAATGACGAGCCTCATTCTGGCAGAGGCCTGCACCACCGTTCTCAAGCGGGTGCCGAACCTCAGCTGGTCTTTTCTCCAACTCATGATGGCTGCGCCCTCGTTCGTCCTCCCCACCGCGTTCTTCCTGGTTCACGAGTCTCCTCGCTGGCTGATCGCTAGCCGCCGGCTCAAAGCGGCCGAACGCGTCATGCTAGCTGCTGCCAAATCAAATGGGAGGCCGAATGACTGCGTGGCGCTCCTGCTGCTACGAGTAGAGGAGAGGCTTAAGGCTGAAGAAAGTGCGAGCGCAACCGCAACAGTGGTCAAGGATATGACGAGAGTCATGCGACGTCGTTTGGTGATCATGTTTGGATCGTCTTTTTCCGTCATAATTGCTTTCTACGTCTGCATTTTTTATCTGACAGAACGTCGCACTGCGAGTGAGTGGCCCGAGTGGGCATCACTGGGGGCGAAAGGGCTCGCATGCTGCTTGCTCTTGATGGTGATCAATCGGGTGGAAAAGACGAGGCTCATCAGCAGCGTCTTCCTCATCCTCGGCAGCTTCTGTTGCTTGACAAGTATCGCCGCCCTCACCACCGCCGGAGAACCATCGTGGCATATCGTCGCCGACGTCATCCTGGTGCTTACGCTCGCCATAGCTTCAGTCGGTGTTGTGGTGAACTTTGTCTTCGTCGCCGAGCTCCTTCCAACCCCCTTCCGCGGCTTCGCCGTCTGCTTCCTGCTTGCTGCTGGTCGCCTCGGGGGCATGCTCGCCGCTCTTTTCTCAGCAGTTGTAGGGATCGCGCGCGAGGACATCGTCTTCTGGCTGGTTGCTACCCTGGTGTACTGTTGCGTTTACAGCTTCAAATACTTGCCACTCGAGTACGGCACCTACGCGAAGCTGGCGGATGCCGAGGGGAAGACCAGTCGTCCTTTCAGAGAAAGCAAGGGAAGCCTGAACACGGTCGAAGGAATGAAGCGTTCATTAACAGGTATGGCCCCGAAAAATATAAAGAAGGAAGTCACTCGGAAACGCCGACGACATGGTAGTCAGAAGGGATCGGATTCAACAGGCTCTGTGACGAGAACGCCGACTCCTTGCTCAGCAGCGTCGCGGACTCCTGTTTTGGTGTCGCCGCAGCCCTTATAGAACGTTGGAGTGTACGTAGCCATGCTCCGTTTTTTTGTGCGTAACCTTTAACTGCGTCTTTACTTCATCGTCATATGGAGTGCAAACACTTAGAGCGTGACGAATTATTTTACAGTCAGTGCTGAAACATAAACCATCCCGTATTCAAAAAGTGTTGGCTATGAGGCGTGCAAGAAACTAGATTTGTGTGTTCCCTGTAGGCAATGATAAAAAAATACGACAGTGCTGTTTCTGGTCTCTTGCGTATTTTTAATCAATACACTAGCGCATAGGAACACTTTTTTTTTCAGCGAGTTAGTGAGATGATGCCTAGTTTGCTGAAAAGTATTTATGGCGGAGAGACACCAGCAAAGCATTTCGTATAACGCGAATTCATGCAGCCGGATTAGAGCTCGCCAAGACGAAATTTGTGAACAACATGAGTCGTCTGTAAATGTACAAAGCTCTTAAAAATAAACGGTAAAGAGAAATCACGTTTTTTGGGACCATCCTGTACTCTGTACGTGTGTTTATAGGATCATACAAATGAAGAAATGGCCGAAAACATGTGTAGGACACCGCCAGTGTCCCGAGTCGTGACGAGGTGTTAAGACGTGCCCGGAGGTTCTGCCACTCTTGCAGTAAGACAACGACGCGAAAACACGAGGCAGAACATTTAGAGCGACTGATAATCATTTGGTACTTTGGGATATAGTATGGAATTACTCTCGATGACTCGATTACTCTCGGCTTGTAAGCGCGCCTGAAAGAGAAGCTGCGGATCTCTATGAAATACAGGAAGCCCAAGTACACGAGAGAAGCTGCACGCATCCAATGACTTTACCCTGGTTCCACTCCCTCTAAGGACAACGAAACTTCGTCTCTTTTCGTAGTCATATTTAGGCCTCAAGTTGCGACGTTTAATGGCCGCCCTAGACAGTGTGTCAGCGTAGCTAAGCTCACCTGAGAACCTCCTTTCGTTTAAGCAGCGCACCAAAACAAAGCTCTATATACCTGCTTCGAGATTCCCAACAACTTGAGGAGTGAGGAAAAGTACGCCGATTATGCATTAACGTCGTTTTGCCTTGATGTACGATTTAATCTGGCATTCACAGCTGGAAGATTGCTTTTCTAAATGGATAGTAATGAGCGACGGTGCAGCTATAGTGCCTTAATTTAATGCCAGCGAACGGTTATTATCATCAGCCTGTCAACACCAACTGCAGGGCAAAGGCCTCTTCCTTATAGCTCCAATTATCCTGTTCACGTGCTTACTGCGACCAAGGTATCCCTGCAAACTTCTTGATCTCATCTGCCCGTCTAACTTTCTGCATCCCCCTGCGACGCTTGCATTCTCTGGAGATCCAATCTGTTACTCTCAATGAACCACGTTTATTTTTCCTTCGCATTACACGCACTGCCCACACATATTTCGTCTTCTTATTTTCTTCTACGTCCTTAACACGCGTTTGTTTCCTGACCCCCTCTGCTCTCTTCTTGTCATTAAATATTACACCTATAATCTTCTGCTTCATTGCTCGCGAGTCGTGATAAATTTAAGTTGAGCCTTTTAGTGAGCCTCTAAATTTTTGCATGATTACCACATGAGGCAGAAATAATTAAAGGATACGAATTACCTCTGCCACATGAGGAAGAGAAAATTGCTTATCCACTCCGGTAATCATGCTTTGCATGGATGGACTGGATAAGCAAGGTAGAATCGAGGGTGTGAAAATTAATATGCAGAAAACTAAAGTAATGTTCAGTAGCCTCGGGGGATCCCAGCGGTTTGAGATAGGTGGCGATGCATGGAAGCGGTGAACGAATATATCTTCTTAGGCCAAGTAGCACACCCGGATGCGTGAATGACAAGTCTAGCCACATAGACACACATCACGTGACCCACTGACGTCACGCCCGGCCAGCTTTGGATTGTTTATTTGTTGCCATGACTACAGTCAGCCTTGGCTAATGCACTTGGCGGCACCCATTGACGCGGTGTGCACACGCTCGTTGCTACGTGGCTAGATTTAAAAGAAAACGACCTGAAAAAGAGCACTTTGCGCCGCACTGATTCTTTCTCAAGTGTCCCTACATGTTCATTGTGGTATGGCGGTACATTTCTGTTTTTGGTGCTACAATGCCACGCATACCGCTTGCATCGCTACACCGGAGCATCCACCAGCCCCCTCTAACGACTTCGGAGTCTTCGTTGCCGTGTTTTCGCTGCGTCGACCTGCGCTACGCATGTTCCTTTTGTTGAAGCTTCAAAGCGTGCACGCCAACCGAGACCGCAATGAATACACTACGCAGTCTCCCGTCTTCATCTGCGCGAATGCCGAGTCCCAGATATATACGAACAGGTGTGTATCTAACTACTTGTATGCCATGGTATGTTGGGCGAGCGAGAGAGAAAACAATACTTCTCAATAATGTTTAGTGCTGTTTGGTTTTAGCTGCGGTGTGTTAGATGTATTGAGCAGGATGGAATCGCAGTGGAGGAACTACGTGACGTATAATATAATTTTTAGAAGAAGAAGAAGAAGGAGCCTGCCTATCAGCTGCCTTGTATTTCGTCTCTCTTTTTCTGTGGTATTTTGCTATTTGAGCAATATTTTCCACAAGAACGCCTGCCTCTTCACGGAGGTTTTCCTCGTATGCATCGCCGGGGTCCTCCTTAGAGTCCACCGCCATGAAAGGCCAGCGCAGACCGAGTGATGCTGCCACCGCAGATCCCATCATGGCCCCCCCTGCTGAGAAGCACTTAGCTGCCCCTGCGGAGGACTCGCCATCTGTGCCACCGGTACCCTGGGACGACGAAAACACTGGTGATGCCCCCTCTTCCCAAGGAGACGATGCCACGATCGTGGGTGAAGGAGATGACGTCGCTGAGATGACTGACGCGGACGAGGAAGGCTTTAAGCTGGTGAGCCACCGTAAAAAGCGTACCGTCGGGATACCTGTGATCGTGTCCCCGACTAAAAGCGACCACGACCTCAGGAAGGTGAACCCCATCACCCTGTTCTCAGAGTTTCAATCTCTCCTGGGAAAGGCTCCGATTCGGAGTAGATTCACTGCTCAATGTGCCCTGCTACATGACGTAGCCACGGAGAACGATGTGAATGCTTTGCTGCGATGTGACCGAATCAGTGGAATTACAGTGTCTGCCCGCCTACTTTACTCGTACGTGAAGAACATGTGCATCATCAAAGGTGTGCCCAAGTGGTACACGGAGGAGGACCTTCTGAGCTATCTCAAGCCTCAAGGGGTACTGCTTATGAGAAGGGTTATGCGTCGGACTGGCTCTTCGGGAGATAACTGGAAAACAACCCCATCTGATGCAGTAGTGTTGTCGTTCGCCCCAAACACTGAACGGCCGAACATGATTAACCTCGGGTTTACAAGGCACGCAACGGCCGATTAAACGGATACCCCTCCACGTTGCTTCAAGTGTCAACGCTTTGGGCACGTCGCAAAATGCTGCAAAGCAGAGCAACGCTGTAAACGGTGTGGTGGCCCGCATGTCTTTCAGCAATGCAAGGAAAACTTTGCCTGCGCCAACTTCGGCGGCGATCACCCTGCAAGTTTCAGCGGGTGCCCATTTCGCGTTAGCGCACTACACAGTAGGAAGGCTTTCATTGAGGGACCCAAATCACCTCCACCGCCACCAGACAGTGACAGTTTTCCGGTTCTGCTTCCACAGGAGTCCTTAAAGGCGACAAAAAGCACGGAACCTAGCGCCAGCGTTGCACAACCAGAGCCACGAGATTCCTGCACCACTCCTGCAGTTCAACACGGACGCGATCAGTACGCCAACATCTTGAAGGAGCGTCGTGCCCTTTCAAGGGAAGTCAAGGTAGACGACTATTCAAAAGTTGTACGAGCCCTTTTAGGTGCGACCGCATCTCATTCACCCGCCTTGTCCCTGCACCGGCGTCGTCGGCGTTGTCATCGGCGTCCGCCCCTCCCCCATTCTCCTCGCCGCGCGAGCTGCGCTTCCGCCGCCCACCACCTCTCCTCTCCTATAGCGAACACTCTCTCGCGAGGGGCATTGGCTTGGCTTGGCTTGGCTTGGCTTGGGTTGGATTTGGATTGGCTTGGATTAAAGTGGATTGTGTTGCGTCATAGCCGCGGCAGACGCACTGGCGGCGGCGCGTCCCTTCACCATTATGCGCGCTATAAAACGCGGTGCCTGCGCCGCTCCCCTCCATCGTTCCAGCGCCGTTCCTCCGCTGTCCAACACTTCAACGTGAACACCCTATGCGTCGCATCTACACAGGAGTTCCCGCGAGGGGAAGTGAGAGTTTTTTACAGCCCTCCGGTCCCACCTTGCTTCCATGACACCAAGCTTCTTCAAAACCATTCTGGAGACCATGCTGAACCTGGAACCTGTCATTTTGGGGTTTACTGCGACGCTCCTACCACAGTTTAATGTCGCTTCGGAGTATCATGGCCTCTAATTCAAGATCATTTTGGGATGAAGTCAAACGCGCCACCATACTCCAATGGAATGCAAGAGGCCTCAAGCCCCGTTTTTCGGACTTTAAACAGTTTGTGTTTATAAACAATTTCCCCATCATCGTCATTTGCGAACCGAACGCCACGGACGCGTTCAGGCTCTTTGGATATGAAGCATTTGTGTCACCAGCTAGTGATGGTTCTAGTAAAATTCTGTTTTTCGTCCGATGGGAACTAACATATGATCTCCATTCTGTGGAACCTCATGACAGCAACCAATACATTTGCCTCACAGTGAAGAGGAAAAGTGTCTCGTTCACATTCATAGGAGTTTATTTATCTCCTTCAGGTCGCTTCGATTCCAACAGATTAGACAAAATCATCAGAGACACCCCTGGTCCTTCGGTCCATATGGGGGACTTTAATGTCCATCATATGCTCTGGGGAAGCCACAGAAGTGATCCAAGAGGTCGAAAACTGGTTTCACTGGCGCCCCGTCATGAGCTTTGCTGTGTCAACGATGGCAGCCCAACATTTCTTCGCGGTACGACGTATACTAGCTGTCTGGATTTGGCTTTTGTCTCGAGAAGTCTCATCGACAGCATTAAACGGTTCACAGACATGGAAACTCATGGAAGTGACCACCTTCCAACATATCGGAGGATCGAGGGCTTTGATGGTTTACTTCCTGGGAAAATCATTCCACGAATAGACTGGAAGAGCTTTAAATCTGGCATGGAAGATCTCTGCTGCGAAGGGCTCTCCTCGACTTTTGAAAGTGTCGTAACCAGCACTGCGCAAGATTCCATGCATTTTTTCCGGGTGCATACCAAGCTTACAGAATTTGACGAAGGGCTAGAACATCTCAGAGCTATTCGTCGTCGTGCAGAACGAAGATACAGGCGCACTAAGTCTATTCATGACCTTCGGGAGGCCCGACGTACGTACACAGAAAAAAAATTCAACGTCGCATCGTACAAGTACAAGTGCAGCACTGGAAATCGTTCTGTGAGAAACGTGATCCTCGGAAACCTCTATCTCACATCTGGAACACTGTCAGGGACCTTCGAACAACAACACAGCAACGTCGGCCTTTCAGTTCTTTGGCGCTTCATCAGAAATGCCGAGAGGTCGACGTAGCGGAGGACTTTTGCTTAAGAATCGCCAGTGGTCCAGCTTCGACCAGCCAAGCGGGCATACGCGTCGTCCCCGTATCACGCGACTCCTTCATGAACGTCCCATTTTCAATGGAAGAGCTCGATGCGGCGTTACATCTGTGCCGAAGTAGATCTTCACCAGGACCAGATGGAGTGACGTACGGCGCCCTGCGTCACCTCGACTAAGAAGCCCGTCACACTCTTTTGTATAGGCTGAACCAGTCATGGCAAGATGGTTTGGTCCCTGAGGATTGGAAGGGTAACCGCCTGGTACCGGTTCTTAAAGCAGGCAAGTCTCCCCTTGACCCGGCATCATATCGTCCTATAGCCCTTGCAAGCTGCATTGGAAAATTAACGGAAAGGATGGTTTTAGGTCGTTTGGAATGGTACCTTGAACACCGTAAAATTTACCCCCATGCTACGGCTGGATTCCGACGCGTTCATCCATCGACAACGTAATTGACCTTTTCACATCGGTACAGCACAACAAATCATTCAAACGTTTGTCAGCCGCTTTGTTTGTAGACATAAAAGGAGCGTACGATAACGTAATACATGACTCCGTTCTGGGCGGCCTACAAGATGCAGAGTCGGTGGACGGACATTTAGATGGATCCAAAGCTTTCTATAAGGAAGATATTTTTTCTTTGAGACTTCAGATGGCCCAACATCACAGCACTGTTTCTCGTGGAGTCCCGCAAGGAAGTGTGCTTAGCCCTACATTGTTTAACCTCACATTGGTAGGACTTACTACCACATTACCAACCAACGTCCACCTCTCCGTCCATGCTGATGACATCTGCATTTGGGCATAAGGAGTTTCACCCCCTCAGATTCGGGCCCGACTTCAGAAAGCCGCAACACTAACACGTTTGTTCCTGCGTGAAAAATGCCTGGAAATATCTCCGGAGAAATGAGCACTTGTTGCTTTCACCCGCAAAAAAATGTCGCAGTATAAGATTTCTTTAAATGGACAACATATTCCTTACGTCAAAAGTCACCGTTTTCTGGGAGTTATCGTGGACCAGGATTTATCATGGACTCCTCAAGTTTCATATTTGAAAAAAAGCTAACTGCATACCGTGGGCCAGCTTTCAAGTTTCTGGCCGGAAAGACGTGGGGTGTCTCCGTGCCCTCAATGTTACCCTATACGATGGCCTATTTCTCGGTGTTTTGCGTTACAGCCTGCCTGTATTAACCGACACATGTAAAACCAACCTACAAGCGATTCAGGCCATACAGGCCCAGGGTCTTCGTACATGTCTCGGTGTCCCGCGTTGCGCCCCAACTGTGGCCACAATTTGCGTTGCAAGGGATCACCCGATCACAACCCACATGGCAGTGGAGACACTGAGGGCACACATTAGGCAACTCACCCGGTTGCCACATCACCACCTTGCATCCCTGCCTTCAACACGACCGCAGGAATCTTTTAGTAAGGTGGTTGCCGCTCACAGTGGGAGCTTGCCATCGAGCTATGCACCTCCGTCTCGGCCCCCGTCGCCCCTTTGGTGCCTGTCACAGCCACAACTGCAATTAAACATCCCGGGTATAAAAAAGAAAGCGGACCTTCCACCTAGCGGTCTTCAACAGCTATCCCTACTCTTTCTACATGAGGCATACAGAGACCGTGTCCATGTCTACACGGGTGGGTCGTTCACCACGTCCAGTTCTGCCGGCGCTGTTATAATACCACAGAAGTCGCCCTATATTTATTTTAAGCTTTGAAACTCGACGACGTCAACCGCTTCTGAATTGGCAGCTATCTTCTATTCATCCAGCGGGAATCGCCAGAAAAATGGGTTGTGCTATGCGACTCGAGGTCCGCTCTTCAGTGCATCCAGTCTGCCCTCCGCCGCTGCCCATGCGAACAACTTGTGGCTGAAATCCGGTGCTTATATGACACATTAGTCAGGCATATACATGATATTGTTTTCCAGTGGCTCCCAAGCCACTGCGGCATTACTGGGAACGAACAGGCGGATAGAGCGGCTCACGGCGCCCACACAAGTGCAAGATTCACCCACATCCCTCTAAAACGCACTGATGCAGCAAGGTCGCTGCGGTCCGTTGCACGGAAAGTCACTCTCGCTAAGTGGAATACACCTGAGTTCTAAAACGCTCGTCTTTACTCGCTCGACCCAGATTTGCATCGCCACCTACCTAATAACGTGCCATCCTCGGATGTCACATTACTTTGTCGCCTGTGGCTAGGTGTTGCCTTCACCGGTGCTTACTCCTACACCATTGGGATGGCCAACAGCCCTGCTTGTGATTTGTGCGTCCCCGACGAGACGATTGAACACCTTCTGTACCATTATGACCGATTCGTAACGCCGAGGCAACAGTTCTTGACCAGTCTTCGCAAGACTCGATGACCACCCCTTTACAGCACAGACAATTTTGTGTCATAGGCGTTGTCCGTCCCAGTCCGAAAAGGCTACAAAAGCCTTACTTCGCTTTTTGAAGGACACAGGCCTGGCTGAACGATTGTAAGACTGCAGTGAAGTGCCCTTAGTTCTTTAATTGCATCAGTGTACCGAGCTAATTTTTTGAATTTTCTGGTTTTGTGTGCGTCCTTTGTACCGCCTTTGTTGTTGCGTGGTCACGCCTTGTGTTTTATCCTAATTTTGTCCTCTCATTTTATCCTTTAATGTGTACCGCTGTCCTTTCTTTTCCTTTCATTTCCCGTATGGTAGCCCACCGGACAGTATCCTGGTTAACCTATTGTCCCTCCCCTGTGATCTGTTCCTCCACTACATACAAAAGTCACCAGGCCGTCCGCACTGTCAGGTATGCGGTGGCTATCCGGACAATGAACATACATATTGGCGCTGTGTACGGGCGACCTCGTCTTCCACATTTCTTTCGACCAACCCCTTCCCCCCTGATATTCCCTACTTGTGGTCTAGCTGGGCCGCTCCCCCTGAAAACCTACGGGCAGCCCTGTGGTCCCTCTTGGCTGCCCACATTAAAACTCTTTGTGCACCTCCGCCAAGCCCACCACCGTCGGAGGACCGTGGAACACCCCCTTCCTCCGTGGACTGATAACTCCGCGGCTCGGACTTGAGCTGCCTAATAATGTTTCATCTCTCTCTCCCTGCCTTTCCTGTACTGTTCCTTCATCCTCCTTCTCCTTAGAAGTGCATGAGTCATGGCCCTTGGGAAATTGGATCCACCGTCGCGAACATAACATTATGTCCATTTATAAAACCAAAAGAACGAGGAACATTTATAGATCAGTGCGGTGCCTTGTAGGCTTGTCATGAAATTAAATACAAGAAAAGATAATGCGCAGAGGCTTGAAAAAAATGAAGGAAGCTCACACTATTTAACACGTAAGACTTGAAGGTAGCGGAGCCACGATTACGGTGAACGCTGGAATACTTCTTGTTCCTAGCAAGTGTTGCCACGATTACGAGGAGCGTTGGAGTTCTTTTGCCAATCTTGGCCAATCTGACTAAGTTGGTATGCTTTGCTTGACAAATGTGCGCAGGGAATGCTTGGCTCTCGTCGCGAGGCCAGCATACACGAGGGCTCGGCATTTGGTTTTTTAGCTGCTGGGCGGTCGCTGCAATCTGGGCAAAGATCCCTAAGTGGATATGCATGACTTGAAAAACGTGCACAGGGGACTCTGGGTGGTCATTGCGAGTCATGATCACTCGGCCGCTCGGTATGCCGGGCAGTCGCCGCAATCTTTGCCAATTACCCTAAGTGTGTATGCCTGGCTTCACAAGCGTGCTCAGATGACGCTGGGTGGTCGTCGTAAGGAACGCAGACGTGAGCGCTCGGCATTTTCGTGTTTGTTTTAATGGCCAGAAGGTCGCGGAATCTTGGCTAATCTCCCTAAGAGGGCATCCTTGGCTTGATAAGCGTGCGCAGGGGAAATGGGCGGTGGTTGCGAGGCACGCACTCACGTGCGATCACCATTTTCTTGCATCGTGACTGCCTGGTGGTCGCCGAAATCTTGACCAATCCCCCTGAGTGGGTGGATTAAAGGAAGGGCGGGTTCTCGCCAACTAAGCCATGAGCAGAATCTTTTGCTGTCCTTTTCTCATCATTTCCACTTGCTTTTCGGCACTCCTACAGTTTCTGCGTACATGACCATTCAACTGATTGTTGTGTTTCGTCTTCAACAATTCTGGTGAAAATATTCTTATTGACACTGCTTTTTGGCGGCTTCCCTAGATGCACTTTTAATAGCGAAGGATATCAATAACTGCTCGAGGAAAGAGGAAGAAGAAGACACCAACGAAGCAGTGCAACCTCTACATGTCCTCCGGCGCTCTTGAAAAGACCGAGAAGATATTTCCCCAGTATGAAGCCATTTGGATGCTTGTCCACGGGTCATTTTTCGATCGTCGACATCCAGACAAGCGAAGGCTTTGACTGCGAGGAAGTATTCGGCAGTGGTCAGTTCCAGAACCGTCTCATCCTGATATCCGTGGTCGCGCTGTGGGCCGCGCATTGTCACACGCTCGCCTTCTCACTCATCTCCACGGATATCGACCACTGGTGCAAACAGCCCAGCGACGTGAACCTCTCGGCACCCGACTGGAAGCGCATCGAAATTCCCGTCGAAACCGATGGTCAACGCAGCAAGTGCACAGTGTACAAGAACCCGAGTGACCATAATGACACTAATTTCGTCGAGTGCAACGCCGTCACCACCGAGCGCGCCAATAGTACCATCGTTAGCAAGTGGAACCTAGTGTGCCACCGACATTCACTAAGGATGCTCGTCACGGCAATCTCTATGGCTGGTGCGCTGTTCTCACTGGTACCCTCGGCGTACTGCGGCGACTACTTTGGCCGCCGCCCGGTCATCCTGGTTTGCATTACCATCGCGCTGCCGGCCACCCTGTTGTGCTGCTTCGCCAGAACGTATCCACTGTACGTGTGCACAGGGTTTCTTATGACGGGCTGTACCATTTCGTCTTACGCCCTGATTGTCACCATCTTTGTGGAGTCTTGCTCATTGGCACGTCGACCTGCCTTGGTATCCTTTTGTGTAATGACGAGCCTCATACTCGCAGAGGCCTGCACCACCGTACTCAAGCGGGGGCCGAACCTCAGCTGGTCTTTTCTCCAGCTCATGATGGCTGCGCCCTCGTTCCTCCTCCCCATCGCGTTCTTCCTGGTTCACGAGTCTCCTCGCTGGCTGATCGCTAGCCGCCGGCTCAAAGCGGCCGAACGCGTCATGCTAGCTGCGGCCAAATCAAATGGGAGGCCGAATGACTGCGTGGCGCTCCTGATGCTACGAGTGGAACAGAGGCTTAAGGCTGAAGAAAGTGCGAGCGCAACCGCTACAGTGGTGAAGGATATGACAAGAGTCATGCGACGTCGTTTGGTGATCATGTTTGGATCGTCTTCTTCCGTCATGATTGCTTTCTACGCCTGCATTTTTTATCTGACAGAACGTCGCACTGCGAGTGAGTGGCCCGAGTGGGCATCACTAGGGGCGAAAGCGCTCGCATGCTGCTTGCTCTTGATGGTGATCACTCGGGTAGAAAAGACGAGACTCATCAGCTGCGTCTTCCTCATCCTCGGCAGCTTCTGTTGCTTGACAAGTATCGCCGCCCTAACCACCGCCGGAGAACCATCCTGGCATATCGTCGCCGACGTCATCCTCGTGCTTACGCTCGCCACTGCTTCAGTCGGTGTGGTGGTGAACTTTGTCTTCGTCACCGAGCTCCTCCCAACCCCCTTCCGCGCCTTCGCCATCTGCTTCCTGCTTGCAGGTGGTCGCCTCGGGGGCATGCTCTACGCTCTTCTCTCAGCAGTTGTAGGGATCGCGCGCGAGGACCTCGTCTTCTGGCTGGTTGCTACCCTGGTGTACTGTTCCGTTTACACCTTCAAATACTTGCCACTTGAGTACGGCACCTACGCGAAGCTGGCGGATGCCGAGGGGAAGACCAGTCGTGCGTTCGGCGAAAGCAAGGGAAACCTGAACACGGTCGAAAGAATGAAGCGTTCATTGACAGGTATGGCCCCAAAAAAGATAAAGAAGGAAGTCACTCGGAAACACCGACGACATGGTAGTCAGAAGGGATCGGACTCGATAGGCTCTGTGACGAGAACGCCGACTCCTTCCTCAGCAGCGTCGCGGACTCCTGTTTTGGTGTCGCCGCAGCAATTTTAGAACGTTGGAGTGTATGTAACCTTGCTCCGTTTTTTTGTGCGTAGTCTTGAAATGCATTTTTACTTCGTCGTCGCATGGAGTGCGAATACATAAAGCATGACGACTTAGTTTTACAGTCACTGCTGAAACATAAACCGTGCCGCATTCAGAAACTGTTTGCTGTGGAGCCATACAATATACTTGATATGTGTTTCCCTTGTAGAAAATGATAAAAAAAAACATGACAGCGCTTTTTCTGGTCTCTTGCATATTTTAAATCAATGCGCTCGTGTATTGGCCTCAAGGACATACCGTGGCGCCACCTACGAGTGACGTCACTTGTAGGACGCCGAATCGTGCGGTCGTCTGCTACAACACATTTCCCGTGCGTATGCGGAAGCGTGTTTTTTTGTTGTGGCCACCGTCTCGCCCGCTCCTTGTGGATTTGATGCAACTTACCAAAAAAGTTGCCAGTAAACCAAATAATTCGGGCAAGTAATCAGCGACTCGCTTGTTCCCGGCGACACCGCCGCGTTTAGGTAGTTGCAACCATCGCGACCCACAGCTCTTACATACGCAGCCAGCTAACGCTAAGGACGATGCAACTGATGCGGAGAAATGTACGCTGTAAATTTATTATGAAATACTTGTGACAGGACATGTGGTTGCAAGCAAACACCTTGTAACAGCGGCGGAAACGCGTCGCTCACTTATGATCTCACCGCGCGAACTGCTCGTATTGCCTGGTAATTGAATGACGCGAGAACGGTGATCAGATTGCTTCGCCGCACATATTTAAAAGTATTGTTATGGTCTGCAGTTTGTCTTAATCAGTGCCTCTTTCCCATACGATGTTTTTATAGTCATTCCCGGATTTGATTAACGATCACTGCCGTAGCCTGTCTCTGCACGGCTGATGTTTACTTTTCGCGACTTGTCCGCAATGTATGAACGGTATGAACGCGAGTTTTTAACTCCTTCGGGTGGGTTCGGACAAGGCTATATTAAGTTTCCATTAGGTGTTCGGCGTGGTAATTTATAATTGCAGCGTGTTTTGTATGTTTATAGTAAGCCGGCATTTCTCAAGCATCAATTTCGAAACTCACGACTTCTCACAGAAGGCGAGGCTGCGGACGAAGCGAAACACGTCGTCAGTTATTTCGGGTAATGGGGATATTTAGAATAGGAGAACCGAGTGTTGGGGGCCCCAAGAAGTTAGAGGAACCCAAGCGCAACACGCGCGTGCGCGACGGGAGGGCCTTCCCCAACAGCTCGCAGCCGGCTTCGGATGCACGTAATCGGATGTTGGGAACTTTAGGCTTGGCGTCGCAGCATATATTTCATCGCCGTCAGAGTTGCGAGTGACAGTCCTTAACAGAACGTTTAACCGCGCTGGGAACTCTGTGAGCGCGGTGATTTCCGTCGAAGCGATCGACGATCAAGATACCTGCACGGCCTCGGCCGATTCTTGCACGCAAGCATAGCCATCCTCAACCGCTCGCCGCACCGTCCGTGAACGGGCCGGCGCTGCAGGGACCGACCTCCGCGGCCGGTCGGCGTAAATCGCGGCCGATATTTCAGCATCGCTTTGAAAACCACAGCTGATGACACAACCTATCAGAATTTTTCATCACATAAGCATCCACTTTCACCAATCTGTAACCTCTTTTCCACGACTTGTGTGATTTTAAAAAGCGGTGACAAGTTGTTGCTGCCGCGACGTGCGTCGGTTCGAGCCGCACCGTCGGCTAGCTGGGCGGGCAGGCACGGCGGGTGCGTGTGCTTCTGCGAGCAGTTAACGCTTCACGATTTCTATGCTTTATACATTTCTTGCAAACAAGGGAAATCTAGCAACTTCACTCGGCGAGCGTCGTAGTCCACATTGTTGATCGGGGAAGCAAGCCGCTGCTTACGCTTCGGTCGCATGCGTAATACACCGCCACGCTCACGGTGTTTGCGGATAATCTACCACAGTTGATACGGTTATACAGACACCATTAGATCGAACTGCGCTTGACGCACTGAGAATTAACTTCAAAAGAAGGAAGTTAACACGAAAATACTTTTAGAACGCGCTTCCTAAGCGAAGTGTCACGCGGTGCAAGCTAATTACGCAGCAAGAGAGGAACGGTGATCCTACAAGTGACGTCAAAACGATCGCAGCGCCGGTCTCTCCAGTGGTAGGCCTCGCGGCCAATAGGAACACTATTTTTTCAACGAGTTAGTGAGGTGATGCCTAGTTTGCTAAAAAGTATTTATGGCGGCGAGACACCAGCAAAGCGTTTCGTATAACGCGAATTTATGCAGCCGGATTAGAGCTCGTCAAGACGAAATTTGTGTACAACATCAGCCGTCTGTAAATGTACAAAGCTCCTAAAAATAAGCGGTAAAGAGAAACCACGTTTTTGGGACCATCCTATACTCGGTCCGTGTGTTTGTAGGATCATAAAAATGAAGAAATGGCCGAACACATGTGTAGGACGAAGTCGGTGTCGCGAGTCGCGACAGGGTGTTACGACTTTCTCGGAGGCACTGTCATTCTCCTGCATGAAGATGACGACGCGAAAACAAAACGCACAACATTTAGAGCAACTGATAATCACTTGGTACTTTAGGATATAGTATGCAATTACTCTCGATGACTCGATTACTCTCGGCTTGTAAGAGCGCCTGAAAGAGAAGCTGCGCATCTTTATGAAATACAGGAAGCCCAAGTTCACAAGAGAAGCTGCACGCATCCAATGACTTTACCTTGGTTCCACTCCCTCTATGGACAACAAAACTTTCTCTCTTTTCGTAGTCATATTTAGGCCTCAAGTTGCGACCTCTGCAGTTGCATTGGAAGATGTTTTCTGTTCCCATTGTTTAAATTTAAGAATGACTGGAGTGTGTGTGTTCATGTGTCGTCTTTCGGGGCTGTTACTCTTGGATTGGGCATTTTAGGCCTTTCTGATGGCTTGGCCGTCGGAGGCCGCTCCTTGTGGTGCATTTCAGGCAAGAACGGCGTGACGTCTATCTCGTCCTCAGATGTCCGGGGGGTGCCCGTCGAACCAGGCCCCCCGGACTTGGCCGCCTTTCGGGAGCCCTTCGTTTGAGCCGCCACCGTCGGGGGCGCCAGAGGTGGCACGGGCGGTGGGGTGGCGGTGGGAGCCGATGCGGGGCCCGTGGTATCCATCCCCTCGGCACCCTCCAATGCACTGGAGGACGAGGAGGCAGAGGCAGGAGCGGCACCGGTCCCAACAAAAGTGGTTTTCACCACAACCGCTGCTGTCTCAGCAAACGGCGTGGTGCCGGGTTGGGCTGCGTGAGGCAACGAGGCGGGGGGCGGGAGCGGGACCAGGTCAGACTCGCTGAACTGGGTACCTGTGGACACCAGACGCCGCTCCACCCCCCGGCGAGCTGCGTCAGCGTACCTCCCCAGGGGGAAAGAGGCGAACCTCTTTCGCGCCTACGGGAAGGTGATGTTCTTAGTTACCTTGATGTTATCTTTTTTTCCAGTTGGAAGTTTCACACTTGCGGGAGTACGCTGTATGCGGCCCGCCGCAGTTCACACAAGACAGGGTATGGGATGGACAATTGTCGCTCGGATGATCATGCGCCGCGCATTTCGCACACATCGTTCGGTCACGGCAAGAGGTTGTACCATGCCCGAACTGCTGGCACTTAACACAGCGCCGCGGGTTCGGGATGTACGGACGGATTGAGCAACGGATAAAACGTGCATTTATTTGTTGTAGAAGAACTGCATGGTCAAGATCAGCCAGTCTAGTCTGAGATGTCGAGATCAACCCTGATGTCGAGATCAGCCAGTCTAGTCTGAGCTAGAAGCTTTTCAGACTGCTGCTCGTCTTTTATTTCGATTAGGAGTTCACCAGACCTTTGTTTTTTGTCCTTATACGATTTTCCTATTATGGCTTCAAGATACTTGGCGATCAAGAAGACTGACTGAGATTCAAGAGGGTGGGTTGGATTGAGAGACTCCATGACAAGAAATCGAGAGTAATGATCTCGGTCAGGAAATGCCAAAGATGGCAATGGGATGGGGGAAACGATACTTCGGTGGGACCCCTTTTAGGGGGCCGATCACGGTTGGGGGGGGGTTTGAAAATATTATACGGCATAGTATACATGCAGGGAGACGGGGGTACTTTCTCCTTTGCCCTTACCCTGGTAGTTAAAGAGGTCCCGGAGCTCCCTGCCTGGTAGACAGGCAGGGAGCCCATCGGCCGGAGCTTGACCAAAGCTCCGACGGCCACCGTTTATGGCTTGTACCCTTCACCTCTCAACACCTCGCCACGGTTGGACAGGGCTTATGTATGGGAGCTCGGGGTCCGCGGTGTCGCTGCTCACCGTCACCATGAATACTCAGGGTGCCCCGTGCGGGGAGCGCCGAAACGTGCGCCGAAGTCGGCTACCCACGGGCGGTTTTAATTTGCACCACCATCAGAAAAGCGACCGGCCTCGGCCGGGAATCGAACCCACGACGTCGTGCTCAGCTGCGCAATGGCTTAGCCACTCGGCCAACGTGGAGGGTCAGGGCGATGCTTTCATCCCCTCGCTTCCCGCCGCCGTTCCGTTGTTGGCCCCGCTCCCTTTGCGCCTCCGAGAGGGCCTTGCCCACACCGGCGCGCATTCATGCAGACGCACGATGCTCGAACAGTGAGACGGCGGCCGAAAGCGCACTTCAACACTTTATTCATCATACGAAAATGCGACCGAGCACAAGAGCAACGTGCGCCGATAAGCACTGATGTACGACACGGCATAGCAAAAAATGACATTAAACGGGCACTGACACAAAATTTTGATGGCGAGATAACTTCGGAGATAGATTGGTGGGAACACATATACATCATCTGCAAAATATCAGCGGCGAATACAGCCTAGAACATATTTAAAATCAATTTTAAAGTGTGCGAAACGCAACCGAGCAGCCAGCAGAGGACAACCCGAATCGACATCCTGACGATATTGGGTAAATAAACAACATACAAACACGTCACGAGTTTGTGTTTGCCGCTTCCGCATTACCGGCTCTTTTCGCCGGCTCGCCCGGCTCGCCGCTCCAATCGGAAGGCCGGAGGGCAGAGCTTCTGCTCTCGAGAACAAACGACCCGATCGTTGGCGGCGGAGGCACCGTGATTTCGTCAGCTCATGGGGCAGCTGGCCGCTACCAAAGTTGTACAGCGATTCCAGGCACTCTGTTTCTATTACTGTTTATTACCATTGGATGCGAAAACGCGCCGGAGGCACGAAAAGCCCACTGAGCTAGCCGCACGGTCGCTCTGCAGGCGGCGGCCACGGCCGCGAAGTGGCCCAGGCCGGCGCAGGTAGCTCGAGTGATAGCTTGTTACCGCTGCACGAAATTGTCCCAAAGTCCCGACCATAGGGGCTTACACGAGAAAGGAGTTAATGATGCGATTGCGGGTTGCATTAAAAGTTGTCATTTGCACCGCTTACAGGAGCGGCACTCGAATATCCGGCGCAGTGCTAAGCCGAACACATCTGTAGGCGGACCTGTAGGCAGACCGGCTGGCTGCTCCCAGCGCGCGTCTTGCCACCCACCGTCTCGAGCGTCGCGCGTCGTTCTTTAGCCGCGGTAGCATTTGCACTCGCAGCGCCTGCGTCACATCCACAGTCTCTTTTTAATTAAGCGCCTCACGAGATCAGTACGTGGGGGCATTCGCAGAAACTGCCGTCGATGCGGATTCGACAGTGCTACGGCGGCTCTGCTCTGTGATATCCCTCCGACGGTCACGTGGTCAGCTTTGTTCACACAAAATCCACAAAATCCATCGTTTCGCGGCACTCGCTGAAACCGAAACTGCGACTGGCCGCATTGAAAATGCCTCTAATTAAACAACCGTCGTACGCTGAAGCAAATTAGGTTTCTACAGGTTATAAGTAGGTCACTAGCTACTTATCACAACAAAAAAAAAAACAAGATGCGAAATTTTTGTGTCAGTGCCCCTTTAAACACGCTACACATAGTTTTACAGACCTTATTAATAACCATCTTTTTTAACTTGTTCTCAACGATACACATACAACCCAGATATTTTTAAATCGTCCATCTGTTTCTTTGCCCTGGACACTGAGAGTGAGCGAGGTTGTTTCAGGTCTTTCAGTCGGCTTTTTGGATGTATGCTCATCATCATCATATTCTGACAATGTACCACCATGGTAACTGCAGCCTGTTTATTACGAGTTTTCTTTTATGAAAATGGATAAAAACAGGTTTCCGAGTACTGCAATTCTGCAGCACGTCTTGTCCCTGCAGGATAAATATAGATGTGCCGACTTTTATAGTGATGCTTAGAGAGAGAGAGAGAGAAAAGCAATGGGTCTGCCGATATACTCGTCCCCGCATAATCTGCTGGGCACGGGCGCCCACAACACGGTGGAGGAGCTGATCGAGGAGCTGATCGAGCGTGTAATCTTTAACAAAAAAAACGCAAGCATAGATCAAGTATGCTGAATTTTTATTATACTTGGACCGAGGTTTGTACAACATATATACCGTTAGAGAAAATGCATTGTCGAATATATCGCATTTGTGCGTATGCTTAACTTGTATTTACTTCGCTGTTTGAGTCTTTATATTACCATCAGCAGTGTAAAATTTCTGGAAAACTTATTGTTGGATATATCTTAGCCGCATTTCTTCTCTTGTGTAACTTAAATATTCTCCCCATGTACAATTGTATTGATTTGCAACATTACCACTACCTCCTAAAAAACCCTCCGTGCCTTTAAGGTATTTAAAAAAAAATAAACGAATAAATAAAAAAATGAAGGCGAAATAAACTTTTAACGGTGCTTTAGTGACATTGAACTTTGCCTTTTTGTTTTCTTTTAACCTAGAAGGCCAATGGGCGAACTTTTTCTCAGCAACAATTGAAAATTCGCGGCGCGCTATTCTCGGGCCTTTGTCACTGCGCGGATAAGCACTGCCCGAAAACAATTTGCTGAAGCCCGAGCCCACCCTAGCCTGCAAAAACATGTGGTACCCGGCCTGGGCTATTCCAGTGCTCTAATACTCTCAGGGGACGCGACAAATGTTTTTAAAAAACTTCATTCCAGTCAGCGAAAAGCATCAGCATTCGCCACCATAATCACAAAAAGCACCACACGGGACATTTTACTGGTTCTTCGTAAACATAAAACAATTACCTCATTACAAATGCGCGAGTTTATGAATGGTAGTGTCCCACGGTATCTCTCGGGCGTGAGACATTGCCACGTTGCCAAAGACAACGCAGTTGTCTTCTAGGAAGACACGTTTATTGGAGCGAACCTGTGCTCCCCTAACAACTAAAAAAATACAGAGGCGGTGAAGCAGCAGTCAACAAAGTGACGTACGCATGCGAGCTGCGGCGAGTCGAATACCCGGCGTCTGCTCAGCAGGCTTGTTATCTTTTGGCGCGCGTGGTTCTCGAACCGTCGATTCACATCTAGAACATTGTAAATCCAAGAAGATTATTCTGGGCTGTTCAAGTTAGATCGGAATGCTCTCCCTATCAGATGACACATGCGGCACAGAAAGAAAGAATGGAACACGCGCTTCCCTTGGCACGGAGATAACACCGACCTGCGCAGCCGGGCGGTAAAAGCAAAACACAAATAAACACAATACATGGTTTTCGGCAATATGAAGAAACGCTCGGAAACGGATTAGCTGGGAGCAGGCTAGAAGAAATCGCCAATACAAAAACTGTCTTGTAAAATAAACGTTGATTCATTCTCTATTCCCCCTAGTAATCACATAAATTGATTAGGGGTGCAGTTCCATCACACACTCTTGCAGTGCGGCTTATGGCGCGCACAAAAGTGCAAGATTGACCCGCATCCCTCTGTCACGCACTGATGCAGCAAGGCCTCTGCGGTTCATTGCCTGGGAAGTCGCTCTCGCTAAGTGGAATACACCAGAATTCTCGAACGGTCGTGTTTACTCGCTAGACCCTGATTTGCAGTGCTATCTACCTAATAATGTGCCACACTCCGACGCCACCTGACTTTGTCGCCTGTGGCTAGGTGTTGCCTTCACCGGTGTTTACTCCGACCCCATTGGAATGGCCAACAGCCCTGCTGGTGATGTGTACGTCACCGACAACACGATTGAACACCTTCTGTACCATTTTGACCGATTCATAACACCGAGGCAACAGCTCTCCACAAGTCTTCGCCGACTCGACGACCACCAATTTACAGCACAGACAATTTTGTGTCATAGGGGTTGTCCGTCCCAGTTCGAAAAGGCTACAAAAGCCTTACTTCGCTTTTAAGTGCGAATGCACTTTATAAGCGACCCTGAATTCCGGCGACCGCCGTCCGTCCACATAGCAACAGCTGCGGGTGCGCGCGCTCCTCGTCTTCCTTGGCAACGGGGGAGATGGGCGCGCGCTGCCTGGCCGCTGACCAGGCACATACCCACGTGGGGGATTGGCCAGGAATCTCCTCGTCTTCCTTGGCAACGGGGGGAGATGGGCGCGCGCTGCCTGGCCGCTGACATGGCACATACCCACGTGGGGGATTGGCCAGGAATCGGGCGTGAGAAGGGCTAGAGTACTGACACGAAATTTCAAAGCTGAGATCCGCTCTAGCAATCAAGTACAAGGACAACACAAATAGGTGTCTGTGCATGGCACATACCCACGTGGGGGATTGGCCAGGAATCGGGCGTCAGAAGGGCTAATGCACCCGATTAAAGGAGTACTGACACGAAATTTCAAAGCTGAGATCCGCTCTAGCAATCAAGTACAACGATAACACAAATAGGTGTCTGTGAATAAATGCATCTTTCTTTCTTTGTAGTTGTGTGTGTGTGTGTGATCTCTCTTTCGCGAACATTACCGAACCGCGCAAATTCAACTCGTGCATTCGCACTTTCACATTCTTCCCCTCGGGGAAATGCGGGGAAATTTTTTTGAAGGACACGGGCCTGTCTGAACGATTGTAGGGACATCACTACAGTGAAGTGCCCTTAGTTCGCCATTTTTATCAGTGTACCCACTTATTTTTGTGAATTTTGTGGTTTTGTATGCGTCCTTTGTACTGTCTTTGCTGTTGTGTGGTCACGCCTTGTGTTTACTCCTAATTTTCTTCCTCTCATTTTCTCCTTTAATGTGTACCGCTGTCCTTTCTTTCCCATTATTTCCCGTATCCCCTCACCCTCACCCCTAAGTACGGTAGCCAACTGGACAGTATCCTGGTTAACCTTTCTGCCTTTCCTGTACTGTTTCTTCCCCCTCCACCTCCTTCAAATAGCATGAGTCATGGCCCTTGGGAAAAAAGATCCACCTTTGCAAGGATACCACTATGTTCATTTAAAAAACCAAAATGAACGAGGAACATTTATAGATCAGTGCGGTGCCTGCTAGGCTACTCTCGAAATTAAATGTAAGAGAAGATGATGCGCAGAGGATTGAAAAAAATGAAGGAAGCTCACGCTATTTAACACGTAAGACTTGAAGGTAGCAAAGCTGCCCGCAGCCTTCAAAGTGATCACGAAGGTTTAACTCCACAATTGCAGTCGATTTGCTTTTTATTTTTGTTCGCAGTGACCTGCTGCAATAAGTGTGAGCCTTTTGATTTGTTTGCAAGCGATACTCCTTGGACAGCATTCTCAATGGGCATAGACTATGACGTGTCTCTCTCGTTCCGAGCAGGTGTAGCCACGATTACGGTGAACGCTGGAATACTTCTTGTTCCGAGTAAGTGTTGCCGCGAATATGACGAGCGCTGAAGTTTTTTTGCCAATCTTGGCCAATCTGCCTAAGATGCTTTGCTCGACAAATGTGCGCCAGGAATTATTGGTGGTCGCCGCGAGGCCAGCATACACGAAGACTCGGCATTTGGTTTTTTAGCCGCTGGGCGGTCGCTGCAATCTTGGCAAAGTTCCATAAGTGGATATGCATGACTTGACAAACATGCACAGGGGACTCTGGGCGGTCGTTGCGAGTCTCGACCACTCGGCCGCTCGGTATGCCGGGCAGTCGCCGCAATGTTTGCCAATCTCCCTAGTGTGTATGCTTGGCTTCACAAACGTGCTCACATGACGCTGGGTGGACGTCGTAAGGAACGCAGACGTGAGCGCTCGGCATTTTCTTTTTTGTTTTGAAGGCCAGAAGGTCACGGAATCTTGGCCGATCTCCCTAAGTGGTTATGCTTGGCTTGATAAGCGTGCGCAGGGGAACTGGGCGGTGATTGAGATGTACGCACTCACGAGCGATCAGCGTTGTCTTGCATTGTGACTACCTGGTGGTGGTCGCCGAAATCTTGGCCAATCCCCCTAAGTGGGTCGGTAAAAGGTAGGGCAGGTTTTCGCCCACTAAGAGATGAGCAGAATCATTTGCTGTCCTTTTCTCATCATTTCCACTTGCTTTTCGGCACTCTTACAGCTCCCGCGTACATGACCAATCAACTGGTTGTTTTGTTTCGTCTTCAACATTTAGGGTGAAAATATTCCTATTGACACTGTTTTGTGGCGGCTTCCCTAACTGCACTTTTAATAGCGAGGGACATCAATTATGCTCGCTGAAAGAAGAAGACATTACGAAGCAGTGCAACCTCTCCATGTCCTCCTGCGCTCTTGAAAAGACCGAGAAGATATTGCCCCAGTATGAAGCCGTTTGGATGCTTGTCCGCGGGTCATTTTTCGATCGTCGACATCCAGACAAGCTAGGCTTTGACTGCGAGGAAGTATTCGGCAGCGGTCAGTTCCAGAACCGTCTCATCCTGATAACCATGGTCGCGCTGTGGGCTGCGCATTGCCAAACGCTTGCGGTCTCGCTCACATCCATGGTTGTTGACCACTGGTGCAAACAGCCCACCTGCGTGAACCTCACGGCACCCGACTGGAAGCGCATCGAAATTCCCGTCGAAACCGATGGTCAACGCAGCAAGTGCACAGTGTACAACAACCCGAGTGACCATAATGACACTAATTTCGTCGAGTGCAACGCCGTCGCCACCGAGCGCGCCAAGAGTACCATCGTTAGCAAGTGGAACCTAGTGTGCCACCGACATTCACTAAGGATGCTCGACACGGCAATCTCTATGGCTGGTGTGCTGTTCTCACTGGTAACCTCGGCGTACTGCGGCGACTACTTTGGCCGCCGTCCGGTCATTCCGGTTTGCATTGCCATCGCGCTGCCGGCCAACCCGTTGTTCTGCTTCGCCAGAACGTATCAACTGTACATGTGCACAGGGGTTTTTACATCTGGCTCTACCATGTCGCCTTACGCCCTGATTCTTACCATCTTGGTGGAGTCTTGCTCATTCGCACGTCGACCAGCTTTACTATCTTTGTGTGTAATGACGAGCCTCATTCTTGCAGAGGCCTGCACCACCGTTCTCAAGCGGGTGCCGAACGTCAGCTGGTCTTTTCTCCAGTTCATGATGGCTGCGCCCTCGTACGTCCTCCCTATCGCGTTCTTCCTGGTTCACGAGTCTCCTCGCTGGCTGATCGCTAGCCGCAGGCTCAAAGCGGCCGAACGCGTCAAACTACCTGTTGCCAAATCGAATGGGAGGCCGGCTGACTGCGTGACGCTCCTGTTACGACGAGTAGAACAGAGGCTTAAGGCTGAAGAAAGTGCGAGCGCAACCTCAACAGTGGTCGAGGATATGACGATAGTCTTGCGACGTCGTTTGGTGATCATGTTTGGATCGTCTTTTTCTGTCATAATTGCTTTCTACATCTGCATTTTTTATCTGAGAGAACGTCGCAGTACGAGTGAGTGGCCAGAGCGAGCATCACTATTGGCGAAAGCGCTCGCATGCTGCTTGCTCTTGATGGTGATCAATCGGATAGACAAGACGAAGCTAATCAGCACCGTCTTCCTCATCCTTTGCAGCTTCTGTTGCTTTACAAGCATCGCCGCCCTCACCACCGCCGGAGAAGCGTCCCTGCATATCGTCGCCGACATCATCCTGGTGCTTACGCTCGCCACTGCTTCAGTCGGTGTTGTGGTGAACTTTGTCTTCGTCGCCGAGCTTGTCCCAACCACCTTCGGCGGCTTCGCAATCTGCTTACTGCTTGCTGGTGGTCGCCTCGGGGGAATGCTCGCCGCTCTTTTCTCAGCAGTTTTAGGTATCGCGCGCGAGGACATCGTCTTCTGGCTGGTTGCTACCCTGGTGTACTGTTCCGTTTACACCTTCAAATACTTGACATTTGAGTACGGCACTTACGCAAACCTGGCGGATGCCGATGGGAAGAGCAGTCCTCCGTTCGGCGAAAGCAAGGGAAGCCTGAACACGGTCGAAGGAATGAAGCGTTCATTGACAGGTATGGCCCCGAAAAAGATAAAGAAGGAAGTCACTCGGAAGCGCCGACGACATGGTATTCAGAAGGGATCGGACTCAACAGGCTCTGTGACGAGAACACCGAGTCCTGGCTCAGCAGCGTCACGGACTCCTGTTCTGGTGTCGCCGAAGCCCTTATAGAACGTTGGAGTGTACGTAGCCGTGCTCCCTTTTTTGTGGGTAACCTTTAACTGTATTTTTATTTCGTCGTCATATGTGCGAAGACCTAGAGCGTGACGAATTAGTTTTACAGAGAGTATTGAAACATAAACCATCCCGTATTCAAAAACTGTTGGCTGTGGAGGCGTTCAAGAAACTAGATTTGTGCGTGCCTTGTAGGCAATGATAAAAAAACATGACGGTGCTGTTTCTGGTCTCTTGCGTATTTTAAATCAATACACTCGTGTATAGGAACACTATTTTTTTGGGAGTTAGTGAGATGATGCCTTGTTTGTTCAAAGTATTTATGGCGGCAAGACACCAGCAAAGCATTTCGTATAACGCGAATTTATGCAGCCGGATTAGAGCTCGCCAAGACGAAATTTGTGTGCAACATGAGTGGTCTGTAAATGTACGAAGCTCCTAAAAATAAGCGGTAAAGAGAAACCGACAATAACGACAGGAAAACAAAAGGCACAATATTTAGAGCAACTGATATTCACTTGGTACTTTAGCATATAGGATGGAATTACTCTCGAAGATAACGACAGGAAAACAAAAGGCACAACGTTTAGAGCAACTGATATTCACTTGGTACTTTAGTATATAGTATGGAATTACCCTCGATGACTCGATTACTATCGGCTTGTAAGCGTGCCTGAAAGTGAAGCTGCGCATTTTTATAAAATACAGGAAGCCCAAGTTCACGAGAGAAGCTGCACGCATCCAATGACATTACCCTGGTTCTACTCCCTCTATGGACAAGGAAACTTCGTCTCTTTTCGTAGTCATATTTATTGCTCAAGTTGCGACGTGTAATGACCGCCCTTGACAGTGTGTCAGCGTAGCTATGCTGACCTGAGCACCTTTTTTCGTTTTAGCAGCGCACCAAAACAAAGCTCTATATACCTGCTTCGAGTTTCCCGACAACTTGAGGAGTAAGGAAAAGTACGCCGATTAAGCATTAAAGTCGGAGTTAAGTCCGAACGTTTTGCCTTGATGTAGGAATAAATCTGGCATGCACAGCTGGCAGATTGCTTTTCTAAATGGATAGTGATGAGCGACGGTGCAGCTATAGTGCCTTAATGCCAGCGAACGGTTATCATCATCAGCCTGTCGGCACCAACTGCAGGGCAAAGGCCACTTCCATATAGCTCCAATTATCCTGTTCACGTGCTTACTGCGACCAAGGTATCCCTGCAAACTTCTTGATCTCATCTGCTCGTTTAACTTTCTGCTGCCCCCTGCGAAGCTTGAATTCTCTGGGGATCCAATATGTTATTCTAAATGAACAACGTTTATCTTGCCTTCGCATTACGGGCACTGCCCACATATATTTCGTCTTTTTAATTTTTACTCTGTCCTTAACGCGCGTTTGTTTCCTGACCACCTCTGCTCTCTTCTTGTCGTTTAATATTACACCTATAATCATCCGTTCCATTACTCGCGAGTCGTGTTAAATTTAAATTGAGTCTTTTAGTGAGCCTCTAAATTTCGGCATGATTAGCACATGAGGCAGAGGTAATTAAAAGATAACAATTACCTCTGCCACATGAGGCAGGGAAATTGCTTATCCAGTCCGGTAATCATGTTTTGCATGGATGGACTGGATAAGCGCAGTAGAACGGAGGGTGTGAAAATTAACATGCAGAAAACTAAAGTAACGTTCAATACCCTCGGGAGAGCCCAGCGGTTTGAGAGAGGTGGCGATGCAGGAAAGGGGTGAACGAATATATCTACTTAGGCCAAGTAGTGCACCCGGATGCGTGAATGACAAGTCTAGCCGCATAGACACACACCACGTGACCCCCTGACGTCACGCCCGGCCAGCTTTGAATTGTTTATTTGTTGTCATGACTACAGTCAGCCTTGGCTAAAGCAAATGGCGGTGCCTATTGACGCGGCGTGCCCACGGTCGTTGCCACGCGCTAGATTTAAAAGAAAACGATCTGAAAAAAAAAACTCACTTTGCGCCAATCTGCTTCTCTCTCAAGTGTCCCTACATCTTCATCGTGGTATGGCGGTACTTTTACGCCACGCAAATCGCTTTCATCGCTACACCGGAGCATCCACCAGCCCCTACTAACGACTTCGGATTTTTCGTTGCCGTCTTTTCGTTGTGTCGACCTACGCTACGCAAGTACCTGTTATTGAAGCTTCAAAGCGTGCACGCAGGACGAGACCGCAATGAATACACTACGCAGTCTGTCGTCTTCATCTGCGAGTATTCCGAGGCCCAGATATATACGAACAGGTGTGTATCTAACTACTTGTATGCCGTGGTAGGTTGGGCGAGCGAAAGAGAAAACAATACTTCTCAATAACGTTTAGTGCTGTTTGGTTTTAGCTGCGGCGTGTTAGGTGTATTGAGCAGGATGGAATCCCAGTGGAGGGACTGGGGGACGTACCCACGCACGTACAATAAAGTTTTTCGCTATCAAAAGTCACATTTATGTGCCCAAATAATATTGCCGCTTACCATGTATGGGTTTTTTTATTTATTGTTTCTTTACTGCCCACCCACGCTCGGTTCTGTTATCTGTGTCCCGAGCGAAGCGCGTCTTCCATTCTTTATTTTTATGCCGCACGGGGTGTCTCATTCAGATAAGCAGACTGTTTCGCCCTAACGTCACTAGACCCCAGGTAAAAACGGTTTTCATTTTCAGCTGGATTACGGAACTGGAAATCTCATCTAGCTGGAATATTTTCCAGGTTGGAATTTGCTTTCCAGCTGGAATGTTTCCAAGCTGGAAGAGATTGATTTCCAGTTCCATAATACAGCTGGAAACTCCGGCTGAAAATTTCGCATTCCCAGCAGAAAATGTTGGACTTCCTGGCTGCATTTCCACCTGGGAATATACGATTTCCTGCTGCATTTCCTGCTAGTATTTTCTAGGGCTCGGGTTAGGTACCCAGATGGGACGCACAGTACAGTGCAAAAAGAGAGCATTGTTTTAAGGCAAAGTGATTCCGTGTGAAGATGATGAACATGCAAGTACATCCGCATTTAAAAAATTAGGCAGAACAAATATTCTTACCTAGATTACTGGGAAAGAATTTCTACACAATAACGGCAATGCTACCAGCAAGAAAACCAACACGAATGAAAAGAACAGGAAAAGATTTTATTATGCATTAGGCAACTTAACACAGGCAAATGTGCTGTGGGGCGAATTGGTGCAAGGCAACATAGAAAACAGAGAGATGTAGGTAGACACAACCAAAAGCACAGTTGTTTGTCTGCCTTTCTGTGTGTGTGTGCACAGTTTCAGTGCTTTATTTTAAAAACAGGTCCTGATCTGTTCTTACAAGCAGTAAAAAGACAAGTAATGAACAAGTCCTACCTTCGCGGTAACGGGAACAGTGAACGTCTAAAATCGATGCGAGATAAACACACAATGAAACCGTTGCGATGACTGGACTTCAATCGTCTTGGAAGAAAGACGGTGTGGAGCGCAAATCGACCTCTTTATTGTCCACCACGGCTGTGACGAGTAAGGCCTGCACGCCGTCCCGGGAATTAGTAGCCCTGCAGACCTGCATCCACATTACCGCGCAACACAATGTGCGCACTCCCTCAATTAAAAAGGCTCCTAGATGCAGCACACTTCCAAAAGATGTAATTATCTTGTTGACTCGTTTCTTAGCGCGCGTGATTATTACAGCTAGATAACTCGAGGGCCATTTTACACAACCTTTGATTTGCTTGGTGGGTCTTGACTTGGCATAAAAAAAGACGGGATGAGCAATGTTGGCAACACCTTTTCTGTAAAAATATATATTTTTTTCGTATCGGGAGGGCTTATTTTGAGGAATGCATTGAGGAATGCATAAAACAGAAGAATGTATAAACGATTTTGAGGTATGCATAAAACAGAAGAAATTTGTTCTAACAAGTACCACTAGCTTGTTTAACCCCCGCTAATCAAGAAATGTGGTCGACGCTTTGAGGACTTTGTGTAAAACAGGAACTGCTTCGAATGACGTGTTTCGCATCGTACCTTTCACTCAAATCAATCAAAAGAACAATAAAAAATGTTTGCCTGTTTCAAAGACCAAAAGTGGAATTACCCTTTCCAACTGACACAACGTCTTCCCAAGATAAGTACAGTTCGAACTGAAATTTTTGTACATCTGGAATAAAACACGTTCTGCTAGGCTGGAAATTCTCGCAAGCTGGAAAATGCCATTTTCAGCTGGATCGCAACGTGTGCTGTTTGGGTGGAAATTGTTCCAGCGGGAAACTCTGAGTTCCAGCAGAAAGGCAACATTTACAGCCTAGGCTGGAGATTTCCTCCAGTTGAAAATGTGTTACGCGCGGGAATGCAACATTCCCAGCTGGTCTCAAAATTCTTTCCAGCTAGGACCACGCATCTCAGTGCGATATAACATTGGAAAGACCCGTTTCCAGCTAGAAATAGTTTGCCCGTTTTGATCCAGAGTGATCTTTTTTGATCTACAATGTTCTGGATGTAAATCGACGGTTCCAGAAACACTCACGCCGAGTGGATAAAAGCCTGCAGAGCAGACGCCGCGGCATTCGAATCGCCGGTCTCGCCTGCACACGTCACATTGTTGACTGCTGCTTCACCGTCTGTGTATTCTTTGAGTTGTTAAGGGAGCAAAAGGTCACTCCAATAAACGTGTTTTCCTTGAAGACAACCGCGTCGTCTTCGAGGCTCGTGACATCTGGTAGAGGTGCGGAGTACATGCATCCTAAGCCCTCTTCAAGCCGACAAGCAAGCCCCACTCGTGTCAGCCGCCGACAGCAAGGTCATTAGCCGGAGTTTGGACTGCTTCCGTATAAAGTAAAGAAAGAAGACGTCGTGATCACCACAATGATCAACGCATGCACCATGACCAGTGCTACCAATCCTGCCCTTGTTCTTCAGCAGCCCATGGAGCACCCATCATTCCATGGGTCACCTTCGGAGTATACCGAAGACTGGTTGGAGCAAGTCGAACGGGTCAGGCTATTTACCCGATGGGACGACGCGGAGACACTGAGGCAAGTGTTCTTCCACCTTGAAGATTCAGCACGGATCTGGTTCAAGAACAATGAGAGCTCCCTAGAATCTTAGAACCAATTCAGAAGGCAAGTTTAATGACGTTCACCATGGTTGTGCAAAAAGAGCGGGCCGAAGTGTTCCTGCAGACGCGGACACAACCCCTAAACGAAGGCATTGTTGTGTTCATCGAAGAGTTGAAGAGACTTTTCAGGCGTGCTGACCCTTGCATGGCGGAAGAAAAGAAGTTACGATTCTTATTTCGCGGCTGAAGAAAGAACTGTTTGCTGGACTTGTCCGCAATTCGCCCAAAACCGTCCCCGAATTTGTGACCGAAGTCAGCACAGTTGAAATGGCCCTAGAAATGCACGCAGTACGACCGCAACTTTGTCAGCACGACCAATGAGAACTACGTCACAGTATGCGAATTCCGGCAGATAGCCTACGCGAGGCTCTGCGCGCAATAGTGAGGGAGTAACTGCGGAAACTTCTCCCAACGCCTCCGCAACCACCATTCGCTTCTCTTACCGACGTCATTATAGAACATGTGCAGCAAGCCCTGGGGACTTCAACGACCGCAGAAGCACCCCGTGAGCCGCAACCCATGGACTACGTGGCTGATGTACGTCGCTCTCGTCCTTCTGCGCCCTCCCCAAGAAAGACCGACGTGTGGCGAACGCCCGACAATCGTCCGCTTTGCTACCACTACGGCGAGGCCGACCACATCTACCGTCGCTGCTCCTACAAGAGGCTCGGTTTGCGAGGGCTTTTCGTCGATGCACCGCGCCCCCTACCCGGTCAGCACCCATCTGACATTGAAGAATGCCTGTCCAACACCACCCCCGGGCCAGCCCGTTTCAGCCGTTCACCGACTCCCTACCAATACCAGTCGCCGAACCGCCGTAGCAATGCTAAGTTCGCACGTGGAAGGTCCCCAGCCCACGCGGGGGAAACTAAAAGAAGCAACTTCTGGAGTGAAGTTGCACAACGGCGGAAAAATGAAAACCCTTCAACGACGCAACGACTCGCCGAAGACCATGATACACGACTTTCCTTCAGCCCGACGACCCGATATAAGCCGGATGTGACTCCCGAACACGACAACGACACGGCACGACGCGTACACGACATGACCAAGCCTGCCGTTGAGAAAACGACGATAACGACGACGCATAGTTACAAACCGCCAAGACGCACAAGCCGAGATACGACGCCACGACGCACCCAGAACTCGAGGAAGGCGGCGTCCGACGTCCAGTTGTCCATCGACGGCTTCGATGTAGTTGCCCTCATAGACACGGGAGCTGACGTCTCAGTCACGAGCGGATCATTCGCGTCTAAGCTGAAGAAAGTTACGACCAGCTGGGACGGTCCGCACATACGCACAGCAGGAGGCCATCTTGTAACGCCCAGTAGAACGTGCACATCACGCATCACCATATACGGCACCACGTACCCTGCTCGTTCGTCATTTTGCCCAACTGCTTCCGCAACGTAATTCTTGGAATGGATATTTTGATGGACAACGACGCAATAATCCATCTGCAGACCAAGTCGATAACTTTTTCCCCCCATGACCACACTGGCAACTTCATCTGCGGAAATTCAAGGCAGGGAGTCGCAAGAGGCTTCAAGATACCACCCCGGTGGGTGTGCTGGGCCCGCTCAAGACGCTCACACGCTCGGGCGAGGTGGTAGCTAATAAGATTTACGCTAACACGGCCCTAACCCCTCATGTACTACATAAATGGGCCCACGGAGCCAGCTCGCACATCCAACGCTGCCCGTATTGTGACGAGAAGTGTATCCCTAACCATTACCATTTGATATGGCACTGTGAGCACTTCAAGACCGAGCGCGAGCCACTATTGGACCTCAGTTCCCCACCCGGAGATGAAGAAGCGCACCTGCAACGCATTCGAGAGGACCCCTCAGTACTTGAGAAAGTTATTGAATACGCACTAACCAGTGGTCTTTACAAGCTGGTGTAATAACCTGGACCGACACCTCTAAAAATCGTCGCACCTATCTCTTCACGGTTTCTGCGAATTTTATGTTCACGGACCTTACAATGCTATCCACCATTTAAGGTGATTGAAACGGACCTTACAATGCTATCCACCATTTAAGGTGATTGAACCTTGAACATTGTTCTTTTTTTTCGATTATTCTCTCCCTTCCTTCATGTCCCTTTCCTTCCCCAACAGGGCATTCATGCCCCCTCTGATAATAAAGGCATTCCTCCTCTTCCTCCCCCCATCACTCTACGGCGCCGGAACCAAACCCCGAACATCGTGGTGCTGTAAGGATCGCCGATGATCATGTCACACTGCCACCCCGCGCAAGCTTGACGATCACGGTCTACTGTGAAAAGGCTGCCCTTGACGTCGACGCTATCGTAGAGAGTGATCAAAGGTTGCTTCTTGACCGCAGTTTCTCTGTTGAAAGAGGGATTGCGGGCTTCAGGGAACACCAATCCCAGGTTTTGGTCACTAATGTCAAGGAGGAGTACCAGCATATAAACCAGGGCGGGGCAATTGCGTTCCTCGAAGAAACGCAATAAGCAAGTGACGTGATCGCGGTCGCCGACTTTGAATGCACAACCGTAGACGCCTTCAAGCTTCCGCCTCCCTTCGTCGTGAATCCGGCGCTATCGCAAGAACGACGGAAAAAATTATTGGCTTTGCTGCGTCGCTACAGCGAGTGTTTTTCGTCGAACTCAAAACTACATCAGACACCTCTAGCGAAGCACGGAATAATAACCGAAGATGGAGCCCGACCTACCCGACAGTCACCGTACCTCGTCTCTTCACACGAGCGGGAAGCCATCCGTACTCAAGTCGACGACATGCTCTGCGACGACATTATACAGCCATCGAAAGCCCCGGGGCTGCGCTGGTTGTTCTCGTGAAGAAAAAAGACTGCACATTAAGGTTTTGCGCTGACTACCGGCGACTTAACAAAATCACCAAAATGGACGTGTACCCCCTGCCACGAGCCAACGACGCCCTCGACCACCTCTGGCATACGAAGTACTTCTTATCGATGGATCTGAAGTCCGGCTACTGGGAAATTGAGGTGGACAAGAGAGACCGAGAGAAGACCGTATGTATAACCCCGGACGGCCTATCTGAGTTCAAGGTGATGTTGTTTGGGCTCTGTACGACGTCAGCAACGTTTCAAAGAGTCATGGACACTGTGCAAGCTGGCCTTAAGTGGCACACCTACCTCGTATACCTCGAGGACGTTGTTGTATTAGCCCGGAATTTCGACGAAAACCTTGCAAGGTTGGAGTCTGTACCCGAGGCCATTCGTACGTTGGGGTTGACGCTGAAGCCTGAAAAGTGCCGTTTCGCGTAAGAGGAGCTCAAGTTTTTTGGACCACGTTGTCAACGGCGCGGGAGTCCTACCTGACCCAGCAAAAACATCAGCCATTGCGAACTTTCCAAAGCCGAATGACAAGAAGGGCGTGCGAAGATTTCTCGGACTGTGCGCATACAAGCGGCGCTTCGTCGCAAACTTCGTACGCATTGCAGAGCCACTCGCACGCTTGACGAAAGACAGCACCGCTTTTAGCTGGGAAAACGACCAAGAAGAAGCTTTCTGCGATCTGCAAAAAAACCTGGAAAGCCCCCCGTGCTCGCTAAGTTTGCCAAAGACGCCGAAAAGGAAATACACACGGACACCACTGATATAGGCTTGCGTGCCGTCCTCGTCCAAAAACAAAGAGGTTCCGAAAAAGTAGTCACCTTTGCCAGCCGTGGTGTGTCGAAGGAGGAGAAAAACTACTCAGCGTCTGAAAAAGAGTGCCTCGCTGACAAATGGGCGATTTCAAAATTTCGCCCATAAGTATGGTAGACCATTCAAGCTTGCGACAGAACATCATGCGCTGTGTTGGGTCGCCAATTTGAAGGACCCCTCAGGGTGTCTTGGGCGTTTGACACTGCAATAGTTTAACGTTACAATCGTGTACAAATCCGGCAGGAAAAACTCCGGCGCCGACTGCCTGTCTCGTGCTCCCGTCGACCCACTACCACGAGACTCTGATTAAGAAAGCGCGTTCTTCGGTGTCGTTACGGAGAGCGAACTAGGAGCCAAGCAGCGTGCCGACCCCGACTTACGCGTCATAATTGACTACCTCGAAGGATACAACGTCGACGTGCCTAGGACCTTCAAACGCAACCTACCAGCTTTCAGCCTGAAAAGCTCCGTTCTAGTGAAGAAGAATTTCAGCCCCTGAACGAGAACGAATTATCTTGTCGTCCCCGCAGACCTTCGTGACGAAATTTTGGAAGCGTGTCACGACGACCCGTCTTCCGGACATGTCGGAACAGCTCTCACAATTGGAAAAATCAAGGCGAAGTACTACTGGCACCGCCTTACATTCGACGTCACCCTCTACGTCCGGAGCTGCAGTGACTGCCTGCGACGAAAAACGCCACCGACGAGACCCGCCGGACTTTTGCCGCCGATCGCCATCCCATCGAGGCCCTTGCAACAGATTTAAATGGACCTTCTGGGCCCGTTCCCTAGATCCCTATTCCTGAACAAGTAAATTGTCGTAGCGACAGACTACATGATGCGCTACGCAGAGACCGCCGCTCTTCCGAGGGGGACTGCACAAGAAGTCTCAAAGTTCTTCATAAGCCAAGCTGTGCTGCGACATGGAGCCCCGGAAGTCCTAATCATGGACCGTGGAACGGCCTTTACTGCGGAGCTGGTGCAAGGCATGTTACGCTACAGCAACACGGATCACCGAAGAACGACGGCGTACCGCCCCCAAACGAACGTACTAACGGAACGTCTGAACAAAACAATCGCGGATATGCTGTCAATGTACGTCTACGTTGAACATAAGACTTCAGACGAAGTACTCCCGTATGTCACGTTTCTGTACAACACGGCTATTCAGGAAACTACACAAATGAGGCTGTTCGAGCTTATCTATGCAAGACGGCCGACTACGATGCTTGAAGCCATGTTTCCGCTTGTAGAAGACGACGACCTCAACCCCGACGTCCAAGGATACCTTCAGCGTGCGGAGGAGGCCCGCAAGCTCGCTCGAGGTCGTTCAAGGGACCAGCATATGGTGGATGCCGGGCGCTACAATCTCCGACGCCGAGACGCCGAGTACTACCCAGGGGAACGTGTTTCGGTTTGGACTCCCATCCGACGACACGGACTCAGTGAGAAGCTTCTGCGACGGTATTTCGGACCGTTCTAGATTCTACGACGTGTCGGTTAACTTACCTACGAGGTGATCCCCCGATGGTGAAACGGAACATCACGACGACGCACGCGGCCCGAAGTCGTCCACGTGGTTCGCTTGAAACCTTACTATGCAAGATGACAGTCTTTTTTTATTGTTTGTTCGGACTGTCTTTTATTTTAGCATCGGATCGATGCACTCTTAGAGGGGGGGGGGGGGGGTAAGAATGCGACCAAGTATTGGGTTTGTTTATTTAAGTTTTGCTTTTACCGCCCGGTCGCGCCGGTCTGTGTTATCTGTGTGCCAAGGGAAGCGGGTGTTCCATTCTTTCTTTCTATGCCACATGTGTTAACTCTTCTGTTAGAGAGAGCATTCCGAACTAACGTGAACAGCCTGGATTAATCTTTGTTCTGGATGCAAATCGACGGTTCGAGAAACAGTCCCGCATGAAGATAAAAAGCCTGCAGAGCAGACGTCGCGGCCTTCCATTTCACTCTGACGCTTGCCCACGCACGTCACTTCTTTTGACTGCTGTCTCTCCGCCTGTGTATTCTTTGAGTGGTTAGGGGAGCACAAGTTCGCTCCAATAAACTCGTTTCCTTTGAAGACAACTGCAACGTCTTTGACTTCGTGACAATATGCACCGCATTTAGTTCGACATATCCAATAGTTCGATATAGCGAAACCCGCCGATAACGAGTTTTCTGTTACAAGTTGGCAATACGCGGGACCCCCCCCCCCCGTCCACGCACAAGGAAACCAACACAGTATGAAGTATGTCGTTACCAAACGGAAAACCATTCATTTTTTGCAAAAGGCTAGTTTCACCTCAACTGCCTCATTCATACAGAAAAATACGATGATAATTTTCACATTCATCTTGGTAGGGTCAACTACAGTCAGTGTCCTTCAATTCCAAAACAGTAATGTCTGAGCATATCAACTCCCGAAAACGCTTCATTAAGCATTGGACGGCTTTCACTCGTGACATCCTCTGCCTCTTTGGAACTTTAAACAGCGCCAGCTGCCATGACATCGACGATAGTGTCTGCATCAAAGGGGCTTACAGTGACGGCAACCTGGTCGTCGACGACGCTTAGGAAATCCTTGAAGGAATTCTATGGTACCGTTTTTGTTGTTGTCTGGGTCTTTTTGTTCTTGTGCAGGCATGATCCATTTTCAACTACCCCGGCTTTCTTTTTCTCAGAGCTGGTTTCGAGCTTCCCGGCAGACATCCGCACGAGCTGTCGGTATTTGTTTTGAACGTGAAAGTTTATTTCATGAAAGCAATACAAACATATTGGTATACAAACGAGGGTCCCAGAGTAAGAAGACTGAAAGGGGTCCCTCTATTTTGAATACATACGTTAATTGCATGAAAGCAGCAAATGGGTACAAGAGCCCATCGGTTAACTACGCAGTGTAAAATGATACATACAAAAATACATACGAAAATACAAACGACAATACATACACTTGTAGCGCCACCATCATCATCAGCAGAGAGGCTAGCTGGCACGGAAGACACTCGGCACCCGGCACCCGGTCTGGAACGGCATCCCGTTTCTACGCGCCTCGTCCTGACCATGGCACGGCCAACGCAACCGAAATAAACATGGGCTCGGCCGCACCGCCTCATCGGCCGCCTACAATTTGGTGACCCGACATGCGGCTTCGCCATGGCTTCGCAACGCTGCTTCCCCAGCCACAACGCGGACGACGGCACGCGAAGAACGTTTCCCGCCTTCCCAGACCTTCCCTTGCTGATCCCGTTTGATTCCATCTCAAACCACGCTGCATGGTTCGTCATCTTGGAGAGCCATTTTTATGTAAATGACATCTGCTCCCCGGAAATCAGGTACCTTGTGACACTACAGAACCTACCTGCTGACCTCATTGAGCAGATCCAGCTGCCGACACCAGGACCCGGTGCGTATGACGACTTGAAAGCCGCTGTACTAAACCACTATGGTATAGGAACGCCTTTGTACACACCACCACGCCTTCCAATGACATCCGTGGATTCCACGTCGCCTGCGGGTCCACCCTCGCCTGACCAACAAGCGCGAGCCCCGACAACGACTTGCGGCACTTCCGAATTGGCGTTTCACTTAGCCAACTCGATGCAACACCATGGCGCAGTCTCGCACGTTGTTGCGTCTGCTGCGCAAAACCCACTTGTGAGCGCCTTGGCTGCGTGACCGTGCTATTTTTCCGAACCTCGTCGCCTGCTTCACCAGCGTCGCACATGAAGTGCATCACGACGTTGACGCAATGCCCAGCTCCACTGCAATCGCGGCCTGACTCGGGTGAATCGTACATTGTGGCCCTGTCCGCGGACACCAACAACACAGCCGCGGTCACTGCTATACATAACGTGCCCCAAGAGCGCCCCGTAAACTGCGACGTCCAGGATGACCAGACCGCGGCCGCACAATCGCCCGACCCGACCAAGCCTGTTATTCGGCGCCGCCGACGTCGCCACCGACGTCCTAAGCAACAGTCATCAAAGCGAGTTTTGTCGCAGGGGCTCCATCAGTGCACGGCCCCAAGCCGGCACTGGCACCTTGCCCAACAACCTTGGCTCGTGTCCGGTCGACGGCGACTTCGGATTCGCTCAAATACTCGTCGGCGCTCCGGCACTCGCGTGTCTTGCTGTTGTCGCGCTCCGCGGAGTCGTCATACCACGGACTCACTACGAACCTCCGCAACGATGCTGCGCCCGAAACCGCGCTCGACAATTCCACGTCAAGGACGTCAGCCTCGTCAAACCGGCTGCCGAACGACAATGTGCACGCATCGCCAGAGCCTGCTTGTGCAGCGCCAACTCTGAGAGCATTGCCATTTCGTCTACACCATGGCCGCGGCTCACGCCACTTTTTCTCCGGGGCTGCTACACCCTACACCAACTCGTCCCATCCTCCACTCCAAGCCTCGTCCACCAGAGGTTTCCCCACATCCCGGACGCTACCTCGCCGACGACAAGGACCGCGCCGTTATTCAACCCCTACCGATTGACCACTGACTGCCCACGGACGCTTCCTGACAACGGACAAATTGTACATACCTGTACATAGTGCGTAGTGCATTTTCGTGCATTGTCATTTACATTCGTCACTTTACCGCGCTTCACGCTAAAGGGGGAGCCCTGTAGCGCCACCACCATCATCTTCTTAAGCGCCACCATCATCATCACCAGAGAGGCCAGCTCGGCACTCGGCACCCGGTCTGGAACGGCACCCCGTTTCTACGCGCCTCGTCCTGACCATGGCACGGCCAACGCAACCGAAATAAACGTGGGCTCGGCCGCACCGCCTCATCGGCCGCCTACACACTCAAAAAGGTAGCCGGACCAAATAAACGAACCAGTTCAATCAATTCGTGGACACGAAAATAGGAAATACAGTCACATGAGAACACCAGAAAAGTACGCAATAGTTGAGAACAAAAAAGTTATTTACTACAGCAAAAGAAATTCTCTGAGATTTTTTTAAAGCAAGCTAGGGACGGGCATGATTTAATAGCCATTGGAAAATTATTCCAAAATGTGACAGCTGCAAAACAAGTGGTTTTCATACTACAGTCGGTAGTATGAAATTGTTATTTTTTGAAAACCTAGTCGTGCTTTTGCCACGCAAAATAGTGACATCGATAAGGTTAAATGAAAGGTTGCAAAGCAGCAATTTGTAAAAAAAACATTCCTAAGTTATAGTGAAACAGCGCTTTGATTGATAGTATGTTGTTCTAGAAGCCCTGAGGCAGAGGAGTGACAGGAACTAAATGTTATGATGCGAATACATTGGTTTTGAATATGTTGCACAGATGTAACGTGACGAGAGTATGTGTTGCCCCATGAGACAATGCCGTAATGAAAATGGCTGTGAACGAAAGCAAAATACAAAGATAATAAAGCTGTATGAGGAAAAAGCGGCGACCCTTAATTAAAGCTCGTATGCCCAACGCCGTTTTCTACTTGAGATTATGTAAGGTGAGGGTAGAGGTGAATACCAAGGAATGTAACATCGTCGCAAGTTGTGATTAAATGAGATCCAAGGTTTAATTCTGAAAAAAAAAGTTATGGGTTGCTGATCAGACCTAAAGACCACGAATTTAGTTTTTTCAGGGTTAATCACTAAATAGTTGTCACAGCACCGCTTTACAACGTTAATTAGTACTGCATTCAAGTATGTCGTGAGGCAAATTAATGATTTATCAGATGAAGAAATGGTTGTATCAAAAGCATACAAGACGCAATGGGAAGAACTAACGCAATCCGGAAGGTAATTAATATACAAAATGAAGAGTAAAGGACCTAAAATTGACCCCTGGGGCACACCTTGGTTCAATGTTCTAGTTTGTGAAAAAGCATTAGCCACATATGCAGAGTATTGCCTGTTAAGTAAATATATTTCAAAAATATTAGTGGTGGTCCTGTTATGCCAAAACCTTCCAATTTTTTAAACAAGATATTATGATTAATCGTGTCAAACGCCTTTGTAAAGTAAAAAAAAACTGAACCCACGAAATTTCTAGAGTCAATAGATTTTTTAACGAAATCCGTTAAGGAAAGCAATGTTAGGTTAGTCGAACGTCCAGACCGGAAACCGAATTGACATGGATTCAGTAGATTAAATTTACTCAGGTAGCTGTTCAGACGTTTGGCAAATATCTGTTCGATTAGTTTGCTTAGACAAGGTTCCGCCTTGGGAGGACATTATTGTGACAATGAACAAGCCACTGTCAAAAAATGTCGGTAAAGACAACCCAAGAAGAAGGAAAAGGAAGGTTAAAGATCACCTCCTAGAACTAGCCAGTGGAGACAGTGAATCAGTGATACCCCAGCGAACTGTATCCTGCATGTCTACACAGACGCCGCAGTTGAACATGACCGCGTCTCACTCTCCTGGTACAGCCTCGAAGACCGAAGCGCAAATTCACACGTGCGCTTTATCAAAATTTCCAGCCGAGAAGCCAAGCTAAGGACCATCCTGCTTGACTTGACTTAACACGTAGGCAAACATCCAAGCAATCTCGGCCCTCCCGAACGCAAAATATTTTACACAGACTCAATGGACGCAATTCCAGCCCTTGGTTCACGCAAACGTATTAGCTGCACTGTCCGCAGAATAAAAAAATCATTGCTCAATGCCAACAGAGTGGCCCGCAATACTAAATCCGATGGGTCCCTGGACATGAAATGATTGAAGGCAATGAAGACGCACACAGATTTGCCCGGGAGCAACTTCGTATTCATCGATGGCAAGACTGTTCAGAACCCGCTGATTCAGATGCGGAGGCCGACATCAACACAGCGGAAGGTGCTGCTTTATGAAGGCCGAGCGGAAGGTGGTTCTTCAAAACAAAATTCCGAAAAACCCCCACCCGTTGCCCACCAGATTCAGTCGATAGGCAACCGTGCGGCTAAGGCGTATAAGAAGGGGCACAGCCCTTATGCCTAGTACGGCTTACTATTTCTTCGGGCGTGGAAACCCGTATAGCTCTCTGAACTGTCAAAAATGTGGTACCGGTGCCTTGTGCAGTGCGCAACAGCTCCTGTGGGAATGTTCAGCACTCAGTGTTCCTAGAGAACGCTGCCTAAAGACACTAAGCCCGCTACGACCAGCAGACTACGAAGTTTGGGTCAATTCACTTGGATCCCCACGTCACCGAAAGCACCTCTGGGCACTCTGCTGATTTCCATCAGAGAAGCCGGCATTGAGTACTGCTTCTAGCTGCCTTTCTTTCCCTGTTTCACTTCCAATCCCTTTTCCGACTCTTCACCGAGGCCTTCGGCCACGTCAAGGGGACTTCTTTCCCTCTTTTTTTAGAATGAGCGTGTGCTCTTTAACAAAAAACGCAAGCATAGATCAAGTATGCTGAATTTTCTATTATACTTGGACCGAGATTTGTACAACAACCCTTACAGATGATGCGTCGTCGAGGATATCGCATTTGTGCGTTTGCTCAAATTGTACTTACTTCATTGTTTGCGTCTGTATATTACCATCAGCACTGTAAAATTTCTGGAAACGTTTTTGTTTGGTATATCTAAGCCGCTTTTCTTGTCTTATGTAACGTAATTATTTTACCCATGTACAATAGTTTTGTATTTGCAACATCACCACTAATTTCTGAAAAACCCTCCGGGCATTTAATTTATTAAGATAAAAATATGAATAAACAAATAAATATGGCCAAATATATTTTATTAGCGCTTTACTGACCTTGCACTTCGCTTTTTTGTTTTCTTTTAACCTAGCAGACCAGTGGGCGAACTTTTTGTTAGCAACAATTAAAAATTGGTGGCGCGCTATTGTCGGGCCTCACGCACTGCCCGGACAATCGCAGACCGGACAATTCAGACCACCCTGGCCTGAAAAAACTGGTGGTACCCAGCCCAGCCTATTCCAATGCACTAATACAATCAGATGACGCAACAAATATTTTTATAAACTTTATTCAAGTCAGCATAAAGGACCAGCATTCGCCACCATAATTCACAAAAAATCCCCACACGGGTCATTTTATGGCGGAATATTATAAAAACTGGAGGTTATACTGGTCCTTCGTAAACATAAAACAATTACCACATTACCAAAGCAACGAGTTAATAAAAGGTAGTGTCCCACAGTAGCTTACGAGCGTAAGATATTAAGAAACGCGTGGAAACTGATTAGGTAGGAGCAGGCTAAAAGAAATCGCGAAAATAAAATCTGTCTTGTAAAATAAACGTTTATTTATTCCCCTTTCCATCCTAGTAACCACATGAATTTATTATGGGTGCAGTTCCATCACATCCTATTGCACAATCAAATCAAACTGCATGAGTCATGGCCCTTGGGAAATTGGACCCACCGTCGCAAGCATAACACCGTTTCCATTTACAAACCAAAAGAACAAGGAAAATTTATAGACCAGTGCGGTGGCTGCTAGGCTACTCTTGAAATTAACTACAAAAGAAGATGATGCGAAGAGGCTTGAAAAAAATGAAGTAAGCGCAGAAAATTTAACACGTAATACTTTTTGAAAGTAACGAACCTGCCTGCAACCTTAAAGGAGCCATGAAGAGAAAACACAAGTTTGGTTCATTCGAAAGATTGCCTCGTTAGAACCATAACGACACCACTTATAACGCAAACTTCGCTCAAATAAGCTACATAATTAGGAAAAACGTGAATGGTCATGCGACCCACCAGCTCATTTCCCGCAACAGAACCTATGCCGTCACATGGGCTAAGCTCTGCGATTGGCGGAGGCCGGCAAAAGCAAACGCATGTTAGGCAGGGCTTACAGTTTGCATAGCGAGCTAAATGCCCGTGAAACATACTGCACATTCTTTTTATGACAAAGAACGGTGGAGTAAACGGTTGAAGTTCCGAACGAACACGCAAGCGTGTGCGCCAATGCGTACGAAACTACCGCCTGGCCGAGCTCGACATCTCGCCGTCGCGCAGACGAATTTTCGGGTTCGAGGCGCTCTGACCTTGGGGGAAAAATGCCGTAAACACCGCGCATTGACGCTCGTATCTTTCTGGTCGAAGCAGAGAGCTCGCGCGAACGGCTTTCCATACACGACACCGGCCAACTGGCATAAGCGATACTGCTACTGAAATTGAACTATTATTAACCGTAATAAAAATACGGCACATACGTACCAGTCTGTATTCGTCCGTCGCGACGGGGCTGACGAGGCAGCGGTGCCGACGGCAGGGCGTTCGTCTGTTGTGGCTATCGCGGAATGGTCGCTTTCCCGTCCACCGCGTATCCCACAACTCTTGCCGCTCGTGCACTTAGAAGCATTGAGCGTTCAAGTGGTGTGAGGTTGTTAAATGCAAGCCCGAGCTCCTCGGCGAGAGTTTTGTTCTCCGGATCAGGCGATTCCATGACTAGGGCTGCGGGTGCACTAGGTTTTACTAGTATTTTTAAAATGGCCGCCGTCTCGGTGGACTCCCGCGTGTGGGTGCTATATGGAGTCGACATACTAAGTATCTGTTTCATGGACCGGCTCTATGACGCCATTGTACACGTCACGGAATGTTCAATTTTAGCGGGAGATTTAAAATTTTGGCTTAAATTGCCTTATTTCTCAGTGAATAAAGCATCATTTGCTTCCGGGAAAGCGCTTGGGGTACTATGAAACACCTAATCTTTCGAATAAAACAAACTTTTGTTTTCTCTTCATGGCTCCTTTAAAGACCATCACGAAGGTTTAATTCCACAATTGCAGTCAATTTGATTCTTATTTTCTGTCGCACCTACCATTAATCTATCACCGCTATAAACTTGAGCTTTTTCATTTTTTTGGAAGCGATAATGGTTGGATATCATTTTGAATGGGCGTACACTATGACTGTATTTCTCTTTCCAAGCAGGTGGGGCCACGATTATTGGATATTGGAGCACTTGGTTGGAGCACTTGGAGCACGAATATTGGAGCACTTGGAACACGAATATTGGAGCACGAATATTGGAGCACTTGGTTGTTGGTATGCTTTGCTTGACAAATTTGCGCCGGGAATGCTTGGCGGTCGCCGGGAGGCACGCATAAACGAGGGCTCGGCATTTGATTTTTTAGCTGATGGTCGGTCGGCGCGATCAGGAAAAAGCTCCTTAAGTGGATATGCATGACTTTCCAAACGTGCCCAGGGGACGCTGGGCGGCCGTCGCGAGCCACGAACCCATGGGCGCTACGCATTTTCTTGGTTTTGTTAACTGCAGGCGGTCGCCCAAGGGCCAAGGTCACGTGCGTGTGTTGCAATTTCTTGATATTTTTAGCTGGGAATGCGAAAATTGCAAGTTGCTAAACAGATTCCCTGTTAAAACTTTAAGATTGAGTGTGAATCACCGAACAGAACATTAGCGGCCACTCGGTCTACGCGCACTTCTCCGGACTCCGTGGGCGCGGCGCACAAGCGCCCCGCTCCGCGGTAACATGTTCGTGTTCAAGGGCGCCGTAGGGCGCAGGCGCCGTTCTTATCACTTCCTAAGTATCCTAGTTCATTGTACCGACACCGGCTTACCAAGACGGCAACACTCTCGAACTTCGTACGAAGAAATAACGGCTGCCCGTGAAGGCGCAGTTCCGAAACTAAAAATGGCAGCATCTCCACTCCGTGGATGATGGCGAGGGTGCGGAGTACGGGTACTCGAAATGACATCCAAGTTGTGCCCCGAGTGACATCCCATTTGCGCCCCGACCACCATTCGATTTGAGCGTGAGTTGCACCTTGATTATTCCCAAAATGAAACTGCAACTCGCGGATCGGGTCGAATTTCGCTTGATTTTCGCTTGATGGTGGTGTGCGCGCGGATGGGCGCGGACGGACATTATGAGGTACAGTTCGCAGCATTACAGGCGAGGGGGTAAGCCGTTTGACTGTCGTGTACTAACCCACGGCCGTAGCCCAACGGGTAAGACGACTGACACCAACTCTGTCTGGTCTACCAGACAGAGGCTCGAATGCTGCCGGCGACTGTGTGATTTTTTGCGATGGTAAATGCTATGTGGACGGACGCGGGTGGACATTGTGTGGTGCTAAGGTGCTCCGCACCTATGAAGTATATATCAACATTTCACTGGACGGCTGTCGAAGCGGTGGTGTCATCTGTCAGCACAGCGGAGTACCTTTGCTTGGCGTTGCGGGCATCATCGGCGGAAGTTGCGAGCCTCTACACAGCTCCGATGCCTGTATCCGCTGTAGGGCTACATGTGTTTGGTATCAAATTTTGGGACCTTGACTTATGAAGACGACGTTTATGTGATTGCGCCATCGTCGCATTGGGATCGCTCAGCACAAATTCGGGTTCGTCTTTCGTGAGTTTGCCCTGGAATTTGGCTAAGGCAACTTTGGATTTTGATCTGGCCGTTTGCTTTTAGTAGTTTTCTGCATCAATTTTGAACTTTGATTTGATACAGATTGCGAAAAGAAAGCTTCGGGTTTCAACCATGTTTCTCCTAAATACGGGCCTTACGTTTCTCAACAAAAAAGGTAGGGAAAGTTCTCGCCCACTAAGCCATGAGGTGAAAAATTTGCTATCGTTTTCTCATCATTTCAATGGGCTTTTCGGCACCCTTACAGCTTCCGTGCACATGACCATTCAACTGATTGTTCTTTTTCGTCTTCAACAAATTGGGTGAAAATATTCTTATCGACACTTATTTTTGGCCGCTTTCCTAAATACACTTTTTAATTGCAAGGGAGATCAATTACTGTTCGAGAAAAGAAGAAGAAGAAACGAACGAAGCAGTGCCACCTCTTCATGTCCTCCTGGGCCTCTTGAAAAGAGCGAGAAGATATTTCACCAGTATGAAGCCGTTTGGATGCTTGTCCGCGGGTCAATTTTCGATCGTCGACATTCAGACAAGCGAAGGCTTTGACTGCGAGGAAGTATTCGGCAGCGGTCAGTTCCAGAACCGGCTCATCCTCATAACCGTGGTCACGCTGTGGGCCGCGCATTGCCAAACGCTTGCCTTCTCGTTAATATCCACGGATGTCGACCACTGGTGCAAACAGCCCACTGGCGTGAAGCTCTCAGCGCACGACTGGAAGCGCATCGGAATTCCCGTCGAAGCCGATGGTCAACGCCGTAAGTGCACAGTGTACACCAACACGAGTGACCGTAATGACACTAATGTCGTCGAGTGCAACGCCTGGGACTTCGATCCCGAACGGGCCAAGAGTACAATCGTAAGCGAGTGGAACCTAGTGTGCCACCGACGTTCACTAAGGATGCTCGCCCCGGCAGTCTCTATGGCTGGTGCGCTGTTCTCCCTGGTAACCTCGGCGTACTGCGGCGACTACTTTGGCCGCAGGCCGGTCATTCTGGTTTGCATTGCCGTGGCGCTGCCGGCCACCGCGTTGTGTTGCTTCGCCAGAACGTATCCACTGTACGTGTGCACCGGGTTTTTTATATCGGGCTGCACTATGTCGCCTTACGCCCTGATTGTCAACATCTTGGCGGAGTCTTGCTCATTCGCACGCCGACCTGCCTTGCTATCCTTGTGTGTAATGACGAGCCTCATACTCGCAGAGGCCTGCACCACCGTTCTCAAGCGGGTGCCGAACCTCAGCTGGTCTTTTCTCCAACTCATGATGGCTGCGCCCTCGTTCGTCCTCCCCATCGCGTTCTTCCTGGTTCACGAGTCTCCTCGCTGGCTGATCGCTAGCCGCAGGCTCAAAGCGGCGGAACGCGTCATGCTAGCTGCTGCCAAATTAAATGGGAGGCCGAATGACTGCGTGGCGCTCCTGCTGCGACGAGTAGAACAGAGGCTTAAGGCTGAAGAAAGTGCGAGCACAACCTCAACAGTGGTCAAGGATATGACGAAAGTCATGCGACGTCGTTTGGTGATCATGCTTGGATCGTCTTTTTCCGTCATAATTGCCTTCTACGTGTGCTTTTTTTCTCTAACAGAACGTCGCGCTGCGAGTGAGTGGCCCGAGTGGGCATCACTAGGCGCGAAAGCGATCGCATGCTGCTTGCTCTTGATGGTCATCAATCGGATAGACAAGCCGAGGCTCATCAGGAGCGTCTTCCTTATCCTCGGCAGCTTCTGTTGCTTGAAAAGCATCGCCGCCCTCTCCACCGCCGGAACTCCGTCCATGCATATCGTCGCTGACGTCATCGTGGTGCTTACGCTTGCCGCTGCTTCAGTGGGTGTGGTGCTGAACATTGTCTTCGTCGCCGAGCTCCTCCCAACCCCCTTCCGCGGCTTTGCCATCTGCATACTGCTTGCTGGTGGTCGCCTTGGGGGCATGCTCGCCGCTCTTTTCTCTGCAGTTGTAGGGATCGCGCGCGAGGACCTTGTCTTCTGGCTGGTCGCAACCGTGGTGTACTGTTCCGTTTACACCTTCAAGTACTTGCCACTTGAGTACGGCATCTACGCGAAGCTGGCGGATGCCGAGGGGAAGAGGAGTCGTACGTTCGGCGAAAGCAAGGGAAGCCTGAACACGGTCAAAGGAATGAAGCGTTCATTGACAGGTATCGCCCCGAAAAAGATAAAAAAGGAAGTCACTAAGAAAGGCCGACGACATGGCAGTCACACGGGATCGGTCTCAACAGGCTCTGCTACGAGAACACCGACTCCTGGCTCAGAAGCGTCGCGGACTCCTGTTTTGGTTTCGCCGCAGCCCTTATAGAACGTTGGAGTGTACGTAGACGTGCTCCGTTCTTTGTGCGTAACATTGAACTGCGTTTTTATTTCGTCGTCACATGGAGTGTGAACACCTAAAGCGTTACGAATTAGTTTTACAGTCAGTGCTGAAACATAAACCATCTTACATTCAAAAACTGTTGGCTGTGGAGGCGTTCAACAAACTCGATTTGGGCGAGCCTTGTAGAGAACGATAAAAAAACATGAGAGTGCTGTTTCTGGTCTCTTGCGTATTTTAAAGCAATACACTCGCGTATAGCATGAATATTTTGTGGGCGAGTTAGTGAGATGATGCATAGTTTGCTAAAAAATATTTATGGCGGCAAAATACCTGCATAGTGTTTCGTATAACGAGGATTTATGCAGCCAGATTAGAGCTCACCAAGACGAAATTTGTTGTACAACATGTGTCATCTGTAAATGTACAAAGCTCTTAAGAATAAGTGGTAAAGAGAAACCACGTTTTGTGTTGCCATTCTATACTCCGTCCTTGAGTTTATAGATCATACAAATGAAGAAATGGCCAAAAACATGTTTAGGATGCCGTTGGTGTCCCCATTCGTGACGGGGGGTTACGACGTTCTCGGAGGCACTGTCATTCTCTTGCAGGAAGGTAACGACGCGAAAACAAAAGGCACTACATTTTGAGGAACTGATAATCACTGTACTTCAGGAGATGGTATGGAATTACTCTCAATTACTTGATTACTATCTGCTTGTAAGCGGGCCTGAAAGAGAAGCTGAGCATCTTTATGAAATGCCGGAAGACCAAGTTCATGAGAGAAGCTGCACGCATCCAATGACTTTACCTTGGTTCTACTCTCTCTATAAAGAATAAAACTTCATCTCTTTTCGTAGTCATATTTAGGCCTCAAGTTGCGACGTGTAAGAACCGCCCTAGATCTTGTGTTAGCGTACCTAAGCTACACTCAGCCACCTCTTTCGTTTTAGCAGCGCACCAAACAAAGGTCTACATACCTGCTTCGAGGCTCCCGAGAACTTGAGGAGTGAGGAAAAGTACGACGATAACGCATTAACGTCGGAGTTTTGTCCCAACGTTTCGCCTTGATGTAGGTTTAAATCTGGCATGCACAGATGGAAGATTGCTTTTCTAAATGGATAGTAGTGAACTACGGTGCAGCTATAGTGCCTTAAAGACAGCGAAAGGTTATCATCATCATCCTGTCGGCACCAACTGCAGGGCAAAAGCCTCTTCCATATAGCTCCAATTATCCTGTTCACGTGCTTACTGCGACCAAGGTATCCCTGCAAACTTCTTGATCTCATCTGCCCGTCTGACTTTCTGCTGCCCCCTGCGACGCTTGCATTCTCAGGGAATCCAATCTGTTATTCTTAATAAGGAATGTTTATCTTGCCTTCGGATTACACGCACTGCCCACACATATTTCGTCGTCTTAATTTCTACTATGTCCTTAACACGCGTTTGTTTCCTGACCCCCTCTGCTCTCTCCTTGTCGTTAAGTATTACACCTATAATCTTCCGATCCACTGCTCGCTAGTCGTGTTAAAATTAAGTTGAGCCTTTTAGTGAGCCTCCAAATTTCTGCATGGTTATCACATGAGGCAGAGGTAATTACAAGGATAAAAATTACCCCTCCCACATGAGGGAGAGAAAATTGCTTATCCAGGCCGGTAATCATGCTCTGCATGGATGGACTGGATAAGCACAATAGAATCGAGGTTGTGGAAAATAATATGCAGACAACTAAAGTAATGTTAAATAGCTTCTGGAGAACCCAGCGGTTTGAGATAGGTGGCAATGCATGGAAGCGGTGAACGAATATATCTACTTAGGGTATGTAGTGCACCCGGATGCCTGAATGACAAACCTAGTTGTATAGACGCACAACACATGACCTCCTGACGTCAAAGCGGCCAGTTCTGGATTGTTTTTTTTTTGTCATAGCTACTGTGAGCCTTGGGTAATGCACATGGCGGCGCCCATTAACGCGGCGTGCACACGCTCGTTGTTACGCGGCTAGATTGAGAAGAAAACGATGTGAAAAAGAAGCACTTTGCGCCGCACTGCTTCTTTCTCAAGTGTCCTTACATCTTCATCGTGTTATGGTGGTACTTTTGTGTTTTTGCTGCTACAACGCCACGCAAATAGCTTTCACCGCTACACCGGAGCGTCCACCAGCCGCCTCTAAATAGTTCTGAACGTTCGTTGCCGTGTTTTCGGTGTGTGGCCCTACACTACGCAAGTACCTTTTGTTGAAGCTTCAAAGCGTGCACGCCAGCCAAGACCGCAATCAATACACTACGCTGTCTCCGGTCTTCATCTGCGCGAATGCCGGGGCCCAGATATACAGGGTGTCCCAGCTATCATGCACCAAGATTTAGAAAAAGTGAAATCGCGTAACTCGAAGAAAACCTAGTGCATAATGTTTGCAGTACTGTGAAGAAGCGGAGAGTAATTTTTTCGTTAATGAGAGTTAATTAATTAATTGTTATTAATTATCTAACTCGAGAAATACTGTCCTAATCACTAAAGTGTAAATGAGGCACTTGTAGGTAACCACGAGGGGCATCTAACTGCGCTATTTTCAGCGACGAACTAATTGCGTACTCATTTATTCTGACTGATAAAGGAAACCCGCGAAATATGAAAAATACCACGTGACGACGCTTACGCGCGCATTGTAAAGCAGCGTCCCCAAACAAAGCTGATTGAAAGCAACTGCTTGGCATGTTACCCGCCCGAAGAGACAGCGCATCACCTTGATAAGAGAGAGAGAGAGAAACATCTTTAATGAACAAGTGAGGTCAGCCAGGCGGGGCGCCCGACTTGCTACACCAAATGGGGTTGAAGGTGTGATGAAGATTAATGAAAACTCTCACTTACACATGAACACTCAAACACACAGATGCACACAAAAAGCACACACACAATCAGGCGATATAGTCATTTGTCTGGGAGTTCACAGCTCACTGACAAGTCCAGTGCTCCGGAGGAACGTTAGGAGCACTGTTGTTGCGCGACTTGCCATGCCGGTTGTAAGCCAGGGCCCAAGGAGGTGACTCGAAGAGATCTGGGCGGACGCGGGCAGGCCCAGAGAAAGCTTTGCCGTGGTACGCTCAAGTTCGTAGCGAGGACATGCGCAGAGAACGTGTTTCAGGTCCTCGCGAACTGTACAGGTAGGGCACAGAGGTGAGGAAACTCGACGTAGTTTAAAAAAGGAAATGCTTAGTGTACGCCACATTCAGTCGTATTCGATGCAGGACAGCTTCATCTCGCTTGCACAGACCGCTTGGTATCCGAAATCGACACTCTGGGTCTATTGTGTGCAACGGATAGTAGGTATTATTTGGGTCGGTCCACAGCAATCGCTGAGAACTCTTGGCAAGTGATGACGCCAGAGTCGCTCCGTCTCGCCTTGTGAAAGGCACTGGCGTAATAATTGGGCTGGAATGCGCTGATGCAGCAGCTCTGTCGGCTTCGTCGTTGCCAGCCACACCGCAGTGAGATGGAAGCCACTGCAGAACAACGACGTGGTGCTTATGCGTGTGCAGGCCACTAATTTCTTGAGCAAGCTGCTCTTGTGGCAGCACCATGAGGTGCTGAAGGGCTGCTCGAGAGTCGGTGAAGATTGCCCATGCCTGAACTGGAGCAGTTAAAATGTGTTCCAATGCAGCACGTAGGGCCGTGAGTTCAGTAACCATCGACGACGTTTTGTGACCTAGTTTTGCGGTAATTTTTGTGTGGGTTGATGGGATCCATATTCCGATGGCAGATGACGTATCTATCACTGATCCATCCGTGAAAATGTGAGTGTAATTTTGGTAGGTAGTAGCAATGTGCTCCAATGAAAAGAATTTAAGAGCAGGCAGAGGCAACTTAGCTTTGCTCGGGATGCCGGGAACGGTTAATGTTATTTTCCAGGAGGCAAATCTCCATGGTGGCTGGGTATGCTCTGGTGGGCTCTCATACATTGCTGGTAATAAGGCACGTACTAGCATGCATGGAAGGAGCAGCAGCAGCAAGATTCGCGGGACGCGTGTGCAGATAAGGAACAAACTCGGTCGCGATTTCTTCTTTCTTTCTTTTGTCTATTTCATTCTGGCTAACTCGGAGGCAGCCTGTTTGAGGGCGTTGCTTTACGGTGCGCGCGGAGGCGCCGTCACGTGGTATTTTTCATATTTCGCGGGTTTCCTTTATCAGTCAGAATAAATGTGTACGCAATTAGTTCGTCGCTGAAAATAGCGCAGTTAGATGCCCCTCGTGGTTACCTACAAGTGCCTCATTGACACTTTAGTGATTAGAACAGTATTTCTCGAGTTAGATAATTAATTACAATTAGTTAATTAAGTCTCATTAACGAAAAAATTACTCTATGCTTCTTCACAGTACTGCAAACATTATGCACTAGGTTTTCTTCGAGTTACGCCTTTACTCTTTTTTTAAATCTTGGTGCATGATAGCTGGGACACCCTGTATACGAACAGGGTGGTATCTAACTACATGAATGCCATGGCATGTTGGGTGAGTGAGAGAGAAAACTGTACTTCTCAATTACGTTTAGTGCTTTTTTTTAGTTGCGGCGTGTTAGTTGCATTGAGCAGGTTAGAATCGCAGTGGAGAGACTACGTGACGGACCCACGCTCGTACAATAAAAATTTGCACAATGAAAACTCACATTTATGTTCCGGAACAATGTAGATGAGGCTTTGGTAATGTTCCCACAGGCAGAAATCAGAAAAGCTTTTCTGTCAGGTTGATGCGACGCACGTGCAGTGTGTCATAAGGTTCCTGCATACTCTGCCGCTGTAACGGATGTTGGGATAATTGAAATTCACAATGGTGAAGAAAGCGCTCAAGCAGGGATGCGTTGGCTGCTTCTTTTTCCGTCCTTGTTATTAGATGCGAAACAGCCTACGGTCGTGCTTGTTCCCTCGGCCATTGTGTGGGCGCCGCTCTGCGGTGTGCACACCCCCACTGCGCATGGCTGGCCAGGCACCGCTGATGATAATTGTGGCAGAATGCCCCTACAGATTGGCCAATCAAAGAATCAATCACGAGATATGTTCGCGTTCAACCACCGTAGTCATTTTCCTGTAGGGGAACCTCTTCCCGCAATGCCGCGATGAGTGCCATGGGCAACGCCACCGGTAATGCCACCTACAACGCCAGCGTCAACGCCAGTGTCAGCGCCGCGAAGAGGGCTTGAGCCGCTGCCACGAAACGGCAGCGGTGACAGGCCGATCGCGAACTTCGGGCAAGCGAAGCCGAAAGGAAACGTCAACGCTGCCAAGAAGCTGCTAGTGATGCAACGAGCGCTCGCGCAGCTGAAGCCGCACGTCAACATCGCAAAGACGATCCTGAGCTCCGGGCTCGGGAAGCTGAAGGGCGCCGTAAACACCGTCCAGAAGCTGCGAATGCAACGAAGGCTCGTGAACCCGAATCGAAATGTCAACGCCGAGCTGCGGATCCCAAACTCATACCCCTCTCACACCCCCCCGCAATTAAATTTCCCCATCTTCCCAATAGGTGAACCCTGAGTAGCTTATCAAGCAGCCATGGGTCAACGCAAGTTCCCATTTCACAGTTGCGGTAAGTGAAAAGTTTGATAGTTACCATGGAAACTAAACGGTAAATATAACGGTTGCCACGAACCTCATCTAATGAAAACGAAGAACTGAAAACTGATGGGAACTTGAGTCGACCCTATGGCTGCTTCGCATACTGCTCAGGGTTCCCCTACGGGATGATGGTGAAATTACTTTCACCGCTTTTTCCAAAACAACAAACTTCTCGATCTTCTTTTGTTTTTCATTGGTGAAGCGTTATTTTGCACTTTTTCTTTCAATCAAAACGCCGCCCTTGCCCTGTTTTTCTCAAAACATACAGTTTGGGCAAAGAAACGACTTTCTTGTGAACAAACAAGGCAAGTGGTTGGAAAAAGAAGCTTTTTCTTGCGCGATGCTGACTTTGCAGAACATTTCGAGCGCTAGAAAAATTGCCTATTAGATGCACACTTTCATCTTCGCAATCCTGTAGGGTAACAAAAATTCAGCTTCAAAATTCAAACATTGTCAATTGTTAGTACTAGAGTGCTATGTTGGCTAGTTAGTATGAACTGAACAAACAAAAACAGTGCGAGTACGGGATGACAAAAAAGACGCGACTGCCACGGGCAGTGCTTATGTGTCCTTTGTTCAATCCTGTATTTGAGCTGTTTTCAGGGTGTTCTTGTTCGCAGTACTGAGAGGGAACGAATATGAATACAGTATGTTACCGCTTGCAAAGTGCAATTATGCAACATGAACATTCATAAGTGCTAACCGGGAGTACGCAGGAAGGGACATACAGATTTCAAGGCCGAGCTCTCTCCCGTAGGCTGTCGGAATCTAGTAGTGTAGCATACTAAATGTAGCAGGATATTAGTGATACAGCGTTTTTCCGTGTACTTTCATTATTGAATATCTTCCAGGTTTTACACAAAAGATGTCTGGGCAGAACAAGCACAACTAGGACAGGACATGGTTTGAATGACGTATCTCTGTGCCGCACGTTCAATCGATGAGCCACTGGATTCCAAGACCCTTGCCATCAGTCGCGAAGGAATCTTATCGACTTGGCCTGGCCTCCCAGATGGGTCAAGGGACTTGAGGGCACTGCTGTGTCATCCCATTCTGGCTTGAGCCTGCGTTCCTGTTGCGGCTGGACCCGAGTTTGTGGTGCCTTGGTTGTTTTTGCCCATGCTGAAACCGCTTCGCTGCTAGCATAGTCCTTGACATTCTGGCTCGTTCTATCTGGCCCTTCAAGTGTTCCTGAGACTATCGTGTCAGCTTGTGACTGATCTTGCCATGCAAGAGGCTGCCAAGCCGGAGAACATTCACCTTCAGTGAACGCCGTGATTGATTGCACCACACACGTGAGCTGCGTTACGCCGTGACTGGTTCATGTGTCCAGCACTAGCCAGGTCCACAAACCAAAGTAGTAAGCCCTGTCCTGCAAATGTTCTCCCAGTCACCATTATTTTCTTTATTACGTCGTTAACATCTTTTCTGTGCTGTAAGTGAATTTTATAGAAAAACACATTTCGAGGGAACTTCACACTGTGTGCACTTCCACACACACCTCGGAACAGATATTAAGCATGATCCGAAGGGTCTCTAAACGTAAGGGGCCTAAAGGAACATGACGCAATGCTCCTAGTGCGGGCATTCGTCGTATCGAGGGTGACCTACTCTGCCCCGTACCTACAGCTAACGAAGGCAAACAGAGACACACTGAACACGATGCTGCGTAAAGCAACCAAGCAGACAATGAGCCTGCCGATCTACTCGTCCACTCAGAAACTGCTGGACACGTCCGCCCACAACACGGTGGAGGAGCTGATCGAGGCTCACCTGTCCAACCAAAGGGTACGGCTAAGCGAAACGGAGCATGGCCTTGTCGTCCTAGGGAAAATACCATGGCAGATAGAACCACTGCCAATCAAGGTGCCCGTTCCAGACCAGTGGAAAGAGGCCATTCAAACCATGCCACTCCCCAGGAACATGCAACCGGGGAAGGATGAAGGGAGGCGGACCGCGCGCGAGCCAAGGCCCTGACGACAGCTGGAGGAGACACTAGGGTACTCTACGCGGTCGCGTCGCTCAGAAAACACTGCGATCGAGCAACGGCGGTAGCCACGTCCATCGAGAAGCTGATCGTCAGCGCGTCGCTGAGGACGACAGTCCCAGCCGTTGCGGAAGAAGCAGCCGTGGCACTCGCACTCGGGCAACCGAGCGTGGACCCCGTGCTCACAGATTTGAAGTTAACCTATGGAAGCTTCTGAAGGGGAGTGATCTCTCCAGTGGCGCGAGCCAATCTCTCCAAGGACAAACCTCCGGGACGAGCCATCGAGCTCATGCGGGTACCGGCTCACTGGAAGGTGGAAAGCAACGCCCTCGCCGACCACCACGGCCGATAACTGTCCCTCCGTGCCGAGGACGAGCCGGCTTAGCTACCGTATCCCGCAACGAGCTTTAAAGAAATTACTCGGATGTACAGAAACGCGTAGTGCAAACTTCCCGAACCGCACCCACAGTTAACCAGGCAACAGCAAACGTTCCTGCGGTGCACCAAGGCGGGATCGCTAGCGCATACCGTTCGGTTACACTGAATGTACCCGGCGCAGCACGACCCACTCTACCCTTTCTGCAAAACCGAAAGAGGCACTCAGGTGGTACACATCCTAGTCGAGGTCAAAGACCTGAAGAACCCCCCCACCTCCCATTACCCCCAACATCTGCCATCCCCAACCCCCCGAGCGATGGGAGACCTTGTTGTCCAGCCCCTCCATGACAACTCAGCTCGCACTGACGGCCAGGGGTGAGGAGTCCTGGAGACATATGGGTCCCATGAATAGGGAACCACCCCATCTGGTGCCTGCGCGCACCATAGAATTTTCGAGCTGAGTAAAGTTGATTCTCTCTCTCTCTTTCTCCTTGGTGGTAGGATTACAATGAGTTGAACACCTGCATATCTTTACAATTTCACTCATGGACTAAGCACCTAGTGTTTCTTTGCAAATTCATTGCATGCGCTTCCCGTGCACACAAGCCTAATACTCAGTATTCGCGACAGCTTCAGCTCGCCTTTTTGCATGTACCACAGTATATTGCAGCAGAGCTGAGCAGGAGCAGCATGCAGTTAGTTCTGAGAGCAGCACAATGGGGTTAAACAGCTACGTGGAGAAACTCATCCTTAATGTGCCCCAGCTGGCCTCCTGTACAAGCAGGCCGCAAGAAACATGGAGGCAGTGGTTAGATGACGTGGTGAACAGAGTCACCGCAGGCTATGTCTCATGTCAGGCAATGCGACAGTTGAAAGCCAGTGCAATATTTTGTCACTACTTTGGGAAGCCTCACCTGTGGGCTGTAATGTTTTTAAAACATTTTTTGGTTGAGGAATAATAAATACGAGTCCGAAACCTGAGTAATGATGGCGCCCAGTCAAGTTGAGCACAAAAACAGCAGCCCGAGTACTCAGCTTTTGCAAGGCTAACATACCTGTGTGTTGAAAAACGAATTTTTGTTTTAAAATAAGCTATGCTGGGTAGAAGTGGAAATTAAAATAGTGAGACTTAAAGTGATAAGCATACCAGCTATCCAGCCGATGCAGATGCCACTAATAAATGTTGAGGATGTTTTGTGGCCTTAAAATTCAAGCCCACGATTAAAGAAGTGCGTACAAGCATTTATCTCCTGATAAGGGAGCTCTAAAGTTTGGCAATAGGCTTTAGATAACTTTAAATAAGATTAAACTTTTGATAGGAAACGCAGTAAATTATTTAGGCACTTTAAATTTGGGTGTACCACAGCTTCTTTGCATGTACGATAAGCAAAGGGCTTTTTGTGCCTCAAATCTGTCTTGTTTGCATATTACAGGGGAGAAATCAACCACCACTTTTAGCAAGTGTTCCAGCACCCGCGCGAAAATGGTCGCACGTTGAAAACCAAACGCCGCTTTGGGAAAGGCAAGTCTTGTTTGTGTTTTCGATCGATCTAATTACGTTAATGTAAGGTATCCCTTCAAATTAGCAAAGCTTGTCTTAAGTAAAGCTACCAGACGTACCAGTTCGACTCGACAGACTTGCTATTAAAAAGGGTGTTCGGTGTGTTATCTTGCAAATATTCTTTTGCCACAATTTTATTGCGCCTAATTCTAGAATTGAAAATGCCTTGCATACTAGTTTGATAACAGAACCTTGCGGGAACGCAGGCGTGATGAAAGCAAAAGAATACAGTCGAACCCGGCTATAACGAACCCGGATAGAGCGAATTATGCTATATATCGAACAAAAATATTCAAGTAACAGAAATACATGGGGAAAATATTCCTTATAACGAAGTTCACATCCGATATATCGAACTCTTCGCGCCAAGAATGGCTGCCGAAATGGTCTCGAAGCGGCGATTGAGATGTGGATTGGCCACGACCACGGAGCAAGAGCCGCGACTGAGACATTGCGCCTCGCACGGAGTGACGTGATGCCCGACACTTTCCGTAACTGTTTCCGACGCGCGGGACTCACGATGGAACCCGCAAATTCCGCGAGTCCGGACCAAGACAGCAGCATCAGTGAACTGCGGGAAGAGCTCGCCAGCGTTCCCGAAGATATCACGAGTGAAAGCCGTCTGACGCTTACAATGAAGCGCTTTCGGCAGTCGATGTGCCCCGCCAATGCTTTTTTAAGTGCAATGCACTTCTTAAGCGACCCTGAACCTGCGTCCACCGGCGATGTCCGCATAGCATACCCACGTGGGCGATTGGCCAGGAATCTCCTCGTCTTCCTTGGCAACGGGGGGAGATGGGCGCGCGCTGCCTGGCCGCTGACATGGCACATACCCACGTGGGGGATTGGCCAGGAATCGGGCGTGAGAAGGGCTAATGCACCCGCTTAAAGGAGTACTGACACGAAATTTCAAAGCTGAGATCCGCTCTAGCAATCAAGTACAACGACAACACAAATAGGTGTCTGTGAATAAATGCATCTTTTTTTCTTTGTAGTTGTGTGTGTGTGTGTGATCTCTCTTTCGCGAACATTACCGAACCCCGCAAATTCAACTCGTGCATTCGCACTTTCACATTCTTCCCCTCGGGGAAATGCGGGGAATTTTTAGGTTTTGTAGGACGTGGACTCGAACTCGTACAAACAATGTTTCGTGTAGAGAATGCTATGCTAGTTGAAGCCGCCAAAATGAAAGTGAAAACAAAAATCACCGCTTTTTTGCAAAGTAGGCAGTTCAGGCGGAAAGTAGCTCTATAATTTGCAATAAATGGATTATTTTGTGTATGGCAATGGCTACTTTACTGTGTTCGTTTCTTCATGCGGGGATGGCGGAGTTGGGAGGGGGGTGCCTCACGCCGATTGCGAACTCGTAACAGTAGGTTCGTTATAAGCGGGTTCGACTATATCGAGCTATGGGATATATCGAACTAATCGCAGTGCATATTGCAGTTCGCTATCAACGGGTTTGAATGTAGCGCAAGGTTTTTGTGCCCTAACCAGAGTCTAAGAAAGCCCTAACATATGCTAGCTCACTGCTTGTTGTACCTATAGTTTGTAATCGAATCAAGTTAAATTCAGAACAAAGCCAGCTTGTCATTCTGACTCTCTGATTACTTGGGATATGGCTCACCGAAATATCAATAGATAAGTTCGAGTTCGTGGGGTAGGACAGGTGCAGTAAAAAGGAACAAGCAGTGAAAGAGAATAGAAAAAAAATTACACCATCTTCCCATGGGGAACACTGATGAGGATGCGAAGCATCATGGGGGTTCCGTGTGGTTCCATTGGGTTGCCGGTATGTTGAGTGATCTGGTGTTTAGTAGCCCCAGAGTGAATTCCGCGTCCGGGTCCGCCCCGGTGCCCAAGGCACGCAAGTACTGTTGTCTGACAGGGAGTAGGCGGTCGTTCTTGAGGCGCCGAAACTCGTCCATCATGTTCTTGTCGATGTTGTCGTCTCTGTGGTAGAATCGGTAGTCTCCGTCAGCGTTGGTGAGGTAAAGGTTGTTGACGTTGGTGCACCGGCTGAGAGCAACGTACACGCCCTCCTCTTCTCAGCTTTGTCTTCTTCTCCTTCTTCTTCAGCGGTTCCCCTATGGGAAGATGACGACGGTGGTTGAACGCGAAGCTATTTCGTGATGGATTCTTTGGTTGGCCAATCCCAAGGGGCATCCTGCCACAATCATCATCAGTGGTGCCTGGCCAGGCATGCGCAGTGGGGTTGCGGACGGTGGACAATGGAGGTAGGGACACAGCCCCAAGCATGAGATGCTCCGTATCTAAAAGCAATGGTTATTATATAGTGTCCCCATTAATAATGACTTATGGGCCAGTGCTTCACCTAGTCTAAGGGGCATGCAGTACTGGAGGGCTTAGGAATCTAACTTGTGACACAAATCATACTCAATCCAAGCAATTATGCTCAAGGTAATTGTTTGCATGATTTCGATGTCTCTGAAAATCAAAGCTTTTTCCGGAAGATGTGTTTTATAATGGTAGGAAATAACTGAACATTTGTGGGTGGACTGCTAATAAAGCACTTCGCCTGTTCCCTCGTGAACTTGAGGCTCAGCCCGATGCACACACCTTTCTCTGGGTTTGTGAGTCTTCAGCAAGTGTTTCTCGTGAGCCGTTCGTACATGATGCTTTGTACTCTAACCGTCTAAGTGGTCACGTTTGCTCGCTTTATCTTTGGCTTTGGCTTCCTCTGCCGCCTTTTGTTGTCCGCCAGTGTCATCAATCCCTTTCCTTCCTTTTTGCTGCCCTGCACTGGGTGCACACTCCATGATGCAACGTGTACAAGCGGCAATGGGACTCATAAGACCCCGTGTAGCCACTGCGTGACAGTCACAACAGCAGAGGCACGCGGTGAGCAGTGCTTCAATTTGATATCTCCTTAGCATTGACGGAAGTGGGCTGAAGGTAGCTCCATCGCACTATTCTGTTGCTCTGGGCACGCATCTTTGGTAAAACGTTTTGCCAGACTGCCCCGTCTATTGCTCACACTGTGTTTCAGAAGTATATGTGACGAGGTGCGTTTGCTCAGTGGCAGCATATAGTTATGTTCATGTTGAAATTCTAGCTGTGTTGCTGAACTGTGCACCATCGTTGACTTTTCCAACCATGCCAGGTTGGCTCCAAACAAAGTGAAGAGAAATTGCAGCCATCATTACCGTGTGTGCACAGACTCCCAGGAAGTCTATTGTGCCTGTGAAAACACTCTTAACACTGCCATGTGCATTAAATTCCAGGATACGCCTGCCACTGCCACTCTATTTCTTCTAAAGAACAGCCTGCCGAATGCTCCTGTCTGCCTGTGAGAGGGATAGTTCCCTTCCACTCTGTCTGTGGCACTCACTATCAGCGACGCAGCGGTGACAGCTGAAAAATTAAATCAGAAGCGGCGGAATTAATGCAGCTTCTTTGTAAGGTTCTGGATCAGGTGGTTCAGATCATATCAGGGGACTAAAGGGTAATTTTTCTGTGCTGGATGTAGAGATGCAAGCAGATGAAAAAAAAGGGAAAACATTCAGAAGAAACGGGCTTGTTTTAACCAGGATAAAATTTAAAAAGCAAAAAGAAACGGAACTTCTCCAAGGAATTCTGTTGCTGTGCGACTCCTTTGACGTGCTTAAGAGCTTTTAGTTCCTTGTCAGAGTACCGTTTTTATTACCTTTTTTTTCTTTTTCTTTTTTCTCTTTTCTATGTCACATGTGTGCTTGCTAAGAGGGTGGTAGTGTAAGGGCCCATCCTGAACGAGAAATAGCACTTAGGTACACCTCCCAAATGTCAGTCACGAAATCCTTGCGCAATGGATACTTTTTGCTTTTTCCCTCCCCAAAACCACTCATAAGCACTTCTTTCACACAAAAAGCCACCGATGCAGGTGAGCCTTCCTCAGACTGATTTGCAAGGAGTGAAGCGCTAATTGAAAATACCTTCACGTGAAATCGGGCACAGACATTGAGACCGGAAGCTCTCCCAGGCCTCTTGTGACGCAGCAACTAACAATTATACTATTTTCAGTGATGATAAAAAACTTCACCAGGCACTTATGACTTCGTGATTTGAAGGATTTCGCCGGCTGTTATAAAAGCGAGTATCAACACTGCTGCATGCATGAATGAAACTTTATTGGAGATTTAAGGGGCTTTGCAGCCTAGTTGCCGAAGGGGAAACGCAGGAAAGGTGTGGGGTGGCCGTCAGAGTCGTGCGGTCAGGCCTGCCTCGCGTATGAACTCCCTGAGAGAAGGACCATGCTTGCTGCATCCAGTTAGGGTGTGGGGATGTCCATTCCTGCAAAGAGGTAATGCCGGTAACCTTGTGCTTGTTCCTAAGTGGTAAAAGGCAAGTAAAATCCCGCAGTAGGCGCCAGACCGTTGGACAGGCGCTGGTATCGCACCTGCAGCATGTTACAGTGGCTGCGTGGTCGCCCTCCTCCTCTTGGTCTCTGTTATCCGCATGTGCTGTAGGGTCAGCGTCACGAGTTCGTATAGCAGCGGGGTCTGCTGGCCGCTTAGCTAGAACATCTTTAGTAAAGGCAGCAGCTGTCCTCCCCTTTAGGTTAACACTTCCTCACAGCGCGGAAGCCCTTTGGGAAGTTGGAGGGGAATCTGCGCCTCCTTCACCCTAAGTTCTCACTTCGCTTGCAGTTTTAGCCGCTTGAATTCCACCTTCGGGTCAAGGAGCAGGGAAGCTTGGAGGGCTACATCAAGGGGGGACGAGCGCGAATGTACCGGCTCGCTATCTCCTCTGCGGTGCCATTACCGATGACGCCCGCATGCCTTGGGACTATGCGCAGGCAACTTTCATGTTACGTTCCAATCATCAGATGTTTTAGGGCCTCCAGTGAGTTTGTGAAAACGGTGAAAATTTTGCCTCCTGCAGAAAGTGGGCTGTCCTTGCACATTCCATTAACTTCTCTAGTAGATATTGAAGCAGACATTGAAGTAGTAGACATTGAAGCACAGCCAGAATGCGAAGACTCCGCTCATGACTTCCAAATCGAGGCTGTGCAAATCAGTAGGGTGGCCAGAACGGCGGGTCTTGACTGGACAATTAATGCAGCAGTGGGCACAGAAGCTGTGACAATCATGGTCGACACTGGTGCGCAAACGAACCTGCTGCCTCGCTCTCTTTTAGCAAAGCTAAACGTAGCTGCGAGCGTTTGTCCAAGCAAGACAGCGCTCACAAGCTACGAAGAAAACGTCCTTTAGCAATTCGGCACGACATCATTGCCAATACGTCAGTGAAACAAGGAATAGCAGGTGACCTTCTTTATAGCCGAGAAAGGCAAACAAGCGCTAGTGGAACTTTCAACCTGCGAGTGTTTTGGCCTGGTCAGACGCGCCCACGCCATTTCAAGGCAGTGAAGTCTGGGAGCGCAGGTGATTGCACATTTTCCGCAGTTGTTCAAAGGTCTCGGCTGTGTGAAGCGTCCTTACAGGATTACCGTGAAAGACGGAGGCAAGCTGGTAGCAGTGCCAGCACGGCGTTACCAAACGCGAGACAGACCCCTTTGCACGAGGAACTGGAGCGTATAGAGTCCAAGGGAATCATCGTGAAGATGCAGGAGCCAGCAGAGTGTGTGATTTCCCTGGTCATTGTTGAAAAGAAGACCGGTGGAATAAGAATTTGCTTGAATCCGCGGCACATAAGCGAAATCATCAAACGGGACGATACGAGCTTCCGAGAAGGAAAGGCTTCGAGGCAGAGCTAGTTGGTGCCAGATGGCTCAGCAAGCTTGAAGCAAATGAGGGGTTCTATCAACTACCGTAGCACGACGCATAGTCAAGAATTTGCACGTTCGGTACCCCGTACGGGCCGTATAGATTCCTGAGACTGCCGTTTGGCCTGAGTTCTGCTTCTGAAATATTTCAGAGAGAAACAAGTGAAGCATTGGACAGGACCTCTGGCGTACGAGTATACATAGACGATGTGCTGGTTTGGGGAAGGACAAAAGCAGAGCATGACGAGCGCTTAAGGGCAGCACTGACAGAGATACGCACAGCTGGTTTCCCGCTTAACGCGGAGAAGGGTATATTTGGGTCGCAAGAAAGCAAAATTCTTAGAGACGTAATCACAAGTGAAGGAATCAAGCCGGCCGAACAACTCGTGCAGAGTATCGCCAACATGCCAACCCCAACGTCAAAGCAGTAAGTGAAGACAATGCTAGGCGCAGTAAATTATTTCGGAAAGTACATTCCTTGCTTGTTTGAGAAAACTGTGGCACTGCGCAGTTTAATGCGGGGAAAGTGGGTGTTTTGAGTGGAGCGAAATTCACGAGAGAGAATGGGAAGGTATTCGCACTTGGCTAACGTCAGTACCCGTCCTGGCAGTCTTTGACCCACAAAAGCAAATCAAGATTACCACTGATGCTTCGAGGAATGCTCAATGAGCCGCGCTGATGCAGCTTTATGATGAGGGCTGGCGGCCAGTAGCCTATGCGGTGCGTGCGCTTACGGAAACCGAAAGCAGGTACGCGCTGATGGAAAAGGAGGCGCTTGTAATCACGTTCGGATGCGTAAAGTTCGGCGAATTCATTACTGGTACCAAGACTGCAGTAGAAACTGATCACGAGCCTCTTTTGGCGATAGCAATAACAGAACTCGGTGAAATGCCTCCTCGGCTGCAGCAATTTTTCTTACGTCTGATGCGTTTTGAATTTACCTTGCAGTTCGTTCCTGGAAAGCAACTGCTACTACGTGATGCGCTATGCCGGATTCCATCTCTACACAATACTCGGCCAAACGAAGATGAGGATGTGAGCGTGTATGCTGCTCAAGTCCTGGCAAGCCTCGTAAGAGAAAAAATGAAAGAAGAGCTACAGACAGCGACGCAACAAGACGAAGAGCTATGACAATCCATAACAAACCTTGAACAGTGCGAAATAGCGAGTCCACTCGTCGCCGGGAAATCCGAGTTGTCATGCGTTGATGGCATCCTAATGAAGGCGTGCAAGATGGTTGTTCCAAGGCAACATCGTAAGAAAATGTTCGAACGCTTGCATAAGGGACATCTCGGGCTCAACAAAGCGAAAGCGAGAGCACGGGTGCTAACGTATTGGCCTGCATCCAGAAATAGGTTGAAGAGTTTAGTGGGAAGTGCAGCACGTGTTGCCAGTTTGATGATCGTCAACCTGCTGAGCCTGTAATCACCAGCCCTCCTCCAGACTTTCCTTTGGAAAGATATGAAAAAAAAATCTCCGTGAATACTCGGGGGTCTAATTGCTAGTAGCGTACGGTGCATATTCAAACTATCCAGAGGGAGAGCTCCTATCACGGTTTGCAAAGCATGGCATTTTGCGGGTAGTACACACAAATGGGGGTCCGCAATTCACCTCCAGTGCGTTTCGGAACTTTACGAGGCTATGCGACTTGTCACATGGGATTTCCAGTCCCAGGTTTCAAGAGCGAATGGTCTGGCAGAAGAAGAAGTACAGGTCATGAAACGTCTCCTGAAGAAAACTAAGCACGCCAGGGACCGTTCTGGGTGGCTTTGCTGAATTATCGTCTGTCTCTTCTGGAGGATGGCCAAAGCCCGGCTGACCAAAGCCACCATTCATGACCAAGTCGGTCCGCGTTCTTAATTACTAAGCACTGAAGATGGACGCAGCCTAAGAATAAACAGGCAGCACATTCTCAAAACAAAGGAAATCTTCAGGCTGCGAGACATGGACGAGGAGTATGAAGCCAAAGCGCGCGAGGTTGCTCCGGCATGGTATCTACAGTCAGCACAAGAGTGTCCTCCGAGAAGCACCATCCACCAGCCAGACTCAGCCAGAGCAAAAGGGGCCGACCACACACAGGTGAAGCAACCTTAAAACAATGCTCTGGCATCAACTACGGTTCAGCGGCCGAGTGTGATGCAAGCCCAAACACCCGAGCAAGATGCCGACCATGAAAACGACGGACAAGCTGGGACGAGCAATGACACGAGACAGCGGATTCGGAAATCTACTCGCATCACGCCCCAGCCAACGAAGGTTTTATACACGAAGGACAAAACAAATTGTGTAGATTCTTTTGTTCTGTTTTTATTCGCATTCATTGTTGCACTTCCTGCGTTGTGTTTTCTACAGCCGTTTATCCTAAAAAGGGATGATGTATCGTTGTGTGGTCTGGAAACTCTTGCCGAACCGGTCGGTATAAAAAGGAGCACGCGCTAATAAACAGCAGTCTGGCCGTGTCACCCACCCGTGGTCTGTCACCAATCGAAACAGCGTCTTCCCGACGAATGGGAACCAAAGGCAAGACAGCGCTGATAACATTCAAAGGGAGTGAAATAAAACGTGAATTACTGTATTACTGCGGAGTCAAAAGGGTGCTTCCATATCGACCAAAGGCAGTGTACTGCAGCCGCTACCACAAGATTGGCCACAAGTAAGACGTGTGCCCTAACCCCCAACGATGCTCTGCATGCGGCCGGGAAAACACCAACGACTAAAAATGTGTGGACGCCCGTGTGAAGTGCCTCAACTTTGGAGGCTGGCATCTTGGCACGGTCCCAGTTGTCCTTCAGGGCTCAAGGAAACGCGGATAATCAGAGCGAGATTGACAACCCCAAAAGACGTCAGCTAACCGCAAGAGCGCCACAAGCAGTTTCAGGATAGTAGCGAGGAGAATCGTGTACCGGCACAACAGCGTCGCACTTCCATCCATCGACCGAAAAGGAGCAGACGTTATATTCAACCTGACGAAAATGCGGCGCCTGAAGCCGCTTCTCAGCCTGTATTTCAAACCACTTCCAACTCCCAAGCTGACTACCAGAAGAGTGGGTCTGCTGTACCAGATGAACCAGAAGTACATGTGCCCCAGTGCTCACTCCACTAGCTGCAAGTCAGGTGGCGTCCACAAATAAGGCACCCACTGGCTCTGCGCCCTGTAATTTGAAACAGCGCAAACCACTTTCGCCACTCCTGAGTGAGGTACCTACTAAAGTAGGTGAAGTACACAGCGGCGCAGAACAATCCCCGACGTCTGCAGACGCAACTGTGGCAGATGCACAAAAACAAATATTACTTCTGAACAAACTACGGCAGTGCTAGAGCAAAAAGTGTGATGGTTCGAAGAGCAACAAACTACCATGCACAAGAAACTCGTTTAAGAGCTCAAGCGTGGACGAGAAGCGGACCGACAGGAGAGAGATGAATTTACGGGCGTCAACGAACTACACTTCCGGAGGCTCAGAAGTTTGTTCTAAGCTGTGTTTCCCGGCCAAACAGTGCCGTCAACAACCTCATCAATCTCTTCGAGGCATATGACCTGGCTGGCAAACAAGGCGACACGTATACAAGGGAGAGGCCCACGCGACATGTCAAACACGAAGATGAATCCCAGCGCACAGGTCCTGCAAAAGGAAATGTAGAGTGTTGTGTCGTGGGCGACGGCGAGCGGCCTCGGCGGCGACGGGAGCGAGGGACGGCCGCCGGGCCCACGCACAAGCCCAAGAAGAGTGCGGCCTGCTCGTACCAAGACCAGAACCCAAAGAGCGAACGTCTATTGTTCAACAAGACGACACCGAGACGCATACGCACGTGACCCGTCACGTGCGACCACAGCAACGACATCTAGTTACAATTAATACAACCAAGCGCACACAGTGAGCGGGCGCTCCACTAGAGGGCGCCACTACACCACATCATCTTCCCGTGCAAAAGAAGTTCGCACACTCTGCGAAATACGCCAGTACACCACATCATCTTCCCGTGCAAAAGAAGGTCGCACACTCTGCGAAATACATACAGCATCTTAAATGCACACTCCACATCATTCTCCCGTGCTTTGAAGAATGTCTGCATCTTCCTTTCACTTGACTCACACAACAGGCTATCAGTCGCTCACGACAGTTCTCTAAAGTCAAAAAAAAACCCGTCCAAAACACTTTCAATGATGATATACGATTCAACACAGACATGACACGTTCAACATGACGGAAAGCATGAACCGTACGTATACCCCTTACTGCACATATTCGCGAAGCCACTGAGGCTGCTTAGTCTTACGGCGCGGACGCGTAGACGTTGAACTTGCAATATTTGACGATCCAGAAGCCCCCTCATTTTCCCTTGTGTTGTCTACATGGCTATTTGGATCTGTTTGTTCACTATTTTCTTCCTGACATTCTAATGGTTCCCGAGGGACAATGGATTCAGACCTTGCACTGGTAGAAACCTCCGACAGATCAGGGTCTGTCTGAACACTGGGGTTTGTCCCTTCTGACAACTGTAGACTAGGGGACTGACTGTCACAAATGTCCAAGTTAGACAAAGAGTACAAAAACTCTTTATGCCTCGACGAGAGTTCAACATTGTCAAAGGAATACGGTGCTGAGCCAACCTCGATTCCCTTCGGAACGACTGTGAGTTTCGAAGCGTTCCAGATCTTTCCATCACTGAGCTTAAAGGTGAAAGGTGCAACCTGAGCTTGCACTGTCAACGGCTTACTATACTTCAGAAATCCTTGCTTACGGAATTTTACCTTCACGACATCTCCCACCTTTATGCGGGTCTGCTGCGCACCTTTCCTTCTGTCAAAGTACTGTTTAGCTTTATGCTGCTTCGTCAAGACCTGATTCCGAACATGAGGCAGGAAATTGTCCGATTCTGCTGCATTTTTACGTATCCTGAAGTTGCTAATATCCACTTTGGCACGAGGCTGACGTCCATGCAGCAAAAAAGCTGGAGAAAGATCTGTCACTGAATGTGGTGTGACCCGATACGACCCAAGAAATTGTGTAATGCTCTTCGAAGCATCCTTGCCTTCAAGTCTGGCTACCTGTAAATGTTCTTTGAGAACTCTGTTAAACCGTTCAATCTGGCCGTTAGCCTGAGGGTAATAATTCGACGAGAACACGTGGCGGATACCTTTTTCCTTTAGATACTCTTGCATTTGTTTGGAGACAAACTGGGGTCCATTATCCGTCACTAAAACCTCAGGGAGTCCTTCCCGATTGAAAGACCAGTCCAACAACTTAATGACATCCTCAGTTGAAATGGAATTTGTGCCCAGAACCTCAGGCCACTTAGAGTAGTAATCGACTAGTGTAACAAGAAATCGGGGGTACGACACATCTAACGGACCGACGATGTCCATTCCCAACTTTTGCCAAGGCCCTTCAGGCCATTCCACTGGCTGCAACGGAGCTACATGAGGCTTAGCAGACTTGTCTGCCAGCTGACAAACGTGACAATGCTTTACATGTTCTTCAACATCGCGATCCATTTGAGGCCACCAGTAACGTTCCCGGAGAAGTTGCTTCGTTCGTAGTATTCCTTGATGATTTTCATGTGCTAACTCGAGAAACGTAGGTACCAGTACACAAGGAATGACTACACGGTCATCACGCATGAGTAATCCGTCCACAACAGAAAGTTCATCCCTTACATGAAAGTAAGCTGTTAAGTCACTGTGTACCTTTTTCTTATCAGGCCAACCCCTTGACACATACTCTGCTACCTTCTGCAACGTCACATCGGCCTTCGTTGCCAGCTGCACGGTTTCTTTATCGACTACTGATGTTACTAATGACACTATCTCTTTTTTCTGACCCTTTGCAATACTCGATGTCAAAATTGTAGTACAGCAGACGAGCTGACCACCGTGAAATCCTTAAAGGTCTCCGACCTGAGTCTCCTGCGGCTAACAAAGCAACTACAGCCTGATGGTCAGTTCTAAGTGTGAACCGTCTGCCCCAAAGAAAAATGTGCCACTTTTCGCACGCGAACAAACAAGCCAGCGCTTCGCGCTCTCCCACAGAGTATTTTCTCTCAGTCTCCGACAAAGTTCTAGATGCAAAGGCTATGGTTTCAAGCCGAGAACCATACCGCTGCTGTAGTACCGCGCCAATTCCCACATCAGATGCGTCGGTAGTTACTACTACAGGCAAGTCAGGATTAAAGACCTTCACAACCGGAGAACATGTGAGGCACGCTTTCAACTGATCGAAACTGCGCTGAGCATCATCAGACCAACAAAACGTCTGACCCTTCCTGAGCATGAGGCGAAGTGGTTCAACTATCTCTGCATAGTTCTTTATGAACTTAGCATAGTATCCTGCAAGACCTAAAAATGATTGTAGTGACTTTATGTCCGTAGGAGCCGGAGCATGTACTATAGCTTTTACTTTGCTTTCCAAAGGTGAGATGCCCTCAGCCGAAATCTTGTGACCCAAAAAATCAAGTTCCTTGACCGAAAAAAGACATTTTTCGTTCAACTTCATGCCACTGTTTGCTATACATGTTAAGACTTCAACCAGGCTCGCGTCATGCTCAGCTTGAGTCTTTCCCCACACAAGAATATCATCAAGATAGCAAACAACATTTTTGCAATTTTTTAAGATCTGAGACATCATTTTTTGAAAAACCGCAGGCGCCGACGCCAGTCCAAAACACACCCTCTTAAACCTGAATAAACCTTCATGAGTCACGAAAGTAGTTAAGTCCCTACTGCCCTCTTCCAGCAACAACTGATGATAAGCCGACGCCAAGTCAAGCTTAGAAAAACAAACAGCAGCATGAAACATCTGCAACAGCTCTTCAACATGCGGTAAAGGATACCCATCAATGATAATTGCCTTATTCGGTTCCCGAAGGTCCACACACAGCCGAATGTCCCCGTTCTTTTTCCGGACGACGACGAAAGGCGAAACCCACACCGAGGCGTCGACACGCTCTATGACATCATTGTCCTCGAGGCGTCGCAGCTCGCTGGACATTGGATCACGGAGAGCAAGAGGCAATCTTCGTAGCTTAGATGCAACTGGAGTCACACCTGGCCGCCGTTGGATCTTATGCGAGACGTCCTTGACAAGACCCAACTCGCCGTTGAAGAGATGTTCGAAACCCGGGGGCACGTTCGCGGGACACTGCACTGCACACACCGATGCTAGTCGACACGTAAGAGACGCACCGTCGATCTGAATGCCCAGTTGCTGGATGGCGTCGAGCCCCAAAAGAGATGTCCCTTTGTCGGTGACGTAGAATGTGACGGAGCAAGACCGTTGCAAGACTTGAACAGGAGCTTGGAATGAGCCGCGGATGCCGATACGTTGTTTGGAAAAATTCCATAAGTTGACGGAAGCCTTGGACAGCGCATGCTGTTTACTGAACTGACGCTTGAAATCTTCGACAGTCATCAACGACACGGATGCTCCGGTATCGACTAAGTGTTGCATGGTCACTCCGCTGACTTCGGCTTGAACGACTAAGTCCTTTCTTGGAGGATTGTTGACGCTGACTTCAGCTTGGACGACTAAGTCCTTTCTAGAAGAAGTGCTGACTGTTAAGACGGAAGATCTTGCGGGTGCGTTGATCTCCGTGGATGCTGGATGCTCTACAGGTTCCAGTGTCGAAGCGGATCCCGTAGCTTCCTTCGAAGAAATTCGATGCACTGGTGCCGGCTTACGGCACATCGATGCGAAATGTCCCCACTTATTACAAGAGTTGCAGCGCCGATTTCGGGCTGGACAATTTTGAAATGCTGAATTATGCCATTTATTTCCGCATCGTTCGCACAACTGAAGCTTGCCTGGAAACTTCTTCTGCTGAACTGTACCGCGGAACTCTACAGCTGACTGCGGATGGAAACGTCCATCTTGGAGGCCACCATCTTGCCTTCCCGAACCCGGTGGAATGACGTCACGGCCTCCCCGGCTGGCCAGGCCATCTTGAATTCCTGTGCCGCCATCTTGAGCGCGCCGGCCTCCCCGGCGGCCCATGCCATCTTGATTCTCCACGCCGCCATCTTGAGCGCGGCGGCTTCCCCGACTGTCATCTTCCGCGACGCCACCTTCTCCTCGTCGACCTACTGCTTGTACTTGATGCGAACCGAAGGCTTGGTTCGCCAACGACAAAGATTCAAAACTCCGACCAATCTCTTCAGCTTTCTCCAAAGACAACCTTTCGCCATGTGCGAGCAGCTTTTCTCTAACCTGGGGGTTAGACGTTCCATGTATGATTTGATCTCGGACGCGCTCCGCGTACGTCAGCCCGAACTTGCAACGTACGGCTTTCTCCTTTAGAGCGGTCACGTATTCTAAAAAACTTTCCCCCCGAAATTGACGACGGCTTGTGAACTCATGTCGCTCAACAAGCGTATTTGTGGACGCAGCGAAGAGCCGGTCCAGCTGCTCCAAAAGTTGGTCGAATTTCGAAATGGCCGGAGCCGAGGATGCGGTCACACTACAGCCGGTCGCGGAGTCGGTCACCAAAGGGCTGGTTACATTAGCGTCGGTCACGTTACTGGCGGCGTCCCTCCTTGCTTCGTCCTGCTCCGCCTCAGCAAAATACCTTCGTTGCCCCTCCCTACCCAAAACGCTGACGAGCGCCGACGCGCGTCGTCCGTCATTCCAGTCGCTGCCGCCAGCCGCCTCGAGATGGGCCTGAAACAATTTTTTCCAGTTATGCCACGGAATCGGAGGCGGCCCCGGCAATTCGAGGAAAACGGGCAGGTTATCGAAGAGGCCCATGCTGCCAAGCAGGAAGGAGAGAGATGCAGGAGCAGAAGCAGAAGAACGAAGTAGGGCGAGGCCTAAACGACGGTTCGACAAGCGTCAGCACAAAGAACGCTAGGCCTCGCGACGCCAGACGCGCCGGACAGTCACACTCGAGCGAGGTCAAACGCACTCACGTTTTCATTCTGCCGGACCCGTCGACGATGTCGTCGGAGCAGAAGAAAAGCATCCCATCCTCGTCGCCAAAAAGATGTTGTGTCGTGGGCGACGGCGAGCGGCCTCGGCGGCGACGGGAGCGAAGGCCGGCCGCCGGGCCCACGCACAAGCCCAAGAAGAAAGAGTGCGGCCTGCTCGTACCAAGACCAGAACCCAAAGAGCGAACGTTTATTGTTCAACAAGACGACACCGAGACGCATACGCACGTGACCCGTCACGTGCGACCACAGCAACGACATCTAGTTACAATTAATACAACCAAGCGCACACAGTGAGCGGGAGCTCCACTAGAGGGCGCCACTACACCACATCATCTTCCCGTGCAAAAGAAGTTCGCACACTCTGCGAAATACGCCAGTACACCACATAGAGGCTTCGCCGTTCGTGCGATCGTATCCCGCGATCTTATACCGGTTCTTTTGCTCCAAGAAACGGGCTGTCTTTCGGCTCACTTCACGGGCTACAATACCTATTTGTGTGCAACGATACTTAAATTTAGAAGAGGGAGATGTGGAAAAGACAAACAATCACCCACACCTGAGGCTAGGGGTCAGGCTGTGATGCTCCTGGACAGACGTTTTCCACAAACTTGTGTCGACACTAGTGATATTTGTACGCAGTGCCGCGAAGTGGTTGCGGTCATCATAGCTTTTCAGGGTGTCAGGTTAACGGTAGCATCAGTATACATACGTCCTGCTGTTAGCGATATCGATGACTCCGCATGATTCATTCCTCTTTGTCGTCGAGCCCAACGTTTCGCCATTCTAATTGGTGGAGATTTTATTGCGGTTCATACAGCTTGGGGCTACACTAAGAACACAATAAGGGGCCTTGATTTGGCAATGGTGGCGGTCCACCTTGAGCTTCAAAACGAGGTTGGCACTGTCCCACCTCGGCGACCATGCCAAGCATCGAAGCTGCATTTTTATCGAAGCAGGAGGGACTTCGCACTTCGTTTTTTTTTTCATTTAACCGCATTGAATGAGCTCCCGTGTTGGTATATACAATCACAAATTTGCGCGCACGACTGCCGGGCTTCAGACACTGCGTGCATGCACCCGGGCCATCACAGCCAGAAAAAATTCTGCCGAAGGCCGAGCCGCGCGACAGGCCCGAGAAAATGCGTGCCACCTAGCCCGGGCCGTTGCAGTGCACAAATACACACAACACACACGATATGTTTTGTAATAACTTCACACTAGCGAAAAGCATCAAATTTTACCACTTTAATTCTCAGAAAATCACCATACGGAACACTTTATAGCGCGATATTTTAAAAAACTGTACAGTTAATTTGTCGCTGGCTATCAATTTTTATAACACAATTTCCGTATAACAAATGCACAAGCTCATAAAAAGTGCTGCCGTCGTCTTGCGGACGTAAGATATTATGAAACAGTGAGGAATTCAAGAAATTAAAGCAGGCTAAAACAAATTTCAAGTAAAAAATCTTGATAGCAGTCACATAAATTCATTAGGGGTGCTGTCCCACAACACGCTATTGCACTATCCTTTCAAACTGCATGGGCCAATGCCCCTTCGGACCGCCCCAAGCAGATGCCCTCTCCAATTGCCAAAAAAAAAAGAAAGAAAGAACCAAGAACATATAAACATCATCGTAGTGCCGTCTAGGCTGATTTTGCAACTGCACAAACGAAACTATCATGTGCAGCTGCTTAAGAAACATCAAAATGGAGCGTGAATTACTCAACAGCAGCATAGCGGCAACACGCGCCGCCTCGGGATCTCCTCGGGCAGGGCAGACCAGCACCCCGCGCGGCGGTGAACAAGTGCGGCTTCAAGGGCGCTGTTGGGATGAGTCGCCGCTTTTCTATTACCAACAAATTCTAGTTCACTAAAGTTGTTTCGTCTGGAACAAATCGGGTGAAAATATTTCTATCGACAATGCTTTTTGGCGGCTTCTCTAACTGCATTTTTCAATAAAATGGGACATATATTATTGCACGAGGAAAGAAGAAGAAGAAGAAGAAACCAACGAAGCGGTGCCACCCCCTCATGTCCTCCTCCAGATCTTGAAAAGAGCGAGAAGATATTTCGCGAGTATGAAGCCGTTTGGATGCTTGTCCGCGGGTCATTTTTCGATCTTCGACATCCACACAAGCGAAGGCTTTGACTGCGAGGAAGTATTCGGACGCTGTCAGTTCCAGAACCGTCTCATCCTGATAACCGTGGTCGCGCTGTGGGGCACGCATTGCCAAACGCTTGCCTTCTCACTCATCTCCACGGATGTCGACCACTGGTGCAAACAGCCCGCCGGCGTGAACCTTTCTGCACATGACTGGAAGCGCATCGCAGTTCCCGTCGAAACCGATGGTCAACGCAGCAAGTGCACAGTGTACACCAACACGAGTGACCGTAATGACACTAATGTCGTCGAGTGCAACGCCTGGGACTTCGATCCCGAACGCATTAAGAGTACCATCGTAAGCGAGTGGAACCTAGTGTGCCACCGACGTTCAGTAAGGATGCTCGCCACGGCAATCCCTATGGCTGGTGCGCTGTTCTCACTGGTAACCTCGGTGTATTGCGGCGACTACTTTGGCCGCCGCCCGGTCATCCTGGTTTGCATTGTCATCGCGCCGCCGGCCATCGTATTGTGCTGCTTCGCGAGAACGTATCTACTGTACGTGTGCAAAGGGGTTTTTACATCTGGCTGTACCATGTCGCCTTACGCCCTGATTGTCACCATCTTGGTGGAGTCTTGCTCGTTCACACGTCGACCTGCCTTACTATCCTTGTGTGTAATGACGAGCGTCATTCTGGGAGATGCCTGCTTCACCGTCCTCAAGCCGGTGCCGAACCTCAGCTGGTCTTTTCTCCAGCTCATGATGGCTGCGCCCTCGTTCGTTCTCCCCATCGCGTTCTTCCTGGTTCACGAGTCTCCTCGCTGGCTGATCGCTAGCCGCCGGCTCAAAGCGGCCGAACGCGTCATGCTAGCTGCTGCCAAATCAAATGGGAGGCCGAATGACTGCGTGGCGCTCCTGCTGCTACGAGTAGAGGAGAGGCTTAAGGCTGAAGAAAGTGCGAGCGCAACCGCAACAGTGGTCAAGGATATGACGAGAGTCATGCGACGTCGTTTGGTGATCATGTTTGGATCGTCTTTTTCCGTCATAATTGCTTTCTACGTCTGCATTTTTTATCTGACAGAACGTCGCACTGCGAGTGAGTGGCCCGAGTGGGCATCACTGGGGGCGAAAGGGCTCGCATGCTGCTTGCTCTTGATGGTGATCAATCGGGTGGAAAAGACGAGGCTCATCAGCAGCGTCTTCCTCATCCTCGGCAGCTTCTGTTGCTTGACAAGTATCGCCGCCCTCACCACCGCCGGAGAACCGTCCATGCATGTCGTCGCTGACATCATCGTGGTGCTTACGCTCGCCGCTGCTTCAGTCGGTGTGGTGGTGAACTTTTTCTTCGTCGCCGAGCTTCTCCCAACCCGCTTCCGCGGCCTCGCCATCTGCATACTGCTTGCTGGTGGTCGCCTCGGGGGCATGCTCGCAGCTCTTTTCTCAGCAGTTGTAGGGATTGCGCGCGAGGACCTCGTCTTCCGGCTGGTCGCTACCCTGGTGTACGGTTCTGTTTACACCTTGAAATACTTGCAACTTGTGTACGGTACCTACGCGAAGCTGGCGGATGCCGAGGGGAAGAGCAGCCGAACGTTCGGCGAAAGCAAGGGAAGCCTGAACACGGTTGAAGGAATGAAGCGTTCATTAACAGGTATGGCCCCGAAAAATATAAAGAAGGAAGTCACTCGGAAACGCCGACGACATTGTAGTCAGAAGGGATCGGACTCAACAGGCTCTGCGACGAGAACACCGACTCCTGGCTCAGCAGCGTCGCGGACTCCTGTTTTGTTTTCGCCACGTACCTTATAGAACTTTGGAGTGTACGTAGCCCTGCTCCGTTCTTTGTGCGTAATCTTGAAATGCATTTTTTACTTCGTCGTCACATGGAGTTCGAACACCTAAAGCGTGACGAATTAATTTTACAGTCAGTGCTGAAACAATACCCGTCCCGCATTCAAAAACTGTTGGCTTTGGAGTCATGCAAGAAACTAGATTTGTGCGGGCCTCATAGGCAATTATAAAAAGCATCAGAGCGCTGTTTCTGGATAATTGCGTATTTTAAATCAATACACTCGGGTATAGGACCACTATTTTTTCCGCGAGTTAGATGTATAGTTTGCTAAAAATATTGACGGCGGCAAGACACCAGCAAAGCGTTTCGAAAAACGCGAATAAATGCAGCTGGATTAGGGCTCGCCAAGACGAAATTTGTTGTACAACATGAGTCATCTGTAAATGTACAAAGCTCCTAAAAATAAGCGGTAAAGTGAAACCACGTTTTGTGGGACCATCCTTTACTCCGGCCTTGAGGATCATAGAAATGGAAAAATTGATAATGATGGTTGCTGTTTAATGGCGCAAGGCCGACGAGGGCAAAGACGCCAGAGAAGAAGAAATGGAGAAATTGCCGAAAACACGTGTAGGACGCTGTCGGTGTCCCGAGCCGTGACGGGGTGTTACAAGGTATCCGGAGACACTGCCGCTCTTTGCAGGGAGATAACGACGCGAAAACAAAAGGCACAACATTTTGAGCTACTGATAATCACTTGGTACTTTAGGAGATATTATGGAATTACTCTGAATGACTTGATTACTCTCGGTTTGTAAGCGCGCCTGAAAGAGAAGCTGCAAATCTTTATTAAATGCAGGAAGCCCCAGTTATAGATAACAAAACTTCATCTGTTTTCGTAATCATATTTAGGCTTCAAGTTGCGACGTGTAATGACCACCCTAGACCGTTTGTTACAGTGCGTAAGCTCAACTCAGCCAGATCTTTCGTTTTACCGGCGCACCAAAACAAAGCTCTATAAGCCTGCTTCGACACTCCCGAGAACTTGAGGAGTGAGAAGTACACCGATGGCGCATTAACGTCGGAGTAAATTCTGAATGTTTTTCCTCTATGTACGATTTAAACCATGGCATGCACAGCTGGAAGATTGCTTTTCTAAACGGATAGTAATGAGCGACGGTGCAACTATAGTGTCTTAATGACAGCGAAGGGGTATCATCATGAGCCTGTCAGGGTCAACTGCAGGGCAAGGGCCTCTCCTATAGATCTCTAATTATCCCGGTCGTGGGCTTACTGCGACCAAGCTATCCCTGCCTACTTCTTGATCTTATCTGCCCATCTAAGTTTCTGCTGCCACCTGCGACGCTTGCATTCTCTAGGGATCAACTCTGTTATTTTTAATAACCAATGTTTATCTTGCCTTCGCATTACACCCACTGCCCCCATATATTTCGTCTACTTAATTTCTACTATGTCCTTAACACGCGTTCTTTTCCTGACCCACTCCGCTCTCTTCTTGAAGTTTAATGTTACACCTATAATCTTGCTGCTGTGTTCCTAATCGCCACGGCTGCTACAGTCTTGAAAAAGTGGACATAGCAACAGTGCCGTACGCAGACATGAACCCACACATTAGACACAAACTTCGCAACACAAGGCATACACACTGGAGTGAACAAACAGATAACAAGTTACACGTAATAAAACCACACTTGGGACCATACAGTACTGACTCACACAACAGATACATTGAAGTTTGCGGACAGGCCATACACATGTAACACACTCATACCTGCTCACTAGCTCTCCAAGACCCGTGTGTAGCAGCTCTGGGACAGTCAGCGTGTAGGAGCTACCTCCAAGGCCGCATCTCGTGCATCGCCATGAAGATCCTCGGCCAGAACCCTCCGAGGAAAAGGGTGTCGATTGTCTGGACACCAGCTCACGCTTCCCTCTGCGGTAATGTCTTTGCTCATGAGACTGCTCGAGGTCTGACCAACCGAGCGCCGCGAGAAAGTTGGCTTGAGACAGCGATCCCTGTAACGTCATACCAGGAGGTGACCCAATTCTACAGGCTCACCAGACTTATGCTACCCGCTGGCCACCCCTCCCTCAGCAAGGCAGAGGAGCGCTCCTGGCGTCTCCTCCAAACCAACACGTTCCCCCACCCGACCAAACTCCACTTATTCTGGCCAACAATATACTACCCACAGTGCCAATTCTGCAACGCGCCCTGCACCTTGTATCACATGGTGTGGGAGTGCCAGCTTAACCCCTCACTTTCCCCGATATCTAATCCCTCGATTGAGCAGTGGGAGGAAGTGCTGGCCAGCTCTAGCCTCGAAGAGCAGCTTCGGCTGATCCACCGAGCTGAGGCGGCTGGACGCTCCAACGGGGTCCTGAACTGAGGAAACCGCCCGCTTGACTCGTCTCATTAAATAAAGTTTATTCTCTCTCTCTCTCTCTCTCTGGGGAGGGCCTATCTGTAGTCGACATCTTAATCACATGCGAGGCACTCGACACAACAAGGTACAGACACTTCAAGGAACCACTGAGACAACACATTCCACTACACCCTTCCTTGTTTTTGGGTGACAATGCCATGGTTTCTGTGCAACGCGTTTTAAATAGTCGTCTGATGTTAACTGATGTTAACTTTTTAAACCTTATATACTATCATGCGTAATCAAAACCGGCCCTATACACCAGCCATCACCATTCCTCTTAATTGATTGTACTGTTATTCTGGCTTGCACATTTTAGCCGCAATTGTTTTCTTTTATGTACTTTTGTTTGGCGCTCTTTGCCCCAGCGGGCCTTGCGCCAAAGAATTCAACCATAATCATCATCACGCCACCCGGATCCCAGCGATGAGGCGAAGGGTTGTATGACTTGGCAAAAGATCGGTTCGTTCCCTGAAGGGCCATCCTTTGGGACCATTGCGCATTCGCGAAAGGACGAGTTTAAGAGAATTTATCAGGAGGATGACAGAAAATACTGGGTCTTTCGAGTCGGAGTAACACTTGTTGGGGCCTAAAATACACTCTGCAGCATCGTTGCGGTGATGAAGACTTGAGCGTCAAAGTTGCATGATGCTACACCAGGGCTCGGAGTTTCATTTTTTAGCTCCTGTGTGGACGCCGCAATCTTGGCAAAGCTCCTTTAGTGGATCTGCATGACTTGATAAACGTGCACAGGCGACGCTGGGCGGTAGTTACGAGTCACAACCACACTGGCGCTCGGTATGTTCTTCGTTTGCCAACCTTTCCCCGCACGGGGCACCTTGAGCAATCTTGGTGACGGTACTGGCGATACCGCGGACCCCGAGCCCCCAAACATAAGCTGGATCCAACCGTGGTGATGTGTTTTTAAGGTGAAGGGTAGAAACCTCTAACGGTGGCCGTCGGAGCCCAGGTCAAGCTCCGGCGGATGGGCTCCCTGTCTGTTTACCAGGCAGGGAGCTCCGGGACCTCCTCAGCTATCAGGGTAAGGTTGTGGAAGAAAGTACCCCCGTCTCCCTGCTTTTATACTATGCTTTATGGTATTGTCTAAAACCCCCCCCCAACCGTGATCGGTCCCTGAAAAGGGGCCGCACCGAAGTATCCTTTCCTCCGTTGCCGTCGTTAACCTTTCCTGAACCGGACCATTTTTCTCGATTTCTTGTGATGGAATCCCTCAATCCAACCCACCCTCTTGCATCTCAGTCAGTCTTCTTGATCGCCAAGTATCTTGAAGCAATAATAGGAAAATCGTATAAATGCAAAAAACAAAGGTCTGGTGAACTCCTAATCGAAATAAATGACAAGCAGCAGTCTGCAAAGCTTCTAGCTCAGACTAGACTGGCTGATCTCGACATCAGGGTCACACCCCATCGGAGCCTCAACAGCTCGCAGGGTGTGATATCAGAGTCAGATCTCTTGAATGAAACGGATGCGGATCTCCTTGCCGGCTTGAAGGATCAGGGCGTCACTGCCGTGAGACGCATCACTATCCGCAGAGACGACAAGGAGATTCCCACCAAACACATTATCTTGACTTTCGACCGCGCAGTACTCCCACAACACATAAATGCAGGTTTTATCCGTTGCTCCATCCGTCCGTACATCCCGAACCCGCGGCGCTGTTTTAAGTGCCAGCGGTTCGGGCACGGTACGAACTCTTGCCGTGGCCGAACGACGTGTGCGAAATGCGCGGCGCACGATCATCCGAGCGAGAACTGCGCATCCGAAACCCTCACTTGTGTAAACTGCGGGGGGCCGCATGCAGCGTACTCCCGCAAGTGCGAAAAATTCCAACTAGAGAAAAAGATTATAAACATTAAGGTCACTGAGAACATCACCTTTCCAGAGGCGAGAAAGAGGTTCGCCTCTTTCCCTCTGGGGAGGTACGCCGACGCAGCTCGCCGGGGGGCGGAGCGGCGTCTGGTTTCCACAGGGACCCAGTTCAGCGAGTCTGACCTGGTCCCTCCCCCGCCCCCCCCCTGGGTTGCCTCGGGCAGTCCAACCTGCCACCACGCCGCCTGCTGAGGCAGCAGCGGTTGTGGTGGCCACGTCTTCCGTCGGGACCGGTGCCGCTCCCGCCTCTGTCTCCCCGTCCTCCAGTGCGTTGGAGGGTACCGAGGTGATGGACACCACGGGCCCCGCACCGGCTCCCACCGCCACCGCACCGCCCGTGCCACTTTTGGCGTTCCCGACGCCTGCGGCGGTGGCGGCTCAAGCGAAGGGCTCCCGAAGGGGGGCCAAGTCCGGGGGGCCCGGTCCGTCGGGCACCCCTCGGACATCTGACGACGAGATGGACGTCGGGCCGTTCCTGCCTGCAACGCAGCGCAAGGAGCGGCCACCGACTTCCAAGCCTACAGAAAGGCCCAAAAAGCCCAATCCAAGAGTAACAGCCCCGAAAGACGACACATGAACACACACGAACACACACATTCCAGTCATTCTTAAATTTAAATAATGGGAACAGAAAATATTATCCAATGGAACTGCAGAGGCCTCCTTAAAAATCTTGACGATGTGTATGAGATTCTGCATGCCAGTCAGCCAAGTATTATGTGTCTCCAGGAAACCCACCTCAACTCTAAACAAACAAATTTCTTAAATAGGTACATGGTATTCAGAAAGGACAGGGTTGGCTGCACCCACCCTTCAGGAGGTGTGGCCATTATCGCCCGGAAATCATTAGCATGCCACCCTGTCACTTTAAACACTGTCCTCGAGGCTGTAGCGATCCGTACCATAATATTTAATAGGTTGATAACGGTATGCTCTATTTACATCTCTCCTGATTTTGCACTTCTGAGCTCTGATTTCGAGGCACTGGTTGACCAGCTGCCCGAACCATACATACTAACAGGCGACCTTAATGCGCACAACTCTCTTTGGGGCTCCACCAGAACGAATGCCCGAGGTCGCCTGATAGAGAAGTTCCTTACATCCTCCGGAGCATGTCTTTTCAACAAAAAACAGCCTACATACCATAACTTAGGACACAATACATACTCGCATCTTGACTTGGCTATTGGTTCCGCAGTTCTCTTTCCATGTCTTGATTGGGGTGTGGGCACAGACCCATATGGTAGTGACCATTTCCCCACTTCATTAACGTATATAGGTATAGGCCCGAGCAGTCCATCTTCCCATAAAAGGTTTAATGAATCACAAGCAAACTGGAGCACATTCACACAAACATCTCAACTACACCACACATCCATAAAACACCTACACGTGGAGGAAGCCGCCCAACTCGTCACGGCGCACATCCTCGACGCCGCCGAAAAGTCCATTCCCCAGGCCTCCAGTGGGTCCCGCTGCCCAAGGAGGCCCTGGTGGAACGAGGACTGCAGGCGGGCGCGAGAGGCCCAGAACAAGGCGTGGGGTGTCCTTCGCCGGTACCCCACGTCAGACAACCTCATTTCTTTTAAACGGGCAAAAGCTTTTGGGAAGCGAGTGCGTCGTGAGGCGAAAAGGGAGAGTTGGCGCACCTTCCTCACTTCCATCAATTCATACACTGATACACACAAAGTCTGGACACGAATACGAAAACTAAAAGGACAACAGACACACAGCCTGCCCCTGGTTAGTACAACAGGGGACACACTGGAAGACCAGGCTAACACACTTGCACAACACTTCGAACACGTGTCCAGTTCAGCACACTACACGAACACTTTCATGAAACACAAAACATCTGCAGAAAAAAAGCCCTTACACGACAAAGACAGATCAAAAACTTCCTACAACTCTGAATTCACTCTCTATGAGTTGAGGGCTGCCCTGAGCACGTGCAAACCTTCAGCTCCAGGCGCAGATAAGATTACATACACCATGATACAGCACCTACACCCAGACACTCTTGAAACACTCTTACACATATACAATAAAATATGGCTTTCGGGGCACATTCCTCGCTCTTGGAGGGAGGCCATAGTAGTGGCTGTCCTAAAGGAAGGGAAGGACCCTTCCTCTCCTGCCAGTTATCGCCCCATTGCCCTGACAAGCTGCCTGTGTAAGCTCTTCGAGAAGATGATAAACAGGAGACTTGTGTACTTCTTAGAGTACAATGGTCTTCTCGAGAGTTGCCAGGCAGGCTTCAGGGCGGGGCGATCTACCAACGATCAACTCGTTGCATTAGAGGCGTATATAAAAGATGCTTTCCTCCATAAGCAGTACTGTATGACAGTATTCTTTGATCTAGAAAAGGCGTATGATACTGCTTGGAGGTATGGTATCCTCATCGACCTAAAGTCCTTTGGCATAAGGGGTAACATGATGAACACGCTTTCTAGTTACATGTCCGAAAGGACGTTTCGCGTGCGACTTGGAACTGCACTTTCTAGGGTTCATGTGCAGGAAAACGGCGTGCCGCAAGGTGGAGTTTTAAGTTGCACCCTTTTTATTGTAAAAATGAATTCCCTCAGGAAGGTGTTGCCACCATCGATTTCCTGCTCCGTTTATGTAGACGACGTACAATTATCCTTTAAGTCTTGTAACCTCTCTGTCTGCGAGCGCCAAGTCCAGCTTGGTGTTAACAAGCTAGCTGGTTGGGCAGACAGCAACGGTTTTAAATTTAATCCAGGGAAGTGCACTTGTGTCTTATTTTCCAAGAGGCGTGGCATCCGGCCGGATCCAGACATTCATCTCAATGGTGTCTCGATTCCTGTCAAGAAAGAACACAAGTTTTTAGGTATAATCTTTGACGAAAAGCTCACGTTTATCCCACATATAAAACAACTAAAACATAAATGCTTAAAAACAATGAATATCCTGAAGGTTCTGTCGCACATTTCTTTTGGTGCTGACAAACAACTTCTTTTACGTGTTTTTACCAGCTTGATAGGCTCACGACTGGACTATGGTAGCGTTGTCTATGGGTCAGCCACTAAAACATCCCTCAGAATGCTGGACCCCGTGCTTCATCTAGGGCTCCGCTTGTCGTGTGGTGCCTTTCGGACTAGTCTAGTCGAAAGTCTGTATGTAGAGTGCAACAAATGGAGCCTAGAACGTCAGCGAGCCTACACAGACCTGCTTTATGCTTTTAAAATCTCATCAATGCCTCACCATCCTTTTACGTCAGTTTTTTATGATACATCAATATCTCAACTTCTTACTAATCGCCCATCAGTCTCTGCTCCCTTCGCTTTCAGAGTAAGAGAAGAAGCGTCACAACTTGATGTCATGTTCTCAGACACCATCAAAACCTCCTCTACTGAACTTCTAGTACCGTGGCAGCTTCGCCCGATATCATGTGATGTATCTTTTAAAAGTGTCGAGATAAACAGAGTGCCTAGAAGCGCGATCGTGCAACATTTCTTGTCCCTGCAGCACAAATACAAGTGTGCTGAATTTTACACAGATGCTTCTAAAACTGCCACAACTGTTTCCTGTGCTGCGCATGGTGGTGGTACCTTTAATGTCTGTAGAACTATGAATAGAAATACAAGTATCTTTACGGCAGAGGCCTATGGCATACTTCTTGTAGTTAAACATATTGTTCTAAGTCGAATTCCGAAATCTGTAATTTATACTGATTCTTTAAGTGTTGTGCGCACATTATCCTCACAGAAGTCTAAAAACCATGTGGTCAATACTCTCATTAGTACTATTATGACTGTGCATGCGTTAAACCTTGAGGTGACCGTGTGCTGGGTGCCAGGGCACTCTGGAATTCCAGGTAATGAGACCGCAGACCGAATGGCGGGCGCTGCTGCCCTTACAACAACAGTTGACATAACAACAATACCCTACACCGACCTCAAATCACACATCAGACAACACCTTCGCACAACATGGCAAGCGCACTGGAATCAACAGACTGACAACAAACTACACATTATAAAGCCACTCTTGGGAGCATACACCACGGATACTCACAACAGACACAACGAAGTTACCCTGGCTCGATTACGGATAGGCCACACGCATGCAACACATTCCCACCTGCTCACGGGATCTCCAAGACCCCTGTGTAGCAGGTGCGGGGAGGGCCTATCCGTAGTCCACATACTAATAACATGCAAGGCACTTCACACAACACGACACAAACACTTCAGAGAACTCTACAGACAACATATCCCACTACACCCATCGCTGTTTCTAGGTGACGATGCCAGTGTTTCTATGAAACGTGTGTTTGATTATTTGTCAGATGTTAAGTTTTTAAACCTTATCTCATATCACGCGTAATCAAATCTGGCCCTATACACCAGCCATCACCATTACCTTTAATTGATTTTACAATGTCCGATTTACATGTTTTTATACCTACCTTTTTATGGTAATCACTTCGCTTCATTATATAACTTCTTTTCTGGCGCTCTTTGCCCTCGCTGGCCTTGCGCCATGAAACACCAACCATCATCATCATCGTTTGCCAACCTTTGCCAACCTCATTAAAGGGACACTGAAGTGATATGTAAACATTGCGGGATTACTAGCGCAAATTGTAGTCCGGAGTCCCCAGGCCATGTTTCGACCACTCTAGGCGCGTTTACGCGATTTTATTTAGTAGAAAAACTAATTCGAAAACGCTGTCCTCCTCTCTTTACGCTCGCCCATTTTCTGTGGCGTTTTCGTGTGACGTCAGGAGGGGATGAGCTGGCAATTGGCTGCGCCACGGCTGCGCTACTGCACGGCTCCCCGGCCGACAGAGTCAGTCGGCCCAGCGTTTCGTCCGCCGGCCGCCGGCGGGTCGTCGCAATCAAGGACGTTAAAAAAAAATTGCTTGGTCGCAATTCGTTCGCTTAGTTGAAACGAAGCCAGGACACGTTTGTGAATGGAAGAATGTGCCTTTCTTTACTTGGTTTGTTTGTGCACTGTATCTAGCTCCAAGTCAAGGTCGCTTCACACAAGCGCTGCACATGCGACGCTTCGCTGACTGGTACGCCAGTAGGAAAATATAAGGCCTCTTGAAGGCGGGAGAAGAGTCAGCGAAGTCAATATAGGTACTAAGCAAATAAAATCAACTGATATTTTTACCGTACAGCGTAAAACTAGGGCGTGGGAAGCACTTTTTTGCGCTGGGCGAACAAGCACAGCGGTCAGCAGCACGACTACGCATCTGCGAACGCTTTTCCGTCTACGAAATGCAATTGCTAGACGTGAGCTACTGTGGAAACTCGGGCGACGCTTACTGCACGATCGCAGTACAACAAATAGTCACCTAAGCGGCTTGAAATGCCAAAACTAAATAAAAGTGTAAACCGGTTGTACAATATATACCATATATTAGCAAAGCCTTCGCGTCCCGCTCCGTGGCCTAGCAGCCTGGGGCGCTAAGACTTCACCCCGAATGTTTTGCGAGTCACGAGTTCGAATCCCCGCGGGTACGTGCTTTTTTTTTTTTTTTGTAAGTTAACTTTTTTGTTTTCCGCCGATGTTTTCTATATTGAGTTCACCTTTTTTGGGGCCGCAACGTTCATGGCTACACGAACTAGTTGACAAAACGCGCGCAGGCTGCACTGGCGCGCTAGCGAGTTCTCGTTGGCGTGCTGTTGCCATAAGCACCGACTGCTTGCAGGCAGTGGGCACAGGCCAGAATGAACAGACCCTTGGCCTGGTGCGAACACGCTTTTTACGATACAGGCATGAGGGAAGCAAGCTCCAAATATGGGGGAAAAGCGCATGACATTTGGGCGTCTGCGGGTACGCGGAGGTCGTTCATGCACTGCGTAGGTCTCGGCTAGTGAATGCTACGACTACAAGCCGTCCTGGGAGGCTTATCTTGTGCATTTTACAGCCGACAACATGCAGAAGCGCGGTACGATGATTACTGAGATATTGCGAATGCCCATCCAACAAAGCCATTGATTATGTTTTACAGAACCGAAACCGAAACCGAAACTTGTGTGATTGCTAACCTTGGGCATCGTCCAATCACGGCGCCCCTCCTCTCAACGTCACAGCCTTAGTTGGTGCGGCCGCCGCAAACCGCGCATGGTAGTTTTTCTTCTTTCGCGCTTTGTAAAATAATTACCGATTTGTCAACCGTATAAACGATGAAAAGTGTGCTAATTTGAGCCAGTCTACGCAGTGCAAGCAAAAACGGGAGCTTGACAAATTCACTTCAGTGTCCCTTTAAGTGTATATGCTTGTCTTGACAAACATGTTCACAGGCCGCTAGGCGGTCGTCGCGACGAATACAGACATGAGCACTAGGCATTTTCTTGTTGTTTTTTTTTAACTGCCGGAAGACCGAGGAATCTTGGCCGATGTCCCTAAGTGGGTATGCTTGGCTTGACAAGCGTGTGCATGGGAGCTGTGCGTTGGTAGCGAGGCACGCACTCACGAGCGATCAGCATTTTCTTGCTTCGTAACTGCCTGCTGGTCGCCGCAATCTTCGCCAATCGCCCTAAGTAGGCATCCTTGACTAAACAAACGGTGACGGGGACGCTGGGCGGCCGTCGCGAGCCACGCACCACACGAGCGCTAGGCATTTTGGTTTTCTTAACTGCAGGCGGTAGCCAAAGGTCCACGCTCAGTTGCATGCGCTCCCAATTTCTCGGTATTTTTAGCTGCGAACGCGAAAATTTGCAATTTGCTGAACAGACTCACTGAAGATAGGGAGTAAATCACCGAGCAGCACATTATCGGCCGCTCGGTCAACGCGCACTTCTCCAGGCTCCTCAGGCGCGGTTCACAAGCGCCCCGCTTCGCGGCTGAGATATTTGTGTACAAGGGCTCCGCAAGGCTCTGGCGCCGTTCTTATCACTTCCCAAGTATTCTAGTCCGCTGTACTGACACCGGCTTACCCACGAAGGCAGCGCCCTCGAAACTCGTACGACGAAATCACAGCTACCCGGAAAGGCGCAGTTCCGAAACTGAAAATGTATCTGTAAACATTTCGATGGACGGCCGTCGAGGCTGTGGTAACATCTCTCAGCAAAGCGGGGTACATTGCCCTGGCGTAACGGGCATTATCGGCGGACGTTGCAAGCCCCTAAACAGCTCCGCTGTGAAAGCGCTTCCTGTGGTTGGTATCAAACCTGGGCGCGTGATTCCAAACGCTTCGCTGCACAGAGCAACCACGTGACACGTGTGATGTCACGGCGCGCGCTATTCTTTTGAGCGCCTGCTAAAGGGAACCCGCCGTTCTGGCTCTGTAGCCTTGACGTAGAGCACTGGGTATTAGCGCTGGCGGTTTGGGTTCGAGCCCCAGCGAGTTGATCTGTTTCTATTTTTTTTCATTGCCTATTTTATTTCTACATTTCATTTTTTTATTCTAAAGTGAAATCTAAGGGTCATTTTTGTTAATAATGGTGATTTGGTATGTTTTAGGTTGCTTTAGGCTTGGGGCGCAGCCAATAACCACGTTGAATTACGGTTCTCCATCGCGCGAACACACATGTCACGTGGGTGCTCTGTGCAGCGAAGCGTTTGGAAATACGCAACCTGGGCACCTTGAGTTATGAAGACAACGTCTATATGATTGGCCATCGTCGCAATGGCATCGGTCAGCACATGCTTTCAGTTGGTTTAGCGGGTGTTAGCTCTTGAATTGGGCTAAGCGAATTTGGCTTTTGTTCTAATAGTTTACTTTTCGTAGTTTCAGAGCATCCATTTTGGGCTTTATTTAATCCAGATTGCTAAGAGGAAGCTTCGGGTTTCAGCCATGTTTCTCCTAAATACGGGCCTAATGTTCTCGACAAAAAAGAAACGGCAGGTTCACGCCCAATAAGCCATGAGCTGAATCATTTGCTGTCATTTTGTCATCATTTCAATTCACTTTTCGGCACCTTTACAGCTTTCTCGTAAATGACCATTCGACTGATGGTTCTGTTTCGTCTTCAACAAATCCGGTGAAAATAATCCTATCGACACTGCTTTTTGGCGGATGCCCTAACTGCGCTTTAATAGCGAGGGACGTCAATACTGCTAGAGGAAAGAAAAAGAAGAAAACCCAACCAACCAGTGGCACCACTTACCACCGCCACCACCACCACCACCTCCTGCGCTTATTGAAAAGAGCGAGAAGAATATTTCAGCGATATGAAGCAGCTTGAATTCTTGTCCGTGGGTCATTTTTCGATCGTGGACATCGAGACAAGCCAAGGCTTTGACTGCGAGAAAGTATTCGGCAGCTGTCAATTCCAGAACCGTCTCATCCTGATAGCCATAGTCACGCTGTGGGCCGCGCATTGCCAAACGCTTGCCTTCTCGGTCATCTCCACGGATGTCGACCACTGGTGCAAACAGCCCACCGGCGTGAACCTCTCGGAACTTGACTGGAAGCGCCCCGCCATTCCCGTCGAAACCGATGGTCAACGCAGCAAGTCCACGGTGTACACCAACCCGAGTGACCCTAATGAAACCAATGTCATCGAGTGCGACGCCTCGGAAATCGATTTCGAACGCGCGAAGAGTACCATCGCAAGCGAGTGGAACCTAGTGTGCCGCCGTCGTTCACTATGAACGCTAGCCACGGGAATCTCTATGGCTGGTGCGCTGGGCTCACTGGTAACTTCGGCGTACTTCGACGACTACTTTTGCCGCCACCCGGTCATCCTGGTTTGCATTGCCGTGGCGCTACTGGCCAGCCTGTTTTGTTGCTTCGCCAAGACATATCCACTGTACGTGTGCGCAGATTCTTAATATATCGCTGTACCATGTCGCCTTGCGCCCTGATTGTCACCATCCTGGCGGAGTTCCACTCGTTCACACGTACACCTGCCTCACTATCCTTGTCTGCAATGACGAGACTCATTCTGGCAGAGTCCTGCTTCAACGTCCTCAAGTTAATGCGGAACCTCAGCTGGTCTTTTCTCCAGATCATGATGGCTGCGCCCCCATTCCTCCTCCCCATCGCGTTCTTCCTGGTCCACGAGTCTCCTCGCCGGCCCGGAGGCTCAAGTCTGCCGAAGGCGTCATGCTTGCTGCTGTCAAATCGAAAGGCAGGACGAATTACTGCGTGGCGCTCCTGCTGTGACGAGTAGAACAGAGGATTCAGGCTGAAGAAAGTGCGAGCGCAACCCAAACGGTTGTCAAGGATATGACGAGATTCATGCGGCATCGTGTGGCGATCATGTTTGGATCGTCTTTTTCCGTCATAACTGCTTTCTACGTCTGCCTTTTATCTCTGACATAATGGCGCACCGCGATCGAGTGGCCCGAGTGGGCATCACTAGTAGCGAAAGCGCTCGCATGCTGCTTGCTCTTTCTGGTGATTAATCCGATAGACAAGACGAGGCTCATCAGCAGCGTCTTCCTCATCCTCGGCAGCTTCTCTTGCTTCTTTCATCGCACAGACCCAAAAAAACCACAGTATCAATCTAGTTTCAAATATATTTTCTATCTAGTTTCTAGTTTCAATCTAGCTTCTAGTAGAAAAATTCTAGATCAAATAGCCGTCGCTGCTGCACTTACAAGCATAGTAGCCGTAACAACAATACCCTACACCGACCTCACGTCACACATAAGACAACACCTTCGCAAAACATGGCAAGCCAAAAGGAGTACACAGACACCCAAGCTGTACATAATAAAAACCACTCATGGGACGATACACTATTCACTCACACGAGAGATTCATCGAAGTTGTCCTGATTAAGGATGGGCCACACACACGCGACATACTCCCACCTCCTCGCTGTGTCTCAACACCCTTGTGTAGCAGGTGTGGGGAAGGCCTATCTGTAATTCACATTCTAATTATATGCAAAGCGCGCCACACAACAACACGCAAACATTTCCCACATCTATACATACAACACATCTCACTACACCCACCACTGTTTTTAACGGATGATCCCATTATTCCTCTATAGCGGAATTTCAAGTTGCTTTGCGAAATCAAATTTTTGCACCTCATTTTCTATCGCGCGTTGTTTTTGCTCCTAATTTTATGCCATGCACTATACCAGCCATCCTCATTGCGTTTTACTGAATTTAATTTTGTTTTTGTTGAGCGATTTTAGAGTTCACATTTTCATCCGTCATACATAACCATTGTTTTGGCACTCTTTGATGTAGTTGGCCTTACGCCATAGACATCCACCAATCATCATCATCATCAGCTCTTCGCGTGAGACCAGCGCTATTCTTGAGATTGACTTTACGGTTTACAAACGAGTCTCTCACCTTTTTGCTAACACAAAGCAAAATCACTTCTTGCTGTGATTCATGCCTGTGCATGGGGCGTATATCTGCTTTTCCGTGGTCTTCAGAACGCTGACACAATATTTCTACTATGCCATGACGCGTGCTCGAGCCCCGCGCCTTCTCTTGCGCTACACTTTCCCTGGTGCTCCGGCAGCTACGGCGACCGTTGCGTGGGCACTTGCAATGGTCGTTTACTCAAACAGCAGTTGAATAACGCAAAGGCCGTTCTAACCAAACGCTGGTGGCTCGCTCACACGGCACTTCCTATGTTCAGTTCCTTTTGGGTAATTTATCATGTGACTTTAAATGTTACCTTGCGAACTCTAAAATAATTTCACTAATCGTTTTCTGCCCTGCATGCTGCAGAGTGTATTTTTTACTTTTCCAAGGAACTTTTGTAAAGGAACTACATAATTTATTTAGCCAATCCAATCGACTCTATGGTGTTGCTACTGGCTGGGTTTTTGTGGCTTCGACGTCGTGACGCGTTGCAATTGATGATGCATCGCTTGTACTAACCGCAACACCGTCGTAGTCATGTATTCATAAATTTACCTAATTTTTACTGCAGGCATTCAGAAATGTTGATGAATGAATTGAAACTGCCCCTTCAACGCCTGTAGTAATTGCACTCGGTAAGATAGTGCTTAATAAATTATAATGCTAGTGACTGGAACCCTCATTTATAAAGCCAACTATCAAATCCATGCACTGGCACAAGTGACCCATCTTTCAACTACCACTCACACCTTGCACTTTTTTGGTTGACGTTTGCGTCCCTTGAGAAAAAAACATAGCCGGAACTCGCTCCTGGAACCTCTATTTTATGAAATGCGTTGTGAGGCCCAGAAGAGCAGCGGTAGAGAAAATTTGAGATCCGGGTGCTCTCTAAAAATTGAATCTGACGTAGGTCCGTGAGACTCACGTAGGCACTTTGCGTTCTGGCTATGCGCAGTGTTCACCCATGAAAGTTCTATGTACATGAAGATTCTACGTACGTGAAACTAAAACTGTCCAGTAACCTTTGCAGCCGTTGGGAAAGAGAAAAAAGTTGTGTTGGCACGCAATGTGCAGTACCTGTTAGAAAAATCTAGACAGACAATTTCAGAATTGTTAGAGCCCCATGGTTTAATTTTAAAGTGCAAAAATACAAACCTAACAACGAATAAAATCGCCAACAGCGTGCGAAACCCCTTCAATATTGCCTTCTCAGTCCGCCTCGTTACGAGACTGGAAGGCGAATGCACACACGCTTGTGGGAGGTCGGAGGTTGGAAATTCGGTGGGAAGGCATACAGTGTACATACTTCATTTTACAATGCTTTTCATAGTTTAATTTAATACTTTATTGTAACTAATTTATATATTTTTTAATACTTGAAGGGAAAGGCTAACCTTACAACTTTTTAAGATATAAGCCCAAGCCCGGACCGAGCCCGGACCGGACCTTCATGTGAAGAGACCCCATCTGGCGGTTTGCGACACCAGCGCGAGCCAAGCTTCAGCTAAGCCTTGCATTCCAAATGTGGGCGTACCCATTTTGCTTCGGCGGGAGGACCTTCAAGCACAGCGGAGCGCGCGCCCGCCAGAACCCGGACTTGAGGATAACAGCTCGTGGGAGCAATCCACACGTGCCAAGTGTTCCAAGAGGTCGCCCCAAAGGCCTCCGACACGGAGGGAAATTGGAATGTCTTCCTATCCACCAGCTTCACCGTACCTTAACCACCACAGCATAAGTTTGAGACCCTGCGGACAGTACGCTATGAGAGACCTGCCACCACGTCAACTGCACAGCGCGATCAGCAACATTCTCGGGATGGGACAGTTCATATACCGTATCCTGCACAAGGCCAACTTAATAGCTGTCGACGTATAGATCCACGTGCATGCGACGAAGCGGCTCCGAGCCACGCAGTAGCTGCGTGGCGTAATCCGCGTTTCCCCATTCAACCTTATGAAGCCTTGGCACAAAATCAAGTCCCAGGTGTCATCTACAGTATTGACACAGAAGACACGCAAACTGACCTTCGCCAGAACCTTATCAGCAAGACTCATCACATAGTGTCTTTATCGTTACGTGGTCTGGCAACTCTGGCCAAACCGGCCTGTATAAAAAGGAGCACGGGAAAATAAACAGAAGTCTTGCCGTGTCACCCACCCGTCGTCTGTCGTCAATCGAAACATGGCGTCAGGTGTCGCTCGCCGCAGATAACCGGTGTGATGCGCAATGTGCTCGTCGTCCAGTTTCGCCAGAGCAAAGACAAGATGGAAATGCTTCCGCCCCCGACCGACTCGTCCTGTCGCATAACGCAGCCGAAAATTGAAAAAAGTTCAAGCAGCGCATCCAACGCAACTTCCAGGCGACGGGCAAGGACAGCAAAATGAGTGCGGGAAAAGCTACTGTATTCCTACACGTTGCGGGCGAGGAGGCAATTGACATGTACAACACATTCCAGCTCGGCCCAGCGGAACAGGAGCACTATGACGTCATCGTTGCAAAATTCGAAGAGTACTGCACGCCTCAGCGTAATGAAACGTACGAAGGGTATGTGTTCCCCTCCCTCTTGCAGCAGGAAGATGAAACATTTGAACAATTCCTGGGAGACGTGCAACATTGGAGACTTGAGAGCCTCAATGGTGCGTGACCAACTCGTTTGTGGGACGAAAGATAAAAACTCAGATCCGCATCCTAAGAGGAAAAGATTTCAGCGTCTGCAAAGCCATCGAATTTTGCAAAGCAGCTAAACTTGCAAAACCAAGTTTGTAGCAACGAACAAACAGCCAAGGCCTGCGTCGTAGAGAAACGCACTCGAAACGAAGCTCAGAAAACATGGAAAAAGGCGTGCACAAGCTGCGGTAAGCAGAACCATTTTGCCGTTTGCTGTAGAGCGAAAAAGGTGAATGAAGTAGAAAAGAAACGAAATCGAAACGAAGACTGAGAAGATGGCGACTACAGGTAGCCCTACAATCAGCAGGTGCAAGCACCCTAGACAAGTCATGACCGAAACACAAGATCGTTACAGACATGGAAGGGTGCAGCCGGTACTTGACTTCCTTTACAATACAATCGGTCCGTGGCAAATGCCACATGAAGCTTGCGCGACCACTGCCAGGAGACATGATGGTCCTGGTGCCCCGCGTAAACTGGTCTCACTCCTCAGAGCGAATTCGGCACAGACGCTTCAAGCATAGATGGAAGCAAAAAACTCCATAGACTACCATGATGTGGCCAACTTGGACAGGACATAGACTGTTACCTTATTGAACTGATTACGTGACCTCGAATGAAAGTTAAAATACGAGTGGTTGATGACCACACAAAATTGCAGTAGTTCACGTCACGCTCGGTATCCTCCTTCATTTACTGCGTGGCCGGGAGGATGTAGAAAATATCAGAAACGAAGAAGAGGTGGCTATTAGAAGCTGCCTCCAAATAGTGCTATCACCATCATTGTAGAGTTCCATCCGCCATTACAGATTCACCCACGTCCCGCGGTCCTCGCCTCGGTTATTTAACAGCCACAGACTTGTGTTGACACTAGTGACCTTTGTACGCAGTGCCGAGAAGTGCTTGCTGTCATCATAGCCATTCGTGGCGTCAGGTTAATGGTTGCATCAGTATACATACGTCCTGCTGTGAGCAATGGTGATGACCCCGCATGAATCATAGCTCTTTGTCGTCGAGCCCAAGGTTTGCCCATTCTAGTTGGTGGAGATTTTAATGCTGTTCATACAGCTTGGGGCTACATAAGGACACCAGAAAAAAGGGGGTCTGCCTTGATTGGGGCAACGGAGGCTGTCCACCTCGAGCTTCAAAACGAGGTTGGCACTGTAATCCGACTCCCCGACCATACCAAGCAGACCGACAGTTCTTCGGACTTGACCAGGGCAAGCGCCGCTCTCAAATGCGAATGGCACTCCTGACCAGGTACCCTTGGTATCGACCATTTCCCCTTCGCAGTAAAGCTTAAGTGCCTCAAAGATCACCGCCAGTCACGCCAGGCCTGAGTGATCCGCTAAGAGAAATTTAGAGAGACTCTTTTGCAAACTCCTACGGGTGGTAGCCATCGTGAAAAACACGTCTCAGCCGCCATTGCAGACGCTACGCACGCGGCGACTGAAACGATTACGGTGAAGGCGGGCTCTCCGAATCCCGACATTCACTTACTCAACCTTTGGGCCAGTCGCCTTCAGGCACAGCAGCGATACCGCCAGAACGGCAAAACACTTTTACTGTGGATTAAGCTGAACAAGGCTACTGCCGCTGCTCGTCAGTACGCAGTACGCCAAGAAGTTGCAGAGAACTCAACGGATGCCGCAGTGCTCCTCTTTCAACGAAAGAACGGGCCAGTCCAAAATGTGGAGAACGTTTTAAGCCAAGCAAGGAAAGCGGAAAATGCGCACACCTAGCCAGGACCTTGCCCTTCGCCTCAACATTGACGAGGCCGCTTTCGCTAACATGGCAACAAACGCTTTCTTTGCACAGCCATTATTTCCGCGTTCACCTTTAGCACCCAAGGCAGCCTCAACAATAGAACCGCAAGAAAAACCTATGGACACTCCGTTCACGATGGGCGAGCTGGTTACAGCGATTAGCCAATCAGCTTCAGCAAGCGCGCCAGGACCTGACGGCATTACATGTTCCGTGTTCAGAAACCTTCCTGCAACATCCTACAACTACTTGATTGGTTCAGTGACATCTGGCCTAATTCCTCTACACCACCGGAATCGAAGGAGTCCTGGGTAATACCAATTACTAAGCCTTGGCAGCAACCAGACAAGTTGGAAAAACTGCGCCCCATTTCACCTACTTCAAACGTCTTCAAAGTGATGGAGCGCATGGTTCTGAACAGGATTCAATGGCACCTGGAAACTACTACCCACCTTGAGGACATGCAAACTGGGTTTCGCCCGGGCCTTTGCACACAAGACATCCTGCTTCTTCTCCGCTCAACGCTAAACGCGCTAAAATAAGCTCGTATGTCAGTTGACCCCGGGCTCATAATAGCAATTGATGTGCAGAAAGCTACTGACTCCGTTCCATATGACTTCGTCGTGGAAGGAGCGCGACGCCGAGGCTTATAAGGAAAGACCCTTAGGTTCATACACCCTTTCTTGCAAGAGCGAAGCGTCCGTGTCAAAGTGGGTCGGGCCTTTGGAAACAAAACAGCAAACCAAATAGGTGTACCTCAAGGGGCAGTGCTGTCTCCAACACTTTTTAATATGGTTATGGCGGACCTTCTGCATATGCTGGACAAGATTTCAGGCATATCTTACACCATTTACGCTGACGACATCACCACCTGGTCTCCGGGCGGCTTACTCGGCGAACAAGAGCAGGCTCTGCAACAAGGACTGAACCCAATCACTAACTTTATGGAGTCAATGGGTCTCTTGCCTTCTCCAGAAAAGAGTCTTTGTAGTGGTAGCCAATGCCCAACTTCGCAAGACGCAAGTGAAGGACCACGTTACCCTATCTACGAACGGGGTGAGAGTGCAAGCAATAGAGAGCGTTCGTATTCTCGGTCTCCCTTTTGATGAAGATGGTGGATGCTGACCATGAATGTCGCAACTTCTCCGCAAGGGGAAGAGCACAACCCACGTAATGAAACGAGTCACACCCAAATCATAGGGAACTGACGAGAGCTCTCTACGCACACTTGTAAACGTTCTCCTGATTTCCACAACAATGAACGACATCAACTATACATACCCCAGAAAGAAAAACTGGCAGAAGTTAGAAATCCTGCATCGTGAAGCTCCGCACGTTGTTACAGGATTGCCAAAACCTACCGCCAAGGACGTTCTGTACGCACAAGTGGAAGCTAATAGACTTCACGACATAGCCGGAACAGACGAATTGGAGAATTTCAGCGTCTTGACAAATGCAGGCAGGAGACTTCTTCTCAGAGCTCGTTCCGAGCTTCCCGGCAGACATCCGCATGAGCGGCTGGTTCCGCCTTGGGAGGACGTTATTGTGAAAATGAGTAAGCCACTGCCAAAAAAGTAAGCCACTACCCAAGAGGGAGGAAAAAAAAACTTTAAAGGTCACCTCCTAGAACTAGCCAGTGGAGACAGCGACACCCCAGCAAATCGTACCCTGCTTGTCTACACAGACGCCGCAGTTGAACATGACCGCGTCTTACCGCGTCTCACTCTGCCACGTATAACTCTGCCTCAAACACCGAAGCACGAATTCACACGTGCGCTTTGTCAAAATTTTCAGTCGCGAAGCCGAGTTAAGGGCCATCCTGCCTGCCTTGACTGAACATGCACGCAAACATCCAAGCAGCCTCGGCCCGCCCGAAAGCGTATTAATTTACACAGACTCAACGGACGCATTTCGAGCCCTTGGTTCACCAAAACTACTAGCCGCAGTGTCCGTTTCATAAAGAAATTCATTGCTAAATGCTAACAGAGTGGCCTGCAATACCAAATCCGATGGGTCCCTCTACATGAAGGGAGGGAAGGCAATGAAGAGCCACACAAAATTGCCGGGGATCAACTTTGTATTCATCCCTAGCAAGACTTACAGGTCCCGCTGATTCAGATGCGCAGGCCGACATCGACAGACAGGACGTTGCTGCTTCGGCAAAGGCCAAGCATACTTCATAATATAATTCCGGAAGATCCGATGGGCAACATTGCGGCTAAGGCGTATAAGAAGGGCCACGACCCTAACCCATAGTACGGCTAACTACTTCTTCGGGCGTGGAAACCCGTACAGCTTTCCGAACTGCCAAAAACGTCGTACCGGTGCCTTGTGCAGTGCGCAACACCTCCTGTGGGAATGCTCGGCCCTCATTGTTCTGAGAGAACGCTGCCTAAAGACACTTGAACCGTTACGACCGGCAGACTAAGAACTTTGTGTCAATCCACTCGGAGCCCCACCTCACAGAAAGCAGCTGCAGGACACTCTGCTGATTTTCATAAGAGAAACCGGTATTGAGGACTGCTTCGGGCTGCCTTTCTTTCCCTGTTTCACTTCCCATCACTTTTCCGACTCTTGACCGAGGCCTTCGGTCATGTCAGGGGGACTTCTTTCCGTCTTTTTTTCTAACAAACGTGTGTTCTTTAACCTAAAACGCAAGCATCGATCAAGTATGTTGAATTTTCTCAAATGCTTGGACCGAGCTTTGTACAACATATATATCCTTACAGGAAATGCTTGGTCGGAGATATCGCATTTGTGCATATGCTCACATTGCATTTACGTCGTTGTTTGAGTTTGTATATTACCACCAGCACTATGAAATTTCTGGAAATTTTATTGTTTGGTATATCTAAGCCGCATTTCTTGTCTTGTGTAACCTAATTGTTCTCCCCATGTACAATTGTTTTTTATCTGCAACATAACCACTACTTTCTGAAAAACCCACAGGGCATTTAAGGTATTGAAATAAATAAATGAATAAAGGAATAAATGTAGGAGAAATAGGTTTTTAACGCTGCTTCAGTGACCTTGCACTTCTCTTTTTTATTTTCTTTTAAACTAGAAGGCTGATGGGCGACCTTTTTGTTAGCAACAATAGAAAATGTGCGGCGCGCTATTGTCGGGCTGAGACACTGTGCAGACAAGCATGGCCCGAAAAAAAATTTTTGAAGCCCGAGCCCACCCTGGCCTGAAAAAACGCGTGGTATCCGGCCCATGATATTCCAGTGCACTAATACACTCAGCCGACAGGACATATGTTTTTAAAAACTCCGTTCAAGTCAGGAAAAAGCATCAGTATTCGCCACCAAAATTCACAAAAAAGCACCACACAGGACAATTTATGGCGCAATAATTTAGGAACGGCAGGTTATACTGGTCCGCCTTAAGCATAAAACAATTACCACATTACAAATGCACAAGTTTATGAAAGGTAGTGTCCTATGGTATCTTGCTGGCTTGAGATATTAGGAAAAGCTTCGAAACAGATTAGTTAAGGGGAGGCTAGAAGATATCGCGAATATAAAATCTGTCTTGTAAAATGAATATTTATTCATTATCCCCTCCCTTCTAGTAATCACATTATATGTATTAGGGGTGCAGTTTCATCACACACTACTGCACAAACCCTTCAAACTGCATGAGTCATGGCCTTTGGGAAATTGAATCCACCGTCGCAAGCATAGCACCATCTCCATTTACAAAACCAAAAGAATGATGAACATTTATAGATCAGTGCGGTGCCTTCTAGGCTACTCTTGAAATTGAATACAAGAGAAGATGAGGCGAAAAGGCTTGAAAAAATGCAGGAAGCTCACACTATTTAACGCGTAAGACTTGAATATAGCGAAGCTGCACGTACCCTTAGCGACCATCACGAATGTTTAAGTTCACATTTGCAGTCGATTTCCTTCTTATTTTCTGTCGCATCGACCTTAAGTCTATCACTGCTATAAGTGCGAGCTTTTTCATTTTTTTGGAAGCGATAATCATTGACATCATTTTGAAAGGGCGCACACTATGACGTGTCTGTGTCGTTCCAAGCAGGTGTGGCCACGGTTACGGCGAGCGCTGGAGTTTTTTTGCCAATTTTGGCCAATCTGCGTAAATTGGTATGCTTTGTTTGACAAATATGCACCAGGAACACTCAGCAGTCGCCGCGAGGCACGCATACACGAGTGATCGGCATTTGGTTTCTTAGCTGCTGGGCGATCGCCACAATCTTGGCAAAGCTCCGTAAGTTGATATGCATGATTTCACAAACGTGCGCAGGGGGCGATGGGTGGTCGTTGCGAGTCACGACCACACGGGCGCTGGGTATGCTCTTCGATTTTTTAACTGCCGGGCAGTCGCCGCAATCTTTACCAATCGTCCTAAGTGTGTATGCTGAGCTTGACAAACGTGCTCATAGAACGCTGGGCAGCCGTCGTGAGGAACCCAGCCAAGAGCGACCGGCATTTTTTTTTTGTTTTGTTTTACCTGCCGGGAGGTCGCGGAATCTTGGCCAATCTCGCTACGTGGGTATTCTTGGCTTGACAAGCGTGCGCAGAAGAGTTGGGCGGTGGTTGGCAGGCACGTACTCACGAGCGAACAGCATTTGAGAGTTTTTTTTTTTTCTGTATATATTTCCCTCATATTTTATTTACCTCCTTAAATGTCTTTCTTTAATTACCTTGTAATTTCTCTCTGTGAGCGCCCCTTTCCTGGCCAATCCCCCTGAGTGGGTATGAGCCATCTCTTTTGGCACCACCACCACCACCATTTCCTTGCTTCGTAACTGCTTGATGGTCTCCGCGGTTTTGGTAACTGCAGAAGGTGGCCGAAGGCCCACGCTCATGTGCGTGCGCTCCCAATTTCTGGGTACTTTAGTTGCGAACGCGAAAATTTGCAATTTGCTAAACAGGTTCGCCCTTAAAACTGTAAAAAAGAGAGTGAATCATCGAAAAGCACATTAGCGTCCACTCGGTCAACGAGCGTCTCCGGACTCCTCCGGCGCGGCGCGCAAGCGCTCCCCTCTGCAGTTAACATGTCTGTCTTCAAGGGCGCCGTTGGGCTCAGGCGCCGCTGCTATCACTTCCTTAGTTCACTGTACCGACACCGGCTTACAACGACGGCAGCGCCCTCGAACCTCTTATGAAGATATCACGGCTGCCCGGGAAGGCGCAGTTCCGAAACTGAAAAAGTACCTGTAAAAGTTGTTACGGACGTCCGTCGTGGCGGTAGTACCATCTCTCAGCATGGCCGGGTAACTTTGCCTGGCATAACGGTAATTTTCGGCGGACGTTGCAAGCCCTTAAACAGCTCCGCTGTAATAGCGCTACCTGTGTTGGGTATCGAACCTGGGGACCTCGAGTAATGAAGACAACGTCTATATGATTGCGCTATCATCGCATTGGGTTTGCTCAGCCAATTCAGATGGGTTCATTTTGCGGGTGCTCGCTCTGGAATTTGGCTAAGGCGACTATGGCTTTTAATCTGGCACTTTCATTTTCGTTGTTTCAGAGCATGCATTTTGGACTCCGACTTAATCCAGAATGCTAAGAGAAAGCTTCGGGCATCAATCTTGTTTCCCCAAAATACGGACATTAATGTTTTCGACAAAGAAGGTAGGGCAGGTTCTCGCCCACTAAGCCATGATCTGAATCATTTGCTCTCCTTTTCTCACAATTTCAACCAGCTTTTCGGCACCTTTACAGCTTCCGGGTACATGACCATTCAACTGAATGTTCTGTTTCGTCTTCAACAATTCAAGTGAAAATATTCCCATCCAGACTTCTTTCTGGTGGCTTCCCGAACCGCACTTTTTTTTTACATTGGGCCATCAAATACTGGTCGAGGAAAAAGAAGAAGAAGAAGAAGAAGAAACCAACGAAGCAGTGCCACCTCTTCATGTCCTCCTGCGCCTTTTGAAAAGAGCGAGAAGATATTTCGCCAGTATGAAGCCGTTTGGATACTTGTCCGCGGGTCAGTTTTCGATCGTCGACATCGAGACAAGTGAAGGCTTTGACTGCGAGGAAGTATTCGGCAGCGGTCAATTCCAGAACCGTCTCATCCTGATGGGCTTCGTCGCGCTGTGGGCCGCGCATTGCCAAACGCTTGCCTTCTCGCTGATCTCCGCGGATGTCGACCACTGGTGCAAACAGCCAACCGGCGAGAACCTCTCAGAACTCGACTGGAAGCGCACCGCAATTCCCGTCGAAGCCGATGGTCAACGCAGCAAGTGCACGGTGTACACCAACCGGAGTGACCATAATGACATCAATGTCGTCGAGTGCGACGCCTGGGAATTCGATCCCCAAGGTGCCAAGAGTACCATCGTAAGCGAGTGGAACCTAGTGTGCCACCGACGTTCACTAAGGACGCTCGCAATGGCAATCTCAATGGCTGGTGCGCTGGCCTCACTGGTAACCTCGGCATACTGCGGCGACTACTTTGGCCGCCGCCCGGTCATCCTGGTTTGCATTGCCGTGGTGCTGCCGGCCACCCTGTTGTGTTGCTTCACCAAGACGTATCCAGTGTACGTGTGCACAAGGTTCTTTATATCGGGCTGTACCATGTCGCCTTGCGCCCTGATTGTCACCATCTTGGTGGAGACTTGCTCTTTCGCACGTCGACCTGCCTCGCTATCTTTGTGTGCAATGACGAGCCTCATTCTGGCAGACGTCTGCTTCGCCGTCCTGAAGCGGGTGCCGAACCTCAGCTGGTCTTTTCTCCAGCTCATGATGGCAGCGCCCTCGTTCCTCCTCCCTATCGTGTTCTTCCTAGTTCACGAGTCTCCTCGCTGGCTGATCGCTAGGCGGAGGCTCAAGGATGCCGAACGCGTCATGCTAGCTGCTGCCAAATTGAATGGCAGGCCGAATGACTTCGTGGCGCTCCTGCTGCGACGAGTAGAACAGAGGCTTAAGGCTGAAGAAAGTGCGAGCGCAAACTCAACAGTAGTCAAGGACATGATGAGAGTCATGCGGCGTCGAGTGGTGATCATGTTTGGATCGTCTTTTTCCGTCATAATTGCCTTCTACGCCAGCCTTTTTTCTCTGACTGAACGGTACACTGCGAGCGAGTGGCTCGAGTGGGCATCATTAGGCGCGAAAGCGCTCGCTGCCTGCTTGCTCTTGATGGTGATCAATCGGATAGACAAGACAAGGCTGATCAGCAGCGTCTTTCTCATCATCGGCAGCTTCTGTTGCTTGACAAGCATCGCCGCTCTCACCACCGTCATAGAACCATCCAGGTATATCGTCACCGACGTCATCCTGGTGCTTACGCTCGCTGCTTCTTCAGTCGGTGTGGTGGTGAACTTTGCCTTCGTCTCCGAGCTTCTCCCAACCCCCTTCCGCGGGTTTGCCATATGCTTACTGCTAGCTGGCGGTCGCCTCGGGGGCATGATCGGCGCTATATTATCAGCAGTTGCAGGAACCGCGCGCGAGGACCTCGTCTTCTTTCTGGTCGCTACCGTGGTGTACTGTTCCGTTTACACCTTGAAATACTTGCCACTTGAGTACGGCACCTACGCGAAGCTGGCGGATGCCGAGGGGAACAGCCGCCGCCCGTTCGCCAAAAGCAAGCGAAGCCTGCACACAGTCGAAGAAATGAAGCGTACATTGACAGGTATGGCCCCGAAAAAGATACAGAAGGAAGTCAATAGAAAACGCCGAGGACATGGCAGTCACAAGGGATCGTACTCAACTAGCGCTGGGACGAGAACACCGAGTCCAGGCTCAGCAGCGTCGCGGACCCCTGTTCTGGTGTCGACGCAGCCCTTATAGAACTTTGGAGTGTATGTAGCCGTGCTCCGTTTTTTGTGCCTAACCTTGAAATGACTTTAATACTTCGTCGGCACATAGAGTGCGAATACCTAAAGCATGACTAATTCGTTTTACAGTCCCTGCTGAAACATAAACCGGACAGCAATCAAAAACCGTTGGCTGTGGAGGCGTGCAGGAAATTCGATTTGCGCGTGCCTTGTAGGCAATATAGAAATCATCACATTGCTGTTTCTGGTCTCTTGCGTATTTTAAATCAATACACCCGCGTATAGGAGCACCCGTTTTTCTGCGAGTCAGTGAAATGATGCATAGCTTGCTAAAAATGATTTATCGGGGCAAGACACCAGCAAAGCGTTTCTTATAACGCGAATTTATGCTGCCGGATTAAAGCTCGCCAGCACAAAATTTGTTGTACATCATGAGTCCTCTGTAAATGTACAAAGCTCTTAAAAACAAGCGTAAAGAGAAACCATGCTTTGTGGGACAATTTTATATTCTTCCCGTAGTGTGTTTATATGATGATAAAAATGAAGAAATGGCCGAAAACAGTTGTAGGACGCTGTTGGTGTCCAGAGTCGTGACAGGGTGTTACGACCTGTCCTGAGGCACTGCCAGCCTCTTGCGGGAAGATACTGACGCGAAAACAAAAGGCAGAACATTTAGAGCAACTGATAATCACTTTGTACTTTAGGAGATAGTATGGAATTACTCTGGATAATTCGATTATTCTCGGTTTGTAAGCGCGCCTGAAAGAGAAGCTGAGTATCTTTATGAAATGCCGGAAGCCCAAGTTCTTGAGAGAAGCTGCACACATCCGAAGACTTTACTTTGTTGCACTCCCTCTATAGGAACGAAAACTTCCACTCTTTTCGTAGTCGTATTTAGGCCTCAAGTCGCGACATGTATTGACCTCCCTAGACCGCGTGTTAGAGTACCTAAGCTCAACTCAGCAACTTTTTTCGCTTTATTAGCGCACCACAACAAAAATCTATCTACGTGCTTCGAGACGCCCAATATCTTGAGGAGTGAGGAAAAGTACGCCGATGACGCATTAAAAGGACACTGAAGTGAATTTGTCAAGCTCCCGTTTTTGCTTGCACTACGTAGACTGGCTCAAATTAGCACACTTTTCATCGTTTATCCGGTTGACAAATCGGTAATTATTTTACAAAGCGCGAAAAAGAAAAACTACAATGCGCGGTTTGCGGTGGCCGCACCAACTAAAGCTGTGACGTTGGGAGGAGCGGGCACCGTGATTGGACGATGCCCAATCAACCAAACAAGTTTCGGCTTCGGTTTTGGTTCTGTAAAACACAACCGGTGGCGTTGTTGGATGGGCATTCTCCATAACTCAGTAATCATCGTACCGCGCTTCTGCCATGTTGTCAGCTGTAAAAATGCATAAAGATAAGCCCCCCAGGACGGCTTGGAATCGTAGCATTCACTAGCCGAGGCCTACGCAGTGCGTGGACCCCCTCCGCGTACCCACAGACGCCCAAATGTCATGCGCTTTTCCCCCACATTTGGTGCTTGCCTCTCATGCCTGTACCGTAAAAAATTCCCCGCATTTCCCCGAGGGGAAGAATGTGAAAGTGCGAATGCACGAGTTGAATTTGCGCGGTTCGGTAATGTTCGCGAAAGAGAGATCACACACACACACACACACACAACTACAAAGAAAGAAAGATGCATTTATTCACAGACACCTATTTGTGTTGTCGTTGTACTTGATTGCTAGAGCGGATCTCAGCTTTGAAATTTCGTGTCAGTACTCCTTTAAGCGGGTTCATTAGCCCTTCTCACGCCCGATTCCTGGCCAATCCCCCACGTGGGTATGTGCCATGTCAGCAGGAACAACAACAAGAATGAGCCATGGGGACGCGGCCAGGCAGCGCGCGCCCATCTCCCCCCGTTGCTAGGGAAGACGAGGAGCGCGCGCACCCGCAGCTGTTGCTATGCGGACTACGGCGGCGGACGATTCAGGCTCGCTTAAGAAGTGCGTTCGCACTTAAAAGCGTGTTCGCACCAGGCCAAGGGTCTGTTCATTCTGGCCTGTGCCCACTGCCCGCAAGCAGTCGGTGCTTATGGCAACAGCATACCAACGATAACTCGCTAGTGCGCCAGTGCCAGCCTGCGCGCGTGCTGTGAACTAGTGGCAACAGCACCCCAACGAGAACTCGCTAGCGCGCCAGTGCCAGCCTGCGCGCGTTCTGTGAACTAGTTCGTGGAGCCATGAACGTTGCGGCCCAAAAAAGGTGAACTCAGTGGAGAAAACATCGGCAGAAAACGAAAAAGTTAACTTACAAAAAAAAAAATCACGTACCCACGGGGACTCGAACTCGTGACTTGCAAAACACTTGCGGCAACATACGTAGCGCCCCAGACCATTCGGTCACGGGACGGGCCTCGCCGACTTTGGGAATATAAGGTATATATTGTACAATAAGTTTACACTTTTATTTGGTTTTGGCATTTGAAGCAGCTTAGGTGACTATTTGTTGTATTGCGCTCGTGCAGTAAGCGTCCCCCGAGTTTCCACAATTGCTCACGTCTAGCAATTGCATTTCGCAGACAGAAAAGCGTTCGCAGATGCGTAGTCGTGCTGCTGACCGCTGTGCCTGTTCGCCCAGCGCAAAAAAGTGCTTCCCGCACCCTAGTTTACGCTGTACGGTAAAAATATCAGTTGATTTTATTTCCTTAGTACCTATATTGACTTCGCTGACTCTTCTACCCCTTCAAGAGGCCTTATATTTTCCTACTGGCGTGCCAGTCAGTGAAGCGTCGCTTGTGCAGCGCTTGTGTGAAGCGACCTTGACTTGGAGCTAGATACAGAGTACAAACTAACGAAGTAAATAAAGGCACATTATTCCATTCACAAACGTGTTGTGGCTTAGTTTCAACTGATCGAGCGTATTGCCATGACCCGTCGGCGGCCGGCGGACTAAACGTTGGGCCGACTGACTCGGTCGCGGAAGGTCGGCGAGCCGTGCAGTAGCGCAGCCAATTGCCAGCTCCTCTCCTGCTGACGTCACACGAAAACGCCAAAGAAAATGGGTGAGAGTGCAGAGAGGAGGACAGCATTTTCGAATTGATTGTTCTACTAAATAAATTCGCGTAAATGCGCTCAGAGTGGTCGAAACAGGGTCTAGGGACTCCGGACTACAATTTACGCTCGTAATCCCGCATTGTTTACAAATCACTTCAGTGTCCCTTTAAACCCAATACTCAATCAAGCAAGCAAGGCCGAAGCCTTCGTGCTATGGCGAAGGCGATAACAAGATTAGAAGTAAAATTCAGGATGGTTAAGTGTCCTTCAATATTATAGGCAAAGCGCATTAGCTTCCTAATGGGTTAGGAGGCCATACTAACCTATTAACCCTCTTTTGAACCGATATTCACAGCTGAGGGGCGAAAGAGTCAAAGAATTCCGGCGCAAAACTATTGTTTCTCAAACATGCAGTCGTAGCAGCCACGTGAAAAGCCTCTAGTACCTCAATAAGTTGGGGTATGTGCTTGCCACAAATTAAGCAAAGAGTACAGTAGTGCACATTGGCAGTGCAAGGGGGCCTTGCATCTGCCTCCATAGTCTCCTCGGTCAAATGGTGTAAAATTTGGTGCGTTTTCTAAAAATATTAAGGCCCTTCCACTTAATGTGAAAGCTGTTGGAAGTGCAGAGCAGTGATTCGCCATAATGGGCTGTGGCGCCGTTATCTGCTCACTGCTACCACCCAACACATCTCAAATTTCCTGCCTCCGCAGTGCTCGCGCGCCCCCTGCCTGAAACTGCGCCAACGGGAGTTCAACGCTTTTTGTGCTTGCTTTTCCTCACGCGTGTGCCGGCATTGCACTGCCACTTTTTTTCACTTGCTATCGTAAAAACCAACCCAACAAGCGTTCCTAACTAAGTGATCGCGGGCGCTGCTGGTTACTTGCGTATATTTTGCCTCGAATGCACCTGCAGTTTTCTTTGTGCTAAACAACGGGGAGATGTATGACAAGTGCCACCGTTTCACAAGTTTCGAACGCTTATGACTATATAAACTACTTGGCATTCAAAGACTCTTGGTGCTCTTGGGGATACCCTACGATGGGTCTGCCCGGCTGCGCCGCCTAACTCCGGCAGTCACTTGAGCGTTACAGCGAGTTACAATGACAAGGAGAGCCCCTAAAGAACTCTGCACTTAAAACAGAAGGCAGTTATCGAAGAAGAGAGTTATCACTCACACACACACAAACATGCACAGCTGACGATCTGTGCATGCCCACCCACCAACACACACATTGCAAGCCTGAGTGAAGGCCGGCGCACAGTGGTCCACCACTGAGTCAGTCACTGTACGGTGGCCGTCACCGCAGAGCTTTCTGCCATGATGTGTCTGGCCTCCCCACCACTCTCTCTCATGACGTGCTTGTCACCACTTGCCTAGGGCATGTGAAAACCGAGTGCGTGTGGAAGTGTGGCGCCATCCGCCAGAGCAGGCCGGAGAGTCGCACAATGGAGGACGAGCTGTTCTCAAGTCTCCACCTCCGTTCCACAGATTCGGGACATGGTGCACGCAATCGTGTTGTCAAAGCGGGTGCGGCAGACAAGGGTCCAAAGTGCTCCTGCTCTCGGCTCGAACAGGAAGCCTACCCTGTTGTCGTAGAAGTCGACAGTGGTGATTTCTTGCTCGTGACGCCGGTAGAAGTCTAGGGTGGACTTTGGCTTTATCCCCTTTCATGCGACCAGTTGGCTGCACTGTCAACTGTGCGGAGGCTGTACTTCCTCTTCAACTGACGCACTCGACGTGTCTAGTTGTTCCTCATGCAGGTCGCCAAGAGGTATTCGAACACTTCGTGTGCCCAGCGAGTGCGGGGCAGGAAAAGGAGGTGGCCACAGTATGTGATCTTGCAGGCTTCCCGGGCTTCAAAACTCTACCAGCCCACGTCTCACTGTCTAGCTTCATTGGCGACTTCCTCTTGCTGTCGCTCTTTGCAGCACCATTGTACAGCCCTCTAGACACCAGGATAAATGTTAAATACATTAGATGTTTAGCTCAGTTACAGTAAATCAACATAGATGCATTAGATTCTTTGGTGCGATGGCACACGTCGTCAGCATGTTGCAAATAAAGCCCCATTAAGCACCAATCAATCAAATAATTATTTGTAAATTTTGAATGTTTGAAAACTTGATTACTTCGAACAGTAACACTGCACTGCAAATCATATTGAATGATACTGCACACTATGTGCTGGGTATTTAAAATTTCGGAAATTTGCACGTCTCTTATATTTTCCTTTTCCAAAATTTAAAAAAAAAAACTTTGAAAGCCAAGAACAAAATGCAGGTTGCAACCAAGCCAACAGCATCATCATACATCGTTCGTGCATGGATGAAGTGCACCGATAAATGATGCCAATTCCTCGGGGCTCTGAGGTGACAAATGTCAGAATTTGAGCAACCTTTTCGCTAAGGAAACTGGCATAACGATAGAAACGAAAAGTACAAATCTCGGTAGCAACAATAGTCAAAGCTTAATTCCGAATCTGAACTGTGTTCTCAGCTGTAAAAAAATGATTACCTCTTTTTCTGCAAACACAACAAAGGCTACGTTGAGAAAACTAATGACCATGTATTGGGCTCCGTCCCACGTAAGGCAAATGCAAATGCCCGAACAGAGCCGTCAAATACCGCACTGAGAACTGGCTTCTTATCATCAGTATCAAAACAAAAATCACAAGGATATGAGTAGCGAAGCTGTGGTTCAATCAACGCATCTATGCACAAAAGGAAACACGTTTGTTTATGATTTCCAATTGGGCCGCAAAGTCGCCGCTCGTGCGCGCAAAGATGTGGGCGCCCGTACACATCTTCCATTTTCGCGCTACAGCTAAAACTGCTAAAACCCTGCGCGTGTTTTGTGTACACCGGTCAGCCGGTGGCAGCAGGCACGGCAGCACGGCGTCGATCTCGCAAAAGCTTAGCTGGAGCCAGGGAGAAGAGCCGGCAGTCTTCCTATGCTTGGCGCCGAAGTTCGAACCCCGACGCGCATGGCTTGACGCAGATGGCGAAGTCACGTGGCGACTGTGCACTGAGATACCATGCGCAAACGTTTCGTCGCAGGCAGTCGCAGGCACGGTGGTCGCAGGCTAGGTCACTCCGGTCGCTCGGTGGCTCGAACGCTCACGATTCACGAATGCCGACGGCTTTGCGAGCTTCCGGCGCACGAAGTCACACTCATGAGCGAATGCCACAAAGCAAAGGCGACCACATGACTTCTGTCTGCGCAGGACATAAGAGTTTCTTATGGCGCAGGAAGCACGCTCGAGCCGCTTGAGCCAGAGCCACCAGAGCCGCGCAGCGCTTGAACCAAACCACCGCCTCCTTCCATATTTAAATTTTCACAGGTGGCCGAATAACAGCCTGTTTACATAAAGGCTTCTGTAGCAGAACTCTATGCATAAAGGGAAGAAAAGCTTTTTTTTGCTTTCCTCCATGTCTGCTTACCGTTATTAAGCCGCCAGGTGCATCACATGTTTTTGCGCATCTAATGCAACACTTCAAGCCCGAAATAACGTGCGATATTGCTGGGTAAATTTGTTTCATATTTAATTCGTTATTATAAAAAAAAACTTCTTAAAGGAGACGTGTTAAGTAAGGAGGAGGGGGGAGGGGGTTGTTCGTGCCGTCTGCTGGAGCAGACGACGCACGGCTTCCTGAATGTTACTCATACACTGAATTGCACGTACTCCTATATGTTGTTTTTAATGCGATAGCTTGGCCTACCGCATAACAGGGAGGTTTATAGGTACAACATTTTGCTCATACAATTTTTCGCTTACTACTAACTGGTCCCGTTTTCAACAGTAGCTATGCCGAAAAAGCCTCTGAACAATGTCCACATGAACGGGAGTTTTGGTAATTAAGGTGCATCCTTATGCAACCAATTTTTCGTCATCGCTTGTGCGGTTACATCAATAATTCTTAATATTTTCTGGCTTTTAATGCCGCTACTCTGAGTAACAAAATTAATATAATGCTCAGTCATGGAAGTGATATCAAGGCCGCAATGGCGCTCCATTTTTTATGATATTTTCAGCGTTTAGTGAAATTCACTCCATGGCAGTGCGGCTGGCCGCAGCTGCAACCAGCCCCATATTTACTCCTGGGCAACATGTGCAGCTACAGAAATTGTAGAAGAGGCTATAAACAGTGCATTTTTCCTTCAGTGGAACACTCTGCACATTGACAGTAAAGATTTGTAAAACTAAAACAAACACTCTTAGCTCCCCTTCCTCTTCACAGTACAGGCAAGCAGCGCATGTCTTCACAATCTTAGTGGCTCTAAATAAACGTCTTTGCGATTTGCTGTATTTTATGCAGGAAAATATGTTCACTGTATCAACACACCATTTCTTTTGCTTGAGGACCACTTACGAATATTTATATATTCATACGTTCATACGTGATCCTATATCTATATATTCATAAGTTTTTAAGGAAGTGACGGTCACTCAGAATTCAGAGTGCAATTTAAAATAAGCTAAGACGTTTCAGAAACAAATGAAATTTCCAAAGCTCAAAAATTTTTACGAAATGTCGTACAGCTTGAACAAAATTTAATCGGATAACGTGACAAATATCATTAACAAAAACTCAAACCGAGAAGAAATAGTACAGGGCAAAACATAAAAAAGCACCTTTTATGATGTAAATGACAGTGCATTTATGCATTAAAAGAGGGAAGTTCATTTACTTACACGAGTAGTGAATTTTCAGATGCATATATGAAAACTGGTGTACGTTGCTATGGTTACCATTGTTTCCAGCGGCTTGGCTGAAACCTTAACAATGTACTCAAGAGAAATAAAAACAAGAAATCAAGGTGTCTGCATTGCTACTTCATAAACTTTCATTCCATGTCTGCCCAATCTTGCTTCCAAAGATATGCTTTTCACTTATTTACTGAAATAAACAGTCAGTTGCTCATCACAGCCAGAAAATAGCAGATTAACAACTTATTGTTTAAAAAAAGGTTCATTTGCAAAAAGAAAAGAAGGAAACGTGAACTAGTAGCGACTCGCCACTGGCCTCAGTTCAACATCTCCTGGCTTTGTGATCACTCCTGATGCTTCTTGCCTGGAAGCATTAAATCTAGACATAGTAACTCAATGTTGTAATTAGCACTAATGCTCATAAAAAGAAATTTCCTTGGGGCACTTAGGCCTACTTTTGTGCATAATGCATAATGTGAAAGCATTATGGCTTTTGCCGGCAATACACAAGCACAGTTCAGTTCTCGAAGAAACTTTTCAATTTCATCTGTTATTCTTAAATGCAGCCACGACACATCGTGCCATCACAGCAGCCTCAGAATCAGCATTCTCATAGCTGGTGTGCACCTGTCCTCCTCAAGTCACTGTGCTCCATGATGTTTTTTGGTGCTACCCGCCGCCACATTTTTTGACTCACCAGGCACCACAACAGCTGAAACCCTCTTACCACACCTACCAGCCCTCCAGTATACGCAATACTGCTTGTAAAGCTAAACATAGCCTGCACATTCTTAACTAGCTCTCAAGACTTCTAAATAAAATAATTAGAGGCATTTAACGCACTGAAGCAACACCAGGGCTGCCTGGTGCACTACTGTGGAGTGCTCTGGATTCATTTTCCCCACCTGGGGACCTTCAATGTGTGCTCAAATCTTGATACACGGACGTTTTCGCTTTTCGCCTCAATATGAAAAGTAGCCGCCACAAGGGACGGGCTGAGGAGACCGTCCCCTGTGGTTACTTTTCATATGAAGGCGAAAAGCTTTTGGGCTGAAACTGCCGTCATAGCAAGTCGACCCTGTCCTCTCTGTCTTCTTCAAGCCTTCCTATATCCCAAGCACAGACAAAGGCTTGTGTGGACTCGTCCACATCCCTACAAAACCCAAATACCAGCAGGCATGACGTATCTGCTAAGTTCCGTTTATTAGACCGACGACGTGAAACGCAGCTGCCGAGCGCGCCTTCAGCTCCGGTGCACGCGCAAGTGGTACAGCAGACGACTCCTGCTGCAGAAGCGGTGCGTGCAGACGCCGCACTGGAAGGGCCGGGCGCCCGTGTGCTTGTTGGCGTGGTCCCGCAGCGCCTGCTTGGTGGTGAAGCAGGCGTCGCACACTGCGCACTGGTGCGGCCGCTCGCCCGTGTGAACGCGCTGGTGTCGCACCAGGTGCGAACTCTGGACAAACTCGCGCGCGCACACGGCGCACTTGAACGGCCGATCGCCCGTGTGTGTGCGCAGGTGCACCACCATGCTCGAGCGGACGTCGATTGTGTACGGGCAGTACTGGCAGCAGTACCAACCGTCGCGGAAAACCAGTTCCGCGTTCCCACGCGGTTCCCGGTCTCCACTGGCACCGCTGAGGTGACCGTTGCTTGGCCTGGGAACGGCCGTGCCGACCGCGCCGATGACCGTGTTCTTCGCGATCACCCCCATGCTCGGACGGTGCTTGTCTCCTGTCGATTCGCGCGCAATGTCAGATGGCTGCTGGCCCCAGGGCAGTATAGGAAAGGCTGAGGAAGGGACAGAAAAAACATGCTGATGAGTGCCACTGAAAGCGCAAAATCTTTGAACATAATTTTCACACTTTAATCGACCAGATTTAGGGGAAATCCTCAAGGTAAAGCAAGTTCCTGGACCAGGACAAATTTTTCTTCAACTGCGAAGTTTTTGAGAAAGCTGTAAAGCTTTCTTTTGTAGCCATACAGTTGCATTGGGGTAGACGTCAAATTTTGATATGAAGTAGGTTTAAGCGCCAAGCACAACTTCAGGGAGAAAAGGATTTTGATAGGACAGAGCCGCTCCTATCAAAATCCTTTGCTTCCTGAAGTTCATGCCTAGTTCATATGATGACTTTATATGCTAAAGTACCTACTTCATGTGATGGCATACCAGCTAGCTCGCATCGACACAATATTTCAGCCAAATTTTCTTTCGCAATAATTTTCACAAAAACGACTGAAGCCTTTGACACTAAAAATTTGCATGCCACAGAATAGAACTGACAATGCTCTATCTTTTCATCAGGGACCTTAGCAATGCTCAATCGAACACCCACACATTGTTTCCACGGTAAACATCACATCAAATGAAGAAAGCCCCATCATGAAATGCTCCAAAATTGGCCACGTAGTGAAATCTCTTTATGCAGTACGCTACCAAAAAGGATAAATCCACATATCTTCTGTGTGTTCGAGCTTTCTGTGCTCGATTCTGAATTCAAGAAAGTCTTGACACACAAACAATTCAGCTCTGAAAGGAATGACGCCCGACAGCAAATTCAATATGAGAACAGAGATAAGATTGTTCGAATGGCCACCTCAGATTGTAACCTTTCAGCACAGAAGGATAGCCCTTATATCAAGGTGGTTTAGGTCAGAGCAGTCATTAATGCAGCTCTTGAATGTACTGCAAGTGCACTACAGTGACACTTGGTAGTGTCAGTACTTCACGCAAACGTTTTAAATTACTACTGGATGCATTAAACAGCTCGAATATCTCTGTTGAAGCACAATGTGAAAGTTCACGGGCTCTGTCCACCATTATCAAACCACCACAAATATTGACATAAATAAACCGATGCCGTTCAAACAACCACTCGTCTAAAATATTCCCACCCTTGCTCCGCAACAGAGTTCTAGACAGGGTATCCGAGTGGAGGCAAGACGTCAGCTGAGTGCATGTCAGCAATTCCAGTGGTCGGGGCTCTGTTCTTCGGACAACCAATTCGGTGAAACCAAACAGTATTGGAGACGTTAACCCTGAGCGTGACATGCTGCTTCCGCAACTCGGGTACCAAAGGGATCCGTCTTTTCCACAACGGCCAGTCTCCAATTTAAAAAGCGACCTCTTTCCAGAACCAAAATACACTTCGTAAAACTCTGGTGCCAACATAATATCTAATTTTCCTTCAACCTGGGTAGTGTCTTGGTAGGTGTTTTGATTTGACCTTCAGTAATCCACGATTTCACTAGCCACATATAGCTTGCAGCATTTTCTGACATTGCGTGCACTACCAGAGATGTATCATCTTGACGAAACAGCGTAAAAAACGGGGACACTAGGAGAGAAAGACAACAGGACGACGCTGTACTCACAACTATTTTTTAATAAACTGCACCACGCATATATATACTATGTCCCCAAAACCCACGTGCGCTCACAACATGACGCACATCGAGATTATTACTACAAAGTAACACCAAACTCTAAGTCACGGACTTATCTAGAAATAAGAATTCTTTTTCATGTAATGCTATCGACGGCTCACTTATGCAGATATCGCCTCTTTTTCTAATGTGAAATGCTTCGATAACTTCCCTAGTGGTCTGATTAGTGTGAACCGAAAGGATGGTGGTGTCATGAAAAAGCGGAAAACACCCATGCTCGGAACAGTGTCTGGTGACATGTGAATCTTTCTTGTTTTTTAGTGCGTTTTTGTGCTCTAATAATCTTATATTAATGCAACGACCGGTTTGCCCAACATAAACGTGGCCACAATTAAACGGAATTTGATAGACCACTAAAAAACAAGAAAGATTCACATGTCACCAGACACTGTTCCGAGCATGGGTGTTTTCCGCTTTTTCATGACACCACCATCCTTTCGGTTCACACTAATCAGACCACTAGGGAAGTTATCGAAGCATTTCACATTAGAAAAAGAGGCGATATCTGCATAAGTGAGCCGTCGATAGCATTACATGAAAAAGAATTCTTATTTCTAGATAAGTCCGTGACTTAGAGTTTGGTGTTACTTTGTAGTAATAATCTCGATGTGCGTCATGTTGTGAGCGCACGTGGGTTTTGGGGACATAGTATATATATGCGTGGTGCAGTTTATTAAAAAATAGTTGTGAGTACAGCGTCGTCCTGTTGTCTTTCTCTCCTAGTGTCCCCGTTTTTTACGCTGTTTCGTCAAGATGATACATAACCAGTACCAACTCGCCCAAATGTTGATCCTTCTACCAGAGATGCACAGGTGTTTCTTTGAGAACCCAGATTAGGCGCATTTCTGTACACAGCATTAACGTTAGACTTATACCCATATATATGGCAGTAAATTTCCACCAGACACAAACGCAATGTTTCCAGTACACTGAATGCTTTTTTAAGGTCACGCTTTTTTTTATCTGGAATGCACCATTGAGCTGCTGCTTATTACAGCACAATGTGCGATGGCGATGCCACAGTAGCCAAATCTAAAAAAAAAATTAAAGCCGTTGCAGTCAATGTGAAAGTGTGAAAGCGGTCGGAAGTGCAGAGCAGTGATTCGCCATAATGGGCTGTAGCACCATTATCCGCTCACTGCTACCACCCAACGCATTTCAAATTTCCCACCTTCGCAGTGCTTGCACGACCCCGCCTGAAACTGCACCAGCGGGAGTTCTGTTCTTTTTGTGCTTGTTTTTCCTCCCGCACGTGCCGGCGTTGCACTGCCACTTTTTTTCACTTGCTATCGCAAAAACCAACCCAACCAGCGTTCTTAACTAAATGACGGTTAGTTATGTATATCTTGCCTCAAATGCACCTCCAATTTTCTTTGCGCTAAACAACAGGGAGATGTACGACAACCGACTTGGCTTTCGAAGACTCTTGGTTACGCCACGACGACAACCGCTTCGACACAACGCCGCGTGGCTCTACTTGGGTCCAGCGAGCGAGCTACGACAAGGCGAACACCTAAAGTGCTCTGCACTTATAAGTGCAGAACCTGCCTGCACCCTAATGTGGTCGGTGGAAGGGTGTGAAACTTGGCACGGGCTCGTTAGTGATAGGCTTTCACAATTTGCACCAAGAGCCATTGCAAGGCCAGTAACGATATTTTTGGCGGCTTTGCAACTTGCATTGTTGTACAAAGACTTGCATCACCGGGAAGGCACCTCTACAAAAACAAATACATAAATAATAATGATAAAAACATCCACTTTGCGAGATAATCGTCGCCAGTAAAGCTTCTTTTGCAAAAGGTACACACAAAGCATGAACAGCAACTCGTGTTGAGAATATGCTTTTCACAGTGTGTTTCGAACCCAGAAGCATTCCGAAGCATACACAAAAACATTTCTTTTTTCTTCTTTTAAGAAGAGAAAGTCCCCCCTTCCTTCCTGGAAGATTGATTGATTGATTGTGGGGTATAACGCGCCGACGCAACGCAGCCGATGAGGCGCGCCGTAGTGGAGGGCTCCGGATTAATTTTGACCACCTGGGGATCTTTAACGTGCACCGAAATCTCGTACACACGAGCGTTTTTGCTTTTCGCCTCCATCAGAAAAGCGGCTGCCGCAGCCGGGAATCGAACCCGCGACCTCGTGCTCAGCAGCGCAACGCCTTAGCCACTGAGCCACCGCGGCGGGTCCTTCCTGGAAGAGACCATGAAGATAAACTACAAGTTTGGCTCATTTTTTTTTAAAACACCGCTTTATCCCAATAAAGATACCAGTGTTAACACAAACTTTAAATGATTAATATAGATGCTCATGAAAACTGAAGCACTCCAGCAACTTTCTTGCCGAGCCTTTATGAAGTTACAGATTCTTGTATGTGTGATTGGCCACCACTGACCAAATCCACTGTCCACTGTGCAACCGAGATGCTGCTTCTAGCTCCGTTTGACTGTACAACATTAATGCCAACATGCAGTTGGCACGCTGATAGCCATGTTTGCAGCGCTTTGTCATGTCACAAAAATTTGGAGATGTTTTCAGTGTTTTATCCTTCGTTCGTAAACAAAACGCGAATCGAAGCCAGAATCAAGTTGAGTCAGTTACCAGAGGCTAGAGATCTTGCAAATCGACCAAAGTTGTGTTCTCTTTTCACGGCCCCTTTCGAAGAAATTCGGTAGTTTAGGCTAAAAATAGGCAGTATTGTTAACCCACCTGGCTGCCACAACCACACACACTGCATCTACAATCCAAACTTGGACAGAGGGAGAAAAAATAAATCGGCCACATCGTGACCATGCCAAAGCAGGACTTGGTCACACGGGTAGGCACATGACACGACATCAGCACTCATCCTGTTCACATCACCACGAGCAATAGATGCTAACATCGATCCGATGACAACTTGGTTTTCAGACAGGAGCTCAGTCGGAATACTAGAGAGAAAAAGGGGGGGGAGAAAGCAGTCATTGTAGCAAACAAATTCCATCAATTACGATATTACTTTGTGGTATGTCTTTCTTTTCTGCGCTGTCAAACAAGTCAAACTGAGAAAACTGGAAATAAGTTAGATTTGGCTCCAACAGAAAAAAAAAACGCAGAGCTAATTTGATTTTAGGTTCCCTAGGGCAGTAATGAGGTATAGCGAAGGCAAGCCATTCGGAGCTGCTCTTTTGTACTAAAAACAAGAAACAAACCAGACATTATTCTTCTCTTATCAGTTACAACTCAATTCCATTTATTCCCAAAGAGTGTCCATGGAAGTGGTATACAAGCAAGGGTGCTTAGTAAATGGCACACCAACGCTGCTAGCTTCAACAAAAAGATTTAATTGTAAGTATGCTCACCTACAGGTAGCAATTATATCAGCAACAAAAGCAACATAGTATTGGCATTAACAGTAAAAGTTCCTTTATTTATGCATCACATAGTACTCGCACTCGAGTTTTTTCCCAATCTCAAAGCCACGTTCACTCATTGTATATAGTTTTGTACAAAAGCCACATTGCACTAATACACCGCAGGTACAAATATGGCCAAGTTGCGCAGTAAAAACACAATAATAAATTTTTCTACATTAAGTTGCTCAACACTGCCGTGTTCTTATCGCTGCTTTCACACATCAGCCAGAGGCTTAAATATTTGCAAATATATTCCACTGACAATGCAGTTTCTTTTTTTTTAGAGAGGAGATGGAAATACAGGGCAGATAAAACGTTCAGAGCAGAACACAAAGTGTTTCTCTTCGGTAATTAATTTAGCAGAACTAATTGCAAGTAGAATGCCATAAGGCTTGGACCAGGCATCGGCCTTTTGCAATGATGTACCTGAAGTGAATTTTCAACTCCCCGTGTCTGCCACAATGAATATAAACGATGATAAAATCAATGAAAGGGGGATCTGTCGCCCGTGCTACCCAACTGCATCGCATTGGTACAAATAAAAACAGGCATGCGTTCATTAATCAAAAGAAACTTATCAAATTAATCAATTATTAATCAAAAGAACCCAACAACTTGTTTGGAATGAAAAAGCATTAATGCCCAACTGAATGCCACAGAGTGCTCCTTTAATTAAGCAGGTATGTTGACCGCGACCTCCCGCAACCTTCCAGTCCACCTGAGTGGGTATACTGGGTATACTGCTGTGCTTACACCCCACCCTACTATGTGGTTGCCATATGTTGGGACTAACGACATCCCAATCAACATCAAACTCGTCAGTCGAGCTGCCTGCCCTGGTTGTCGATGTTTTGCAAGTCCAAGTCCCCAACGCGTGCTTTATGTTCACTCTTAGTACAATTGGTAGTCACAGAATCGAACTGGTGTGCGGTATGCGTGCTATACCCCACGGTTCAATAAGCCTCAATAGGCTTATTCAATACCGTATTTTTGCGTGTATAACCGGCACCGAAAATGCGAAAATTTCAGTGGGAAACTAGGGTTGCAGATAGTACGGGGGGTTTTTCCTTTAGTGCAGCTTCACGGCAATGCGCGTTGTGCCGTGAAGCTCCTACACAGTAACACTCACTAAGCCTTCCATAGCTCTAGCGAGAGCAGTGACACAGAGTAGATTGTGACTTTCGCCTTACAGTCAGTGTATTCTACTTGCTAAATATACGCTTTGTCTGTCTACATAGCATGTGATGTGTTGCTTGAGCAGTAGCTTTGGTGCAGCCCTTCCTGTATCAAATGTGTGGGCAGTGTGCGAGGATTTTTGTTTTTCTTTTCCAGCAGCTGAAAGTGGGGGTGCGGATTATATGCAGTGGCAGGTTATACATGCGAAAATACGGTAGGCCTCGGTCCGTTCACGCCCAGCGCCAAATTTTCCAAATCTTCTTTCCAGTTCAATTACTTTATTTCATCAGTGGCAAGGAACCATTTCAAACACCAAAGTTTAATGAGCTGTAAAATTACTTCCAAGTAGTGCATCAAAAAACCCAATTCTCTTATTGCACTCACCAGGGTTCATAGTATTGGAAAATATAGAGATTACAGTTTCATGGCTAACACTGTTTATTGAACTTCTGACAATAAAATTGCCAAGGTGCTGAGGCAAAAGGCGATTCAGGCATTGCAGTCGCCCCAGGTGCAGCAGCTGCCGCCAAAGACGACTGCAATACTCGCCTGACTAGGCCCCTAGCACCTGACAGCACAAGCGACAGCAGAAGCAGCTATACATGCCAAAATACATACAACAAGCATGCACACTTCCGGTGTAACAACAGCAACATATGCTAGACATTCTGTCTAGTGTTCCCCCAAAAATGACCTATTAGCTCTAACTATTTTGGTAACTAATCGACTTACTTGAAATCAGTGGAGAAAAAGCAGCAGGACTGACAAGTTTCGCAGAGTTGACTTAGAAATTAAAAGGAGCCGTATAAAGAGCAGTGTCCCCCCTTGAAACTCTCGCGGTGAGTCACTTGCTTCCCAATGTCCCTCCCTGCGTTGAAACTTCAAGCCACGCTTGCCGGAAGAGCTGCCTGCCCGTGTCCGCGCCGGTAGTGGCTGCGAAGGTAGGCGTGGCTGTTGAAGGTGGCTGCGCACAGGTGACACCCAAAGGGGCCACCCCCATCGTGGACACCCACGTGCGCCACCATATGCTGCCTGGTGATGAAGCCCGCGCCGCACACTGGGCACAAGAACCGGCGCTCCCCCGAGTGGATGCGCAGGTGTCGCGACAGGTTCGAGCACTGGGCGAAGCCGCGCGAGCAAACATGGCACCGGTACGGCTTCTCCCCCGTGTGGCACCGCATGTGCTTGACCACCATGTGCGGGTAGGGTGCCGTGTAGGGGCACAGCCGGCACCCGTGCACCCGCCGGCCACCACGGCCTTCCTGGCTGCCGTTTTGAAAGCCTGGCTTGCGATGAAGCGGTTTCTTGTTGCCGTCCGAGGAGGGCTCGGGGCTGAGTGGGGCTGGAAGTGCAACAGGCAAGGCTGGAAAAGAGGGAAAGCAAACAAATTAATACCGCATTTTTGCGCGTATAACCCGCCCCTGCATATAATACGCACACCCATTATTAGCCTGCCGGAAACAGAACAATCCTCGCATATTTCCCACACATTTGATACAGGAAAGGCTGCTAGAAAAAGCGTGTATTTAGCAAGTCGAATACACTGACTGCAACGCGAAAGTCACAATTCACTAATAAAATTCAGTTGTCATAAGAGCGCTCGTCCTTTTTTTTTTTTTTTTCCCCTTGTCCTTGTATGTTTTGCACAGTCACTGCCGTGGAAGGCTTAGTCAGTGTTACTGCGTAGGAGCTTCACGGCACAACGCGCATGGCCATGAAGCTGCACTGAAGGAAAAACCCTGCGTATTATCCGCACCCATGCTTTGACACTGTAATTTTCGCCTTTTTGGTGCGGGTTATACGGCCAAAAATATGGTACCCCTCTTTTGCATTCAGGCAATCTTTGTTAATCGTCCCAATCTGTTGTACTGTAATGTAGCATTGGTTTAACCCGTTCGTATTGTTTATTTCCTGCATACTTTTAAAAAATAGATAAACCAATACCTGTGCTGCACAGCCGTTTCAAACGCCTTCCGAAGGCTGTTGAACCAATTGCTATTGAGTGAACCAATTGTGAACCAATTGTCTATCATTGTAAATATACACCGGGTGCACTTTTAAGTGAGGACTCAATTGTAAATGAAAGTTGCCGTGTACCACGGGCATAACAGAGATTGGGCGTTTCATTTCTGCTCTCACTATTCTCTAAAGGAAGGTGGAAAAATATGTGCAACTGTGAGCTACCTAGGTTTCAGGCGTACAATAAACCTCCAAACTTCGCTGGCATGTGCGAGTAGTGATTTTTGTCCTCCAAGCAGATGACTTGCTCCGAATTATTTCAAAGGTTTCAGAAAAAGAAACAAAAGCAGCAAGCAGCAGCCAAGAACAGCGAAACTAGACCTCAACGGGCCATTTACTTTCACTGGAATCGTAATGAAGTACGACGAGTGCAAAGTTATTCCTAAGGCTCCTGTTGGAGCTTAGAGAATCGCTCGGCATTTCAAACACCGGTCAGAAGCCCTCGCAAGATTTTTTAGAAGTATACAGTTCAACCTCGTTGAACCAGCAGACTGATATAACGAATTATCAGATATAGAGAACTAAATACGAAGTTTTTGTGGTCACGCTTAATTTCAATGTGTCACAAACTGCTGGCCAGGCCCTCCATTTTCTATATTCGGGCGGCCGACATGACGGCCTCCCAGACGGAGTCGGCCATTTTGCGCCTGGCTGAGGAATTTGGGGTCACCCCTTCGGCTTTGTGCTCCCGTTCTTTGTTTCGCCCTGCCAGCTCCGAGGACAATGCGAGCTGCCGCATTCCAGCGTGCAGGTGCGGAGGGTGACGTCACGATCGCTAGCTCGGACGTGCGCATACGATCGTGGCGAGTTGCCGAGGGCCCCGAGAGGGGGGAACAGAGGAACAATGGGGAAGACTTCGGAGTGGGTCTACGGGACGGCCGGCGGAGGTTATTTAAGTGGACGCAAGCGGTCGCTTGGGACAGTCGGCTGGAGATTCGTGAACGGGAAGGGTCCGGGGGTGACGCGCTTTAGCGGAAGTACATCGGTCGGCTCGCGACGGGATGGTCCACGCCTCGGCTCAGCGCTCGAGTTCACCCGTCGCCGCGAGTCCCATGGCCGACCAGCTTCTGCACCCCGGAGCCCTGAAACACGTAAGCGGCTGCCCGGCGAGGTCGGCTCCACCTCGTCGTGACTTTCCGTCGGTGAACCAGCGGGTCCTCCTTGCCTCGTAGAGACTTTCTTTTACAACGCCCCTCCCGCCGTATTTTTTTTGTTGCCTCGGATTAAGATATCCACATCCTTCCGGGTTTTTTCTAGCGTCACTTGTAGCTAACGAGCTGAGAGTTGGTTTTTTTTGGTGTCTTGTTTGCAGTAGTGTTGTGAGTGAGGGTAATGATTTTGAGGACATTTCGAGTGTCGTGTACAGCTTGCAGAGCTGTTAGATGTTTCTTATAGCAAGTGCTGTTGTCGGGGGTTAACGATGTTTGTCCCATAGAGTGTTATGCCGGTTGCGAACTTGTTAGTATTTCTTTTTGTAGTTGCGTTACTGAGGTGTAACAAGTGTTGCCTCTAGAGTGTTTCGCGTGTCGTGTACAGCTGTCTGAGTTAAACCTTCGAGGTCAAAGGTTAAGCCGTAGGCCACGGTGGGTCGAGTGTCGTCATAGTGGCCACCTTGTGTATTTAGGTTTCTTTTGTTGTGTCACTACGTAGTTAGCGCTGTGCGCTAGCCTCCCAGCGTGCGCGCGCCCTTAGTGTACGGTTGATTAGTGCCTGCGCTCACGATGCCGATGGCAGTGTGAAGGTTTTTTTTTCTTCTTGTGTCGGGCGTTGCCCTGTAGTCTTTTTGTTTGTGCAGTAAACCAATACAATTCAAAACGTAGTCGAGCATCTCCGTTGTGATTTCCTTCACCCCAGCAATCTCGGCACACGTGAAAACTCACGGGCCAGCCACCCTGCTAAAATATAAATAACTGTTGTCTCGCACCCTTCTTTGGTATTTGCAAGCGGACGCAATGGTCTGGGGGAGGGGTTTGTGGCACAATGACACCTATTCTTTTTATAACAAAGCCAAAACCTCGAGAGCCACGTGATATCGGCTATAACGAAGAAATATTTGGTTCCCGCGAGGCTCAAAACGCTACAGCTAGCGTACTAAAAGCAAAGTTTAAAAGAAGTGCGACAAAACAACCGTTTTTCTTTTTAGTAGCTTAAGGCCCTCTATTGCGTGGACACTATGAAAAACTTCATTCCGCTCAGACTGTGAAAAGCCACCAGGCGAAGGCCACATCCTCCTTCGAGTAAATAAGAAGGCCGGCCTGTTTTGCCGAACGAACTTTGTTGTGTTGTATTTTCACGTTCTCATGTTCCGGTCTGTTTAGTTGGAAATGCCACAAGGAGACAGTTAAGGACTACCTCGCTCATAGTGGGTTTGAAGCCTACAACAATGCGTTTTTTTTATCTAGGATTGTCGCGCAAGCCAGATTGCCGATTTGTTAGAGCCGATTTTTACCTCTATGGTTATAACAAATATCGGATATATAATAACAACTATCGGACATAATGAACTAATTTACTGCCCCGACAGTACTTCGTTATAACGAGGTTCAATTGTAACTTCAAACTGTGTTCCATTGCACCAATCGCAATGCAGGTTACTTTTGTTCTGCAGGATATACTATTAGTTAGGACCATGTTGGTGTCACCAGATAGGTGTCACCAGGTAGGTGTCACCAGGTGGGTGTCATATTAGCCATTTCGATTAGACCTCCAACCTCATTTTTTTTCCTTTTTGCACTCTGCTCCCTCCAAATACAGAAAATTCATAAACCTTTATATTAACTGTATTTGCTCATCGCTAAATGAGTTTTAACGTCTTCACACACAACTGCATCGCTCGTAGTGGTAACCAAAATTTAAAATTTTTGTTCTCCTTCGACACCACGAGTGCGAAAAAATGTAGCTAACACGGCTGCCTCACACAGAAAAGTCCACATGCAGCTCGTGGGTAGCCAACAGGTCACAAAATGCAGTACCACTTTTTACAAACAAGCAGCAGCCTAACGTTCTGCATACGTCAGTACCAAACACTTTAAAATTTCCGAATACTGAAACTCTGACAAAAACGTAGATCGAACAAGAAAAATAAGAGAAGTATATATTTGCCACAACCACAGGAAGCATTGCGCATCAGCCCTTCGAGACTCAGCAGCAACAATATCATAAAAAAGGCTGGTTACTGCGCTTATGCATCAGTAACATCTCTATAGTGCTCTTTTTAGACCGGAACTAAAGCATAAAAGCTGCTACTTAAGGCACTCACTCTGTAATTTCAGTCAAACAAAACATTACGAGTTATTGCCAGGTTTAAACTCTGGCAAACACATTCGCACGCAGTGATATGTCAAGTACATAATTGTAACCAGGTAGACGCGTTACAATACTGACATCATATAGGGCAATACATGGAAACAATCAATTCAACATACAGCACAATCATCAACCGTCCTTCAATTTTTAACTCAAGGGTCAGAACGCCAATAAAATTAATAAGGTCTGTAAGTCGCAATCAGAGCACAAAGCTACTAAATGAACCCAACGGACGCTTAAAACTGGTACACAGCTGATCGATAATTTTCTACTAGTACACATAATCCCCTCCCATACGGCGAAAAACAATATCAGGGGCTTATACAACAGCAGCACTACTAGCATTCAAACACACCTGGTTGCAAACAAAGTGGTCTAACACAAGCACAAACAAATGAGATGCGTGCGGTTCTATCAATGCCTTCACTTTTCTTTTTTTTTTCGTTTTTGAAGCGATAGCTTTTTACAAATCGGCAAGTGACAGTGCAAAAGACTGAAGGGGCAAAAAAGCCAGCCACACAAACAATTCACTGCCATTGGCTTTACACAAATGCGTCTTAAGCTTTACAAGTCACTGACTCATTTCACCAAGAATCCTTTGAACTCCCAAAAAAAGTTCACTACAAATACGTGTCGTACATAACAAAGTAAAGGACAGATTGCAAACAACCAGCACACACACTTTCTTTAGTAAACAGAGAAGCACAGGACAGCACACTACTTCAATTTAGCGACAGCTCATTGAGGGCTAACAACAGGCACTTGATGAGTTCTGGTGCCCTAACTCCAGGCACCGACAACCAAATCTAACAATCAACTTTTACGTCTCACCAAAACTGTGGCTAGACATGAAAGATGCATGCGCTCAACCGCGGTAGATCTAGGAAGTGTATTTTGTTCACATCGCAGTTAAAATTGGAGCTTTACGCATTCAGGCTACTGCAGGGCAAAGGCTTCTCCCATTAATCTCCAATTATCCCGGTCCTGTGCTAACTGCGACCAATTTATCCCCACAAACTTTTTGATCTCATCTGCCCATCTAACTTTCTGCCGCCCCCTGCACCACCTGCCTTCTCTAGGGATCCACTCTGTTACCCTTAATGACCAACGGTTATCTCGCCTTTGCATTACATGCCCTGCCCATGTCCATTTCTTCTTAATTTCTACTAATATGTCCTTAACACGCGTTTGTTCCCTGACCCACTCCGCTCTCTTCTTGTCCCTTAATGTTACACCTATCATCTTCCGCTTCATTGCCCGCTGAGTCGTTCTCAATTTAAGTTGAACCCTCTTAGTGAGCCTCCAAGTTTTGGTGACCTTGGTGACCACTTGGTGACCTTCAAATGTGCACTGAAATCTCAAAAACACTTTGGTTTTGCTCTGTACCCCTTTGTGCAGGCTAACAAGCCAGCACGTCGGCTTCGTCACGGGAGCCCCGACGTCGGCAGTTTGGGGAAAGGAGCAGATGATGTCGCGCTGGCCCACTCTGGGCCTTCTCAGGCGGGTTGAGATTAAAATGGATTTAAAATATGTTATACTGAACGGCTACGGTTGAAACTTGCTGGGAGATGTCTCCTGATAACAGGGAAGCATTTTACATGGTCATCTCAGCGTTGAAATTTTGTGTCACTACTCCTTTAAGTTTCAGACGATTATATATCGGTCAACCTACGGCTTCAACTCATCTGCCCTTCCTTGCGTCGTATGTTTGTGGAACAATCTCCAGAACAACATCGCATCTCAATTAGAACCAGAGAGAGTCCAAAAACTTCTGCACTCTCTCTTTTTTTTCATAGGAACCCAACATTTGTATTTAAACAACCTTGCGCCACCTTTTGTATGTGTGTATTATTGTTTGTTATTATCCCAATTTTTCCATTTCCAGATTAAGGTCATGTGTCATCTTGTACCGCAGCACGCACTCTCTTTTATACAGCTTCAAACTCTGTGCCCGCTCGCACTTTTGTGTTGTAGAACGTCTTTGTACACACGAGATCATGTTCTCTATTTTTGCCACCCTTCACGATCCTGCGTTTTCAAAACTAGCGCAGTTTGCTTTGTATGCACTGCACTTGGCAAATTTTAGCTGCATGTGTTTAAGATGGTTTTTTTTTATTATTATTATTTTTATTGAGTTGAATTTCACATACTTGTTTTTTTCACGCTTCCTTTCTACAATGTTCCCATGTGCAACTTGACGAAGTTTTTGTGTGTGTGTGTGTGTGATCACTTTTGCAACCCCCCCTCCCCCCCTCGTCCCCCTTACTTTATGTCCTGCAATAGGGACTGAAAGGTCCAGTAGAGTTGATACATACAGTTGAACCCCTTTATAAGAGACATATACAGGGAAGCAGTTTCTGTCTCTTATACAAGATGTCTCTCATAAGCAGGGAACCATGTTTTCACTTACTAATCAGACCCTAGTTCAATGTTGGCATCATATCACTAAAATAAGCTCAAAAGAACGCTACAGCATGTTGCAAAATATTCATTATAATTTATGTTTGGCCCCCAGAATTTATGAAATAGTTCTGAATCTTTGTTTACTTCATGACTGTATTTACACTGTTTTTTACAACCGATTCTACGAGCTTTCTTTCGTTTCACTGTTTGTGAAAGATGAATCGTAAGTGTTGAGCTCACAGGCCTGATGAATAGCCAGAGCGCACAGCTTCTTCCGCTGTGCGCTCAGGCTATTCATTACGCCTGCAGGACTCAACATCTGCGATGCTTCTTGATTGGGAGCTACGCGAGTGGGAGAGCCCGCACGTGCGGTCGCGCTCCAATGGATGGCAGTAAGCTTCAACCACTTCTGTAAGTTGCATTTCCATTGGCAGGGCTCCTCATCGTCATTTCATAGAATACTGAATCACTGTGTGTTTGCTGAAGTTATAATAAATTGCGACTGCAGGCGTCTGTTGTCTCCCTGTGTTTCCACAATGGAAGCAACTGCAATTAGTGACTGGTGGCACTCCACCTGAAGTTAAAATGTCTGTTACAAGCGATATTATTGATTATAGTTCCAGGATGACTTGTCCCTTACAACCAACTGTCTTCTACATCCGATGTCTGTTATAAAAGAGGTCAATTTAATTGGAAAGATAGGGCAGCCAACCATGTGGGTGAATAGTGCCTCTTATACCCATTTGTCTCTTACATCCATGTCTCTTACAACGAGGTTCAACTGCGGTGACACGTTGAAGAGCAGCGCGGGACAAGTGACAAAACACAGAAGAAGACACACAGTGCGCTAGCTTCAAACATTAATGACAGAGAAACCCAACCACCACATACATACCGCACTTATCAGCCAACATGCCTAATTTGAACCAACCAGGATGCATTCAGTATATCGCAACAACGCAAATAAAACTGCGTAGGAATTCAACATAATCACAAATGGATAAAAGTATCAGAATACAAGTACGCCAATTAAAACCTTTAGAGAGAACAAGTTGCCAGAGGCATCCTTGACATTTGTTTTTATTTTCACGCCAATCACATTTGCTGGAGCTACGAACCTAGGGCCCATAAGCCGTTGCTTCCCAATCACTCTGCCAATTTGGAACTCGTTAAAAGAGGTATCGTTAAACTGTGCTTTACCAATGCCCTGAAGAAGTCTTGTGAGCACAAGACAGGCCCAAGCTTTGAAAAACAGACAGTTAGTTTATCAGAAGCAGCATACCCAACTCATGTCATAGTGTCGGTGGCTGAGGGCATACTCAGGAAGTCATGCACAAAAGAGCTTGCTGATTCGCCACTCCTGACGAAATAAAGCAAAGTGGCGGTGATCCCATACCTGCATCACTTGTGCCATAACCTCAAAAAGTAGCTTCTCGCTCCAACATAAAAGTAGTTTTTTCTGCCCCCGAGAAGCTCGGAAATCTCGGCCAATTGACAAAACTCAACAGCTCTTGCGAAGCCCTCATGCAAGACAAAGCACAGAAACAAATTTGTTGAGCTCACAGAGTGTGCCGTTTTTTAGATTCCGCAAGGTTGCGGCAAGTTTTACGTGCTGCACTCAGGCGGATGGTTGAATGAACGCTTAAAGGAGCACAGCTACAATGTTTCTAGTCAAAAACAGGGCTTTTTTGCTTTACACTCCAAAACTTCTAGCTGTTCTCCTCCCCTCTTTGAGAAATGTGGTGTTTTGGCCAAACACCAACACCCCCTAACACACCAAATTTTGGAAGTGAAATCCCGTACTGATTTGGGTGACCTTTGCGTTTCGAAACTGTCAGTAGCTCTTCGGGCAAAAGAGATCGATTTTTAAAGTTGGAACTCGATATTTTCTTGTCCGGGGTGTCTGTCTTAACGCGCATGCGCTCTGCTGCTTGTCCTTGCATGCCTCTGGCAACTTTTTGTCTGTAAAGGTTTCTATCAGTGTACAGTGTAGACCGCTTATAACGTATGTCGCGGGAGTCGCAAAAATCCGCACTATAAGCGGTACCGCGCTATAACCAAAACGTGCGCGAATTCAACCAAATCGCCACCTAAATCTCAAGTCATCCTAAATTTTTTATCACCCAAACGCACAGCGCCTAAAAACGAAGGAAGGGTCTTTATTTCGTATTATTTTTAACATCAGCCGCTGCTGCCGGGTCTCACATTGCAAAAGCGCGGTCTTACAAACGGCGAGTGCGGCTTTAACTTCCGTTGTGTTTGTGTTTTGGAAGACCATGGCTGCGTTTTTTGCGTCTATGAAGATGCCGCAGGACATGATAAGAAAGGGCAGCGGGATTTTTTTTTTTACCCCACCTTGTGTTCACGATGCCGAAGGCGGCTGCTTATCAGCGCAACGTTCTGGTGGTGGAAATCTTCGCGCGGCTGGCTTGTTCGGGAAGAGCGGTGGCTTATCTGCACAACGTTCTAAAGCGTGAACCGCATGGAGCAATTTCTCGCGAAAACGTGCAGCGCACACCGCAGGCGCGGATACAACTGACGTAATGTGTGCGGCGCGGTAAGAGACGGCAACATGGCGTCGGCACTGGCCGTGAAGCGGTGCAGGCAGCTCCAGCGACCACTTCTAACCGCTCGCTGAAATGCCGCACGAGGCGCTAGCGAAGATGCTCATGCAAGAAAAGAGCTGATAATGTGACCGCAAAGTGGAATATAAACTGCCATCCACGCTGCTTGTGAAAGCGCCCATCAAAAAATACCGCGGTGGTAAGCCTAAAAGTCCCTTCATCTGTTCGACGGGGACGACGGCGCGGCTAACCGGCTCGGAGCGCTTAGAATCTCCCGCCATTAGGTGCGCGTCTTTCCATTGGTGCAAGTCGTCAGGCTCCTCCCACTGTCACGCGAAGAAGCCACCGCGAGCGCGGAATCGTAGACGCGAGCATGAAAAAAACGCACGCGCAACGCCGATGTGCACAATTCGTGTGCGAAAACGGGCCATGCGGTTTACGATTAATAGAAACAACTTGCCACGCGCGGACGGGGAGCCGGTCGCTATCTTCCGAGGTGCATCAAGCAGGGACAGCTGTGGTTATCACGTACGCGCGAACTAAATAAAGGGTGCCTATTTTTTGCTTCTGTGTCGAAGTTAGAGGAGAGCAAGGGGTGCGCGCTGCGTCAGATGGCCGATTTCATCATTTCTTTTTTCTTTTGCTACCCTAAAACGATGCCCCAGCTGCGCCGTTCGATGAGCAGACCTGCCGAAAAACCGCACTATAAACGGTATTGTGTTTCGGCCAACCGCATCTTAAGCGGTACGATTATGCATTGAGTTCTATGGGAGGCAAACCGGTGGTCACAAAAACCCGCGTTATATCCGGTCCCGCACTATAAGCGGTTACGTTATAAATGGTCTACACTGTACTTGTATTCTGATGTTTTTATTGATTTGTGACAACATTGAATTTCTACGCTGTTTTATTTGTGTTGTTGCGATACACTGACTGCATCCTGGTTGCTTCAAATTAGGCATGTTGGCTGATAAGTGCGGTATGTATGTGGTGGTTGGGTATCTCGTAGTCATTAATTGTTCTGCTGTGTTCTGTTACTCGCAAATTTATTCTGTATGATCCGCCAAGCTTCATTTTTGTAACCCCCTTACTCCGTTCTCTACAAAGGGGCCTGTAAGGTTTTTAAAATAAACTGTGATATTGAATCAGCATTCATTTAAGGCCTATGTACTGTTCCTTTCGACGCGGTTTCTTATGCAAGAAATTTAATTATGTTCCTGCATGTGAGTAACTTTCTAGTTGCACATCTGAAGCGCAGTAACCTTACTGCGCATTTGTAAGACCAAACTGCAAAGTGCTATATGTGTTGCACCTATAATAGACGAGCACCAAAATCGCAGTTAGATATGTCTGGAGTTTGTCTGGTGCTCCCTGAAAAAAAATCGTTCAGGGGCGTTTCTTTGGATTCTTTTTATCTCCAGTTAAACTGCTGCCGGCGGTATTCATATTCCTATAATATACGTAGTTCAATGTGAGTTTTAAATTTCTCACTTTATTTCGCCTCAGGAATCCGACAGCATATCGCACTGTGTGTCTTGTGTTTTTGTCCCTCGTCTTGTGCTACGCTTCGACTTGTGATTGAAAGGTACTCTTAAAAAACTAAATAATGTTTGCTGTTTGGGTCGGTTCACAGTGCATTTCTACCGTGAAAAGTATCTGAAGTTCTCAAATATCGAGATTAACAAATAATGGAGCGGTAAAAGTTTGTGCCGCCACACGAAGGCACGAGAACTTTCAAGTTGCGCGGCAACGCATGCCCTTTTGGGTTGGCTTTCCCGCGCGACGCAGAAGCTGTGCAAGAAAGCCTAACACGTTGGTAAGCCTTGAACGAGACGAGCGTGCACTAACTCTGGCGAATGCTAGCCGAAGTGGAACGCTACTTGTGTAAACTTTATCAAACAAAAAGAAGTTTCCTGTCAATACAGCGGCATGAAAGCGGAATCGAGAGTCAAAACTTGTTGAGCAAGCTCATACCAGCCACTACCATGCCTATACCCACATTTCAATGACTGAAAGGACCAGTCAAATACACCTCCTGTATTCACAGCACGTTTAGGAACCCGTAATTTTGTTGTGGCAATGCGCGCCACATTTTTGCTTCACTGGTTTGCATCTCGTCCAAATATTTTATTTCTATATTTTTGTACCATTTCCTTATCAAGCATTACTACATGAACAGGGTTGTTCGTTTTTGGGTAAAACCTGATTGCACCCGATTCTTACACCCTGAACGTGTCTCAGGAGATTCGGGTTAAACCGGATTTCTCCCCGAATGGACCTTTTCAAAGGAGCGATCTGCACAATTGTGGTCTGACGTTCCGCCGTTCTCAACCAGTACTAGCTGGAAGCATGCCCCACAAACACACCTTCCTAACTCATTGAGTATTGGAACGACTCTACCACCCGCAACCTTAGGCTGGCAGATGCTACCCCGACGTTGTTGCGCCTAGCTAATGGAAGCTGTGTTGTAGAGAGAACCTTCTCCCAGTTGAGATACGTTCAGTGATCAGACAGGCCTTGAATGAAGACCGACATGTTGTGCAAGCAGATCACAATAATGCATGTAAACAAGGATGAGGGAACAAGCGATGACCAGCTTTTCGTGAATAAAATGTTTCATTTGTTACAGGTTATCAATGCCATTTACTTTTCAATGCCAAAATGTTTCATTTGTTTCAAGTTATCAATGCCAATGTCGTTATTTAGTCATTTTTAAACAAATGCCAAATTTCGGAGAGCATTTTCCAGAGAACCTTGAAGTCCCCCCGATTAACAGCGTGAAAGAAACGCCAGCTTTAGCGCGTTAGAGCTAAAAAGCTCATGATACCCTCTAAAATGTACGAAGTTTATTTTAATACACTCGGTTTATCTATCGATTTAACCCGAAAAAACCCGAATTCATGAATGGTTTCACAAAAACACCCGATTTCTCCCCGAATATCAGTTCAAAGTACAGCAACTGAGTTTTAGCCCCCCCCCCCCCCAATTTTGAAAAAATATAAAATCCGAAAAAAGCAAACAACCCTATACATGAACACTCACACGTGTTAAGCCGCGACTGCATCAGTTACCTTGTTTTTAAGGTGAAACTTTATATGACTAGGCAAAAAGGAAATCCTGCGATCCCTTGTATGCAGAAAGCTCCTCCGGCGCAACCTCATGCACAAAACATGCACAAAACAACTAAGTTGGAGAGGAGTTAATAGTAAGGGGAGGGAGATTGGCAAGCTGGAATAGAGCATCGGAGGGGGCAAAAAAGACTCGCTGTCACAGCAGAGCCCGCGCACAGCGAGCTACTGCGTGAAGCCCAGCTCAAGCCACAACAGCGGGCAGAGCCGCACGTTACAGGTTCGCTGGTTCACCATCTGTATGGAGTGCATGGGCTCATTCTTTCGTTTAGCAGTGTTTCAGAAGCTGCACATGAACGAAAGCACAGATATTAGTATCTTAACATATTCCGTACAATTCGAAGTGGCTTCTTAGTATTCATATATGAAAATATCTGCATTCGATTCGTAGCTCCAAATTTGATATTTACACACACCTCTAGCACTGGCACATTTCGTCTACTGTATTTTCGCCATTCTAACGCGCACCCTTTTTTTGCTAAAAGGTCGCCTTAATATTCGCGTGCGCGCTACAACCTCCTTCTTCCAGGTACATGGTGTCATGTCTTTTATATCCGCGCGGTAAAGTCGTGTCAAATTATTTTTTTTTTCAAATTTTCCTGCGTGAACTTAACAGCGCTTCACAATTGGGGGAGTGTTATATTTGCCGAAATGCGGTAATTCTTCACAAAGTATTCCCCCACTCCTCTCCCCATAGCCCCGACAGAGGCAGCAAAGCAGTACTGCAATTCTTCGCATTGCCAGTGAATTGATATGAAAAATTCGAATGCCACGAACTACACTAATCAAACAAACTGCAGTGCCAACCAATCTGCACAAGCACAATGCATGCAGATTAAACAAACACACGTCATGCAGATTGAACGAACACACGAACACTCAAACGAGCCATGAAGACAAAATACAAGTTTGGTCCGTTCAAAAGACTGCTCTGTCACGGTAACAATGACGCTAATTTAATCGCAAACTTCAGACAAATAATCAATACATTAAAGAACTTCCTAGCCCCATTCGGGCAACTTTTCTATGGCGTTACGGAATCTTGGTTGTGCTATTGATGGCCGCCGATTTAGGCCACCACTGAGAAACACGGCTGGACGATTGTAGAGGGGGCCTCTAGTTCTGTTCGATTGTATCACTTGAATGCTAATGCACAGTTGACACACTGTGAGAACTACCGTATTTTCGCGCGTATAACCCGCTCCTGCACATAATCCACACCCCCACTTTCAGCCCGCCGGAGAAGTAAAAAAAAATCCTTGCGCATTGCCCACACATTTCATACAGGCAAGGCTGCACCAAAGCTACTGCTCAAGCAACACAACACATACTATGAAGACAGAAAAAGCGTATATTTAGCAAGTAGAATGCACTGACTGCAAGGTGAAAGCCACAATTCGCTAATAACATTCAGTTGTTATAGTGCGCTCGCCCTTGTCTATCTTCCTTGTCCTTGTATGCTTTACGCAATCGCTGCCATGGAAGGCTTAGGCAGTGTTACTGCGTGGGAGCTTCACGGCACAACGCGCATTGCCGTGAATCTGCACTAAAGAAAAAACCCCACGTATTATTCGCATTTTTGGTGCGGGTTATACGCGCGGAAATACGGTATGTTTTCAGTGGTGGTCCATACTCCTGCCCACAATATGTAACTGCAGCGCAAAACTAAACTTGCGAACAGTGAAGCTGTTTACAGGGGTGAGACAGCTGCGCATAATGCGCAGTTTTGATACAAATTTGTTTTCCTGCGCCAGGCTGCTCCAAAAGCATGAAAATCGCAAAAATTGCGCCAAACTGCTCCAAAACAGTCTGAGAGCCAAGGATTTTAACGCTCCCGTCAGTCTCAGTGGGGAAAAATGCTTACTGACGGCATAATTTTTCAGCACCCCCAAGGTGATGCTGTTTGTAAAGGTTTGGTTGATTGATCATTCAATAAAACACCGCATGAAACTGCCTCAGAGATAGTTTTTTTTTTTTTTTTCGAAAGTCGCGTCAGGTTGCACATGTTACATTCTGCGAGTTTTAAAGTTTCCCTATCGAAAACCATTCCAAAGTCCTGTAGAAAAAATGCTTATGCGTACTGAGGCGACAAACTACTTGTGCAAGTTGACGAAAAAACGGCAATTTTGGGAGCGCCTTATCTCCGGAACTGCATCAGCGTTCAGCGGGCGCCGCCATCTTGGTGTGGTGAAGATTGGAAAACATGGCCGCCGGGCGAAGCAGTTGCTCAGGCTGAGTGCTCTTCGCCGATTTGTACCGTGGTTTTGGTTATGGGGGTGGCTGGGTTCACATTTAGTCGTTTGATCTGTTGCGGGAAGCTGCGCGACTCGAAAGACGGGAGGTCATCAAAAACAACGTGGTGCCGGCGAATCCGCCGTGTTTCGGCGTTGAGTGTGAGGCGCGGTGCGTGCTTGAAGTGAAATTTCGCACTCGTTGCGGTGTTATAAAACGCTGATTTATTGCTGCCTCTGACAGCAAGCTTGCGAGCGGCGGGAATGGGACGATAGACGATGCAGAAGTGGCGGCGCAGGCTACATCGCCGCAAAATATTCAAGCAAGCAGTGTCTGAGGACGGGCTATTATTGCACGCTAGTAATAATGGTTCATCTATCTGAAGTGAAATTTGGAGCCAAGGGGTAGGTGGCTGAACATACCAACGTTACTCGAATTACGATCGTAGTGAACGTGTACCTTGGGGATTGAAATGGGGAGGGGGGGGGGGGGGGGGGGGGTGCGACGACTGTCACCTCGCTTTGCGCAACTTTTGCCGTGGCTCTACACTTGTGTGTAAAGGCTCCGGACAGCGAAGTTTGCCGCGCGAGCGCAGCGCCAGGCGCGACAGACACGTGCAACTCTGGGTCGGTCCCGCCGCGCCGACCGCCTTCAGCGCCAGTGAACGCAACTTTGAAAAAAACGTTTGTTATAACGTTATTTGCGCGAATATATACTACATAGTGCAACAAAGTCGTGCAAAATGTTATATAGTCGCGGGAAGCCTCCCAATAAAACGGGGCACTGATAAAATGCTGTCGCCTCGCTGCCGAGCCGCAGGCTAGCACAACTGGGAAGCATGCGTTCAAGGCTTTGCATTCTCCCGCGGATTCTTCTTCTCTGTTTTTTTTTTTTTTTCTCGCAGATACCGAGCATGGTTACTGAATCTTGAAAGGCCCGCATTAAGCGAGCGGATTACATGCTGCCGTGGAGTACGATCAGCTTGTTAGTAGGCTGGTTAGCAGGTGGTCAATACACTTAAGTGCGCTCTAAATTTGGTAACAAAGAGGGCCCCCAAGCACAGTTATAGGATCGTAGTTTTATCACCCAGCGGTTCTACTCTGCTTTATCTAATATTCCACGTACTTATACCGCAGAATTATATACATATAACCACATATGGGGCGCGGACACTTATAGGCGTTAATGTTCCCAAATGTATCGCGACCTTTTGGATAGCATAAAATAACCGCCTGTTCGTGCAAAAGAAACAATGAAATTGTTGTCTAAGCCACTGAAAAGCAAAGAAAAATAGAGCTAAGACGTGCCGAAATAAAAGTTGGAACAGTATGTACACAGGAAAAAAAATTTCACCTTCGGGAAGGAGGAGGAGGAGGACAAGCTTTATTTATCCCATCCGTCGTTATTGCGGTCACTCTGGACCAGTGAGGGGTGTACTCAGGGAACTAAATTTTTCTCCCGTGACTTTTGTTGTAAAGGTGTTGACGGGGAAAAAAGCGCTACTATTCCTTCCTAACGGAGGTCTCCTGCCGAACCCGTTGGCATGGAGAGAAAAAAATACCCAAATATGAATATTCCGCAATTTATTCCGATACGCCTATTAGATGTTCTGCTTACATCTCCCCCTTCCCATCCCTGCCCAAAGGAATTTCTTGTGATAGCCTTCTCGTGAAGAATTTCTTTTTTGTGGGCGTGTTTACATGTATGCAACTAGCGTACTGAACTGGAAGCCCAAAAGTTTCTCGGCGAAGCGGGCACTTATTAACGCCCGCAGTTTCGCTATACCCCAACAAACGTGAATTTCATACTGTTACATGTATGGAGCATCACATTCGGATCAAAGACCTATAACTCCCATAGTTCTGCAGTCGCATGCAAGTGCACTCACATGGATGGAATACCCCGCGCGAAAACATCGCGCAGCGTCTAATATATTTGCAGACAAAGCCTCCTCTTTTGTGAATTAAACAATATAAATTACGTTTACTTTCGAAGCGAAACATGCTGATCTTTAGAAAGGTTTGCCCCGCAGGCAGGCTGTACAAGCGTTTCTCTTCTGGGCATCACTCCTATGCGGCCTTTATATGCCTTCCTATACGCGAGTTCAACCGAATAAATCCTTCTCCATTCACATGCAGTATGTGGCAGGATTACTTTACAATCTCTTACTTCGTTTTAAGCCCAAAAGGGGCGACTAATATGCTAAATTCGCGCTGCAAAAAGAAGAGCGCCCCCGAGCTAGCAGCGTACCGGCTTGCGGGGACCGACCCAGTGTTGCGCATATCTGCCGAAGGGGGCGCTGGGTGTCGCGGGTTCCGTGTCGCCCTCTGGGCGCTGTCCGGAGCCTAAAGCCGGGTCTGGGATTGCAAAAATAATAATTTAGGCATTCACATGATAATAAAAATGCCTTGGAGTTGCCTAGTTTTTCAATTCGATATTCTCAACGGCGCTCCACGCTATCTATGCATAGAGCCTAGAAATTTAAAAATGGTTTGTAAAAATGTCATACCAATTGTGATACTCTGATAGAAAACTTTATTCATAGCTGTTTCAGAGCTATGTACGTTCAAAACCAATTAAAAAGTGCACTTCCCTCCCCCCCCCCCCCCACCCTGATTTGCCAGAAATTTGTTTTTTTAGGCTCCTAAGGTGACATAATAAATGTCGTTCTTCTGCTCCAAATCAAGGTTCTCCTGCTCCAAAATCGAGATTTTGCTGCTCCGAAAACTGCTCCCAAATCTGGTTCAGCTGTCTCACCCCTGTGTTTAGCAAATCGTCATTTTTCGTGTCCGCAGTTAAAAATATCAAGAAATTGCTGAGCGCACGCGTGCGAGCGCGGGCCTCGCGGCGGACATCCGGCAGTTAACAAAACCAAGAAAATGCCTGTCGCTCGTGTGTGCGTGCCTCGCTACGCCCGCCCAGAGTCCCCAGCGCACGTTTGTCAAGCTAACCATACCCACCTAGGGAGACTGGCCAAAAAAAAAAAGACTGCAGCGTTCACCATAATCGTGGCAACACTTGCTCAAAACGAGAAATATACATCATAGCATACGCCCCTCTAAGGGGACGTCCAATGATGATCACTTCCAAGAAAATGAAGGAAGCTTACAGTTATAGCAACAAAGATGGAGTAAAGGTCGTTGCAGTAGTGCAGAAGAAGCAAATTGGTTGCAATCGTAGACTTAAACCTTCGTGATGGTCACGAAGGTTGCGTACAGCTTCCCTACCTTCAAGTCTTACACGTTAGTGTCGGCGTCCTTTATTTTTTCAATACTACTTCCAGCATTTTTTCGGTCAAAAAAGCATCTTTCCTGGCCTGAAATAAAACTGAGTGAGTTACCAGAGGCTGGTTCTTTGAAACTGTACAAAGTTGCATTTTGCCCTCATGCCCGGCCCTTTGATGACCCGAGTGCATACACAACATCAAGAGCCCCACATCGAGATCGATTGTGCATCGGCCCCTTGTCCACAAAGTACTCTTTGAATGGGCCATGAAGACAAAACCCGAGTTTCGTCCATTCGAAAGATTGCCTCGTTAGAATCATACCGACACCACTTTTAACACACACTTCGCTCAAATATGCTACATAATTAGGATAAAAAGGGATGGCCAGCCATGTGACCCACTAGCTCATTTCCTGCAACAGAACCTATGATGTCATATGTGCCCAGCTGCACAATTGGCTGAGGCCGGCAAAAGCAAACGCACATTAGGCGCGGCTTGTAAGCTTGCAGAGCGAGCTATTTGCGCTTAAAGGGACCCCGAAAAGCTTTGTGAAGGTGGCAATCAAATGCATTCAGGCGGTAGAACACATAACGGGGGATTTTTGAGCCAAGTGTGAGCCCCATACATTCTTTGGATAATTTGTAAACAATTTTTGAAGATCGCCTTTCTCAGCCGATGAGCGCGCCGCCGCAGCAAGCCGGCCGCGGCTGACGCAATGGCGATCGCGGCTGACGCAACGGCAAGGCGCCCCCCTGATTCGGCCGATCGTCGGTCGCCGGCAACATCACTGCCATTGGCTTCCGGCTGCTCTTCCTCCTTCCTGCGCGATCCCGAGGCAAAGGCAAGTCTGCAGCGATTGACGCGTGCCTCGGCGCAGGAATGTAGCTAGCGGAGAACGGGGAGAACGGAAGTTCAGCGTTGCAATGTCACATGGCTATTCCCAGTGTTTCCAGCTGCTTTGAAGGAAGCAGAGAGGGAGGAGGAGTCGATCGGCAAGTGGGGAGAGGTGCACTTAATTGCTTCTCGCGCAGCTAATACTGAATGTAGATAAATAATTCCAACGGCACTGCATCGCTATAGTGGTACTACACGACAGTAAAGGCCTTTTGTAACTTTTACAAAAGGCTTTTCGGGGTCCCTTTAAATTCACTATACAGCAGTAAGAATGGTGCAGTAAGATTGAAAGTTACTACACGTGAGCATAGAAGTACCAAGGCGCACTACACTTGGTACTGGGTGCACTATGCTTGTTTTAGCTGCACAGCAGTCCGCCACTTCGGAGTAGTCTTACACAGCGCTGGCCGATTGGCGTAAGTGACGTCTTACGTGACCCTGTTTGTCGGGGATACCCCATGTTTCACGAAACAATTACTTTCTACCGTAACAAAAACAAAGCTACAACGGACAACGGTCCACGGTTCAGTATGGTAGCGTCATCTGGGGGGACTGACGGCAAGCAAGGCTGCAGAGCCGAATGGCGCAGCGGCAGTTCGCTTGAGTACGCACACTTATGACTTCATGGCTGATGTCCCAAAAACACACGATTTGGCGGGAGAATGAAATTTTTAACCTAAATTGATTAATTTTTCAGTGAATACGGCGTCATTTGCTGCCGGACAAGCGCTAGGGGCACTACAAAACACAAAATCTTTCGAATAAAACAAACTTGTATTTTGTCCAAATGGCCTCTCTATACACAAGCGTGATAAGAAGAGAAGCCTTCCCGACTGGAGGCTTCTGAGCAGGCATATGCGACTGGTACATGGAAAGAGGCAGTGGAGTACAATGATGCCCCAGTGATGGAGCAGGTGTGTGTCTCTTTCCACATAAGGGCTCACTTGTTGCACGCTGATCTCACTCGACGAACGCGTCTAAGTCCGACTCCATTCACTGGTGACCGCCGTTTCACACTGTCGAAGACTGCGATGTCCACGTAGCAGGCAGTAGGCTCAGCCAAGCCGATTCCACACACACGATGTACTGTAAGGTAAGGCAGCACAGGTAATGTTTAGGCAGCATCAACTCGGCTACACACACTACTGGCAAATTAAAGTGCACACCACAAGTCTGAAGGTGGAAGTTTGGGCTTCGGCAAGATGTGGGGAGTACGCTGGTATGACAACGTCATAGCAGGGGTTTCCATTTCTGTTACACCATTCAAACTGTAATGAGGGGAAAAAAAGTAACTTTGAGGGTGCACAAATTGAGGAGCTTCGTGCAACATTGCAGTTTTTTTTTTTTTTTTCTTCTAGGGGTGGCACTAATGAACTTCCAGCTATCATCAAAGGAGGCTAGAAAAAGGCCACATTGTCTGAACTTTAATGACAACCCAGATTCCGGATTTAACCCGAGAAAAGATTTCACACCTTTGATTAACCGAGAATGCAATGTACAATTAGCCCTCAATACACCAAACTTGAAACGGGATCGGGAATTACCTGGTTATAACCTTTACAATAATTATTGCCGCAACCGCCACCGATATGAAGAGAAATCATATCCGCTTTGCTATGTTCATTACTTTGCAATGGTAGATCACGCTTTGACGAGGTAAAACTGTAGCTCTCTCTAAATGACTACAAAAACGAATTAAATTTCACAGCTGCAGAAACATGTCACACATCCCGTATGTGTGAGAGAGCATTTTCAGCCAAGAAATTAAATTGCAGCCAGAGGTTAAGGTCACTGCAACTAGAAGAAGTCAGGTCACCGCCAGAACTGATTATGCATATACCAGCTAGTGCACTCCTGCAGACAGGAGAGTTGGTGAGTTTTCATGGGCAAAAGAGCCATGCAGACTGTTAGTTTTTCATGCCTTTGGGTGCTCACGTGAGCACTGAAGTCGTGCAGAGCCGGCCAGTACACGGCGCCAAACCAAGCGGCCAGCAAACAGGAATCAGGCAAAAAGCTGCACAAAAGGAGGAAAACGAACACATATTCCGATTAAGACGTTATTTTCGGTGAACGGGAGCAACTTCACGCAGCGCACACGACCACTGCAGCCTTGCATAGTAAGGAACAACGAAAACTGAGAGACGAAACTGGTATATTAATAACCCTTCAAAAACGCAGATTTATGAACAAGCGTGCTTCAAAAGCGAATCGCTGAGAATACATTGCTGTGGGTAAATGTTGAAATTATTTTGCATGTTAAAACATGTACGAGGCACTTTGCCTTTGCGTTCTTTCGGAGCTCTCGCAGCCTAAGCAGCAGGAAAATTGGGACAGCTTAGCACTAATGTCGCAAAGACTGGGCAAGCAGCAAAGCTGCTGGCCCCACCTAGCTTATACTTAGTTCAGCTAAGTTTATGCATGGTTATGCTAGGCGAGAAGTTTTCTGCACGGTTATCTTAGCGACTCGTCCAAGTTTTCTGCATAGAGTTGTCGCTAGCCCCCCCCCCCCCCCCCCCCCCTAAAGAGCAATCAACACACGATCATTAAAGTATGTACAATGTACGCATGCCCGCCAGCTTTGCGGTGAAGCTCCAAGAGTAGTGGAGGGCGCAGCAGAACGCGCATTTGCTTAAACTTTTTGAACTCAATCAGTGGCCACCGTTCCGTTCATCCGGCTTGTGTGGTCTGGCGTGTGGGACGCTAGTTAAGAAGTTGATTAACGTCATCACTTCTCAGCCTTCTGGCTTCTTCGATTTTGGCATTAATTCTTCTCTTTGCACCATCAAAACTGCACCAGTCGTCGCAACAAGCGATACAGCAAGCCACCCCAGGATGCGTTTGTAAAGCCGTGCTGCTTGTACCAGATGTATCACGCCTCAAGGCAACACAACACGAGTCCCATCCAAGGTGGTGAGGCAAAGCTGCAGTAAAGTCACAGTGCCAATGGGTGCAATGACGTCATTGCTCGCAGAGGTTTTTTTTGCCCACGTTCTTCGGCCCAACCAACACCTTAAGGGGGACATGGCTCTTACTTAAAACAATCTTTTAGTTTTGAAGTAAACTCTTTGAAACTTGTCAGTCTTGGTGCTTTTTTTCCCACCGATTTCAAATATGGCAATTATTTTTGAGTCAGTTAATTAGTTACCCAGATAATTAGATAATTAGCCATTTTTGGAGGAACAATAGACGAGACAGTGTTGGTCATAAAACTGTAATCTTTATATTTTCCGATACTATGAACCCTGGTGAGTACAATAGGAGAATCGGTTTTTTGATGCACCACTTGGAACTAATTTTACAGCTCATTAAACTTTGGTGGCACCAGTGGCAAGGAACCATTTCGAATGCCCATTTCAAACACATTCATACTCTGTGGTGATGATGATGACTGGTTAGGTTTACTGGTGCAAGGCCAACTAAGGGCAAAGAGTGCCAAACAAAAGTTACCACTTAAGTCTTTCGCTACCGCGCCTATCAAAATCGATCAATTTGATCGATACTTTGGGAGCGCCTTTTCATAGCGTTCCAGGCGTTTCTTGAACAAGTAAAGCTGTTTGTAGTTAGATCAGAAAATGCCCTTTCGAAATCAGTTTTGTTTTCATTTTTGCAACGGAAACGTGATTTTTGACACACTTTTGAATCACCTGGGTGTGGAAAAGGGGCGTGGTCATCGCGCGTCACGGCTACCAACGAAGAATGCGTGCAACTCGTAATTACTCTGCACCAGCGCTTGTTTTTTGCTATCAGGGTGTGAATGGGGAACTAGCAAACGATTTTCAATCGTCAGGTTCGCGCTCTGACAGTAATAATCCCAGAAATCGGCTGAAAATGTCAAGCAGTGCCTGGTTGCAAAGCTACTTTGTGATTTTAGGCAGTTATATTGCCTTTGCGCACGTTGTTCTAAGTTCTGTGGTAGTTCTACTTACCACCGAGGACAGTGCTTTAAACCAGCCTTACACTGCCAGCTGTTCGCCTTCCAGTTTCGTTTCCATGCGAGGGTATATCCGGGTGTCTAATGTTGCTGCTTAGTTGAACTGTTTATTCGGACGGAGTCTCCGATAAGTTTTTGTACTGTTTCATTTGAAAAATGTTAGGTGGGGCTGCAATAGAGGAGGCTCGTTGCGCTGATCTTTTTCATCACGCAACTACTACTCGGCCAAAGATCGCAGGGCACGATTCTAGCTCATCGTACCTCATTTTTGCGAGAAAGGCTCAAATTGTGAGTAAGATGATGATAATAAAGCTCAACTTTATGTTCTGAGAGACAACTGACTGTGAACGACAACAAGCATCAGCCACGGCGTTCCGTTTTCAACTTGATGCATGTTTTTTTCCGCATCGTGTGCTTGTCCCAAATATTGTGCTCGCTGTAAATGAAAAGTCAGTCATTGACAAGATGTTTTTACGTTATGTGGGGGCAAATTGGTGCCTCTGATGATGTCAAACCGCCAGATTTACTTCAGGGAACCACCCGAAATTGCACATTTTGAATTGGAGGTTGGGTTTCACGGCATGACACGAGCACCGTGCGTGCTAACATTTTTTGTTATATCTGACAAACTGTTCCACACAAGTCGACATTTTTTCTAGGGCGTGTTTTTGAAATGTTTCCATACAAAATTTATCTTCTAATTTTTTTCTACTACCGGTGGTTTCGTATACACAACTCCTTTTTTATCATTTTTTTCGAAAACTTTACAAAAATTTCGATTTTGATATTTTTTTTCACAACTATGATATATAAAAACCTTTAAAAAACTGGTGTTATTGGAAAGGTCGTTAAATATTGTGCATTTTGTGTTCCTGAAATTAGTGCCTAACCAATTTTTCTAGCAGGAAAAAAATGTTTTCTTGGACCCCTAAAAATTGGTCAATTTTCCGGCGGTAGCGAAAGAGTTAATAAAAGTGGTGCGAGGTAAAACTAAAATTGGATAGTTTAATTGGACATGAAGCAAAGTAAAGTACGAATAAGACAGCTGGTGTAAAGGGCCAGGTTGAGATTATCCGTGATATAAAATCAGATGTAAAAACTTATTCTCCCAGAAGTCCAGGCGCCGTCGACGGAGCAGTGGGAGGACCTGCTGTGCAAAGATGTCCTGGAAAATCAGCGTGGCCTGGTGATCCTGGCGAGGCAAGCGGCTGAAGGCCATGGCATCCCAGACTAGGAACGCCACCCGCCCTGGACGATCAACGTTAAAGCATCAAATATCATTCATCGCTCCTTTTTTTGTGCAATAAATGTTTATTTCTCTCTCTTTCTCTCTCTGCTGAAAGCTTAAAAACGTGCTTGAAATGAACCATGCAATTTTGGATTGATTGATTGATGGTAGGGTTTAACGCGCCGACGTAACGCAGGCGATGAGGCACGCCGTAGTGGAGGGCTCCGAATTAATTTTGACCACCTCGGGATCTTTAACGTGCGTCAAAATCTTGTCCACACGGTCGTTTTTGCTTTTCGCCTTCATGCAATTCTTCTGCTGTAGGAAGATGGATGTAAAGAAATACTGTGCCAGTGTATTTCTGGCAAGTGTTTCTGTCATGTTGTATTGAGTTCCTTGCATTTAGCTAGGCATGAAGCTTTGTGGTAAGAAATGCACTCAGCAGAGACGCATAAAACTACGCAACTGATGGGACTAAGCAGTAACGAAGGAAAATTTTCAATAAACCAGACAGAGCACACAGACGCATAAAACTGCGCAACTGATGGGACTAAGCAGTAACGAAGGAAAATTTTCAATAAACCAGACAGAGCACACAGAACAAAATACACATCAAAAGATGTACTGGGAGAAAAAAATTATTGTTAGCAAATGATTGAGCATCCTCACTCTGTATGGTATTTTTTAGCATATAGGAGAAGTCTCAATTTTTCATGATTAAAAAGAAAAAAATGGCTCAGGGTACACAAGGCCAAACAATAAAAGACCCTTCCTTATTAAAGGGTCCATGCAGACAAAATACAGGTTTGTTATATTCGAAAGAGTTCATGTTTTACAGCGCCCCCCCCCCCCCCCCTTCCCCGCACTTCTCCAGCAGCAAACGATGCTGTATTCACTGAGAAATTAATGAATTCAGGTCAAAATTTTCATTTCCCGCCAAATCGTGTGTTTCCACGTTTGCCATGAAGTCACAGTGGCAGGTATTCAAACGAACTTCCAGTGCGTCATTAGGCTCTGCAGGCTTGCTTACCGTCAGTCCCCCCAGACGGCGCTACCATACTCCACCACGGACCGTTGCCCGCCGGTGCTTTGTTTTTGATTATATTTGCACCTGGCTTGTTTTTGTTACTGTAGAAAGTAATCGTTTCGTGAAACATGGGGTATATCGTCGACAAACAGGGTCACGTAAGACAACGTCGCTTACGCCAGTCAGCTAGTGTCGTGTAAGACAACTCCAAAGCAGCAGACTGCTGTGCAGCTAAGACAAGCATAATGCACCCAGTAGCAAGTGCAGTGTGCATTGGTACTTCTATGCTTCTGTGTATTGTCGTAACATTCATTCTTTACCGCACCATTCTTACTGCTGTGTAATGAATATGCATCACATTTAGGCACAAATAGCTCGCTCGGCAAGCTTACAAGCTGTGCCTAATTTGCGTTTGCTTTTGGCGGCCTCAGCCAATCAAAGAGCTACTGCACATGACATCATAGGTTCTGTTGCGGGAAATGAGCTAGTGGGTCACATGGCCATTCCCTTTTTTCCTATTCATGCAGCTTATTTGAGCGAAGTTTCGTTAAAAGTGGTGTAAGTGTGATTCTAACAAGGCAATCTTTCGAATGAACCAAACTTGTGTTTTGTCTGCTGCATGGCCGCTTTAAGGCGCTTGACGTGCCTTTGTGAAAACCCACTGTGTAAGCTGGCTTCCCTGCAGTGTGTTTTGGGCGTGAAAATTTGAATTTAGGACTTTGACTTTGGACTTTGAAGACGTTGGTTTTGAACCAGACAAGACGTTGCGTTTCAACCACTTCATAGTAACAGCGCTAACGACACGAGACAAAAAAGAAGAGGGCACAAACACGGCGCTGACTTGCAACGTCAGCTTCGAATAACACAAAATAATCGTCTACAAAACGAAACACTTTTGCCACGCTAGAACCAAGTAGGTGACCTTCAAGTACTCTGTCACAACTGGCCAAAAACAAATCACTCGTTAGCGCTGTAGTTAGTGCTGTTACTATGAACATGTACCAACTCGCCCAGTCTTCCGTTTTAGTTTCAACCACCTTTGACAACCATTAGAAAAAGTTTTCTTTCCTGCAGTGAGTTTTGGGGCAACATCATAATCAGTCAGGCATATAAAGCTTCACTTAAATAAGAATGGGCGACGGCACAGCGCTGACCTATAAACTTTCCCCTTGTGCGTAGGAAAATGACATTCCCTAGTGAAGCCCCCACTGAACACCAACAAAACACGTTTATTATAACAGCCTAATTAATAAAATGTCTCCATAAAGGGGGAAGGAATTAGCTTGAAAAGTCACCGAAGTTTTCTTCACTTAACTTGAAACCGCTGAGTCACGTTTGCGCACACACACCCACACGTGATGTCACAGCCAAACATCCACTGATTGCATCTGGTTAACCTAACGCTTGCTAAAAATAATACTGTTATAATTAACTTTCAAAAGCTAATTTTCAATTTCAGCAGTTAAAAAGGGAGCGGTGAGATGGCTAGAGTAAAACCTCAAGTCCTGTGCTCCCAAGCTTCCAGGCGACTGCCATCCAAGATCCACGACTTGATCCAAGCTCATCCATTCACCATCGGCTCTGCGCGAAACTTTCCTGCATAGCATATTGACATGCAAGTAAAAGCCAACCTGCCAGGTCATCAATCTGCACATGGCACCATTTTGTACCACTAATACTGCACAAAAAGAGTTTTTTAATGCGTGGAATTCTTCGCCGAGTACCCTCACAGACATGACCATGTAACGCCCTGCATTTCCACAATAATGCAGATTTCATGAAAATTCCAAATGTAATTGTTGTAATAGCGTAAACGAAGATAATTAGTCGGACAAAATTTGGAAACACCAAAAAATAAGAAAAATATATAAAGAATTAAGGAAAATGGTAAAACGTATCATGCATGGCATTTCCACAATAACGTACATTTCAGGAAAGTACCCCCTGTAATCGTTATAATAGCGTAAATGGAGATAATTGGTCGAATGAAATTTTGACAAACAAAAAATAAGAAAAATGTAATATAATTAGAGAATATGGCGAACCCTGTAACACCCTGCATTTCCACAATAATGCAGATTTCCCGAAAGTTCCACTTCTAATCGTTATAGTAGCGTAAATGGTGATAATTGGTCGGACAGGATATAGAAAAACCAAGAAATGTGGCTGGAAAAAACTCACACTCGAGACAAGCGGCATAGGAATGCTACGCATTAGAAGATAATTCTCGGAATTTCTGCAGAATTTTTGTTCATCTATCATAGCTCCAACGGTGCTTTAAAATGCCTTGCCGTAGAAACATTCTGCCAGCTGAATTGCATCACAATGCATTTCAATACCAACGGCATTTCGTAAGGCTCAGTGAAACTCATTTTGGGGCCCCCTCTGACAACAGAAGTACTGCCGCGTGTTGCAATTAAAGGTGGCAGGACGTTTAAAGGAGCCATGAAGACAAAATACAAGTTGGGTTTATTAGAAAGACTGCTTAGTCCCGATAACAATAATACCAATATCATCGCAATCCTCGAACCAATAACGGAGATATTAAAGAAAACGTGTGAAGCAGTCGCTACCCCCTAGGCAATTTCCCGCAACTTTTCTATGACGTCATGGAACCTTGTTTGTGCGATTGGCGGGCGCCTAACTGACCTGTCGCGATGACGTGTGACTGGACGTCTGTAATGGGGCCTCTAGTTCCATTTGACCGCATCACTTGAATGCTAACGTGCAGTTAACGCACTGAAAATTATGTTTTATTGTTGGCCCGTATGACGTCATTCTTGCTCATAACACGCCACTGTGGCACAAAATTTGAAAGTTTTTAAATACTTCTTGCTTTTTTTTCGTTAAAAAAACATCTTTTGTGGCTGTAATGGAGCTGAGTGAGATACTGAATCCTAGTTCTTTCAAATTACACGAAGTTGTATTTTCTCTTCATGGCTCCTTTAACACATTTGCTGCTGATGGAATGAACAAGAAAGAAACAGGACAGGTTGGCTTACCTGCAAGGCACATGCAAATTATGCAGTTGGTTTGAATCTCATCCATTCAAGCAAGTGTCTACCACATGTATTTACTCAGATATGGCAGCCCCGCTGAGTGCAAAGGCTTGCACTGCTCTCAAATATGCAATAAATTCTGCGATGCATGTACTATCGGCGTCAAATGAAACGCGAACACGAAAATATGAACCTGAGCACACAAATAGCGAGATTTCTTTCCATGCAAGCCAAAATGACGCGTGGCTTAGTTACAAAAACAAAGTTGGGAAAAGTGGATTTCCAAACACACCGATAGCAAGCTATTATATGAACTCTACGAACAGTATTTTTCAATTTTGCACGTTCTGGTTCATATTTTCGTGTTCGCGTTTCATTTGACGCTGATAGTACATACAATGTTATACCCCATATGCAAGCAGCCTCTTGCTATTTTCAATGTCATTCAACTAAAGTGGGGTCCAGAGGTGATGTTCTGTAAATTTGAGGCCTGAATTCTATACCGCACAGAAGCAAGCAAAAGCTCGATTGCAAGTGCATGCACGCTATACACACAGGCTTTTTAGCTCTATCCGAGGCTGTGAAAACATTTGGTGATGACTATATAAACCACTGCAATTTTCAAAATCTGATAGCGGTTAAGCAGCTCAAGAACAACTCCAAATTATTATTATCACCACAAGTCTAGTGAGGCACCTTTCCCTAAACTTATTTTGATTTAAAAAAAAAAGCGTTGTTACATTGCAGAGTTGGTACCGTGGGAGTTCAGGGCATGTTAGGGGGAGGAGGTGTGGATAGCTAATGTAAATAAATTATTTTTTGCATTATAAAAGAGACACACTTACGTGAGGCGGGTAGTTTGAACTGTAACAGCGGTATCACATGCCTCACACTTTGCAGCTGTGCCATTGCTTTTCTTGCCAGCCCCAATGAATCCAGAACGAACTCGCCGATTCGCAGCTGCTTGCTACCTGCACACGTAGAGGAGTTTCAGGTGAGAGAAGAAGTCAGACAAAGGATATGGAGCACAGCATCACAACATTCAACCAATTTTCTGTGTCCTAGTGCCCCTCCCCCCCTCCTCGCCCCCCCCCCCCCCCCCCCGACTCCGACGGTATTGTCAATCACCTAAAAAAACCAGGTAAATGACAGCAGGCATCGAGAATAGACATCGTAAACCGTTTCGTTGCAACTGTGAGTTTCTAATAGTGGTGACCCTAGCATAAGCATAACTAATGTCAGAAGCATAGTTTATTATCCATTTTTTTCATCTCTAAAATTTCCGCAGCCCTTGTGAAACCTGCAGGACAGTGGGTAACAGAGTTCTTCGTTAAAAATTGGTTATATGCAGCACAGGGACCCCCCCCTCCCCCCCCCCAACCCTTGCACACAAACGTCAATAAAGGGTCCTTTCAAATGCGCTCGCGTTTAGAGGGAACATCTCATGGAAACTTTACCCGCAACAGGGTGCTCCAGCAATCAAGGGTTCAGCAGCTGTTATTCTGGTGAATAGCACCCTTTAAAACAGGGTGCCCAAACATGAGTGCAACCCGCCGCGGTGGCTTAGTGGCTAAGGCGTTGCACTGCTGAGCACAACTCGTGGGTTCGATTCCCAGCCGCGGCGGCCGTTTTTCTGATGGAGGTAAAAAGCAAAAAAAAAACGCCCGTGTGTACGAGATTTCGGTGCACTTTAAGATCCCCAGGTGGTCAAAATTAATCTGGAGCCCTCCACTACGGCGCGCCTCATCGCCTGTGTTGTGTCGGCGCGTTAAAACCTACAGTCAATCAAATCAAACATGAGTGCAGATTTTTTCGCACATTAAACGTCTCCTCATACGGTATAGCTCTCCACCCCAGCCCAGATAACTTCGATAAGATTGATTGCAGGGTTTAACGCGCCGACACAATGCAGGTGATGAGGGGTGTTGTAGTGGAGGGCTCCGGAATCAATTTTGACCCCCTGGGGATCTTTAACGTGCGCCGAAATCTCGTACACACGGGCGTTTTGGCTTTTCGCCTACATCAGAAAAGCGGCCGCCGCGGCCGGGAATCGAACCCGCGTCCTCGTGCTCAGCAGCCCAACGCCTTAGCCACTGAGCCACCGCGGCGGATGCCCAGCTAACTTCGGAGCTCAATCTCGTACCACTTGCTGCAAATAACGCATCCCATTCTGCAATTTCATTTAACGCTGCGTTCCTTCAAAGGTTACCTATGCCCCTTTGCAGACCTCCCGTTTGGCCCGCAATGAGTCCACATGTACACCCAGCAGCAAATGAAACGCGAACACGAAAATACGAACCAGAACGTGCAAAATTGAAAAATACTGTTCGTAGAGTTCATATAATGGCTTGCTATTTGTATGTCTAGAAATCCACTTTTCCCAACTTTGTTTTTGTAACTAATCCATGCGTCACTTTGGCTTGCGTGGAAAGAAATCACGCTATTTGTGTGCACAGGTTCATATTTTCGTGTTTGCGTTTCATTTGACGCCAATAGTACACCCAGCGCGTGGCAAAATTCATCGCCGCGACATCTGACGCTGCACTTCTAATGTCGAGACACCGATGTGCGCGTCCAACCCCTGTATACTCGCCCGGTCTTTTCTTTCGCTTCAAGCAACGAAGCTGAAGCACTGAGCGCTTGCTGCTAGGGGTAACTTTTTATGCTCAACACGTCTCGCTGGCACATGCTCCGGTGGCGAACGATGTGGATGAAGCCTGCTTTGCTCTATCTGCCTGGCTCTGATAAAGGATGCGTTGCAACAAGATTATGATATTTTAGTTTTAAGGGAGATGGCGTTTGCTTCGCTGTCTAAACGTAAAACTTTTGGTCTGTGTCTGTGCCAATCAATTCAACGCATATTGCAACTTATTGCTATTTTTGTTCTTTTTTGCCAAACCCACGGCCACGCCCGATCTCTGCTCACGTTTTTTTTTTTTTTTTTTTTTTCACCCATACCTGCTTTAGAATTTGTGAGAGGTGACTTCTCATCACAGCCTATTCAAATAATCTATTTCTCACCTCAATTTTTTTCCGCGTTGGTGCGCTCATTTTTATTACCAACCAACTGCATGTTTTAGGCAAAAAATACAAAGACGCGATGGAATACATGTGGCACAAAATTGTCACCGAGACGGGCAAGACGTGTTATCTGTTGGATCGGGGCAGAGCGAGCGACGCACAATTCACCACCGAAGCTGGAGAGCCTACATGCGCCACGCCTTCGACGAAGGCGCAGTGCGTGTAGGCCCCCTAGCCAAAGCGTGTGTGAGCAAGGCATGTTGGCGAAGAAAGTGACCCCTATGGCCAAACACTGAATGTGATCGGCTTGGCAGCTTGAAGTGAAAGAACAGACAGGGCAGCAAGCGTGGCTGGACACGTACGCGCGCATGGATGTCTCGACACCAGAAGTGCAATGTGAGATGTCGCGGCGATGCATTTTGCCACGCGCTCCCTGCGTGCCTCGGCTTATTTTGCTGCCGGCCGTACAACTCTTGGCCTGCGCTGATCATAAGAAGCCTTCACTTCCTTTCTCGTTCTCTCTTTGTCATAATAAAGGACCATTTTTGTTCCCAGACAACTTGGAAATAACCTGTCGTAAACAAAAATAGCGTTTCCTCAGCCATTTTTTGGCTTTATTTTTTTAACACACAACAAATATAAATTAAAAGCAGTTCTAAAAAGCATATAGTTACTTGGCTTTCTCAACAAGTCATTACTTTAAGGCCCAAAATAATACTAGAAAAATGATGTCGCTCCCAGATGCTCAAATGAAAAAATTTGTAGACCCCTTTTTGTCTTTTATTTAATGCAATTACTGCAGCCAGCAGAGGGCAAGTGTAATGCACGACTGTGTTTAACATCTTCCCCTGCAGAGTCAATTTAACTACGAACCCTCAGCAACCTCTTTGGTGCATTTCAAGGTACTTCCTCTTTTTCTTTTACAACAATTTTTATCAACAACGTAATTTTTATCAAACGTTCACGTAACACAGCAAAGGAAAAAATTGAGGTTTCCCAGCACGCCACCAATGAAAAATTACATTCGGGTAGGATTGCACGGTGGTTTGCGTATACCAGTCGCAGCCGTTTTTGTATGAGCCACTCAAATAAAAAAATAACCTCGCAATATTTAGGTTCTCTGTCGGTTGCCTATATTTGTGGGCGCAGACCTTCATGAACAATTTTCTTCTCACGTTTCTCGCAATGATGCCAACCTAACAACCGTGACACAAGCTTGCAGAATGAAATCGTGCCAACAACGCAAAACATTCATGCCAACAAATTTCTTCCCCTAATGTTACGTACTCAGCTCTTCAAGTTCACGTTGCAACGCACAATGAAACGAAAGCTGGCCAACGGGTTACTGGAAGCAGCCGGAATACAATAGAAGGACCAGACGACGAAGCGGCACTTCAATTCATCGCGATAGACTCAATTGTTTCACCACTTTCAACAGCCACTCTGACGCTCCATTCACATCTTCAGTCGTTTGAAACAAGACCCACCCGTCGAAAACAATCGGCTGTCGGTCGGCACAAAGTTTACCCAAAGCGTCCTCGCGGCCTTTTGCAGCTCTATAGGGGCAGTCTTTCTTCGCATTAATGCATCTAGTATTAGCGCACCTCTGCATTAATACACTGGTACTCGTACAATGATGAGAACATTACACAAAAGCAACGCGACAACTGAATACCATAGAGTTTCATACTAATATACACTAGAGGGGACACTGGCGCTAGTGTCTATGCGAGCCGTTGATCGTCTGCTTCAACCCCCATGAGGGCGGCCATGCCAGATAGACGTGTGATTTTCGAACTTGGCTTGACTATGCCGACATCTTGACTTGACTCGAAATATCTTTTTTTTAAATTGAAAAGCTACAACTAATGTTTATTACAGTGTAAATTATTAGTCGCATAAACAACTTGTACTATACGTTCAGTTTTAATTAAGGTTTAGAAGTACTCTTTTATAAGAGGGGAAGTGATTTGTGAACGGCATACGCGGTTGAGTTTAGCGGAGCCGGTGATTCGGCGGCGAAGCGTATTTTTTTTTCGTTTTTTTTTTTTTTTTTTTTTTTTTGCTTGAGAGTTGGCGGTGGCATGTCTCTGCTGAAGGGCCGCTGTACAGCGTTAAATTTCGTTCTGGAAGACTACGAGTAGCGGAGCGACGCATCATATAACCCCAAGTAAGTATACACGGTTGTTGTTCATTTCCACTCATAAGTGTAACTGTTGTCGCCTTACCCGACGTGCGGTCGGCATGCTGACATAATCGTGAAAGGACGCTGAGTAACAGCTGATCGTTTGCTTTGGTGCCTTAAACAAGCCATAACGGCCAACTCGACCACGGAACTCGACCATATCACCTCTGTTCGTCGCTAACACACAGACGATGTTTTATTGACCGGATGGTTAATCGGGTTCTTTCTTTGTTGTACTATTCGTGTATTCTTGATGTCTTGACGCACTGTAGAGCTGTTTCTGTGGCCAAATGTTAATTTTATATGTTGAGAGCGACAAACGTAGGAAACAGGGTATCTTATCAGGCCACACAGCGAAAAAATTCTCGTACTTCATTCGTGTTAACCTTCCAGAAGACGGCCTCGTCTTGCAGGCATGCAGGACGTTCTGGAGCAGTGGGCTGCATTTTACGGGAGTTCCTAATTTTGTGAAAATTCCCGTGTAGAATGTTTCTATTAGATGACCAATAACGCGCACTGATATATCTAAGCACCGTGTGTGTACATTACACGCCCACAAGTACCAATCATCACCTGTCTAACCGAGGTCTCACGCCCAGATATAACCAGGTACGCGTGTGAAATTGAAGGCTCACTATTTTTTCCAGTGCCTCTATACAAGCGTGCCGAAGCGCAGGAACAGTTTGAAATTACGTGCGAAGGTGTCAAACAGCGTAAATGTTGCTGATCAGACGGTGCTTGCCTAAATAGCAACTAAATAGTGCCTCTGGGGTACCATTTCCACAATACACAAGCTGCCTTCATGCATTCGTTGTTCCGTAGCTGTTCCACAATAAGTTCAAAACATTTACTCATTTTGTGTGGTTGTTCAGTCTTGAATAATCCAACTGCTAAAGTCATGTCTTGTTAAGACACCCCAATAACCTCCACAGCAGGCCTTTACTCCCATCCGACTTCTCCCTTAGCTCTCTAACTCGCGGCGATCGTTCATGCAACTAGAGAACTAACTTCCCTACCCCCTTCCCCCCGCTACCGCATATGCTCCGACTCCATGGCGGCTATTCGAGCTCTTCGCGACAACCGAATTGCCGAAGATCTGCATGACGACCTCTCTGAAACTCTCTCGCTCCTCTCCCCTGCCTCGGTCGCTGTGGTGTGGGTGCCGGGCCACTCAGGGATTATTGGCAATCAGCTGGCTCACCAGCTGGCCCGCGAAATTACTAACCGGGCGCCGGTGATCCCTTGGCCTTTTCCTCCCATGGCGGACGAGGCATATTTCTACAAGGAAACCCTCAAAGAGCACTACCAACACCTCCGGCACTCGCTACAGACTCTTCCGCCACCACACATTACCCTATCCATTGCACAAGTGCACACCCTTCGGGCAATCCAGCTGAACACCCTCACCACTCCGGCACGTCTTTACTACTACGGCTATCGTTCCGACCCATACTGTCCCAACTGCCCCGCTACGTACGCAAATGTCGAGCACATTCTTTTCTCCTGCCCCGCTGCCCAGCAGTCTCCTCATTACCCTAACCCCCCTCCTCCAAACTGGCGAGTGTGGTTGGCGTCGGCGGCCCTTGTTGACCAGCGAGCCATGATTCTTCTTGCGGAAGAGTACGACGCATAGGACTTAATCTGACCAGAAATAAAGTTTTTTTTCTCTCTCTCTCTCTCTCTAAAGCACGACCTCCGAAAACATTGTTGGCGTCCTGTGAGTTCATTGTATGTGCCTTCTCTTTGGTTTAAGTAATGACTTCAGTGTCAACACGGTAGCGCGCAGCTGATCGTAACTGTGTGTTTTTATGAGAAAGCCAGAGTCATTGAATATGTTATGTTGCTGGAATCCTTTTTGTAAATAAGCATGCTAGTGTGCTGGATTTTAAGAGTACATACTTGTGCTCTAAATATCTGTACAACAGCCTTGCAAAACCTTCAATGATGCCATCCATTTCAATACAGGTCCCAGCTGTGTCAGCAGTACAAGGAGCAGACCAGCAGGCAACACAAGAACCTGCACCAGGCATGCAACCAGTTTCCAAGTCAGGATCATTGGATGGATCATCAGCAGCGCAAGACAAGGCAGGCATGCCGCCAAGCTGCCAAAAACACAAAAATTCTAGCAAGGGCCACCGTTGAAAAAGCAAAAGGGCTTGGGGAGAGGTTGATTGCAGCCTACGATATGTAAATAGTAAAAACAATCCTGTACATTCAACTGCACAATAAAGAGAAAAACAAGTGGTGAGGAAAGTGCCTTGTAGTGCATGGAAGATGTTCTTTGAATCTTGCTTGTTAGGCACTCAAGATTCAAACTATTTTTCTCGGGTGCAAGAAAATTAGTTGTTCGAAACCATCCATTGTATGCATAAATGTGACTTATAGCAGTGGCTTCATTTGCGATAGCCTTGGCACAGCATGAAACCAACTTCATTTAACTACTATGAGCAGCCATTTGAAGACTTGTGTACGTGCTTATTGAACTGAAAGAATGAAGTGGAAGTATTCTGCGTGGTATTTTAGCCCACTGTGTTCCAAAGTGTTATTCACTTGAGGGACCCTGCTGAGGAGGAATGTGCGTGGTGCCAATGACTGTGAGAGAGCTGGCACGTCCTCACTGCCCATGTAAATCTCCATTGAAGCCAGGTTCTATTGTGCACCTTTCACAAACTTTTTGTGGCTCTGCCACCTCCTCCAGCAACATATTCATGAAGGTGTGACGTAGGGGATCAGCTTTCACCACGTGAATGCCAGTTAAAACTTACATTATACGTTGTGGCTGCAGTGTTTTGTTTATGCACCTGTGATGTATGTCCAAATAATGGATTGAAAAATGTTAAGCTGCCCTTTCCCATCTTGCACTGTCAGTACGGCTCAAAAGGTTCTGATCAGTGGGGTAGAAGGCTGCCTCACCTACTTTTTGCTGTTATCAAGTTGCAGATTGTATCCACCCACTGCTGTTCACTGTGGCTGTATATTGTCATGCCGAGTGTACGCTGTTTTAAGACCCTTGTTTTGTTCGTTGATCAGATATTGTTGCCCTGCTTCTACTGTGCTGGCAGATGCTGATCGAAACACTTCTGCTCTACAGCTATAAGCTTTTCTAGGGTTCCTTTCATGCAATCTTTTTACCGTAACCTAACGTCGCATTTGTTCGCCACTTACAGTAACCAGTTTGTTGATTCCTGCATAAAGCAGCCTGCGTACATCAGTATGCTGGCTGCGAAAATGGCAATGCTGGTAGGTAGCTACAAACTAAATCTTGGTACCAATATGTTCACAGTGGCTCTTGGATGGGACAATAAATACATTGATGCGACATGCTTATGCCTTCACTCCTTTTCACTGCATAGTTTGCATGTTTGCTGTTCACCAGCCTTCAAAATTTTAAAACAACTTCCTCAAGGTAAGCTTGCACTCTTGCTTTTGTTGTATTAAGCAATGCTGGCTCTTGGATGGGACAATAAATACATTGATGCGACATGCTTATGCCTTCACTCATTTTCGCTGCATAGTTTGCATGTTAGCTGTTTACCAGCCTTCAAAAGTTCAAAACAACTTCCTCAAGGAAAGCTTGCACTCTTGCTTTTGATGTATTAAGCAATGCTGTGTTTTTTTTATTAGTGTTACAGAGTATGACTGTGGTGAGGGCTTTTTTATAAATGAGTGAAACTGAATTCTGCACTTTGCTGTTGGCACAATAAATTCACACAGCACTCGCCTAGTGCAGTCGCCAACTTTTTCTGTGTGCTCAATATGCCTGTCTTCAGGCGCTGAGCCAGGGTTCCACTAACACAAACATTTGCTACAGCAAGACCTGCCACTGGATGGGGAACACTGTCTCACAGCGACTTCATTGAATAGCAAGCATGCATGCCGGTGATCGCCTCATCTTACAGACATATGGCTTCACCAGTACATAGCTATGTAAGCCATAGTTTATGGCCCAAAAGTACTGGTAGGCCCCAGGCAATCATTTGGCCACGTTCTGTTGCAATAGGTAAAGCCATTCTACCGTTGCAGAGGTACATTTTCTTCCCCTGTCTGATACTGCACTGCATATATACAGAGTATATTCATTTCATTACATTCCCGGCCGCGGCGGCCGCTTTTCTGATGGAGGCGAAAAGCAGAAACGCCCGTGTGTACGAGATTTCGGCGCACGATAAAGATCCCCAGGTGGCCAAAATTAATCCGGAGCCCTCCACTACGGCGCGCCTCATCGCCTGCGTTGCGTCGGCGCGTTAAACCCTACAATCAATCAATCAATCAATCATTTCATTACCTTGTTTTTACCTTCAGCTTCAAACACCCCATATGCGTCCATGGTTACGGGCGGTCACAGCGATTGCGCGTGAGCCTTGGTTACGCTGGTGAATACACGCAGCTGATTAGCAACGGAAAGGCGGAAAGGGACTGTGTCGGCTGTGTTGTGCTTGCGGGAACAGCCTAGCAGACGACGGTTGCACTGGCGGGATAGTCCTATGCAAGCGGCCACCCTCACTTGTTTCGCCGCTTTCTCCCACGATAAGGTGCCGACCCACCTGCTGGTGACGCTCCCGCAACATTAAAAAAAATCCCCGGCTGTGCACACATACTTACTGCTGATAAAAGATTTTTATTTGTCTTCGGCGCTACCGTGCTCGTGTTATAATCGCAAGCGTAGTCATATGTGACTAGGATGGAACGCACTACCCGGCGCGGAGTGCTTCCCGTATCCATTCATTCCAGCCGTGCAGTATTTGCGCACTGCAGCCATAGAGAAATTATTTCTTTCTCTATGCTGCAGCCGCTGGAATCGAACGCCAACAGCCGGAATGACCCACCGACGCTTTCGACGCCGAAACCGAAACTGACGGAGCGGAGAAGTACGAAGCCTAGTACATATAACAATCGTCAAGCCTAAAGTTAAGCCAAGTTCGAAAATCACGAGTCTACGTCACACAATCAGCTCCATGGGGGTTGAACGATTGCAGCGCCAGTGTCCCCTCTAGTTTCATTAGTATGAAACTCTATGCTGAATAAGACCTAATCTAAAAACGTTGGCTGAATACGACTGCTCGCAGCAGCGCCATGTTTTTGTTGACATGTGATGGCGATGGCGATTGTGGCGTTACCCTATGCAAGCCGCGTACTTCAAACTGCTTCAAACCAACGTTTTCTTTTCAACGGCGGTGCTGGTACTCCGGTGCTTCCTGTCGCAATTGTAGCACTAGAAGAAAGAAATTAACCAATAAAGATAGTTAACACACCTTACCTCCTCCCAGGAATCGAAAAGAACGGCGCCGCCCAGGCGCATTTGTCAGTTTTGTACGGACCCAAGACAATAATTTAAACAGTTTGTTTTTGCTTTCTCCTATAAATCGTACGGAAGCTATTATTCGGCCGGCCGTCTTCAAGCAAGAAAACGACCTGAGCGAAAATTAATTCAAGAAAGTTAACACACCTTACCTCCACCCAGGAATTCTCAGGTCGTTTTCTTGCTTGAAGACGGCCGGTCGAATAATAGCTTCCGTACGATTTAAAGTAGAAAGCAAAAACAAACTGTTTAATTATTGACTTGGGTTCGCACAAAACTGACAAATTCGCCTCTGTTTAATTATTGACTTGGGTTCGCACAAAACTGACAAATTCGCCTCTGTTTAATTATTGACTTGGGTTCGCACAAAACTGACAAATTCGCCTGGGCAGCGCCGTTCTTTTCGCTCAGATGCGCTTTCTCGCGATCCGCTCAGGTCTCTCACCACACACGCACACTCGCTTACGCTCAGACGCTCGACTGCCTGGGCACAGGGGCACAGTCCGAGTCCGTCTGGCGCCCCGAAGCCAGACAACTTGAGTTGCCGGTGTAGGAGGTCTTGGCGCCACTCAGTTTGTCATAAACACGGCACACGGACGGCGAGCAACGAGACGACCGTGGGAGCACGTTCGCTAGCTCGACGTAGTAGAAACAGAGTCCGAAATATAAACAGAGCACTGACAATAAAATAAAATACACAAGGAAACGCAAGATATGGGAGTGGGACGAATTGTTTGCCTACATTCGGGCATCCTGACAGGAAATATACGTCCTCGTTAATAGGACCGCCATTTCAGAGCAATAGACACATGAAAAGCTTCACAACACTTGATTACATCGCGCATACGAACACAAAAAAATTCAAAAAATGCACAAGAAAAATGGCGTACAAGGTAATACAAGACAACGTTTCTTTCGCACCAACGCTCACTGTTTAACGATAAACACAGGTAACATAGTGTCAGAGTGGCCGGTTTTAGTAAGGACTTGTCTTGGAAAGAGATCAAACTGTTTAATGACAGGAAAACTGATTAAATTGCGTTATAGGATCGGGGAAATAGCACTGAGAACGTCCGTCGCGATGCGCGGCGGTGGGGCGACTCCCTGCGCACGAAGTTCAGTCGGTTCAGTTCACCCTCGAAAGCGAGCCCGAAATCCGAACCACACGCACACAACACGTATAAACGCTGGCACCATCTCGGGGCCACGTGATGGTACGTATATACACTGGCGGCGTCTCGGGGAGGCGTTGGCGGCGTAAGCTGTGGCCGTCTTCTCCGCTTTCCGTTCGTACTTCTTTTTCTTTCGTTCGTCGGCCCCCAGCGAATTCTTCGTAGCCCCTGACAATAGTATTCGTAGGGCCCGTGCGACATTGAATTTAGGCCCTCATGCTCGAAAAAAAAAATCCCTGAAGTAGCAAAACACACACAATACGGTAATTTCCTTACTCGTACAAAAAGTACAATGGCGCGAAACACAATAAAATGGCAAAAAAAGCGATTGCAAACATAAGTGAATATATGAATATTTCACTGCACGTTCACTAGCGCGAAAATACGAGAATGTGCGGATGAACTCTTCCAGCTTCAACTTTCAGTACGCTTGCGGGTTGAACGCCGTGGTAGCTGCACGGTAGCTTGGTCTTCCTCAAGAGGCGCTGCCTTCTTCTGATGACAGTTCATCGTCTTCCAAGTGGGAAGTTTCGTCTGTTGACGACCAACCCTTTAGCTGTGACGCGTGTGCTGTTGTCAGTGGCGGTCCCAAGGGGGGGGGGGGGGCGAAGGGGGCGGTCGCCCCCCCCCCCCCAAAGAGGTCCTCAGTTTCTTATTTTTAGTTTTTTTAAGCATTCCACTTGCGCGAAGTTAAATTCCAGCGGGTTGCACCAGATACGCGCACACGCCTCCATGGTTATCCCCACCTCCTCAGAATTGGCGCAAGGAAGGAAGCGGCCTTTATTCGCCTCGCCCCCCCCCCAAAACCGATCTCTGGGACCGCTACTGGCTGTTGTTGCAAATCGCCTTCTTCCAGGGCATCCAGGCTCTCCCAGTTGAGCGACACACGGTATGTATTGGCAGGCAAAACTTGAGTCACCACGAGTGGACCACGATATTTTGCCTGCGCCTTGGTGGGTTCTTTCGTGTGTTCTGGTTCCCGTCTCATGAAGAGCTACCTCCCCAACCTCGTACAGTTTCGCCGGGCCCATGGCGACGGTCGTAAGCGTGTTTACTCTCCTCTTGCTCCTCCGTTCTCGGGCCTTTTGTCGTAGCTCGTTGGGGCCCTTTCGTTCCTCGGCTGGGTGACCTGGGTCAGCCAACTGCTGCAAAGCGGCAGCGTAGAAATCAGGCGTGTAGCCGTGGAGTAGCTCAAACGGCGTCCTGTTTGTCGTCTTGTTCCCGGCGTTGTTTAGGAAGCTCTCGATCTGTCGCAGCCTCCCGTCCCAGTCACGATGTTCTGGGTCTTCAATATGCGCCGCAATGACCGGCATCACTGTGCGGTTTACTCGTTCTATTTGTCCATTTGCTTGCGGGTGGCGTGTTGAGTTGAGTACTGCGGGGATCATGGCGCCCGAGCCATTGCGCGATCGCTATAGATTTGTGCCGTTGCGCGGCGCCTTTCCCCGCTCTCCCCGAAATGCCGGCTCGTCTCGGCGCCACTGTGTAGTAGAGGTCTGCACGGGCTCGGGCTTACCCAAAAGCCCCGGCCCGGCTGGCCCGTGGGCCGGGATCGGGCTACCCGACTTACTTTTCACCCGGGCCCGGGCTGGACTCGGGCCTAAATGTAAATGCTTCGGACGGGCCGGGCCGTCCTGACGGCCCGGGTTGGCCCGGCACAGTAAAGCAGCACTTAGGTTTTCTATGATATCACAAAAACTACATGTTGCTGACGCGGTAAAAGCACGGGTCAGGTTTCTTTTTACATTCCACGGGACTTATCGTTAGGCCCTGAGGAACATGTGGGCGTATGGCAAGCCGGTAGGTGTGAGAAATCTCCAACTGCATGTCTTGGGATGAACTGAGCAACACATGCGGCTCAGCGACACACCGCCTAGGGAAGTACAACGAATGACAATTCAGCGTGACTAGTTTTCACCTCAAAGTTCGGGCGAAAACAAATTTTCAAGATGGAACACTTTGAACTGCAAACACTACTAGAGAAACCTGCGTCTCCATCTGTTTTCTGTAGCAGTGCCCTATTCAGAGTTGCGTTTCCTTCACTGAGCCAACAAAAGTGAAGCTGTCAAAGACTGAGGTGACCATTGAACGGCCGTGAAATCAAGCAAACGGCCATGAAATCTTGGTGTATTATTCCCCTGTTTGGCAGCAGGAATTAGTGTTACGAGGCGACAAATATTTTACTTTTATGAGCCCGTACCTCTACGACCTGCACAGTTAAAGGAGTATTTCATGGCCTTGTTTAATAATTAACTCATTATGAGGTATGGGAGCGCGTATTAAATGTCAACACGTTCGCGCACCGAAGCGGCAAGCCATGCTTGGAAATTTGCACTATCGCGCGCGCGATCGAAGGCATTCGCTGATTGCGCCAACCCACTTACTTAATAGCGTATACATAAGAGGCATATCAGCCTAATAGTTCTTAAGCTGTTTCATGGGAACGCAGGCTTGTTGACGGATGTTGAGTGCGGCAATGTGTCGAACGAACCACGCTTTCAAGATTGCGTGCCAACAATTAACGAGTACAATTATATCTATCGGGCACTGAATAAGACTTTTTTACTTAACTGGTCATTATTCAGTGCCATGATTACCGATGGTTGCATCCGATCCACTTTCCTTCACCGAGACAATATTTTGATACCCACACGCCCTATCGGCATCACTTTGAATTTTAACCCGCTCATTGAATAGCCATGACTTTATCATCATGATAAGGAGGACGCATTTCGTTATTTATTCCACGTGATTCCCCTCATCGAGACCTTTAACTTGATACCCAACAAGCCCTACTGGAGTCACTCTAAATTTTAACTCAATCTATGACTCACCACGACTACCTCATAACTATAACCAGAAAGCATTTTTATATTTGCACCACGAGATTCCCCTGAACGAGACATTTAATTTGATACCCCACACACCCTTGCAGGATCATTTGGAATTTTAATCAAATCTGACCTACCATGACTAGAGCCACTAAATAAGCTACGTTCATCTAGTGGCTCTAACCATGACCATCACGACTGTAAGCAGGACGCATTATTTATATGCCCCACGTGATTCCCCCAATTGAAACCTTGAATTTTATACCCCATTTGCTTTAGCGGCCTCACCTTGAATTTTAACCCAATCTATGACTCACCATGACTATCTCATGATTAGAACCACGAATCCTTTTTTTATTTGTCCCACGTAATTGCCCTCATAAAGATCGCAAATTTGATACCCTACACGCCCGAGCGGGGTCACTTCAAATTTTAACCCAATATAAGACTCGCCATGACTATATCATGACTATAACCAGGAAGCATTTTTGTATTTGTCCTACGTCATTCCCCTCATCGAGACCATTAATTTGATACCCAACACATACTAGTGCCATCAATTTGAATTGTAACCATGACTATCTCATGATATAGCCATACCGGATTTTTGTCCCACGTGATTTCCCTCATCGCAACCCTCAATTTGATGCCTCGCACACCCTAGTGGCATCATTTTGATTTTTAACCCAATTTATGACCTATTATGACTATGTCATATGATAATGGCCGCATTTCTGCCTTTGTCCGGCGTGATTCTCCTCATCGAGACCTTTAATTTCATACGCCACACGCCCTTGCGCTACGAATTTGAATTCTAACCCAATATGGCTGGCGATGACTAGGTCATAATATAACCATAACGCATTTTTTCCCACGTGATTCCCCTCGTCTAGACCTTGAATATGATTCCCCACACGCCCTCGTGGCATCATTTTGAAGTTTAACCCAATCTATAACTTGTTATGACTGTCTACTGACTACACACAGGAAGCATTTTTTAATTTACCTCACGTGATTCCGTTAATCTGGACCTTTAACTTAATACCTTACGCGCCTTAGCGACATCTGTTTGAGTTTTTACACAATCTATCTCACAATGCGGTCATTATTCTATCTTAAACGGGCGTCGCCCAGTCAGTTCAGTTGACAACTCATGTGAAACAGCGGAGGGGACAGCCGCCGCCCCCTTCTACCCCCGGCGCTCACCTCTTCCTTTTTGACCCTAGCAAATCAAGCCGTTCACAGAAGGGTTGCAAGCTGTGCAAGTTGGAATTGCGACATTCTTGGATAAAACCAGCGCGAATTCAGACGAAGACAGAAGGAAAGAAGGTCGTTTTCTTGCTTGAAGACGCCCGGTCGAATAATAGCTTCCGTACGATTTATAGGAGAAAGCAGAAACAAACTGTCTAATTATTGTCTTGGGTTCGTACAAAACTGACAAATGCGCCTGTGCGGCGCCGCTATTTTCGCTCACATACGCTTTCTCGCGATCCGCTCAGGTCTCTCACCACACACGCACACTCGCTGACGCTCAAACACTCGACTGCCTGGGCACAGTCGGCACAGTGGCACAGTGCGAGTCCGTCTGGCGCCCCGAAGCCAGACAACTTGAGTTGCCGGTGTAGGATGTCTTGGCGCCGCTCGTCATAAACACGGCACACGGGACGGCGAGCAACCCGACGACCGTGGAAGCGCGTTCGCCAGCTCGACGTAAGCGGAAACAGAGGTCCGAAATATAAACAGAGCACTGACAATAACATAAAATACACAAGGAAACGCAAGATATGGGAGGGGGACGAATCGTTCGCCTACAGGTGGTAAGGTATAGTAGGTGCAGAAGCAGGCGACCATGGAGGAAGAAAAAGTTAGGAGACGGCATGACGTCACGCAGCTAGCCTTCGCAAGCCCAGCTCCGTTGAAGCCGCTCCCTCCGCCGTTTCCCTTTCTCAAGCCGCCGCAGTCGGCCCAGCACGTGACATCCATGGTCGGGTGGGCCGGCGGTGGCGGCGGCGGTTTCCGACTCCGGCGCATCTCTCGTGTTTCGTTGGCGGTAGCTTTTCCCCCTCCTTCCTGCTCGGCGATCTCATGCCCGGCGCGGGTAGGAGTGCCGCGTACGTTCGGAAGACAAAAGCCGTGGGAAAAAAACCAACATATAGCAGGCTTCGCGACAACGGGCCGCAGAGCAGTTTCGAGCAGACGAAATTGAAGAGTGCGCGGCGGCCCATACAGCGGCGGCGCGCTGGGGTCACGTGGTGCAGTGACGCCTGGGCCGACTTCGATTTTACTTTTTATGTATAGGCTTCACGTTTCTCCGGTGGCGCCGTCTCCTAACTTTTTTCTTCCTCCATGCAGGCGACAAAAGTGCAGGTTCCCGCTTACGAATTAGACGCCAATAAGTCGAAGTCGGCCACGGCAAATAACCCGGTTGCCAGAAAACCCAACGGAAACGCTACCTTAACCGAGCGTTTGTATCAGTTTCGGGCAAACGACTTATTACCTAGACCGCGCTAAAGTCGTAGTTGAGAACTTATTCCCACGCTTATCGCGTTCGGGCAAACGGGCCCTGGGACCGGTTCTGCAGTGGCGGTGCCTGCGCTGAACTGGCTGAACTAATTCTGAACTTATGCAGAAAATGCAGGCCAAATCGAAGAAACCGGTAGTCTCTGCCAAAAAATAAATGGCCACTTCGATATCACTCGTTCGATTCCCAGGCGAGACATGTGACAATCCCCGATTATTACACCTTGGCCTCCTGTATTTTTTCATTGCCAAACAAGAACTCTGGCCAAACGCATGGGCCCCGAGCAGCCAACCAATCCCTTTCCTTCTACTTTGGCAACTCTCCCCCAGCTCTTTAGTCACGCGTGACCAGTTAAGGTTGGGCCGACGAGTGGTGGAAGGCGGCTGTCATGATTAAGGGGGCAATCCCCCCTTGGGAATGAAGATGACGGGTCATAGTGGAGCCAGATGCCGACGAAAAGGAAGACGAAGAAAGAGAACGCAAATTTCCCGCGAAGAGAGCGGACTAATGACGAGGTGACGCGAGGGAGAAACATCCAATGTGGTGGTGACCCGTGCGGCGGACACGGGCACAGCGAATGCAAGAGTGCCGCGACGGCCGGGCAAAGGCTATTTAATCCCGGGGCACAGGCCGGGAGAAGGGAAGAGAGATCAGAAGAACGCCACAGCAGGAAGGTCAGGTGGTACGAGTCCGAGGAACAAGCCGGGGTACGAGGCCACGCCATCGACCAGAGCCACGTCAGCCTGGGCCGGAGTGGACCGACGTTGCATCGGCTCCCACTTCCGCGTCGTACCACCAATCTGCGCTTTGGTGGCCCCAGCGGCGACGGTCGGGCGTCTGCGTACAGCGAGCACGCACCGTCAACTAACGCCTTGGCGGTCCCCACGCGGCGACGTTCCCGTAGCTCCCCGGTGCTACCTGCTTCCACGGCGACGGCCCCGAAGCCAGGGGTCGCTTCCTGCTACGAGGGCTACCACGAGGGGTAGCTGAAAAGGGGTCCACCGGGTGCCACGCACAACTACGTCGGTACCACCACCACCGGCACGGCGGCAGCGGACAACTACGACTACCAGCGTGTCACGGCCACGTTACGGGTACGACACGTCAGCGCCGGAGACAGCGGTAGGCCCGTCCGCTAGGGAATTGGTATTATATGACCATGGTTCTTCGGATTGTTAACATGGACGTTGTATAGACTGGAACTAGGACGGTTTGCTTTATTAGGGACTTCATTGTAGCGACTTCTGGTTGGGTTTGTTTGTTAGGGATCAGTATTTAGGAATTGCTTTGGTTGAGTTATTTGTTTGATTTGTGTTTATCCATGGTTCTTCGGAATAAATGTGTGCTGTGATAAACGTGCCAACGATTCTCCCGTGTCCATTCTTCTGAGCTGGTCGAGACGTGCCACAAAACGTGACAGCGGCAACGTTGGCAAAATGTGCTCTTCCGCGAAATTGAGTTTGCTATCGCTGGTCAGAGCGCCACTACTTTGACAATCTCAAACGTCGGTTGCCTGGGCACACAAGCCGCTCTCGAGTTCATATGCGATCGGGTATCCCGGTTAATCTCGGGACCCTAAATCAGGCATCCCACTCACTCCCGTTGTGAAGCACGCTATGCGTTTGGCATTGAAAAAATACAGGAAGCGATGTTAACACACACAAACAAAAGCCAAGCGATATACTCCGCATGAGCGTATATGTTATCCCATTTTCGCCTTCGGTGTTCGTACAATTAGGGTTGCCACCTTCCCCCGAAAAAAAAAATAAAACCGGCCCTTCCGGAGGGGGTTGGGGTGTGGGGAGGAGGAATAAACGTTTATTGTGCACACCACGATGTGTTCAGCCTCCCAAGTCCAGGAGGCCGCGAGTCCGAGCTGCGTCCAGAGCTCGTTGCACCAGGGCTTGCTGTCGCTCTGGTGCTGAGCTGGTCAGCTCGGACTCCCACTGCTCAAGGTTGGGGGATGGGATGGGGTTCGGGTGGTGAGGACAAGAGAAAACAAGGTGGTAAGTCGTGAGAGGTATGCGACAGTGCGGGCAGTTGTAGGGGAAAAGGGACGGCGAGATGTGGTGTAGGATGGGGTGATTGTAGAAGGTTTCAGTTTGCAGGCGGCGATAAAGCGTGGCGTGGTGTGTTGGGAGGGAGGGGTGGGGCGGGGGGGTATATTCTTCGTGTGTGCCTGTAGTGGGACAGTATGGCACTGAAGGTGGAATCAAGGGCAGGGAGCGTGTCTTCAGTGGTGGGAGGGTAGCACCCAGTGTCGGTCCTTGAAGTTGGGAGTGCCCGGTAGTGCAGATCGCGGGCTGCGGCATGAGCCGCTTCATTCCCAACCAGGCCGGCATGGCCAGGAGTCCATACAATGGTCACTTCTAGGTCCGGAGGTAGGTAGCGTAGCATGGGTAAGGCTTGCTGTGGGGCGAGACCGGCCTGGTAAAGGCGGCAGGCTTGCTGTGAATCGCTAATGATGGTGAGATAAGGCTGATTTCGATGTGTAGTAATGGCATGTGCGATGGCCAGGGCTTCGGCTTCGGGTGTAGGCATATTTCGGTAAGTTGCCGCAGAAAGGGTGTTGCCAGAAATGTCCAGGGTGACAAGCGTAGCCGGAGAATTGGGGGAGGGATGCGCAACGTCCGTGTAACGGGTCTGCGGGTCATTGCCGTAACGCTTCTCGAGGTGGCGTACTCGAGCTTCTCTTCGCGCCCGATTGTAAATGGGGTGCATGTGCCTGGGTATGGGCGCTGTTCTGAGTTGTTGCCGAATGGAAAGGGGGATGCGCTGTAGGTTAAGACGAGCAGGGGGCGGGGTTCGGCCTATATTATGAAGGACCTGACGGCCTGTGGGGGTGAGGGCAAGTCTTTGCAGCTGAGACACGCGCTGGGCTTCGATAAGTTCATTCAGGGTGTTGTGGAGGCCAAGTTTCATGAGTCGTTCGTTCGCGGTGTAAGTAGGCAGGCTGAGGGCTGATTTGTACGTCTTTCTTATGAGGGCATCCAACTTGCTAGTCTCTTGGGGTTTCAGATTGACGAAGGGGGTCCCATAAGTGATACGGCTGGTGAGCAAGGCTTGTACGAGGCGACATGTGTCTGACTCTCGCAGTCCATATGAGGAGCCCCGGATACGGCGAGTGAGATGCGTCAGCTGGGAGACTGTCTTGTGTAGCTGGGGTAGGAGAGCTGACCCGGATCCGTCTTGATGGAATGGAACTCCCAAGATGCGAAGCGTGGGAACTTGTGAGATGGAAGCACCGGATATGCTGACCTGTGTTAGCTTTTCTTCCCCTAGTACGAGCACGAAGAACGAGAAGGCCAGATTTAGTAGGTTCGCATGTTAGTCCTCTAGGTTGGAGATATTCCATTGTTGTGTCAATAAATCACGGGAACGGCTCACGCCATGTTCAAAATATTCCCAGTAACGCCCTACTTGCGCCGCGCGGAGAAACATCCGGCTACGGTGATAAGGCACAGCGGCAACTTCCGCTGCCGTTCTTAAGTTGTCACCGAGTATTGGCCCCGAGGAAATACCGTGGCGCCACCTACGAATGACGTCACTTGTTGGACGCCGGGTCGGGTTGTCGTCTGCTACAACCCATTTCCTGTGCGTATGCGGCCGCGCGCGCGCGCGCGCGCGCGCGCGCGCGTGTGTGTGTGTGTGTGTGTGTGTGTGTGTGTGTGTGTGTGTGTGTGTGTGTGTGTGTGTGTGTGTGTGTGTGTGTGTGTGTGTGTGTGTGTGTGTGTGTGTGGCCACCGTACCCCCCCCCCTTCCGCTCCTTGTGGATTTCATGCAAATTACCCCAAAAAAGTCTGCCACCAGAATAATCCGGGCGATGGAGCAATCAGAGAGAGAGATAGAGACTCTTTATTACAGAGAAAACAGAGAGGTTTGCCAGCATGAATTCACTGACATGCTACTCTGCGGGGAAGGGGGGAGAAGGAAACAAAGGAAGAAAGGGGAAGAAGAAGAGTAGGAGACAAAAGATAAGAATAAAAAATGAATCAAAATTAAAAATGAATAGAGTCCTGTTTAAGGGCGCTGAGTAAAAAACTTGACTGCACATGCTATGGAGATGGCTACAGTGTTGTAGCGACGCCAATGTCCTCGAGGTACTCAAATAATGCAGACAGGGCTTTGCGCTGGGAGGATGGTGAGTGAAATGGTCCAAGCATCAAGCTTAGTGTTATTGGTCCAGGTTGGAGACATTCAATTCTTTGCTGTAAACGGGCCCTTGATTCAGCATAAGCAGAGCACTCTAGTAGTATATGTTCGATGGTTTCGGGTGAGCCACAGTTGTCACAGTATGGGTTGGAAGTCTGGCCTATACGATGAAGGAACGAATTTGTAAACGCTGCATTAAGGCGCAGTCGATGGTACAGTGTCTCCAGTCGGCGAGGTAGTCGTTCCGGCAGCCTCATTCTCATGTACGGGTCTATGCAATATAGAAAGGCCTGATGAAACTCCGGAAGGGACCATAAGCGGTTTCTCTCAGCCAAAACTACTGCCTTAGTCATAGCTGAGGCATCATTTTTCGTGAAAAAAATCCTTCTCCGTGTTCTCAATTCTAAGCCCCTGCGGGCAACCTCATCCGCTTTCTGGTTACCCAATATGCCACAGTGGCCTGGGAGCCACTGTAGTGTCACACGATGTCCAGAGACGAATGCGAGATGGTGGAGATACTTCACTTCTCGCTGGGCATGTTCATGAAGGCTGAAACAGCTAGCGCGTTGCAGGGTCTGAAGAGCTGCCTTCGAACCGCAAAAAATTGTCCTCTGTGTCGACGGCTGGCGAAGAATATATCGGATGGCTTCTTTTATCCCATGAAGCTCAGCCGACGTGGACGAAGTCGGTCGCTCAAGGCGGTATGACAGGGCTTTCCCAGCTGATGGAATAAAAATTCCTGATGAACTGCACTCAGATGTTGCCGACCCATCAGTAAAAATGTGAGTCGTTGCAGCGTAAAATTTGTTAATGTGTGCGAGTGTCATCTGAAGTAGGCTGATTTGAGGCATTTGCTTTTTGGAATCAATTCCAGGTATAAATGTTTTTATCTGAAGGGGCGACAGAGTCCAGGGCGGGAATCCCAGGGGCATTGTCTGCGGTGCTTGAGTTGGAATTTGAGCTTTAATAGCCCTGATTGCTTGCCCAAAGCTGGAATTGCTTCGATCTGCGATATGAGCCAACGAATGCGTTCTTGTATGTAACCTGTGCCTCAAATGAATTCGTAGTGTTTCTTGAAGTCGTAACACGTCTAAGGGCAGGCAGCCGGCTTCAGCAATTGTCCCATCAGCCACTCGCTTTTTCCCGGCGACACCGCCGCACCCCACAGCTCGTACGCAGCCAGCTCACGCCAAGGACGATGCAACTGGTGCCGAGAAAAGTACGCTGTAAATTTGTTATGAAATACTTGCGACGTGACATCTACGAGACTGTGTGTGCAAGGAAACACCTTGTAACAGCGACGGAAGCGCGTCGCTCACTTGTGATCTCACCGCGCCTACTGCTCGCCTTGCCTGGTAAATGAATGACTACGTGAGAACGGTGATCGGATTGCTTCGCCGCGCATGCTTAAAAGTGACTGCTATGATGCGCAGTTTGGCTTAAGCAGTGCCCATTACCCCTACAATGTTTTTCATAGTTATTCCCGGATTTGATTAACGATCACTGCCGTAGCCTGTACTCTGCACGGCTGATATGTTTACTTTTCGCGACAACTTGTCCGCAATGTATAAATGGTATCCGAACGCGAGTTTTCCACGCCTGCGAGCGGGTTTGGACATGGACATATTTAGTTTTCATTGGGACTTCGGCGTGGGAATGTATAATTGTAACGTGGGCTGTTTTATGTTTACAGTGAGCCTGCCTTCCTCTAGCATCAATGAAACTAACGATTGCTCACAGATGGTGAGGCGAAACACGTCGTTAATGAATTAGGGTAATTGGGAGTTTTAAAATAGGAGAACCGAGCCTTGGGGGCCCCCAAAGGGATGGGAGAACCCAAACGCAACACGCGCGCGCGCTGACTGACTATCTGAAAAACATTTATTTACAGAAGTTTGTACAGGGAGGGTGGGAGCGGTCCTTAAGGGGCCGCCCCGTACAAAGACTAGGTGGGCTCCCCCTTACGGGAGCCCAATGGCGTCGGCCGCGGCCCGGGCCCGCCCGACCAGGGCCCGTTGGGCCGTCAGGTCAGAGCAGCCGAGCAGGGCTGCCTCCCAGTTCTCCCGGGAAGGGTTGGGTAGAGGGGGTAGGTTTGGGGTTTTTTGGCACGCCCACACCATCTGGAAAATGTCAGAGGAATCTTCCTCACAGTGCGGGCACTTCCCCGTGCAAGCGGGGTCTAAGTGTTTTAAGATTGCCGGGCACAAGAGAGTTTTCGTATAAAGGCGAAGGAGGATGCGCTCCTCCGCCTTCGTGAGGCCCCTACAGGGCTTGGGATAGACGGAATGGTCGGATTGATAAAACTGTGTGACCTCCTTAAAGATGCAAGCGGGAGTAGGTTCTAGGTCCGGATCGGTGGGAGATGAGGATGGTGCCCGGAGAGTGAGCGCGCGGGCAGCGGCGTCAGCCACCTCGTTACCCTCAAGGCGCGTGTGAGCCGGAGCCCATATGATCGTTCGATTCGCGGGGGCACCCAGGTAGTTACTGTTTTGCAGAATTTTGTAAGCAAAGTACGGAATGCACCCCTGTTCGAAATTGCGACAGGCACCCCTTGAGTCGGTGATAATGACCCGCGAGTCCTGATCTGCGGCTGCTAGCGCGATGGCAATCTCCTCCGCGTGTGTAATATATTGTGTGCGCGGAACGTGAGTCCGTTCACTGCCGTGTTTTGGTGGACGACCACGGCCGTGTACCAACCCCCGTGGTGCGGGCCGGAGGCGTCTACGTAAAAGACTCCGTTTTTTCGACCATAGTGGCGAGCCAATGCGTCTGCCCGCGCGACGCGTCGGCCACTGTGGTCATCTCGCGTCATGTTGGCTGGAAGAGGACGCACATGCAAGGCGTATCTCCAGACGTCGGGAATTTGTACGCGCTTTTCCGTATGTATTGGGTAATGGATGTGTAGTCGGGCAAGAAGGCGGCAACCCGACGGCGTTTTAGAGTCTGGTGTATTGATTTGTCAAGTGCGCCTCACGCAGCTCCTTAATGTGTTCACCATTCACAGGCCTAGAAGGCGCTGGTTGGAGGTGTGGAGCGGAAGGTCGAGAGCGCGCTTGTAGATTTTACGGAGAATGACCTCGAGTACATTCTCGTCAAACCTGCGTAAGTAGAGGTATGGAGCCGAGTACAGTACTCGGCTGGTTACGAATGCATGCGCCAGCCGCAAGGCATCTTTGCATCGTAACCCCCCGTGCTTATTGGAAACCCGGCGGATCATCCGGCCCACCTGGACCCCCACTTTACGCAATTTGGCCAATGTTGTGTCTGCTCTACGATGCTTGTGAATGAAGAGCCCCAGTACTCTGATCTCATCGCGTCCGGGTATGGGTCCGCTGTGAAGGGACAGGTTGATTTTGGTGGTGCACTTTGGTGAGGGGCGTATGGGCACGAATTCCGATTTGGACGGGGAGCACTGAAGGCCACAACGGCGGGCGTAGTCGTCCACGACGTCCGCCGCTTGCTGCAGGTTGGCCTCCATGTCTCCTGATGAACCGTGTGACACCCAGATGGTGATGTCGGCATACAGCGCATGCCGGATGCCTTCGACTTTCGCCAGCTGAGCAGGGAGCCTCATCATTGCCAGATTGAATAGGAGGGGCGAGAGGACTGCTCCCTGCGGGGTCCCTCGCGTGCCTAACTGGTAAGGGCCGTGTTCCATGTCCTGAATACGGCCCTTACCAATTAGGCACGCGAGGGACCCGACGAAAGGGCTTCTCGAACCGCTCGCCGCCGGCATCGGATGCATGTAATCGAATGTTGGGAACTTTAGGCTTAACGTCGCGGCAGATATTTCTTCGCCGCTAGCGTTACAGTTGCGAATGAGAGTCCCTACAACTTTTCACTTCACTGTCACCCTCTTTCTTGATGTACGTGTAACTTTGTATCCGCGTCCGTTTAAGCGATCGATGATCAAGAACCTGCCACGGCCTCGGCCGATGCTTGCGCGCATGCACATATCCTTCGGCCGCTCGCCGCACCGCGCGTGAACGGGCCGGCGGTGCCGGGACCGACCTTCGGGGACGGTCGGCGTAGATCGCGGCAGATATTTGAGCATCGCTTTGAAAACCACAGCTGATGACACTACCTAGCAGAATTTTTCACCACTCTAACATCCACATTCACCGCTGTCGAATTACTTTTCCACAACTAGCGTGATTTTAAAAAGTGGCGACAAGTTGTTGCTGCCGCGACCTGCATCGGTTCGAGCTACTCCGTCTGCCGTGCGGGCAGGCACGGCGGTGTGTGCGCGGAACGTTTCTGCGAACAGTAAACGCTTCATGATTTCTTGCTTTACACATTTGTTGCAAACAAAGGAAATCTAGAAACTTAGCTTGGCAATCATCGTAGTCTACATTCTTGATCGGGTAAACGAGCCGCAGCTTACGCTTCGGTCGCACACGTACGCCACCACGCTCAAGTTGTTTGCGGGGAATGTACCACAGTTGATACGGTTATAAAATCCCCATGACGTCAAACTGCGCTTGACGCACTGAGAATAAACTTGAAACGACGGAAATTAACTCGAAAATACTTTTAGAACGCGCGTCCTAAGCTAAGTGTCACGCGCTGCAAGCCAACTGTGCAGCAGGGTAGGAACGGTGATACTATACAAGTGACGTCAAAACGATCGCAGCGCCAGCATCTCCAGTGGTGGGCCTCGCGGCCAATACTACAAGAACACCATAAATGATCTCGCAATACGCGTCTCTCTCTCTCTCTCTCTCTCTCTCTCTCTCTCTCTCTCTCTCTCTCTCTCTCTCTCTCTCTCTCTCTCTCTCTCTCTCTCTCTCTCTCTCTCTCTCTCTCTCTCTCAGGTTAGGATATCTAAAATGCGGTATTGTAAACGCTTTAGATTTAGATCCTTCTTCCGCACGATATTCCGTGTTTGGCGCACGGAAATCAGGTAGAACGCTCGACACGTCGTGCATATAAACGCACGTTCACGAATGTAAACGTAACTAAGGGCTCTCTACCTGTACTAAAACGAGGCGGCACACCGATAGGCCTCTTAGTGGCTTCGCATACCACCACCTGTCCGGCAAACAGTACCGGTGCTTGTCGCGGTCACTCAAATTTTTTTAATGCGTAGCATTATTTGCCGAGTATCCCCACAGCCAGGACCGTGTGACACCTTGCATTTCTACAAAAATGGCGGAAGTAGCACGTTGAATCGTTACAATAGCGTCGGTCGTAATTTCGAAAAACCAAAAATAAGGAAAAAATAGAAAAAAATCAGAAGATGTTCACAAAAATTATCTGCGAAATATGCATACATCTCCCCTACCATAGCCTAAGACTAAACAAAAAAGTCCGCAAAATAACATTAGAAACACGAATAAAAAATAGCGTAACCGAACGTAGCCTACACTACGTCTTGCATCTTCGAAACAAAAAGCATAATCATCCTAGCAAAGGCGCTGCATCGCTATAATGGCATAAATTCACATCACTGGGGAAATGGAACAAAGGAAAACTTACATAGAATAAGATAGTCCAACACCTTTCGCTAGTTATAGCGGTATTCGGCTGTAATGAACTTAAGCGGCATAAGGATGCTACGCATTAGAAGAAAATTATCTGAATTTCTGCAGAATTTTTCGCCTCGAAACCGCATCCGGGATGCATGTTTGACCAACCTGGCTGCCTAAACGCATGCGCACTAGCACCATTTACTGGTTCGCTTGGGAACACTCACTCCATTTCTTAAGCAACTGCTAAACGAAGTCCACGGTTTGTCCTCAGCGACGTAGAGCTGATAGAAATAGAGCTGATAGAGAGGATCAAGGCAGGAGTCATTCCCAGTAGAGCCCTGGAATTGTTATTCCATCTGCTTATATCACGTCCCTTACACCCACCCCTTAATTGTTTTCCTCTAAGCACGATTTGATTGATTGATTGATTGATTGATTGATTGATTGATTGATTGATTGATTGATTGATTGATTGATTGATTGATTGATTGATTGATTGATTGATTGATTGATTGATTGATTGATTGATTGTTGGCCTATGCGGGTCGCGAAGCGGGGAATTTTTAAACCTATCAACCTGGGAATCTACTGAAGTTGAAAATAACGCGTCCTGATAAGTAATCCACTCAGAATATAAAAAAAAAAATTGCGCAGAATCAAACGAGTTTCAGGACCTGAGTTTTTGCACACAAAGAACAAGAATTCACGGAACCCTACAGCTTCGCTGTAAAAGACGTTTTGACTGAAAGACCCTGCGTCACCAGCAGGTGTCTTTCAAACAACAACGACCGGGAATATCACGCACTCGCTCTTTCCCGCATCGTGTAGCCGCCAGAAGATGGCGGCCCGCGACCTGTAAAAGTGGCAGCGCGGCCCGTGCCGCGGGCTTTTGAACGAGCCGGCTGCTGCACCGGTTTCCCCCCTCAGCTAAGCTGTGGGTGCCCGGTTGGCTGCCCTCACTGCCATCGTGCGGCTCTTCCTCCTTCTCTGCTCTGAGAGCTTTCAAAGAGGGCGAAGGGACGGATCCGTAGACGCAGTGTTGGGTATACGCGGAGAGCGCGGCCAACGGCTCCACACAGTGGGATCCGAGCATCAAGAGGTGCACACGAGCCAGAGAAGAAGGCTCTCGCTCCTTCGCAGAGGAACTAAAATAGCGGTGCTCCGCTCAAACACCCTCACCTCCCCCTCCGCCTTCTCCGCGGCCTCCTAGTTCTCCTGCCGGTTCCTCGGCGGCGCCCCGCAAACCCTCGGACTCTTTAGGCCACCCTACTTTGGCCGTTTCGCGCCGGGGTCCCAACCCACCCGCTCCTTGGCCGGTTCCGAGGACCAAGCACTGCCCTGTCGGTTGCTCAGGGCGGAGTCGGGGGAAACACCTCGCCGGTAGCCCCTGTGCTCCCCGAAGGAAAAGCAGCGGCACGAGAGGACGTCCCTGGGGGCTCCCTTCCGGTCGTCCGGGATTGTGGACCGTCCGACGACCATTATTCCGTGCTACCTGGCTGTGTGGCTTCCCTCGGCCCAGTGGGCGTGATTTGAGGGTTCCTCGCGTTGTGTGACGCTGTCTCGGCCGAGTGAGTGGTCAGGTGCTTCGAGTGCTGCGGTATACGCAACGAGCTGTGGTGCTGACCGCACGAGGTTGCGGCGCCGACCGGAATTTCCGCAGTGATACACAGTTTCTCGGCGTGGTTTCGACGTGCTGTGTTTGGGTTTTTCTCTCCGGTGTCACACGGATATAATCTCGTCTTCGTACCGCTACTTCTGTCCAAAGGAGGAGGTCGTGGCCACGGAACAGCAGCTATGAGGTAAGAGGAGTGTTGGAGAGTGATTCGCCCGCCCGCGGCGTCCTCTCCGGCATTAGGTCGCCTCCCCGGCCTCCTGACTCAGAGAATAGCGCCGAGAGGTCGAGCGAGAGAGCTCTTTCTTCGCGAGTGCGTCACTGCGCGCTCCTGTACACCGGGGCGTCTTGAGCCCTTGCGGCGCCACGAGGGTCCCACGTGTGCCGTCGCCTCAAACCTTCGCGCTGGGGTTACGGCGTTACTTGATCGTCGTTGCTATTGCCTCGAAGGAGGGGGGTGTAAAGGGATAAGCATGTCGATGATTAGACGCCTTGCAATGAAACGAGAAAGGAGAAGGTAAATTGAGAAAGAAGTGACGGGAAGGCGCCCGATCCGCCAACCAAGCGTGTCAACAGCAATACGGAATGTACATCATTGAAGCCTAGAATTTTAGTGGACATTGTGGACCACCTGCCGCACTTTCCCTATTAATAGGTACCGCTCTATTAATAGACACGTCATGTCCAGAAAAAAATGTGTAGTACATTGCGTTTTCGTCGATCACAGTTCCCAACCACCTTGGCTTCTGTGCCTTCCCTACAAAATTAATTACAGCAGGATATGAATGCGTATCCGAAACAAGTATATGATAACTGAGTAGCCGCTATTCATTGTTTTGGCGCAATTTGACGCGATTATCTTTTGTGCATATTCGGTGAGTAATCAGCAAGTGATCACCGTCTGCAGTCTGTGCATGTAACGCTTTCGGGTCTGTTTGCTATGTCCCACAAACCACATCAAGGTGAAGTGAAATCAGCCTTCGAGATGTTGCGTGATACCACCATGCATTGAACGGTCGCGTTTTTTGAATGTCCCTGTTATCACATCTTCGAAAGTCATTAAAAAAAGATGTTACGAGATGCAGCGTACTACATAGACACCCTCCGAAATCCCGGAATGAGTGAATTACACTTCTTAACCTACTTGCGAATGCTTCGTGTCGATGGGGGCATAGACGCAATGTCGTTTTTGTGTCTGTGAGGGTACGCAAAACAGAAAATGGTTCGTGTGTAATATAATAGTTGTGCGACCGCAGAATGTGTCACCTGCAAACGGGAAGGTTTTGACGAAGTCCTGGTTGGCTCACGCCGACATGCACGGCAGGACCGTTTATTGACGTAGTTTTTTTCTCCTTGACGGTTACCGGGGAAACGAGCCGAAAGAAACTTCGAAAGGAAATTTAGACATTTAGGAGTTTTTTGTTTCTTTACGCTAGATTTAGCCTGTAATGAAGTACGTGGAGAATGGTTTTTATCATGGTTTTGTCATGTTTTGGCATGAGAAATGGTTCTCTTTTTTCCTATTTGAGATAGCTACATGACTTTTAGCAGACTTATAAGTTCTATCACTTTTTAATTAACGCTCTTCTATGAAACTAATACTTGATTAACGAGAGAACATGAGACGTTTACGACGCTGTTACACGCAAACAAAAATAATCGCGATTCCGCACTGCAAATGTAGACAAGCAGCGTAGCTGTAAAATTATTGTCACCGCATTCACAATGGCCTTGTTGTCGCTACGGTTTACACTGATCGGACACTTGTATCTGCAGACAAATTCCAGCACAAACTCAAATCAAATTGACTCAGAGTCAAATCGACTCACGTGCGCCGCTGGGTGGTCGGTTGGGCCCGACCGGTGTGACATATCGCAATCCAAACGCCCCTGGAGGCAACACTAAACGCGTAAAGAACTCCCTTTTCGGTCCCGTACCGAATACGACGACACGGGTGGTGTCATCGGAACTAACCCGCGGTCTGAAGACACCTAAGCACCTGCCTCTCAAGGGTTCTGAATGCGAAACAAACACGTCCAATTGAACGCCTGAGTCGCTTTGCTACGACCCCGCGTTCGTCCTCTTGCCGCTCGAAACGATTTGCTTCTTGACGCTTTCGAGTGGCTTCGATCTGTCTCCTACACGTTGCGTCGCTGCTCGTTCCCTTTCCGGAACCCCTCGTGCTTTTACTTTGTGGCCCGGAGGCCGTGAAAGACGCTGGCATTTGGGAGGGCACCACCGATTCAACTTAAATAAAAGCGATCTCGTCATGACGTAATCACTTTTTTTAGCTGCATCCCGCACCTCTGCCTCGCTGACTTCCTGTTTCAAGTGATATATTTGCATTGCGAAAAACGGTGCAAGTATTCTTAGGTGCAAGAAAATTCGCTTTCTTTTTCTGTTCATTTGCGATTTTTGAGCGATTAAGGCATCTTTCGGCGCCGTATCTGAGAAAACTACGGAAGAATAGGACTTTCCGCTACAACCAATTTGCTAGTTGTTTGATAACTAGTAGGTTTACTTCCAGAGCAGAAAAAAACGCTGTCATTTTCCATTGTTCGCTGTTCTGAGCTTAGATAAATAGACAGGAGGAAATTGCGGTGAGGAGTATTGAGGGAAGTCAGTAGAGACGAGGAGGGAGAGCAGAGGACGAGTGGAATTTTTTCGTCAACACAAATATACCAGACTAGCGGAATCGCACTTGCAGACCACACGACTCCAGTCGAAAGGATCTTTGTAAATTAACTTTGAAATAAAATAGGCACCGTTTCCTGTGGCGGCGAACAGTTGCAGGACTTTGACTTTGCGAAAGACATCGCATTCGTTTGATTCAAGTGTGCAATTATAGACGCGTCGAGGATGTCAACAATGTGCATAAAACGTAGTTTTCTTTCAATGTACTACGCAGATTTGACGTTGCTGAGGAAGCGTCGGAATACGAGAGGGCAAAATTTATTTTCTGTCATCGCGGTTCCTTTCGCCGCGAGTAACGTTCGACAATGGCACCGAAGTTACATAAGTGTGCGTGAAACTTTTCCTCTGCCTGTCTCCCTCGGAGGTCTTGAAAAAAATAACAACACGCGTGGCTGTGCGGACTTTGCTGTCTCAAATAACGCTAAATTCATGTGTCAGTATACGCACCTACTTTGGTAGGCTTCTCCTGATAACACTAACGGTGGCAGCACACTGTTATGCGTGTTTTTTTCCTTCTTTTAAACGCATTTTAAATTCTTGCACTCTTTCGAAAATTTCGAGGTATTCTTAAACTATTGTTCCTTAAAATATTGTAAGTTTGTTTTTTTAGTTCTCGCTGTCGGAGTTCTTTTTTTCTCTTTCTTTCTAATTTCTTTCTTTCTTCCTTTAGTTCTTTCTTTCTTTCTTTCTTTCTTTGAAGAAAGGAGTCCGGGTATATACTTTATTTGCTTCATTCATAACCGTTCGCAATACAAAGCGAGTGTTCGGTTCGTGCCACCTGTTCACCGTACCTTGTCAAGGGCACCATACGTTTCTAAAATACAATTTCGACCGAGTCAAATTAGGGAATTAGAAAAGCCTCAAACGTGAGCCTATTTTAATACATTGGACTACACAGGAACGAAATCGCAATTAGCTGATATTGAAGGCAGTGCGAAGCAACCGCCTCGCGTACCTGTTTATGCTTTTATTTGCCTTTTGTATTACATTTTATGCTTTTTGTTTTACGTTACATAAATAGCTGGTTGCAATTTGTTTTTACCTTTTATGTGTTTGCTGCTATTGCCTTGTGTGTGGTTTCCGAGGCTTTGTCAAGCTGCTAAGGCAGCTTTGGTTTTTATGCGCAGGATCTTTCATTGGGAAAATCTCTGAGAATTTCAATTAGGAAAACGTTTATTAAGCCTGCAGTAAAGCGCGCACGCGCGCTTCGAGGATCGAAAAAAAAATTATACCGTCAACAAAGTTTTTAACAGAGCAGTTGTTGTTACTGGCGGTAAGTTCGGGGTTCGTGAGCGCCGAAAATTCCCCGAGAAAAGGCCGAGCGCTCGTGCACGCGTACGTCGAGCGCACGTTTGTCAAGTTAAGCATACCCACTTAGAGTGATTGGCAAATATTCCCCCCCCCCCCCCCAAAAAAAAAAAAAAATCTCCAGCCTTGGCCGCGTGCCTCGAGCGCACGTTCGGTTAATCCAAGCATACCCACTTAGGTAGATTTGCCTACATTGGCCGCAAGAACACTCCAGCGTTCGCCGTATCGTGGCAAAACTCGCTCAGAACGTGGAGGACGCGTCATAGCGTACGCCTTTTATTCGTTTGTCCTCGTGTCGTCGTGCGCACGCGCTCTGTACCGTAGAAGAGCCGCTACTTGAATGTCGAAGCTGCTGCAGATGACTCCACATGCCCCGGCAGAAGAAGAGGCCGCGCGGCTCGGCGTGCAAAGCATCCGCTAGAGACGATAAGTCGCGCTTGCAAAGTGGCGCACGAAAACGTCGACCAAAACGACGAGCTCACTCTGGCATTGCTCAACTTAAGGTCACTGAAATGGTATGCCGCCGACGTCAGCCATGACGCCACAACGATACTAAAACTCAACTTTCTGTCTGTCAGTGATCATGTACAACATCTCCTCCATTCGTCTTGCGCGTGAGTGCGAGCTTCCCTGAATTTTTGTAGTGTAAGCTACGCTGGCCGAGGTTGAGGAGTTTCGCGTGGACCAAGGGCCGTGCTGCGCAAGCGCGGGGAGCATTGGATTGGAAATCCAATTCAATTGGAGTACGGGTGAGTAGAGAATTGGGTCTGCACATTCGCCGGTCTGGGCATGCCAGAGCAGTGACGTCATAGCCGCGGCAGACGCACTGGCGCCGGCGCGTGCCCAGCTGTGCGCCTCCGTTGCGCAGTAGCCAAGTCTCACGCTGCTCCGGAGCCGCTTGATAGCTGTTTCTCGTGGCTCCTGGAGAGCCGTGCTGTGCATGCGCTGGGAACGGTGACTGGACTGGACCGGACCGGACCGGACTGGACTAGACTGGATTGGATTGGATTGAATTGGATTGGATTGGATTGGATTGGATTGGATTGAACTGGACTGGACTGGACTGGATTGGATTGGATTGAATAGACCTTTCCGGAAAGTTGCGCGCGCCCCCAAACGGCGGCCGCAAAGCAGCCTGGGAACTGTGAGCGCCGCAGCAGCCGCCGCCGCCGCCGCCCGGGCCGCTCTTCATGTAGCTCTACCGTGCCAAACCGTGCCGTGCGCGGCAGCGCCTGTGGAGGCAGCATTTGTTGACGGTGCAGCTTCGGCGTTTAACATTGTGTGATGCATGCAGAACATCTGCCATCCTGGACAGCTGTTTTGATAACTGGCTTCTTTTTCAAACTTACGCATTCTTACCACAGCCCGCATTTCTTCAACAAACTGCTGCATTTTGGGGAGTTGCAGTGTGTATCCCATCGATTCATGCTACACTACGTCTGTATTCGCTTCAACTAAGAGGTGGCAAGTCTCATTGAGCAATCCTGAGCTCTTTTGCTGTTTATTTCAGTCGAAAAAAGACGAGGCAGCTAGTATGGTATCATTGCAATAAAAGACACGTACACTTTTATTCGGTTAGCAAAACTAACCAATACCGACTAAAAGGTAAAACTATTCAGAGGGCGCTAATACAAAACACGAGTTGACATTTCGCTTACTTATCGATTGAGAAGTGGTTCATGTGTTAAGTTGTTCAGGTAGCAACAAGTTTTCCATATCTGGTTTTGCTTGTCAGCCATCGCATTTGGGAAAACATACCACATGTAGTATTCTCAAGTTATTCACTTCTCGAATAACTCGCTCAACGTGTCTCCTCAGCGTGGCGATCTGCCGTGTGCGTGTTTGCTCCGCTACTGTCAGTTGACGCCGACCATTTAACATGGGGGGTACGTCTGATCAATTTAACGCCAAGTTCACGGAGCTCATCTTCGATCAAAAATCCTGGGTCAGCTATGACGAGCTGTCTCCTTTGTTTTCACTCAGTAAGTACACCATACCTTAAAAGTGAGAAATAATAATTCCACAATGAACGACCGAAAAGAAATAGTCGAAATGCTGAACTCACAATGCCGCAGGAGACAGGCTGCAGGCAGTCGCTGTCGCTCGATAAACCGCATCATTGTCTGCTGGAGCGAAAGCATTGCTTTATCGCCCTGTTACGCCCTTTGTGCTAAAATTCATTTCAAAACGGGCGTTGATTACTCTGAGCTGACAGGAGTATCTCGACAGTCTGCATATCACTAGTTTGTCTTGGATGCCTGGAAGCGGGACGGGCGCTTAGGAAGGCGGTGTTTCGTTCACTTCGCGGCAGCATAGGAAACAAAAAAAAACGTATAAAAAACGTAATTTACGTTATAATGCTGGGCTTGCCTGTCTACCGGAGGACACCTCTTGGCTAAGACCTGGTGTGTAAAAGTGGTCGCATATGGTCCATGTAACATTTGCGTCCGCTCGCGTTGAAATGGGCTCCACATATCCTGTGATGCTCGGACGGCTCCCACAAAGCGAATCGGTCATCACGACCCTGGCGATTTATCCGGCGAACCCATTAATCCTTTTTAATTGTCTTGTCCTTCGGAAACTTGTGCATGAAACATGCCGGTCTCGTAACGTATTGTTGTCCCAACCAAGCACACAGGACGTTTGTCCGCCTCTTGCAGCTTCCTTGGCGCCATATCGTCAGTATCGCGTAAACTACAAACGCTAAGGCAGGTTGTAAACGAGTGTAGCTTTGCACACGCGGAAATGCATCACGAGTAGCGTGTGCACATGATATGGGCTTCTTCGTTTTCCCACTCGGCTCCCCGCGGGCTGCCGGAAGCAAGAGCTGGTTATTTGTATTTTTCTCGGGTAGCTCAAGTGTCACATTTGTTCTCTATTTCCTCGTGTTGAGGAATTTCTCTTTTCCCGCGGGCAGCCAGAAGCGCGAAGACGCTTTTCAACTGGCAGCAGCTGGTTCCACTCTCCAAGCTAGCAGACACGTTGCTAGCAGACGACGTTGCTAGCAGACGACGAAAGGTTCTCACGCGGTGCCAGCAGTTTCAGAAGGATGGGGAGTTTATTTCTTATTTTGGGCTCTATGGTTTAAAGGTGCTTTAACTGATGCGTGACATAACTTTGAAAGCACAGCATTTCATTGACGGGCTCACTCCGCGCACGCGGCGCGCGGCGCCCATGCACCCCGTCGCCGCCTTCGCCGCTCGCACCGCCCGCGCACGCAGTTCCCATGACGCCTTGCGCGGGCCCGCCAGGGGAAGGAGCGGCGCTGCATTTTCTGGAAAGGTCTATTGGATTGGCAATCGTTTTAGCAGCAGTAAGCATGATAGTCGGCTAATCCTAGACAACCATGAAACTTAAGAATAACCAGTTAACCTTAGCTGACGCTACGTATAACCTGGCATAGCCGAGCTAAGCCACTGCTAAATTTTTTTAGGAATGAGGCACATGTTGCGGATGTGTTCCCGTGCAGTCATCCGCACACTTGGCGCGCGCAGTATGTTGCTCCTTAGGGACGCACAATGGCATCTAGGTTTGTTGTTGCAGTCTAAAAGCCACTTGGTGGAAAAAAAAAATCGCTTTTATTCCTGGATCTTCGTTCCGGTCACCCTCAAGGGTGCTCGCACACTTGTTCGAAGTCTCCGCAAAGTATAAACGGAGCTGGGGGTGAAAGACGACCACGGGATAACAAAAGGCGGTTGTGCCTTTGGCGGGGCTCCAGCTGCCGTGTGCTTGCACAGGATTCCACGAGAGGAAAAAGCTGCCTGCCGACACCCCCACGAGCTTCCGGTCCGCCACGCTTTCGCGGCAGTTTAGTTATACGCAGTGTCTAGAGTGCCTTCCGACGGCACTCTAGCTCAGCCCTTCAAGCGTGCGCCGTCTGACAACATTATAATATTTAGGACTAGGTTTTCACCGCCCAGAGCGTCTGTCACTGTGGTGTAGGTTCTTGATGCAAATGACGGCGGTTCAAAACCGGACCTTGCCTTGGTTTTTTTTATCTTTAAATTAAGCTATACTTTTCATAGCTTAGTGTAATCTTTGGGGTTAAAATGATTGTTTTGTGTTCGGTAGGTCATGTTATGTTAGTTTAGGTTAGCTTACCCTGGTTTGATTGATTGATTGATTGATTGATTGATTGATTGATTGATTGATTGATTGATTGATTGATTGATTGATTGATTGATTGATTGATTGATTGATTGATTGATTTGTTGGTTGTAGGGTTTAACGCGCCGACGCAACGCAGGCGATAGGGCGTGCCGTAGTGGAGAGCTCCGGATTAATTTTGACCACCTGGGGATATTCAACGTGCGCCGAAATCTTGTACACACGGGCGTTTTTTTTTTTTTGCTTTTCGCTTCCATCAGAAAAGCGGCCGCGGAGTCCTCATGCTCAGCAGCAGCACCGTGGTTTACGTTATGTGGAGTGATGTGGTGGCAGATGCGGCATTTTTTTTTTTTTTTTACAAAACGCTGGTGGACGTCGATATAGCGGAGGGCTTATAGTACCATCGGAGGGCACTCTAGACACGGCTTTAGTTATAATGACGATCATATCTGCTTCGTTAAAAAAGGAACCATGAAGATAAAGTACGTGTTCGATTCATTAAAATAAATCTGCTTCTTTTCATAACTAATGATGACTTTATCGCAAAATTCGAACAAATAATCGAGAATAATAATTAAGAGAAAAAAGATTGAGCAAGTGAGTCGCCAGCCACTTTTTTGCCTGTTCTTTATGACGTCAAATGAACTTCTTCGTACGATTGGCGGCTGCTCACCAAAACCACCGCGAAGAAACGTGACCGTATGCTAATGCCTCTGGTTCCATTTGATCCCATTCCTTGCATGCTAACGTGCATTCAACTCACGCAAAACAACGTTTTTGGTACAGGCGAAACCCTTAAAGTCCCCGTTCTGCGGAAACCCATCGTCGTCGTCGTTGTAGTTGTCCGGTCAACAAAATGGCCGCTCCTGTAGCGAGTAAATAAAGAAAACACGTGTGATGCAATGTAATTTGAACGCTGGTCTCCACAGCATACAAGGCCGATGCTTTACAACTATGCTATCACCGCATTTCCATTTTTATGGCCTGTTTATGCACACGCAAACAATAGACAAATACAGTGGCTGAAAGTCACTGTGCTCTCTCGGCATGTTGTCGGCTATAGAACAAAAGTTGGCGTCGTTGTTCATTTATTTGACACGTATGTATTCCCGCTCTGAAGACTGGCCAGCTACGAAACGGGGGCTGTGAGCGTGCCGCTCCACAAAATTCACGCAACTTTCAACTGAGTATGCACAACAGCCGCAGACCAACCTCAGAACCCTGATTCTAGGTAGGCTGTGGCGTGTGCCAGTCTGCAGCTTGATGGCGTAATTCGTGCCGTAAGACGAAGAATCGATTGATTGATTGTAGGGTTTAACGCGCCGACGCAATGTAGGCGATGAGGCGCGCCGTAGTGGAGGGCTCCGGTTTAATTTTTACCACCTGGCGATCTTTAACGTGCGCCGCAATCTCGTACACACGGGCGTTTTTGCTTTTCGTCTCCATCAGAAAAGCGGCCTCCGCGTTCGGGAATCGAAGCCGCGTCCTTGTGCTCAGCAGCACAACGCCTTAGCCTCTGAGCCACCGCGGCGGGTGTAAGACGAAGAATCAAAAGCGAAGATTACTGTTAGCAATAAATAAATTGTTTGTAAGAATTGCCAGGTTTTCCCCTTCAAAGCACGTGAGCAGACTTAAATGACCCGAGCCCTGATGAATTTCCAAGAGTATTGTCTTTTGTGCCTCTGCTCACGTCATCGAGAGTGAAATTTGAAAATTTTTCAATATTCCCTCTTCCTCTTTTTTGGTTAAACGCATATTTCGTTACTGTAATGGAGCTGAGTGAGTCACAAAAGGTGAGTCACGACTTTGTTCACATTCAAAGAGAACAAAGTTGTCTTCGGTCTTCACGGATACTTCAAGTGCACGGAAGAGAAGGAGCTCCCGTAGGGTCGCTCGCGCAACTGGAGTGTGCCTAGCTATCCCAGAAACCTACTGCTATATGCGGCGTAGACTTCGGGACGGCTCGCGCGAGTCTCTGCCGTTCCGCGGGACGCGCTGTTATAAATAGTTGGAGCCGCGACCGACTCCCCGAGAGGCAGCAGCACGACCCGGCGCCATCAGAGACGGCGCTGATGCTGCCGAGCTCAACCCCAGCCTCTCACGCTCCCGAGTGGGCGTTCTGGCCGGTGAGGCCCAGAGCAGAAATTAGAGGAAGGCTGCCGGTTAGAGTCTTGGCCCCTCAAATTTCTCCTCAATTTTATTTCCAGATGCATCGTTTTTGCCCCCTCAAGACGCTCACACTCTCGGGGTAGGTGATAGCTAATAATATCTATGCTAACACGGCCCATACCCCACAAGTAGTACATAAATTGACCCACGGAGCCAGCTCGCACATCCAACGCTGCCCGTATTGTGACGAGGTGTGCGTCCCTAACCTAGCAAGCGCGTTTGCAACGCGTTCGAGGGGGCCACTCAGGGCTACCCGTATTGTGACGAGGTGTGCGTCCCTAACCTAGCAAGCGCGTTTGCAACGCGTTCGAGAGGGCCACTCAGGGCTAGAGAAAATTATTGAATAATCCCTGACCTGACTCCCTACAAGTTGGTGCGGTAACCTGGACCGACTCCAAAACGTAGCACCTATCTTTTTACGAAATCTACGAACTATATCTTCACGGAACCACAGACTTTAAAAGCTATCCACCATTTCAAGTGATTGAGTCTTGAACAGTTTTTTTTTTTCGAATATTCCCTCCTTTCCTCCGTGTCCCTCTCCTTCCCCACCAGGGCATTCATGCCCCCTAAGACAATAAAGGTGCGCAAAAAATTAAAATTAGGCGCCATTCCGATCTGTGAAGGTGGATGACCAGTGGAAGTGCTAAATCCCGCTCAAACCGCGCCGTCGCGCCGGGGAAGCGTTGCGCGGGGTTGTGAGGAGGCTTCACTGCGCAACATGGAATGTGAGAAAGCCAGCTTACAAAGAACAAGCTTACACCGATCTCTCTGTCGTCGGCCTTACTTATAAACACAAATACATTGCTGGGGAGGCATCTCTCAGGAGAAATATACGCCCTCTTATATCAAAATATGAAGTGACCAGGCGAACAGGAGGCCGAAGGGAGCCAGTGGGCCTCTTTTCTAGGGTCTACGCAAGCAAATAAAAAACGCGCGCCAATCCACCCTGTGAAGGCGGTTGGAAATTATAACTGTAAACGACACCCACAACGATTACCCATGCGACGTCACTTAAATTCCCTCCCGTGGCTCCAAAAATAGTGAAACCAGAGACAACTGAAATGCACTTAACCACACCCCTTATTATTTCAAAGAGACATTCTTAGTTAAGGTCAAATCAATGCGCGATTCATGAACGGTGGTTGGTTGAGTTGTACTGCTGAAGCACATGAGTGGAAACTTTTTTTTTTAAATTAAAGGAAACTCAAACCCGGTGTTAGACAATCTCACTTCTCCGTCTCGGCCGCCGCAGACGGAGGCGACGAGATCGGGTGCAGAGACGGAGCAGAAGTGAGATGTCATGCATTGTTGTGAGCTTCCTTTAATTTTTGTAACTCGTGGCGCATGCGCAAGGCGCTCTCACGGTCGCTACACGTGCCGTGGGTGGAGCGTGCAGCGGCGTGAGAGGTCGCGTGGCGCTATCACGGGGCATTCAGCGAGAACGAAGGGGGTAAACCCGCAGATGTCCTCGGTGAGTGCACTGCCTGTCTTCCCCGTCTCCGCGTGGTCTCGTAGGTCAATCGGTAAGACAACGGGCTCTCACTCCGTCACTCTATTCGTTCACGGTTATATTCCTGGCGGTGGTAGTAACTTCTTTTATTTCTTCGCGGGAGTTTTCCGTGACACCAGCGGTCGCGATAGAATTCTTGGGGGTAGAGGTAAAAGACTTTGCTTAAAAAAAAAACACGAAAAAAACAAGGGACTCAGCCTACAGCTGCTCCGCTGTAAACAAAACAGGATTAGAGGCTCGTTCTACGAAGTAAATCCGTACCTCGCGTGAGCGCCGTCATTGTTTATCTAATCATTATATTATTGCTGAGTTGTTGAATAAGCGTTTTGTTTTTCAAAATTGATTGACCTTTGCCAGGCGTCGCACTCTTCTAGCGACTCATTTAACACAAATTGGTCCGGCGACGATTGTTATTTCAGCGTAAAAAACTCAATCGTTGACACAAAGCCCAATATTTGCAGAGTATCGCTTACTATGTCGTTAATAAAACGGAAGAGCACCCAGCACCGACCCCTGGGGGAAGCCAGAGTCAACCGAAAGTTTAAGAGAACAATCATTGTTAAGAATTAACACTGTTACCGGTTCGATACTGTTACCAGTAGGCTGATATCTATTTCCTTAGTTGATTATGCCTAAAAATTTCTCTAATTAGTAAACTAATTCTTCGGGCGAAACTTTATCGAATGCTGTCGAAAAATTAATAAAATTGGGTCTAATCGACCAGATTTAGGGGAAATTCCCAAGGTGGAGTAAGTTTCTGTGAAGGAAGATTTGACATCCACCTGAATGCAGCCATACGGCTACAAAGGAAAGCTGCAAAGCTTTGCTCTGTAGCCGTATGGCTGCATTCAAGTGGATGTCAAATTTTCCTTCACAGAATTGAGTCTGTTTGTTTTTTATTATTGAAGTAGGGAAGTCGTGCATTGTGGACGCCAATTTTGTCGTTGTTGCAAAGCCCCTTCCGAAACCGTGCTGATGTTGGGTTAAAATGTTACATTCGTCAACAAATTTTTGAAATCCCACCATAAAGCTTACAAGTGGTTGAAATTAGCGAGACAGGCCGGTAGTTTTTAATAGCTCATTTCCTGATTTATGAATAGGCTTGACTCTGGCAGTTCTCCAGTCGTCCGGTACCTGGCCCTCGCGCAGCGTTTTAGTAAAGAAAAAAAAAAGCAACAGAAGTACTTCGACACTCATTGAGCGTATCTCCTTAAGATGGGCCGCGGAAGATCTTCTAATGTGAAGGTTCCCAAGAAATCACGTTCAATGTGTCATGTTCACCAACAATATCAGGCATTAATTTCGCACCAAAATTGTTTCGAAGAGCAGTACTACCAGCACAACAGCAACGCCTCAAGAGAAAAATTGATTTAAAACGATCGTTAAAAGCACTCGGAATTTTAACGTCGCGTTGGAGCACCCCATCAACGTTAAAAACGTTGTACTGCCTCGAAACGCAGTATATTTGCCGCCAAAATTACTTGGGGGCAAGGTTATTTGTTTTTATTTATTGATTCGTGGTTAATGGAATCCCTTGGCGGACTTCATCATATGGGTACAAATAAAGGGTAAAGAACAGCCAAACAGATGAAACGATCACTTCCATGTTACAATAGTAATCAAACATATAACACAAGCCAAACGATGACACATCACTCGCATGTCACGGCAGGAGGACAAAGCATATAGACAAACCAAATTTTCCACTTTTTTACCTTAATCTGGGATAGCAGCAAATGATGCTCAAGATTTTTTAGTGACTTGTTGGTTCTTTAAACTATTCCAATCCTGCACAGTTCTAGGTAACAAAGAATACTGGAAGAAATTATTGCGGGTTATTATAATCGTGGTAGATAATCGTACAATAACGGAGTTATTGTACGATTATCTGGTGGCGTGACCTGAAGAATACAAAATTATTTTTGCAATATCTTTTCTTTTTTTTTTTTTTTTTGGGGGGGGGGGGTAGGGGGAGGGCAGCACCGGTCTCTTCGTGAATTTTTGCGCGCTACGGGTGCTGTGTTGTACATATGAGAATATTTTCTTATGCCGTAGGGGACGGTAGGGCAACCTTTCACACAAAAAGAAATCTGTTTTGTAATGTCCAATTAATAATTGATATGAGCAGATTCCGGTTAAGACAAACTTGCTTAAGACGAACTTCATGGTAAGACAGACGAACAACACTCTTGCTCTCTTGTAATAACGACCACAATTAAAAAAAAAGACCTCCGCTTCAGACGAATTTATGATCATACGAATAATTTTTATGGTCCCTTCGAGTTCGTCGTAACGGGAGCCTACTGCAAATATTTTAAACGTTATAAATGATCTCTTTTTGGGAGTGAAGTTACGTTTACTGTACGTAAATAGTACAGTTACCGAGGTTCGTCTATAGCTGCTATATATTGGAAAGGACGGCTCTTTTTCTGTATTCTATCTAATTAATAAATGCTAGCTTGAGTAAAAGGACCCAGGTGACAGCAGTGCAATCAAGTATTTGCGGCAGTATAGGTTTATATGCGAGAAGGCGAAAAGATGTAGGTGAAAGTTTCATATCCCTTCGTAGGAAGAATAGTTTGTGGATAGCCTTCAAAGTTCCGATGTCAGTGCGCTTGGTCCAGTTAAGGTCGTTTGTCATCCACAACCCAAGGTATTTGTAGGAATCAAATTCGGAAAGAATGACGTTATATGTGGAGTATTGAAAATCTGAATTGGTTTTCCTATGGGGAATATAGTACATATGTAGCTCCCAAAACTGGATGATATTTGCTGAGCCTCACACCAAGAAACAACCTTGTTTAGCAACTCATTTAACAAGAACCATTCCTTCAGCCAATCACTTTCATAGTAAATAACAAAATCTTCGGCATAAATATTTCAGGGATAACACTATATAATGAATTAATAACTTAAATAGAATGATACCCAGCACAGATCCTTGGGGGACGCCAGAGCCAAAGGCAAGACTTCAAGAAGAATGATAGTTAAAAACAACTAATTGTTCCCGGTTGCTCATGTAAGCTGATTATTTTGTTGATTATTATCCGTAATTTTCTTTAATTTACAAACTACAGTTCAAAGCCGATCTAACGAAGACACTGGGAACCGCGAAATTACTTCATTAAATCGAGAACTTCGTAATATCGTGACTACCATATTACAAGCAGTTCATTCCATAAATTTGATGTCTAAAGGGAGATGCATTCTAGCAGCTACCATGACATCATAATTGCGGCGGCGGCAGCGCTTGCCTGTCGATAATTTAGCAATGCACTAAATGTCCGCAGTGAAAATAATGAGCTAGCCCGAGCTTGCCCTGGAATCGTCGCATTACAGCAGACGCGTGAAACACAGCGATTTTGTTGTGCCACTTCACCGCTGAGCGGAACGTTCTTGGCTCTCATATATCCTTGAACCACGTAGACAGGGCTTCCTCCAACTTCTCGTGCGGGGTGGTCTTGAGGTTGTTTTTCTTCAAAGTAATTCCAGACGGAGTTTCATTGATGATGGCGTCCTTTTCCTTCAATATTGTGAAAAGCGTGCTGGCCGGAATGCCGTGGTCTACGGCCACGGGACTGCGGAGTTTATCTCGTGGAGCTCCGTGAAAACCAAACTAGATGCCTCGTTTATTTTTCTGACGTGACCCAATAATCTTCCTGGTGATCTTACAAAATACATTCACATTTTCTCATTTTTAATGTCTGTTTCTATAAATACTTCGTTAAATCGGGAATGGCGCTGAATCTATTTCGTTAGTTCGAGTTCATACAATATCGAGTTTTGACTGTATTTTCTTGTGCGAAACTTTATCAAATGCTTATCAAAATCTCTTGAAAAATACATGAGAGTTGCGTCTGTTTGTTTTACATTATTTGTTGAAGTATCGAAGTCGCCTATTGTTGATACCAATTGTGCCATTGTCATAAATTCCTTCCTGAAGCCATGCTGATGTTGATTTAAAATATTGTGTTCATTCAAAAATTTGGATTGCTATTGAGGATAATGCTTTCTAGAAGCTTACCAACTGTTGAAATTAGCGACACTAATTTTTAACACTCTGCTTATTTCCTGACTTACCAATAAACTTGACTCTGCTGATTCTCCCATCGTCCGGCATCCGGCCCTCGCGCAGCGATTTTGTAAAAAGAACATCGAGGGACTTCGAAATCCATTCAGCGTATCTGTTTAAGAATGCATTAAAAATAGTATCGGTTCCAGAGAGAGAGAGATATAAACATTTATTTCAGTAATGAGCAGGAGGATGTTCTTAGGGCCTCCACCCAGTGAGAGGCATCCTTATTCCAAGATGCCTTGGAGCTGGCTGGCAGAAGATTTTCTAATATCAAGGTTCACAAGTATGTTCAATACGCCTTGTTCACTAACAACTACATCAGGCATTCGCGTTGTTTTCAAGTTATAACATCGAAATAAAGGCCAGTATCGACGTGGTATTTTTCCCCCTTCTGCGCAATTAAGATACTAAAACTTGCTTTCTTGTTGGCAATTGACATGGCATCGACAGAATTTTTACAAGGCCCACACGTACCCACACGCACGCACGCACGCACACACACACACACACACACACACACACACACAAAAGTGCATGTGTGTGTGTGCATGTGTATTATAAAAATTCAGGCGATGCCACGTAAATTGTGACACAGACAGACGGACAGACAGACGGTCAGACGGACGGACGGACGGACGGACGGACGGACGGACATTTCAGTGGACAAGCGCGGTGACCTGCGAGTAGTAGCGGAGGAAGGCTAAAAAGGGCTATCGCGAACGGGGAAAGGTGCGCGGGCATTCCTGTCTGAGCGGAGGCGTCGTCTCGGTCGTGGTCTTCATCATCAAGTCGGGGGGTATCGGCCGCGGGGCACTCTTCGGGACTCGCGCATCGGGCTTCTCTCTAGCCGTGCGTCAGAGTGGCGGCGGGGCGGCAGCAGCGCGTGTACGAAAATAGAGCGACCCCCCGCTGGTGGCGGAGGCCGCGCCGGCACCGTGCAAGAACGCCTCTCGGACCCGGAGGTGCATGCGCTCCGGGGAGCAGTGGCTCGCGCAGCGGGCTTTCCGGGAACGACGGCCGCGGTTGGGGAGAGAACGGGCGCTGTGGCTCCGGCAGCTCACTGTGTCAGTGCTCATGGTCAAGAGATCCAAAGTGTCAAAAGATCCAATAATCACGTGACAGCCGAGTCAAAAGATCCAAAGGGTCAAAAGGTGTAATGTGGGTCAAAAGGTCCAAATAGTCAGAAGAGTATGCGCCCGACGTGAAGTAATCTTTGCGAAAGTTTTATAGGTTATTCCGAAAGTTCCTCGGCCACAAAGAGTTCGAAGGAAAAGCTTAACGTTTAAATGAGACCTAATCAGTTGATGAGAAAGAGAGGTGCTTCAGCCAGCTGTCTGCACATAAACCTTTCAAGGCCGCCCTTAGATGCCTCATCAAACACGAAAAGCGGCCGTTGTCGAAGACCGTCAATGTCAGTGGTACAAAAATGGCCGCTGCTGGTGAACCGGATTTGAACCCTGGTCACCAGAGCAGGAGTCAAGGGTGTGAACCAAGCACCCCGGCAGAATGGAACCAGAATTAGCCTGATACGTCTCCGTGACAGGTGCACGGGGCGGCACGTGCGTAGAACGGGTGCACGTTTCTGGAAGAGAGCTGAATTGTGGACAGCCCGAAAGATGCACATGACATGTAGGTTATGGCTTAAAACGTACGGCGCGATAGCCTTACTTCGAGCCCGACGAGGGAACGTTTCGGAACGGAGGTGCCGCATTTACGATTTGAGCTAGCCAAGCGCTGAAGGTCAGGAAATAGAGCAAGGCTACTCGCAACGGTCCTTAATCGGCGTGGTGCAGGGAACACAAGGGCCGTCTACGCTTGGGTGGCTTAAGATGTGGGGGTGAAATGTTGCGGCATCAGGGTGTTCTGAAGTTTTAGCGATAAGGCAACGGCGCCAGTGTTTCAAAGTGGCAGGACTGAACGTTTTGGTTTTTCTTTTGCTGAATGAGAGAGAGAGAGAGAGAGAGAGAGAGAGAGAGAGAGAGAGAGAGAGAGAGAGAGAGAGAGAGAGAGAGAGAGAGAGAGAGAGAGAGAGAGAGAGAGAGAGAGAGAGAGAGAGAGAGAGAGAGAGAGAGAGAGGCGCTGATTGAATCAGAAATAGAGGGAGTTTGGGAAAAGGGGGTAAACAGTGCTAGGGAGCTCAAGGGTGGAACTGAACGTCCAGGGCCCCAGGTGCAGCAGCTCCTTCCCTTGTCCTCTCAATCAGCTCACGCTGACCTTGAGGTTACGAGCAGGTCAAATTTGCCTCCCATATCTACATAAGAGTGAAATGCGTAATCTATGAGTTGCCTTGCGCATGTTCTTGGACAAGGCCCGGTTGCGTGGTAGAGTGGATGTTTCCGATATTTAGCAGTCTGATGTCAGCACATCTGGTGTTTACCGCAAAGCATCTTCACCCACCTGTATTTGTAGATATATGTGCGGTTTTCCCTGCACAGGATTTGAGATTCTTCGGCTTTGAGAACCCCTGGTGTCACTGCGAAGGATCGCGTTCCTAGGCGTAGCATGAGGGGACGTTCTCCCTATTTTTCGGGAAGGGGATTGTAGTAGCCGTGCACGCAAGGAGCGGTGAGTTAGTGTGCTTAGTGGTCGGCTGCCTCGTTCCCTTCCAGAACCCTCGTGTCCAGGTGTCCATGCTGCGGTGTTGTGAACTTTCTTCACTGTGGACGACAGAATCTCGCCAAAGCGTTTAGGTATTCTGCGTGCAGGCAACAGTATATTGGCCTTTAGAGAGCGTTCCGCTAATTGAAGTACATAATAAAGAATACGCCGACCACAAGAGAAAATAAAACAATGACGTTTCGGCACCCCGAACGGGAGCCTTGTTCACACTAAAAGCAGAGACAGAAAGGATGAAGCACGTGACCTAAACACCTTGCGTGGGCTGGGGGAAGATTGCTGTCAGTGCGGTTTCAGATGCGGTTCAGAGTGTTTTTGTTCGTCTATATCATTATGGATTCAAGATACAGCCTACAGGCGAAGTCCTTCTCGGTGGCGACAACACGTGCCTTGCCCCAGTCTATCTCATGGTTAGACGATAGTTCCGCTAGTTGGATTGCCAAAATTATTGTTCCAATTTCAGCTTCATCCACTCCTGTGTGGAGGACTGTCATGTAGTCATGAAGACTGCCAGGGTTGTCCACGACAGTTGTCGCCTTCATATGCAGTATTTTCATGATTTTTGAACATTCTCCGAAGATGTTTGATCGTGGCTGGCTGCCTTTTCTTGTGTAAGTTTGAAACCATATTTTTAGATAGGGAGAGTTTTTTGGGGGGAGTCGCTGGGTCCATGACATATCCATCATGGCGTCTAGTCATTTCTCCTCCGGAGGAAGGCCTGTATGGCCCGGCCCGATTTGTTTTAAAAACGTGATAGCCTTTCTTGGGCTACTTGAACGCATAAATTTTGGTCTGTCTGTATGTCTTGAAAGGGTAAATTTATTATCGAAAAATCCTGGTATCAATGATACAACGTAACAACCAGAAACAATGAAACAAGTGCAGCGCCGGTTGCTACAAAACTAATAGAGCGCGAAGGCTACAAGTTACAGACACTTACAGAAACATATAAACAGCTTCAAGTTGATTGTAGACAAAAGATTAACATACAAACAATTTAGAGTTGCTTACAACCAAAAGATTCACATGCGAGGTAAACAATGATACAAAAACATTCGCTTCAAGAATGCAGCAATATACAGAATAGGTTTGGTTTTATGTCACAACGGGTACTGTACCCCACAGCCCACATTTCTAACACTAAAATCACTTGTTATAACGACAATCCCTAAGGACACAGGTCTGGAAAACTGGCATGAATAACAACCCTTTCGTTCGCCGTCTGTCTGTGACTCTATTCAGCCACACGGCCAAAGTGAAACAGAAGCTGCTCAATAGTCTTATATACCCACAGCCAAATCCAAACGATGGCAATGTTCATACTTGCCAACATTGTTGAACAAAAACAACACATTACGCAAATATAAGGCAGAAAATCGATACAGAAGTGATATTTGCAATGTTTCTTTATTTAAAATTTATGAATGCTTGGTTTTTGCGATAGCAAATGAAATGCTACATCAACAGCCGAAAAAACATTCACTCCGTCGCCTGCTGTCGCCCGCGCTACTATAGCTTCTAGCGGAATTTTAAGAAATCAAACGCTAACAGTTACGAAAGGTTCCACTAGGTTCCTTCCCACACACCAGTTGCTACTGCTCGTTATTTGAGATTTAGCGAGCCCTCGCATATGGCTGCTTCAGTCATGGTTTCAGTTGGCAGATATGACGTATTTCCGTGGGCGCTTTGATAAGCACGGCCCATAGCGGACGACTAGCACGGACGAAAAAAATTCGAACAGTGAGCCTAAAACGCTATCACGTTAAAAGCAGCGCCTGGACGACCGCCGACAGAGGGAGAACAAACCCATTGCGCAGGCGCGAGCATGCTGAAACCACGTAAGTTTTTTTAGATGCAACTGCATCTCATTCACTCGCCTTGTCCCTCCATACGGCGTTGTTGTTGTCCGTCCACCCCCCCCCCCCCCCCATTCTCCTCGCCGCGCGAGCTGCGCTCTCCGCCGCTCACCCCCTCTCCTCTCCGATAGCGAACACTCTCTCGCGAGGGTCATTGGATTGGATTCGATTAGATTGGCTCGGCTTGGATTGAATTGGATTTGGATGGGATTGGATTAAAGTGGATTGTGTTGGATTGTGTTGCGTCATAGCCGCGGCGGGGGTTTCACGGCACGTTTCACACGATGGGAGAAATTCACGGCACGTTTCCCACGATGGGAGAATCAACCTAACGGAAACTACAACGGAACCCCCTATGCGTCGCATCTAGACAGGGTTCCCGTGAGGGGAGGTGGGGGTAATTTTTTCTCCCCCCTACCATTATTACTGAGCAGCCTGTCGGCACACCTCCTTCTCGCAACACTTTTGCCAGATTCCAGTTGCGTACAAGCGCTCGCTCCTCGCTGCCGTCCCGGCGAGACTTGTGCCATTGACGAGAGGCAAAACTTCATTATATTCTCTCTCTCTCTCTCTCTCTCCCTCCCTCCCCCCCCCTCTCTCTCTCTCTCTCTCTCTCTCTCTCTCTCTCTCTATCTATCTATCTGTCTATCTATCCTCGCTGCCGCTGTGGTCGTTTCCGGTTGGCGGTGTGACGTCATTTCCGCTGACGACTGATAGCATGGCAGCTGCAGATGTCTCGTGCCCACAAAAAATCGCTTCGTAAGCCTTGCAACGCCATCGCGTTAAAATGTGCCCCATTGATCACTGAGCAAGATATATGGCGAAGCTGGCCGTCATTTCATCACATAATCGCAATTCAATGGGCAGCTTCTAATTGAAGCCACCCGATACTTTGAGGAGACACGTTGCGTTGCCTCGTGTGGTTGGCCCATTGCACCTACGGAGCCCGCGAGCTGTTGTATTACCTATTACTTTGTGCGGTATTTCGTAGGGACTGCTTTTGTATGACGTTGCGTTGCCCAAAGCCGTTCTGTCGCGGTCTTTGAGACAGTTGCAAATCGTTGACATCCGTTACAAGCCTGCGTACGTTGGCTCGCTGACAACGCTGTAAAGCGAGCACGGTGCTTGAAGATGATAACCTTACGATTGTTGCCATAACGTGGTATCACAACACAGCATTATACGAAAAGAGGAAAAGTTCGGACTGGAGTTGTACGCGTCGAAGCAAAACTGTGGCTAACCCAGTCCCCCGATTCGAATTCTCCCGGCAAGTTATCACTAGTTTCAGAAACACCGGCGAAGCGGCGCCACTTATCTGCCGGTTTAACCCAAGGAGGATATAAAATATCTTCCTTGGTTTAACCGTGGTTGAACTGCGCTTGCGTGTCAGTGTGAATATAACATAAAGATTTGTTTTATAGCGGCGTCGATCGGTGTAATGGGGAAAATGCAGTCGGTATAATGGGGAAAATAATGGGGGTAACCAACAAAGGCCGCGCCGTCGACCAAACACCTTGTACCCGCCAGCACCCGCTTTCCTTTTCTTTACCGCCTCCTCTTTTGAAGCATACTCTGCGAAGCGTAACTCGCGAGTGCGGGAAATTTGAACCATTACCACATCGCGTCCACTTCGGGAGTGAATCCTCCGTCAAATTTCTTTGAACTTCGGGCTATAGGTACCCCACCGGTTATGTACCAGTTATCCCAGACAAAAATGCCGGGTTTAGGTGTACGTGATCAGCGCGGCCGTGCAGGGCGCCGGCAAGGAGAAGGACAAAACGCGTATACGTCCATTTCATCCCACATTATCAAGCTTATACAGAGAAACATGGACCCCCAATTTCACACCCGAAACGAAGTTGCTGCGGTTGAACTAGCCTTCCGAGAAACCACCTGAAGAGGCTTCGAGAGACCGTAATCAGAAGACTAACTCATGTATAACTTTTTCCTTCCAACACTTATGCTGAAAGAAAATGCTGTAACAAAAACAAAACTTATGCTGCCTTGTAGCGAAGTTATCGGCCCGAAAAGTAAGCTATACTTAAGGCAGAGAAAAGTGACGCACAAAATTGAATTCGTGTTATTCTTCAGCTAGAACGGTTTTACTGCCACTATAGTTACTGTGTGAGCAGATATGGGAAAAATTTCGTCCGGAAAGAAATGTTGCATTTCCGGGGTGTGGCATTATTTTAAAGCCCGGGTTGGTTTCATTTCAAGAGAGAAAAAGAGAATAAATCTTTATAGACCAGAGGCTGATGTTATGGGTCTCGCTCGAAGGCATCCGTTGGGTTCTTTGGCTTCCATTGGAATCTCCTCTGTACTGTGTTGCAAACAAACTGAAGAAAAGCTTTCTTACGGCAACCGGTGGCTACAGCTGTCTCCCCCTACGCGCATTTCTAAACAGGGCTGTTTGTCAAAGGAAAAAAAAGGCAGAAATGCTAAAATTACCGGCGTTGCGTGTTTGAAGTTTTAAAGCGATACAGAAAAGACTGAGGAATGCTTTTAAAGTACAAGAGAAAGTCTAATTTTCGTATGACACTGAACTAACCCGATCTATCCTGACAAACTTCGCACAGTCTACAACTTTGCTTGAGCAGGTTGTGCTCGTGTCGACAACAATCATTCGCCCGTTGCCCATGTGTGTGAGGAAGAGTGGTGCGCCAAACTTTCTTAACCCCGCACCACAACCGAGACACTCTTATACAGCACCGAATAAATTCATGATCATAAAAATAACATATGTGCACCTTCCATGTAAAAGCCAGAAGATGCCCCCACTCCACTGTCAACAAGTTTAACGCTGAAACTTTGTCCTTCTGTCAATATGTACAGTCTTTGTCAAAATTTTCCAGGCCAAGCCGAAAGAGCGCAGGCCGCGAGAAATGCAATGTTCAAGCTTACGTACCGAGCGAGGCTCAAACGTTTTATGCCGGAAAGCTAAAGAAAGCACCTTTCTTCCTTACTGTCGTAAAATAATTTTGCCTCTTTTGTCACATTTGAAATTAAAGCTTATTCTTTGAACTCTCTGTGGATCAGTAGGCTTAGGTTTGGCCTCGAAATTCTGACAAAGAGTGTACGTTATTTGGGGTATCTACCAGGAACTACAGCGCGCCCACTGTTTTAATTATTTAGTACTAAGACCCCCACTTCTGCGTTTTGCCGATATTTTTTTGTTTGTCTGGTACTCTGCGCAGCAGTCTTAACCAATGAGGAGGCGTGTGTACGCGGTACTGCAAAAAAATCCGTAATTTTACGGTTTTATTCTACGAAAAGAAGCGGGCGCTTTATTAGTCCCTTCATACGGAGCCCCTGCTATTCTAAGTAGCTGTAACACTGCTGGTTTCGCTTTAATGTCCGTCGTATTCGGGCCTCCAACACTGGTTAATAGCTAATGAAGGTTTAAAATCAGACAGTCAATATTGGGGCTTCGCTAGTGCGCGCTAGATTCTTCATGAATAACTGTCGTTTTTTGGCATTAATACAACTAAACTCTTTTTTTTTACTGGCAAGCCTATTTTTGTTCGTGCATTTTAAGCTGTATTATCTACTTGTAATGTACATGGTCGGCGACCTGCTGGGATCTTAGGCGGCGTCATGCATGAGGACCTAATTCTGGCTGGAGCATTGATTCACGGTTTCCGATGCAGGCTTCAGCCATCGAAATACATAGCTCGCCTGAATGAACTGTCAAACACAATTTCGTTTAACGATTAGACATCCTCCTAACAAAACGAAAAGAAGCAATTGCAAAAAGGTAATTATAAAAATTAAAGCCGTTCCAATCAATGTCAAAGCTGTCGGAAGTGCAGAGCAGTGATTCGCCCTAATGGGCTGTAGCGCCTTCATCCGCTCACTCTTACCAACCCAATCTAATTCAAATTTCCCGCCTTCGCAATGCTCGCGCGCCCCCTGCCAGAAACTGCGCCAGCGAGAGTTCTGTTCTTTTTGTGCTTGCTTTTCCTCCCTCACGTGCCGGCGTTGCACTGCCACTTGTTTTTTTTTTTTTTTTTTGCTTACTATCGCAAAAACCAACCCAACGAGCGTCCTCCAACTAAATGAATGCGGGCGCTGCCGGGTAATTACGTATAATTTGCCTCAAATATACCTGCAGTTTTCTTAGCGCTAATCAACGGGGAGATGCATGACAAGCGCCCGCGGTTCACGAGTTTCGAACGCTTATGACTGTATACAAACCGCTTGGCTTTCGAAGCCTCTGGGTTACGCCGCTACGACGGAACGCCGTGTGGCTCTACTTGGGTCCAGCGAGCGAGCTACGACGACAAGGAGAGCCCCTTAAGTGCTCTGCACTTACAAGAAATTCCGTGTCCTTCCGCTCTGCGAAGAAGGATGACCAGCGAAGCTGTGGTGCCAAACCTCAGCGTGAGCGACAATATGCTTTCACCGGCACGTAGTCCAAGGAGTAGACGAAACAAAACACGGTTGTTTTAATTTCCGGTTGAGCAGACTCATAGTTAATCATCTGAGCGAAACGTGGACGGCATAAAGTTTTATTCTAGCGGAAAACATGGGCTGTCCGTTTCCCTCCCGTAGAAGCCCATGTACAGACAGCAGACGGTAATTCCACAACATTTACAACTTCACTGTGAAGTATGCCACTTTCAAACGCAAATGATAAATCGCGTAATGGTAGAGTCGTGTTAGCGGCTAACTGCCATACAGTTGATTTTCGGATAACTTTAATCAAAGAGGAGTTATAGCCATTTTCCGTAATCATTCTCCCTCCGTAGATGGGCATGCTTCACTGTGCGACACACTATGTGGAAAAGCCAGCTTACAATTGAGGGCCCATTGAAGTCGGTATCACCTCTAATCACAACTTATTAGCTGGAAAGTCATTTCTTCAGGGGCAAGATAAGCCGTGTTACACCGAAATATGAATCTTTTTATTGATTTTTTTTTAATTTTTTTTTATTCGTTGCTGAAGATGTGGTGCAAGGTTTTACAATTTCAGCGATTTGAGTGGGCACCGCAAAATGGTGCTGCGCTCGCGTGGGATTTAGGGAGCCTTCATGAAGGCATGTAGGCTCCCTACTGGGATTCTTGCCTACATCGCTCTGAAGTCGGAGGCGGTCCCGTCGGTCTGCTGGATCGTAGCCACAGACAGCTTTGCTGTAAAAATGAGTTTGACGGCCGGTATGGGGGGTAGGGGGTCGCCTTGTCAGCTGCAGTTAGCACATGGCGCCGAATGAGGTAAGGGCGGCCCTGGGCACAGCTTTGGGCTTTTCTTTGCCATGCGTCTGTTCCGTGATTCATGACGCGCAGCTTGGAGCCATTCCTTTCCAATATATCCCTGTTCTATTTCTATCTTTTCACGTTACGAAGTGTTGTTCTGCCCCTTGAGTTAGCACCGACAATGCCCATTTGGTTCAGAGTCATTCTTACCCCTTTTTAGTGGCAGAAATAAAGTACTGTTACTCTTTTGGAGGTGCCGTCCCCCCCCCCCCCCCCTTCCCCCCCACTTCCCTGTGAGAAAGCTCCGAGAGGAAATATGCCTGTGAGAAAGTAGCCCGCGCTAACAGCCAGAAAACGTTTATGTAATTGCGATTCATGACACAATCAGTCCGAGAGGCTTTTCACCAGGGGTGTGCGAATATTCGAAACTTCGAATATTCGATTCGAATTTTTTGGTATTCGATTCGATTCGAACGACACTTTTATTGTTCGAAATATTCGAACCACCCAATACTAAAAAAAAAAAAAAAAATCAGAGCGTGTCTGTATCGGTGTTATTTACACTGGACTCTCGTTGATACGATTCTGGGGGTGCGAATTTCGGGATGATACGAATTTCCGAAAAGTCCCGGCGAAATTGCATCGTTTGCAATGGGAAAAAATTCGGCTGTAACGAACGGACCTGCGCGGCCCGGCGGAAGGTACGAACGAGCCGGCGAGGCACCCGACTGCTGAACGAGCAAGTGACGGCTCTCGCTCCCCTGTTTGTCACTCTTTCTCCAGAAACGGCCGGGCTGTTGTTTTCTGCTCGCGAAAACGCTCTGCGCACGCCCAGCGCGCTGACACCGCCGCGAAACCACCCCCACGCTGCGCGCGGCGCGGCCGGCGACGTCAACATGGCGTCGGCTCCAGCCGCGATTTGGCGCGGGCGCTCGAGCGACCGCTTCTAACCGCTCTTTAAAATGCGGCTCAAGGGAAACACGAAGTTGCTTGTGCGGTAAAGGAGCTGATAATTCATGCGATAACGGTACTATAAAAACATCATCCGTGCCGCTAGTGAAAGCGCCCATAAAATATTTGCCGGGGTGCTAAGCCTAACCGTCTCTGGCGGAGCCAAGCCGGCTGTCTCGATCTCATCGCAAGTAGTCAGGCTCCTCCATTCTGCCGCGCGCGTACTGCGTCATTTTCTGACCGAGGTAGGCGCTACCGCGGGCGCGAAATCGTCGATGTGGGCGTGAAAATACAGCGCTCGCAGAGCCGAGGCGAGCGAATCGCGTGCAAAACCGCACCATGCGGTTCACGCTTGGCTGTTGCGGCGTGCAGCGAGCTTGGGCACACCGAGTGAGGAGACGAGCGCGAAGCTTTACGTGCTCCAGAAAGGACTGCTTTGCGACACGGGGGTTAAAAAAATCAGAAAAATCACGAATTTCTTCACGCAAAAGTAGGAAAAGAAATAAACGAAAACTTTTTTCAGCGCTAAATTTTTTGGTCTGTGTTGGTTCATACGAATTTCGGATGATACGAATATTTTTCGCAGTCCCGCGAGATTAGTATAATCAATATTTTACTGTATCAGCGCGCGGCAATGTGCACGGGCTCAGGCATGCCAGCTACTAGTGTCTCAAGTGAGCGGCTGTTTTCGATATCTGGTAAAGTGGTGACAAGCAGGAGGTTGTCACTGCTCCCCGAACATGTCGAGCAGTTAACCTTTCTCCATGTTAACATTTAAGTGAGTGCAGACCTTAATCTGTTGAGTGCAATGGTATTGTGTAATTCCTAATTTTACTTTGTGCGATTTGTTGTGCAATAAAGTTGCAGTTTTTGTGTCTCTAGATGGTGAAAAGATTAATTTTACAAACAACCATAAGTATTCGTATTCGAAAAATATTCGAAAAATATTCGATTCCATTCGAACTTTGTTTTTATTATTCGAATTCGCTTCGAAATTAAAAAATTGATATTCGCACACCCCTACTTTTCACGTATGAAAACTCCAGCGCCGTGATTCCGGGAGGGCCTTATAGGGCGTCCCTTGGCAGCGTTTGCGGTTCTAGAAAATAGGCAGCTTAAAATGCCTCAGCGTTCATTAGCAAGCGTCATCAGAATGCGACAACTTTCCGCAAGACGAACTTCTAGCACTCGAAGAATGCGGTAACGCCGAAGATGATGATGATGACTATCATCATAAACTTTCTTGAGAAAGAAGAGGAACGGTTAGAAGGAGGAACTAGGGCGGAGCTGTCTTTTCAGAGCCCCTGTGGCGCTTGACCTGGTCCAGGCCCTGCCAATGAGCTTGGGCTGCTCCTCTAGGTGCCCGCTGGCCAGGGTCGCTTCCCGTGTTTCTTGAGAAGGTGTGTTCTTCTGTGTCTGCCAAGAGATGGGGATTTCCATGTAATGTGAATGAGGTTGGCTTTGTCTTGGCATTGGTAACAATCTTCGCCGTATCTGTCCGGCAACATTGAAACGAATCTTGATTTGTGCGGAAAGGTGTACGTTTGTTTGGATTTTTTTAGTGTTTGGGCACGGCCTCCGCGATCGGCGGCCGGCGGCGCCAAAGCACCGAGCCCTTTATGCGGCGCCGGGAGAATTCTTCTCTTTAGGCGTTTTTTGTTAAGGCGTTCGCGGTAACCGTAAGTTTCACACAGTGGAAGGCCGTACGAGTGGTCATTCGCGCTGCGGAAATTGAGTTTCCTCGCGGGGGCGTCTGCGCATTCGTTGTCTTCGAAGCCTTCGCGAGCTGGGCATGTGATATTGTGTACCTTGCTCAGTTCTCTGGGGAGGATGTCTTTGGAGCTCGTTGGTGTTCTTCCGGCTACATTGTTGAGTCCATTGTGATGTTTAGGCTCTTGTGGTTAGTATCGCCCCATCTTACAGCCCGAATGACTGCAGTTGTTTCGGCTTCGTCTATGCTTTGATTCCTGATGGTGACGCAGCCAAGGAGTCTCCCTTTGAAGTCAGCCACGGCCGTGGTTGCGGAGCCATTGGAGCCTACGCTTGCGTCCGTGAATATGCAGTTAATGACGAAACCGTGTTGACGAAACGTGTCGGCCTTGTTCCTGTTGAATAGCTTTTAAAATGACTTGGAGTAAGTGGCTTATTCATGTATGTGCTTGTGGTACGCAACTTACGAGAAATATATAGCGTGCGCGGAGCGTGAGCTATTTGTGTTGTAGACTTCCCCGAAAACTGGGCTGTTGTGCTCCCCCAAAAAATACATCAATATTAATTACGTTTTTTCGGTTAAAAAAACGTATACCGTGGCTGGAATGGTTCTGAGTGAGTTACCATATAGGCTGGTTCTTTGAAACACAACAACGTTGTATTTTGTCTCCATGGCCTTAAGCATGCAAGGACACTCAGAAGCGCTTCGTGCATACGCAATCAAGAGGAACAAAGGGAGCCGTGGAGGCTGTAAGTGCGTCGTAAGTTCTTTGTTGGTCGTCCAAGGTGAGAGGTGCGCAGCCATGTTCAGCGGCAGCTCTGCGATAGACTTTATCGAGTATAGAAAGTAGCATTATACGACGAGTATAGAATTAAACGTAACGTTCCATTGCTCCCTGAGCAATGGAACGAAAGATGATAGGTGTAACGCTGAGGGACAAGAAGAGAGCGGAGTGGGTCAGGGAACAAACGCGTGTTAAGGACATAGTAGTAGAAATCCCCCTCGTGGGGATAAATTTTGCGGGCATAAATTGGTCTCAGTTAGCACAGGACCGGTATAATTGGAGATCTATGGGAGAGGCCTTTTCCCCGCAGTGGGCGTAGAAAGGATATTGTTGATGATGATGATGATGATGATGACCTGGAGTAATAGAGTTTGGGCTCTAGAGAATTTGCGTGACCGACTTATATCACCCAGCCCAAACAGCTGGGTCCAAAACCCTGAAATTTTGGAAGTGCACCCTCTCCTAGACGCCAATTCTTAATCCGGCAGACTGTTTTACAATTTCACCCTCACGAGCATACAAAAAGTGGCTAAAGGTTTTTCTTTTCTTTTTTTATATAAGTGTGAAATCTCTCGGGCCTTAATAGGTTGTCGAATTTGTTTTATCGCGAGAGCACAAAGTGCCCCACATCCTAAAGTCGCGTGCCATTCCGTCGGAGTGTCAGTCAAGCTTGCCAGTCGAGGTCCCAGAGCGAATGAATGCTGTGCGTGCCAGATAAGGCGTTGCTAGGCGCAGCGGCTGCAGCTGTGTGTGCAAAGGGTAGCTGTACAGGGTGTTGCGACGATAATTGGAACACTTTAAAAATTTTTCCTGAGCGAACCGCCGCTCTGTTCGCGCTCAAACTTGCCACGAAGGTCGCAATTTGTGGTCTATTTTGTTTGATACCGGGAGCAACGATGGTACTTACCTGTGTATTCTGAAAATAAATAAAAACAAGTTTCGCCTATGGGAAAATGGCGGCTGATTTGGACGTGCGAGACAGCGCAAGTTAATGTTGGAACGACGGAACCACCTGCAGAGTCAAATGCACATTTGGGATTCACGTACGGAGCCAAATGGTGCAGCAGACGATCAGAAAATGCACCTAAAAATGAGCTAGCAGACGATCAGCAAACCCGGTTTTCGGGCTCGCACGTCCAAATCGCCGCCAGTTTCCCATAGGCGAAAATTGTTTTTATTTATTTTCAGGATAAACAGGTAAGTACCGTCGTTGCTCCCGGTGTCAAACAAAATAGACCACAAAATGCGACCTTCGTGTGAAGTTTGAGTGCGAACAGAGCGGCGGTTCGCTCAGGGAAAATTTTTAAAGTGTTCCAATTACCGTCTCAACACACTGTATAGGATGCACAGAGGACGACAGTGTGGAGTCGTCGGTTCATATATTGCCGTACATATATAGCACGCCCAAGAACTGTTCAACGGAGAGAGAGAGAGAGAGAGAGAGAGAGAGAGAGAGAGAGAGAGAGAGAGAGAGAGAGAGAGAGAGAGAGAGAAATAAACGTTTATTGTCATTAGAAGGTTATGGGGTCCGACTAAAATTGATCTCGAAACAATTATTCGACGCTATTTTGTCTTCCGTTGCAATTCGCGTAAAAGCAATAAACTACCCTTCACCCAACCAGCTACCTCTGAAGAAGAGCCTGAAGTAAGCCGTAGAGCCATCAAAGGCGCCAAAATTTTGTCTTTCTCTCTGCTCGTCCATTCGTTCGTCTTTCAATGTCTTTCTGTCACTCGAATTAGCGGGATATTTTACTGGTTCCTTATCGACTCAAGTGAGGAAGAAGAAACCGATAGGAGGGGAAGCGAGCCGAGGCAATGTAGGGAGGGTGGGACGATGGAGAGGGAGAGGTTGAGGCGAGTGGAGTTTAGGTGGGAAGAAGAAAGAAATGCAATGAGGTCCTCTCTCTCTCTCTCTCTCTCTCTCTCTCTCTCTCTCTCTCTCTCTCTCTCTCTCTCTCTCTCTCTCTCTCTCTCTCTCTCTCTCTCTCTCTCTCTCTCTCGTCACTTGGCGTCGTTGCAGCAAAGGGAGCAGGCACGCGGCAAATGTCACCCTTTCCGCATATTTTTTCAGTTGAAATACTAGTATCACCTAAAGAAGCAGCATATATGCTGCGCATGCAAACGGTAAAATTAAGTTTCCGCACCAGCGAGCGGTCTGTGTGCTTAGAATGTGTTAGGTTTTTAACGAGTCTTAATCAGAGTTCGAAAAAGAAATGCCTATGCTAACTGCACAAATTCTGTTCGGTCGCGTAGGACCATTTGTACGCAGTCTTGTAACAGGGTGTAAACCATGGTGTTCTTAAAAATAATCTTCATTTAACGCCCATCCACTGGTAATGAAGACGCTGATCACCGAGCCGTGTTTTGTGATAGCCGTCGCCGATAGGTGAGTGTGTCTCAGCTTTCTCTACCCTTTCGTTTTATGGCGCAGCCCTTTGTCGCCCGTCTCTGGGCTGAGCCGCGTCGCCGTTGTCGTGGCCGGCCGAACGATGGGAAGATCAGCGAGTGAAAAAAAAAAAAAAAAAAAGAGAACGATGGGAGACCGACGAGTGAAAGAAAGCAAAGGAGGAGAGTGTCGCGAAATTGTGAGGGGAGGGGGGTTCGCCGTGGCGGTGCGAGCCAGCGCTCTCCGAAAGTGTGCGGTGGGGTAGGGAAGGAGGCAGCATGCCATGTCCGCACGAGGCGCTCGACGGCACGACGCTTAATTGGCGAAAACGTGAGGGGGGCGTGCGCGTGACTATAATGCGCGTTCGCGGTCCCTTCCTGAGACGCACTTGGCGCCGCCGACGCAGAGGTTCATCATCGCTGTCGTCCAGAGAACCCACGATTGAGTGCTGCCTGAGCGCACTGCTGCTGCGCCCAAATATCGCATTAGGGAGTATCGTAATCGCCAGCCAATTTTTTTGGCTATAACGCGTAATGCAACGAAAAGTTGTGGGTTTTTTTTTTTTTTCCCTAACACAACACAAGCTTTATTTTCTCGCTTGTGCGACTGGAGGAGAATAAGGGCAGAGAGAGGCCTTTCACTTGTCACCAGCATACGCGCACACTCTGGAAAGAGAACAGCAGAATTGCGACTACAGCTAATCGGTAAATTAGCGCCTCCGAGAACCCAGTAGCGCCGCGCTGCTGGGCTTTCGAACGAAGCAGCAAACGAAACAGCAAAATTAAACGGGACCGCACGCTTCCTGGCCGCCTTTCTCTGCGTTTCTTTTCTTCTAAGACGAAATACGTAGTGTCTGCAAGGCACCGGGCTAAATCTCGATATTTAAAAAGAACTGCGCTTCGTGAGCCGACTGTTTTCTGTGCTATATCTACTTCGTTATTTCGCTTTGCTAAAGAAACGCAAACCTGTCTGTTGCACGCATCCGAGAAAAAAAAAAAAAAACGGCTATTGCAACGGGTAGACGCAGTATATATGGTGGTACATCTGATTAAAGGCTTGAGAAGCAATGAACGTTTGGAGCCAAATTGACGTTATGGTTTCAAGCTTATAGGGTGGTTTAATACGGTCAACGAGGGCATCAATACATTGTGTTCTTGTGTTCGGTCACCGCGAGGGATATTTAAATACTATACGTGCACAACCTTTCGCATTTTGCTTTTCTTGTGCGTTTACACTTTCCAGGAGTGCGACCTGTTTACGAACGAATTGTGCAATGCAACAAACAGGCCGTGACAGGAACAATAGCGTTTAAGTGTTGTTAATGGCGTGCTGTTAATGGTGTTGTTAATGGCGTGGTTAATGTTTTGAAATTTCAGGTGCGAGCTATAGGTTGGTGGAACCGTCAAAGGCAGACAGATGAAATGTGGTAACCCCGCTTTCTCAACAGCGCATGCCCGAACTGGAGATGTGAACGGTTGAAAAAAACAAAAAAAAAACTTTGAGGTAAAACAGGATTTTGTTGTTGCTTTTCTTCTTCCAGGGTAACATTGAAAAAACAACTCCCACCTCCCCTCGCGGGAACCCCTGTGTAGATGCGACGCATAGGCGGAGCGGCGAAGGGACCGCGTTTTATAGCGTGCATAACGTTGAGGGGACTGCGTAAGCCGGTCCCAGTCGATGACGACGTTGGCGTACTTGTAAAGCGGCGTGGACTCTAGGTGTTTGAGCCAAGCGTGGATGTTGCTTCGCCGGAGAACGGCACACCGGTTATATGCGCAGCGCGCCCGAAGGAGAGGAAACCGCGGAAGAGAGAGTACTGCACATGCGCCGGCCCCAGCGCGTCTGCCGCGGCTATGACGCAACGTGCCGCGGCTGTGACGCAACACAATCCACTTTAATTCAAGCAAAGCCAAGCCAATCCAATCGAATCCAATCCAATGCCCCTCGCGAGAGAGTGTCCGCTATCGGAGAGGAGAGGGGGTGAGCGGCGAGGAGAATGGGGGAGGGACGGACAACGCCGACGACGACGACGACGATTACCCCGGAGGGACAAGGCGAGTGAATCAGATGCTCTGCATCTAAAAAAAAAAAAGTCTCCGGGGAGATTCGTTGTGAGACGACGAATATGCAGTGAGGGAAACGCTTTCTCAAATAAATACCTTGACGCGAAATCGTGCGATTTTGAGAGCCGGAGCTCTGCAGGGACTTTTTGACGCAGCATGTATACAGTTATATTCTTTTCAGTGTTAACTAAAAAATTCATCGGGCACTTAATTTCTTCAGTGATTTGAGGGCGAAAGCCTGCGATTATCGAATATTTTTTCACTGCTGCATCGTGTTTGTGGGGCCGTCGTGTTCTGTCGTACGTGTGGCACGCCTACGAATCATTTTTGTCCCATCCTGGCACGGTACTCGGTTAGTGCTGTAGTTAGCACTTTTGGCTGCGGCTCCGGCGACCCGGGTTCAAATCCAATTTGAACCCCAATGAGTTTCCATGTATATATTATTGACTTTTCTTTTACAGCGGCCGTAATTCGTTTTATTCGTGTATGTAACTACGGTCACTTTTCGTGTTTGATGTCGATGTTTTTTATATTTCTGTGCGAAATCGTCTATTTGTTTCAATTCTTCACATTTTACTGGGAAAAAAAACTTTAAAAAATGCTTGTTTGTTTTTCACGCCTCTGAAAATGTCATGAATGCTTGCATCTCTAGGCCGAACCTCTTCGTCGTGAACCAGCAAACGCTTTTTCTTTTTCTTTTTTTTCTTCAGGCTGAGTTCCGGCAAAAATACCGGTTCGGTTCCTCTTCCGGTACCCTGAACTACACTCACACATTCTCCCGCTGGGGCTGGAAACCAAATTCCCGCGCGCTTGAAGAGGTTTTTGACAAGCGCGTTGTTCTCCCGGCTTGCGTCCAAGCGCTCGCTTTCAATTCGTCGCACGTCGAAGCACTCCCAGACCTCACTGTAAAATCTTTTATTCGAGCTCGCACCCGTGTCACGATGTTGCCATTTCCATTCGAGACCAATCTGCGACCTGTTTGTCTGCCATGAAGTGGCTCAAACCAAGAAATCTCGCTCTGTACCAAATTCACGCCGTTCCTTCGCAAGGCGCCCGGCCTGTTGATCGCAGCACTTTTCTTGCTTTTCAGAGAGGTCGATCAAACTTTAACTGTAATCTCAGTTGTTTACAAGAGGTAGCGACGGGTTACATGACTGGTTTTCAACCACGAGTATGCCAAAGATCCCTCGATGAGCTACGTTGATCCGCGTCATAATGCCAAACAATTTTCTCTTGCCGCTAAAGTCACCCACGCATTTATTCAATGTCCGACTTTTGTGCCTGACTTTTGTGCTGGTGCGTCACATTTTGTCAAGCAACCTGCTTTTGCAGCTAAAAACGCCCAAACACTTACATAGTGCCTTTTGTGTCTGGCTTTGTTGCATAGCGCCCGTGTTGTGCAAAAAGCCGACGCTGGAGCATCTGCTGCACGGAGAAATTAGACGTACAGCCACGAGCAAAAGTTTACGGACCGGGAAAATGGCAATTTCAGCTTATTTCTCTTCCGGTAGCAGCCCGACAAACTGCCGTGTGCATGCAAGATGTCGTATAGTGACTGAAGTAATGAAAAATACCGCACATAGTACCCCGGGCTGCCGTGCGGCACAGAAATAACCCAATATTGCTGCGTTCGTGGTCCGTAAACTTTTGCTCTTGGGTGTACGTGTCATGTATCGAAGAAGCCCCCTTTCTGCATTGCCAACAAGGTTTGGCAAAAATGAGGAAGACATAGTGTTGGGGGATGGGAGGAGGTATGGTTTTGAGGAGGGCTTTGTGGAGCCCTCAAATGTGCTGGCGACAGGGGCGTAGCCAGAAATTTTGCTCGGGGGGAGCTGAGATTGCACCTCGACCTCCTCCATATGATTTTTCAAGGGATTAATAATATGTATAATAAATACGTAACCATTAACTGATAACATACATAAGTATGAACTGAAAATACATAACTATTAACTGTCAGGAACCAAAAAAAATATTTCATAAAACATTTATTCGCATTTTCGGAAAATTGTAGCAGAATTGCTATTGTACGGCTTGCAATTTCCTGTTCTGTCTACATAAAAAGAAATAGCACTTAAATAAATATGCAAGTGTAGAACAAATATAAAAATATATGGTTAACAAACATGGAAGTAATGAACTAATTAATCTATAGAAAGCACGGAGCGGACATTGTAAACGTGAAAAGCGCGAAACAAACTCAGGGTTCGTACGAGCTTCAAAAGCAAAAATTCAAGGGTTTTCAAGGACCAGAAAACACATTTTCAAGGCCGCCGTCTAATGTTTTATCTGCGATTATTTACAACTTTTTCAACACAGTGCGAAATTTCGTTATTGCCCAATACCCAAGCACATTAGTGCACATTTAGATAGGCGCTAACGGGTTCGTGAATGCTCCCCCAGTTTTATTTTTTATTTGACAGCTGGCATTTAGAGGTCTTTCTTTTTTCTTGGTGTTTTGCTGAGGCTGTTTGATTTCAAAACTTCATAATGTTGCCTGCATCTTCTGCTTTGTCAGCAAGAATATGAGCTGAAATTAAATCAGCAAGTGTTGCTGCAAGGCAGGAATAACTATGTACACGTCCACCATTTGCACGTAAAAGCAAACGCAGATGGAGCGTATGAGGCACAGCAAACATGCAATGAGCGGCCGTCCACAGACTAAATAGAACATGCAAGATAGAGAAGAGAAGCTGGCCTTCACTGGATTGTATCATGACATGGATTCTATTGAGGAATGCTGTTCACAATGTTGACTCGTAATAATGACAATCCACCAAACTCGTAATTTCATGCAATACACTGAAACTTTATTGTTACAATGTTTCTTTACATTTTTAACACCTAAAATCCACGACAAACACTATAAACTCTTGTGAAAAGATAGGGCCATTGGTTCTCTCCAGAAAAATCAAGGGTTTTCAAGGACCCTTTAAAAATTCCAGGACTTTCCAGGCCTTGAAATTGACACTTCTAAATTCAAGGGTTTTCAAGGTTTTCAAGGACCTGTGCGAACCCTGAAACTTGCGGGTGGACGTTTTATTTATTTGTCGCTTTTTAATTCAATCTTTCTTCCCCCGTTTTTCCCCCGTTAGGGACAAATCTTAACACCTGTCTTTTATGCCATACTGTCAACCGTTGCGTACTGCGCCAAAATTAACCACACAAAAATACGCCAGGATGTACAGGTGTGGTGAAAAAAGCGAGATTATATTTTTATCAGGGCAACAAAAGTTTCAGTTCCAACAATATGTACATTGATACAGGAGGCGCGAATTTCCCCGCGAATTCGCAGCTGTCCTGGTTGAATGGAAACACTACAGCAGCCAGGCCTGCGATTTCGCCCGCGATTCTCTCCTAGTTTTTATGAGCAGCGACTGTCGCGGAGCGCATTTCGTAGTACACCCCATGAAGGAAAGCCATAAGAATTAGGGAGCACGAGGTCGCGGGTTCGATTCCCGGCCGCGGCGGCCGCTTTTCTGATGGGGGCGAAAAGCGAAAACGCCCGTGTGTACGAGATTTCAGCGCACGTTAAAGATCCCCAGGTGGTCAAAATTAATCCGCAGCCCTCCACTACGGCGCGCCTCATCGCCTGCGTTGCGTCGGCGCCTTAACCCCTACAATTAATCAATCATAAGAATTAGGAATTAAGAACGGGGCCACGAAGAAAGTGTAGGTGCGCGTTCCAGACAGGATTTCTAGCGTTTTAGACAAAATCCTGCGATGGTTTCCGGTAGAGTTCCTCTAGCTCCCGCGGGAGCTGTGTAGAGGAACTTTAGGTACACCGCTTAAAGGTGCTCCTGCCGTGGTGTCCCAAGTCCGCATTGTCTTCTTGCGCCGTGTCTCGAAATAAAGGCGAACAGTTTGAGTACAGACCTTGATTGTACTTACCTTCTTTATTGCGGTTGACGAAATTTTAAACAACGAACCGTACCGGCTCTATCGCAAGTCTAGATTTATTGTTGCCGACGGAATACCTCCAAGGAATTGAGAATTAAGGAAATAGGTCTCAGACATGTGCGGGCTATTTCCCTGCTTGCGCTTTATGAAGGCTCATTGTTTGAATGCCGATCTAAAGAAAGCTACAGGTCGTAAAAATTTCGCGTTTGATAAGCATTGCTATTGCGAGCTCTCATTGTGTTCTCTTCGTCCACTACCGCGGGGATTGATGTGCTCTTTGTCTCCGGCATTCGCTGCGCAGTCTTGGTCTGCCAGTTAAACAGTGTATCGTGCACAGGATGAATGGCGTCAGTCTTTTTTTTTTTCGTTTTTTTTCCCCCTTAAAGCAAGGAATAATGCATCCAGAAGAGTGGGGGCATTGAATCTTCCAACAGCCTCTTCTGGGCTTTGCAAGAAAACCAACTACAACTTAAAAGTTATAAAGACCAATAGAGAGAGAGGGGGATTCGGTATTGCAGCCTTGGAGTAATATTGTGCCAACACAGGCCCCTTGCTGGGTTTTATAGCGTGGATATACAGGAACGAGCAGCTACTTTATATAAGCAGCAGGGATGATCCAAAACAACAACTGGTTAGATTAACTTATGTAATAAAATAAAAAAGATCAACAGAAGAAGGCTGTGTTTAAATCCCATTCACAGAGTATTCTGGCTCAAATAACCTGATTGCATGCATGGCTATGACTGCGAGACAAGCTACCCGCAATGCCGGTTGGTACGTTCACAGCAGGCGCTTTCTGTTTCAGGCACAATGTATTTCCCTGTCATAAAGTAAAAGAGTGAGGAACTGTGAGCTCGAAAAGATCCGGGGAACACATTAGTCACACGACTCGAATGCACAAGCGCGCACTGCAGGCGTGACTGCCGTCAGCGCTTCTGCGAGTAAAAGCAGACAGGAACACCGGGGTATAAAAGGTCACTATAATATATATATTTATATATATATATTTGTCTTTTCTTCTCATTTCATTTCTTCACCCCAGTGACAAGCACAGAGAAAAGAAACGCAGCTAAAATGTACAGTGATGTCACCAGAGAACAATATTGTACATACCACCATCCGTCACTTGTCTTTAATACACTTCCCTCCCTCTTTCGCGCGCAAGCCTTCTTTGCACACTCCAAACAACAGACAGAGGTAACATAGAAGCACAGCATGGAATGTTGCAGCCAGTATCAGAGTGAATCTTGTTTGTTTCCGCAAATTTCACCAAGAAGTCGGAAAATAATTTGCATTTTGGCCTTTTATGAATGCCAGATAGGCTTACTTCCATGGGCCACATTTCCTATCAAGCCAGGTGGAAACGCGTTCCATGCATGTTCCTGATAAGGACACTCTACCAATGCAAGAAGGAGTGCATCAGAGTTAAGCATACCACGTCAAGCAAACACAAGCGGTTCATCACTCAAAAACAAGGCAGCGATATTTTCACACGTTGTAAAACAGCAAAACTTTGATATGAGTGTCCTTGGATGTGAGAACACAGTTGCTCCAAATGCAGTTGCGAAATGAGACGGCAAGCAGCTAGTCAGACGAGTGGTGTTATAAAGTTTCCACCATATAATAATCCATCCCACTGAAATGCCTCACAGGCTAGCTGCACCCGGCACAATGTCAATGATTTGACATGCAGCTGCAATGGCTAATGAACAAAACTAAAGCCTGAACTAGTAATGACATCACTAAAATGCACGGTGGAAGCCATCACTGCATTTATACCCCCTTTTCGGACATAAGAAGCCTCAATACAAGCATCACTTAAATCCTGAGAGCCACACTGACCATTCACTGCTCTGTACTATACGGTATGGCTGTAATAAACGTTGGGTAGTTCAGGTTCAGCTAATGTAGGGCTTTGTGTGCTTGTAATCGCTGGTAGCGTGCCACTAAATTATTAAAACTCTGGCTGGATATCTTTCCTCCCCATGCACACATCAAACTTGACACTTTCACAGGCAATCGCTACTGAGAACACAACAAGACAGGGAAGGAGACAAGGCGTAACTCGTTATTCACGTTACACACAGCACACCTTGAGGAACAGCACAAGTTCCTTAATGTGTAGCGATGTGACCTGCACAGGATGAGTAGCGGTCATGACAGAACACTAGTGCAACGCACGCTAAGGAAAAACAAAAGAGCACAGCACACTCTGCTCAGGTCCACATTTCACTCATTACCTTCTATCAGGCTCTTATAAAAAAAATTAATGGAAATGCCATTAGAGACAAATTCTCGGCAAAGATTCAGTGCAGGTAAGCAATGAACAAGATCATCTGGGTCTCCAAATTGTCAGAACAGCGACAGTCACAACATTCGTGGCCACATCAAAAAGCCACATAACCCTTCATTGCAGCTCGAAAATGTCAAAACCTTCAGTAGCGCCACAAACAAATGAAATACCATCACACAGCAGAAAAAACGCAGACTGGGTTTTACACTGCCTTAATTGTAATATTGTCCGTGTTTGTCACATTATTTTATTCCTTCCTTTAGTGACTATGTTGTTCCATAAAAAAAACTGACCATAACACTAACCTCATTGCCTCAAACATGAGTGGACACTCTTCTATAAATGAACAAGACAATGTTAATTATTGCTTGGCAGGGCTAGATTCTAATGCATTAAGTTTGCGCCTAAGTAGAAACGTTTGCCCCGCTATGCACGATCGATACGTTTGCTGTCACTTAGTGAAGTATTAGGGAATAAATATGGTGCTGTGTACATTCAAGTGAATTCTTGTAGGCCATATGAATGAGAAATATAAATTGGGTAGGTGCCAAATGAAGTCTTCCATTTTGAGAAATTCATGTTGGTGATGGATTTTATAGAAGCAGGTTAAATGTAGAATTACGAAAAAGGAACCACGATGTAACTACTTGACGGAACTTTTTTGAGGGGGGTAACACCTGCTTTGACATGACAATTAAGGCCCCTAAAAATGGCAGGTGTATGTGGTATTGATTACACATAAATGGCTTCAATGGCAGCAACCAATCTTGAAAAATAGCATAGCAAGAACAGAATCCTAAAGCTCGTGCCTTAGGGTTAGTAACTCGTAAAATAAAAAGCAAGGGCTTGCCACAGAACGCTTGCTCCTCAGCTAGAAAACAAGAGCAGATGCAACAGCATCGTCTTGTTGACAAATTGGTGATGAGTGAACTACACTATAACTTGATATGCATCTCCTCATGCAATAGCAAACCTGCAACCTTCTTTTTTTCACCAGAGTTCAACAAATCCCCCAAAGAAGCCTGTTCTGCTTGCTTTTGCGTTCATAAATGCAACAGTCGTGTCAGGGCAGCCGAACACAATTACTAGGCACTGCTTGCGAACTAAACAATGAATAAATGCTACTTGTTACTTATTCTTGCCCTTTGCTAATCACGATGCTTACTGTCGTCCAATGTAACTCCAAGAAAAGACAAATGACCTATTTCGATGATTTACCCCACGTGACCTGTGTAAACAGCAGCTATCTGAGAAAAACACTTATTCAGCTTCTGGTGATGCTCATGCCTGATGAGAAAAACACTGAAGTGAGTGATAATGAATGATAACTTTAAGCCCGACACAATGCAGAATAAAAACGCTTGTCATGTAGGCCACAACGAATTTAAATGCGGTAGCAACTTTGTACAAGTTTTGAACACCACGAAGTGCTTGCACAACCAAATGCGGTTTCACCCCAAAAGGAGCTTTAGAAAATATTCTTATTTGTACAGGACTTTATTTTTGCAGTGATTTGTGACTGTGATTGGAAAAATAAAACCAGCAGTTGCTTCTGAAGCCACCAGCAATACGAGGTGGCGAAATGACTAATGAAGTATGATTGATGTAGTATTGTAAATGGCTCGGCACCGCAAAGCAAGCAAGCCTATGCAAGCAGAATAAATTGTTTGCCCTTGACTGGCGAAACGTATAACAATAGGCATGATGGTGAATGAATGTTAGGAAAGAAGAAATAAATTACTTCAATGAGAAAAACAAAAAAAAAACAGCTGAAGCACATGGGTGCATTTGTGTTTAACAGATCTAAATTATCGTTTAACAAGCCAAATTAGCAGCAGCTATGAAGAAGTAGAGGGGTTAAATTTCTTCCCCGTAAAAATCATGCCGTACAATTTGTAACGGTTCTACATAGCATGTCGCAAGCTCAACATCTAGAAACTTCGATTTATTTGAAACCTGAAATCAGTCTACTAAAGGAATTCGAATATTGAAGCCTGTTTGCATTTCTACCGGGCGACACACAGATGTGATGGACTTAAGAGTGCCAATGGTGGAAAGGTGAAACACAAATGCGCAATGAAGCAGTTACCACGGCACGAATCCTGTGATTTCTGCCACTGCACGCCAGCCGGGATATTTTTACCACACAAGCAACAGGCCGCGAGTAATAAAAACCAAACGTAGGGTGTAATAACACTGCAATAAAACATTCACAACGTTTCGTAGCATTTTTGTGATCAGAGTTAGTGGTACCAAAAACCTCTGCTTAAAGGTTCGGGAAATTTGTATGTTTAATTATGAAGTGCCAAATTTGCCTTAGTTAAGTAGAACTTCACATTACACTGCACTGAGCCGCATGAAGCGCATAAAGCAGCGAGCTGAGCTTTGCTATACCAGGAATAAGCACAAATTTTGTGAATAACAACGCACTTATGCATAGCTTTGTTACTAATAGGTAGTGTCACCAACAGTGACCAACCAAGTTAGTTGCAATGCACGGAGTAAGGCTCTCTGCACAAAATATTTTTGCTTGGCACAGGTAACCATAGCTTGCATATTCATACCACATTGGCGCATTGTAAGAACCACTACAACGATTGCACTACGGCTGCTAGGAAAAAAACGGAACAATTATAGAAATTACTTTTGCCAACCCATTGGGATACAAAAGCTGAAATTGCATTTGGGTAATAAAGAAATGAAACTGTAATGCACCAATCACATAAAGCTCAGCAGGGTACTGCATGAGTGAAAGAAGGAACTGCTGTCACGCGACACTCTATCGGCAATACATTAACTGTTTTGACAGGGTTGGGCCAGCAGCCTTTCCACAGCACACATACTTTTTAAATATCTATTCAAGTGCTTCTGCTAATGTCACACCATCTAAGCCCAACATTAGGATCCAATTTTTGTGAGAAATTAGGGTGCCAGTATGCAACTAATTTTTGCTTGCCCTTGTACTATGCAATGCTGCACAAGAGGCCTACAGCTCAGATATTGAAAAAGTTTGGTTACTGCCACCAATGGGTGCATTCGGAGGGATCCCTGCAACAAAGGATAATAAGCCCTGGCTGTACACAGCGGAAACAACCAAGCAGCAGTACAGTAGATTTCCAAGTGTCGAAGTAGCTAGTGTGATCAGGCTATCATTATTTTTACTGGTCGTTACAAACTATTTTTTATCGGTGTCCTGTATGCCCCACACTACACCTATCTAGAGTTTCTCAGCTCAACTATTTCATGTGCTGGACAAAAGCAAAGTGAATGCTTTCAATTAGGCTTCATTAACGTAGACCCTATTTGTAAACCCCTTTTATTCTCTTCCGGAAACTTTCACATGTTTGTGACATGAAAAGCATGTGATGGAATGAACTTAAAGAAGACAAAAAGACTGTGGCTGACAACGCATTCAGTGTCCAACATTGTAAGCGTCTTTGTGGAGCAGTAGTCCTGTGACAAGCCTCTCCTCAGTGGAGCACGAAGCCCCGATCACACATACACAGAAGGAAAATTTTGAGAGTGAAAATAAACATTGCTTACGCACCAGAACCACATGGTACAAAAATGAACTAAGAGCAAGCAACTGCTGTGCTTTGTACATTGCCTCCTTATAAATGCAGGAATTTTTGCTGTACCACAAAGACGGCATCCCTAAGGCCTTCCCAATGACACATTATAGGACACTGAAAGCAAAATGCAGTGGTCAGGAAAAACAACTTTCCCCAGGACAAAAAAAAAAAAAGGACGGCTATCATTTCATTCCCGCTACAAGTAAATTTCATTCCTGCTACAAAAATTTAGCTCAAGGTTTACATAAAACTTTTGAACACTGATCACAGCAAGACATAACCCTTGCCATTTTCACACACACACACACTATTCTTTCCCACAGGTTCCAACCTCTGAAAGCGAAAAGAAAAGACGGCTGCGGAGTTCCTGATCGCTTTCGGGTGTGAAATGCAAAACCCCGATTGATGAGACTGTCTACGCACACTAGCGTTTGCACGGCGCATATGCCACAAACGCTCGCGTTGTTACACAGAGATTCACGAGCTCAGGTCCGACGACTCCCACACAGAGATATACCCTTACAGGTATCAGAGTAAGTTCAGTATTCAAAGGCCACACTCGTCGTCAAACCTCAGCCACTGGGCGACCGCGTTTGGCCCTTGCGGCGCTCCAGCGTGCATTTCTCGTGTATCCCGGGCGTCAAGATTCGTGCCCTCTGCCAAAAATGGCCGAAGTAGAGCTCCTGGACACCCAGTCGAGACCAAACACCACTGTAGCGGCCACATCGGTGCCTGCTTTTCAGATCCGCGCACTTCCGAACACCGCGTTACGCGAGGCGAATAAATAAAAGATGCGAGAGGGAGAGAGGGGTCTGCCACAAGCAGCTCAGGACATCATGCCCTAGTGGTGAGCGCCGTAGTGACCCATGCCGTGGTGCTGGCCGTAGCCCGGCATCGTCATGCCATGGTCCTCCGGCGCTGGTGGGTGCGTGCGGGCGTTGGCCGGCCGCAGGATCTCGTGCACGAGCGCTGGGTACGGGCTGGGACCGGAGTGCCTGGGTCCGGGCTCCGGCGTGTACGTGAACGTGAGTCCCGTGGTGTAGATGACGCCGTCGGAGCGGACCAGAGACACAGGCACTTGCGTCGGCGTTCGCACCCACTGCCAGCCCTCGCGGAAGGCCGAGATGTCCGGCACCACGCAGACCAGGCACTCGGCGCAGCGGTACATGGTCTCCGCCTCCACGTTGCCGAACCAGACGCGCAGGTTGGCCTCAAAGTTCTCACCCGTCAGTTCGAGCATGGCCACGTCCCCCCCGCCGTTCAGGTGCAAGCTCTTCACCACGGGCACCGGCGTGACGGGTCCGCGCACAGGGCCGGCGCCCTCGTAGAAGGTGTATTCCGCCTTGTCCGTGCTGATGATGGTCCACGAGGCACCGTCGTTGATCATCTCCTTGTTGGGCTCCTTGGGGCAGGGTGTCGCCTGGAACTGGATGATCTTCTCCTGGGACAGGCAGAGGTACATGCGCTCTGTGTCCTTCATGTAGAAGGCACACTTATGCAGCTGCGATACAGGATCGTCGGCATCCAGGAAGGCGTTCTGCTTGTCCACCTTGCGTATGACGAGCCGCGGCAGCGCCATGCCCGTCACCGAGCAGACCAGCTTGACCGTCGAGCCGTAGTGGATGTAGCCGTCGCGGACCGTGAACTCCTCCGCTTCCGACTCGTTGTCGTCCAGGAGGTGTATGGTGAAGGCCCCCCACTGGCTCGAGCTGGCGTGGAAGTTTCCCCCGTCGACGTGGAGGTAGCGCGTGCTCACAGTCTGCGAGCGCAGCCGATTGAAGAGCGCCACATGCGTTCCCGAGGCGATGCACAGGTCGGCGTTCTTCAGCGACTGCTTCTTCTTGCTCGGCTTGGAGATGACCTTGATGCGCTTGCTCTGGAAGACGCCCACGTCCTCGCCGTTGCCGTGGAACAGCTTGACGGAGAGCATGAAGTGCTTGCGCTTGTCCGAGTCGCTGATGAAGAGCGTCTTGGCGGCGCAGTAGCTCTTGCCGCCGAAGTCCAGCTGCTGCATGTCCTGGTCCGAGTTGCCGATGCCGATGAAGGCGCACAGCTGGGCGCCCTGCTCGGACTCCCCCGCGCGCAGCAGCTGGTCGCGCTTGCGCTGCCAGCCGTCGCCCAGCAGGTAGACGCACGGAGGCGGGCAGAAGAACCGCTTCTCGTTTCCGTACGACTTCTGGGCCACTTTGGCGTGCAGGATGACCAGGACCATGTCGCCGCGTTCACGCAAGTACCGGTCCATCGCGTCGCGCGACAGCCGGCAGTCGCCGCCCGACACCGTGGCGGCGGCCACCGGGCTGGCCACGGGGCTCGGGGGAAGCTGCGACCGGGGCGCCTGCAGGCCCAGGTGCGGAGAGCCCTGCGGCGCGGGAGGGGGCCCGGGGCCCTTGGCCACCGAGCCCAAGAGCGCGCTCGGCTCCTGGTCGGACAGGCCGCCGCCCTTGAAGTAGGCGCCGCGCGCCGGCGGACTCGACATGTCGACGGGCTGCGGCGCTCCGCCGCCGCTCAGCTCCATGAGCAGGTCGCCGCGGCCGTAGTCGCCGTAGCCGGTCAGCCCCGTCGTGGGGTAGGCGCCGTCGTCGTGCGGAGACGAGTAGGTGCTCTGCGCGGGGTGGTAGCCCGCGTACTGTTCCTCGGTCAGATACACGTCACTCATGGCAGCGATCGCCGATCACAACACGCACGCACACAGACACGCGCGCACAGCACGCAACACGCGCGGACGCGCACGGGGTCCGACGTTACCGCCGGTAACACGCGCGAAGCGTCGAAGGAGCGGGACTTGCGTCTCGCATCGCTTCCTACCTGACGTGGTCGAGCAGCGGACGCATGCGAAGGAGCCGACGGAAGCAGATCGGGGCGGCGGGCTGGCGCTGCGTCTCGGACGGACTGCGCACCATCGGCGAAGACAGCTCGGCGCGGACTGAGCGGCTCGGCGTGGCGATCGTCGCGGGGCTCGCGCTCCACTGGCAGCGGACGACGGCGCTGATCGGACCGCTGCCGCCACGACGAGTCACCGTGGGAATCCGCAGATTCTCAGCAAACATCGTGGGAAACAATGGCTGGCTCCGCTGTTGCTGCCAGGGAGCAGCACTCCCCCAATCACAACTTCCCTCTCTCGCTTCCGCGGCCATCCCTCTCCAGCGCCTCCTCTCTCCGCGAGCCATGGCAACCATTTTTTCTTCTCTTATTTTTCTCGGCCCCGTCTTCCGCAGACCTACTTGAATAGCTGTAGAGGGGCATATAAGTACACTAGAGCTTCCTTTGGTTATCAAGCAGTTTAATTTCTGAGGAACCACTTCGAACTCACGTGAGACGCCAAAACGAAGCAGACGACACGCGTTTGCAGGGGCGGCGTGCGCTCCCTGGAACAGCGCGCGTCCGTTTTTATTTTTCTTTCTACACGCGCGGCGAGGAGGAACGGTGGGGGAGGAGGGGGCCTTCGTGGGAGACTCGCCAGCCGGCGGCGGCTTGGCTACGGTCGCTGCTACCGAAGCCAGCGAGCAGATCGCTCGGGATTCGCGGCCCTTTTTCGTTCCCAGGACCCCGGCGGCGGCGGCAGCGCGGAAAGGGCTGCCGGCGTATGTGCGTGCCGGCCGGCCAGCCGCAAGACACACACGCACGCACGGACGCGTACTACACACATCCCTCGCCCCCTCCTGCCGTGCGTGGCGGCGCTGGCGTGCGCCGCTCAGCGTCGGGGGTGGGAAAAGAGGTGTTGATTCCCAAGAGTCCCCGTTCATGTTGCGCTGTTCTCGCCTGTTTTCTTCTCTCCTTTTGTTTCGTAGCTTGGTGCTCAGCGCTTCGCCGGCGACTGCGAAGTTCCCGCATTCTCCGTAGCTTCCACTCGCAAGAGCGCACCCCTTTTGGGCATCTGAGCTCTAGCAGACGACGCGGTAGTTCGTCTGCTTGGTGTCGTCTGCTCTGTTGTTCGGCGCAAATTGGAGAGAGGGTCTAACTCGCTCATTGTCTCCCGAGGTCGTGTTTTACACGGCGTGTCTGGCCCCCCTCAAGCTTTTGCGGCACCCGAAATCTAATCAAGAGAGCAAGCGCTGGCTGAGAGAGCGGGCGAGTCGAGAAGGCCCACCGCTGCGGGGGAACTCGGCAGCGAGAGACGGAGCGGATAAGCCCTCTTGTCGGCGGGCAGTCCGTTCCGAGGTGGTCGTACGGTAATGAGCCGTAATTGCCCGCCGCAGAGACAATACGCGCTGTCCGCTCGCTGTGTGAGAAAAAAGAGCCAGAGGAGGGTTGTGCGGACTGTGAGAAGCCTCCGGCCTACCTCGCGGCCATCTAGGACTCATGGGAACCAATGTGTATGCACCAAAAAAAAAAAAAAAACAGAAACACGCACGGACATAAGCATGAAATCGCTCGTTCGATGCGCTTGGGGAGATTGCGTGCGACCTTGCACAGTTCTGGGCTGGTCGCGGAAACAGCAGAAGACACACCACGTTGTTGGTCCCGCCTCCGAATTGACCCTCTCCCCAACCTTTCCTCCTTGCGGACTCCTGAAACGTGTCGCACGGGGCGCTGCGCGCGTTTTGCCGAGTACCCGTTCCGCCTCATCTATCTGTTGTCACCGGCAGCGCGTATTTTCGCCTCTGGTTTTCATCCTACGGTGATCGTTCGGAGGGGGGCTGTCGGGGCTGTCGCATGGGGAGAGCGTCAAGTTGCCGAGCTCCGATTGTTCGCTCGCTTGACTCGACAAACAGAGGCGCGGTTTTGTTGGTCGACTTTTTACTCCCACGCATGCAGCGTTGCGTCGCCGTGCGACTTTGTATTGTACGCAGTGCTTCGCTCCTCTCTCGGTTGGAGGTTGTCTTCGTGGTTGTTGGCTTTTGTGTTCGCGTTTGCCTTGGATACTCGTGCGTTTAAACATGCGTTTAAATGTACGACGCACGGAAAGCCAAACTTCCCGTCGTTGGCAATCATCTGCGACCAGTTTCGCGATCACGCGGTGGAGGAATCATATGTGCAAATAAAATAATGATGGCCTTCAACAAAAACGTCATGCGGAAGCTAGTTCATGGCTGCTCTGCGCCGTCATTGTTGTGTATTTACGGGTGGCTATCAAAGTCATCGGACGCGCAAAACAGACGAAATTCTGTGTACACGAAAATTATAGGTATCCCTTTCTCCGTGAAGCCTACTATTTAATTCTTTCGAACTTTGCTACGGCAACGTTATTGAACGTGGGTTTTTGATCGCATTACTCAGGCAGCAAATTCAATGGGCCCTCTTCCCCCCAGATTTGTGAGAGCGCCCGTAACATTATATGGTACCTTTATGATCTGAATAAACGAGTAGTGTTAGTGACAATCGCCAAAAATTCCATTCTGGCGCACATTTATTCACACTTAGCTGAACAACGAGTATGTACTTATTTGGAAGCTGGTTTACTTTATGGGCGAAATTAGGCGTCGGAATTATGCCGTGTCGAATAATGAAACTAGAGCCATGTTAAAATAAAAAAGACAATTTTTTAAATGTATTCTTGATTTAAAAGAATCTATCTTAAAAAACCTAGATGAACGCTTATTAACGCTTGGTATCTCCCTCGACCTAAGCAAGGCATTTGATTTTATTAGTCATTCACTGCTGCTTAAAAAGCTAGCTTGTTATGGTGTTCGCGTTGTTGCCTTAAAACTTATCACTTCATATTTAGCAAATAGAACCCAGTATGTACAGTTAGACACCCCCTCCAAAATTGAACCGGCTAAAATTGGCGTTCCTCAAGGAAGTATATTAGGCCCTCTTCTTTTTAACATATACATGAAGACATAGTAAATGTAGATTATGACACTAAATACGTTATTTATGCTGATGATACTACTCTGCTATTTAAATCTAACAAAGTGAGGACCCTAATACAAAATGCTAACTCGGTGTTAAAAAGCATCTATGAATTGTGTGTTGAAAATGGCCTTAAAATAAACACAGGCAAAACTAAAGCAATACTATTCCATGCAATAAACAAAAACATCACAATTGAAGCGGATGTAACTTTGGCCTCCTGGAAAATTGAAATCGTGAGTTCAATGAAAACATTAGGCGTTTGGTTTGATGAACATATGACCTGGAGTCATCACGTACACTGTCTTGCTGGCAAACTTTCCCAAATCGTAGGTACACTTTTTCGCCTTAGGTACCTCCCTCGCAAAATCAAATTACTGATTTATAATGCCTTATTTTTTTAATTCATTAAGTTACTGCAACCTTGTATGGGGTACAACATCAGCAACAAATTTAAATTGTCTCTTACTTCAGAAAAAAGCAATTCGAATAATTTTCAATAAGCCGTACAATTTTCCTACAGAACAGCTTTTCAGTGAGCTCAGGTTATTAAAACTTGTACACTTATTTTTTTTTGTCGTTTGGCATTACTGTACAATAGGGAACCGAAGAATAATCTAAACTATATTTGTAATATAGCTTCTCTGGGGCGTCATAATATTTGCTACAACACACGATCTCCTGATTTATGGCAAATACCCCAATCAAGAACTAACTATGGAGTACAAATGCTACGCCACAGATTACCAACCTTGTTAAATTATCTTATTGATCAAAACATAAATCCTGGATCCCACTCAAACCTACTGGCATTTTACCTTCAGCATAGATGTATACTTCGTCTGTGATTGTATTTCTTCCTAAGTATTTTTTGAAATCTTATTTCTCCCACGTTTTTTCTGTTGCTATGTGGTGACAAAGGTGTAAATCTTTTTAACTACATTATACTGGGGATTCTTGTTTGTATTTTATTTCTGTGGTGACAAAGATGTCAATTTGTTTTGATTACATTGTACTGGTGATTTCTTGTTTGTATTTTTATTTTTACTTCTCTTCTCTTTTTCTTTCCTGTTTTTTTTTTTTTTTTTTTTTCTCGTCCCGCTGTCTTCCTGCCCTGTGTGTCTACCGGGCTTTTGGGCTGGTCAAGTTGCCTGCGAGCAACTTTTTCCCAAATCGTCCGTCGTACTGTTTTTGTAAACTTTACGAGAAATAAAGTCATTCATTCATTCATAGTGGCTGAACGTATTAAGCACGCTTTCTTCACCTCCTAAATTTATTGGGGAAACAATCATTGGCTTTGAAAAATGAGTTTGGGGTGTAGCGTACCCAAACAGAAGTGTCCGTCCCTTGGCAAACACGGCAATCAGTTCGCTAACCACAGAACGTAACAGATCGTCTCATCTCACTACCCAAACTGCTGTCGAGGGATGACGTCATCGAAGTGACGTCACGTTATCACGTCTGGTGACGTCGTCTCCTTTGGAAGTGCTCTCACACCCACCGTTAAATGTTTGCATCACTTCCCGCCCATAACCACAACGAAAACTTTTCGAACCATGGTGACCTTGCGGTGGCCTTGACGTCACCATTTGCGCAACTCTATGGGGCAGGGTAGAGGAAAAGGCTATGTCAGTTGCGGACTCACGGACCCGATCGCTTGCGTCATCTGTACAGAAGGAAATTGCTGGCTCTGCCTCAAGGTTAGCTTCCGCTATAACGTCGGCTTTGCCGCATTGCGTTTCTCCTTTCTTGCAGGCAAACAAAGATTTCGCTTTGAAAATGCAACAAAAAACACGTATGGACCGAATAATACTAGGCATGCCAGTAATGTGAACTTTAACCTGCCGACAATTCGTAATACCTACGGCGAACGATTAATCCAAAACTTTGCGGCCAAAATGTGGAATAATGTACCCCTTGAAATAAAGGTGACTAACAGTTTCAGTTCTTTTGTAAAAAGAATCTATCGTTCTAAGCTAGGGTGAAAGAAAAACAAACAATGCATAGCAAGAGGGCATCGTAAGCACTCACCGGTGCTGTGCATCAAAATAAATTTTTGAAGATTTTTATGTTAATTAACTTCCAATTCTATGATTCCTGATCTGTTGAGCGCCCATTCTTACTAAAATGTATCAACGTGTGTGTTGCTGCGTGTTCGGTTTTGTGCCCTACTAGGTCTGTACATGTGAGTGCGCAGGCGTTGAAAAGATTTATTTGAAGAAAAGAGGGCTGTAAAGCTACTTTCGTATTAAACACTCAATCGCCAGTGTAAGACTCAAATGTGTAAAAGTGACTTTTGTTTTCATTAGAGTTCATTGATACTGGCTTTTACTTTCTCCACTCGCGCGGCTAACGAGTGTATTTACGTACGTCACACGTTTACACATTGTGCGGGCATTAACTATTGTTTCTGTTTTTGCCGAACTAAGTTAATGTTTTCCATGTTCTTTATTTTTTGTCAGGGCCTCAACTAGCTTCGGCTATTGGTTCATTATCTTGTTGCATATTTGCAATGCGCAGAATTCTCTAATGAATATGAAATGAAGGAATGAAACGATTCCGGCTATTACTGCTAGGCCATAGATGGTCTAGACCGGATTTAATGCGGCCTTTTCCGCAGTTGCTGCCTTCCCGATTATGGCTCAACACCAACGCATGTCTGACGTGCTTATACTATCTTGTGAACAAGTTAGTTTAGCAGGGGAAACATCGTCAAAGCACAAATGTTGCTCAGACGAGGTTCCGAAGTTCCAGTTTTATCAGTGTTCTCACCTGTTAGCATGGATCTTACTACTTTATGAACAATGAACTTGAAAAAAATTAACAGTGGCTTAGCTCGGCTATGCCAGGATATACGTAGCGTGAACTAAGGTTCAGCTGGCTATTTTTAGGTTTCCTGGTTCTGTAGGATTAACTGATTATCGTGCTTACTGCGGCTAGAACGATTTCCAATCCAATCCAGTCCAGTCCAGTCACTGCTTCTCGCGCATGCGCAGCACGGCTCTCCAGGAGCCACGCGAAATGGCTATCAAGCGGCTTCGGCGCAGCGTCAGACTTGGCTACTGCACAAGGGAGGTTCACAGCTAGGCTATAGATATTCTAGGCATTATTCTAGGCCCTTATACACCATTCTAGGCTCTTATACACTGCATGCTTCGCCCCGAGGTGGCACAGGATTTTTTAGGTTCGTGAGTCATGAATTGGCAGGTCCCATAGGAATATGATGAGATGGGTTCCCCTTAACACGAAGCAAGCAATGTGAAAGGCGCCGAGTTCTTTTACTGTTGGCTTTTAATTACGTAGCAGCAACTTGGCCACTCGCTGACGTTCCCACGCCGTTCGGCGGAAGCCTGCTTAATTGCGCAGAGAAAGAAAAAAACAGGGAGTGTTGCTGCCAGCGCTGCCTCGGTGACTCGTGGGAAACATTTCGATAACTCCGATCTCGCTTTCGCCACGTTCAGATCGGCCCTCAAGGGCAGCCCTAACGTTTCCCAAGTCACGTATATACGCTGGGCGCGGTGGTCTGAAGTGAAGTGTTCCGGTTCAGGTGTCCGGCGGCACTCTGACATTACATGAGTTCACTGAGGGAACCGTTTGAAGACAAAATACAGGTTCACAAAAAAAAAAAAAACTGCATTGTCCTGAGAAGAGTTACACAAATTTTAACATACTCTTCAAAGAAATATTAGATCTTGAGAATTACTACGGTGCAAATAAAATTTAAAATTAATTGCACCGTAGTAATTCTCAAGATTGGCAACTCCGGCTACGTCTCCTCAAAAAAGAAAGCAGTAAGCGTTTGCAAGCTGAAACTCCGGTTGGCATCCTTGCGCCTCTCAAGCCCTTTTCACGTTCGGGCGAGGTATTTGCCAATAAAGTGTACGCAAATGCAGCGTACACACCACACATTGCACATAAGTGGTCAGCCCCGGCAGGCTCTCAACTGCACCGATGCCCCCACTGCAATAGTAATGCCATACCAAATCTATTCCACTTAATTTGGGTCTGTCCTATATTCGCCCGTAACCGCCGTCAACTGCTAACTGTGGGTCCTGCACCCACGACTGAACTGGAGCACGTTAGTCGTGTCCATGAAGACCCCTCTCGTCCTTAATAAAGTATTTCACTCACTCACTCTACGGTGCAATAAAACAGGGACGAAGAAGAAACACGTACAAACAACTCAGCGCCGATATTAGGGAAAATTGGGGATATTATGGAAATATATTGGCGACATTAGGGAAAACAGATGCAGTAGTGGCGACCCTCCGCACACTTTCTCTACGACGCCTCTATGACGTCAGAGTATCTCGTTGGTGCAGTTGGTGGCCGCGCGCCCACCCGAGCCGCCGTTAAAAAAAAACATTACTGGGCGATTGCGGTGGGGCCAATAGCTTCGTTCGATCGTATTCTTAGAACACTAACGCGTAGTTAACACGCTGATAACGGTGTTTTTGTGATGACCCATAATGCGTCCCTCCCGCCCATAGCACGTCACTGTAGTTCGCGATTAGAAGGTTATTCAGTACTCCTTGCGTTTTTCCTTGACTCGAAACGTCTTTCGTGGCTGAGATGGAGCTGAGTGAGTTAGCAAAGGTTAGTTCTTTCAATATGAACAAAGTTTCATTTTGTCTTCATGGTCCCTTTAAAGGCCAACTGCACTCAAATTTCACCTCGACCAAATTGATTTTTAATGTGTAGTATGTACCATCAAATCGGCTGGGACACGGGTGTTAGCCCCGTAAAACGCCTCGTCAATCAGTCGGAAGAGTTGCAAAAAGCTCCGCCGCAGACCACTCTGCACCTGCCGGTGGATTGCGCAAACAGCCATGACGCGCCTGTGACGCTACGGCCGGCCGGGGCTTCTTCCTCTGGCCAGCCACGCAGCTGGAGAACCGGTCGAGCTCCGCTGCGAACGCTTCACCCATTTGCTACCCCGTGCGCGCGTAGAGCTTGCGCGCAGGTTTGCTCCCGAGCTGCTGACCGAGCGACCGCTCGCTGGCCGGCTGCAGCGTCTCCTCAATTGTCGCTCTCTCCTCGATTTCGGTTTCAAAATCGACGATTTTTGCTGATCACTTGCGGCGTCCACGCGCGTATTTCGGCTGTTGTATTTTGCATCTTGCTTTTTTTTTTCAGCAGACAATATGGAAATAGTGTTTTCAAGCTAGAGGTCGAAATTTTGAGTGCAGTTGGCCTTTAGGAGGCTAAGGAGATGTGTAGCCTTCTAGAATTTCTATAACAGTTTAGAGCGTCGTCCAAACCTCTCCCGCTGCTCTTCACAACCAACCTACGTCGATACGACGAAGGACTGGTTTTCATCATCACGACGAACCATCACAATGAACATAACGACGATTATACGTTCTGGTGAACGTAAGTATGTGTGAGGAAATTCTCGAAGTCCTCGGCAGAGGAAACTGCGGTCGTTGTAAGCGGTACTTCGCTAAAAGCGGAGATCATGTCCTAACAATACACATCGGTGGAAGAGCATGAGATGCGGCGAATGAAGCGATGTTTTGAATAAAGCGATTTTGCGATAACGAGGGTTTACCGTACATGCATACATCCCGGCCCGACAGCAGCATCATCGTCAGCATTATTTGTCAGTGATGATAATGACGAAGAGGATGGATCGGAGTGCACGCTCGTACGGACGAAAGGCATTCGCAATTGTCAACCATAAACGGTAACAATAGGGGGAGAGGGATGCGTTCGGAACAACGGAGGATTGGGATGGTCGGAAATTTCTGCGACAGGCCTTCGTTTTACAATGAATGGCCGCAGACTGAGTATAATGATGATGGTAATGGTTATAACCGCATTTTGCGATTTTTGAAAGCGGTGGAGGAAGAACCCACCTGCGGTCGACATTAAATCGCGGGTCGCCCTCCACACAGACGCAGTTCTTGAGCTCAACAATGAAAAATATGGGAACACAAACAATACACGAAAAAGAGAAATGGGAGCAACCAAGTGGACGGCGTATTATTATTTCAAAGTAGTCAATTTGGCTTTGAAGAGCGGAACCGGCACCGTGCATCAACGGAACCCTCTTTCCGGAATTTGTAGCCGGCGAAGCAGCAGCCGTCGCTTTCGGCCCGCCGCTCCCGCGTTCATCCCCGTTCGCCGGTGGGTGGGCTTCCCCGCATTCCCGACGGCCACGCCGACACTGCGGCACCGTTCGAGCAGGCAGAGAGGAAAGCCGGGTCTGAGCAACGCCACTGACATCGTAAGCAAGCCTTTCCCACGACCCATCGTTCGCGAGCGACTCCGCTGATTCAAACCGGCAGGTTTGAAATAAGCGCCGGATGCGGCGGCTTGCAAGAAACCTCGTGCCTGTACAGTCACTTGCTCGGAGAGTTGACACCGATCATACACAAGGCCTGTTTAGCTGGGAGGCGTTTGGGCCAAGCCGCCATCACCAGCGAGCTCGGGGTCCAGCAGTGCCGTTGCCGTGAATCGAACGCTCCTGCCGGCGCGGTGGCCAGCTGCGATTTTCCCACGCCGGGCGCACGCTGCCGCCGTCGCGGAGCTCCGAGCGGTGGCCGCAACACCTCCACGCACATGATGCCTACCAATTTGTTCATTCCCCTTGTCCTTATTACCATCTAGGTGTTTGTTTGGACAGCACGTTCAGTGCTCCGTGTTTTCTCGTATACAGACTAGAGAATAAAAAATCGCGTTGTTTTGTACGACGATTTCTAACGAAGCAGCATTGCGTGTCTAAGTGGCGTTGCGTGAAGAGTACCTCATCACAGGCACACACACGAGTGGCCCGTTCGCTGCCGCGCAGGCTGATACGCCTGCCATCAGCTTTCCATGCCTTTTGCATCATCCTGAAACCTGCGCAGCACTCCCGGCCGCTGCAGCAATCCCTAAAAACCCTCGTCGCCAGCCTTCGGCGGGCCAGACATGACTGTTGAAACACGCGGGGCTTATTTACTTTAGCGTATGCTTGTCTGCAGCCGGGTTGGTAGGCTGTTTGCACCAGAAACAACGCGCTCGGCTTGACGGGGACTCGAGTGTCGCGGGATTTTTTGTCTGTTCGAATCGGTGAGAGGTTGGAGCACCCTAAGGCGGTCGTTCGCCCGCCAGAATGGATGCAGCTCTAAAAGTGGCTATACCGGCATTGGACATTAGATGTCCCTGGGGGTTATACGTATACGCTTCTGTATACTGTACACAGTGTGAAACGTTATTAACGTCGACTGGGTCCCCTGAACACTCGACCAAAGCGGTTGGTTGCAGGCCCTCACATGCCCTAGGTTTTGAGGCATGAAATGCCCTTAACAAAGGAACGTCGAAATTGTTGCGCGCCCTGGAAATTTTTACTGTTGATATCAGATACAGAAGCCGCGAGCTGTGGTTTGTTAGTAAGTTGGATGATGCAACACACGCCCAGCTGTTTTTAACGGGGGAACAGCCGCTGCCCCATCACCTCACGCCTGATCCGTAAGTACCGCTCTGAGGTTTAATGCGTCACAAATTTCTTGCCAGTTAAGGCTTCTGGTCCCAGTTTCTGTTTCGCCCCAACCGTGGACAACGCTTTTCGGCAAAAGCGCTCCTGCTCCTGTGCTTCCTAAAAACATGGAACTTGTACAGAAGTCTAACACAATAGTCTACACTCTAGGAACTCGCTGAACTCTAACGTGTATAGTGTCCTAACATTGGGCCCTCATATCTACGCTCTGTCCTTACCTTTCCCCCTTTTTCGTGTTCTCTTCTCTTTGTCTCCAGTTACTTAACTAGGCCACAGCCTGGTTGACATTCCTGATTATCTTTTATCTTTTTTTCCAATCGATCCCAGGATAAAAAATCCGCGCCTTTGCCACGATTCCGTGAAGAGGGCCACTTGGTGTCACGAACTAAAGCTATAGCCAAGGATGCGCCAGCGCCACAGGTCACTCCCTTGCCGCGTCGGTTAAGTGGCAACCACATGGAGCGTTTTGGTCGCGTACGGCGGCCGTCGGCGTCTCCTGGCGGCGACGCGAAAAACGTTGCAGAGCACAATATACCCCACCACCATCTGCCAGATAGGTTTGTTAGCTAAAGACTGCCCAATTGACGCAAATTGGATTTTTTTTTCTTTAATTTGGTCCTCCCGAACGTCAGTTTCACGTCGCCACTAGGAGGCGCTGACGGCCGCCAGACGCTATCAAAACGCTCCATGTGGTTGCCGCTGTTGGGAATGTCCCCAAGTCGACTCTGGTCTAAACTTGCTGCTTGTCTGTATGTAGCCCTACTGCTCTCTCACTCGGAATACGGCTGTTCCCGTGTTCTCGTGTTTGCTCCTTATTCTTAAAAAAAGCACAAAAAAAGGGGTGGGGCAAGTTATTAATGATGCCCGTTCGTTGAGCTCCGTACTACGAAGACACACGTGCACGTACACACACGCGCGTGAGCGTGCTCGAACACAAACTCGCGCACACTGAAGTTCCGCTAATCCGTGTCGCCATAGTCCACGTCCGCAAATCCCCGCGTACGACGGTGTGAACAAAACGGCACTTTGGGAACCACTGTTTCCGCTTCGAAACTCTCCTAAATCGGCTATAAACACTCAAAATATGGCACACTACTTCTACGCTTCTGTCTTGCGAGCTAATTAGGGGATATTTGCAACTCACTCCAGTGTCCCTCTAAGGAAAAAAATAAAGCCGTTCCACTCAACGTGAAAGCTGTCGGAAGTGCAGAACAGGGATTCGCTATAATGGGCTGTGGCGCCATTATCCGCCCACTCTTACCACACATCCCCCTCATCGCCGCCCTGTCTCATTCCTCTCGTGAGGAATTCAACGGAGGTTTGTCCAACGCACTTCGAATTACCCGCCTTCGCAGTGCTCGCGCTCCCCCTGCCTGAAACTGCGCGAGCGGGAGTTCTGTTCTTTTAAAGACGATAGTCTTTCTTGGGCTACTTAAACCCAGAAGTTTTGGTCTGTCTGTCTGTCTGTCTGTCCGTCTGTCTGTCTGTGACTCGATTCAGCCACCCGGCCAAAGCAAAACAATGCCTGCGCAATAGTCTTATATAGTCACAGCTAAATCTACCCGTCTATGTCCGGTGTAATGTTCATACTTGTCAACATTGTTGAAGAAGAACAAGACATTACGCAAATATGAGACAACAAATCAATACAGAAGTGATATTTGCAGTGTTCCTTTATAAAAAAATCAAACATGCTTGACTTTTGCGAAATTAAATACTTCATCAACTGCAGAAAAAGAATTCAGTCCGCCGTCGCCTGCTGTCGCCCGCGCCACTATAGCTTCTGGCGCCATTTTAAGAAATCAACCGGCAACAGTTACGCAAGGTTCCACTAGATAGGTTCCACGTTCTGCTTGCAACGCACGTGGAGTAGGGAAACGCGGTTCTATAAACGTTGAAGTAGGGCGCCTCGATTAACGCGCGTCTTCGCCGTACGGCAGCGTTAGCATCGAGATACCCGGTTTAGAGCAGTGGAACGCGGGAAATTTAAAGTGATTTAAGCAAACCTTTGGCGTCTGTACCTTGGGAGGAGCGCGACGCAAGAGGAACAACATGAGAGGTGAGCGGGAACGCGAAGGGAGGCATTTACTTCGCAAAAGCGGATAAAGACTATCGTCTTTTGACGGCATTTGCAACGAAAGGAGCAGATACGCGGCCAATTTTTTGTGCTTGCTCTTCATCCCGCTCGTGCCTGCGTTGCACTGCCACTTTTTTCGCTTACTATCGCAAATACCAACCCAACGAGCGTTCCTAACAAAATGGACACGGGCGCGGCCGATTAATTACGCATATTTTGCCTCAAGTGTATACCTGCAGTTTTCTTTGCGCTAAACAACGGGATGTACGAAAAGCGCCAGCGGTTCGCGGTGTTCCAACGGTTATGACTATTTAAACCGCGTGGTTTTTAAAGCCTCTGTGGGACGCCGCTACGACGGGACCCTGCTACGACGGTACGCCGTGGGCTCTGCTTGTGTTCAGCGAGCGAGCTACGACGCCAAGGGGAGCCCTAAAGTGTTCTGCACTTAAAAAAATTGAACTCAACAGAGATATCTTCGGCCAGCGCGACCCGACATTGACCACAGCAGGCTGACATGAGTCCTTCAGAAGAGAGAGAGAGAGAGAGAGAGAGAGAGAGAGAGAGAGAGAGAGAGAGAGAGAGAGAGAGAGAGAGAGAGAGAGAGAGAGAGAGAGAGAGAGAGAGAGAGAGAGAGAGAGAGAGAGAGAGAGAGCTCCTCGTTGTCCAGACTGCACTTGATTCCACTTAGAAAAAACAGCGCCAAAAAAAACGATACGACAGGGAGTAAAGACAAACACTGTTTTTTCTAAGTGGCATCATGCACCAACTAGCCCGTCTCAGTTCACTTGTGCACTTGATTATTTGCGCCTCAATTTGCAGCGACCCTTTTCCGTCTCTTCCCTCACCGGGAATGGTGAGAAGAAAGAACCGAGCTAGCACCAGGGAAGGGGGAAAAGGGGACGATAGAGATCCCGAGGGAAGGTCCGCATAGGCGGAATTCCTGGCCTGCCTCGCCGTTAAGCGTACAGCGACCCCATTTCCGGCAGAGCGCTGGCCTGAGATTTCCGCTGCCTCTTCCGCTGAGCTGTAGGGGCGTTCGTTGCGGTTCACGTACTGCACCCAACTAACTGCCTTTTCTATGCGGACTAGTGTAAATGAAGCGCGAGAAAAGAGTTCGGGCATGGCTAAAAACTGGCGCCATACATACGAGCCGGCCGGGCGAAAAAAAATTGGGCCCTTTCACTACACTGTGAAGGTGAAAGACCAGCAGGGCTATATTGGTAGATAACTTTATTGAGTTGGGTATGGCAGCCTACTATATTGATTGAATAAAGACATATACACACAACAACCTTAGAATTAGTTTTAAATTAATTATCATGCATTTTTTTTCGTGATTGTTTCGATCCGCAAAACAAGAGCGAAATTGTTTTCTGTAACCATACTTAGTCCGTATATATAGAATGTGTTTCGAATGAGCCCACCGCTGTGCTTCCTTCAATACCTAGGCTGTGCGGCGAAGCCTCCACTACGTGCGCCTTTCAAGCAGGCCCTCCCTGTCGGTGACTCACGCTTGCAGCCGACAATTCAAACGCGTCGCTACACGTCTGGATCACAGGCACCTCGCTGTCGGCGCGATCAAACTTCGATGGCGTGCCGACGCAACACGCAGAGACCTGTCCCAAGGACACGGAGGCCCCGCGTCCGCTGCGGAGACCTCCTCTCTCCCCTCTCTCGGACTCAGCGTGCGCCGCTACTGCCGACTGCTCACGAACCCTGGAAAGATTGTTGTGTGTGCCTGTGCCGTTCGTGACATGTGCACAATCTAGAGGGAACGCTTGTTTCGACCGTTGGCGCTATGGGTATGAATAAGACCCCCCAAGCGCTGTAGTTCACTCCTGTTTGAGCAGTGAATCGATTCTGTCACTCTGCTCGAGTCCTGTACTGTAACCTCGCCCTTCGGGGCATTGTTCTTTGGCTTCGGCTCATCTCTCGCTATGAAGTAAACAGTTACGTTTGCCTACGGCTTCTGGACTTCACGGCTGCAACATTGGCTGGCCGCTCGGTTCACCACACTACCAAACGTATGTCGGAGGCGACGGAGCTCGGCTCGGGTCGGCCTTCCCAGACGCAACAAAAACCATGTATTGACAGCATCCGGGAATTCTGAAACGTTTGAAACATCGCTGTAAATGGAAATCGGCGTGAAATTGGAGTCGTTCTACCGACCAATTTCAGTATGAATTTTTTAGATACCTACATTATATTGAGAGCTAAAGAGGAATTTACGCTAGCTTTGGAGCGAGTGCGTGCGATTACTGGTCGACGCAACCCGACAGACGGACACAGTTTTGGTCAGAACTGCGTCAGAACAAGACAGTTTGGCTGTTCCCGTTATGTGTACTGCTTAGCGACGAACTCAGGGTTATCAACGCTTCAAATTTGCTACCGCGAACCACAACACTACAACGACGTCGGTAAGAAATGTCCCGGTTAAACGTACCGCTAAGGGGACAAACCTAGTGCGATAAGAGCGGCAAATTGGCTACCACGAACCGCAGGACTACAGTAGAATAATTACAGGGATCGGCTCGTGTCCCTGTAGGACACGAGCCGATCCCTGCCCCAACGTCATAGCGAATGAGCGCTCTTGTCGCCAACTCGATTAGAAAATCCTCGAGCGGCGTCGTGCGCGCATCTGTTCCCAACCCCAGCAGGACTGTGGAGGTGCCCATATTATAGATATACCTTGCCAGACTGCTCAATTCTGCGTAGTCGAGTCCTGAGAATCGCAGGTGCCTCTGGGGAGATGCGCCTTATTGCGTTATTTATAATAGCAGACTTTGAGTCGCTCACCACGTATTTGATTTTCGCGGAGGCATTCATCGCCGAGGCAATAGCCGCCTCTTCGCCCACTTCTGGTTCGCTAGTGCGTACCGACCCGCAAATGATGGAATTGCATTGTCGATTGACTACCGCAAGGGCCGTGGCATTGCGACCCGGGTAATCGGCCGCTCCCGTATGCCACGTTTTCAAAATTTTCGTATCGTTTGTGTAGGGATTTGTCTGTCTGAGTTCTCGGCTGTTTGTCGTCAACACCCAGGCAACTCTCCGGCTCGCGGCTCGTCTACCACGCTACCACGGCATTGACGGAGGTCAGTTCTGGGGCGCCTTCACCAATGTAACAGCGGTTAAACCAAGTTTGTCGAGCGATAGCTCAGTTCTCGCGCCACGAGCGGACATTGAACGCGCAGACAATTGCACCGCAAGACAAAACGCAGGCGCTGCTTGGCACAGCTATACTCGCGAACAAGTTAAGAACGGAAATAGCTAATGTAGTGTATCACTCCGCCTAAGCGACGGACCCGTATGTAAACGGGCGCGCGCGTTTTGAAAGGACATTGCTATGAATGCGTGATATCGTCTGCCTTTTCTCGCGTGGTTTGTTTGTCGGGGTTGGAGTAGTTTATAGGCATATTAAGCCCAAAAAATCACGAAAACGGCTCGTGCCATGTTCAAAATATTCCCAGTAACTGACTACTTGCGCCGCGCGGAGTAACATCCGGCTGCGGCGATGAGGCACAACGACGACATCCGTCGCCGTTCTTAACTTGTTAACTTGGACGCAGCCAGTGTCGCCTTGTTTCATTTTTTGATTGCACGCGCCTTATTAACTCTTTCCCGATACCCACCTCTCCAACCATTTCGAATGAACGAGCCGTTAGACCCATACCATGCTTCACTGCGAGCCGCCCTAGTTGGAACTGATTCATCTTGCAAAATTCAGCTCGTTACGAGCGGGTACTTCTGAAGTACACGCTGGAAGCAAGCTGCTGTTCCTGGATGTCAAATTGACGTTTCCGCCGGATCACATTTGCTGGTCATACCCGCCCCGTGCGGGGAAGCACCTTAGCTATGCCTCAGACCACTCTAAGCTGGTTAAGAATGGAATAGCGTCCGGTTGCTTACGGTCAGCTTTGGTTAAGTCTTGTTTTCACTGAGTCAACGTGACATTCGGACCGGACCAGCGTTTCCACACGATGAAATTCTACAGCATCTACTTCAAATCTGGCGAAATTTGGGTGCTACTGGTGTTAAGGTGACGGCACGACTACATCAGACAATATCTGGTGAAAATTGGTGAAAGAAGTGTGTTACTGCTTTGAACCATGGATTTTTTTTTTTTTCATTAAATGGAAGTTTTTACCCGTTCCAGATGAAGAGCGACTAACGTTACTGGACTGCATGCGCGTTTAGAGTGCTCGATAAGTATTTTTGGTTTTCACCACCCCCGAAAGTAATATGAAAAGTCAAATGTGACATTTGAGCAAACAAACCGCACTGAACAACATAGTTCGATATCATTTATGGAGGACGTATGCCATTAGCGTTTCCTCACTAACTTGTTTTGTAAGGCATGTTGATTGTACGGCAACCAGTGAAATGTTCAACGCTCGTATATTAACTCGAGAAATACAAGTTGCACCAGTTCGTACGTTGAAAAATCAAGATAGACAAAAAAGTACAGCGAGAAATGTACCGGATGGGGGGTAACTTTCTGTACGAGCATGCCGTTAGAAAATGGAGGAAGAGGCCTTTTTAACCAGCACTGCGACAGATATGAATAAAATTTCATTTCACAACGCTCAATCTTATTTTGCCGTAATCAAATTCCACCCGTTACGATGGGGTGGGCAAAGCAACAAAAACACCACCTTGAAGACCATGCTTCGGCCGTCTGCATGCGCAGAAAAAATGTTATCTGCTTCTCAAAAACTGAATTACATAAAACAGAAGTGGACAGGAGAGTAGGGGGGTTAAACATGATGAAAAAATTGCACCAATTTCCCTCGTACAGAAAAAACACGTCTTTGTCGAAGTCACAATGCGGAGTGCTCCCCAAAACTTCTCTTCAAGGGTGAGGGCAAAGCTCCTTCTCTCTGTCTGGGTCCGGCGCGCGCAGACGCTCTGGTCCGTCTCGGGTTTCGGCTTTCACGGGGAGCTGGGTGTCTGTTCTTGCTCTTTTAAGTGCAGAGCACTTTAGGGACTCGCTTTGTCGTCGCAGCTTGCTCGCTGGGCCCAGGTAGAACGACACGGCCTTCCGTCGTCGTGGCGTAACCCAGAGGCTTCGAAAGCCAAGCGGTTTATATAGTCATAAGCGTTCGAAACTTGTGAACCGCTGGCGCTTGTCGTGCATCTCCCCGTAGTTTAGCGCAAAGAAAACTGCAGGTACATTTGAGGCAAAATATACGCAACAACCGACAGCGCCCGTGTTCATTTAGTTAGGAACGCTCGCTGGGTTGGTTTTAATGATAGTAAGCGAAAAAAGTGGCAGTGCGACGCCGACACGTGCGGGGGGAAAAGCAAGCACAAAAAGAACAGAACTCCCGCAGGCGCAGTTTCAGGAAGTGGGCGCGCGAGCACTGAGAAGGCGGGAAATTTGATTTGCAGTGCGTGGTAGCGGTGAGCGGTTAAGAACGCCACGGTCCGTTATGGCGAATCATTGCTCTGCACTTTCGATAGCTTTCACATTGAGTGGAACGGCTTTAATTTTTTTTTTTGCTTCTGGTCATGGGGTGATTTGTTATAAGAGATCTGGTGAAATTTTGACCAGCGGCTGGTGCCGCAGCCCCTTTCCAATCTGGCAAAGCTGATTCGGGCAACAGGCATGCCATTTGCGGGACGATAGTTTTCCGTAAAATGTTTCGCAGGCATCGTGTGGCCGGCTGCTGAGGTAGGTTAAACACGCAGAAAAACAACCTACAACGGAGAAAAGCAGGCGCAGCGAAGAACGGTCAAAAGTTGCGGCTGTTCTGCATGGACGTGGACTATCGCTACGCTCAAGAAGGTGGCAGGAAATCACAATGAAAGCACCTTAGGCCATGACGATCAGTTTGTTGACTGCACAAAAATGTGGTGTATGGGGTGCCGATGACGTGCAGTCAACTGTACTCCTTTGCGACACGCATTAGGGTGTAGCCGTTAGAAAAATTTGTAACTGCTTGTGTATGCTTTTGATAACCAAAATTTCACTTAAAAACCATAAACAACTCGATCTCCTAAATAGTTAATAAATTAGGTCGTGTCCTAATCGTAAACACGCCATCGTAAACGTGACTACCCATTCCTAATGATTCCTACAAAAGAAAACGTATACAGTCGCCGACCGTTTATTCGGACGCCGAAAATTCGGACACGCTTGTTTATTCGGACACCTTCGCGGCACGGCCACTTGTCCCATTGAAGTACATGTATATCTACGACCGATATTTCGGACGCCGCACAGCCCGCCGTTCGATTTTTCTGACTCCAGCTTCGGTGCTCTCACGGCGCTCTCACGGGACTTGTGTAGCCACCTGGCGACACAGGTCCCGTGATCACCTTTGAATGTTTGCCGCCGAATACCACAAGTGTGTTGCAGCCCATGGACCAACGTGTCATGAAGAACTTGAAGCTGCACTACCGATCGTGCCTTCTGAATCGTGTGCTGCTGTGTGTGGACAGTGACAAAAGGTACGCTGTGGATGTGCTGTCGGCTATCAGCATCCTCTCTGTTGCTTGGAGGGCAGTGACGCAGGACACGATCCGCAACTGCTTTCGGCATGCGGGATTTATGGCTGGCAGTGAGGACGAGGATAGCCACACAGTCCAGAACCCCACAGCTGAGATGCCGCCTGACGCAGCATCCGACATTTTCGATGACCTCCGTGCTAGCGGTGTCGATGTGGGAGCGGCCGCGTTTGAAGATTTCACCAACATCGATAGTGCCGTCGTGCCGTGGGCCGAGTTGGATGATGACGAAATCGCACGCCAGGTCCTCGAACCGGCGCAAGTGGACAGCGACTCCGATGATGACGTGCCACGAACGCCAGAGGCATCAAATACTCATCTAGCGCGAACAGTGCTATTGTCTGCCTACAGTGACGGACAAACGCTGGCGGAAATAGAGGCGGACTTGGTCACGCGTAGGCGTACGTGGGTGTACAGACGCGCATACATACGTTTTTCCAGCCGTTCGGCCAATAAAGGTTTTTTTTTTTTTTTTCAGTGAATCTTCTTTTTCGGACTACCGATTATTCGGACTTATCGGCGGGTCCCGTCGAGTCCGAAAAAACGGTCGGCGACTGTACACATTATTGTGGTCTGCAGCCCTTATATATTACGGTAACAGCTTCGGTTTTGCTTTAATAAAAGATTTGACTAGACAGAAAAGGTAAAACCAAGAACATCTACTCGACGCGCCGTAGAACGCCGAGGCTTCCATCTTGCTCTCTTGTTTTGGTAAAGCATTTGGAGCGGAATTCACGAGATAACAGCACCATTCCGTAGAGCGGGAAATGTGAATGCTGGCTGAGTGGTTCAGGTGGGGATGACGACGTTTTTAACTCACAAAAATGCTCTTAAAAGTCGCGTGAACAATTATACACGCCGCGTTGCGCTGCTGAGCACGAGGTCGCGGGTTCGATTCCCGGCCGCAGCGGCCGCTTTTCCGATGGAGGCGAAAAGCAAAAACGCCCGTGTGCACGAGATTTCGGCGCACGATAAAGATCCCCAGGTGGTCAAAATTAATCCGGAACCCTCCGCTACGGCGCGCCTCATCGCCTGCGTTGCGTCGGCGCGTTAAACCCCACAATCAGAATTATACACGCCGTGCCGCAAAGGGGTACGTTGGGCCAATGGGCAGGCGTATTATTAACACTCGTGCAGTCTAGAGGGAAGCCCGTGCACACATTTTACCTCACATTGCAAAGTGTGTGGAGGCACACCCTTCTTTGATAACACTGTCATCCTGCTCAAGCATCGTAATACAACACCAAGAGGAATTGAAGAGGCTTTTCAAATTTCCTGTCACAACGAAGATTGTGTAAGCCACTCATCCTCGTCATTGTCAGACAAGGAGATATCATCACTGTCTTTGTGCGTATGAAGTACTATAGAGTGAACACTTGTTGATCTGGGCGCCGACGAATGCTCTCGCGTTGTTGCGCACAGGGTTTAAAAAGGCCATTTTTATCGATTAAATTACCAGTTGTTAGGTAGCAGTTGTCCGTGTTTTCCTTTCTTCTCCCCGCTTGTTTGTGTGCGCTATTTTCAAAGATGTACCATGCTTCCTAAATACCCTTTAGTGAAATTCTGTGAATAATTTCGATAAGACGGTGCCTCCTTGTCCGACAGCCTAGCTTCCTAACGGGAAACTTCGTACTCTTCATATCAAGCGTTATCGTGCCAGTCTATTTCTTGTACATGTCTTCATGAAGCTGTATATATGTGCGTATGCTTTACTCCCTGTGCTCACAATGCTTTCACCTCTGTAGCAGTTGCTACTGAATCAAATGCTTCTTTTGTTTTTGTAAATGCAATGTAAAGACGTTTATTATATTCCGTGGATTTCTCCATTACCAGCTCGGCTACATGAATGTGATGCGTTGTTCAGCATGGTTTCCTAAATCCAGCATGTTCCCTCGGCTGTTCGGAATCTGGGATGTCACGGCTGTTAACATCATGGTTAGCAGCGTGTGTACAACACTGAGTCAGCTGATAGGTCGGTAATTCTTAAGTTCTTTGACGTTACAATCTTGTGAATTATAATTATGTTGGCATTTTGCAGGCCATTGGAGACCCGGAGGCATTCTGAATAACTTCGCTAACTGCTCTATAGTACGCCACCACCACAAACCTTTAGTCTAGGTCCACGCGTATTCCGTCGTTACCTGCGGATTGGCCTCCATTTGTCTCCGTACGTGCTTTTTCCACTTCATTCTTTGCTACTATTACAACCTCGCAATCCAAGCTATTCCGTTTACTACTGTTTCGTTGTCGAATGTTGCTGGAGCACAAATCACCCCAGAAACTTTCCGGTATTTTCACCATGTCATCCATGCTAGCTACTCGTCCCGTCACCAGTTTCATCTCCGGGTGCATCCACTGTTGGTCACAGTTAGTACCAAGACTCCCCTCCGTAGGCCCCCCTCTTTAGTTCATGCTTATTTACACCTTGCAATGTTGTAGGGACGATTGTCACTGTCCGTGCTTCTATTAATCAATTTTGAGAGCTCCGCAAACTCGATTTGGTCTTGATTCGTTCCCTACTGTTTCATATTCTTGCGTCGCTCGAAACGTTCGATTAATTTCTAAGATAGTTCAGCAGTTTCTTTGGTCTCGAGTATGGCCCGGCCCGTCTTGGTTCCCGCCAGTCTCTCTCGCTGTGCCGCCAGCTGCGCCTCAATGAGCTCGTCCCGAGTGTTGTGAACGCCCAACTGCATCAGCCGCTCGGTGTTCGTTGACTCCTTCAACCCCAACGCTCGCTTGTACAACCTTCAGATCTTGGTGTCAATCTTGTCCGTCTGCGACCACTGGACTGACAGCGAAGGATTGCACCAGCCTCGCGAGCCCTTCCTCACGCATGCCCGCCTGCTTAGACGACACGCGCTGGATCAGCCACAGGGTACTTGCTGTCTTGATCGCCAACTTCTTCATCAGAGTATCCTTGCTGCCGTTGCCGCTGTGATAAAGTTCGGGAAAACGTGCGGGTGAGTCCCATCCCGAAAAACGTACATCCAGAGCTAAACCGGGAGCGGAGGTGAGCCAGGGACAAGTACCTCATCGAGCAGTACAGCGTTGACCCGAGAACGAGATACGGAAAGGGCAGATACGCAGCGAACGGGGGAAGTGTCCACGTCAGCGAGTATGCGGTGTGTTAATGCAACCGAAGCAGAGGAGATCGCCATCGCCCTAGCAATGGCCGAGCCGTGGTGCGACACCGTTCTAAGCGATTCGCTGGAAGCCGTCCGAAACCTAGCGAACGTCCGGATCAGTGACAAGGCAGCCAAGATAATCGAACGAGTGGTTACGCAGGAAGAAATAATAGTGGAAGTCAGGTGGATCCCTGCGCACGCGGGTGAATGCTTTCTGAATACACCCAACCACAACGAGACGACCCACAGGGAGGCGCGCGCTATTACTCACCGCGATCCCAATGTGGATAGTCGTCCCGAGTGCGAATGGTGGTCGGAGACCAAGGACCGAGCGAGAGGCTATGGCGAAACACTCAAGAACATGCGGCTTTCGAGACGGGCGTACCCGCCGCCACATCGGTCGCTGGGTCGCGAGGAAGCGGTGTGGCTAAGAAGACTCCAGACAACGTCGGTCACATCACCGGCAGCGTTACATCAGATGTTCCCGGACGAATACCCCGAGGCACTGTGCAGTGTGTGCAAGAAGGGACCGGCCAACCGGTGGCACGTTACGTGGGACTGTGCCACCCAACCAGACAGTGCCAGTTTCGAAAAGTATCCAGCGAAACTTCAAGGAGCCATCGAGTCAGCCAGCAAGATGAATAAAAAATGGGCCATCCAGCAGATCTTCACCGCGCTTGAAAGGCACGGGCTCCGAAAAGGAGCTAGTGCTCAGTATAGGCTGCGAAAGAAGATGCAACGTTAGGCCGCGTTGAGGCGGAGCCGTAAATCGGCCCCCGCCTACTGCAGGAAATTTGTCAATAAGGTCTTTTCTAATCCAATCCAATCCAATATACACTGCTGGTTCCATCGTAGTTAGTTTTTCATTCAGTATGTCTACACTATCTTAATTATTTTTTATTGAAACCTCAAGCTTATCATAAGGTTCATTCAAACCTGTCGCTCCCGGTCTCTGTCTGATTGCAGGTCTGGTTTCGTTCTGCTTTCTAGTTCTAGCCTGATTCTACATCTCACCACCCTGTGATAACTGCTCTTGACGCTGCCAGTACCTCAACATCTTTCCCACTTTGAAATAGTCGATTTCATTTTTAGCTTCGCCGTTGGGGCATCTCCGTGTCTAATACACATTCATTAGTTGGCAGAGGAATGTACACATTGTCCTCGGGTTATTTCTTTCCGCGAACCCAGCCAGTGTGTCCCTGCGGCTACGCCGACTGCATCCAAATTCTAACGTTTTCCGGGCAGTATACACGCTCACCTGCCTGCTTCTTTCATAAACGAGATTAACAGTGCCAAAAGTTGACGTAGGCTTACACAAGCACAAAGGACGAGCGCTTTTTCTGAGTGGTTTTGCAATTCTACGTCAACTTTTCGCGCTGTTAGGTCAGCCGAGCACCAACTTGCTCAGCTATATGTTTCTGTTTCTTGCATGAAAGTATCCAGTCACTTTCGTGCACCTAGTTTCTGTCTTATTCATTGCTGACTATCTACATCCTCGTGCAAGCTGTGGTTCCATATCCACGAAGAAACATTGGTGCGTATACGCACGTGCGGCCTGCGCTTTCTGTTTAGCTTGACCGCAATGTAGGCGACCCTATCGCTAATGCTGTGGCATTTTCCTGAATTTCCGGATATCCATTCGTGGCATCAAGGCACCAATTCCTTCGGAAGATGTCTCAACCGTAAAACTTCATTTTCAAAGCAAAGCTTTACTAATCTCGTTTCGCCGCGGACGCGCAAGTTCACCTTTTGACCCTAAACACACTCCCTGCGACACACCCCTTGCAGCGAATCACGTGACTCGCCGGGCCCGCTTTCGGCGCTGCGCACAAGGCCCCGTTTTCATGTTCTGCTCAACCGAGCGTCGCGGCAGCCGCGACGGGAGCGGCCGCTCAGCTGATCGGCAGCCGACCAACCCCGCAGCCTCCCGCGCATGCGCCGCTGGGTCGTCTAAGGCTACGTGACTCGAATTGCTCCCAGTGAAGAGGAACGCCGCGTTCGCCGTGAATGAAAGCGATGACGGGCTTCCTGTAGGCGTTGCGCGGGACCGAACGGCTTTGAGCCGTGGTCGGCATTACAGCTACATTAAAGGTTAACCAAGCGAAACCAAGACTCAACCAGACTAAGCCAAGCTTCTGTTTTGCATATCCAAGGTTAGCTGAGCTAATCCGCATCCATTTTTACTTATTTTTTCAGGACATCTACGCACTGAAGGCTTCGGTATACGTTGTTTTAACCCTGAAAGAGACCATAAAGATAAAATACTACTTCGTTCGGTTTAAAAGAACTGGCCTTTGGAGACTCTCTCTGGTTCATTCCAGCCGGGAAAGACGTTTCTTTAAAAAAAACACAAGAAATATTGAAGAACTTTCCAACTTCGCAGTGATTTGTAATGGACCATCACTAAAAACAGTTATCAACTTGTTAACTGCACTGACGTCGTACGATCGAGCAGGCTAGAGGCCCCACTGCAAAATCCTACTCATGTTTCTTGGAGGTGGCTTACGTCCCAGGCCGCCAATCGCACAAACAAGATCCTGTGCCGTCAGTCGAGATGTCGCCAGAAAATGGCTGGGGTGTCGCAGCTGCTTCGTACGTTTTTCTTAATGTCTCGTCATTTGTTTTGAAGTTTGCGATAAATTTGGCATTGTTGTTATCGGTACAAAATAGTTTATTTAACAAACATGACATGTTTTTGTCTTCATGGCTCCTTCACTCTTAAAAATAAAAGGGTCGTGGCACTGACTAACAGAACAACACTAACCATGCAGTTAATCGTCGCAGTATACGCCAGGTACTAGGGAGAGAGAGAGAGAGAGAGAGAGAGAGAGAGAGAGAGAGAGAGAGAGAGAGAGAGAGAGAGAGAGAAAGACTTTATTTATGGCCAGCAGGGAGTGGGAGGTCGGGATGCGCAGAGCCTCCACATCCCACCCACGTTCACGACGTCTTCGGGACTAGGCCACGCCGGCGTCGGTACGCCAGGTACTAGTGCTTTCACTAACTGACCATGCATAGCCTAGTAAAACGCTACGCTTGACACTGTGGATCAGCTGAGCGCGCAGCACGACGTAGACACATCTAACACACATATCACATTTTGAAAACAAATAAATTGAGCATGAAAACCAACTGGATGCACGGGGAGAGCGAGTATAACTTAGTTACCTCAGAAATCCATCTGATATTCTTGCTTTTATAGCTAACAGTGAAAAGCCCTCTGATGGAGTCAGTGGGTTTGTCGCGAAAATCAGGTATTTTAGCGATAATTTTAGAATTACGCATTTTAATGTGAGCCCATACAAGTCAGCATGTGGATTTGCAAAAACTTTTTAATCGTGATTTGGAATGGGAAAACTGTGATAGTTATCATGTTCAATAACTCATACAAATTTGTTACTATCAGTGAATGTTAATATTAAACAAGCAGCAGTTACTAAGTGCACGGTCCGGACTAGTAACGATAGCATTTAGGTTCCGTACTTAGTGGCAACACCTACGTACCATTCTAGGGGTAATAAAGTTTGCAAGGAGTCTAATACAGCCAGCTGCTATACCTTTTTACTGCATTTTTCTTAAGAGTGTTCTTCAATCAACCTCCTTCCGCGCGCTATTTCAGTGGAGCCGTCATAGTGTGAGCTACACACACATCCGTCGTCAGGAGGTATACACACCTGTCGGTATTCCGACGACGTTGCAGTGCCTGTGGCCAACGTTAGCCCCTATCGTCACACCTGGTCCGATTTCGAAAGCCACCTTTGTTCTCAAGAGAAGCGCCAGGTGGGCAAATGAGGCGCCTTGCAACGCAGATATCGAGTGTGCGCGAGCGGCTGATAAGCAGTGCGCAACGTATTCCGGGCCCCGCAAAAGTTGAACGCCGTGGGAGAGGGTGTGTGTTTAGGAAGAGGGTGGTGCCACCTTATCTCGTTTTGCTTCTCTTGGGGTGGTCATTGGCTCGCTTGGTCTTAGAGAGACTTACGCTCGTATTTACGTCCGGCTGTCATATGGCGTAGGTATATGTTGTTCTAGGGAAATTAGTGGGCTTTTTTGGCAGGCACTTGGTGAGAAATGTTCGATATTGGCAACAAATGTTCGAAGCGTCAACTACGTAGCATGGGCATGAAAATGTGTTAACCTTTTTTTTTAATGCCTTCCATTTGTTTTCCTTGCTTATATTTTACACTCGTGCAACAACACTCGTTCAACATATACTTACGTGCCACGCAAAGAAATGTATTATTGTTAGCTCTTTATTATTTATTTTTTCTGGTTGTCTTATAACTGTGTTTTGCTTTGTCGCGTCGCTGCAGCTTTTGAGCAGAAAGGGGGCTGCGGCCACATCAAGATGTCTGGGACAGCTTTTCCACTCGTTTTTTTTTTTCTTTCTGTATCTGTATTCATGCAACAGAAAGAAAGTTTCACTATTATTATCATTATTATTAAACAAGCGGCCCATGGGCGGCAACGCCACACTGCACCGAACGTGTCTCAATTCCGCAACTGCAGGCTGCAGAATTCAAAGAAACGTCATCAGACTAAAATGCGAGCTAATTGATAGTTGTTATATTGCCACCAGGCTTTGACAATCAGAAAGTCTTGAATCGGTTACTGAGTGCCTGTCTCCGCGGACGGGATGAAAAGGGGGGTGGAAATTTTGTTTTCCTACAGTACGCCAACATTACGCTTAAAGCGACCACAAAGACTACACACATATTTGATTTATATAAAACGCCTTTTGATAATTAGCTCAATTTTATTCCCCCTCAAAGGACGCTGTTTCAAATAAAAATTAAAATAGCCCAAATGTCACCAAATATTCAAATTTAAGGTACTACGGTACGGTCATTGGAGGCAACACTGATGGAATAGATGACTATATTGTAGCTAATAGGTGAAGAGGCCCTGTTTTGGCATATGGGAGCAAGGAGTCGTTCGGGAGCCGCAAAGGGTAGGCTTCAAGGGGATCATCTATGATTCGCCGTCATACTAATTTACAGACTTATTGTTAGACCGAATACTGTAATTTTATGGAGTATTTGAGGATTGTCTTAAACCCTGTAATGCACAATGTATCATATCTGATACGCAGTCTTCCGATTTTTTTTTACTTGAATTTGGGCTTGTCGACTACCAAGAAATGCCCACTGTATCATCTTTGATACCTCATAAATGTTTTTCAAAAACATTAGTTCCATATCTGGCCGCATTGAGTCCCACATACAGTTTGAAAGATGACTTCCTGCATCGTAAGCACTCCTGGCGGGTCTGCACTGATTTTTATGCGTATATTATACACTTTTGCATGGGTATATGATACATTATATACCTATTTTTATGTGTAGCTATACATATCCCGAGATGTAAACGGGTAAATCATACATTACATACCTACATTACATATAGGTGGACATATACCCACTTACCGACGACGTAAACAACTAACGAAGCAGTGCAGGGAGATATGGGCTGGGCGTCGTTTGAAGTTCGAGAAGCGCAGAGTAAAATATGTTTTGAGAGGAGGTTGAAAGCAATGGATCAACGTAGGTGGGCAGCTAAGCTTTTTATGTACCTATACTTGAAAAGCGTGGACACGCAGTAGTTAAGGAAGACTAGAAGGCTAACGATGAAATAAGGAAAGAACAGTGGAGAATCCAAAACAGCCAAGGCAACCGAAAAAGAGGCAAGGGAGATAGAAACGAATAGATGGAGAGAAAAAATGGAAGCAAAAACGTCGTTAGAGATGTACAGGGCTGAGAAATTGGTCATCAGAAACGAAAATTTCTACGATTATTTCCAGGGCAGTGCTTCGCTTTTTGATGCTAGAGCAGGTTGCTTGCAAACTAAAAGCTTTGTGGGGAAGTGTTCACAAAATGATGGGGTATGTATGGTCTGCGGAAAAGAAAGAGAAACTATGCGGCACATAGTGTTAGAATGCGAGGGTATCCATGCAAATCTACATGAGGGAAATATTCGGCTTCCTGAAGCCCCATGATGTAAGGGTAGCACAGATGAAGTTAACTTCAAGGCTGTCGAGGCGACGGAAAGAAGATTAGAATGCTGGTGGGCGAAAAGCAGAGAGGGGAATATTGCCTAGGACAGTTACCACCTGTAACACACGAAGAAAAAGTATTTTGTGCCGAATAAGTTTTTTGTTCCTGCCCTAAGCAGCGCTAGAATTAAAGCAAGAGTATAAAAAATTGGTATATGAGTCCTTTTTGGTACGATGACACGTCATCACCTCGCTACAAAGGGGAAACCAATAGAAATCATCAATAATCATCAATAATCATCATCATTGTCGTTCTTAAGTTGGCCCTGTACCGCCGCAAGGGCAGAGAACGAAAGTGTCTAGTGCACGTCGCCACTCTCTCATCTACCTTACTTATTAAAGCGATGCTTTAGTGTTTCACTGATGGCGTATGCAACGCGAAAACGGATGAAGTTGAAAAAAAAAAAAAAAAACTCTCGGGCCATCTTCACGAACGTGAAACCTGGGGAGGAGCGAAAGGGAGGAGGGACGGGAGGAGTGCCTTGGCGTTTTTGCCAACAGAGATGAAACCATTGGGGGGTGCAGAGGTATGCAGCTTTGCTGTAAAAATCTCGTGTCTTTGAAGCACGAAGCGTTCTAGCGCGAGGCGTAAGCGGGTGTCCCTGTGCTTTAGTAGCGCGACTACATGAGACGACTGTTACGACGACGACGACGACATGAGACGCCGACAGCCCGAGCCCCGAAGGGGCTTCGCCTCTAAAAAACGCTTCCCGTGACCGGACCTGAGATGGTGAGCACTGGGCGAGGGCGTTGGGCAGTTCGGTTTCGGCGGTGCAAGAATCCATCGTCGTCGCTCGGGCTGCCAAAGTGACCGGGGGACCTTCCTCCCTCGTTCCCCACCCCTACCGGCAGCGTATATGCATTTCCTAGTCAGTACAGTCAGCCGTCACCTGAGCTTGCATATGGTGGTTATATCACAGCATAAACGTACATAAAGCATACGAAACCACCCGATCTGAAATAAATAACAGCCAAAACGAACCTGCAATGGTTGAAAACCACGGTGTATAAAAAATATTCAGCAGAAAGAGCCGTAACCGAACTAAAAGGGGCAACCCGCAAAAACGTACAAGAAGCACTAACTGAAACTGACCAAAAGGCAACGAAAACACCCTAAATCCCATTTATAATGCGTAAAGATGTCATAAATAGATTATATGCCTGATAACAAATCTTAATATTCAAATATGACAAATCCTAGAAAATGAAAAGAAAAAGCTGTAACGAGATTTGAACCCGGGTTAGGATGTTTGCTTCGCAGGAGCGGAACTACTACAATACGAAACTAAGCAGTCCTGAACGATTAAATTGAGGGCCACTAGCACGTGGACATATCTTAAAACATGCCTCTATATAGCGCCCTGCGTCGCTTGGCTGTGCTGCCTAGGAAACGCCTAGACGCCTCCCGGCAAATAGTCCTGGCGGCGATAAAAGTTCTCTCTCTCTCTCTCTCTCTCTCTCTCTCTCTCTCTCTCTCTCTCTCTCTCTCTCTCTCTCTCTCTCTCTCTCTCTCTCTCTCTCTCGCTCTCTCGCTCTCTCTCGCTCTCTCTGTCCCGTGGACGGAATCGGACCAAGGTCCCTCGCCTTATGAAGCCGGCGTCTGTCCCATTGCTCGATGTCTACATTGCCGAAGCGGTATGGATTTGGAGAGGGCTGCATGGACGTGCAAAATTAGACAGGAAAATTTTGCATGTTAGCGTGTAAAGACGATGACGATTCATTACGACAAAGCTCCGAGTTTAACCACTGTGATCATTAGACGGAGGGGTGCGTGATTTTTTATCCCAGCTTAATTGTTTGAAGTTAGCATAATTATTACTTGAAATGACAATATTTCGAACGTACCGAACTTCTATGTTGTCGTCATGGTCTCTACAAGGACTACTGGCGGATGCTGGAAACAATGGGTATTTAGATGCCGCATCGCACGCAGATTCATCGCTCCCGGTTTCGTCGAAGACCTTAATCCGTACAGTGCGAAACCCTTGCCTACGTCGAAGCGTATACCTCTGGTGAGATGTGAAATTAGGTTGAGAATTGCTTTATTTTATCTTATTATATAAGCAGGGGCTAGTATTCTTAACTTAAAAAATGTTGCAAATGTCGGCTCGTTATGAGTCGTCTATTCCGACTGATTTAGTCGAAACAAATAAGTAGATGAAATACACAAACACCACATCAAAGATTAAAATAGAATGCATAGAAAACACAAGAAACGTGCTCGTTGGTATACTCAGAAAACACATGCTGATACTAAAGGTTCATCGGCACATTTGAAGACGCAGACACAGTTCATATGCACAGTTCCAGACACAGACACAGCTAATGGGCCAGTGGGTCACTTGCGTGATGTTTGGCGAGTTCTTGTGGCTTCATTTTGCAGTAAGACGACACATGCAACCATTTATGTCGCAGTGCATTTGGAGTACGGATTCCTGATTTACGTGTAAAGCCCCGAAGAAGAGGGTGTCATGCGCCATTCGCAGATTCTGACGCCACACTTATGTAAAGTGGTTTGATTTCTGTCTCAGACGCAGAAATTTCAGTTTTCACCATTTGATATCGATCCGTCAAGGTTGACATTTTCATTTAATCAGATACCATTTTTACATATATAGGGCTCATCGCATTCCGTGAAATGCCGAACTGTGTGTTAGCCGACGTCACAAAATAACTGAAAAGCGTGGTGTGTGTATTTTTTTTTTTTTTTTTTTTGTGAAGGGAAGGACACTTTTAAGCGCAATTTTCTTGTGAACGAACTGAGAAGATCGCCTACCCCATTTAATTTTGCCATAAACCATGTTAAGGGACGTTTGATAAGCTTGCATTTACGCAGCTCTGTATATACTCGCTATAAATCCCCGAAAATTTTCGCCATTGTTTTAATTTTGATATCACGTTGCGATTACCCTAATTTAAATTGTGGCAGTACGTTTCACATTCACTCTGAAGAAGCACTGCATGCGTGTTTGCCGGTTGACGGATGACTGCGCTGCGCAGTGGCTGTTTTAATGGTCATAGAACCGAAACTGCTGGACTTATTCCCAAGGCCTGTTTGCCTCTTTAGACGAAAAAGCGGGGCTACGCTGTTACATGAATAAGTAGGTTGTTACTGAGAAAACGCCAGACGTGGGTTAAGCGCCAGAGAAAATTTCAACGCCAATCTACCCAATGGTCCTTGAGCGAATGACCGCGTACGTGGGGTACAAACAACGTAGTCTGCAGGGCCAGGCAGCCACCGGTCAAATTCCATTCTCAGCCGCACGGACGCCGTTCTCAACCTCCTTGAAGCTTGTTCCCGTAACTGAGGTCTAGGTCGGGCCAAAGGCCTGTCCCACACGCATGCGCACGCGAGAACATCCTCTTCTGCTTGTGTTCTTGCTTTCTCGACAACGAAATTCTTCTCCCATGCACCTCTCGGGTTCAACACGCACGCAGCGTGACTCCTCGTGAGCCCGCGCGAACGCCGTTGCTTGCGCGCTCCCACGATTCCAGAGCCGCGCCATCACGGAATACCCTGGGAAGACAAAAGGCTGGAACAACCATAGCTGCACAAAGACAACGCGGGAGCAGAAAACAGAATACGAAACAAAACATAGGGGAGAGGAGGTAACAGAGAGGAGGCATGAAGAGGCATTTTAACTCGACCGCGCAAATGAGCAACGCCTAACGCAGAATGGCCGCGTATCTTCTCAAGCGACGCGCGCGCGTTGGTTGGTTGCAGACGATAAACAAAGACGGCAGCAGACGACGCGCACAGCTGACCGCGTACGTGCCGGTAGGTAGGGGTGCCCCCTTTAACGCGCACCCTGCGTACTTAACGCGTCCTTGTAGAGTTCTTGTTTTGTTTTTGTTTTGTCTCGTCTTGTTTGTTTCGACTTCTGAGAAGGAGATAAATATTAAAAGCGGGGGGTACGTGCTCGAGGCATGGGCGGTGCTTGAAGGACGGTCCGCCCTGAGTGAGCGTTGCGAATGGTGGACGCCGCGAGAGCCGGGCCAACCAGAGTGAAGCGCAGAATGCCGCTTCGCAGTGTCCAAGGAAACCGAGGGCCTTGCATAGCTCGGAGTCGTTCGTGCCGAAAGGCGTCGGCAAGGGGATAAGCTACGGGAGAAGACCTCCTACCGGACTCTAAGCTGAGTCTGATTCCGAAGCACGCATTACAGCGTGTCTTCTTGTGCGTTGTTTCTTTGAATCCGAGCGCACTTTGGGTAGGATGCAGCAGGGCGGATATGCATTAGCGGCCGCTCTTCTGGGAAAGGACAACGAACCGTTCAGATTGCGGTGGAGCACGACGAACGTGTTCAGCAGAAACGGCCGCCCCAACGTCACTCATCTCGCGAGGGCAAAGCGGCATTCCTTGGGGGCGTGGGACCGGTGCCCTCCTTGAACTGACCGGCACGTGCTCAACGTCAAAGACCCAACGTTTTGCTTTTTACGGAAACGTGTCTGTGTGTTCTCGGGGGTAAATACATCTTTGGAGGGAAAGACTTCGGAGAAGAGTTGCAGAATGCCTTCATCTCAGAAATTGCACGTGATGAGCTAAATTAGCAACTTGGGTGAAACATTTTGCTTAGCGCGCAAATGACAGGACGGAGAAAGAACACAGGCAAAGCTCTGGCTGTCCTCTGTTGAGTCTGTTCCTGTGTTCCGACTCTCTACGGCAATCCCGTGGTTCAGCTTCACCGCACTGTGATCGAGTAAGCAATCCAAGTCGCGAACTAAGCAAATTCGGCGGAAATACAAAACGTCATGCTTGCATTGCGGGGCTAGCGCGATCCGAACTTTTAATTCAAATCGCATGCTTGACATCGCCATTCGCCGAAATTTTAATTGTTGGCTGCGTGGATTGGTCAATCGAGTGCACGGCGGTAAAGCCGGACCCCGGGATTGCCTTACAGGGTAGCTCCTGTGTTCTTCTGTCCTGCTCCGTCGTGCGCTTATGTTTCGGAACCGTAGCCCACATTGACGCTAAGATACTGAGATATGAATTAGTCTTTGTCGAGCAGGCTAGTTTCGCAGGCGTGCCGTTGGTATTGCGTGCAGATGATTCGTTCTTCTTGCTACGATAACGAAACATATCGGCATGTTTATTGCGAGTGTGAAACTGGCAAGAAGAACTTTTTCATTGCTTACAAGGAGATAGAGGGTGGAGATAATTGTGCGCATGAATCTCCGGTGGAATGATTGCCGGTGAAGCTGACCATTGTTTAATTGCAGAACCGGACCAATTTAAAGGGTGAGTAATAAAAAGACAGCGACGGTGGTCAGCCTTTTTTCATGTCTTTCGTTCTCTCTTCTTTAGGAGAATCCCTATCCGCCTTCTCAGGGGGACAGTGCCGTAGAATCCCCATTAACCTGAAGGGGGATGGAAGATGAGTAAATATTTTTGTCTCGTCAACAACGTCGGTTGGCTGTTCCCTTGGCTCCTGTTTAAATTGACGTTGCAAACATCTTTGACACAACTGAAGACCTTATAATTTTCAGAGAACCACTCGCTATTGGCGTAACTAATCCACCTCTACAACTACCACAGTTTTACAGTAACGCTTTACGTCCGTTTTTGGTTTTCCGTTTAGCGGAGATAATTGAAACATAGGTGTGCCACAAGGTTGCATACTGGGACTAACTATATTTTTAATTTTACCCAACTGGCTTTCTTTTTCAAAATACCCCGTTTGCGCTCACGATATGACCATCTTCAACTCGAACGAATCATTACTCTCGACAGTGTACGCTTGCTTGAATAATGTAATTAACTGGCGTGAGACAACACGATACAAATAGTGCATCAAAAATAAAACTGTTGTACTTAGTTTTTTATCAGTGAACCGCCACATCAGTTCTCTCAATTCCCGGTGCACAGCAACCGATCGTCCAACATTTTTGCAGAACCAGATTCTAATCTGACTTTCTGCCTACATTAAAATAAAAATAAAATGGTATACAGCAGTCGATCGTTTTTCCGGAACCCGAAAATTCGGACTTGCTAGATATTGCGGACTTTCTCGAGAAACCACCATTTGTCCCATAGGAATATAGAACAACGGATATTTCGGACAAAATAAAGCCAGAAATTCCATTTTCTGGACAAAATTATCCGCGACAGAGCCATGGTGCTACCCCAGGACGACGCTGTTTTGAATCCCAAGCCATTTGGCTAACTTCGGATTGGATAGGGATTGGCTTGACTCCCGCCGGGGTAACAATAACTTTGATCTTGGAGACCATAATATTGCGTGTAGTCGGAACGGCCATAATTTTGCATGTAATTTCGCAACTTTGGCGTTGTTGTCCAACGTTTACGAAGAAAACGTGACGCTTGCAGAAATACAATGAGGCGTTCTCGCACGACAGAGGAATTTAAGACAAGGAACCATTCGCTACTTTTTCAGTCCTATATTTAAATGAAATAAAGTTAGTTTTCGCGACTCGCGGATTTTTTTACTTCTCTTTTATTCGGACTATTTTTCGTTCCCCTCCAGGTCCGAAAAATTTGTGGGCTACTGTACACCATTCGAGCAATTACCAACGCCCGACCGTGTCTCAGTCGCCACAGACGTATATTAAGGCCTCATGAAACGCGATAAGTGACAGTAGTAATTGTCGTCGTCGTTGCTGTCCGTCAACACGAATAGTACCGAGACGGCCGCCGCTGCAAAGAAAAATAAATAAATAAATAACAACAAATGGGGGTTCACGTGGGACCTGAACCGGAGTCGCGCTAGGAGGAGGCAAGTGCGCTAAGTGTCGTGGCAACTCAATCGACTCCTACTCCAATCGACTCCAATCGACTTCTACACCCAGGTTTTATTTCCACACGAATTGCTATGCACGCAACTTTATTTTCACAGTAATTGGTTTACGTTACCGAAATTAACCCACATGCGCACTCTGGCACGGATTCTGAAATTTTTAATCTCTATTTTTTTTTTCTCTTTTGAGCTGCAGTAATTTTCTGCACCGTACAACAACGACAACGGTGGGTTTTCGCACAATGGGGCCCACCAATATACTCTGGGTGCCAAATTTGTCTACTCTCGCGTGTTTAAGATGGCCTTGAGGCACTAATGGACGAATGGTGGCAAAAAAGAACTTGGAACGATCGTATCTGTCGTTTCGACGCCAAGTATACCAGACACATGAGCTACAAACATTCTCATTACTACACAAACATTCTCATTACAACTACAAACTACATTCTCACACAAACAAGTTCGACAACATTTTTCAGATTTGTAGTACGATTACTTTCGATTACTTCTGTTTTCTTTATTTAAGATTTGTTGTATACATATTTTGGCAATTATGTTTTGAATGACACCCAGGAAATGGTATTCTCATCTTGTTGTCGGTGTCTTGTGAGCTTTTGTGAAGTATTGTGAATTTTTGAAAGTGTGTCAACCTTTTTTTTTGTTTTATTCTTGCCCTGCTATTTTGCTATGTTCAAGTGTAAACTCGCATTTTTGTGATTATGCTTGTCGCTGAGCCTTGTAGTGGTTTCTTGGGATCCGCCACGCCCCGGCTAGCAAACAACGCACATCGTTCTCATTTTAGATGCGGAGCATCTAATGCTCGGGGCTGTGTCCCTCCCTCCCTCCCTTGTCGTTGTCGTTGTCGTTGTTGTCCGCCATCCGCACCCCCACTGCGCATGCCTGGCCAGGCACCGCTGATGATGATTGTGGCAGGGTGCCCCTAGGGATTGGCCAACCAAAGAATCCATCACAAGATAGCTTCACGTTCAACCACCGTGGTCATCTTGCCGTAGGGGAACCGCTAAAGAAGAAGAAGGAGGAGAAGACAAAGCTGCGAAGAGGAGGGCGTGTACGTTGCTCTCAGCCGGTGCACCAACGCCGACAACCTTTACCTCACCAACGCTGACGGAGACTACCGATTCTACCACAGAGACGACAACATCGACAAGAACATGGTGGACGAGTTTCGGCGCCTCGAGAACCACCGCCTATACTCACCGTCAGACAACAGTACTTGCGTACCTTTGCCACCGGTGTGGACCCGGACGCGGAATTCCCTCTGGCGCTACTAAACACCAGATCACTCAACATAACGGCAACACAATGGAACCGCACGGAACCCCCATGACGCTTCGCATCCTCATGAGGGTTCCCCACGGAAAGATGGGGCAATTTTTCTTTTTATAAGCGCTGGAGTAGTGTCAGTGGCTGGACGCCATCATCTCTTCGTCCGACTTTAATGGGCTGTATATAGTCGCTGCCAGAAACTCCGCTAACAGCTTGTTCCGGACGGCAATTGTAATTCTGTATCTTGTAACCAAGAGACATGTGAAGCCGACACCTCCACAGTGCTGGTTGTAAATTTCCAAGAAGTATGGTCAGTCGACATCTATCGCAATTTTAATTTTATGGTTGACCTTTTCATAATGGCGTATGCCCCCAATCACCCCCCCCCCTCCTCCCTCGGGGCAGAAAACAACGTGAACAACCGAGCTCTCTAGCCATTTGTGGCTTAAATGTTGCCATCATATTCATACCCTTTTCCTTCCGTCATTTCCCAGCTCCAAACGGGCTTTAGCTTTTTATTTGCCCCTTGCAGATGATTTATGAAGCGTGTGTCGGTGTACATAATTCATTCTTTCTGAGTTTCCTTGAGAGAAGTATGGTTGTGATGATGTTTTCTACATGAATCTCGCTAACCTTCCCTGTGAAGTCCCCAGGCTAACCTGATCCCGGAGCTTCCAGCCGCATCTTATTTGCTCGAAACACTGCTCGCGCTTTAGTGTACACTTTAAAGCGGGATCCGGACAGTTCATCGAACGCGGTTTTATCGAATCCCGTTTTATCGAACGCCGTTTTATCAACGGACGTTTTATCGAAGCGGTTTCATCGAAAGTGTTTAACCCGGCCTTTTCGTGTAACAAAATTTTTAGTACGTTTCTTAGTTCCCTCCTCGCTATGTAATTTGCCAATCTTGTCTCCACAGCTAGCCTATTTAACAGAATTTGTAGTCTTTGTACTAGTTGTCTTTTATTTCCTGCGTGCTTTTTTTGTGATTCGCGAAATTTGTCTTCAGAATTTTTTTTTATTCTGTTCATTGCGCACGTGGTATACTGCCATAACGAATCTCTTTGTGTCTCTAGTCCCCCCTCTGATCCGTAGCATATCACGGAATAGTGGCGTATAGACTAGAATGCCTCGATATGCTTCGCACTTCTCCACCATACTACAGGCTGGTTCGTTTTCATCCCTTCCCCCCTCGTTGCACCAAAGCATGTCTGGGGTTTTTAGCCCATACTCTTTTACCTTTTTATCATAAGGCATAAAAAAATGGTAAGATCAAAATAGTAAACCCGCCGCGGTGGCTCAGTGGCTAAGGCGTTGCGCTGCTGAGCACGAGGTCGCGGGTTCGGTTCCCGGCCGCGGCGGCCGCTTTTCTTATGGAGGCGAAAAGCAAAAACGCCCGTGTGTACGAGATTTCGGCGCACGTTAAAGATCCCCAGGTGGTCAAAATTAATCCGGAGCCCTCCACTACGGCGCGCCTCATCGCCTGCGTTGCGTCGGCGCGTTAAACCCCACAATCAATCAATCTAATCAATCAAGATCAAAATAGTAAACACCAAAAATAAAGTAGTGAAGGTCTACTCAATACAGCGCCGTCACCCGATTATCTAGAAAAAAAAATGTAAAATTGAAAAAAATTGAGAACGAGCAAACAAATCTAATATGGCCCGTGCGATTAGCTGAACAAAGCACAAAAGAAAAGCAACAAAATGCGCTGTCTGGTCTGGCGCCTTCCTCCAAGGCCAGCAAGCAAACGTAGGGTTGGTGATTCGAAGGAGGGGTGCAAGAGTGTTGACGCCAAACTAGAGAATTACACGAAATCCTGTATTTTTTTTTTTATTTCAGCATGATTAACGGAAAACATAAATTGTGACGAGACGGGCAATTGTCCAGTTGTCTTGGGTTACGAGTTTCAATACTGTGAGATGAACTATAACGACTTGTTCTACATGACGAGTTCACCTATGAGGAGTTGGCTGTGACGGGTTCCCTTGTGACGACTGCTCCTAGACTCCACCACCTCTGCTAGGGCCTCACTTTCACTGTCGGAACCCCGCCTGTTCCATTCATATAGCACTAACCTTTCCGAAGTTCTTGGCATGATATTTCTCCAGATGCAAACAATATAACCACATGGTCCGAGAAGGAGTCGCATGCAAACACGTACGTGACTAGAAAAACTGGGGGAGGACAAAACTTTGGATCCCGTAATGATAAACCATGGCGCAAAGGATATATTTGGCAATACCAACCTAAATACAGCGATACACATCTAAGGAACATCGCACACGGGGTTAGTGTTGCTACTATAGTGGCAAATTCTGCAATATAAACAAGGGGGGCATACATGCTTGAGTGCAATCAATGAAGACGCAGAAAATAAAAAAAAAATTCTAATAAAACAAAGGTGATCGAAAACACGGGAAAGACGCGTCAACATACAAAGGCAGGTTTTTGTATGTAATGCACGGCAGAGACAATGTAAAATTAAGCTATCTGCAGATTACGTTAGTGCGATGGCCAGTTAAACAAAATAAACTCCGAAAATTACAACGAAAGCCGCGAAACCACACTTTCGATAAAACGGACGTAGGGTGTTTGATAAAACGGGCATATGTTCGACAAAACGGCGTTCGATTAACTGTCTGGGAACCCTTTAAAGCGATGAATATGGCCAGACACTCCTGCTTTTACCCGTCCATTGAAGACTTAGCACATCGGCTTACTTCGGACGTGATGCTTTAGGGATGACTGCTCGTTGAACGCAATCTCTATCTAGTGCACGTAGTGGTGTTTTTAAACCTCAACAGAGCAAAAAGCTACATTCAGTGCATAAATCACTGGTCTCAGGCCGCTCAGGCCGTTTGGGCGACCACAGCCACGGCATATATTACAAACGAATATTTAGTTTCGGGGGGTAGTGACAGCCAACCGCTGGCTTCGTTTAGTGAATATTCTCGTATTAGGTTGTTGCTTTTCTTTTGTATACCGTATTTTCGCGCATATAATCCGGCCCTGCATATAATCCGCACCCCCACTTTCAGCCCGCCCGAAAAGAAAAAGAATCCTCGCGTATTGCCCGAACATTTGATACAGGAAAGGCTGCACCAAAGGTATACTGCTCGAGCAACACATCACATACTACGTAGACAGAAAAATCGTATATTTAGAACGTAGAATGCACTGACTGCAACGTGAAAGTCTCAATTCACTAATAAAATTCAGTTGTCATAAGTGCGCTCGTCCTTGTTTTTTTCTTCAATGTCCTTGAATGTTTTGCGCAATCCCTGCCATAGAAGGCTTAGTCAGCGATACTGCGTAGGGGCTTCACGGCACAACGCGCATCGCCCTGAAGTTACGCTAAAGGGAACACGCCGCATATTATCTCCACCCCTACTTTGCCGCTGAAATTTTCGCATTTTTGGTGCAGGTTATAGGCGCGAAAATCCGGTGTAAAACTGTGCGAAAAAACAGAAGAAACGCTTTGGTCCCGTCTGCTCGTTTCGCTCTTACGTCAAGCTCATTGCCGCTTGAATGGATTACACGCCATATCAGTCAGTTACTTTGTCTAATTGTTTCTCCATCTCAAGCGACCTTTGCTTTACGAAAACAGTATGTTCTATAACCCGGCGGTGAAAATGTCGGTTGCAGTTTGGTAGAGGTGTTTACGCTTGGGGCTTATTTTAAAAACCGCGGTTACCTGCTGGGCAGCCCAACGCGAAATGCGCTAGAAACCAAGGTCCTCGCGTTGGCTTGTGCTGAAAACATTGTTTTACGCTAGTTGCATAACAACCCGAAAAAAAAGAACAGCCGGAAGCTCGTATATTAATGCCAGACGTGCTGTAAGAGAAAAACAAGCCCCGACTGCATTGTTTCTGCTTAGAGTTGAGCTCCTCATTCGTCGAGCCAAGTCTTTAAAAGCGGTGCCTCGTACACGGTGCGCGCTTTGGTGTGCCAAGAACTTAAAATTCCTGCTCCTGTATAGTGAAGATGAATAAAATTGCAGAAACAGGGAGATAACGGCTGCGTTACGGACCGTCACCGAATGCAAAACAGGTCTTTCAAGTCGCGTCTTCAGGTAGCTTGGTCGTCCTTGGAGTGTGGCGAGGTGAACAAGTGTGGGACAAAAAAGGGCGTGTCCCGGCGACGGTGTGCACAGCAACCTACATGGAATAGGATGGGCGAGTTCGTGATGCGACTCTGGGATGCGTTGTAGCTCTTGTTGTGCGGGCATTCTCGAATAGCGCACGTGAGAACAATTACCAGGAAATTAACGGCATGTAGACATAATATACGTACGCACGCACGCACGCACGCACGCACATGAACACGTACACACACACGCGCACACGAGACAAAACTTTGGACAAGCTAGCAGCCCGAGTCTGGTAACATTCCGACACGACTCCACAGGAAAGCCATGAATGTTGTCTGCACTACAACTCAAGCCTACCTCACAAGCGCACCAATTCATACCGTCGATGCACTGTAGTCGAACCTCGTTATAGCGAAGTAGTATCGGGATAGCAAATTAGTTCGTTACATCCGATGTTTGTTATAACACTAGAGGTGAAATTCGGCTATAACAAATCGACAATCTGGCTCGCGCAAGTCTAATTGATACAAAAATGCATTTTTTAGTCTTCCAACCGTTATAAACAAGGTAACCATTACGTTTCTCCTTGTTGCATTTCAAGCTGAATGAGCCGGAATATGAGTACGTGATATCACAACAAAACAAGGTTCACTTGACAAAACAGGCCTGAGTCTTCGTTTATTTGGTGAAGGATGTGATCCTAACCTGGTGGCTACTCACAGCACTGAGCAGGCTGGAGTGTTCCACAGTGTCCACGAACAAAAGGGCCCAGATACTCCTGCAGTTTCGGATGCCGGAGGGTTTTTACAAGTAGCTCGATCCTCAGCCTCCTGGTGAAATATTTCTGCGTTATATCCGATATCGCACGTGGCTCACGGTTTCAGTTTCGTTATATAAAAAAACAAGTGTCATTGAAATAAAGCGTGACCAACCAAACATCATATATAGTTTGCTATAGACTATAATTTGCTATATAAGTGTTCGTTATAACGAGGTACACTGTACATGTTAGGCAGAAGTGGCCATCAGCCTAGCAATTGCCCAAACCCCTGCGGAGGTCATTGTCACGGGCTGCCAACAAGCGTGTAGAACTTTCTCGAGCGGCTTCATCTCACAGCCCGCCACACAAATTTACTGCAGCATCGTCCCCAACACCACGTAAGGATTATTTGGGCTTCATCACGCCGACGTGCTTGGAAACAAAGGTGCCCACCAGCATTCCCGAGAGCTTACACACGGGGCAAACCAAGCGTTCGGTGAGCAGTGGCAGGCCTGTCCCTTCTTGTCTTTTAAAAAAATCACGCGGCACTGCCCCCTGGAGCGAACAACGTACCCTCCTCCACACAGAAACCTTACGAAAGAATAAGAATGCCTACTCCAAAGCATCCAAATGAACACATTTCCCCACCCAACTAGAGCTCACGTTCTGGCCTTCACCATGTACTCCTCGCAATGCCACCTCTGCGAGTCTTCCGGAACCCTCTGTCATATCATGTGGGGCTGTGATAAGAACCCCCACCTACGCCCCCTGCCCTTCCCCTCCCTTAAGCACTGAGAGAGAGTACTGTCCAGCTCGCACCCTGACGACCAGCTTTGGCTGGCGAAGAGAGCCCAAGAAGTCGGACGGTCTCAAGGGGTCCTGGAATGAGAACTTCTCCTCAGCGCTAACTGCTCAGTAGAGACTTTTATTCCTCCTCCTCCTCCTCGACAGAAAGGCTTGCCTGCGTCAGGGCCTGACGAAGCCGTCTGCTTGTGAAAAAGTTGGCACCGAGTTGAGGCCGCTATATCTAGTCCAAAGTTTTGTCCCTTGTTTTCCGACTATCTTCAAAGTTTCGTTGTTTTCTCACTCTCTATCGCTCTCTTCATATTATTGGTCACAGACATGGATCTGCGTAAATGTTGTACGTCAGCGTGTATATACTAACCAGTATTTTTTTTTATTTGCGGTGACATAATAAACTTCTTAGGCTTATTTAAATGAGCTTTTCAGTTACATCCCGACATGCACCACGGCACAGCGCGCTCAGTCCGTGCGCGCGAGCCGAAATTGCCGTGTTGAAGACGATCCACTGCCTCTCCTCCAGGGTATCATTGCGAAATCCATTCGGGTTTGAACCACAGGTTGTGATATTCCCGATCGCTAGTAAAGACCTCTCCTTTATCAATAGGTGATATTCACTAATGATCAATAACCTCGGGACAGCACAGCAGTTTGAGATAGGTGGCGAGGCAGTGGAAGTGGTAAGCGAATATATCTACTTAGGCCAAGTTGTGACCCCAGATCCCAACCATGAGGCAGAGATAATTAGAAGGATCAGAATGGGGTGGGGTGCATATGGCAGACATTCTCAGATAATGAATAGCAACCTACCATTGTCGCTGAAGAAGAAAGTGTATGACAGCTGCATCTTACCGGTACTCACCTACGGGGCAGAAACTTGGAGGCTCACTAAGAGGGTTCAACTTAAATTGAGAACGACTCAGCGGGCAATGGAGCGGAAAATGATAGGTGTAACATTAAGGGACAGGAAGAGAGCGGAGTGGGTCAGGGAGCAAACTGGTGTTAAAGACATATTGGTAGAAATTAAGAAGAAGAAATGGACGTGGGCAGGGCATGTAATGCGAAGGCAAGATAACCGCTAGTCATTAAGGGTAACAGAGTGGATCCCTAGAGAAGGCAAGCGTTGCAGGGGGCGGCAGAAAGTTAGATGGGCAGATGAGATCAAGAAGTTTGCGGGGATAAATTGGTCAAAGTTGGCACAGGACCGAGGTAATTGGAGAATAATGGGAGAGGCCTTTGCCCTGCAGTGGGCGTAGATAGGCTGGTGATGGTGATGATGATGATATTCACTGAAAAGTTTGGCTGCCACTTTCTTCGCTAGGCAACACTAGAAACGGCCACGGACATGGCCGAGGCGCCACGCAAATGGCGCGGCTTGTGCCACTGTGCCCGCACGCCGCAGGAAAATAAAAAATACCGGCGTGCGTCGTCTCCTCCGTTTCAACCTGATTCTCAAGGGCGGTGACAAGAGAGCTGTTATTAATCGCACTCACAGTCGAGGCGTTACTTCTCGTTCGGTAGGGTAGAGGTTGGATCGCCCAACACACGTCATGTGCTTAGCACGGACAAGTACCGCCATTCCACGGAGCCCGACGTAACCAGTGACGGCCCAATCACATGGTTGCCTGCATGCGTGCCTCGTCAGTGAATACAACCTATAATGGGCAACATGAAATAATTGATTGATTGATTGTAGGGTTTAACGCGCCGACGCAACGCAGGCGATGAGGCGCGCCGTAGTGGAGGGCTCCGGATTAATTTAGACCACCTGGGGATCTTTAACGTGCGCCGAAATCGCAACATGAAATAAAATTATGACCACTGCTCCTTCTTTTTTGGAGAGCCGTAAAGGTCGTTTTCTGAGCGTAGAATGCTCCCTTATACTGTCGAAGACAGAAAAAAAAAAAAAAAAAAAACTTGAGTCGAGTACGATCGACGCACCGAAAGGAGGAACGTTTTTGCTCCGTGTTCGTAGCGTCAGGTTATTACTATGGACAGTACGGACCATCCAATACCTCACCCATCTCTGACCACGAATCGGGTACGATAACTGCAAACATTGCACGTGAAGCGGATGGCCCTTTCACTGGAATTTCAAAGTGCAAACTTCATGCGTGAGACGCCCGAGAA